>NC_141668.1:0-1367115 GCF_028749965.1 Puma concolor | reverse complement strand
CTGCCCCCCACGTGCCGGCCCCGGGGCGTCTCACTGTGACCTCGCACCTGCTTCTCTGCTTCTCACCTCGCGTCAGCTGCCCGCAGGCTGCAGACACGTCCCTGGACTCTTCCTCGCAGGAGGGCAGCGGGCCGGGGTCCACACGACCGTGAGCTGGCCTTCCCGGGCGTGAAGTCCGGGGGGCGGGGGGGGGGACGGTCACACAGAGGGCCACCCGCACGCCAGCCGGGGCCCACGCACGTCCTCTGCTGAGGCTAGTGCCGGCTGCCCTGTGCAGTGAGCCCGTGGTCCCTCCCCGAGGAGGCACAGGTGCGGGGAGACGGGCCTGCGTCCGCGGCCCTCGGCTCCGACCGGCAGAACGCTGCAGGACGGACGCTGGGCCGCCCGGTCCGGACTACTGGGAACGGGCCGGCTTTTCTTCTCTCCTTTAGGAAGGCCGTCTGCCCGAGCCGGATGTGCGGGCGCAGCCGCTCAGGCTAGTGGGGCAGGGGAGAGGCTCAGAGACACGCAGCCAGGGTCCCCGCGGGCCCGCCGTCCCGGCCAGCACTGGACAGGAGGCCGAGCCCGTCCCGCGTGTCCCGGCCTTGCCTCCGTACGGCCGCGGCCCCGCGACGGACCCCACGTTACGCCCGTGGTCGAGTCCAGCCAGCGCGGAATCATGAGCGCGGAAAGGTGGTTGCCTGAAGCCACCGAGCCTGGGGTGTTTGTCACACAGCGGGGGATGTTGACCACGGTGCTTGGTGGGGGAGAGGGGGAGGAGGAGGGAAGGGAAGGGGAGGGGAGGGCGGCTCCAGCGAGGTCCCGGGCGTTTACTCCCCACAAGGGACGAGCCCGCCTCGTCCTAACGAAGGTGCTTATGAGCCTAGTGTGTGAGAGGCAGTCCCCAGCGTGGCCACAGACGTCCGCATGTCCGGAGAACCTGTGTCTCAACGTGAGGAAACAGAAATCACATCTTTGTGCCGTTTCTCAAGAACAAAATTAAGATTTAAAAATGTATGTAATTTTGTTAGTTGTAGTTACAGAGCAACGATTTCTGTGTGTGTGTGTGTGTGTGTGTGTCTAATGGTGACCAGTGCCAATTTAGAAGGATCTGTGTAAAGTCCTTCAAGTGACCCATGTCGGAGGGAGACAGGCCACCGTCGTGTCTGAGTCACATTGCTGTCCGGTCAGAGCACAGAGGCGGGGGCTGCAGAGACGGTCAGGGGTGAGGCCTTGCTTCCCGGTAGTTCTGGCGCCGACAGCAGGGGGGGAGCGTGGGGAGTGTGCGGGACTCAGGTACCAGTTCACTCAGGCCCTCGCACCCTTTGCTGGGCGCCCCCTGCAAGGCTCCAGCCCCACCTCCCCGGGCCCCCCTCCCCCACAGGCACCTAGCACGCACCCCGGTTGTGCACGCCCCACCCAGTCCCCTCCAGTTCCAGCTCTGGGCGCCGCGGCTCCCCCACAGCAGGCCGGATCCGCCTTGCCCACCTCCGCCGCAGGGGTGAGCTTGTTTGGGAAAGAAAGGGGGGGGGCACAGGTGACAGGGTTTAATGGGGCCACCCTGGCTGCTGACTGGGGAGCAGAGAAAGACGTGCACGATAGCCCGGGCCAGAGGCGGCAGCTTGAACTTGTGGGGGGGGCTGGGCTCTGGGGGGGGGGGGTGGGAGCGTCTGTGAGCCTGAGAAAAGGGGAAGGTGGGGGGAGGGCCTCCGGACGTTTGGGGCCCTGAGCACGCGAGTGGCTTGTGGGGGGGAGTTTGCAGTCCAGGAGGCCTTGCGGAGGAGGGGACCAGCTGGACGGCCCGGGGTGGCTCCCGCGGGCTGTGCAACCAGGACTCAGACCACCCCCGTCCGACGCCTACCATCTGATTATCAGCCCCTAGGGGTTTGGGTTTGGGGACGGGACTGGATGCAAAGTCTGGGTGAGGAAGTCACATTTGGACGGTGGAGCAGGCCCTGGGAGTCACATGGTCCCTGGAGCCCACGTTCTCCGTGGACGTGGTTGGTGCTTCAAAGCAGTTATTTCTGCCTTTAATCTTGTCGCAAGACGGGATCTGAAGCGCTTCACAAAGAGGAACACAGGGCAGGGCATCAGAGAAGGATCAGAGCAGAGCGGAGGACTTGTGCCCAGACAGCCTCCTGGCCGTGCTCGTGGAGCCCTAGGTTAAGTGTCCCCCGGAGTCGCGGACCCCCACGCTCCCCCGGGGGGCCTGTTAACCCAGATTCCCACCCCCCACCCCCCAAGGAGACCCTGACCCAGTAGGCCTTGAGTCCAAACCTCCCCATGGCCTTACAGCTGGACGGGGCCCCCCAGTGGCCCCAAGCTTGGGCAGATGGTGAGTCTTGGTGCCCGCACCGCCCGGCCACATCCTCGTGCCTATTCAGGGCTGTTCAGCCTCATATTCAGGCCCGGCAGCCTCTGTTCTTCCCACTTGAGTCCAGTTGTACGTGTCGTACACTGCACAAGGGCCTCTGGTTGAGGGGACAAGTTGGGACTGAAATCCAGCCCTGGCCTTGTGGGCCCCATGCAGGACGCTGCAGGGTTAGCAGCTGCTGTGAGTAGAGAGATCCTGATGCCCCAAGTGCCCTGGCCTCAGACGCCTCCTCCTCGGGGGGGTCCTGAGACTTTGAACACCATGGGCAAGTCCTCTCCGGGCACAGCTAGCACCGAGGCTGGGCTCGCTCTGAGCACCGTCTGGAGGTACAGAGCCCGGGGCCAATCCCACCTCCTCCGCCCCTCACTGCGCTCGGCTCTGTGAGGCGGTGTTCCCACGCGGGTCAGGGAAAGAACTGGCACCTCCACCCTCCCGCCCTGCCCGCCCCGGGTCCTGGGAGGGGACCTCTCTGCCCCGCCTCTCCGGCTGCCCTCTCACATGCACGCACCTGTGCGCACACGTGCACGCACACACAGACGCGCGGATGCGCACAGGCACCCTCCCTGTCTGCTGCCCCGCTGTGCCCACCCCCCTCCCACCTTCCGCGTCGTCGTCCCCCCCTCCTCCCCCCTCCCTGGTCCTGGGAGCCCCTGGGGTGGGGGTGGGGGGGTCTCGGCCCCTCTGGCAGCCTGCAGAACAGGCTCACGGCAGGCCAGGCACCCGGCACCCTGCGTCCCCTCCCGTCCCACACCCCGGACCTGGTTGCTGAACCCCTGGAGCCACGGAGGGGTCAGGGCTCCCGTGCCTTCCACCGCGTCCCGTGTGATCCTGATCTCGGAATTTGGGGGTTTATCAAAACAACCTGGTTCCTTGCTCACTCTTGAGATTTTCATGGTTTCTCCGTGATCGTGTTTTCCGATAATAACGCACCTTTGAACTTAGGAGACGTAGTTACAGGGACACCGTGGAGCGAGGTGTCAGCCGCCGTGGGGGCCTCCAAGGCAAGACTGGGGCGGCACCAGAGCTGCTGGGCCCCGCTGGCTGAGGTGACCCGCCTGGCAGGGACGACGGTGCCATCACGCGTGCCCTGTGTGGGGTGTGTGTCTGTGTGGGGGTGTATGGGATGTGGGTGCCGGGTGTGGGGTGTGTGTGGGTCTATGCGGGGTGCGGGGTGCGTGTGGGGGTGTCTGTGTGCGCGTGGGTGTGTGCGTGGGGTGTGTGGGTCTACACAGGGTGTGTACGTGGGGGGTGTGTGGCATGTGGGGGTGTGGGTCTATGCGGGGTGCGGTGGGGGTGTCTGTGTGCGTGTGGGTGTGTGCGTGGGGGTGTGTGGCATGTGGGGGGTGTGGGTCTATGCGCGGTGCGGTGGGTGCGGAGCCCCGTCCTCAGGGCCTTCGTGGAAAGGTGGCCTTGACTGCTCACACCCCCGCCCCCCCGCCGACCCCGCCCTCGGCCGGTCCGGGGTCGAGCACGCAGGGCAGAGGGTGCGCGCCCGCCTCTCCGGCCCCTGCGGGGCGGAGCCGCGCCGTCGGCAGCCCCTGCCTCTGGGTGAACCCCGTTGCTCTCTTCGGGTTCCTCCGGGAAACGACCACAGCCCGCGGGGGCGTCTCCGTCCCCGTCCGTGAGGGAGCCCCCTGGCCCCGACAGCGCACGCTCCGCGGTGTTCCACCCGGGCGGTCACGGGCGGTCACGGCCGGTGCCGGGTGGGCGCCCCGAGCCTGGGGAGCCTGCTGGGGTGGGGGCGGGGGCGGGGGGCGGGCAGGGCTCCACGCCGGGTTTTATCGGCGAGCCCGGCGGGCTGACTGCTCAGGGTCTGACCTTTCCGGCTGGAGAAGAAAAGGGGAGAGAAAAGGAGAACGTGTGAGGCACACGGAGGCAGGAGTGAGCAGTCTGCGGAGTCGATAAACCCAAGTCGAGGCGGGCGGAGGGTCACAGAGGACCGCGCGACCGGGGCGAGGCGGGAGGCGTGGTGGGCGAGGCGGGAGGCGTGGTGGGCGAGGCCGAAGGTGTGGTGGGCGTGGCCGAAGGCGTGGTGGGCGTGGCCGGCCGGGGCGGTGCGGCAGGCGGGGCCTCACGGAGTGGTGGGCGGGGTCTTCGCGGTGCGGCGGGCGGGGTACGGAGTGGTGGGCGGGGCCCCTGGAGCTCAGTATCCCGCCCTAGCCCCATCCTCCTTCAAGGCCAAATTTTGGCTCCCGCCTTTGCCTTTGATTGATTTCTTTTCTTCTTCTTTTAATTTTTTATGTTTATTTTATTTTTGAGAGACAGTGTGAGCAGGGGAGGGGCAGAGAGAGAGAGAGAGGGAGACACAGAATCTGAAGCCGGCTCTGAGCTGTCAGCGCAGAGACCCACGTGGGTCTGGAACAGCTCGCGAACAGTGAGATCCTGACCGGAGCGGAAGTTGGCGCCTAACCAGCTGAGCCACCCAGGCGTCCTGCCCCCTTTGGTGGATTTCTTAACTTGCTCAGAGCCTGGGTGGATCCCAAGTGTCGTTGACAGGGGCCTTCCGCAGAGCGCAGGGCCGTCAGCCACGATGCTGGATGAGAAACGGCTGGGTACAGTGGGGCTGGCATCCACCCGACCCGGGCCTCTGTGTGGTTCTCGCCCCAAAGTCGAGTGTGGAGCCCATTTTACAGACGGGGAGGCTGAGGCAGAGAGGGTGAGCATCACGGGCTGAATGCGGGGCCGGGGGTGTGGCCGGGCCCCTGTGGACGCTGCGGGAAGGTGCCGCTCAGCCGCTCCCCTGCCCCAACCTGGATGTGGAGACAGAGGGGCTGCGGGGAGGACACAGAGGCTGTGGCCTTGCCCTGGGGTCCCCCACAAGTGGACGGCGATGGCCGTGTGCCCTGGTGTGGTGCGCAGGAGGGCAAGGAAAGCAAGCCTCAGGATCGTGGCCACGTTCACCAAGAAGCCGGTTTGGGGGCTGGGGGCCGACCAAACAGTGCCCGAGGAAGGGAGAGCTGTTTCCAGAGACCTGATCAATCAAGTCATTCCTGTGCTGTGATTATAACTGCGTCAGGACATGACAGAGACACGAGAGGGTGGTTCAGATCTGAACCGGGAGCTGGGTTGTTTGCAAGGGGACGGCTGGGCCTTGTGGGGCCACAGGCTCTATCTCTCTAGCCTTGGGGTCCACAGGAGCAGGGTGCTCACAGGTGTCCCTCTGCAGACGGGGGAGTGGGCCTGACCTTCGGCCGGGTCTCGGGCTAGGTGCCATTGGCCGTGGGGATGGTCAGCACCCGAGGGGCAGGATCCCTCTCAGGAAAACCCCATGGCCGGGCGGACGGACGGCCCTGGATCCTCGGGGAGGCTTTGGGACTGGAGCCCCTGAAGAGGCATCCCTGGGTGGTGCTCAGTGTCACCTGCTTCAGATGGATTTTAAAGCAAAGGGATCGATCGGTCTCTAGATTCCGGATATTTGTCATCCCAGGAAGTCCTGCCCCCCGTGTACCTGTGAGCGAGCATACGGGGGTGTGTGTGTGTGCGTGCATGACCACATGTAGTAACACACGCGTGTTTGTTGTGGCGCCTGGGTCAGGTGTGACGCAGATGGTGGCAGCTTGTGGCTCTCAGGCCACTACTGCGGCACGTGAGGGAGGGCAGCATGGTTGTTTTCACCGAGGCCCCAGCCCCACAGGCAGCCCCCCAGAGCGGCCCCAGTTGGGCCTCTGCACCCATTTGGACCCCTGATGGGATGTGGTCAGCCGCGGAGGGGGCTCTGGCTCCTGCGGGGCCTGGCGTGAGCCAGCCTCGGGGTCCAGTGCCCTACGGGGGGTCAGCCAGGCCCACGGCACCTGCCACGCGGGCCACGGGCACAGTCTGCGTCATCTCTTGACCCCTTCGACGGCCCCCACCCCACAGGGAGCACGTGGTCCTAAAACAGCAGGACAGCCCCGCACTCGTGGGTCTACTTTTTAAAAAATCCAAACCAGAAGACACGTGTAAGTTGTTCCTTCAAAGTAGACGCCCCAGGAGGGAGAAGAGACAGAGAGACAGCGAGAGCAGGGTGGAGAGCGGGAAGAGGGAGGTGAGGGCCTTGAAAGTGACATTTCAGATGGGCTAGCAGAGCTGGGGGCTCCTTCCTGCCTTCTGTCTCCTTTATCCTGAGAGCCCACCCCCTCCTGCCTGAGACCCGGGCTGCTTTCAGAGCCAGAAGCAACCCCGGGAGCCCTCAGCGTCCCTGGAGCAGGTGCAGGACGGATTCTGGAAGCTTCCATGCGGCGGAGTGTCTCCACAGATCTGCTGAGCCCTGCAGCGTCCGCGGCCCAGCCCAGCCCACTGTACCCGGCTGTTCCCCAAACCTACCGCGGCTGGACGCAAGCAGGTTCTCCCCGAGTGGGGATGGTGCTTGTGAGTGGCCGTGTGGGGAAGCACCTGGGCCACACTGAACACTCTGAAGGGCTGGGGACCCGCTGCCCTTGTCTACCCCTGCCCAGCCCGGGGCACTGGGCCACTCGTCCCTCCCCGGGCCAGAGCACCAGGCTGGGAGATGCTGACCCCTGGTCCAGAAAGACAAGGACACTCTTTCCCACCTGCAGCCACTGTAAAAAGCAAGCGACATTCAGCACTTGTCTAAGAAGCAGCTAAGGCCAGTTCCTGAACACATACCCTGAATAGAAGGAAACCGGCCACGGTTTAGGAACAGAGGTATAATCAAATTCTCATTTTCTATTCCAATAAGCATCTTTGAATTAATGCCTATTCCACTAATTAGGAAGGTTTTATTAGCGTTCTACTTGGTTAATAAAGCACACAACACAGACCACGGATAATATCGCGGTCATTTCTCCATGGAGGGAACAGCAGAGGGTGAGTGAGCGAGCCAGCTGACAGAGCGGAGGGCACGCTAACCAGCCCTTTACAAGTATGGAGGTAACGGTCTGGGAAAAACACAGCCTCCTCTGTGGGCCCTGTTCGCACCACCCGAACCTTGGGCCCCAGCTGGTGCAGGCGGGCCTGGTTTGGGGCTCAGCACTGGGACCCGCGCGTCCACCTGGGACACGGGAGGCCGATACCCCTGCCCCGACGCCCGGGCGCTGTGCTCGGGGCTCCGGGGCCTCGGCCGAGGACAGGCACGGTGGCAGGCGGACTCGGTGTCAGTGGACAGGGCTGTGCTGGTCTCCGTGACCCTGGGGGCTTCGGAGGAAGATGCAAAAGTGTCTCAGCACTGACCTGTCCCAGCCACCTGGGGTCGGGGCTAAGTGGGTCCGAGTAAGGGCGGTTGCAGCTGGCCCTGGGGGGGGGGGGGGGTGAGGGCGGGGTGAGGGCAGCGCGGAGCGTGGCAGGAGGGGCCGGGCTGGAACCCCAGAACCCTCACATTCCCAGGACTTTACCAGAAGGTGTGTGTGTGAGCACATGCGTGTGTATTTCCAAGGAAGCACGATGAACAGAGTTCCAACACACGGAGATTTACTGTGTCACTGTTACGAGCCGTTGTGTGTTTCCCGAATTTAATCAGGTTCTAGAATTGCATGCGGAAGGTGGCACTTTCGTTTTCTTTCTGTGAGATTACATCTAATGGTTTTCGTTAAAAAAAAACAAAAACAAAACCCGTGGTCTCAAGCGACCATTTCATAAAAACGCATCCTGAATCACTTGGCGGTGAAGCCCCCAGTGTTGACAAGTGTTAGGACCACCCCAGACACGGTCTCAGGAGGCCACTGGGGGAGGGGTGGGCACCCCGGTGGGTGAATTCAGAGCCTCCTGGAAGGTGGGGCCTTCCCTCGCCCCTCACTGCGCCCTGCCCGCCTCGCCCCTCACTGTGAGGGAACCCTCCCAGATGTTCTGGTCTTTAGTGCACATCGGGCCCTGCAAACCTGGTGTGGAATTCTGGGAAGGGCCCCCGCCTGCTCTCGGCAACCTGCGTGCCCTCACGTCCGGAGCCGGAGCGAGGGAGGTGGCTCCCTCCTCCCCAAATAGAGACCATTCAAATGTGAAATCAAAAGTTTAATCTGACACCGTTAAATATATTTATATATCTCGCACTGGAGGATTTCTCTTGAAACATAAGAATTAGAAATTACGAGTAGGTATATGCTTCCTATATTCAGATAAATTGGTTTCTATTCATTATTGAGATTCCGGACAGGCAAACACATCACGGATCTACTGCAGTGGACGACAGGACGGGACCACGTACAGACACGACGGTGTTGGCGTCTTCCTCCCCAGCCAGAGGCCGCTCTCCCAGCGCGACCGTTTCTGGGATGCAGTGTCCATTGGGACGGGAAGGGCGGTGTGCACGAAGCAGGGCGTGGGGGGGCCCGGGGATACGCTCACGCCGAACCGTAGATGGAGCCCAACAGGGTGGAGCTGTCTGCGCCCCTTCTTGGATTCCCTCGTTCCGAGTTCAGCGAGATGAGCCCCGTTTCCGGGGGCGGGCGGTGGCGGACCTCACGGTCAAGTGCTATTCCGGCAAGCCCGGATCGCCTCTGGACGCCCGTGTGTGTCACACGAGGGTCCGACCTAGGCGACGGGGGGGCTGACGACCGGGGGGCCCGCGGCCAGCACTTCCACTTTGCTCCCTGCTGCTACGAGCTCACGCAGATTAAAACGCCCGTCTCCCCGCAAGTCCTTCTAGGAACGGGTGCTCAGGTGCTCTCCGGATGCCGGCAGGGCCCGGGACATCCCCTGAGAGGGGGGAACAGGTGCCTGCTGGGGGGCTAGAGCGCTCCTCGGGGACCGGGAGCTTGGGACCTGCCAGACTGTTCCCAGATTCCGGCTGTCCCGGGTTGCGACGTGTGAGTCCGTATTTTGAAGTTAAAAGTGTGGCTCCCCAGGCGGGAAAGCAGTTGCCCCTGGAGGCCCCTGCCGGCCCCTGGGGGTGGGTGGTAGAGATGGGCCGTGGACCTTGGGGTCGGGGGGGGGGGGCGTCAAGCAGCCCGGGTGGGAACAGAACCGAGATGCGGTGACGATTTTCTTATTATTTGCCCCACAGCTGCTGAATGTTAGTAACTGTTGCTCTGACTCCCGAAGAAGCCGGTGGCTCCTCTGGGCGAGCAGCGTCTCAGAGACAAATGCCACGTGTGTCTGCCGTGCCTGGTGCCCTGCCCGTGTCGTCTGGGCCCCCTCCCTGCAGAGCCGGCCGCCCTCCAGACTCACAGGTCACGAGCCAGCCCTCAGAGGCCGTGCGGAGTGCGAAGCCTGCTGCATCGTTAGGACGACACTGTTTGCAATTAAGAATGTGAATGTGTGCTTCAAGGAAAAGGGTTTTCTTTCAGGAAAGTGAAACCGGATAAAGTGATTGCCCCCTGTAATCGCATGATTCCACCGATCTCTCCTTACTGTGATTTGGTTAAACGAAAATGCGCATTTCAACCGGTAAACTGCACCGACCAGGCAGTTGTGTCATTCCGGGTGCGGGCGCCTCCCGGCCCCGGGCCCCTCCGCCCCGCGGCTCACTGCGGGAGGGCCCTGAGGATGGCGTTGACCTCCTCCGCCACGGCCGTCAGCGCAAACTCGAACTGGCCCTGGAAGGACAAAAGCGGGGGAAGCCGTGAGTGGGGCCGCTCTCCTCTGGACTCCAGCCCTTAGCTCTGGTGTTATTCTGCAGAAAGGTCGCATATGTGCATAGAAAGGAGAGGTGTGCGGGATCCTGATGCCGGCTCCGGCTTCCCGGCCTCGATCGCCGCACGGTGCTTGCGGAAGGTGCTGGCAGGGGGAGCCGAGGGAGGGCACACGGGAATTTCTATTTCTGCAAGCGTTCTGCAGCTCTGAAATAATTTCAGAATTTCAGATAAACAAACCCCTAGGAAAACAAAGTGTGCTGTGACTGATAAGGTCTCTTCACGCTGATCATATGAGGGTCTCGTCACATTCCCGGGGGCCACGGAGGGACGGGGGCCGAGCGTGCATGGTGCTGGCACCTGGGTGGAGGTCCCCGGCTGGGGCAGGTGCCGCTGGGGGGCGGGGGGCACGGCCGGGGCAGTTCGGGAGTCTTTACGAGGCTTCTGGTTCCGTGTAGGATAGGTTTGTGGTTCTGTAGGAGAATTAAGCTACATTTGCCTCAGTGCTCGGGGTTGACTTTGGCCATGAAGAACCAGCCAGGTGGCCCTGTTGAGGTATTTTAAGAAATCCTCCAGCTCACAATGTGTTCAGCCTAGTCTTACGGCCGCGTGGCTTCTCGGTTCTCCCCAGAGCGCTTGGGATTTAGAGCCTCTCCCCCACCCAGGGCCTCTCCCCCACCCAGCTCAGACCTTGTGTCATGTTTGATTTGCACACTAACATTCAGACAGAACAGGGGCTTGGGGACTTCTGGCACTTTCTGGGGGAAACAGCGGGACCCCAGGAGGCAGGGGAAACTCCCTGCAGTCCCGGAACCGTCACCCCAAGGCACAGAGCACACTCCTCTGGGCCTTGGGCCACCTCCATTTCATGAGTGCAGTTTACAACTTCAAGTCCTCTTGGGTGCAAAGAAGCAGTTTTGCAAGGGCATCTTTTACGGACTTTGGGTCTTCGGTGGAGGCTCGTAGCCTCTGAGAGTGAGGACGACCTTGGCAAAGAGGAGATTCTGTACTTGGCGACTTCAGTGCTCTCACGGAACAGGCGTGGGAGCCCCTGCTGCTGCTGGACACGGGTGTCTCCGAGCGCCAACGGAACGGACCGTCGTCTTCACCGCACTTCCAGCTCGGGAGCAGCCCTGTCTTTCTGCCTTTTGCTGCAGACGTGGCCTTTTCAGTAAGTATGCAAATCAGCCACACTGAGGCGCTGGAGGACCCCAGCGCACCCGGGGGACATTTGACGACCACACAACAGAGCCGTGGTTCTGAGGGCCGGAAGCAGGGGAGTCTGGCAGAATGTTTAGTGAATCTAGAACATTCTCCTGCAAGGGTGCTGGGGTTTATCATTGACATCTTTTTATAAAAACGCGATGTTCTCCCCTTCCCCTGCATCTGGTGCATGGAGGGCTCCAAACACTGGAGGTCTGCCTGCATCGTTTTCTGTTGAGATTCGGGTGGTTGCTGGGACCCCGACTGACCCTCCTGGGAGGGGCCCCTGTCCCGCCTGGGACCTGCCTGGGAGATGTCCCCTTCCCCTCTGCCCTCGCTCGGAAACAACCGCGGAAAGACGCCCGAGGGCTGGCCCACAGTACCTTTGTCTGGACCATGCCCGGTCTCTGGTCCCTCAAGTGCTCCAGGGTCGCGGCGATATCAATCTCCTTAGCGCCTGCAAGAAACAACGAACACAAATCGGGCTGAGTTCAGACACGAGATGAGCCGCGCTCCGCGGTCACTCTCCTGCATCAGGCCCTTCGGGCTCAGAGGCCAGTTGAAAATGATTACACTCATTCCTCAGCAGGCCTGGCAGGCAGCTGCGATTTCGGTGCTCAGAGAAAAATAAGGCAAGGCGGTTTTCATTAGCATTGATTCAAGAAAGCCGGGTTAAAAAAATTGCTGTCAGAAGCCCAGAAAGATACTTGCAACAGCCACATCACTATTAGAAACTAAAATGTGATTTTTGTGTGTGGCATTTTAAAGGATGTTTTAGAAATAGAAAGTATATGAGCTTTAATTTCAATTGCAGAGGATCTTTTTTATTTCACGTAACGAAAGATTAGACTAATAAATCCCATCCATCTGAATATTGGCTTTTAAATGTGGAGCTCCCAGCGAGGGTTCCAAACGGTGAGAAGAGGCAGAGACGGCCCTGGCTGTATTCACTGGCCGGACTTTCGCGGAGAGGCCCCTCCCCACAGACAGCATCTGTCTCGAGCCAGGTGATCCGGGCTTCACAGAAATAATACCATTGGAGTTTGAAATTTTGACCTTATTGTTGTTGTTGTTTTTTGATGTTTATTTATTTTTGAGAGAGAGAGACAGAGCATGAACAGGGGAGGGGCAGAGAGAGAGGGAGACACAGAATCCGAAGCAGCTCCAGGCTCCGAGCCGTCAGCACAGAGCCCGACGCGGGGCTCGAACTCACGGACCGAGAGATCATGACCTGAGCCGAAGTCGGACGCTCAACTGACTGAGCCCCCCAGGCGCCCGACATTATCGTTAATTCAACATGTGTTCTTGTTTTTCTATTTCTAGTAGATAGAGAACAGTGCTGGCTCTCAGGCCCGCAAGCTTCTTACGGTTTAAGAAGCATTTTACACAAATGCAAACCGTGGGCAGGGGAGCAGCCGTCACCTCCCAGGTGGCCTCGGACCCACGCGCCGAACCCCAAGCAGGTGCGATGTTGCCAGCAGCGCCTCGTCACCAGGGCCCCCGCCGCGCAACAGCTCATGCCCGGTCGCACGGAGCAGGTGGCCACGACCGTCGGCAGCCAGATGGCATCAGGCGGATGGGCCGAGAGGCCCCGCGTCTCCAGGCCCTTCTCTGTCTGCACCCCCCAAGTGTGCACATCAGTCCCCTGAGGCACAGAGCCAGGAGAACGAGTTTGAAAGCTTCTAAGATTGTTAGAACGTTTCAAGTCCTGTGGTTCTGTGGCTTACGGACAGCGGGTGCAATGGGCATCGAGGGAGAAAGATGGGCAGGGGAGGGGCTGGGAGGAAACACGTCCAAAGCAAACGTAGCTGCACAGAGGGGAGCAGCAGCAAGTATGGACAACCTGGCCGTATGTCCCCCAGACCAGGAGCCCGGGGGCTGGGGGCACCGCTCGGCCGGCACTTAGGCAGGCTGTATCCATGACCCCAGTCTCCCCTTCCCTGTCCTTGAGCAGACACGACAGGAATGTTCACATCTCTCTCTCTCTCTGTTTTTAATGTTTATGTACTTTTGAGAGAGAGAGAGAGAAAGAGAAAGAGAGAGTGGGGGAGGGGCAGAGAGCGAGGGAGACACAAAATCCGAAGCAGGCCTCAGGCTCCAAGCTGTCAGCACAGGACCCGACTCGGGACTCGAACCCATGAACCGTGAGATCATGACCTGAGCTGAAGTCGGATGCTTATCGGACTGAGCCACCCAGGTGCCCCATCATCTCTAGGGCTGTAGGGACAGCGCTGGGCGCGTCGGGAGCTCCTAGTCAATGCGGCCGCCTTACGGGAACCAAGCTGCCAGGTAAGGACCGTCCTATTGGGACACTGTGAGCTCCCCCGTGTCTTAAATCAGGGCCTTTATAGGAAGGGGAAGAAATTCCCCTTCTGGACCAGCCAGACGTCCCCCAGGGAGCTCGGCAGTCGGGTCCACTGAGAAACCCACTCAAGGACAAGACAGGGGTCAAGTTCTGGGCGTGCTGGTCAGCTGGCCTTGAGGGTTATAGTTTTTGGAAGCCGACGAGGCCACAATAAACAGTCTTGGTTTAAAGGGAATCCGTGAGTCTGAGACCCTCTGAAACAAAGGAGGAGTCTGCCCTGCTACCGAAAGGGGGGGAAGGAGGAGAGAGGAAGTGGGGGGGGGGCCCGGCCACGGCCACCGTGTGTGGTGGCTCCCGGTCGCCGAGGCTCAGGAGCCGCTGCCTCTCGTCGCCTCCCCACTGGAGCGCCCTGCCCTCAGGGCCCGCTCGCGAGTCACAGGGACAGCCGTGCACGGAAACTGGCTTCTTCAAGAAACAAGCTTGCCCTCAGAAGGTTAAACCCGATGTGGGGGGCGAGCGAGGGGGAGACGAATGTGTCCCGCCCCACGCGTGGCACTTCCGTTCTCCGGCCGGGCGGGTCAGCAGCAGAGCCCGGTGCTCAGGGCTCTGCCGGGATGGGTCCCACAGGTGCGGCCACGGCCCGGGCACTCGCTGCGTTCCCCTTCCCCAGTCCGGGGCTCCCTGCCGGTGTGGGTGGGGTCTCGGGCTGGCACAGAGCGCTGGGGGGGGGGTGCCCTGCGGGGCCCGGCCACGTCGTAATTCACAGGAGCCACGGCGCTCCAGACGCGCGTGAACGGTGCTTCGCAGATCCCGGGCGCTCCCGGGAGAGAAAGTACTTCTGCTCGGCGATATCCCACGCTGGCCTCCAGGCTCGCGCAGGGCCCCTACCTTCTGCGACCGCTCGCCTTCTGACCACGGGTCCTGGATTTCAGAAGCATCCGGTGCGGGGGGCAGGTCCTTCCGAGATGAAATCCCAGGGCTTCGTGTAGGATCCAGACTTAGATAAAAAGTGTCTTTTCAGGGCACTTTCTTTTAGTCCTTCGGGCTGGTTGGAAAGCCTCTTTCAACAGCTGTTTTATTCTGAGGCTGTATGGAGGCCGTCCCTGCCTGGAAGCCGCCGGCACGGGCTGGGGACACGCGACGTGGCCCAGTGCTGCCTCTGGTCGCACGTGTGGCCCTCCCTCCTGGGCGGCTGTCCCGAGCCTGCAGGATCCTTGGATGGATGTACGAATAAAGTCTCTAGTTTTCTTACATCGTGACGCCCTCTGGACCACTGTTCGTGAGAGAACGTGAGAGAACATGGCTGTCCCCGGAGGGGTTCGAGATGAGGAGCCGGCCAGGGACTGGCTCAGGAGCCCACTTTTCCTGGAGTCGGAGTTGGACAGTGAGGAAATCAAACCGATACTTAAAAACGTCCAGAACGAAATTCAGGCAACTGATGGATTTATTAAGTGAAGCCAGCTGGGTGACGCGGACGTCCGCTCGCTTGTTAGGACAAGACCATTAGTTGTTGGCAACGTGAGCAAAGGGAGAAGCTTGCAGAACTCACGTCCGTGGTCTGTCCTGAGCAGTGGAGACACAAGGGGATGCGGTGGGAGCAGCCGCCACACCCTGTCCAGTGGCTCCCACGTGCAGTGGGGCCTCGCGGTGCACGGAACACAGAATCTGCATTTATAAACAGATCCGTGAGGGTCACAGGGTGGAGAGGGTGTGTGGGTCCTTCGCCACTTTATGAAAGGCTTTACTGAAGGCTAAGAGATTTATTTAAATCCTCCCAAATCAGGGAAGCTCCCTCTAGTGCACTGAAAAGGGGACCCTCCGTTTAAAAATTTCATTTTGCTGACAACATGTTACATTCTAGGGGAACAGACTATTGGGTGTGGTGCTCGCGTCCAAAAGCCTATAATTAGTCAAAGAATCATAACCTACAAAAAGAATCGCACACCCAAGACAAGACCGGCAGGGATGCAGACTGGTTTCCAGTGTTTTCTGTCTGAAAGCATCATGACCCCAACACCGGAGTGCTCCCTGAAGACCCCATTCAAGGCGGCTCTGCAGGTGCACCTCCCCCCCCACCCGCCCCGGGACCCAGGGCCGTCCCCCGCTCCCTGTCTGGACTGTCTTCCCCGCGGCCCTGCATGGTCCACTGACTCCCCCAGGGCACCGTCCAGTAAATACTGATCTCTGCCAGTTTCCACTTCACTCAGGGTCCACTGGTTTCCAAGTTTACATATCAGCTAAATCCATTTTTAAAAGTATTTAAATTTTTTAAAAATGTTTATTCATTTTTTGATAGAGACAGAGTGTGAGTGGGGGAGGGGCAGAGAGAGGGGGAGACACAGAATCCGAAGCAGCTCCGGGCTCCGAGCTGTCAGCGCAGAGCCCGACGTGGGGCTTGAACCGTGAGATCGTGAGATCATGACCTGAGCTGAAGTCGGACGCTTTACCGACTGAGCCACCCAGGCGCCCTTCAGCTAACTCCATTTTTAAGACAGGAAAGGTTTTTTAGCTCTAGATAAAAGGCATTAACCATTAAACATTTTACTGAAGTATGGAAACTGATTTTTGCAGGGAAGGAATCAACCTGAGGTTAAAGGAAACCAAGTTCGTGGCGGGGTGCTTTGCTCTCTCCTGGCGTTTGCTCCCTGGTCCAGGGGGTCGTGTGGCCCGCCCACTTGAGCCAGCGTCAGGTGCACACGCCTGGGCGCGGGCCGTGCTGTGTGCAGACACAGCTTTCTGCCCCCTGCTACCTAGTGAGGCCGAATACACGTGAATCAGTTTTGCCACAGAGTTTTTACCCAGAAGGCTTGCAACCTGCCGGGGTCCAGTGTTTTCTTCCAAGTAAAAGAGACAACGTGTGTCAAGTGTGCAAGGGGGAAAAACTGTTACTTTGCACGAGGAAGTGCTCTTGCTTCCGCTCCAGGGGGATCTGAGCAAAGGAGCCAAGTGGTGAGATGCTGCCCCGGGAGGGCAGAGCTCCTGGTGAGGTGGGGATGGGGGGCCGGGGTGGGGGGTGGGGGTGAGGCGGGGGTGGGGGGCCGTGGTGGGGGTGAGGCGGGGTGGGGGGCCGGGGTGTGGGTGGCAGGTGAGGAGGGGTGGGGGGTAACATAGGGGTGGGGGGTGAGGCAGGGGTGGGGTGGGGGTTGGAGGCTAGGTGGGGGTGGGGGGGCTGGGGTGGGGGGTGGGGGTGAGGCGGGGGTGGGGGCCGGGGTGTGGGTGGCAGGTGAGGAGGGGTGGGGGGTGACATAGGGGTGGGGGGTGAGGCGGGGGTGGGTGGAGGTTGGGGGTGAGGCAGAGGTGGGGGGCCGGGGTCGTGGGTGGCAGGTGAGGAGGGGTGGGGGGTGACATAGGGGTGGGGGGTGAGGCGGGGGTGGCGTGGGGGTTGGAGGTGAGGTGGGGTGGGGGGCCGGGGTGTGGGTGGCAGGTGAGGAGGGGTGGGGGGTGACAGAGGGGTGGGGGATGAGGCGGGGGTGGTGTGGGGGTTGGAGGTGAGGCGGGGGTGGGGGGCTGGGGTGAGGGGTGGGGGTGAGGCGGGGTGGGGGGCCAGGGTGTGGGTGGCAGGTGAGGAGGGGTGGGGGGTGACATAGGGGTGGGGGGTAACATAGGGGTGGGGGGTGAGGCAGGGGTGGGGTGGGGGTTGGAGGCGAGGTGGGGGTGGGGGGGCTGGGGTGGGGGGTGGGGGTGAGGCGGGGGTGGGGGCCGGGGTGTGGGTGGCAGGTGAGGAGGGGTGGGGGGTGACATAGGGGTGGGGGGTGAGGCGGGGGTGGGGTCGGGGTTGGAGGTGAGGCGGGGTGGGGGGGCTGGGTGGGGGTGGCAGGTGAGGAGGGGTGGGGGGTGAGGTGGGGGGTGATGTAGGGGTGGGAGGGGTGAGGCGGTGGGGGGGGTGGTGAAAATTGGGGAGGATTTCTGCTGACCTTGGAGGGGAATTGCCAGATCAAAGGAGACGAATCTGCATCCTATTCACTTGAGAATCAAGTATGCCAGAACCCACCCCAAAAATATTTTTCATGTTTAGTTTTGTTTTTGAGAAAGAGAGAGAGAGCGAGTGAGCACAAGCGGGGTAGGGGCAGAGAGAGAGGCAGACGCAGAATCCGAAGCAGGCTCCAGGCTCCGAGCTGTCAGCACAGAGCCCCATGCGGGGCTTGAACCCACAAACTGAGAGATTATGACCTGAGCCTAAATCAGTCGCCCAACCGACCGAGCCACCCAGGCACCCCTTTCTCGTGTTTTTTAAAAAGCAAATTCCGAGTCATTTCTCAGGAGAAACTGAGATCCTTCCACATTTTTATAAAAACTGTAAGTCAGACAGAACCTGGGCTCGGTCAGCGGGCAAGGTCACTGCAAGGCCACCACCCTTTGTGACTGCCGGAGGTCGTGGGGCTCCCAGTGGGGCACGCGGGCCGGGCACCCGGGGGGAGGTGAGCGCGCTGGTCGTCAGGCGTGAACAGGGACTGGTGGGGGGACGGCCCAGCGCCCCGGGGACCCCGGAGACCCTGCCCTGCCAGGTCCCGCTGCCTGTCCCACCCTCCCCAGGAGCAGGTACCGTGGGCTCAGGGCAGGAAGGAGATGCAGAGGCAGCGAGGGACGCAGGAGCCCCCTGGACGAGGCCCCACGCAGCCCAGAGAAAGGCCCGTGTGGTGACTGCGTGGGGTTAGGGTCCTAGGACGGCAGCGGGACCCCCACCCCCGCCCCGCCGAGGCACCAGAATCGCCGTGGACTCGTGTTCCTGAGTCCGTGGCTCCAAGCGGGTCCTCCTGACCTCCTGTGAGGTTGGGACACAGAGGCCAGCCAGGCCGCCCCCGAACGGAGGAAGGAGTCCTTCAGGGCGACTGGCCCTCCGCGGCTCACAAGTGGGCCTGGCAGCCGCCGCTCAGCCCTCAGGGCGATTTCTGCTCAGAGAGTCGGCCACGCGGCAGGCCCTGCCCTGGAGCCCGAGGCCTGGCTGGGCTCCCGCTGACGGCGAAGCAGCGGGACCCTCTTCTGTGGACTCCTCTGGGCCTCATGGAAAGGGGACCGCGAGGGGTCTGTTCCACCGGCAACACTCAGCACAGCGTGTTCTGTCCGACTCAGTCCGGGTGACCGTGGGACTCTGAGAGTGACAGCACTGCTGCCCCGGCCAGACGGCACCCGCTCCTGCCAAAGGCCTGACACCACATGTTTTCCCCTTGGATTAGCCTGGCCTATGGTGTGCGCGCATGGGGTCGCAGCCCCGAGACCTGTCTGGGACAGGGGCCCCCAGGACGGGGCCCCCACCTGTCTGGGCTGCAGCTCTGCGCACGGCCTCCGACCCCGTGCCACCCCATGTGCCCGGTGCCGGCTGGGGCAGGAGCGCGCCGGACGGCAGGGAGCCGATGAGGGGGGAACACGCACACGCCGCCCGATGGAGGCGACTTGTCCAACCGCGGTGCAGCCCACGCGAGGCCCCCGCCACCCCGTTCCAGACGCGCCTTTCAGCCTGAGATTGGCACGAAGCTGGATATGAGGCGTTTGCCTCGTGAAGTCACGCTGAGGCCACGCTGTCGGTGACATTCCTTTTCTGCCAGCTCTTCACGTTTTCGTGCTTCAAACAGAAGACAAACACATTCCCCTCGACACACGCCATTCTCTGTGGCCTTGTCTGTGGCCGCGTGCATGCCCATGGCGAGGGTGGGCTCAGCCCTCCCGCACACCTCCTCCCCTCTCCTCCAGCCAATCCTGTCACTTCCTAGTCAGTGACCCTGCCCTTCCAGGCCTGAACAGACCCTTCCCCGCTCCCCCGCTCCCCAGGCCCGGGGACCACAACCACCACCCTGTCTCCGCAGGCCTGACTCGGAGGGTCCTGCTGCCCTCTGTCGTCTCAGCCTCCTGGGCTCTGCCATCTGCAGAAAGACCAGGGATCTGTGTCGCCCTGGCCAGCCGGAGGGGTTCTGGAAGTCGCCAAACCTCTGAAATCTGCTTCTTCAATTTACAACAAGGTGTCAGAACGTACGGGCCTCAGGTCCCCTTCTGTTCTGGGGGCCACAGTCCGTAGATCTGGTCAAGGCTCTGCCCCGGGGGTGGGGGGGGGTGGGGGAGGGAGGCACAACCCCTAAGCTGCATCCCAGGCGAGGGTTCTCGTGGCGCTCGCCACCCCTACGAGCTGAACACGCCGTCTGTCTCTCTCCACAGAGGATGAGCTCGGGGACGGTGACCTGGTTTTCCTGCCTTGTTCACCGTGCATTCCGGACAGTGTGCCTGGCAGGGTGTTCAGTAAATACCAGGTTGAAATGAGGCTTCCGTGGCTCTGCCACGAGAGGGACACTGTGGCCTGGTGGCAGTGACCGTGGGGCATCCAGCACCCGTGACAGAAAGGGGCCGGGGAGCCGTGGTGCAGCAGCGGGGGGCAGCCCAAGCCTCGCAGTCACAGAGGCCGCTCAGCCCCGAGAAGGGCAGCGGTGAGACGGGAGAGCTCAGCAGGGCCTCCGAGGTCCCGCTGCTTCAGATGCCACGCGGGCGCCGCGTGGAGAACAGACGGAGGCAGAAGCGAGCGGGGCCGGGAGAGACAGGGTGGGAGGCACCTGGGGATGCCCACCAGTGCCGTTCCCCAGAGCCGCGTGGCCCGGCGGGACTCCCCGCGATGACGGAGGTGCTCTGTGTCGTCCGCCACAGCAGCCACAAGTCGCGTGTGGCGTTGGGCACGTGATGTGTGGCCAGCATGACAGAGGCACTGATTTTCAAATTGTAATTCACTAAGTAGGCACATGTGGCTAGTGGAGGGCTGCTGGGTTTTAAAAAGTTCAAGGAGCCATAGGATATTATTTAAGAAAGGTATTTTGATAGTCGACAACAGTATCACGTAGTTGAAAGTTGCCGGAAGAGTCGACCTTAAATGTTCTCACCACAAAAAGAATCGTAACCACGAGGGGCGATGGAGGTGCTAACTAACCTTACTTTGGTAATCGTTTTGTAACAAATACATTTATCAATTCATCACGTTGTATACCAGAAACTTACACAACGTTCGATTGCAACTATATCTCAGTAAGGTTGGGAAAAACTTTTAAAGGCATTTTGATATTGTTACTTGTGACAGATACTGAGTCCTGATGCACAGGCACTCGTGCCGGCGGTATTATTCAACTAGTCTGGCTGAGCTTTGTGATCTGTCGTGTCTCTTGGTCTCCAAACCTAGTATCCCGTCTACTACTCTGACCTGCTGTTAAAAGTTCGCATGTCTGGGGGCGCCTGGGTGGCGCAGTCGGTTAAGCGTCCGACTTCAGCCAGGTCACGATCTCGCGGTCTGTGAGTTCGAGCCCCGCGTCAGGCTCTGGGCTGATGGCTCGGAGCCTGGAGCCTGTTTCCGATTCTGTGTCTCCCTCTCTCTCTGCCCCTCCCCCGTTCATGCTCTGTCTCTGTCTGTCCCATAAATAAATAAAAACGTTGAAAAAAAAATTAAAAAAAAAAAAAAAGTTCGCATGTCTGGAGGCGCCTGAGTGGCTCAGTTAAGTGTCTGACTCTTGATTTTGGCTCAGGTCATGATCTCACAGTCCGTGAGTTCGAGCCCCACATCGGGCCCTGTGCTGACATCTCAGAGCCTGGAGCCTGCTTGGGATTCTCTCTCTCTCTCTCTCTCTCTCTCTCTCTCTCTCTGCCCCTCCACTGCTTGCACTGTCTGTGTCTCTCTCTCAAAAGAAATAAATAAACTTAGAAAAAGTTAACGTAGGGGAAAACCTTTTTTTTTTTTCTTTTTTAAATAACAGCCATCGTAACGGGTGTATTCCTTATACCAGACAATTCAGGGCAGACTTTAAAAAAGGGGCGGGTCTGTTTGTTGGCAGGGAAGAGGCAACCATAGCGCATCGTTATCAAGGACACGGGCTGTCAGACGAGCCTGGGTTCACCTCCCGGCTAGGTCACGTGGCGGCTGCGTGACCTCGGGTGGGGGAAGCCCAAATGTCTTTATCTGACAAATGGTAATGAAAGTGTTAAGTCCGCAGGGTCGTTGTGGGATGACCACTTTCAGTGTCAATACGTAAGAAACAAAGTTGGGGACAGATCTTTTAAAAAACACTCTGTGGGGCGCCTGGGTGGCGCAGTCGGTTAAGCGTCCGACTTCAGCCAGGTCACGATCTCGCGGTCCGTGAGTTCGAGCCCCGCGTCGGGCTCTGGGCTGATGGCTCAGAGCCTGGAGCCTGGAGCCTGGAGCCTGTTTCCGATTCTGTGTCTCCCTCTCTCTCTGCCCCTCCCCCGTTCATGCTCTGTCTCTCTCTGTCCCAAAAATAAAAATAAACGTTGAAAAAAAAAATTTTTTAAAAAACACTCTGTGTGTTTCCCACACGGATTACGTATTGCTTTCGGGAGAACATAGTTGTCACTGGCCGGATGAACGCAAAGGGTGTGTGCTCACACACGAGGCCCAGAGGGACACACACCGAAGAGTTAAGAGTCGTCCACACCTGCACAGTGTGCCGCACTCGGGCCTCCCCACACACACGCGGGCGCGGCGGGCGGGCGGTGGTGTTCACTCAGGGCCGTGCAGCGGGGTGCTCGGGGGGTGGGGTCGGTCGCGGCCCCGCACGAGTGACACAGCCGGCCGCCACCACCTCACGGTGACCCGGCAAATACGGCCGCGGGGAGGCACCGTCCGCCTTACAATTCCTCTAAAAGATCGCAAGAAAAAAACCCAAACGTGGGCGAGACGTCACTGACGCGCGGAGAAGGCACAGCTTTGGAAAACGTCTCGGCTGCACGCGAGCCAAGGTCTCCCGAGCGGGAGGAGCGCGCTCCCCGGGCTATGCTGATGCGGGACGGACGGACGGACGGATGGAGCTGGAAGCGCCCTGGCAGCGGCGGCAGGGACGCGACGAAGGTGTTTACGGGTCGGGCGGGGGGCCGGGGGCCGCTCGCTTGGATTCCAAACGGCATTGTCGTCCGCCTGCTAACAAACCAGACGGCGGAGAAAGCACGTGAATCGCGCCTCGCTCATTCTCCAAGGGCCCTGAAGAGGACGAGGGCCTTAATCCCCGAGGGCCCCGTGTGAACCCGCGGGGCTCCGCTCCGGGCCGCACGCGCTCCCGGGCCCTGCCGTCCGGATCCAGGGGCTCCGGTGTCAGCGTGGCGCACTCGGCAAGGCTTGGGAAAGGCGTTCTTTGGTCCCCATGCGACTCATTCCTTGGAAGAAAAGGAAACGGGAAGAAAGGTTTCATGTCCGGGCTTTGGGCCTTTGATCATTTGACGAGCGAGGTCTGTGGCGCGGCCTCTGGCTCTCAGGCCAGACAAAAGCAGCCCGGGTGCGACAGGCCGGGCCAGCTTGTCCCAGAACAAAACCGGGGGCGGGGGCGCAGTGTGGCGGCCTGGGAAAGACCCACTTGGCCCGCGAGGGGCCGTCCTGCCCTTTGATCTCTCCTGAGACCGCGGCCCAGGCCCCAGGTCAGGGGATTTCACACCGCACGCCCCCTTCCCGGGCAGAGGGGAGCAGGTCAAGAACAGAAACGGGGGGGGGGGGGGGTGTGTGACCGATGGGCCAGGGCCTGGGGCGGCCCTCTCTGGCCGGTTCCCCATGGCTGGGCTCCATTGTTGACGGCCGCCCACACTTGACGTGGGATTTGACGTTACATGGCACAGCAGAGCGGGTCAATGCGGGCTGGGGCTCGGACAATGCCGGCACCCCGCCCCTGGCCGGCTCGTCAGGCAGGAACATTCTCGTCCACAGCTGCCTCTCGCGAAGCAGCGACTGCACCTCGCAGCATCCGGCTGTGCCGCACCCCCTCGCAGGACACCCCGGTGACCCCCCCAGCACTGGGAAAGCGTGGCGTCCGCCCCGTGCCTCTGGGCGAACCCACACGGGAGGCATCTCGAACACGAGCGCCGGTCGGGATCCTTCAGGAGGAATTCTGATTTAACACGAGGCAAGTGTTACGTGTGCAGCAGGCCGAGAAGGGAGGGCCGGTACCAGGGACGAAACAGAAATTCTGCTAGAGCTCCGAGCTCCCGTAGTTGCAAGTTTGCAAACGAAAGGATGTGTTTGATAAGACACAGTAGCATTAGCGGACAGGAAACTTTTAACTAAAAAGATTAGGATCGCGTTACGCTCTAAAACCAAAATACGTCTTCACCAGTGTCAGACCTTTTGTGTTTTTGCGTCAGTCTCTTTGTTTGCGCGTGGCCAGCACTCAGCTAATTTCGGGGGCTTAAAATAATATTTGGCGGCACAAAGCCGATCTCGTTCTCCCTCCGGCGTCCGGCCAGGAAGCCGTGGACGTCTGGCAGGGTGTGGGGTGTGCAGCCGGGTTCAGTCCTGGTCCTCCGGGAGCAGGTTGTACCAGCAGAGATGCCTCACGCGCTAGTCTCTACGTGTGAAACAGCGGCCTGCGGGCTCATCCACACACCCGTATCCTTGGTCTGGAGACGGGCTCCGTTTCTCTTGTTTTTAACCACAAGAAAGTGGAGTAAGGAAAATGCTTATTTTAGAGTTGCCAGCATCGGTGTGAAAATGTACTGAAATTGTTTTCTTTTTTTGAATTATTAAAAAGTTTTTTGGATGTTTGTTCATTTTTGGGAGAGAGACAGAGTGTGAGCAGGGGAGGGGCGAGAGGGAGACACAGAATCCGAAGCGGGCTCCAGGCTCCGAGCCGTCAGCTCGGAGCCCAACGCGGGGGCTCGAACTCACGAACCGTGAGATCACGACCTGAGCTGAAGTCGGACACTTAACAGACTGAGCCCCCCAGGCGCCACTGAACCTCATTTCTATAATCTGCTCCTGCTTCTGGGCAAAGGACGTTCTGGAAGGCGGGGCCTGTCTGCGAGGACACACGTGCGAGTGTGTGTGTAGATGGAGGGACCGTTTGGTTCACGGGTGAGAGAGACGGGAGGTGTCCCCACCTCCTTCCGGGACCCGTGGGTCGTGCACGGGCACCGCAGGGTAGGCGGTGTTTCCTCAGAGCAGCTTGGGCAATGCAGCAGGATCCTGGGTTGCCATGGCGACTTGCGAGTGACTGTCCAAGAGGTGGGTCCGACACGGGGGTTTCCCCGAACGTGACTGTGGAGCTCGCTCCCTGGTCCCTAAGGAGACCCCTCATGGGTTTCTTCTCGAGACTACGCTGTGGGTGCTGCAGACCAGCTCAGCGCCCACACGTCCACGGGAGCGAAGGGGCTGGGGCTTACGTCCTGCTCCCGTGGTCCGCCCAGTCCCAAGGTGGGGGGGCGCTCTCCCCGTGGTCCGCCCAGTCCTGAGCAGGAGTGGGGGCGCCGCTCTCCCCGTGGCCCCTGCTCTCGGGCACTGTTGGTGCCCCTGTGCCTTCTCGCCGTGGGGCGTTCAGGGTGCAAGTCCCGGTGCCGCATTTGGGAGGAAGAGACCAGGAGGAGAGGCCGTGTAGGTGCAGGTATGTCGAACAGGGGGTGTTCCGGGTTTTATCTGAGATAAGACGGGGTCGGGCGACCGCAGCCACCCCCAGAGGCGTAGCGGAGTCTGGAATGACCGACGCTGTATTCTGCAGGTACGGTTTATGCCAACACTTCAAGGATACTACGAACTGCATTTAAAGCTCCAAGCGGCGTCTTCGCCTCGATCGCACTCATCATAACACGTTCAGCAGGCACTTACCCGGCACCCGCCGCGCGCCCAGCCCCGCGCCCGACACCGGCAGCAAGGGAAGAGCCACAGAAACACCGTGCGTGCTGCAGACAGCTTTCACGTGATCCGGGGAAGGGACAACGAGCGGCTAATTTCCTCCGAGGCCGCCGAGAGCATTACCCTGAGGTTGCCACGGCAACGCTGGCCCCGCTCGGCCCCAACAAAGCAGCCCGCTCGCTCGGAGCCTCACCTTTGGCCATCTTGTTGAGAACCATGTCGATCAGGACGTAGGTGCCGCTCCTGCCCGCGCCGTCGCTGCCAACGGAAGGGGAGAGGTGAGAACGCGGCCAGGGCCGCGTGAACCCCACGCCCACCAAAGCCGGCGGACAGCCGATTGCCCTCTGCGTTTAAGGGGAGTCGTGTGGGGAGAGGGAGGCTGTGAATTTGAGAGAAAGCAGAAGAAAGCGGGGTGAGGAGGCATCCCTGGGTGGAAGAGGGGAGGGGGGGAGGGGCAGGGGAGGAGGGAGGGAGGAGGAGGGGGGGAGGAAGGGATGGGGGAGGGGAGAAAGGATAAGGAGGAGAGTAGGAGAGGAGGGAGGAGGAGGAGGGGGGAGGGAGGAGGAGGGGAGAGGGAGGAGGAGGAGGGGGGAGGGAGGAGGACGGGGGAGGGAGGAGGAGGAGGGGGGAGGGAGGAGGAGGAAGGGGAGGGAGGAGGAGGAGGGGGGAAGGGAGGAGGGAGAGGAGGGGGAGGGAAGGGAGGAGGAGGAGGAAAAGGAGGGCGGGAGCCCCCCACCCTCGCAGCAGGGATTAGCTAAGGTGCCTGCGTGGATTTGCTCCCGCCTTCCTCTTTCCTCCCAGAGCCGAGGGGCCACGGCCGCCCTGACACCGACAGGTGTCTTCCAAGCCGTCCACCCGCCGCCCGGGACACCCGTGCCTCCGGGCCGTTCCCTTCCCTCTCTGACGGACCCACGGTGCAGCCCCCAATGGTCCCGCACAGACCCGCGCGGAAGCACGCGGACCCGTGCAGTTACCAGGCACCCAATGCAGACACACGCGGTCACACGCGCGTGGCTCCACAACACACACACTGACACACGGTCAGACACCCACACGGAGGCGTGCACACTTGTCGGCCGATCGGACCGTCTTGGCGTCTGATCTTTGGAGACGTATTTCCATTTTGGCCCAGCAGAAAGGAACATTCTACGCAACAGAGCACGGCTCTTCGCCAGACCCGGGTGGATGTGAAGCCCAGGGCGCGAGGGCACCCTCACACGGGCGTCTGAGTGCCTCTACTTACCAGGGTGAGTGCAGCCCGTCTGGGTTTTGCCCACAGGCCAGACTCACGTAACCAACTGGGGGCGGCCGTCCCTCCGGTCACGACAGAGTCTGTCCCTGCTCCTAACGGGCCCCAAGCATTTCTCAGCATCCTGGCTCCACACCTCGTGAACTGGTGGCTAAGACAAGGCCACGGACCACAGACACCGCCTCGGGGTTTGTGTGAGAGCCACGAGGGCTGAAGAAAAACTAGGGCGGCGGGGCCCAGGCCGCCGGAGACCGGGTGCGGGACGCCCGGCGGCTCGCGGGGAAGAGCGGGCCACGTGCGGCTCACTCGGGTGTCGGTGCAAGAAACACACCGCAGCATTTAGCTCGAGGGCCTAGAAGATTAACTTTGTATCTCTGGTTCCCTTCAGAAGCGCCAGTTAGAGGTACTTATCACGCAGATAGAGAGTTCCGCTTGCACGCCTCACTGTGGCTGCCTTCTGAGGTGGCGAGCGCGTGTCATCCACGTGAGAACTTGTACTCGCCTGCAGTGAACAATTATTGGACAAGAACGGCCCCTGTAGCACTTGTTTACTTTTCTGAAACAAAAAGAGACAGAAATTACGGTTACGCACCACGACTCCTGTCTCCCGCCTCGCAAAGTAACTCCCAAGCCAGAGTCACGGGGCCCATCTGTGGCACCGTTTACCACAGCCTGTGTCACCAAGTCAAAATCACACACACGTTTTCAAAGATTTATTTTCCTTGTCGGTGTTAAGTTATGAAACAGAGCTTTAAAAACAACTCTTACGTTTTCACCATCTTCCCTTCCCTGGACAAGCCAGACCCCGGGGGGGCTCGGTCTTTGGCCTGCCCCGCCCCCACCCCGCCCCGACGTCTGCGGCTCCGCTCAGCCTGACTTTTTGTTGTGACGTGGGCATCTAGACTCTGCTAGAACGGCCGAGTTCTGCGATGTATTGCTCCAAGTTTCTTACGTCCTAGATGTCCTATCGGAATGTAATATGAATATTGTCTCAAAAGAGCAGCTTAAGGTCCCTTCTGGTCCGTCCGGTGGGTCCGGGCTTCTTCCTTCCACAGAAACCTGAGCTTACATCAGAGACAAGTCCTTCCTTTGTACACATTTGAACATGTTGACAAACAACTTCGCTGTGCAGATTCTAGACCAGGATTTATGCAAATTAACAAGGAGCTTAGACTATCTCGTGACCGAGCCCTAAATCGAAACAGAGGGCTGATTTAAAATTCACTGCGTAAGCTCCAAACGTGTTGGAAGTCAGTGAAACCACTAAACTTGCTTACAAAGTACATGAAAATTCTCAGTAAAATAGTTCTGAATAGAGAAAAGTAAATGAGCCAAACGCGTGAGGGGGCTGTGCTCGAAATTGCTCTGTGTGAATTTCTACAATGTATGACACGGGGCAAAATTAAAAAAAGAGAGAGACCGGTGCAAAAAAAGGATCTTTTCCCTCGCACCGGAAACAGGAAAACGCCGCATTTCTCTGCGGAGGCTGGCCTGCCCGGCACAGAGACGGTGTGGGAAGTGTGTGTTCTCTCCGCGGGTGGCCTGGCTTCAAACCCCTGGACGCGGAGACGGAGGGGGCGCTGGGGGCAGGCGGCTGGCCCGGGCGCCCGGCGGTACCTTCCCCCCAAGCACAAAGCTGGTCCTTTCCATCTCCTCTACGAGTGAACGGAGTGAGGCCCACACGCCCCGCCGAACAGCACGAGGGGAGCCCAGGCGTGAGGCGATGTGCCCTACGATGGGGCCACCCCCACGCCCCTCGGGCCGCCTCCTGCAGCATTTAAAGTTGGCAGGCCACCGAAAGTCTTAAAAATGAGAAGACCCACCAACACGGGTGAAACAGGCTGCTCGGTGGCCACCTCTGCTGGAGCTTCAGCTCGCTTTCGAGGCGCACGTTAACGTTGGGGTGGAGCGGGACGGTGAAGGAAGCACACGTGAGCTCATCGAGATCGAGCAAGAGTGCCACGGTGCCCTCAGAGTTCGTGGGCCTTTGAGAATAAAACATTGAAAAATAGACCCACTACTTTCTCCTACTAAAACTTTGAGTCTCGGGGCGCCCGCCTGGCTCAGGCGGTAGAGCGAGAGGCTCCTGGTCTTGGGTGGTCAGTTCCAGCCAAGACTGTAAATGTCTTATAAACTCAAGGTGGTGGAGATGGACACCCAGGATCACGTTCATTAAAGTGGTAATTTAAAACCGGAAGTGGAGGTGGTCTGCATCTTAAAACTCCCATCCTTGACTTCGGTCGTAAGGTCAACAGAGCTTTAGGTTTGACAAAGTACATGCCAGACCCCAAGATGTGCCTCAAATGTGAGCAACGTGAGGTCTGCCAGCTCATCTGAGGCTGTGTGTGTGCACGTGCCCTGCGTGTGCATGAGTGTATGCACTGTGTGTGCATGTGTGTGCACCCGCCCTGCATGCATGCGTGTGCATGTGCCCTGTGTGCACGTGTGTGTAGACACCGTGTGTGTGCATGTGCCCTGCGCGTGCATGTGTGTGTAAGCACTGTGTGTGTGCACCCCCCTGCATGCATGCGTGTGTGCATGTGCCGTGTGCACGTGTGTGTACACACCGTGTGTGTGCACGTGCCCTGCACGTGCATGTGTGTGTACACACTATGTGAGCATGTGTGTGCACCCGCCCTGCATGCATGTGTGTGCACGTACTGTGCGTGAGCGCCTTGCATGTACATGTGTGTACGCACTATGTATGTGCATGTGCCCTGTGTGTGCGTGTGCACCTGCCCTGTGTGTGGGGCGAGACCTTCATGTATATGTGTGTGTACACACTGTTGGTTCATGTGTGTGAGCTCTGCATGTGCATATGTGTGTACACACTGTGTGTGTGTGGGCACGTGCCCTGCGTGTGCATGTGTGTGTACGCACTGTGTGCGTGTGTGCACGTGTGCCTTGCATGTGCATGTGTGTATGCACTGTGCACATGCATCCTGTGTGTGCATGTGTGTGCCCTGCGTGTGCATGTGTGTGTATGATCTGTGCATGTGTGTGTGCATGTGTGTATGCACTGTGTGCATGTGCGCCCTATGTGTGCATGTGTGTACACATTTTGTGCGTGTGTGTGCCTTGCGTGTGCATGTGTGTGTATGCACTGTGTGAGCATGTATGTACACACTGTGTGCATGTGTGTGCCCTGCGTGTGCATGTGTGTACATACTGTGTGTGCATGTGCCCTGCGTGTGCATGTGTGTGTGCCCTGCATGTGCAAGCGTGTACATACTGTGTGTGCATGTGCCCTGCATAGGCACCGTGTGCATGTGTGTGTATGCACTGTGAGCGTGTGTGTATGCACTGTGTGCATGTGTGTGTGTGCCCTGCGTGTGCATGTGTGCACAGTGTGTACTCTGTGTGTGTGTGTATGTGTGTACATGTGTAGAATGTAGCAAGCTCAGAGTCAGATTAGATCTAGGACGGCTTTATTTTTGTAGGCCTTTTACTAGAAATCTCTCGGTCGCTGAATCTCTTTAGATGTGAACCTCCAACATTCTGTTATACTTCGTACTGGGCTGTCCAGTCTGTGCTTGTAAAGACTAACCCAACGTCTGTACGTTCACACCCTGGTCAATCACAGGTTTTGGTCATTTTTTCTGAGGGGGCCAAGTACAAAAATAGTACATTTAAGAAAGAAACAGTAAGCGTACTGGTTTCAGAAAACCATCACCGGAAGGAATCGCGGGACCGGAGTGTCCCATTCGCAGCTGGTCAGCCTCGCTTCCGGCAGAGTGCAGTAAGCACGGCCCCCTCGGCAAAGAAAAGTTGCTAAAAAGGAATTCCCGGCACCTACGACGGCAGCTTGCTTCCGAATTCCCGCAGTCCCCGTTCTGACTTCACAGAGTATTTAAAACATTTCTCTCTCCAGCGCGCTGTGACCGGCCGCCTGGTGTGGCCCACGAAGGTTTCGCTGTCATTTTAGTCGCCACGTTTAGCCCCGCCCCCTGCCAAACCTATCCACAAAGGGCCACGAGCAATCGAGGAGACGCGCGATGTGCAAACAATGTGCCCGCGTGGCTGAGAATTTCATTGACAAAGAGTCACGTGCTTGTACCGTCACAACGTAAAACATCACAAATAGAAGGGCAGGAGCATCACATCGTCAACAAAAGCGTTCACCTGGTTGACCCAAGATACAGATGCAGATTATTCATGAAGGTGGGCAACACACAGCTGTCCTGTGTCACTCGATTAGAACAAATCATCAGCAAGCCAACGGTTGCAAACATGGAGAAAAATGGAGGTTAGATATATTTCAACAGGAGCATTCACTGAGAAAGAACGATTAGTAATACAAACCGACCCACGGGTCGCTGAGTGACAAGGAGCCGCATGCAACCCACAGCGAGCAAAGGTCAGAGGTCGTGAGAGGCTCAGGAAGGGGGCCCCCCACACTGCCCAGCAGCAGAGTCACAGCCTCCAATGATCACTTTTGTGACTATGCAACTGGGCTCATATTACTAGCTGCAACATCACAAAAATGACACTGGCCACCGCTCATTAGCTGGCAAAGTAAGGGTCTGAGTGCCGCTGCACACAGCAAGAAGTGAGAGAGTCAGAGAGAGAGACAGACAGAGAGAGAGAGAGAGAGATAATTTTTAAAAGCAAAGCCCTCACATGTGATGCTAATGATCTCAGCTCTGGCAGCTTCTCTTTAAAGTGTAAATGCGCTCCCTCTGGGCTCCAGAAGGAAGTAATTACACATCCCAGGGCCTGCTGCACACGCTGGCCAGAGCGAGGGAAGGCTGGGCGAATGTTCGGGGCGGGGCGGGAGGAGACCTGTGCGTAAGGTGACCAGTGTCTTCAGAAGCCGTCGCCCCTGGCCGATGGCTGAACTTTGGGTGGCTCTTTTACCCAGAAAACCGCAAAGCGGCAGTCCGTGCCTGAGCGCGGCCCTCCCGAGACCGTGGCCGCTCACGCCCTTTGTCTGGTTGGTCCGCGACAGGCGGGCTGGTGCCACATGAGGCAAGCCCGCGAAGCTTGATGTTTGAACAGACTTGCAAATTTCAAGTTAACAGAAACTTTCCGGAGCCGTATCTCCTAAGCCTCTGGGGGAAAGGGAACTTGGGGACTCAGTGTCTCTTCATGACAGGTTTATAAGCACAGAGGTTGCTTGTGTATTGGTCAGACCCACGTATGGATACGGACGCGGACGTGCGCCCACATGCATATATGTACAAACGCACCGCATGAGCATAAAGACGGGGGTCAAGATGAACGGCTATCTTTGTAGCCACATCCATTTTGCCAGTAACGCCTCTTGTTTGGAGACTCTATCTCAGGAAATGTGCCCTAGGTAAGATTTCTAGGTAAATTTGTATTACGACGACGAATGAAATAGCCAGGAAACTGGGATGCGCTGGGAAGGAACTGTGTGGAACCAGGGCTTTGGGGCTGTGTTCAGGACTGGGTGCGGGCTGCGCGCTCCGCCTCTCTGGGCAAGGTGACGGAGCAGGGATGGGTCCCCGCGCGTGCACCGTGGCCGTGACGCCTAGGGTTTGTCTCTCCTCGAGGTTTCACATGCTCTTTGGTCCAAAGAACCACTCAAATAAAAATCTGTTTTGCTTTTCAAAGGCAAAAGAAATAGCATCATAATAACCGTGAGAATGTCTCACACAGAAATTCAAGAAACGCAGAGATGAGCCTGAAACCCCGCTCTCTCGAGTGACACAGTGTGCATTCAAGGATGAATACCGTTCAGACACAAACCGCTTCACGACTGTGTACGAGGCTGGGTCAAGGCACATCTTGTTTCCTAAGTCCTTGTTTTGGACATTTGTCTGCTTTTGGTATCGGGTGGCTTCCCCATCAGTGACACGTAAGAGAGGCTCTGGGAAACCGAGAGCGCGGTCAGCCTGTTGCTCAGCACCTGCCTGTCCTTGGCGGATGTGTACGTACCGCCACACGACAGCCAATGCTGACCAACCGTCATCACCGAATCCAATGGACAATCAAAGCCTCCGTCTGACATTTTCCCTTTTTTGCCTCGTCAATATCTTCCTGGAAGATGGCTCCCAGCATTCATCCCAACAGGTCAATAAACACACTTGATAACAACACCCCCCCGGGCGACTGGCTGACTGCGGCGGGAATAAAGACTGGATGTTTCCAGACTGTCAGCTTCAAACTGCACTAAAATACACATGGTCATGTGCTAATTCCATCCAGGCTCCCCCGCCAAGGTCCAAGGTCATCCAGGGCAGAGTCTGGGCCCACACTTGCCACATCTCATCATCGTGTCCAACCAGACAGTCTCCAAGATAAGCCTGTCTTTTCCTCATCAGTGCCCTGCGAGGCATAGACTTGAGGACTCGACCACTTAGAGAATCTGATCAGAAATAACCACCTTATTTCCATAATTCTAAGGTATCTTCGTCCCCCATTTTGACTCCTCTAAAACCAGAAAACATCTTGCGGTTAATATGTACCATTAACATAATTTCCCTCCCCTCCCCTCTCCTATATATATTATAAATACAGTTGATCCTGGAACAGCATGGCCTTGAACTGTGCGGGTCCACTGACGCGTGGATTTTTTTCGATAAATACAAGGCAGCACTGAAAACGTACTGTCTCTTCCTGGTGATTTTCTCAATAACGTTTTCTTTTCTCCAGCGCACTTCATTGTAAGAACGCCGTGCGTGACGCACAGGATATACAAAATATGCGTTAACTGACTTTTTTAGGTCACCGGTAAGGCTTCCGGTATACAGCAGGCTGTCAGCAGGTAAGTTTCAGGGGAGTCACAAGTTAAATGTGATTTTCAACTGTGTGTGGGGCTCGGTGCCTCAAACCCGTGTTGTTCTAGGATCGATCGTATATTTATAATCTACGCAAAAATATAACAGATGGCGTGTCTCACGGCAAACGGCCTCTTGGAGGCAGGAGACCGGTTATCACACGGCGTCCCCTCCTCCCTGACACCCGCAACGTGAAAGCATTAACCTGCCGGTGCACGGTCGGTCGTACCTGCGGAAATCCAGGAGGGACCTCGCGGAGGAGGGCACCCCGCGGTCGCACCAGCTCAGGAAGTGGAACTGGGTCACGGTGCGCGTCTCGTTGGTCTGAAGGTTCTTCAGGTAGAAGCTTCTCACGAGAAAGTCCTCACACCAGATGTGCTCGGAGACCAGGTTCACCTGGATGGGGCGGGGGGGGGGTGGCATTGGGAACGTGAAGCATCATCGTCTGAACACGGAGGGATTTGCAGGAGCCAAGGGCGAATACCAGGGGGGCAGCTCGCGGGCCGACGGCGGGCTGCACGGACCCTCCCACCGACTCAATTTTGACAGGGTTTACGCAAAAGATAACTCTGTGCGTTTTAATGTCACGTAGACACATTAGTCAAATTATTAGAAAACTGTGTTTGGATTCAAAACTATTCCAGCTTCTGTCTTTTGTATTTCTGAGCTGTGTAAACCTTCAAGGACAACTGTACTTTCGGGCAAGACACCAACGGGTTCCACCGGAGCTGACATTTCACCGCGGTGGTGTCACCGAAAGGCGGAGAGGAGCCCAGTGGGTTCACAGGGAAACCGTGACCCGGCACTTCTCAGGGTCAAGCCCATTCTCAGCCCCCTAAAAGCCACGGCCGCGTGATTTAGGGTTAATTTTCACACTTCCGCCGTGGGGCTTTGGCATTCCAATTTTAACACAAAACCATGCACACACACAGCCCTAGTCGCTCTGCCCGCGTTCACTTGGTTCGTCGTTGACGTGGGTAGAAAGTCCAGCAAGAGAAAGAAACTCGTGGCCAGGCGGCCCTCAAGGAAGGTCGAATCTCAGACACAAGCCCCTGAACGCCAGGCGGGGACCACTGAGCCGTGAGAACAGCAGGGGAGTGTTTCCTAAAACAACCCCCACCCCCCGCCCCGCCCGCCGTTCCTCGGGGCCTGGCTCAACGGGCCTCCCTGGGAGGTAACTCTTTGGTCCTCTCTGTCTGGGTTTGGAATCACGAAACTTTAAAGGCGAAGACCGGGCCGTCTACGCCAGAACGCGGGGCCATGGCCATTGGGAAGGGCTGGGTATCTGGGGACCACGGGGCCCTGGGGACGCCTGGCCCGCCCACCAGCCTTCCCAAGGGGGAGCTCCCACCGGGCGGGGCGGCGACTCATGCTCCTCTGGGCCCTGCGGGCAGGCGCTTGGGGGAGTACCTCGTAGACGTGGTAGAGGCTGGAGCCTTCATCTGGCCAGTAGTGGCAGCACTGGCAGATGCCGTTCTCCGAGAGGGAGGTCAGCATGACGATGACCACGCAGCCGCTCTCCCACACCATCTGCACACAGAGAAAGGCCCACGGCCACAGTGTGACCGGCGATCCCCCAGGCAACGCTCGCGCCGCTCAGATACACGGGCCAGATGCGCCCTGTGCGCAGACTGGACACTTTTCGCCACCTCTAAATACACTGGCCCCGTGGTTTCCACGTTCCATGAATTATTAAAAAAAAAACCCCAAACAACCAGTGACTCATTCCATGCCTCTTAAAACCTCTTCAAATCCACGTTCAGCTGTCTGGCCTCCCAACTTTTGATCTGTAAAGGGAACTTTCCATAACGCAACACGGAACAGACACCATGGCATCTGAAGCCAGCCCCCCCCCCCCCCCCAGGAGCAGGCGGACGCGCACCTCTCTGGAAACGTCCGCTCCTCTGTGTGGCGCACACTGAGATTGGTTGACACAATCGGGTTTTGTCATGATTCTGCGTGACATTCTTCCCCTGTCCCACCAGAAGCCAGCTCTGCGCATTACAGAAAGCGGTCACCGGGATTTCATCTGCTTACACGAAATACGGCAGTGCGGCTCAACGAAAACAAAACTGATTTAATAATTCATGACAGCCACACGACAAGGCGTCTCTGAGACAGAGTGAAGCGATGAATGGACCCTGAAACGTGGACCACTGGCAGAGGACTTCTCAAACACAGCTCCTGACTTTGTGCTGTGGCCCTGTGTGTTAATACTTTGAGCGTCATTACCAAACCATGAATCCCACGGGGTACGCTGAGGCAGCACTGCTGACTTTAAAAAAAACATTTTTTTTTTTTAACATTTATTTTTGAGACGGAGAGAGAGAGACAGAGCATGAACAGGGGAGGGTCAGAGAGAGAGGGAGACACAGGATCCGAAGCAGGCTCCGGGCTCCGAGCTGTCGGCACAGAGCCCGATGTGGGGCTCGAACCCACAGACCATGAGATATGACCCGAGCCAAAGTCAGACGCTTAACCGACTGAGCCACCCAGGCGCCCAGCACTGCAGACTTTGATGAGCATTAAATTACGGAGTGGAGAGGAGTCTGCTTTTCCTGATGGGGGTTGTGTTAATGTCACAGAGACATTTGTAAGTGGCTGCATTTAGATGTAGGTTCAGTAGATAAGAGAACTCCTATTTCTTTTATTTAAAAAATTTTGTTTAATGTTTATTTTTGAGAGAGAGAGAGACAGAGTGTGAGACAAGAAGGGGCAGAGAGGGAGGGAGACACAGAATCCGAAGCAGGATCCAGGCTCCGAGCCGTCAGCACAGAGCCCGACGCGGGGCTCGAACTTACGAACCGTGAGATCGTGACCTGAGCTGAAGTCGGACACTCAACTGACTGAGCCCTCCCCAGGCGCCCCTTTAAATTGCATTTTAAAAACAGACATGTCTACGATATTTTCTTCTTTCACCACGGATTAAATTCCCGCATGGTAAGACTAGTCGATCCTGCTTAAGGCCCTTCATCGTGTATCGTTTATGTTAGCATTTAATGGAAGCTGCTGAAACGTTCACGAGAACGCCCACAGAGAAGTATGAATTGTGCCCAAGCCTGTACACTTTCAATGTCTTTGGTGCAAATCCCGCGACGAGGCGAGAATTCAAGCCGTGTGTGTTTCTCGCAGCCCTCAGGCTCCCAGACCTGCCCGCCGGATTGGTCCTTCTGGCACATGACAACTTAATGTGTCTTTAGAAGGTGGAGAAGCTCATTGAGGCCATTACGAAAATGAGGAGGAACACAGATTTTATGAGTGTAATAAAACTACAATGATCTAGACCATAAACTAATCACCTAACACTCCACTTGTGCTACCCAAGTGTGACATTGGGAAGCCCTCATTTGGAGAGGGGCCTCCCCTCCGCATGGCCCCCGCTCGTTGGGCCGCACTCGGCACTTCCATTCAGGGGCCCGCCCGGCTCTCCGAAGACTTGCTTAAGATTAAATCCAAATGAAACTTAATTTAAACAAACAATCCCAAAGGCGCTCTTGGGGATCATATTTCTTTTTAGGTCACCGTGTGTAAGAGCAGGGAGGGGAATTCACTAAATCAAGCAAACAGGCGGCCCGCTCGGGCGCCAACATCACGAGGCCGTGGCGGCTCTGAGCCTGCCAGCTTGGGGGGCCTGCACCTGTCTGTGAGCGGGGGTCGGGCACGGCCGAGTCCAAGCGGCTGGCCCTCATCGCACGCTGCGGAAAGTTCACGTGGACTCTGCCGGGAGACAAGGCACCAGGGGAAGTTCCAGCTAACTCAGGTTCCGCTTATAAACAGGGACAGCTTCCACCATTTCCCCTCCCTTGGCCTGGTTTTCGTGGGGGCAGCGCCCAACTCCAGGGGGAGTTTCTCCTCCAGGAAGCTGCTGTCGGCTCAGGGGCCCCACCAAGTCTTGGAGGCGTCCTGAAACGGGCAGTTTGCCGAGCGAGTGAGCTGACCGGGTCAGGGCCACACGCGGTGATTTCTAGCACTCTTCTGTTAAGTGTCCAAGAACAGGACAGGCTCTAATCCACCATGACGGGGTCCTTATAAGAAGAGAGAAACTCCACGTGAGAGCAGACACAGCAGATAGCAGGGGAAGCCACGTCACGAAGGAGGCGGAGACCGAGTGACGTGGCCACAGGTCCCGGACGGCGTGGGGCCGCGAGACGCTGCAAGGAGGACGCCCCTCTCACCACTCAGCACGGCCCCAGGGCTCTCAGAGAATACACCTGTTGTCAGCCCCCCCAGCTTGCGGTCATTTGTTGCCGTAGACCAGACACGGGTACGTTAGCCCCTGAACAACTGGGGGTGAGGGGCGCTGACCTCCGCGCAGTCGAAAATCCATGTTTCACTTCTGACTCCCCCAAAACTTCACTACCGAGAGTCTCACCGATAACATGAGCGGCTGATTAACACATATTTTATATGCCGTATATATTATTTGCTACGTTCTCATAATAAGCTGGAAGAAAAAAAAAATGCTGTTAACAAAGTCATAAGGACGAGACTACCTTTATAGCGCTGTCCTGTACTCCGCGTGGCGTGGGCCCCGACAGCTCAGACCCGAGCCCCAGGCTCCGCTTTGTGCTCGCCGTGCGTGGCCTTCCCGGGGGTTGGGCACGCCAGCTCTAAGCTGCATATACTAACCTAGCTAGAGCAGGTGCAAAGAAACCGTAGCGTCCCTTCATCCGAAGTCTTTTTCGGGTACTAACCATTCAGCAAACCAAACTCTTTCGAAGCCCCGCCAAGACCTGATTAAAGGAGAGGGGCCCGCCCCAAACAGCAGACGCCCAGGCCGTGCTGTCTGCCAGGGACCCAGTTCCTCCAGACTCACCTTTCTCCTTCCTCTACCTAGATCTCTTGTGATGTGTCCCTCTCCACCCTGTATCACCCTTATCACGAGCTCCTGTCCTTCTCTCACCAGACTGGCATCTGAAAGGAGCCTAGACGCTGGGCTGCCTGACGCCCCTACCCTCCGCAGGGGCTGGGACGGTGATGTGTTAGAGCGGATGCTTGATGGAAAACAATACGTACGTTTGAAAGACGTCATTTGAGTATTTCTGTGAAAAGAGATAACTCAAAGAAGAATGCTGTCAAAGCCATGCCGTCCCAGGACCCGCTTAACGTACAGAAGAGCTCTTTTATTTTTTATTTTTTTATAGCCCATAGACCGTTTGCACTCACGTCGGAGCAGCTGGTACGAAGTAGACGGCTCTCCCCAGAGTGGGCTCCACACCCCTGCAATCCTGACCGCGAGGTTCGTTTCGGCGGTACTTGCTTTCGTGGGTGGAACGGAGGTAATCTTAAGTCTGGCCACGAAGAAGGAGGCTGACTCACATTTTTAAATAATAAGGAGTCAGTTTTTGAGGCTTAACAGCACATGCATTTCACTCCTTGTGAGCTCGCAGACGTCAGCTCTGCTGTGGTCTCAAATAGATCAAATAAGAGAGAACCCACAAGTGTCCGTAACGCCTCTGGCAGAGGAGACCCCCCTGTCCAGAACACAGGCCTCAGCGACGTGGTGTTAAGCCTTCCAGTTCTGCTTCTGCCCTGCAGTCCCGGGCTCGGTGTCGAAGCGTGCACTTTGGAGACGGTGATCTGAGCGGGTGACGGGTAGTAACGTTATGTCTTCTGTACGACTCACAGCACCCCCAGCTGACCTGCTTCTTAGTAAACAAATGTGTCCGCGTGGGCTTCCCTTCGAGATAAAGCGACGGGGTAGCGGAAGGCGACGCTGCCCACAGTGCTGGCGGCGGCCGCGGAACGCGGCAGGGGCAGGTGGGCAGGAAGCGCGCCTGGCGGCCGTGAAGGCGGGTCCTGAGCCCAAACCAGTCACGGCCTCCACGCGATCTTCTGTACACAGCAGCCCCCGCCTCGGGAATAGTTTTGCCCCGGCAAGAAAGAGCCCTCTTCAGAAGACGCAGCGGCCCGTTTCGTCGTCCAGCAGATGGGACGCGGCTGGGTGTGAGCGCCTGTCATTCGGGAGTTTCCAGAGCTCCGCGTGGGACGTTTTAGTCCAACCTGTGAGCAGTCCCTGTGGCGGTATTCCCAACAGGGATCTGCCCGCATAGGACGTTACCGCACCTCAGGGACCGGTCACCGCTTAGGACCGTTCACAGTCCCCAGCCTGCTTCACCTTTCAGGTTAAATATGCACCTGACATATTGTATCCTAGGTAAAAACGCCCTGCTCTGGTGGCCATTTTTCTTTTCAAGATGGGAACCTGATATCAATGCATCAGATCCAGTTGTGTATCCCAGAGGAGGAGGAGGAAGGGAAGGGGGGGTGAGGGCAGATGAGGAGGAGAAGGTAGACAGGAAGGAAGAAAGGAAGGAAGGAAGGAGGAAAGATAGAAGGGAGGAAGGAAGAAGGAAGAAAGAAGGAAGGAAGGAAAAGAAAGGAGGGAAGGAAGAAGGAAGGAAGGAGACAGGAAGGGAGGGAGGAAGGAAGGGGACAAGGGAACCAGTAAGACACTTACGAGCGCAATAGCGAGCATGTTTTCTGCTGTGATCCATGATATCAGCTGAGAAAGAAACTCGGGTTGTGTGTTTTTCACCGAGGCCTGAGTTCGAAGTTTGGCAGGAGGACACCCGCACTCTCCGTGGCGGTGCTCCCCAAGCATAACCGTGGACTCCCCTGCAGAGCAGGGCTTTCCACCCCAACTTTAAGTACGGCAGCGTGACAAAAGTTTTCTCCTATCTTTAAAGGTTTATGAGTTTAGGTGCAGGAAATTCAACAAGACTGAATATTTGAGGGGCGCCTGGGGGCTCAGTCGGTTAAGTGGCTGACTCTCGATAGCGGCTCACGTCATGATCTCTCGGTTTGTGGGATCGAGCCCCACACCAGGATCTGTGCTGACGGTGTGGAGCCCGGTTGGGATTCTCTCTGTCCCTCTCCCTCTGCCCCTCCCCTGCTCGTGCTCTGTCTCTCAGAACAATGATGGGACCACCTGCCCTCTCACCGCCCCCCCCCCCCCCCCCCCCAGACCTGGGCCGCGAGAGCAGGGCAGACACACAGCAGACTCGGTCCTCGGCCCATCCAGCCTCCGGGCTTTGTCCGACTCTTCTTCCGGTGTTCTCTTCCTGCCCCCGCCCGCCCACGCGCACAACGAACTTGGAAGGGAGAACGTGTGCCTTCTTTGGCTCCCTTCTCGGAGCTGGCTCAGGGTTTTTTCTTGGCCACCGTAAGAACCGTGATCGAGAGACACCCAAAGATAAAAACACTATTTAAACCCAGCCCATCGCTTCTGGAAAGGAGAAGGCGTGCTTCCCCAGCTAAGACTTTACAGCAGAAAGTCTTCAGAGAGCGGACGACCCAACGGGACCGCAGGCTGTTTTTCTTGCTGAAATGGTAACGGCGAGCGTGTTGACGCTCACCGGGCACCCGCTGAACTCCCGCTGCCCCGAGCGGGTCCCGCCGGCCTCGGCTTCCCTCTGAAGGGGCTCACTTGTCAGGCAGGGCGGGCACGGCTAGAAACTCATGAGCGTCCTCTCGGCGGGGCCGCCCCGTGGTGAACGGGGAGCGAGAGCAGTCCACCTACCACGGGGACCGTCCCGACTCCTGGGGCGGGGGCGCTGCCGCGACCGCGTCCGGGGGCTTTGCGCATGCTGGAGTACGTTCACACCGGGAAACGGTCCTCACGTGCCCGAACTCCTGGCGTACGACCACCACGCCTCCCAGGCACCCCACACCGGGGGGGTGGGCACACGTGGAAGCTGCCTCGCGGACAGCACGCGGCTCTGCCAGCGTCCCCCGAAGATACGAGACGAGAGATGGCAGGCAGCCGCCTCCTCCCCAGAGGACAGGGTGGCGGTGACGGGCTGCGTCGGGGCCAGCCGGAGTGGGGACGCTGCTTCGGAGAGAGAGCAGCCGCCCGTGGCCAGGATGACAAGGACTGGCCAAATTCCCCGGGGGCACCCTTCCTCCTGCTGCCCGGCCAGGCCCACGACTCCCCAGCTCACGTCTCGGAGATGTCCCTCCTCCGAGAAAGCTGCCCTGATGCTCCTTTGGAGACGGCTGGCGTGGTGGTCGCCGCCCCGGCAGGTGCAGAGCTGACTTCCCTGCAGGGAAACCCCCGCCCGGCAAGCTCTGGGACACACCTACACGTGTGTGAGGAACACCAGCTTCGCGGACTAGGCCTGGGGAAGAGCGACACAACGGCTCCAAGCAGGGCGTTTACTCTGTGAACGCGGAGTCTCCACGGTCGGACTGCTTTCCGTTCTTTGCTATTTATGGACCCGCGATGAGTAACGCCCTCCCCGCCCCTGCACCTTCTTCTTTGTAAGGAGTGCGGGTCATCAGAAGCGTCTGAATCTCACAGCTCTGGGTTAACATGTGCCCGGCCTCCGGCCAGCTGTGTGGATTTGGGGAGGTCATGCAGACCCCCTCCCCAGACATCAGCCTTCTGGTAGGATGGGGGTCACGACTTTCTCTGTGGTCAAATACACACAACACACGACATACCTTCATAGACATTTTAGGTGCACAGTTAAGGGGCGTTAGGCACACTCACATTCCTGTGCGACCGTCACATCACCGGCCCCAGAACGGGCCATCTTCCCAAACCCAAACTGTCCCCAGCGAACTCCAACCGCCCTCAGGCTGCCCTGCTGCCCACCCTCCCTGGACCTGACCCCCTCCGACCTCACATGAGGGGGACCCTAGGGGCTCAAGTTCGTCCTTCGTCGATAGGGGTGTTGACTGAAGTCACATCTGAAGCACCTGCCCAGGGTCTAGCAAACAGTAAGTGCTCAATTAGTGTTATTCTCTCTTCCCGCTCCTTTCCTTACGTTAACTTGGACTTAAACGTTCCCTTTGCACGTGTGTGTGTGTGTGTGTGTGTGTGTCTTTCTCTCAGAGCAGCCGTGTAGGCCCCGTTACACGTAGGGGGACGTCCTCCCGGGTGAGGATACGCGTTCCCACCTCAGGGGCCGGACCTATGGACGACGGGCCTTCATCGCCTTCTCCTTCCCTGCCCTCCTGACCCCACGTCCCTCCCGGCACGGATCACAGACACCAGAGCAGCTGGGTGCCTGCGGGCCGTCAAAGGCTGTGCCCCCTCCAGGTGTTGGCTCCTTCCTAGACGTTAATGTAGACGCACCAGAAGCCGCCACGTTTCTGGACGTGCTGGAACTGGCTCTCGTCCCCCGATGACGACCTGCCCTTGCCCTCACTGCCCTTCCCGCCCACCCTCCTCCTCTGCCCCACCCGCCCGGCGACCTCTCTCTGGATTCCCTCGGTGGCCGCGGGTCTGTCACAGCAGCTCGGTACCAGGTGCTCGATTAATGCTCTTTTCTTAGCCGCTGTCACGGGTGGAACAGTGTCCCCCAAAGGTCATGCACGCCTGCAGCCTGTGTGAACGTGACCTTCTCTGGAAACCGGGCCTCTGCAGAGGAGGCCACACTGGTCAGAATGGACCCTGAGTCTAACGACCGTGACCTTCTAGGAGGGAAGTTTGCTCACAGAACAGACACCCCGTGGGCAGTCACCGTGCGGATGCAGGCAGAGGCAGGAGCAGTGCGTCCACCGGCCGCCCACACCGAGCGGTATGCCCGCGAGCCTCCACGGCGGGAGCGGTGCGTCCACGAGCAGTGCCGCGACCGGAAGCCAGCCGCGGAGGCGCAAGCCCAGATTCGGACCTCTGGCCTCGGGAGCTTCGTGCCACCTTGTTACAGCAGCCAGAGCAGCCACGGAAAAGTTGTGCCGACACCCTGCCCTCTGCTGCTTCCTCAAGGCCACGGCGTCGCGGTCAAGGGCATTCGGATGGGACAGAGCGAAACCGGCTTCTTCAGGACAGGCTCCGTCAGCGGCTTCGACGTGCGGTTGTGGCCAACAGTCCCCGGAGGGGCGAGCCCGTCGGCCACAAAGCCTGCCTGTCCTGGGAGACCTGGTGCCACTTTGAGGGACGCTGGGGTTCCCTCGGACAGAGCGATCGTGGCGGCTGCCGTGTGTCTCGGGTGGTCTCATGCTTAGTTTCCTGGCGTTACTTCACTTAGAGAAGTTTTCTTCCATCTCGCGAACGTATCTCTTGGGTGTCGGGCCCCCACACGCTCTCGAGAACTTAGGGGCTGCAGATACTCACGGAACGAGTCACCCCGACGACCACAGCCTTCTGTGGGAAGCGCCACTCCCACGCCACGTGGCCGCGGGCGAATACGAGCCTCTGAGTCCTGCGGACCACAAAGATTATGTGCCCAAGCACGCGGCTGGTAGCACCCGGCCTGGTCCGTTGGGAGGTGGCCGGTGGCCTTGAGCAATGACTCCCGCCGTGAAGTGCCACGAGCACTCGGGGGCGATTCTGTTCACAAGAGCTGTGTCGCACGTGCGAGGTAACGGCTGGGAGAAAGGCAACAGCCTGTGTCTGGGGAAAGACGCACGTTTCGGAGAACGGTTAGGGCAACGTGGAGCTTCTGCAGAGACACGGGAATTCCGTCGGCAGCCTCGGAACCTTCCAGGTCCTTTTCTCCGGAGCGGAAGAAGCCGGGGACCCCACGCAGCGGAACAGCACCGGGCGGGTTCTCCTTGGAGCGTCAGCCACGCCGGAAGAGCAGAGCCGGGACCCACGGGCTCACGCGGCCCCCGTGGCCCCGGTGCCAAGTTCCTGCCTGAGCGCTTGTGCCGGGACCGGGCGGCCCGCGGGCACCGAGCTCCCCGTGCAGGGAGGCACCCCGCTCAGGCTGCGTGACCGCTGTCGGGGCGACGTGGAGAAATCCAGCATCTCGTGGGTGGTGGGACCGGTTCCTCGGCCCCCTCCCAACGCTGCAGTTCGAGGGCTCTGTGCCGTGGTTACAAGTTTGGGCGCCACGACTCTGAGGTCCGGTGTGTTTTATTTTTTCCAGTAGCGTGAAGGTCGCTAGGGAGGGGCCGTGCAGACGTGCTCCAATCTGGGTTTCCGCTTGCTGGGGCGGGGAGGCCGTGGTACCCGTGCAGCGACACGCTCACAGGGCAGGGGGCGCCGGCCGGCCCCCTGCGGGCCCTGGACCCGTCCCGACTTTGCAGAAAGCCGCTGCCGAGACGGGTCCCTCCTTCGGGTGGAGAGGCCGGAGAGGGCTGACGGGCAAGTTGGGGCAGGAGCCTCCGAGGAGCAGAGGACACGTGTGGCACGGGTCAGCTGAGTGACCCTTAGCCCGGTGACGCGTTTGCCCTCAGGAGCTGCTGTCACCACCGGGATCCGAAACAGCCCAGTCTGCGCGCGTCGCCATGCTGCTGTGGGGGGGACGGGCTTGCTGCCCTGGGCCTACGAGCCGCTGTGTCCACGTACGTGTCACAGCGCTGGTGGAACCGCCCTCCCGACCGCGTCCTCCGCCGGACGGGAGCCCTGCGGCCCGGCCGGTGCCCGGGGAGGACGCCTGCTCTCGGGTCCTGCTCTCGCTGGCTCCAGCTCTCAGCGGTTCTCAGCGCCTGGGCCTGGCTGGGTGTCAGGATCGTGCGGAAGGACACAGACCAGCCTGGCCTTTCGAATGCATTAGAGGGAGAGAAACTATGATTCGAACACCATTTTCTACCCTCATCAGAGGAGAACAATAGAAGAAGACACATTGAACACTTTGTAACAATTTAAATGCTTACTAATTCCATTTCTTCATGTTTCATAAGATACAACTGTACGGGGGTTAAAGTAAGAGTCTTTAAAGCATTCAGTCCCTCAAAGGGAATTTTGTATCCTCAAGTTTTGAAAAAAGAAGACTAATAATAAAACATTAAAAGACTCATTTAAATTCTGAAAGCAGGTAACACTTGATGAATGCCTCTAAACACGTTTAAATGTGCTTCGTGGGATCCAGGGCATTGCGCACCATCGACATGTAAGATCTGGTTTTCAGAAGGAAGTTTTAATTAAACGAGACTCACCTGCCAGAAGTCGGCCACGGTGGCGGGCAGGGGTCCCTGGGTGGCGATGTAGGCAGGGTTCCTGGGGTCATGGTCCATCTGCAGAGATAGGATTACAGTAACAAAGGTTAGCTACCAAGCTAGCAAAAAACCCAGGAAGTAAGGCACCGGCTACGGAGGAGGCGAAGGCGGCCCGTCCCGCGCCCAGTGCCGCATCGACACACGGCGTGTGCGGAGGCGAGAGAAGCAGGCTGGTCTTCCTTGGGTCCCCCGGGACGCCCCAGCGCTTGGAGTTTAGGGGGAGCCCTTGCGGCCCGTGCTCGGAGCCTGGGGATGGCGTGGGGATGCCTTGCGTACGCCTGATACGCAGGTAACGGGAGAGCGGCACGAGCCCGAACGAGGACGGCGGATCAGAGAGGCCAGAGGCCAGCGGTCGGCGCACAGCGTGGGGTGTCACCACCGCAGCGTCTCCACGGATGCCACCGTGGCAGAGCAGCTCAGCCACGTGTCGCCCGAGCGGCCTCTACCCTGGCCACCTGCCAGCGGGAGCAGCCTGCACACCCACCGTAGGCCATGTGCAGGGCTCACAGCATGCCCTCTGTGAGAGCCACAGGTGCGGGGCTGGGAGTGGGGAGGCCCAGGCTCTGGGTGGGCGGGGAGCCCGCGAACCACCCCTCCCCCCCCCCCCCGGGTCCGGCAAGAACTGACGAACAGGCACTCCTTGCCCCCCAGGAAGAGTCGGCTCCTCTGGTGGGGAGCTCATTTTTGTGGCCCCGAAAGGGCTCCGGCACACCGAGTCGTCCGGGGGGTCTGCGAGCACCGCGTGCAGACCCGCCCCGGGACATGCGGCCCAGCCTTCCAGCCGCTCATTTCTGATTCTATTCCTACTGTGCCAGGCAAGGGGCTGAACACAAACAAACAGCAGAATGCGGTCGTGGGTCTTCTGGCCGGCGGATTCGTCCGAGAGCAGCCTGCTGGCCTCAACAGAGGGAGTCTGGCTCAAAGTACCTTAATTACAACATTTAATTCAAAGACTGAGCCGAAGAAAAGAAGGGGCAAAGGGTCGAGGAACAAAGCCTGGCGGAGGGCTGTTGTGCGGACGGCCCTTTCCCCTTGGGGTCGCGCCTGGCCCCAGAGCACGGGGGCATCAGCGTCGTGTCCCCAAGGACGGCCCTGCCCGCCATGCGCTCCAGAAGGAACCTGGGAGACCCCCCTCCCCCCCGAGGCCCGGACAGGCCTCGTGCTGGCAGTTCACCTCCAGACGCGCTCAGTGCCTGATTCTTTCCCATCAGGCACTAGAGTTTACTCTTGTGATGCCAGGGTTTGATCACGGATTTGAAATTCTCTGCAGTCGAAGACAGTTATTAAGGATACGTTTCCCAATACAGCGAGAAAGGAGGAAGTTTCAACCACACGTCATCTGTGGCAACACGCGAGGACGTCAGCGTGAAGGCCAGAGCCACCTTGAGACACGGCCCTGTGCCGGGCTCGGAGAGCAGCCCGCGGGAGGCGCGGTCCCTGGAACCCCGGTCCGGGGAATCCGCGCCTCCAGCCCTTCAGGGATGACGGCCGTTGGCATGAGAGCGCTCACGCGCACCAAATAATTACGCGCGCGTGGAAGGGGGGGGCGTGGGTCATTCCCATGTGACAACAGTGGGACGCTGGCTGGGGTTGGGGAGCAGGAAAGTCTTTCTCTGCCTCCAGTTGAGTGATTCCCAGTCACAGCCGGACCTCGTTTTCAAATTCGCCACGACACACACAATACAGGTAAATTACGTTACTCTCTCCGCAAGCCCCAATGAAAACGTTTCAGTAGAAAAGCTTAGCAGAAATAAGGAGTTTTGATTTTTTCAAAATATACACTTGTGGGGGTGACAGCTATTTACAAAAACCCCATCCCTTCCCAGCAAACGATTCTGCAAGAAAAGTAAAACCCACCTCCTTTTCAAATGCGCTTTTTTGCCCACAGCAATTTAGAGAGCGTCTCGTTTAAAAATCGTTACTATGTTCAAACTAGCGGCTTAGCTGCTTTCAAACTGAGAGATTTGTGACGAGGAGTAAAAACCTGAGCAGGGCTTCAGCAGCGTAAATGAGGCATCCTACCGCGGCAGGGCTCCGTGGTCCACCCCGCCGCTCAGGCGCCCGGACGAGGGACGACGCGGCTCGGGCCGCGGAGGCGGTCACGTGGCCGCCACTCGGGAGGCAGTAAATAGCATAATGATCCCAGAGCGGCGACATGTGTCATCAGCGCAACAATGACTCAAAGACCATTACAGTGACTTCATCCCGTGCACATTCTGTTGAACGGAAAATGTTTCTGGGCAGAAGCACGTCGCGCATGTTGTGCGCGTGGCAAATACCAGGCGACAGAAAGCCTGATGGTCGTGGGCGGTCTTTAACCGAGGAACGCAAAGCAAATATTTCACCAAGTGAACAGAAGCTTTATATTTAAGATTTCCAAGGCAGGTTAAGTGTGAGCAGAGGCAATCAAGTAAGTTCCTACTAACGTTGCCTTTTCCATCAGGAACTCGGGCCGCGACCCCAACACGTGGACGTGGACGCGTGTCTTCCGCTACCGTTCCCAGCGCGCGAGTGAACGTGGCGCCTGCTGCTTCCTACGGTCTGTGCTGTGTCTCCTCCCCATCCTCTCTCGTTATCCTCCTTTCCTTTGTCGTGTACTGTTTCCTTGTACATCTGTGATGTTCACCAACACGAGCTCCGGGACCTTGGAGAGTCAGCTCCCGTCTCTTGGCCTCCGTCCCGGTGTCTGGGACCAGATGTGCTGCACCAGGGCCTCCACGTGCCTGTTCCTTCCGGGATTCCACGTGCGTGCCTGTGTGGGTATCCTGGCGGCCACCTGAGACTATCAGCGAGAGCCTGTGCGTGTATGCCCCACGCCCCCGGGTGGCCTTCTCCTTCGTGGACCGCCTGACAGAAGCGTCCAATCAAACGTGACTTAACGCCGAGTGACTGCATGTTAAGTGAGGGCCACAGGGTGCCAGGTCCCAAGTATAATCAACAGCACGATTTTGCTTTTCCTGTCTGTTTTTTTCCCCAGAGAGAGGAAAACCGTTTGTTTGTGCTGAATCCCTCATCCACGTGGCTGGCTGATTCTTACGAAGACAGCAAAGGAGGCGGGGAGCCGGAAGGGTGTATCGCTATGAATTTCTATATGCACAGGTACGACGTACCAGAAAACACACCTCGCCACTTGCCAGAAGCCGCGGGATGGCAGTTTTTAACTAGGTGTGAGTCGTTTTCAAAACTCTAACGTGCATTAAAAACTCAGCAATAATTCCTCCAGTAGTGCCAGCAGAACAGATTGTTAAACCCAAGCATTCAGCCTGTCAAGACCAGGGGCCCACGTCCTGAAGCCTCCAAGAGCACCGCGGAAGAAACCGGCCGTCTGCACGCCGATGTGTCTTGGGGGGGGGGGGGCAGCCCTGCTCCTGCGCCCACCGGGCCTTGCCTTCACCCTGACCCCACGACCCGGGAGGGGTGCGGGGCCGCGCCTCTACTCTGAGATCTCGGAGAGTACGCACGCGTGTTTTCTTTCTGAATGCCTACCCACCTGCCCCTGCGTCTGTTCTGACGCTTCGAGCAAACTTCACAGAACGTTTTCTTAGAAACAAGCAGATATCAAACCTGAGTTTTTTGAGCCACTTTTCCCGACACTAAGTGTTCATGGGAGAATTTACCGAGAAACGGTAGCTTCGGAAATCGATGTGAGGGAGGCTGACTTAGGAGCTGAAGTTACTTTCATATTTTATTTGTCTGAGTTGAGATTTAAGTAAATTATAGGCTACAACAGACACACATGGAGGTTTGCTCATGGGTATTTTCTGAGAACCAGACAGCTGGCTCCCACATTTGGCCAATTTCTTATGACATTCAGGACATCTGACCAGCCCTCCTTTCCCGAGGCGTCCATGCGTACCTGTATTCGTTCCGTGCATTCTGAATTAAAACTTGAACAGGTTTTTTCTCCCTCGATAAAGAGTGGAATGAAAGCAAGTTTAGCTTCAAGTTTGGGGAATTGCAGACCCGTTCCCGTAAAGAAGTTTGCGTGCAGTTTCGAGCAAATGGGCATTACTGCCCTGAGTCAGTCCGCGTCCCAGGCGCAGCCACGCTGCGCTCTCAGGCGGGGCTGGTGGGCGTCCCTCCGCCGTGCTGAGCAGGAAAACAGGGTTCCCGTTTACTTTCTGACCTGTGATCTGAAAGCGAAGACTGCACGTTATTTAGGAGCCGAGGACTTCCCTGGCATTTGACGAGGCCAAGTACAGACGTGACAGATGCAGTTCTGCTACTTCTCTTCCGCACGGCCAGGGTCTTCTGGGGCTGGGACCGTTAGCTTTGCGTCCAACCGCCGCTCGGAAGCTCATTGTCACCGTCCTCCGGCTACTTCAGGAAGAAGAGGTTCCGTGCTTCTTTCTTAGAGCCCGAGTTAAAAAAAGAGAAAGAATTGTGGCACAAGATAAAAGGGAAACATAAACGAGGCCTTAAATCCCTCTCTCTCGGGCGTCGCCTTCGGACCAGGCCCCTGCCCGGTAGGCCCGGGGAGGCCGGAACGCGGGAGCGCTGCTGCAGGTGTCCAGGGGGCAGCGGGTTCCCGCAACCCGCTTCGGCTTCAAGTACGCACACATCGGGAAGCTGGAACCCGTCGAAGTGGGGGGAGCTGGGCACGCCCCAACTCTGGACTCGCATCGTTCAGACCTGAAAAGAATTGCGTTATTTCTCTTCCTGGCCCCAATGGGGCTCTGGCTTGATTTCAGAATCCGAAACGACACGAAAGCACCGCGCACGGCACAGGGCACTTACTGAGAGAGACCGAATGGCTCCGAATGAGAACCTTCGGGACGCGGAGGGAACCGACCCTTGAGGGCCACCTGTGCCAAAGTAACGAGGCTCCTTCCTAAAAATAACTGCAGGAGCTGAGGTCTGGGCTCAGGGGGTGTAGGCAGAGCAGCAGACCGGCTCTTAACCCACTTCCTCGCGGCAAGCATGTCACGCACTGCTCCCGCTGTGGGCCGAGAGGGCCGCAGACGGGGTCCGACCGGGGCGTACCGGACTCCCACAACAGGCTTCCTGAGATACATGGAACCAGCAGCCACGAGAACGGTCCGCCGTCCACGGCCGCGGCTTGCGATCACATGTTCTCATGTAGAGCCTGCTCCTGGGGGCTGGGAGGGGTTGTCAGGACGAATCCAGGGACGGCCCGGGGTTTCACGGAGCCATCCACACGTCACCGGCGCGCTCTGAGCCGGAGTCCCACGAGCGCTGCGTCTGCCTGAACGCACATCTGATGGCGCTGTGACGTTCTGAAGCTTCCCTGCACAGTTTACGGGGCTGCTGAGGGGGGGACCACAACCAGCCTCCCCCACAAATCCCCACCGGCTCCCACACTCTCCGCCGTCAACCACGTGCTTTAACACATCCATTCCGCGGACCTTCATTTTACTTTCTTCCCCCCTGGAATCGTTCCAACTTCGTTTTGAAAAGCCAGGCTGAGCATCGATTAGTCCGTCCTCGCCCGCCCCCCCCCCCCCCCGCCACTGCTCCCACAGCGTGTGACGGGAGAGGCCCACACCAGGTGTGGGCTTCCAGGGACTCTCCCTGAGCCGGAGAGCCTGCCTGTCGGGGGTCTCCCCCAGGGGCTTCTGCGGTCTCAGAGGCAGAGAGCGCGGCCCTCGGAGGCACAGCCCCGCGCTCGCTCCCCGTCCTCAGGAGTAGATCCGCCCTGGAAACACCCACGGAGACCAGCCGGTGCACACACCTGCCCGGCGCCCTCAGTCATTTTATCAAGGGGCCGGTGGGTCTAACGTTATCCATTTCCCCGAATAAACAGGGAACAAGTGGGTCTGGGAGAGAGGGGCACAACCGACTGTAGGTTTTCCTGAAATTCACGCTTCGTGTCAGTTAGCCAGCGGACCCAGGACCGCTCTCTCCCGGTGAGGACCCAGCCCAGGCCGGCTGGTGATGAGTCAGCTGGCTGACCAGTCATCCGGTGGAGACTAAGTGCCTAGTTGGCTAGTACTCGGAGGAGATGAGCTGACCGGCCGGCTGAGGCCGTATCCGCTCGTGACCGGGGGTGGGGGCGCACGTGGGGAGGTACTCACGATGGGGCTGGCGTTGATGTAGTCCGACCTGCTGTGGCTGTTCTCCGATCTCAGCAGGACCCTGGAGTGGTCGTCTGCAAACAAGCCCAAAGGCATAACGTTAGATGTGCACGCGGGCCTGTGTCTGTAAGGGGCTGTGCGAGGAAACAGAGGCACCGGGTGCCCGTGCAGGTGACGTCCCCTCCTGGGCTCTGCTTAGGCCACTCACCATCACTTCCTTCTCCAGGAGAAGGGAGCGTGGGCACCTGACTCTAGGTTTCACCCAGTAGAATTTAGATATTTTCGTGTTTTTCTTACACAGATTCAAATCCCAGGATTAGTGTTCCTCTGCAAGATTATAGTTAAGGCCTCCCTTTATTTATTATTATTCTTTAAGTGTTTAAAAGTTTATTTAGTTTGAGAGAGGAAGAGACAGCACAAGTAGGGGAGGGGCAGAGAGAGAGGGAGAGAGACCCAAGCAGGGTCCGTGCTGTCAGCCCAGAGCCCGACGTGGGGCTCGATCCACGAAACCACGAGATCATGACCTGAGCCGAAATCGGACGCCTAACCGACCGAGCCACCCAGGTGTCCCTATGGGTTTCCCTTTAAGTAGGAGACATATTTGGCCACATATAGGAAACACGTATCGACATGAATATTGAGATATTAGGCAACTGTTCTGTATATAAAATTCTGTGATCTGGGAACGGCTAAATCCTGGGATGACAGGAATTTCGTTTTAAAGGGAGAATGGGAGAAAAAGCAAACAGTTACAGAAGGAACAGAGATTTGTGCAAGCGGGGTCCCCTGACGACACAGCCAAGTGCCTTAAACATGCACAGCAACCTGACTGATTTTGCAGCCAGACATATCAGTGGGGATTAGAGACGTGATTGTCAAAGCTGAGTCTGTTTGATACACGAATCATTCTTTTTTTTAATTTTTTTAACATCTATTTATTGTTGAGAGAGCATGAGCAGGGAAGGGGCAAAGAGAGAGGGAGACACAGAATTCGAAGCAGGCGCCAGGCTCCGAGCTGTCAGCATAGAGCCCGACGTGGGGCTCGAACTCCCAAACCGCAAGATCGTGACCTGAGCTGAAGTCAGATGCTTAACCCACGGAGCCACCCACGTGCCCCTGAATTACTCTTTTTTTTTTTTTCCAACATTTATTTATTTTTCGGACAGAGAGAGAGACAGAGCATGAACGGGGGAGGGGCAGAGAGAGAGGGAGACACAGAATCGGAAACAGGCTCCAGGCTCTGAGCCATCAGCCCAGAGCCCGACGCGGGGCTGGATCCCATGAACTGGGAGATCATGACCTCAGCCAAAATCAAGAGTCGGACGCTTAACCGACTGCGCCGCCCAGGCGCCCCTGACACGTGAATGATTCTTAATTCTGGTTCTGGAATAACCACCTTCCTGTGTATGGTGACACCCCTCTGCGTGTTTTCAGGAACTTTCAAAGCTGCGCCCTCGGTCGGGTGCGGAGGACGTGGCGCGGGGAGTGGGGCAAGGCCGCTCCCCGGCGGGGAGCAGGCTCGGGGAGGGACGCCCACGAGGGTCCCTCCTTCCTCCCACCGTCCCCGGGCGTGCGGCCACCTTGTCGGTCCTCTGCGAGGAGCAGCTGAGAACTGCAAGCCGCGGAGAACGGCGGTGTGCTCGACCCCGACATCTCTGCTCCAGTGAATGGCTTCGGGTGTCGTGCACAACCCCGACTTCTTTTCTTCTGAGAAAACAGAGACAACCTGGCCGGAGCCTAGGAAGCCAGGGATTTGGGGGGCGGTGAGTGGTTCACCCCGGTCCTGAATTTCAGCGGCGTCTCCCGGGTCGAGCTCCCGGCCTTGAAAGCAGCTTGGGCAGTGGGGGAGGGAAAGCGCGGGGACTCTGCTTCGGTTTCATGTCTCCAGGACGTTTTACTTAATCTCTTTTAACAACTCTGGGGCCTGGGAAACTTGGTGGGTCTACGGGACCGGATGTCATCCCAGCAGTCCTACCGAGGTATCGACGTTGGCTTTTTTGCAGTAGAGACGAGACAGATGAGAAATATCTAGGGTTGTGGACGAGCCCGGACGTTGCACGGTTTGCTTGGAGGCCATCTGCACCCAAAGGCTGTGGAAACGCTGCGAAGGCACGTAGCTGCGGAGACGTCCCCCTGAGGCGTGAAAAATAATACAAAAACCCCACGTGCTCAATGGTTTTGGGTTCCTGCACAGATTTATCCTTGAGAGACTGAAAACTGGCACTGGCAGGAAACGGAGATACAAATCACCAGAAAAGCTGGTGACCTGTGTCATCGTAACACATTGTAGACACTACCACGCTGGGAAAACCTGGTGCGTCTAGACTCCACGTTGCTCCGTTTCCTTGGCTGCCGTGACCCGGGGCCTGGAAACCTGCGCTCAGCCCTGCGCGTGAGCGTGCTAGTTGTTGAAGGAACGTCGCGGACGGCCGAGACTCGTACAAACCGCCCGACGGGAACCCCACGTTCCCCTGAGCAGATACGGAAGTACGTATAGAAATAACGTCGCTGTGTCCAAGACTTATAGGACCATGGTGACAGGCTTCCTATCTGCAAAGATCGAGTGACCAAGGACAAAGGAGTTTCACGGTCCCTCTCAGACCCCTTCTGGCTCCCGGATGTTTGCGGTCATCGGCCACCTTTGGACTCCAGCCCCTCCTGCCGCCCTTTCTCTCGACACAAAGGAAGCCTGCATTTGTGCCGAGGCAAGATGGTTCTCCGGGATGACGGTCCGCCACCTTGGTCTGCTGGCTTCCCGGGCAGGGTCACTTTCCTGACCCCAACACCTGGCCTCTTGACTTACTGGCCTGTCACACAGCAAGTGAAACAAACTCAGACTTGGTTACGGTGACCCCCAAACCAAGTTCAAAAAGCCCAGTTTCACTGTGGGGCTCTTCATGGACGCATCAAGCTGGAGACGGCGATGTGTCGTTCAGAAGCAGGCACCTTTTCTGAAGGCTGTACCTAGTCTATTGTTGCAGCCCATGTACAGTTCTGGAATATAGAAGCAGAGCTTCGAGCTGCTTGTGGAGGGTTCCAGAGGGCCTCCCAGGAGCCCCGCCCTATGAGAAATCGTCTCAACACAGCCAAGTTCAGACACTGCCGATAGTGGCAATGAGGACCCCTCCTGCCTGAGAACCTTTCACAAAGAGCAGGGTCACGGCGAGAGGGAGAGGAGGGGTACAGGGGGCAAGAACTGGACCGTGTATCTCTGGCTTCAGAGGGCGTGCTGTGAGGGTCCCAAACGTGGCCCGGCCGGACAGGCGCGGGCCTGAGGGCTGCTGGGTGCCCTTCACCTCCAAGGGGACAGCGCTGCCCTGTCCTGCGAGCAAGCGGCTCGGTGAACGCACGCCAGCTGAGTCTTCTAGTCAGGAAATGGAGAAGACGCTTCACAGGTTCGGGAGTCTCGGCGAAATACAGACACAATCTAGGAGCCGGGTGCTCTGAAGGATAAGGGGACAAGCTTCTGGGAGCCGCTGAGCCCAAGCCCGGCTGTGAGGCCAGCCCTGCCGTCACACCGTCTGCAAAGCACCGCGTCGGCCGCGTCACTTCCCGCAGGCCACCCTTTTATAGGCACCACTGAGGTCGTGACAAGGGCTTCAGAAGCTCCCAAGCCGTGCCACCTTACGATCACGTAACTGAGTTTGCGGTGACACGGCGATTTCAAAGTGAACGGTGAACTTGCTTTGTTTTTAACACTGGGCCGTCTGAACCTCCACGTGGGACATCTGAGCCACCCGGGAAGGACCAGAGCGCCAGACAGGGCGCCGTGGAGGTACGGTCACGCGGCGGGGACGACCCGGGGGGTGTTTCGATTGCTTGGGTGAATGCCAACTCTTTTGTGGTTCACTTTCCCTGTTCATCTTTCTAAAAGGGCCGCTAGGGGAGACGATGAGCTGGCATCGGTGGGGAGTGGCTGCCTCCGCCCTTTGTAAGGGCAACGGCTGAGATTCACTCAAGCTCAGCCAGCAAGTTGGAGGTGAGGCCGGCGGGGCAGGGGGGCGGGGCGCTCAGGAGCACACCCTCGTGTCCCCGGCCCACGCCCCGCGGACAGAGTATGGTTCCTCGGGAGGGCGTGCGAGCACAGGCTCCCGCCCCGGGAGCAAACACGACACAGCGGTCGCAACCACGGAGCAAAGTTCTACAGCCACCTGGGTGCTTACGCTTCGGCTGAGAAGGGGGCGTGTTCTTTAGGGTTAGAGAGCTCACCCGGAAGCCAGAAAGGGGAAACTCCGTGCCTTCCGCTCTGTCTCTGGCCCTAAGACGCAGCCGTTTTCCCTTCCAAGACCCCCAACGGTAAGTCTTATCAAGGAGGGAAGGAGAACATCGCCCCGCAGGTGGAAGTCGGGAGGCGTGTGGCACACGCTGCTTTTCCCAACTCCTTGTCCCGAGCTTCTCCGATATTCTGTCTCTTCTAAAAGTAGTTCCACAGATGCTACCTTTCTTCTTCCTGGAACCGTGCCCTACGTAGAACAGGGGCTACGCCCCCATTTTAGATGGAAGAAGCCAAGGCCCGGGAAGGTGCGATGTTTGCCTTGGCAAAGGCCACACGGCCAGCGGCTAAGAGCCCAGGGCTTGAGTCCCGGCCCTGCCACCTGCTAGCCAGGTGACATTTGGGTAAATTATTCGGTATTTTAAAGGCCAGATCTGTCATCCAAAACGTGGGCTGGCGCTCTTACAGGGTCGTCGTGATGAACGCACACGTGAAGCACTGGCTGGAGCGCCTCGTGCACGGCAAGGGGCGGAGGCGCAAGTCCAAGGCCACAGGCGGACGGACGGACACAGACCTAACTGATGAAAGGTCAGTTAACTTGGCAAGAGTTATTTATGGTACACCGTGTTGTCAGTGAATACAAAAGGATTTCCACGGACGCCGGAAGAAACAAGTTCTAGAAGGTCTTCTTGATTGCTGGCAGGGCAAAGAGCACTTGAAGGCAGCCCGGGGCACTTCGGGAGGGCTGCGCCGAGCCATCAGCTAGCACGTGCCGTCATCCGAACACGTCCCCGTGAACCCGTCGAAGGAAGGTGCGCGGAGCCTTCCTGTGCCTCTAACCCGCCCTGCGACACTGAGGATAGTGTTTTCCTAGGCGCCTTGGTTACGTCATTCACGCCAAGTGAACTGATGCGTGTGAGTCGATAATCTTCCCGCCAGGAGCGGATGAATTCCCTGATGTCGAGTGTCTCCAGCTCAGGCGCGTGGGTGTGGGGGGGTCACTGGTGCACACTGGCCTCGCACAAGGGAATTTTCGTCACCCAAGCAGTCGGCCCGTGTCCTCGTGGGGCTTTCCGGCGGCGTTTTTCCGTTACGCCGTTTCCTTTACTTTGACAGCGTGGCCAGTGGGGACGCGGGGCGTGTGCGGTGACCCGCCAGTGTTCTGTGCTGGAGGGTCGGGGCTCTGAGACCCGAGTGGAGACCGGTGCGCCCGGAGAAGCGACGGCATCAGCAACCACCGGCATCTTCTCCGGTTTCGTGGGTCCACAGAGGGTTTAGTGCACGCGGTCCGGAGCTCTCCGCTGCTCTCCAGCTGTCAAAGCTGGTCTAACGACTGTCGCCAATCACACCCGGTAACGTCTTTCTGTTAGGACTTGTCATAGTTGAGCGAGGCAACAAATTTCTGTATTCTGTTTGTTTCGAGACTGCCTGGCGTGTTTCTTTGCAGATCTAGGAACCGGATGACCACAGCGTGATCGTGAAACACGCTTGCTCTGGAGTGGTAAGTCCTCTCTAGAGAGGTTGGTTCAAGCTTCTGTCCGGGGCTTCCCTTCCTCAGTAAGTAAGCAAGTTTTCTGCTCTTAGTTGAGCTTGCTGAAAACTCTTAGTTCAACCTATAAAGATCACCGAACATCCCAGATGAAAAAGCTCCACCCAGAGGCTCCTTGGATGAGCACACAGTGCGTTTGGGTGGCCCGGGTGGGGAGGTCCCAGATTCACAGCACCCTCCCGCGCCCGGAGGTGGTGACAGAACGAGGCCGGTCCGGTGCCCCGGCCGTCACTCGCCACAGAGGCTCACGGCGACTTCCCGTCCCCGACTCAGAAACAGGTCTCGAGTCACACGGCGGCCGGCAGTCCCTGGTCACGGGGGCTGGTCTGCTTTCTAGTTGCTTCAATAGTTTCACCAGCCTCTCTGCCGATGTCTCAACAAGAAATCCCAAATAGGACTGCCAGCCTGCTCTGTGTGTGAATGACAGCGCAGTGCGTCACAAAGGCCCCGACCACAGCGGGACACCCACCCCGGAGGCAGTTCCGGATGCGTGCGGGCCTCGCCCACCGCTGTGCGCCTGCCTGGGAAAGGCGCGCTCTGGGCACCGATGCTGGTGTTGCGGGTGTCTGCGTCCTGGCATTGCCCACCCAGCCCCCCAGGGCTCTGGAGGCATGTGGGGCCAAAAGTTGACCTGAGAAACGCTTGTCTCCACAACACAAGATATGTCAGCATCCCGAACCCCCGGTACCACAGACGCGCCCCAGGTGGAGATGTCTGGTGTCCTTGTGGGAAGGGGGACTTGGGACACAGAGGCAGACGCAGAAAGGTGATGACATGTGGGCAGCGAGGGCACAGACAGCCGGCTGCGGCCCGCAGAGAGCCTGGACGGAGCCAGCCCTGCCCACGCCCGGGGCTCCGACATCTCGCCTCCGGGACTGAGAATTAACTCCTGTCGCTTGGCTGCTGTCCCGGACGCCACACCCAGAGGCGGGCCTCTGTCCTGCTCTGGCTCGCTCACGGTCCCCAGGCACGCGCACCTCCTCCGTGGCAATCACACACGCTCAGCACAGATCAGGTTGTGTTCTTACGAGAACACAGCTGCCCCAGAGAACAATGGGGAGACTGGAGACCGGCTGTCTTTTCAAGTCTTCCAGTAACAGTCGCAACATCTGAAGGGCACCCAGGCAGACACAGTGACCCCGGGGGCCCTCTGTAGTGCTGAGACAACATTACTATCCCAGGCCTTGCCAGTAGGATGCTTCTGGAAAAGCGAAGAGAGCTCGGCAGGGTACAGTTCACGCAGGTAACCGAGATTTAGAGCAAACGCGCCGCGGGGAGGAACGCCCAAATGGCCCCGGAACAAGCCCTTTCCCGGGAGAAGGGGTGTGACCCTGGGGAAGGGGGGCAGGGGGCAGACTCGGAGCGGCTTCTGGCTTCCTCGGTCCCTGCGACCAGGCCCAAGCGGCCACGCACCGCACCCACAGGCCCAGCACCCAACGGCCCAGCTCCGCGGGGAGGGTGAGCTGCTGGCGACGAGGCAGCCGTCGCGGAGGGACCACGAGACCATGTCCCCGCGGACGACAGACACCCGGGGAGCGCCCCCTGGGGAGACGCGGTGCCTCCCGCATCCCAAGGGACGCACCCGCGCGCTCGGCCAGTGTCGCAGCAGATAACCCTACCTCGGGCGCAGAGGAGTTCCCCAAATCCGCTGTGCCTGAGACCCCGGGGCGGCCCGTCCGGTGGGGCGACGCTGGCATCTGGGCCAAGAGGCTGGTGGTGCAGACGGTGCCACGTCTTCGTCCCCATCAGAGACCCACACGGAAGCCGGTCCCACGGTCCCTGCGACAGCGCTGGAGCCGACCCAGAGGGCGCAGGCGCGGACGGGGTGGGTCCCCTGTGGCCGCCGTAAGGAGGGCCACCCTCGGTGGCTGCGGGCACCACCCACGAATCACAGCCCCGAGTCTCCGTCCTCACCGAGGTGCCCGCATGCGGGTTCTGAGGGTCCAGGCACAGCGCGCCGCCCTGCCTTCGCCGGCTGTTCCCCGCTCGCGACCCCTCCCCACGCACGTCGGAGCCCCTCCCGCTTCCCGGCTCCGCGCCCCGCCACACCTCCCGGCGTCCCGCTCGCGCCCCCACCCTGCGCTCCTCCTCCCTCCTCTACGCACCCCACCCCACCCCACCCCTCACCGCCCTCCCCCATGCCCTCATCCCCCTCCTCCATGCACCGCCGCACCCCCCACTCCTCCCTCTTCCTCACGCCCCCCGCCCTCCACCACACACCCCTGCACCCCCCACTCCTCCCACTGCCCTCTTCTACGTGCCCCCCACCCCTCACCGCCCTCCCCCATGCCCCCACCCCCTCCTCCCTCCTCTATGCACCCCACCCCACCCTCCCCCACGTCCTCACCCCCCTCCTCCATGCACCCCCGCACCCCCCACTCCTCCCTCTTCCCCACCCCCCCGCCCTCCACCACACACCCCTGCACCCCCCCCCGCTCCTCCCACTGCCCTCTTCTACGTGCCCCCCACCCCTCACCGCCCTCCCCCACACCCCCACCCCTCCTCCCTCCTCTATGCACCCCACCCCACCCTCCCCCACGTCCTCACCCCCCTCCTCCATGCACCCCCGCACCCCCCACTCCTCCCTCTTCCCCACGCCCCCCGCCCTCCACCACACACCCCTGCACCCCCCCCCGCTCCTCCCACTGCCCTCTTCTACGTGCCCCCCACTCCTCACCGCCCTCCCCCACGCCCCCACCCCCTCCTCCCTCCTCTATGCACCCCACCCCACCCTCCCCCACGTCCTCACCCCCCTCCTCCATGCACCCCTGCACCCCTCACTCCTCCCTCTTCCCCACGCCCCCCACCACACACCCCTGCACCCCCCCCCCCCGCTCCTCCCACTGCCCTCTTCTACGTGCCCCCCACTCCTCACTGCCCTCCCCCACGCGCCCCACACCGCCCGCCCCACGTGTGCCGCCCATTTCCTTCCAACCCCCATACCCCCTCCGCCCCCACGGCTCCCTCTTCCCTCCCCCACACGCCCCCTACTCCTCTTCCCCCTGTACCACCCTCCTCCACTCGCCCCTGCCCGCAGTTCTAGGGAACCGCCCTACGTCAACACAGCTGATCAGCAAACCTTCCTTCCATCTGCCACGTAAATCCCATCACGTGAGGTGACATATTCACAGGTGCGGAGGGTTGGGACGTGAGCATCTTCGGGCCATTACTCTGCTGCCACACTCAGCAAAGTGACAGATGTAATCCTTTGGAGACTTGGTTTCTCTCGAGAGAAAATGGGCTCTGCGACCCCAGGTTCCCGCCGCGGGTTAGGGACCCTGCGTCCGGGTGGGCGGTTCTCGCCAGGTTCCCCCCAGGGGTTAGGGACGCTGCGGCCACGTGGGTTGGCGGCTCTCTCCAGGTTCCCACCACGGGTTAGGGGCCCTGCGGCCACGTGGGTGTCGCTCTCCAGGTTCCCACCGCAGGTTAGGGATGCTGTGGTCACGTGGGTTGGCGGCTCTCTCCAGGTTCCCGCTGCGGGTTAGGGACCCTGCGGCCGGGTGGGTGGGTGGCTCTCTCCTGACCCAGTGCAGAAGAAGGCACCAGGCGGCTGAGGTCAGCCTCCCTGCCGAGGGAGGGCCGAAGTCAACTGGAAGTGTTTTGGAAACCTCGCTGGTGGAACAGGGCCTCTAGGCAAGTGGGAATTCAGGGGTCACCGGGGGGGCGGAGGGAGGACGGTTAGGAAGGGAGGTGCACCTGTACATCGCAACTTCCCGCTAAAACCCACCTCCTGGAAGTCCACACCAGTACCGAGGCTTGCTTCTCGCCCGAACTGAATTTTAATAAGGAAAAAATGTCTACATCGGTGTTAACCTCCAGAGAAAAGTGGCCAGATGATCTTAAAGTGTTTATTTGCCAAGAAAGAAAACACCTGTTGGACACTGAATGTGCAACCAGAGGAGAGAACTTTGTTCCGGAGACTCTGGAAGGGAACCCAGCCAAAGAGACACAGGGCACCCTAAGCGTTGGAGCCCAGGGGGCACAGGTGCACGTATCCCAAGTGAGGAGGGAGAAACAGCAGCTACAGAAGCAGGGGCTTCAAAATTCAGGAGGCCACGCGCGGAGGAGGAGAGGGGACGTAAACCAAGGATGGGGACAAACGACGCAAATCTCACGGGACACACGTCCGGGAGGCTGACGTCCTGTGGGCTGAGGGAGTACGCACGGGGGCAGAGGAGTCTGACAGCCGCATCTGTTCAGACCAGAAGAGTCTAATAGCCGCATCTTTTTATCGGGATGAGACAGACCTGTCTGGTGCAGATGAAACCACGTAACCAGGTAATTTAGAGGAAATGCTCTCAATCACGACTCTGCCTCGACCACCTCTGTCAAAGAGAACACTTTTTCAGACCAGGAAGGGCAGAGAAGAGACACTTAGGGGGTGGACAGACGGTGGGCTGAGTGGACAGAGTGGTGGGGTGCACACTCGCTGTCGGGGTCCCGGGCGCTGGCCAGGTGAGCGAGGGCAGGGTGTTGCCAGTGTTCCGGGTGAGGCCACAGGAGCACGCCGCTCCCGTTCACGGAAGCCGCGCGGGGACGCGGACCCGCACCGCCACTCTGGATCTCGCGGCGGCCCCGGGCCTCTGCGCCCTGACCGCGTGACCAGAACGGGGCGAAACGCCAGGTCTGCAGACCAGCAGGCGAGTTTCTCGCCGACCCAGCAGGATGGGCAGGCTGCGAACTGCGTACTTCGTGAGGCTCTGGAACGGGAATGTGGTCAGTGGGAGAGTAGCTTTATTAGGGACAAGTCACGTCAGAGAACAAAGGGGGTTGTTTTAAAGTTAAAAAGAGCCGGAGATGTCAAACCCCAGTGCAGGGGTGACCCTTAACGAAGGTTCATGGTAAACAAACGTGGACGGGAATTAGACGGCGCTGGGGTGTTACTGTTGGTTTTCTTAGTTGTGACAGTGCAGTTGTCGTAAGTGGGAGAATGTCCCCCGCTTAGGAGGCACTGGGGAAAGCAGTTAAGTAGACGTCCCGATGCTGAGACTCACTTCGAAATAGTTCAGCCAAAAAATAAGTAAAGCGCACACACACGCTGGGCAAATCGGCGGAGTACTGACCGGCAGGTGTCGAGCGTGGGTGTGGGATGCCACCACCAAGTTGTCATTTCAGCCCGAGTGTCTCCAGACTCTTGCGGTAAATTGTGTGCGGGCAAATCACGCCAGGCTGGTCACATTTCGTCTTTGCGAGGGGCTCCTGGGCGGGCCCGCGCGGGAGCCCCTCCGGTGGGATCTCACTGCTGGCCCGTCCTCCCCAGGGTCAGGAGGGTGGCCTGAGCCTAACCGCTTGGCCTTAAGGGCTGGCTCTTCTACGGGCGACGGGGAAGACAGAACCCGAGTCTGTCAGGGTGAACAGAGATACGGCATCTGTGGCATCTGCCCCCGGGTCTGGCACGAGAATCCTCGACAAGCATCTGGAGGTGACCGGGGCCGAGAGGACGCCCTCCCCACCCGGGCCGTACAGCAGGGCTGTTGGCCAAGCCTCGGCTGACGAACAGCCACCGATGTCCCCACACGGGTCTGTGCCCACGTGCGGGAGGCTCGGGGGAACAGGGCCCCGCAACGACCCTGTCGGATGTATTTCTCTGGAAAACTTGAAGATGCAGAAGTCCCGTTCATAACAGGTACAGGTGGCTGGGCGACAGACGGAGGCGCTACATTGAACCAGGAATCCAGATCTTCATGACTTCGAATGAGGACGGATGTGAAACACCTCTCAGGCACCTGTGTGAGGGTGTGGGGACCGGGATCCCGGGGGACAGAAGGGGCCCCCGGACTTCAGCTGATGGCGACCCCAAGACGAGCGGACCTCGTGGCTTGTGACGGGCCTGCAGCGCAGTGAATGTGAGATTGCGGCAGACGGTGGCGTGCCCAGGGCGGGGAGGGGTGCGCCCACGCCCTCTGAAGGGCCACCGGATCGCTCTGGCCAAAGAGACCGGAGCCCGTCTGGAGGGGTCAGGCCCAGCGGGCGGTGGCCTCAGGGCCCCCACGGCGTCAAGGCTCGTGAGTAGCCCCGCGAAGGGAATGCTGGGGTGGACACAGCCACGCCGTAGGGGGTCTCCCGAATCTGTGGCCCAGCTGGTGGAAAGGGGTAAAGATGATAGAACACCTGAGCCCCGAGTGGCTAAATTGTGCCAACAGTCAACGCCCTTGGAACCCCAAGGGGCTGGTGGCGGGGTCTGTGCCGTGACCGCGTAAGGATGCCACTTCCAGGCGCCCTCGGGACGTGGCCCGTCGAGAAGGACTCCTGCTCCTGAAACGCCGCGTTTGCCTCTTCCCGACTTCCCGTAGAAACACCACCTCCCCTCCGGTCTCGGGCAGCGTGGCCGCGGGGACAGCTTCTGCGTGGTGCAGCCACGAGAAAGCCCACACGGAATTCGCTGGGATACTTCCTTGTCGACATCAACAAACCCACGGCCTCCCCGCATCTGGAGGCACAGATCCGGACGGCTCCGAGACCGGAACACGGCAGCCACGCCCGGTGCTTCTCTGGACCCATAACTTCCTCGTGGAGGTGAGACGCGTGCAGACCCTTCTCACACCAGAGGAGGACAGATCCCGCTTGCTTACCAGATTTAGGAGTCTCGCCCAGGACCAGTGCTTACGGGCAGATCGGGGCAGGTCTGGGTGGCTCAGAAGTGCCCAGCCCGGAGTATTCTTCTATGGGGAGCCTGCTTAGAGTTCAGAAAAACCAATTGAAACCAAACAGTTGTTTGGAAAGAAATTATTTTCTGGGTGTTGTTTTAAGGACGGCAACGCTTAGCCAAAGTACCGCAGTTCTTGTATGTATTTCAAATATTCATCTCTGGGGACGTTTGAAATTTGTGTCCATTTTTCTGACACAGAAAGTGTCAGGCTCGTGCACAAGCACATGTGGGCACTGCCACCAGCAGAGGGTATGGGTTTGGGCCCCAGCGCCCTCATCTGGCAAGTGCAGGGCTGGTTCCCGGGGGGACTAGAGGCGATGGGGCGGGGGGGCGGCTTCATGCGCTCAGCTGTGGCCTGGTACCAACAGGTGCCCTGACCGTGGGGGACAGCCAGGCAAGGTCAGCCGTCATCCCCACCTGGCCAGGTCCGCGAGGCAAGGCAGGGGCGCCCGCGGCTGCACCCTGGCTCCGGAGCTGAGCTGTGATCTCTTTCACGACAAAGCCCCGAAAAGCCAGACTGTGAGAATGTTCCATTGAGGGCCTTTCGTTCGGTCGCTGGGTATCTGGGCCCTGGGCTGTTCTCTCTGGTTTCACCTCTAAGTGTTCTTTGTCTCCATCTAATCTCTTCCTTGTTTTTGTGACACAGAATCGAAAACTTTTTTTTTTTTTTTGTTTAAGACGGTATGCCAAAATAGCATCATATTCCTGTTCTTAATTTAAAAAGCAGATGAGCAGAATATTGCATAATTCCCCCTAAAAATACAAATACATTTAGGAAGCATATTAAATTCTTCAAACTTGTAAGATGACGGAGCACAGACAAAGCCGGTTCATCTGTTCCTAAATCGTCCTTGGAAACACAGCTCCAGGCTGTCAGGGATGGAAAATGGATATCGGAGCCACTTCTGAATTTCCCACGGGACCTGCCAGCCTCTGCTAGAAGCCCCGGTGTGGGAGCAGGGGACGCCCTCAGACGGGCCCCAGACGAGCAAGGGCGCCCAGGAGGGCAGAGGGCAGAGGGCGCGGGGAGTGTGGGCATCACAGGCCCTGGGAAGCCCCGGAGTCCAGCTGGTAAACCCCGTGGGCGCGGACTGGTGCGCATCATGGACGTCACGAGTCCCGTCTCCCGGATGGAGGACCGTCTGCGTGGACGGGAGGCCCGGGCCGCGGGGTCCCGCCAGGCGCACCCAGGAACCCGTCAAACCAGGCAACGGGGGAGCGGGGTGGGAGACACCGGGGAAGCCGGCCGAGGCTCCCACCCGCCGCCGCAGGCCCAGAGCACTCCGCGTGCCGGGGAGGGTGCCTTCTGCGCTCACGGGCGCCGGCTGCCTTTTCACAGACACCACCAGCCACTTGCCCAGCACCTTGCGGTTCCACCACGGGGCCGATTCTGTGCCGTGCGGGCCGTGCACGCTCACCAACAGGACGCGGGGTACTCGTCTCTGGTGGAGTCTGGCAGGACCAAGGAGAGCGTAAGCCGTGCCGTCCCCATCCTGCTCAGGGAGGGACGAGGGCCGAAATCTGCTGGTAGGATTTCCCTCTAAACGTGAAGGAGGCCGCAAGTGTGGGGGACAGTGGGGTCCCCGGGTCACCCACGAAAATGTTCCTGTGTCAGTGTGCTTGCCCTGCCATGCCATCCGTGACCAGCACAGCTGCCCCTTCGTGACCCCAGACAGCCAAGAGCACCCGGCCAGGCTGCTGGGGCAGGGGCACCGGCCACCTGCCCCCCAGCGCCTGATCCAAGAAGGGCGGACATCAGGGGCACCAGGGCCTTGGGACAGGACGTGCTACCATCGCTAAGGTCCTGGCCTGTGGCCACAGGGATAGCATGGGGCACCTACCGTGGTCCGGAGGGGTGCTGGAGGGAGATGCTTTGGTCTTTACCACAAGGGACCTGATAGTCCACGTAAGCGACCAGACCCAGGGACGCGTTCCGTCCCAGTTTGCTGAGTGTCGGCCCCAAACAGCTAAGTGTTCCAGGTACAGGCAGAAGCCTCCTGGACTCCCCATCTAGGCCCTGAGCACAGCGGCCACGTTAGATCCTCGCGTGGCCCCGTATCTGGCAGCAGCCTGGCACGCAGTAGGTACTTAATAAATGTGTTAGTCAACGGCTTTTTTTTTTTTTTTTTTTTTTTTTTTTTTGCTTTTCTTCTAAATATAAAACACATAGATGACAAAAGCTCTTCTACTATTAAAGCCCTTCAGGGAAAAACTCCTCAGACCTCACGGAGACAGAGGGCCTAGCCTGAGCCCTCACTGACCTGTTAGAAAACATCACACCCAGAAGCGCGTTCAGATTTCGAGGGTCTGTGACGCTGTCGTCAGTGTCTAAGGCGACACGAGATGCCAGCTTTTAATCTTTCTGACCCGTAAACTCAGATCAGATCACTGCCATTTACATCTGAGCATCTCCCGAGGCATCTACTCCTGAGGCATCTACTGGGCCAGGTGAGGGGGCCCGGCAGGGGACGGCCCGTGGCCACGACACCAGGCTGCATCATGGGCTCCAAAGGGCTGGGACCCGGGGTCTGGGACACGGTGGTGGGGGGGGGGGGGCGGCTGTCCCCACCGTGGACGCCGATTTTGCTGAGGGTGTGGCTTTGCTGTGCCCTCAAAAATGTCAGCCGATGACATTTTATCATGTTGGCCGTACGTGCAAGGACCCCTCGTCTGCAGATACTAAGATAGTAACTCTGTGCACACATTTGCTCTTAACGGATCAGTGTTCAGTGAGGGTCCGTTCGTGTAAGGCACTTTGGTCACAAACGCACCTCCGATCCCTCTCCTCTCTCCTCCGTGCAGGGCGGGTTCATACGTGAATCAAAGCGCAACCCTGGCCTGGAACGTGCTAGAACACAGGAGGTTGACGCGCCTGTTAAGTGACGCAAGAAAAGGAGCCCCGCCAGGCGGGTTTGTTTGATCACGTCCTCTGCGGCCTCTCCTTCTGTAGGTCACTGCTAACACACTCAACCCCTGACGTAACTTTGTCTCCTACTCGGCGCAAATTGCTTTGCAGAACTGGTCTCTTTGTGTCGCTGCTTTCTGGCGGTGATTCCCGGCCAGAGTCGGCCCTCGGCGACGCCTGTTGACCCGAGCGTCAGGCGGGAAGACTGCCGTGGCACCAACCAGCGCTCACGTCCTGCCCACGACGTGGCAGCCGCTATGCTAACCGCCCTCGGGGCTTGGCGATTCCAAGGAAGACAGTACGACCCCGATTACAGACGAGGAAGAGGTTCGCAGCAGCTAAGAAACGAGTCTCAAGTTGCACGGTAACGGCCAACAGAGCAAGTGCCGGTCGGGGCACGGCCGTCCCCAACCCGGGACTGTGCCGCTGGAGCACAAAGGAAGGAGCTGACCCCGTTTTCAGGCTAGGGGCGGCTTCCCAGGGGTGGTGTGTTCGCCGGCTGGGCACCCGGGGTGGGGACGGCAGGCGGGGGCAGCCCAGCCCACCCGTCACTGAGGGCCGCCCTCCCTTGGCCGGGGCCCCCGGGCGGCTACGTACAGGTCAGCACTGCCGGAGAGCGGTTCTTGTGTGCGTTCTCCGCCCTCTGGGCCACGAGCGAGCTGTTGGGCTCCGCCTGGTAGGCACACAGCGCCTCCCACTCCTTCTCCAGGCGGTTCTTGTTCTTCAGGTGGTCCTCCATGTAGGCCTGGAGCGGAAAACACAGAGTCAGGGAGGCGTCGTGACACCCAAGGGGCCAATGGACGGTGCAGCCCACACGTCCCCTGCGGGCACGCGTGAAGAAGCCGGTTCCTACCGGATCCAGGAAGAACACGTGTTCTGCGGGTCGGTTCCCGGGGGCTCAAAATGTGCTCGCTCCGGGCGCGGAGCCTGGGCATCAGGGACACTTGGATAATGACGGGGGGCCCTGTCCGCTATTATGAACTGACCGGGGAGACAGAACTGCACACGTAGGGCCAGACCTGGTCACCTGACCAAAAGCTGGAGTAGATAACGTGTCCGGACAGAAGCCATTTTCCTTGTAACTGGCCCACTTTTCTGGATCCAGTGGGTGTGATGCAGAAGATACTGGCTGCTCTGATGCGTGAAACGTCACAGAGCTTGTGGCGGTAAAAACACAGAAAACGACACAGAGCCTGTAGCGGGAAAAACACAGACCCGAAGCGATGGAAGCAGACATCTTGACCTTCGGCTGCTTGGCTCTAAGTTTTCCGGGCACCTGCTTGTCGTCAGCGATCGCTAGACGTGGACGGGGAAATGCCTCCGGAACATTCCCTCCCACAAAGACAACCACAGGGGCCAGCATCTCACCAATCTAGGTAGTGGTGAAACGACCGTGATTTTGAGGAAAAGCATTGCAAATGACCGAACCCCAGCTGCTTTGTCGTGCCCGAAGGAAAGAGGGTCGCACCTGTAACATCTTGTTTGTGGCTCTTCAGTGTGTTGTGTGTGGACACACATGTTCAGCTAGTCCCATCAACAAAATAAAACACGAGCACGCAGGTCCGGGTCTCTAGTGGTCAGGCACCCCAACGTCTCCCCAAGGATTGGCACCCTGCCAGCCCCCACCGTCCTGTCACCCCAAGTGAGCACCCAGCTCAGGCCCCCACAAGGACCAGGACGGGCCTGCTCCATGTCTCTGCCCCGGCCAGCTGCTCGGGGCTCAAGGGGCCCGGGGAGAAGGAAGGGAGCTCAAGCCAGTCCTGCTGGGTCCTCCTTCCTCTTATCACAGTTTGGACTCGCGTGGACTCGAGTCGTTTTGTTATTCACTCAACAGGCACCTACTGTGTCCATGTTGGTCTACAAACCACGGAAAGCCGGTGCCTCGGTGAGTGCTGTGGGAGGGAAGGCATCACCTTCAGGGTCTGCCTGGCCCGGGGAGGTGGGGGGCAGCGATGGGCTGTGACCAGAAGCTGGGACCTGGGTTATGACTGTCACATATCTTCCGTGGCCCCTGCTGAGGCCACTGAGGGAACCAGCTGACAGCCTTCTGTGCAGATGACGGAGAACCGCACGAACCACACAGTGGGTGGATGCTCCCTTGACACGCCCCGAACCCTCCTTGCCAGGGCCTGACTCTGGGACCCCCACCCAGTCCCTCCAGTTTCCTCGCATGGGGAGGAAGCGAATTTAAGTGGCCCAATCCAGAAAACGTCAACTGCAAACTGCTTTTTTTGGAGACAATCATTATGGAATATCGGATGCATATTTTTGTGCCAAAGTTGTCCTAATAAGGACGTTTCAGCATGATACAATATTTAAGTTTTGTGAAATAGTCCTCTAAGAGCTAAAATATGGTGTGGTGGGGGGAGGAGTAGTTCTGGCTCACGTGTGTGGTTTCAGTGCTTCCGAACTTTCCTCAAGGTCAGATATCGTCTGCGAAACAGGCACGGGATGTTATCTCCGACCCTGCACCTGCGGCTGTTTATGTGTTTACAGTCACCTCAACTATGGGGCGTGAAGGCTGCAAGGTCAATTCAATTTCTAAACTTATGGCGAGAAATACACACCGGACTCCAGGAGGGAAGCTTGGTGGTAAGACGGAGGAGGGAGCAAAGACATGGTTTTTCTGAGAACGAAGTCTTCTAAAGTGATAACTTGATTCTATGAAAGCTGAGATAACTTTCCAGCCTCTCGGCCTGTGTGGCTTCCATAGACACTCCTGTGTCTGCCCGGTTCGGGGCATTTCAAGTTGATCTGTTCTGTTAATGTTTTTTTTTTTTCAACGTTTATTTATTTTTGGGACAGAGAGAGACAGAGCATGAACGGGGGAGGGGCAGAGAGAGAGGGAGACACAGAATCAGAAACAGGCTCCAGGCTCTGAGCCATCAGCCCAGAGCCCGACGCGGGGCTCGAACTTACGGACCACGAGATCGTGACCTGGCTGAAGTCGGACGCTTAACCGACTGCGCCACCCAGGCGCCCCATGTTCTGTTAATGTTTTTATGCAACATCACTTCTATTAAACTGATGTAATTTCCCCTTTCACGGTTTAGGAGACTTTCCTCTCTCATGTTTGGGGACAAGATGCTATTCACCTGTGACAGGAGAGGATATTTCCATGTTGTCTGTAAAATAATGTGTTTTAAACAACGGCAAAAACAAACTGCCTGTGGGGTCCTGTCTCTCAAGGGTGTGGGACGTATGAACTAGAACAGGTACAGTAACCCTCCTCAGACACAGTTGCTTTTGGGAATAACTGGGTAAATTAACATGTAATTGAGACACTGCTCATGTTCTTTCCCCCAGAGTGAGTGTGTAGCTGGAGTTGTTTGAAAAACTGACATTCTAATACTTTTGTTTTATCTGTGTGTGTGTGTCTGTACATTTTTATTACACATGTAGCATTCATAGAAAAGAAAGATAGTGAAGGTCAGCAGAATGAAAACAAATGCCACTAATAACTCCACCACCCAGAGCTAACCATAAGGCTTCGATAAGCCCCACCCTTGTTGGCATGTGCTTCGGCCGCTTTTTTTCCCCCTTGCTTATCACCATCGCTTCAGCTTTGGACAACATTTTTATTACAGGACTTTCTTACCTGAATTGAAAAGAAGCAGAGATGAAGCTTTCCTCTTATATTCAAGGAAGCCGAGGCCTAGATTTGTGAAACCATGAGCCCGAAGTCCCCAGCAGTCAGGGGCAGCACCTAAGCTTGGGTCTGCCATCTGGGATGCTGCTGTTTTGTCTTGGCTCACTGCTGCATTCTTCTCCCCGCACCTTGACCTTCACATCCACAGAACTTCTGGTCCCAGATACCATCCGTTTCAGAAATCACTAACGGAGCCTAGACTAGCACTGCCCTTTGTCTAAACTTCATTTTACTAACCTGAGCCTTTCTATCTCAATAAGACTATTTCCCAGTGTTTTGATGTCCCAGCCCATATCGCCATCACTCTCTATGCTTTGTTCACGCGGAGTCTTCTGTAATGAATCTATCCAGGCTTTACGGTCAGTGCAAATGCTCCTGTCTCCTTTGTGAGTCTGAGATGTGCCTACGGCCAGCCTCTCTGATCCTCCTTTCCTACGACTCCACCCTCTTCGTCAGACACTATTTTAAAAACTACGTCCTGTGACATTAATCACATTCTGCTTTGTGCTACAGCCTGGTGGGGGGGTGGTGTCAGGATCTTCCTCTCATGAGATCAATATTTTTGAAAATGGGACCCATGTCTCATTCACTTGGCATGTGCTTTGGGCACACAGTCAATATTTGCTGGATGATTGCTCATAACCTGGAAATTTCTAGAAGTAATTTGTGTTACAAATAAACATTTTACGTCAATGACAGCATCCAAAAAAAAATGCGTTAGAGTCTTCTGGAAGTTGGGAGAATTGCTCTTAAAGGTAACATAAGGGCTTTGGAATGGTTCATTGTATGTTTCCTCACCACCTTCTTCCTTTCTGGGTTACCCAAGCAGCATGTCTACGATCCATACCCAGTAGGCGTGGTGGCCACTGCAATGTAATGGCAGCCTTAGGAGCCTGGAGACACAGCAACGGTTGAGAAAGCTCTTCTCCCCGGGCCCCTCCTCTTCCTTCTGAGTCCAGACCCTGTGTCATCTCCCCAAGTCCTTCTTTGTCATTGTGTGAGAACTCCTGTGCTCGGGATACAACAGTGCCATCACTGGTGTGACGGGGGTGTCTTCTAGAACCTGCCGTCCCAGCTGCGAGCAGCTGCCGGTCGGGGACCCGTCTCACGCACATCACTTTACACAGCCCCCGTTCCTGGCCCTTGTGAGTGCCTCCGAATCGAAGCTTTGAGAAAGAAGCCCTGGGATACACAAAGTACTTGTGAATGGCACTAGACGGGAGCCAGGCACATGTGGGTGGGGTCCCCCACGACGGGCAGTCTGAAGAGCCAGTGCTTGGTGTTAGTTGGTTCAATTTGAAGAGCTTAGATACGTGAATTTTGATGGCTCCTGTGGTTCGTCAGGAATGTTTGGAAGCAGGTCTTTGATCTTTCCAAGCTGCTCACTGCACCCTTAGTATTTGTGGGTGACGGAGGGAGAGGTTCTGAAAGGGTTCTTGGCCGGAAGAACTCGGCATCGCATTTCCAGATTCTTGACCTCCATCGGGATTTTATTCCAGCTGATTTTAGGTGAGACCTGAGTGGGGAGCTCTCTGAACCTTCTTGAATTCTGATACTTTCCTGGGATCCAGGCTTAATGTGCTCGCAGAAAGGATAATTCCCAGATCCCACCGCTTGTGGGAAAAGGCCCGCAGGTTCCAGAAGGTGGTTTCCTGAGTTATAACCGGCACATGCTGGCTGACACCGGCCTCGGGCCACATGGCGCCAGGTGACGGTGGTCCAGCATTTCTTTTGAGTTTTTTTGCGAGGTGAGAAGGACCCCAGCTTTCATAAGCCCTATTTTGTGAGACACTCACCCCATCAGAGGTTCTCCTGTTTAATCTTCCTCTTGCGAGCCCAGCTCCCCATCTTACCCCTTCTTTTTTCTCGCTCACACTATTAGACCACGGGTAGGAAGATTACAAACACTTTCTGGGTCACAAGGACTGTGTGCCATCAGAGGACTTTTCAAACAGTTCCCTGTGTCAGACAAACTGGCCTCCACGTTTAATGGGGTAACTTTACACGGAATCCCAAACCTCTGGGACAAAAATGTTACTGCTTGGAGACATGTCCACAGTTTGTCAAGATAGCTTAAATATTTTCTGCAGTGTTTTCTCATCGAATTGTCAACGCCGTGAGCTCAGGAAAGTGATTTCTAGAAATATAGATCATCTGGGATGCTCTGCAACATAATGGGGTTTTGCTAATAACCACAAGAGCACTTCGTGTCTTCAGGAGATGATTTTGGCTACCATCCACAAAGCCTTTAGGAAAGCCTGGAGGAGCTTTTGCTGAACTGGGAGGCAGTAAAATGGAACAGGCACTGGACTTGATTTTGAAAGACTTCTTAACGATGTAATAAACAACAAGGATTGGTCCTCACGTAGCTGCTTCTTGGTTGTACTTCTGGGCAAACCACCCAATCTCACCCACCTTTGATTCACTGCTACGTAAACTGGGAATCACAGTACGTATTTCTGAAGGTGGTTCTGAGGGTTGACTGGGTCAGTATGTGACATACACTTTGTGAATTATAAAGTGTGAACAGGCAGAAAGGATGGTGATCATGGTGGGTATCAGCTTTTCACCAGAAAAAGAGGGACTCTCTTGCGGGCGCCTGGGTGGCTCAGTTGGTTGAATGTCTGGCTTCGGCTCAGGTCATGATCTCAAGTTCGTGGCTTTGAGCCCCGCGTCGGGCTCTGTGCTGACAGCTCGGAGCCTGGAACCTGCTTGGGATTCTGTGTCTCCCTCTCTCTCTCTGCCCCTCCCCTGCTCCCACCGTATCCCTCTCTTTCTCAAAAACAAACAAACATCACAAAAAATTAGAGAAAGAGGGAATCTCTTTAATTCCCTTCCAGATTCCGTGGCTGTACTGCAGTTCTGGGGACACTGCCATTACCTGATCAGCCATGACACAGTACATCTCCACCAATACCAGCCACTGACCGCAGCTTGGATGCAGAATTCAAGGGGCGGTCACGGCGGCACCTTTACTGGGGACACACCATTGCTGCAAGCGAGTGTAGTGACACCGTCACAAATGCCACCAGAGACACGACTAAGAGGAAGCACCGTCAAACACGCGGTTCGTGGTTTCCAAGTTGGGTCCTTTCACGGGGGTCGGTGGTGTTCCGAAAGCACTCGGCTTCTGCGTCGTGTGGATAGAACCGACACGTGCTCAGGCTGCCATGAAATCAGGGATGGTCCCAGAACCCAGCCCCTTCCTCTCTACTGGCTGCCTTCCGTTGACTCCTGCGTAGGGAGCGAGAAGTTTGATGGCCAGTCTTGAAAAGAGGAATCACTGGAAAAGGCCAGCGCAGAGAAGGTGAGACATCCGGCGGCTACTTAGAAAGATGTTTTCCGGCGCGGGGAGAGGAAGGTCACAGCCTGCGGTGCTGCTGGCTCAGCGCCCTCGGCCCGAGCCATGACCGGAGAGGTTTCAGGGCTTTGGTTTAGTGTCAACATCAAGGGCAGTTTCCAGGATCACCAGGGAGACGGTCCCACTTCCTACAACTACTGTTTCACCACATTCAACAGGCCAACGTCCACCCTTCGATGCCGGCAGGAAGTGTTGCCGCCTGCCTCCTGACGCCGGGATGATGGAGCGTGCGGACTCGTCCGGGGCCGTGTGGACCCGGGCCGCAGAGCTGGGGTCCCCGCCGTTGGCTCGTCCGGTGCCTCCTGGGTCCCAGCTGCCGCAGGCGCCCTGCCAAATCCACGTGGAGGGGCCGGCTGGAGCCCGGGGGACCACGAGTTTAGCTCGGCGAAGCGTCCGAGACACCGCGTGTTCCCTCGAGCTCTTACAGCCAGCGATGAAGGGCGGGAGGCTGGGCGGTGCGGGCGGCTGCATTAGTATCAAAGCGAGCAGTGGAGACGAACCCCCAGCGCCAAATGCTAACACTCAGACGGATCGGGACCACGGACCAGTCAGCGAGACACTCAGCATGATGCCCCCTCAGTCACCGTCTACGGGCGCCGTTAACGTCGCGGCGTCCTCACGGGTGTCTGGAGACCTCCACCGCTTTGCGGTACGATATGAACCGAGTAGAAAGCGTCCCGGCGAAACTTCGTTTTACCCCAGGAGCAAACGTCCTCCCGCTGCAGCTGAGGCGTATGAAGAAAGGCTGGGGTTTGGGAAGGCCCAGTTCCTGCGCGCGAAGCTTTGTTTCCACTCCCTTCTTTATCCTGGCGCCTCTCGCCATGTTACCTGACCGACGTGACCATCAAGCCTTCCGCGAGAGCGCACACCCGCTGCCCGTCCCCCTGATGGGCCTGCGGCTGGTGTCGTGAGGTCGGCCGGGAGAGGACAGCCTTTAAGAGCAAGGAGAAAGCTGTTTCTGCTGCCTTTTGGGGAAATGGGGACCGTTTCTCTCTTTGAAAATAAACACCGTAACCTGTCCTCATTAACGCAGTGGAGGGAATGTTTCTGTTGAATGCTTGAATTCCAAGCACAAAGTACGAAAAATGAAGGCAGAGGCTCGATGGGGTCAGGGGAGCCGCTCGGCTCGCGCGGCCACGGCCACGGCCACGGCTTCATCAGGAGGGGCTGTGCACCTGTCTCTGCAGAGCGCCGCGCCCGACACGCTTGCACGTAATTTACCATGCAGCGGGCATGTTAAGATATTCGAAGCTCAAAATCAGAAATCCGGAATAGTTACAGCTCCCAGGACAGATCTGGCTAAACGATCCGAGGACAGTTTTGTCATTTCTCAGCGTAGACAAGAGGTGCTGGGAGCCGGACTCCCGAGCCCCACGGCTGCAATCCCACTGCCAGCAGACGCACACAACAGGAGCACACGGTGCGGCCCCGCACCGGGGCAGCCCCCCCCACCCCGGCCCACGCGACCGCTCTGGGACGGCTGGTCTCACGGCAGGCTAACGCTCGTGCCGTGCCCCTCTAAACGCACAGCGGAGACACGCACGTTGTCCTTAAAAACGGCCCCGCCTGCAGACCCAGAAAGGGCTCGAAGCCTGTGCTGTCAGTGTGCAGCTTCCCGGGGAAAAGCAAACACAGTCTGGGGCGCGTGCACGAAAAGCCTGAACAAGCCTGCGCGAGGAATGAACGAAGGACCACGCGGTTCCCCTCCTCTTTATACAGTGAAAAAATCGCCTCCACGGAAATCCGTTTGAGGAGGGAACATTCCATGCGTCGCTCGCCCTGGGCAGCCCGGCCTACAGGGGCTTTGCGTGGGCAGCAGAAGCGGTCTCCCCACAAGTGTGAGCCAGCGTTATTGCCCCCAAAGTCTTCCCCCGAAAGCTCTGAGGACCAGCCCAGGGGCCCCTGGAAACTTCTCAGGGCTGTCTGCACGTGACCCAGAAATGCCCTGCCCCCCGCGACCCGGCAGCCTGCAGTGGTAGAAATGTGCTTGTTAACGTGGTGGAGAAACCCTCAAATACTGCCAAATGGAGCCTTCATCAGAGGAAGCCCCAGCTTACACTCAGTTCAGGCACAGAGGGGAGTCAACACGGTGACAGAATGCAGCCTGGAAGGGACAGAAAAGCAAGCGTGCTGGTTTTGAGGCTGTGACACGGAATTCCCTGTGTCATTTAAAACCCTTTTCGTAATCGAAAAATAAAACACAAAAATGCAAGAACTAGAGAGACAAACAAAAGCTCTAAAGAAAACATCATGTTTTTCCAAGAACTTCCGGGAAGCCCCCTCCACCCCGACCGACGTGCTTCTGGAGGGGCAGAGGGACAGCAAGGCGCAGGGACCGGCGAGGGGACACAAACACAAGTCTTGATGACGTAGCACTTAACCAATGGGGAGCTTCGCTATAATTTTACCATGGTTTTGGTCTTGGTATTCTGCATCTAGCACAAAGTCCAGAATCGCAAGAAACCATACGGACGAAAGAGAGGTCTTGAACAGGGACGGAAGCCTGCAGGGCGTTTCCCGGAATCGGGAAATAACTAACACGGCCGCAGGGTCATCTTTAGCGGGTGCTGGACAGAGACGGGGGCACGCTGAGACACCTGTGCGGGCGCTGGAGACACAGGCTCGTCAAAATAAGTCTGTGGCTTCCGCTAACCTTTACCTGACAGATTTGCAGAAGAAGAAAGTCGCAATTTTATGAAGACTGACGACGAAAACCTGGATGGAAAGTGTTGATGATGAACACATTCTGTCCCGGAAAGGTTCTAATTCATCAACTGGGAGAAGTAAGCAGTCCTGTCCTCCTCACCTCTGACTAAACAGGAGGAGGGGAGGCGGTTCGTTTTCTGCGGGGCGTCGTCTAGCCCGACCTGGCGCTCGGGTGTGCGCGTGGGGCCCCAGACGCGGTCTTTGCGGGGGGACAAAGACGGGAGGCGCGTGCGGCGGCTCTGCGTTTCAGGCGGTCATTCTGCAGGCAGCCCGGCGAGCTTAAGCAAACGGTTTTGTGAATCTTATCGCCTTATTTAACATCTTCAAAATCAAGGTTATGTGAGCACAGGTTAAGGTAGAAAGATGAAACCTTACAAGCGATGGAAAATGATTGAGAGACTTACAGCATCTTTTCTATACGTGTACAGCCGTTGGTGTTTAAATTTAGGGCAGAGAAGTCATGGGTGAAAGCTGGATTTCTCCTCTCATCGTGGGGGAGGGAGGCCACACCTGCACGCCTACTTCAGAGCCCTGCCCCTGTGTTGGCCGTGCAGCCATGTATTCACTCATCACTGACGTTGTTACCGGCATATCAGACCAGCCGGGGCATTTGTGTGCTCTGACCCAGCAAAGAGTCTGTCCTCACGGGGCTGGTTTCTTCTGCTGGAGAAAGGGCCACATCCAAATAAACAAACATCACTAGAAAGGAAACTTCAGGGGCGCCTGGGTGGCGCAGTCGGTTAAGCGTCCGACTTCAGCCAGGTCACGATCTCGCGGTCCGTGAGTTCGAGCCCCGCGTCGGGCTCTGGGCTGATGGCTCAGAGCCTGGAGCCTGTTTCCGATTCTGTGTCTCCCTCTCTCTCTGCCCCTCCCTCGGGGCAGTTGTAAAGCACCTAGAATGTGCCTGCAGCATGTAAACATTCAAATACTTTAGGGAAAAAAAAAGAACACAGACATGAATAGCACTGAGAGGCGGGAGGCAGGGGTCCAGACCCCCCGGAAGGGAGGCCCCTCTGAAAAACTGGTTCCCAAGTGCATCCCGCAGGCTGGGAAGGGCTCATCATACAAAAATCGAGGGGTAATACAGGGAGACAGAACAGCCAGGGTGAGGGCCCAGGGTGGGAGGGGGTCCGGCGTGGTCCAGGGACAGAGAGAAGCCGAGGGCGGCCAGAGCAAAGGGAGTGAGGTGGGGTGGTGCCCGGGGCTGCATCCCGAGGGCGCCAGGTGGCCGTGGGCGAGCCTGAGGTCTGCGGTAAGAGCCGTGGGTAGCCACCGGCGCGTTTTAGGCAAAGGAGGCGCGTGACGGTACAGATGGATTTAAAACGTCGCTCTCACTACAGGCGGGGACCGAGTGCACAAGATGGGCCGTCTGCACTGGGGCTGACGTTCGGGGACAACAGCGGCGGCAGAGGGCACAGAGAAACGGGCAGACGCGTCCTGTATTCTGGAGGCGGAGCTGCCGAGATTCACTAACAGAGCAAACGAGAGGATTTAATCTGCTCATCTGATCATCCAACCTGTTCGTCCTCGTACTCCTACATTTCTGCAACCCTTCACTTTGTAAAATATTCTGGAATTCGTTCAGCCCTTTGTCATACGACCACAGCGGAGAAAGGTCCCGCTGTGTTGGGTCTGAGAAACGAGGTCATAGCCTTACTTTACCCAAAGTCAAAAGTCTAGGTAAAATCCGAAAAAGTCCATCAACATTCCTGATATTTCCAACAACCTTCGCGCTCTGGCTGCGTGGACAAAATGTTCAGATATTTGATAGCACTGCTTGGTTTTCGTCTTTGCAGCACAAGATCGCACTGAAGTCTGCCCAAAGCACCACGGAAAATTAACGGCCAATAGCTTCACCCAAAATTTAAAATGTAAAATCAACCGAACAACTAAACTAACCTGGAACCCTTCGATATATGTATATGCAAATGAGGCCATTCTAAAACGCAGACAAAGGTATTCGAGTGTGCGCGCACCCACGAACACGAGCGCAGCTATGTTAGGAGCCCGTGATCACCAGCCGTCACCCTAGTGAGCAAATTATGCCCTGGTAGGTTGGAAATACCGTGCTGCCTCCTTCCGACCACCCGGGCTCCAGCTATTAAATTACTGCTACAATCATGAGCTGGTTCCCAGATGCCACAAAAAATTCCATGAGACATTCACAATCTGGAGCGGAGCAATAGGACCGGTGCATTAAAATACATTTTTTTATATTTTAAAGAATGAAAGCAAGAAGACCTCAGGTTTGAGCAAACAAGAATTTTTAAGAGAACACATCTGTACCGCACGGGGCGGAGGGGGGCAGCTCGGAACTTCCAAAGAAACACAACAGAGCCCGAGTCCCGCCTGTCCACGAGCCAGCGCAGGGCTCTAGAACGACCTTCAGCCCAGAACATATGTGGGATTTGCCGCAGGCCCTAGGAGGGACCGTCCCTCCCACACCAACCTTCCAGAGCGTCTAGAAGCCTGAACGTTGGCTTTCTCCTGTTCATAGCGACATGAGTTCTAACCAGATGGCGCTATAAACTTAGTGTTTTAGTCCCGCCATCAAGTCAGCGGGAAAAATCAGGACAACGAAATAAATGTAAGATACATTTTAGGAACTCCCAATAGGCCAATTATTTTTACCCCTTACAGTCTCTCCGCTGTCTGGCGTGGAGCCTGGCACAGCCTTGGTGGTCAATAAATATTTGTCGTATGAATCCCATCTTGAGAATGTGCGACAGCTCCACGGTCTCTAGCTCAGAGCCCCGCGCGGGGGGGGGGGACCCGCGAATTTACAGTGTTGCAGCCACGGAGCGTCTCCAATGAGATCTTTTGGGACAAACGGGCACCAGCGCTTCATTTAACAGTTTTCTCTAACAATATTTACTGTTCGTGATCTTAAATCAAAGGGGCACCCAGAAGGGGGGGAAGGCACAGCTCTACACTGCTAAACAAATTTCCATTTCTTTTAGAATATGCTCCTAGACTTTAATTTTTCCAGCATTGGCTCTTTTCTCTGGCTGGCTTTCGGACTCCCTCACCTCTGCCGGGATATTTGGGAATATTGCGTAATCCATTCCTGGAATGCATGAGCACCTCTGGATCCTATAAAATATTCATTCGCTTTCAAAAATATTTGCACCCTGCTGTCAACGGGGACAAATTCATACGGAGTAGCAGAAAATGGCGATTTTAATGGCAAATGCTTTCCTCAGACCTTTCCTTCCACTAAAACATTTTCTTCAAAATTATTTTCATACGGAAGATTAACAATTTCAACATTAGCTGCTAATCCCCTTTCATTTAAAACTCTGCTGATAAAATCCTTTGCTTGTCATTCAAAGAGTAAGTAATAATTATAGATTTGAGGGTTCCATCTCTGGCTTCATTAATGGTGAATTGCATGGAAGTCTGAGGCGTAAGTCCGCTTTGATACATCTCAAAATGCAATTTCCACAGCTTCCCTGGGCTATGTACAATTAATTATACAGTTAATAAGGGAACTATGTTAATGAAAGGCACATTATTCATCCAGACCACCTGCCTTTACCAAATATCTTTTGTGTGTTTCCCTTCTTTCTGTAATTTTGGTCTACAGACGGTAACAGCAACAACCCCCTCCCCCAGCCCCACAACTGACGATGCGGCGATTTAAAACATCGGTCCGCTGGTCTGCAGCTTCTTCAATTAACACAAGTCTAAAGAAAAACACAATTCCATTTTAACCTATTTCTACTAATTTCCGCCTTCTAAACGTTTAAATAAAATGTCTGCCCGTGGCATTTGAAACTCTTGAAAGAGCTGTCTTCTAAGCAAGCACTTACTCCTAAGGTGTCTGACTTTCATCAACGGGACATCGCCTTTCCGAAAGATGGAAAGTCAGGAGGACGCGCACGGGAACGAGAGCCCCCGACGGGCCCCCTCGCTCTCGCCTCACCGGCCTGAAGCCTCCGTGTTTGGCCATAAGTAAATCATTCCATCTGTAAAATCAAAGTTTGACTACAGTTTAGCGCAGGAAACCGGCGTTACCTTCTACAAAGCAAGTTGACGTCCCTGAGCCTTTGATGTGGAATAGAAATCCGAATAGCGTAACTGGAAAAGGAAGCTGTCTGATAAAGCTACATCTCTATTTATTTCTCATAAATTACCCGAACAAGAGGAAAGAATGTGTTTGCAAATAGTTTTACCAGTTTCTATCCATATAAATCAATACACGGTCTTTATTAAATGAGAAGATAAGAATTTGGTTTCAGCCGCAACCGTGTCCCTTTGACGGACGAAAAATACTTTAAGCCGGAAGTTATTCAGGAATCCCATCAGTGCACGAGAGGGTAAACGAGTCATGGAAATGCCTAAGAAAACCAAACCCTGAAAAGGCCTCCTGTTCACAAGTTCCAGCAGGAACGCAGGCTGTCTCAAATCAGCAACATCCGCTGTCCCCTCTGGCACTGTGGGGAGCTGATGGGTGACACCCGGCGGACGTGGTGTCGTGGAGAAATCAGGGTGGCTCGTGGCTTGTGTCTCCACCGGCGTTCCGTGACTCAGGCTGGCTCCTCAAAGTGCTTCCAAAGCGGTTTCTGAAGAGCTGTTTTTCCCTGCCGCGTGCCAGCAGATGCACGTGTCTGGGTGGCCGTCCCCCCCCCCCCCCAATGGATGATCAATCCAAATGGCCAATTCCAAGTCCTGGTCACAGGAGCAGACTCTCTCCTCCAAGACCTAACACCGCTACCCTCCCCCACCTGACATGAGAGTGCCCGAGGGGGCCGTTTTCATTTTCGCTGGGAGTGGACAAGAGCGGCTGCAGAGGGGAGGCCCCAGGAGAGGAGAAGGAGGGACCCTGTCTCCCAGCAGCCCAGACAGCCCCGCCCCGGAGCAGTGGGCCTCCCCTAAGAAGCACTTTGTTCTCCTTAGGACTTGACGACTGTCTGATGGGGTGCTGAGGGAGAAGGAAGAATTCCAGCGAGTCAGTGGAGGGCACTCCGGAGAGCCTCACAGACGGAAGTTCTCTCCATATCCAGATGGGAGGTGCTGGGTTCTCAGCATTTACGAGAAAACACCTGCAGAAATTCTGAAGTGCTCACGGACACCAGAGCCGTTTGGTTTTTAATTTCCTAAAGCAACAGGCTACCTGCTGTGAGCAATAAACGGGGGGGGGGGGGGGGGGGGGCAGGAAACACAACACTTGTCTTCCCTTCGCTCGTGGGGGGATGAGGCCCGAGTCCCCGGCGCTCCCCCACCCTGTGGACATGGACGGAAGCGGGGGCTCGGGCCTCAGCCTCCGTGACCAGCACTTGGCTGGCAAGCATTCTTTTCTCGGTGCCTCTGAAAGGAGGAGCTCCAAGTAGAGGAGAGAAGTGAGCCGATCTCCCAGAAATTACCTTCCCCTTTTAGCGTGAAAAGCTAGACATAAGACTATTGACCATACCTTCATTTTTTTCCAGCTCAACTGCCGATCGTGTGGGGACTGCCTGCCTTATACGCCCCCAGGTTCTCGGGGTCTGACGGGGGGGGGGGAGTGTGCTGTCGGCTGTCACCCGCCTGCCCTCTGTCCCCGCGCAGCACAGCCACGGAGCCCGGAGCCACCCCTGCCACCAGCTGCCTTCATCGCCGCCGCCACACGCGTGCCACCTGGGACTCCTCCGCGGCCACCAGCCGTCAGCAAGCAGGGTCCACCGGGCTGTCCGCCCCACCCGCCGGCCGGGGCTCCCTGCAGCGCGCACCCACAGACGGGCGTGCAAGCGTTTCTGGAGCGAGGTCGCCCCTTTGCCAGCAGACAGGAAAGTGGGGGAACCGGCATGCGTGAGGTCACTGCCTGGCTTCTTTTGACACCAGGTCGCCACCTTTAGATGTCTTTCCTTATTACCAGGACATAAAGCTCGTTCTCAGGTGCGATTGCCGAGGTGACGTGAAGTCAAATGGCAGTGCACCATTCGCTCTGTGTGCCCTTCATTTAACCCGCATTAAGTCTTCTGGCCCCAGAGACATGAAGGGTGAGTTGACCCGAAGAGCCTCCCCTACGAGACATGCAGAAATGTTCGACAGACGGCAGAGTCAGCCTTTCACAAGGTTAAGGGAAACCCTCGGACATCCAGAATGAAGAGCAGGTCAAGTGGGAAGCTCATGACCTTGAGGGGGAGCAGGGCAGACTATTTCCTGGACCTAAAACCCAGGGTCTTGGGTTTTTCCGTCTGTTTGGGGTCTTGGGGAAACCCTGCCGGGCAGGAGGGAAGGAGGTGGATGTGGGAGCCCCCCTGCTCCCAGGAACCCCAGAAGACCCCATTCCCAGGGGAAGGGCCTGCTCGTGCCACAACGAAGCGTATCTGTTCCCACCTGGATTCAGAATGGGAAGGCGTTTGGACCACAGGCCTCATCTAGGACTGAGGCTGGAAGTTACAGTATGTGGGTGGTCTGAAAATCTCCAGGTAAGGAATTGATATAAAGATGGTCCTGGTTTAACGGTAGTCCAGAGTGTCTGGCCAAGTGACCTCAGAATCTCTCTCGAGTTAAACACCCCCAGCGCGGCTATACAAAATTATGAGAGATAGAAATTACAGAACCCACCAGACAAGAAACCCTCATAAGCAAGTCAGCAAACACATCAAAGAGCCCGATCAGATTCATAAGAACCTGGATGATAGAAGCATTAGATAGAAACAACCAAGGGGCAGCTGGGTGGCTCAGTCGGTTGAGCGTCCAGCTTCGGCTCGGGTCATGATCTTGCGGTCTGTGAGTTTGAGCCCCGCGTCGGGCTCTGTGCTGACAGCTCAGAGCCTGGAGCCTGCTTCAGATACTGTGTCCCCTCCTCTTTCTGCCCCTCCCCCACTCACGCTCTGTCTCTCTCTGTCTCAGAAATAAACATTAAACAAAATTTACAAAAAAAAAAGAAACAATCAAATAATGCATTTATAATGACTGAAGATATTGCAGTGAGGATCGACAGTGTAAGAACAGATTCAAAAAAGAATAAATAGAACAAGTACAAATGAAAAATATACTCCTTGTAATTATTAATGCAGTGGATGGGTCACATGTCGATTAGACTCTGTGGAAGAGAAACACTGCAAATCGGATAACAGACCTGAGGAAGTCGCCTGGGGGGCAGGACGGAGGGACAACGAGAGGAAATGTGGAAGAGACGGGAGGCCACAGGACACCCTATGTGTTCCCAACAGAGGAGAGAACACAGATGGTCACGTGTAAATTGTGAACGGCCGGTCATTTCTGAGAACTAATGTAAGATCGGGACTGTCCAATGTAGGCACACAGTAAAGCCAGAGCAAAATAAGAATAAAATAGGTCTGCACCCAGACAGGGCCCAGGGAGATCCCGGAACAACAAAGGTGTAGGGTTCAGGAAGAAAGCAGAGTGAACCCCAAAGGAACGGCCATCGGGCCAGTTGCGAACAGCCTTCTCAACAGCTGTGGTATCAAAGAAAACAGCATTTTTAAAGTAATGAGAAAAAATTAACTACAATTTGACCGTTGGCTAATCTATTATGCAAGTGTGAGAGCTAATTAAAATCATTTTCAGGCAAACACATCAGAGAACACTGGTCTTGACCCTGTCGGTCCCCGGCTCTCTGGCCCACATGTTCTCTCACCTTCCGGCGAGCGGACACGAGGAAGAGAAGAAGTGAATACATGGCCATCACTTTTCCTGTTCAAGAAACGGTAGCGGTTGCGTAAGGATCAAGCACAAACCCGCATGCGGCGTGTGGCCCGTGTGTGTGTGCTAGCCTCCTGTGTCACCCACTGTTGGCTCCAGTCCTGGGCACTGAGTTGGGGACTCTGACGAGGGGTCCCCTTGCCCACTCTGTCTCCCGCCCACCCCAGAGCGCTGCTCCTTCCTTGACCAAGACGGCGCCCGGAACCCCTCGGGGCCAGCGCCCCTCCTCAGTCTCCCCCGCCACCCCACACCTTCATGAAGGATGAAAAGACTTCTGGCGAAAGAGCACGATTTGGCATTTGGCCACGCCCAGTGTTTCCTAGATATTAACCCCTCTCCGCTTCAGATAGATGGTAAACTTCTCAGGGGCGAGACACGTACCATCTGGTTCACTTGGGCATTCGGACAATTTAATTCACGGCCTGGTGTATGTGAGAGCTGAGCTAGATGCTGAGGATACACGGGTGGGCAAAAGTCAGCGAATGCTCGCCCACGTGTGGCTTATTTGTGGAACCATGGGTTTCGCGCAATTTCAAAAACTGCTTCTTCTATGTTGTTAATTTTGCACACTGATTTGTACATAACAACCCCATTACTCCATCCCGGGCCTGCAGGGCTCCTGCCGCCTTTCCACTCCCCTGACCCTGTCTGCACACCTGGAGGGTCTACGGGCAACCGGAGGGGCCAGAAGGACACATGTCTTCTTGTGTCGTTTCCTGTCAGGTTGATCTGGGGGAAGACCGAGGAGGTCACTGCACACTCAGGAAATATTTCCCGTGAACATATATATGAATAAACATGTTCCACACCCTATTTTGGGTATCAGTTTTAATTTCTTCGCCTCACAGACTTACTAATTATCAAATTTAGCATTTGATTATTTAATTCAACAAATATAATTGGACACCTGACTTTACTCACGATGTTTTACCCAATTTACTCATGACAAGAAATCCTAACAAGCTGGGAAAACGTTCTAGCATCATCCTAGCATTTTAAACAGTAAAGCAGATTTTTAAAAATAACAAGGCAAATCACACCCCCCCCATCAAAAGTACAATAAATAACCCACTCCCCACAATAAAGACTGAACAACAGAAGTGACAGTCCCTGTCTTGTGTCAAAACCAAGCTACTGAGAGTGGCCAGTGTCCCAGCTGCCGAAGGAGCCTCTGGGCACCTCAGGAGCTGGCCGTGGGGCGGGGGGCAAGCACTGTTTCAGCCATGCGGACATGGAGCCCTGTCCCCCCCACTCCAGCAGTGAGGGAACCTCGGGAGGAGACACAGGTGATCTCTCCGACACAGAGCACTTGGCCCTGGGGGCCCGGCACCCTGAACACCTGGCTGAGTCATGCCCCACCCTGTGAGACCCTTCCACAGAGTGGGTGGTCATGACCTGTCCCTCCCACGCTGAGCACCTGTCCCCAGGGCCAGTTCTTGGGTAGAAACCGGTCAGGCCTGATGTAAGAACTGTCATGTGCTGTTTGTAAATGCATGAACACTCCCTGGCCACCTCCCTTCCCAGGGAGCCTCTTGGGGACCTGCCTCCTCTCACAGTGACGGGGACGGGCAGGAGGGTGAGGCTCGGACAGGGGAACAGAGCCGTGCCTGGAAGCCGGTGGAGACGTGAACGGTTTGCGAGTCTCTCCCTCAGGTCCCGGGCCAGTGCTGGGGCCGGTGGGGGTGGGGGTGCGACAGTATTACCACTCGCTCAGTCCCCACGGTGCACGGAGGACGCGACAGGAGAGACAGGGGCCTGTCATTGCTTCAAGCTGCAGGACGTGGGGTAGTTCAGGCACCAACCCTTGTCACGGGCTCACTGCGTCCCCCACATTCCTGTGCAGAAGCCCCAACCCCCTGACTCAGGACGCAGCCGTATTTGGAAATGAGGCCTTAATGCGGCGATTAAGGTAAAGCGAGGTCGGCGGGAGGGCCCCGATCTGGTGTGACTAGTGTCCTGATAAGAAGAGGGGGTGAGGACACACACACAGAGGGACGGCCGGTGAGGACACGGGAGAAGACGACGTCCACGCGTGGGGACGGAGGCCCCGGGGGGCAGCCACCCTGCCCACACCGTGATCTCCGACTCCCAGCCTCGGGGACTATGTGCCGGTACCAGTGTGTTGCTGACCCCAGGACAGGTCCCTTGAGGCCCAAAGACCCCACGGCAGCCAGGCCCTCGTGCCCCTTCAGGCTCCTCTTACTGATGTCACCACACAGGACGCCCCCTGGCCGGCTCACAGCACTGGCCCGCGATTCTTACGCACGGGAAACACCGTCCTGAGGCATTGAGCCTGCCCACTCGGTAGCTCAGTGTGACTTTTCAGACGGTTCTTTTCTGTTCTCACTGAAACGTATCCACATCGGGCGTTGTCAGTGTGCCTCTCTCTCGGAGGGCCTCGTCGGCGCACAGAGGAGGGACGAGGGTGACGCGGTGTCACCACGAGGTCGAGTCCGGTGAACTCTCGCTGGTGTCCGTGGTTCGTACCATGAAAACGTGCGGCACGTCTACGCGGCGGGCGGTGGCAGCCCTCCAGGGACACTTCTGGAAGGAAGGGCGCGTAGCTCCCAGACGTAGGAAAGGTTGCCGTATCTCACGCACAACAAGAGAAGTGGAAATTAAAGCCGCTTTTGAGCAGCCTTCCCATGCAGCGGTGGGAAAGATGAAGGCCGGCCAGCGCCCAAGGCCGGGGGCGTCCGGGGACACAGGCACCGTGTGCGTCATGGTTGGTGGGACGGTCCATCGGTCAGACGTTTTGGCAGGAAGTCTGCCAACATCTCTCGAGATAAGCGGGAGGCATCCTGGGTGACCCAGGGTCTTGCGGAAATTGAGCCTACGATTCCTTTCACGCGGGCTGTGTGCTTGGAACGTTCGCGTGCGAAAGCTGCCCGCTACCCTCAGCAGGATAAATCAGAGAAACTGCTGGACATCGAGTCACGGAAAACTACGGGACTGTACGAGTGGTGGCTCCGGGGGAGGGGCCGGCCACCGTCACCCTGAGGACAGTGGCCACTGAGCCGCAGGTGCTGGCCCGGGGCTCCAAGGGCAGGGCCACGGGAGGAGGGCCGCCAGGAGCCACAGAACCAGGTCCTTTTAGGAAGACCGGCGGGTGCCGGTTCTCCAGATGAAGGTGCCCGAGGCCCTGCTCCATCCCGCCGGCTCCCCATGCGCGCGCGTCCCGGGTAGGCAGGGGACTCGTGACACCCTTGGCTGGTGGGAGGCAGCAGGTCAGAGGGGAGTCCGGAGTGGATGCGGGCATACAGGGGGTGATGCAGGTGGAGTGCTGGGTGCGGCGGGAGATGCGGGGGGCACCCACCTCCCGCCTCTCCCCTGCGCACGTGTCCCTTCTCCCCTGCGCACATCTCCCCTCTCCCCTGCGCACACGTCCCTTCTCCCCTGCGCACACATCTCCCCTCTCCCCTGCACACCTCCCCCCCTCCCCTGCGCACCTCCCCCCTCCCCACATCTCCCCTCTCCCCTGCCCACCTCCCCCCTCCCCTGTGCACACATCTCCCCTCTCCCCTGTGCGCTTCCCCCCTCTCCCCTGCGCACCTCCCCCCTCCCCCATGCACACATCTCCCCTCTCCCCTGCGCACCTCCCCCCTCCCCTGTGCACACATCTCCCCTCTCCCCTGCACACACATCTCCCCTCTCCACTGCGTGCACATCTCCCCTCTCCCCTGCGCACCTCCCCCCCTCCCCTGTGCATACATCTCCCCTCTCCCCTGTGCACATCTCCCCTCTCCCCTGCACACATCTCCCCTCTCCCCTGTGCACACATCTCCCCTCTCCCCTGCGTACACATCACCCCTCTCCTCTGCTCACACATCACCCCTCTCCCCTGTGCACACATCTCCCCTCTCCCCTGCGCACACGTGTCCCCTCTCCCCTGTGCACACGTGTCCCTTCTCCCCTGCACACACATCTCCCTTCTCTCCTGTGCACACGTGTCCCTTCTCCCCTGCGCACACATCTCCCTTCTCTCCTGTGCACACGTGTCCCTTTTCCCCTGTGCACACATCTCCCCTCTCCCCTGTGCACTTCCAACCTCTCCCCTGTGCACCTCCCCCCTCCCCCGTGCACACATCTCCCCTCTCCCCTGCCCCCCTCCCCCCTCCCCCGTGCACACATCTCCCCTCTCCCCTGCCCACCTCCCCCCTCCACTGTGCACACATCTCCCCTCTCCCCTGCCCACCTCCCCCCTCCACTGTGCACACATCTCCCCTCTCCCCTGCGCACATGTGTCCCCTCTCCCCTGTGCACACGTGTCCCTTCTCCCCTGCGCACACATCTCCCTTCTCTCCTGTGCACACGTGTCCCTTCTCCCCTGTGCACACATCTCCCCTCTCCCCTGCGCACACATCTCCCCTCTCCCCTGCGCACCTCCCCCCCCTCCCCCGTGCACACGCCTTTCTGCAGCCACCAAACCTACAGCAGGTTGCTCCTCCCTTGTCCCTGGCGGAAAGCCTGCAGTCCCAGGTGCATTTTTGTGCACTCATCCCAGCACTTGGTCTCGTCGCCCTCACCTGGGAAACGGGGCTGACGTCGGCTCCCCCCTCACGGGGTCCGAGCAGCGGCTGCTGTGTGAATGTTCAGTGATGCCATTCCTGCCTCGTACTCCGAGGGCGAAGGAAATCACACTGCGGATTCACCTTCAACGTGGGCGGAGATGTATTTTTAAGAGACCATCCAGCACCGTTTTCCTGAATTCGGTTTTCTAATCCTTCGGTCGTAATGGGGACAGCACCGAGCCAACTTTCCCTCCGTGTCCCCGCGCCCTGTGTACCAGTCCCCAGCTTTCCAGCCTGTACAAAAGGGCACTGAGGCTGGGGTAGACGCGTCCTGGCCGCTCCTTGCACACTCTCGCGTGTGTGCGTCCTCTGTTACACCTGCTTCACGGAGGCACCTGTGTCCTGGGGACTCTGGGGACAGTGACCTGGTCTTGGCACCTACTGCGCAGCCATGCTCCAGCTTCCGAGAGCAAATGTGATATGGAAAGGGTCCTTTTTAACAGCTAAGTTCAAAGGCGATGCCTTCCCTCACAGCGTCTCCCCTGTCTCTCCTCACACGTTCAAGATACAGTGATGTTTACAGTAGTTCTCTGACTTCCCAGGTCACTTGTTTTTCAGAGCCCTGCACGTAGCCCTGAGGGCACACCGCCCTGGTCCCCTGCAGACACTCAGAAGCCCGCCAGGCTCCTCCCTTCCTGTCTCCCTCCTCCCGGATGCCCCTTCCTTCTGCGAATATCACGAATATCACCGCGCCCTGACTGGCCACCCGGCCGCGGCCGGCCGTGGCTCAAGCTTGTGGGACCCAGACCCAGCACCGCCTCCCTCGGCGCCACGAAGCCTGGGGTCCACAGACCGGCCTCCCAGGACCCCTTTCTTGAGCCGACCCTTCGGTGCCCCAGCAGGGCAGTTCTGATGCCCCTGGTCTGAGCAGGAAGACCAGCTCGTTGGGTGGAGTGTTTATTTCTAGAGTTCTCTTCCTATGGCTTCCAGGCAGGAGATCACAGCGCCTTGCACAGGCAGCCCTGGATGCTACAGCAGAAAGTGACCAGGAGACCAAGAGGGGACTCCTTCCCCAGCTGAGCCTGCGTCCCCCAGGCGAGCCTCACCCTATCACCCTAGGCCGACTTGCTTCCCAGGCGAGCCCCGCCCTCACGCGGGCCCCGCCCCCAGGCGAGCCCCGCCCCCAGGTCCGCTGCTCCTGAAGGTGCCCTGACGCGAGGATCGACATTTGGCTTAACTTCCCGCGGCACTTACGCCTTCAAACGTGCGTCCCATCCTTGGCTGAAGAAAACGTTCCGATTTTGCACACTGGCCGCAGGTTGTAGTGACGAGTATGCTCTCCAGATAACCTGGCCCTTCTTACCTTGTGGGGTGCTCCTTGCTCCCACCTTGTGCAAACGTAAACAGCCCTGCTGTGGATTCCATTCTACCCGTAAGGCAGAATGTCACAACTGCCCGAGGTGCGGGGAGCAGCGGAATATCGGAACGGTTGGCGCCTGGGATTTGCCTGGACCCTGCATAATTTATCTGACGGTCTTTGAATCCTTCGCGTGTAGTTCAGGAAGATCATCGTGTAGCTGTCTGATAAACACTGAAGTTTCCTTACGGAGGGTCGAGTTGACTGATCACCGCAGAATTATCTTTCTTGTAGGCTTAATGAGTTAGAAGGTCAGGCGTTCCGGCGCCTTCCTGAGGTTCTGACACACGCAGGTTTCTACAGGTTGTGCTTGGGAGGGGGAGGGCCATTTGTGAACCAATAATGGAGCTCCAGTTACTGTTGGCCATGACTCTGGTCCAGCCAGAGTGTGCTCCATGGCCTTCCCCCTTCCCTACGCGAACGGACTACGGTTTCAGCGCCTAAAAGAGGAATCATTTTACCTGCTTTTAGTGAGTGAGAAGTTTTGTAAAAATGCTAAGTGGTTCACTTATGCCAATGGCCCCAGGCCTCTGGGCTCTGCACAGGGGAAGTGCTTGGGATGAAGATAAGTGTGTGTTGGGGGAGGGGGGAGGAACGATGACACAGGGCCTGAACCCACGTGTCAAGCTGGGTCAAGGCGGAAGGAAGGACGACACAGGGCCTGAACCCACGTGTCAAGCCGGGTCAAAGGACAGTCGGGACTCCTGCATGAGGCAGCAAGTGCTGAGAGCCCCATGCCCAAGCAGGTGGACTGAGCACAGACCGTGTTTCCACCAAGGGTCAGGACGTGGGAGGAAAGGCTGGGCGGGAACCAGGAGCGGGGATGTGGGAGGGGCGGGCTGGCTACCGGAGCCCCTCCCAGGAGGCGGGTCGTCGTGGAAGAAGGTTCTGGTTAGGGAGGGGAAGGGACCGCCCCAGTTACCCAACTGCAGTTCCTTCATCTTGGACGTCCAACCCCCAGGATTCTGGGAGACACATTTCTGTTGTTATGGCCCCCAGTTTGCGGTATTTTGTTGCAGCCGGAGCAGACCAAGCTGCCGGCTTCCTGGGGGTCTCACCAGCCTATATTGTCCATGAACAGACAAGGAAACTTTCCGCAAAATCAAGCGTTTAAAGACAGCCGACACAACTTTCGGGGCCCATCCCACGCTGACACTGGGGACGTAGACCAGACCATGAAAACCACTGCCCTGATCTGGGGGTGTGTCGGCCGCCGCACAGGGCTCTGCTGCTCATTGCCCGAATCCGAATCCGGGAGGAGAACGATGGCTAGCGGCTTAGCGCGTCAGCTCTACAAGCGGGAAACAGGAGGCGGTGGCCCACCTTCAGAAGAAAGCCATTACGTAAGAAGGGCTGAATCAGGAACAGTTCTCTTAGACTCAGACACAGCCTCTCCGCGCACGGGCCTCGAGGATGACACTCGGTTTGGGAAGAGACAGGACAGGGACAGATTCGTCCCCCGACACACAGGAGGGAGGGTCCCACGGTGGGGGCTTCCGCTCCAGGGTCTCCAGGGTCTCTTCTTACGAAAGAGCTGGGCTCTGAGCCCCCGCCCCTGCCCCCAGGCACTTTTAATCAGAAGCAGGAGGGGAGGGACATTTGTCTACCCAAGCCAGACGCTGGTCTGGACGACAGCAGTGCACACAGTAGGCACCCACTGAAAGCAAGACAACCAGGATGGAATCCCGACGAGGTGTGTGGGGGGCACGCGGTCTAGGCAGAAGACTGGGAAGACCCCGGCATCCGCACATCCTCATCCTGCCTTAAACGAGGAGGACTGGGTCAGCGGAGCCCGGACATCCTGGGTCTTCGTCTCCGGCTGGCCAGCTGCCCGACACGGTCAGGTTTGTTGCTGACGGTTCCGAAGCGGCCGGGTGTGTGACGGATGGGACGCAGGGGCGTCGTAAGCCCCGCCCTCCCCGCCCCCACTCGCTCCCCTCCTGGCGGATGTGGGCACGGCCCTTCCCGACAGCACGGACGGCGGGCCTTACCAGGACCATGTGGCCGGTGGAGATGTCCATGTGGGGCTGCACCGGCTCCTCCGACCAGGATGACGTGCTGCTCCGGGCGGAAGGGCTGGGCATCGGCCCGTCGCTGAACTGGGACGAGACGCTGTTGATGCGGGTCGTGTGCGGGCCCTCCGGGCGCTCCGACGTGCGCGTGGCCATGCGCTGCCGGCACAGCTCCTGGGGGACGGTGAGGGCAGGTTAGTGTGGCCTCCCCCCCGAGCCCTGCCCGGCCCGAGAGCCGAGGGGCACGTGGGGCTCTCCCCTGCAGCCATGCACACGCGCACACAGATCACACACACGGATGCGCACACCCGGCCACACGCGCACAGACACGTAAATACTCAATACGCAGACATGCACACAGACAGATACACACATATAGGTGGGTACACATGCCCACAAGACACAGATACACACACAGATTCAGGCAAAAGGGCCACTGGACCGAGCCCGCGGCGACACTGGACCACCCGCAGAACCATGCCACGTGCAGGCTGAACCAGGCATCTTCCTCTCCTCTTCAGAAGATGGGTCACAGAGGCAGAGAAGGGTGTGCGCTGTGCTCTCAGCTTGGTGCCATGGTCAGGCGTTGGGGGGAACCGCCTCTGTGTGGTTCTTCCCGTTTTTCCCCAAACGATGCCCAAACGGGTAAGAGCCCCCACAGAAGATAATAAACGAAATCACATACGAAAAGGGAAGTACGCGGTTCATGGAAAAGGGTTTGCTTCCTTGACCAGACCCCCAAAGACAGAGTTTCCAGATCTAAAGGAAAATCTCGGCACAACGCCAAACGGAGCTTCTGTCTGGCCACCGCAGGGTCCTCGCCATCGCCACGCAAGGCGGACACGGCGCTCAGAGACGGGGGCGCCCGGTGGAGTCGCTCGCTAGCTGCTGGCTGTCATCGGACAGTCGGCCGGGACGCCCCCCACTTCTCACTAGCACAATAACCGTGCAAGGGCTCTGGCGTCATGATCTCACGAATTCCATCCTTTGCTCCCTGAAAATATCACTGTCACTTGAGCCATCAAAATACAATGGTATCGAGAGAAAGTCTGTAAGGGAATCTGAGCCCAAGAGGGGAATTAAACACGCATTCACGGGACAAGATGCCGGGGAGCGGCAGGGCTCCCGCGTGCTCCTCCCTTCCCGGTGCTGGTGCCCAGCCGTCCCTACCAGCCCCACGCACCAGGGCAGTGGCTGATGCCCACAGAACGCTCACGCGTTTTCCTGAACCTTCCACGTGGCTGCCATCTTCCTCAGTGTTAGAGAGCTTCAGAAGGCCGCCGCCACCGTAGAGAAGAGACCTCTCTGGGCACAGCTCCCAGGGGAGGCACGGCACACGGGCCTGGAGCCGGGTGGCCGCACCGCTGGGACAGGTGCGCTGAGGGGAGCCCCACGGGCCACACCGCACGAGCCCTCTGCCCGCCAGGGCCGTGGGTCTTGGGAGCAGGGCTGTGGGGGTCCCGAGGAGCGGGGGTAACGTCAGGCACGAGGCCACCGCCAGGACGGCAGAAGGATGGCAGGGGAGCCACTGTGCGTCCCCTGCGTCTGCCCACACATGGTTTTTACACGATGAGTCTGTTTAAAAACCCAGCCAGATTCTCTCACAATCTTGAAAACAAACAAACAAGCCCCAGACACAACGGGTTATTTTAATAAGGTAGATGGTGTCAGTTAACCCTTCTTTCCCGTGGGTGAAGTTCACCTGCAAGAATAAGCAGTAGGTCCGACCGAACCTCAAGGCCACGCCACCGAAGGCCAGGAGGGCGCCAAACATTCCTCCAGGAAGGAGCGCCCCTGGGGAGGAAGGTTCGCGATGGCTGCGATTTGGTCACTAAGAGACAAACGTCACAGCAGCTAGGTGACCCCCCAGGACTGTGCGGGGATCGGGGACGACCACTCTCTCTCTCTCTGCTCGAGGGAGACCGCGCAATCTCGGGCGGGCGGGCACATCCCGCGAGGTCTCCGGCTCGAGTGTTTCCACTTTAAAAACGGAAGTACTCATCTTGTTACCGTGAGAGGCCCGTGCGGTGGCCGCCGGAGAAAGCCTTTGGTCATTCCTCAGCAGGTGGTGCAGATGTCAGTGCCACAGAAATGAACAGTCCCAAGGGCCCAGCGAGTTCAAAGATATTTCTAGAGAGGGGCGCCTGGGTGGCGCAGTCGGTTAAGCGTCCGACTTCAGCCAGGTCACGATCTCGCGGTCCGTGAGTTCGAGCCCCGCGTCGGGCTCTGGGCTGATGGCTCAGAGCCCGGATCGTGCTTCCGATTCTGTGTCTCCCTCTCTCTCTGCCCCTCCCCCGTTCATGCTCTGTCTCTCTCTGTCCCCAAAATAAATAAACATTGAAAAAAAAAATTTAAAAAAAAGACATTTCTAGAGAAACCGCAGAATTTTGGAGTCGGAAGAGGCAGCAGATCGCGGGTGAGACCTCTCTTGGCAGGCGACTCAGCGGCTGGCTGGAGGCTCCGGGGGGCCGCTGGGGGCTGCGACCTGGGCCCAGCTCGCTGCAGCGTTACTCAGTGCTGGCGCTCTTGTAGGTCTTTCTTGAAAACAACGCAATTCTCACAGGCAGAGGGAAGGTTCCAAGAAGAGGTGGTCCCAGCCTGCGCCCCAGGGCAGTGCACATCTGCCCTCCGGGCACATGGACAGTGGTCACCCCAAGAGCGAGGGAGCGGCTCTGGCTGGACCTGGGGGGGCACCACCTGGGGGGCCCACTGCCGTGTTGGCGGGGGAGTGCCGGGGGCCCAGGCTGCTCCCATCACATTCTGTAGATACAGGTAAAGACACGGGCCACCTGCTCGGATGGGACTTTGATTTTGAACTGACCGCTGTCCAGTTTCTGTATGATGAACCGAGCCAGCCGCTAAGACCATGCGCCTCTGGTGGGAGGGGAGGGGAAGGGAGGGGAGAGGTGAGGAGGGGAGGGGAGGGTCACGTCGGAAGTGGGTTCTTGGGTTTGAAGCCACCGCACACCCGAGGGCCTTGAGGCCTCCACTCCGTGGGGGCCCGTCTGACCCTGACGGGCTGACAGGTGGCCGTGGGGGCCCGTCTGACCTTGACCTGGGATGACGGGCGGTCGCAGGCAGCTGTGCTCCCCTTGCGCCCCAGCCAGGGTGGGACAGACACCAGGAGAGTTCGCCCTTGGGACGCAAACAGCCGGGTGTTCGGCGCTGTCTCGGGAGGGGTTCCACCTGGAATCCAGGGCCCAGGAAACGGCTCCTCCAGAGGAATGGAGACCCGGGCTGTAACGTGTGTTGACCCGTGATTCTTCCCCTCGGGCTCCAAGAAATCGCTCCCCCGTTCACAGCACCTGAGCGACAATGCCTGCTTCCCGTCCTCGCCTCCGCACTCACTGGCTGTGTGACCTCAGGCAAACCGCCTAGCCTCCCCGTGTCCCAGTTTCCTCGCCTGTGAAACCGACCTCATGGTTCTTGTGGGGACTCAACAAGGTCTCATGCTCAGAACCAGCCTTCAGCACGGCCTGGCACATTATTAGCTATTAGTGTTTATCCAGCATCTGGCGGTCCACACGTACCGTTCCTAGATGCCGGGAATGACCGTTGAGTACGACCAGCCGGGCCCTGACCTCCCCGTGCCCATGGTCCAGCCCAGAGCCGTTGGGTGTTTTGGGGGACGGGAGCCGCCGGGCAGGGGCCTCCCGGGTGAGATGCTCCAGATCTGAGGGCACCTTTCGCTGGGCCTTGTGAGGGAAAGCGCAGGCCCAGAGGGGCTAACGCTTCCAAGCGGACAGAGCCCCCGGCAGGACACGGGGGAAAAATCGGAAAGATGGCCCTGGCCCGAAGCTCTCCAGCGGCGTTCCGCAGGTACGCGCATCTCGAACCTTCGACGTGCCTGCCGCCACCGGCGTTCTGCCTCGGAAGCAAGCGGTACAAGGCCGGGCGGTCTGTGCGGGCAGGAACGCCAGTCAGAGGCCGAGGCCCCGAGGGAAGCCGCCATTCGCCTGCGGCCACCTTCGCCTCTCCTTCACCTCTCGTCACCCCGCCCCGCAAGCCCATCGTTGCTGAGACACGGGCGTCGCGACCGAGGTTCTCACGGGACCCACCCAGGGGCCGGCTGTTCCAGACGCGTCCCCGGGGTTTGCGTGCTGGCTTCTGCCGGGCTGGGGTCCGAGCTCTGCCCTGGGAAGGAAGCAGCCGCCAGGGGCCGACGTTCCCCGTGCCACTCCTGCGACCTTGGCGAACCGCTAACCTTCTCCCGCCGCATCTTCCTACCGTGAGAGCCGGGAAAGCACCGCATGCTGACCTGACCCGCCCTCCCCCCCGTCACGGGGCTGCCGCGCGTGCGTCACGGTAACAGAGGGTGGGCACACACCCGGCGAGGGCCCTGGGACAGCGTGCCGCACGTGGTCCGTGGACTGCGAGGGGCGAGCCCCAGCCCCTGGCGCCCCCCGCGGTGCCCGTCCGTTGGAACCGTTGGGTCGGATGGACACGCCCACCAGGAGGGGACACAGGCCAGGCTGTTCCGGAACCCCGACTGTGAGCCCCCACAGGTGCAAACCGTGTCCCCCTCTCTCCCTGCTGCCAGGTCAGCTCCATGCGGTCCCAGGAAGCTCCGGACGCCCCCAGGGAGGCTTCTCTGCCCGCGGGAGAACTCTCTGGGGGACTCACCGTGTGCCCTTCTAATTAGTGCTTTAGGTTGATTATGGCTTGAAATTCTGACCAGACTCTACTCTTACCTTATAATATTTTTATTTTTTCAAGTTTTGTTTTTGAGAGAGAGAGAGAGAGAGAGAGAGAGGGAGAGAGGGTGGAGGAGAGGCAGAGAGAGAGGGAGAGCGAGAATCCCAGGCAGGCTCTGCGCTGTCAGCACGGAGCCTGATGCGGGGCTCGATCCCAGGAACCGGGAGATCGTGACCTGAGCCGAGATCGAGCTGGACGCTCAACTGACTAAGTCACCCGGGAGCCCCTCCTTACTGTTACTTTAAAACCAAAATTTCCTAAGGACAACTGAGCTTCTCTTTAAGAGACAAGATGCGGACTGTGACCTGACTCACATGATGTGGCCGGGGCCAGGCCCAGGACCCCACGCGGTGCACACAGCAAGCTCTCAGCACAGCCGTCTGGCCCCCACGCCCTCCCCAGACTGGCCTCTGGGGGACACTGTTCATCTGAAAGTCTCACCTACACCAAGAAGGGTGATCCAGGTGACACAGAGGCCCGTGGAGGCGTGAGCCCCCGACCCCTGAGGCAGCGGTCCAGCCGTGGGCACGAGGGGTGGGCGGGGGGGCACAAGCCTTTATTTAAAATTTACCGTGAGGTTGACCGCACTAGTTTCCGCTACACGGAGCCGGGTCAGACCAGAGCACTTCCCGGCTGTTAGCGGCCTCCGTTTACTCTCAGACTCATGCGGGGCCCGCGTAGGACGAACAGACACTCAGACAAACACCAGTCCCAGGAACACTCCGTGAGTACCGTTCTGCTGCGGGTCAAATACAGGCCTGGGGCTGTCTGTGGGGGGCGCCGCCCGCGCGCAGGGTGCCAACGATGCCCAGGGCAGGCTGCAGGCGCGCTCCGGAAGCAGCCGGGGGCCCGGCCCAGTGTGGCTCTGATTTCTTTCGTTTACGACCTGGCAAGTTCCCCGGGTCAGGCTGCGGAGGCCACAAAAGGGAAGCGGGCGCAGACGCAGGCTCACGGACGACGTCGGCAGCGAGGCAAACTCCGCGATGTCACGATACCTTCGCCCTCCGGAACGCGGCACCCACTCAGGGACCCGGGCATCCTGCCCTGGGCGCAGGAGGCATTTCTCCCAAACGTGTCTTCGCTGGAAAAGGTCGTGCCGCACCTTCCAGACCCGTCGTCAGAAAGTGAAACCCTCACGATGTTTAGCATCCAGACCAACTCCACTTCGGGTTTTAAATGACCACTTTAATGAACATGATCCTGGGTGTTCATCTCGACCACCGTGCGTTTATAAGACAATTACAGTCTTCCTGGAGGAGTTCGTGTGATCCAGCGGCCAAGAGACAGTGAATTATGAAGGAAAAAGAAGGGCAGGTCTAATCAAACGAATCTCTTGGTCACAGACCCACACGTGGGGCCACCCAGCAGGTCATCGCATGACTCCCTCCAGATGGCCCCTTACTCGGCCGTCCTCGGCCCGCTCACGCTGCCCGGTGCCATGTGCCCGAGACCCGGGCCTGCCCAGTGCCGCGTCCTCTGCACGTGTGGTGTGCACCCTCTCGACCCAGACAGCTCCCTGAAGGTCCACGGATCACCCCCGGGAGCTTCACCAAGTCTGTTTTCTTTTCTCATCCGATGCCTACTTTTTAGCAGAGAAGAAAACGCCAATGCCAGCGTGAGTTAAAGACTTGTCTTCCAGGGAGCAAAGGGGGAAGTCACTCATTCGGGACCGCGATGCTCCACATTTTCAGGACGTCCACCTCTGGAGAGGGGTCCTTCCGGAGAGATCTACTCAGTCGGCATATCTGCCCTGTACCTCCTTAGCAGTCTGCCCTCCGAACCTAGGTGTGCAGAAGGTTCTCAGGGAAAACAGATGTAAACCGGTTCACCTTCCTGAGGGGAAGGAGGCACACGGTAGTGAGAAGACAGACACGGCTTCGCAGGTGATCTCCACAGTGGTCGCTGTAGATGGTCAGTGAGCCTCTGCCCTTGGGAAGCACGTATCCTAGACCACTGGTGTCGCAGGGGAAGTCCCACGGCAGAAAGACAAACCCATCGGCGCTGGAGAACACGGGCCCGGGGCGAACGAACCCCGGTGTGCAGTCGCAACCGGGGGCCGACGGCAAGGTCCATGGGCCCGGATCACCGCAGCCTGAATCTGGGGTCATGACAGGGCAGCACAGAGCTGGCAGGGCTGACGGAGGGAGCACGCGGACGAGGCACTGGCACGGACCGGACGCGGGGCCACACGGCTCCCTGCAGAGGCCCCTTCTCGAGGGAGCAGAGGAGGTCAGGACACCAGGTCAGGCCCCAACGCCGCCCCGGCCGGACCACGGCACCACGGGCCACGTGGAACCCAGTGTGATGACCGACCACGGTCTTTGGCAAGGGGCACCCTTGCCGGAGCAACCAGAGTAACGCGACTCCTAAAAAAGAAGAGTGTCTCAGTCCCCTGAATTTAAGCACTCGATCCCAAAGTCAACACGAGAAGCTGTTTAAAACATCCGAAAGGTTCCTGGTTTGTCAGGAAAGGCAGAACACGAGGGCCCGCACCCCCGTGCTCACAAACTCTTCAGATTCAGAACCTCGGCGTCTGTGGTGTGGGGCTGTCCCCAGCGTGTCCTGAGCCCACAGACACAGTGTCGTGGGGTGGTCCCGCCACTCATGCGCACCCGAGGGCCCCCGGACCCCTCGAGCAGAGTCAGCATGGGGTTTGCTCAAGCCCAGAGAGCTCTACATGTCAGAGTGGATCCTTGGGGTGCAGGGTGCCGGCTGAGGAGTCCCTGGGGTGCAGGGTGCGGGCTGAGGAACAGGCCTACACGGCGCGGGCCGACCCCGCGGCCATCACCTCCTGGAAGCGGCCTGCGTGCCGCTACCCTTGCAGCTGAGGCCCTGGGCTACCTCTGTAGAGCCTCAACCTATTTTATACGTCTTTGTAACGCAATTCGCAAGATAAGTTGAATAGGATTTTGGGGGCAGAAATCCATCCATACACATAATAATGCAAATGTCTCACTTCTCAAATCTTCATCTGATGGGGGAAAATTGCAGAGTGGGAATCACTCCGAGAGAAAGGACCTGTCATTCCCAAATTCCGCCGAAAGAAAGACCAAGACGACAAAGGCTTAAGAAAAACCTCTTTGTACCTTTCAAGGAACAATGGGAACAAAGCCTGAGTGTGTACACAGAGGACCGCTGGAGTCTCAGGGGTATTTGCAGAGCGTAATTTGTGGTAACGGGGCAGAACCGAGGAGGGGCGCACAAAGCCGCCGGGAAGGAGGGGCGTTCATTAGGGTGGGCCGCGGAGGGAGAGAGGCCAATTACCCCGGCCTGGATAAAACACCGAGAGAGCACGCTGAAAAGGGACCGGCCTCTCTGGGGAGGCGCCCGATCTCCAGCTCGGAGGGCACGGCAGACCCGACAAACAGCAAAAACAAGGCGCACAAAGCACCCCCAAGGCGGCCTCGCGGGGACGGCGGCGGCAGGGGGACGGGGCGGCCGCGAGCGGCCAGTTTCACTGGAAGGCCGCAGAGCCCGCGGGACAGGGAGGTCTTTATCGCAGGCCCTCCGATCTGGAAGCAAAGCCAGGGAGAACCCGGGAGGGCAGGACGCACGGAGACAGGCCCCCCCCCCCCCCCCCCCCCCCCGCCTGCCGGGGCAGAGCGGGAGGTTTTTGTTTCGTTTTTCATTTTGCTCTTTTTCTCCCCCCGATGAAGCACGTATGACTTTTGTAACGAGAAAAGCCAGAACAAGGTGTGTTTTAAAACGCGTCCAGGGGCGCCTGGGTGGTGCAGTCGGTTAAGCGTCCGACTTCAGCCAGGTCACGATCTCGCGGTCCGTGAGTTCGAGCCCCGCGTCGGGCTCTGGGCTGATGGCTCAGAGCCTGGAGCCTGTTTCCGATTCTGTGTCTCCCTCTCTCTCTGCCCCTCCCCCGTTCATGCTCTGTCTCTCTCTGTCCCAAAAATAAATAAACGTTGAAAAAAAAAATTAAAAAAAAAAAAAACAAAAAAAAAAACCAAAAACGCGTCCAATTCTCCACTCGATAGGACGAAGCTACGTGAAACGCTTAGAAAGTACAAGTTGGGAAGAGCATGGGAGGCAACATCCCGGGTTGTCAACGCGGCTGTGATGCGTCACTAAGGAAAAACAGCACGGAAAGACACGACCACGTCTCGTGGAATCACCTCCGTCACGGGCTGCTGTTTCATCATAAGGCCGGATGTGACCTGGGAGGAGCTGCCTAGGCCTACATTCTGGGCCGGCCAGGCCGCCCGCGGACACGGCAACTCCGGACCTGGTTTGTGAGAGCTGGTTTGTTCTCGCCATAAATGGCGTATCCGATCAGCACTGCGGGGGAGAGAGACACGGGCACCGTGCTCCCCCCGACATCCCGGGGCCCCCTGAGCCCCCTTGCAGCCGCGGGGGGACCGAGGGCCACGGCCGTCTCTGGGGGAGAACCGGAACCCCCTCCCCGCCCGCCCTCCGCGGAGTCAGAGCCAAGGCACACACCCTTGGCCCTGTCCCTCGTCTCGGCCAGAGCCACACCGGTTCCCTGGATGGAGTGCCCGGTCCACAGCCCAGTCCACGTTACCTGGCGTGTGACACGTGGCTTGTCTTAGGGCACGGCCCTGCCCCCTCCGGTGGACCGCTCGGGGATTTCGACCGGGGGGGGGGGGGGCATCACGCACACAGCCCGTCACACCCCACGGGAGGGATGTTTCTCCAGGGCAGACCCTAGGTGGGGCCCCAGGACTTCTGCAGGGCATCACTGACCCCGACCTCTAACTGGAGATCGGGGACCCCGTCCCCCCACCCCCACCGCCTTCACCCCAATAACCACGTGGGCTGCAGACCACGGCCCTCTGGCTGGACGTGCAGCTGTGTTACTTTCGGCTCCACTTTCCACAACAGTCGTAACGTAACCCAAACAGCTCCCTGGTACGCAGTGTTTACCGAGGAAAACGGAGTGATTTTACCCCATTTTGCAAGATGTTTTCTCGAAATAAAACTTAAAGATGCAGACACATTTTAACTCACAGGAGCGAAAATACTCTTCGACACGCTTCTGAATCCAGAAGGGTCTTGCAGGAGTCTGATCCAGGAAGGAAAACGGCTGCTTCCCTCCGCCGTCCGCCCCCAGCCCCAGAGCGGCGGCGATAACCCCTCCCCTGCTCCTCAAGGCACACGGCACACCCCACACGTGGGCTCTGAGCAGCGGTGCCCCGTGCTGCTCTCCCCCTGGGTGTCGAGCACGGGCGGGAGGCCGCGGCAAACGCTCACCCACTGGGGCGCCCCGTCGGGGTCCGCCGCTCTGGGCCGCCCAGGAGCCGGAACTGGGTGCTGCTGCAGGAAGGGGGAGGCTGTGTGCTGGCCCTTGGAAGGCCCCGGAGAGAGCCCAAGAGCCTCATCCGGTCGGGGGACTCCTCCGGTCTCAGAAGCCGCAGGTGGCGTGCAGACAGGTGCGGCCCCACACGCTCGACTTCGTCCAGACGTACGTGATGCGCCCGAATCCAAGCAGGCCGCACCCCCCTTCTCAGGGGCTGCCCCTCCAAGGCACTCTCTCCCCTCGCTCGGCTCTTGATAAACATCAGACTGAAGTCAGGGAAGAGCCACGAAGATAAAAACAGAGGAAGGAAACACATCGTTTCAATAAACGTCCCCGTACAGCCCAGTTAACCACGGTTCGCGCCGTGGCCGGGGGCTGGAACCCGGGACGTGGGAGACGGCCTGTCTGACATGCGGTTCCCACACAACTGGCCGCCACTGCAGCCCGGAACAGCCCGCCAGGCCGCATCTGCACGGCAGATCAAACAGCAGACACGAGCCCCAAACTTGTTGGGCCCCTGGAGCCGGTGACCCTCCCGCCACTAAGTTTCACCGGTTCCCGCGAGGCCAGCGACGGCTCCGGAGCTCACAGGTTCCGCCCGACCTCCGTGCGCAGAGCCAGTCTCCAGCGCCCTGAACACACGCTTCAAATGCAGACGATCTAGGGGCGCCTGGGTGGCTCAGTCGGTTAAGCGGCCGACTTCGGCTCAGGTCACGATCTCGCGGTCCGTGAGTTCGAGCCCCGCGTCGGGCTCTGGGCTGACGGCTCGGAGCCTGGAGCCTGTTTCCGATTCTGTGTCTCCCTCTCTCTCTGCCCCTCCCCCATTCATGCTTTGTCTCCCTCTGTCTCAAAAATAAATAAACGTTAAAAAAAAAAATTCAAATGCAGACGATCTGAAGTCTCCAAGTCCGTCAAAACTAAACCCCAGGCCTCTTCGGAGTGGCCTGGGCCCACGTGGCCTAAGGGGTGAGCGGCCGTTTCCCACAAGAAACTCCTGGCACTTTCCTAACTTTCTTCTCGCTCCCAAGGTGATGAATTCTCGTCACTGGTTCATCGCCCTCCCCGCGTGGCTCCGTCCCGGGTGCTCCCCGTGGGGGCTCTATTCTGGATGCGCAATGGCCTGGGGCGCAGTCCGCATGCTTCCCCCCAGCTGGCCGCTCCCACGCCGGGGCCCTGTGTCGGCTGGCTCTTACGGAGCACCAAACACCCCCCTGCAAGGTGAGGCGCGTTCACGACACGGATCTGGCAATCCAGGAGGCCCGGGTGCTCCCCACATTCTCGGGAGGACCCGACCCGGAAGGAACCGCCCGCACCGGTGGGGAGGGAACTCCAGATGTGCGGACCAGTGACGACGGACTAGCCGCACACCCGGGGCCACGTCAGGGTGAAAGAAAGGGTCCGATGAAAGGGTCTCGCCATTGAAAGCACACAGGCCATCCTGGGCCGGGCGGGAAGGCTCGGTGAGGGTGTGGGGTCTGAGCAGGCTGACAGATGGGAATGATCTGGAAGGATAAAGCCGAGTGGGAGGGCTTTCAGCGTGAGGGGGGGCGGTCTGCACAAAGGTCCAGAGACAGAAAAGCACAGGGGATATTCCAGGGGCTGCGAGGAGCCGGCCGGGGACACAAAAGGTATTCACTCCTTCTTTTCTGCAGCGTCGCCTAATTAAGCCAAAGGGCAGGGCCCGGGGGGCGGGGGCAGGAGCGGTCACCCACGCAGCTGCCTCTGCACTTCGTCCTGGGGCCCAATTATTCCCTCTGAAGCTGCTCTCAATGGCGACCTCGCCGGGCGAGGCCAGAGGAGAGAGCTCCGAGGAGCCGGGGTCTGGTGGCTTTGCTGCGGCAGGCTGGGCCACCACCGCGAGCCCCGTCCTGTGTTGGCCTCACGTCTGTTTCCCCGGCCTCCGAGGCCCTGTGAGAGCTTCCGAGAGTCTGTCGTCCCCCACACGGGGACAGGTGCTGACCTCTGGAGGAACTCAACGCTTCCAACGGCCCTCGTGTGACACCGGTGAGGGTGCCGTCCCGTGACTCCGGAGCGAGGGCTGTGGGGCGGGCTCTGCAGTGGGCAGGAGGTGCTGACAGCGTCCGGGGCACCGGGCCCTCGGGGGGCTGCCCGCCACGCACGGGGGGCCCCGCTCCGCCTTGCTGCCTGGTGTGGAGAACATCTGGGATCTGCAGATGTGCCCAGAAAACCCCCAGACACAGAGGCAGGGAGGCCACCGTCTGGAAGCACGGCGGGACCTGAGGCCAGAAGACGACGGCTTCGAGCAGCCGAGAATCTGAGGTTTGGTCCCGGTCTCCCCTCGCGTCTCGGTGTCAAAGTTTGGGGCCACCGAACTCAGGGTTTTCATTCTTCTTGAACGTGGGAGAGGGTGGCAGCACCGAGGAGGGGAGACGGTCCCGAAACACGGAAACAGGGTAGACGTCCCTTCCAACCGGTTTTTTGGTGTCATAAACCTGTATTTTGTTTCCCCTACTCGGGAAATCTTGGTTTCTGGTTAGAGCATAAGATTTTCGGATTTGTGGAAGGTGCGATCCTAGGAATACTCCTTTTTGGTTATTCTTCTGGTTCACCGTCTTCACAGAGAATGAAAGGGATAAAATGCTATACTTACACAACAAATCCAAATGTTTAACTTTAATTAGAGAAGTTCAGTCCAGCTACGTTTGGTGCTGACTGCCTGTGCGGGTTTATCACCCAAACTCCTTAAACTGATTTCTGTCGAACGCCACGAGGTCAGTCCAAGTTTAAAGCTGTGTTTCGTGTTCACATTCTTCACACCCTGTACGGAGTTACACGTGTTAAAACCTCGGCCTGACCTGCTAATAGAGTCACCTCTGAATCTTCCATTTCCTGTTTTCCGAATACTTGTGTGCAGGGGCACACACACCTACACCCAGATGCTTTTCCCTGGTTGCTTTATTTTCAAAAATTGAAGAAAATTTTTTTAATGTTTATTTTTGAGCGAGAGAGAGAGAGAGAGAGAGAGAGAGAGAGAGAAAGACAGAGCACGAGCAGGGGAGGGGCAGAGACACAGGGAGACACAGAACCCAAAGCCCGCTCCAGGCTCTGAGCTGTCAGCACAGAGCCTGACATGGGGCTCAAACCCACGAACTGTGAGATCATGACCTGAGCCGAAGCCGGACGCTCAACCGACTGAGCCACCCAGGTGCCCCTATTTTCAAATTTTAAATTAAAAATGTTTTGGGGGCGCCTGGGTGGCTCAGTCGGTTGAGCGTCCGACTTTGGCTCAGGTCATGATCTCACGGCTCGTGAATTCCATTCCCGCAACGGACTCCGTGCTGTTAGCTCAGAGCCTGGAACCTGCTTCAGATTCTGTGTCTCCCTCTCTCTCTCTCTGCCCTTCCTCCATTCATGTTCTCTCTCTCTCTCTCTCTCTCTCTCAAAAATAAACAAACATTAAAAAATGTTTTACATTTTCTTTAAGAAAGGCAGACGGCCAGCAGCATGTTGTTTGGACATGTTTGGAGTCTTGGAACTGCACTGCCCCACGTGCTCCTGCAAATAGACCTTAGAGCTCGTCTGGAGGTCCCCACAGGGGGCACAGCCACTCATGTGCCTTGGACTCTTCACGTGCAGCTTCAGGAGGGGCGCACGTGGAATGGTGAGGGAGGAAAGGGACGCCTGCCTCCGCAGCCAGATCGGCCGGGTCAACCTTGGTGATCCACGGGGTGGCCGATGTCGCGGCCCAAGCGCCCTCACGTCTTTATTTTTTACAACCAAAACTCTTGAGTGAATACTTTTCCCACCAGTCACCTTCCTAACTGGAGACCATATATGTGAATGTGTCGTCCTTCCTTCCTAACAGAGAAGATTCCATTCTTAATTATCAGCAATTCTCCCAAAGCAGAGAACCCCGATGGAGACTGAAATATTTTGAGCAACGAAGTTTAAGAATGACTAATTCGATGGAGAAGAGAAACCCAGTTATGTAGCTTTTCCGACGTAAGAGAGAACGTTGTTACCGTTAGCTTCCGTAGGAAATGGCTGTGATGCTGCCCAGACTTCAGCCGGGGTGGGAGGAGGGGAGCAGAGGGGCCTCGGTTGAAGGGGAGTGATGCTAACATAACATGGTGTCCTGCCCCCTGGCAGGACAGGCAGCCGAACCCGCAGGACTCTCGCCTCCGGGGGCTCTGCTGGTCGAGTAGTTTTCCTCTCGTGATCTTGAATGTTCCTCGTTTGACATTTGGAGATGACAGTCTTCTGCCTGAGTCTCCTGGGTCTGATCGTGCATCTGCTGTTTGCAAAGCTCTCCCTGCTCGTAAACACACATCCTGTGTGCCTCTGAAGGCTCCAGTCAGCCTTCCTCACCCCGCCCCCTGTGTAACTTCTTACCTTCATCCTCGTCGGGGTGTGTGCGTGCGTGCGTGTGTGTGTGTGTGTGTGTGTGTGTGTGTAAGAGCCGGGCTCGGCGACTTTTGACAGGCTCATGCACTGCACTGCACCTAATGCCCTCAGTGCGGGGCACGCTCCCTAAGGCCACCAAAGGCTTGGTCCCCTCGGGGCCAACACCAGCCTCCCGGTGCGGGCTCCGCTCAGCGCGCACCAGGCCGTTCCCAGGACAGGCTTCCCACAGGCGGAGAGCCTGGCTCTGGTGGGAAAAAGGCTTCCCAGAGCTGCCCCAGGCCTCTTCTCCCGCATCCACACACCGTCCCTCCTGGAGGGGAGGCAGGGAGGCATCGGGAGACCAGCCTCTCAGCTCTGGGCCTGCTGCTCTTCATGGTGGGGTCTCTCTCCCCCACCTGCCCTCCGCCTCCCGCACCTGCCCTCCGGAATGCCTTCCCCACCTCCTGCCATTTTGGTCTAGATCCCTGTTAAGCCCATCCTGCACGCACCCCTTTCCTCTCGCAAGCTTCTCCTGATGGCACCCACCTCACTCAGGGTAGCTCGGCGTCCTCTCTGAGGACCTGGGCAGCGCATCTCCGGGCACATGTGGCCCCGCGCACGACAGACGGCTCCCTGACGGAGGGTCCGCCACGCTGGCGTGTGGGGCGTGAGGCGGCCGGGGGGAGGGCAGTCCCCTTGGAACAGTCCACCCCGCGCTGGCTCATAGCTGAGGGAGGACTTGATCGCTCTCTGGTCCGGGAAGATGAGCGGAGAAGCCCTTCACAGAGGCCAGTGGGACCCTCTCTTCGCACCTGCGCGTCCTCTAACCGACTTCATGAAATGTGCTGAGGCTTACAGAAATCTGCACCTTGCCAGACACGCATGCTTTGTTTGCAGATCGGGTGTCTTAGGTTTCGGTTGAGACAATGTGCCCGCCTGGGGCGCCTAGGGGCTCAGCCAGTCGAGCATCGGACTTCGGCTCAGGCCATGATCTTGTGGTTCGTGAGTTCGAGCCCTGCGTTGGGCTCTGTGCTGGCAGCGAGGAACCTGCTTTGGATCCTCTGCCCCCACCCCTGCTTGTGCGCTCTGTCTCTCAAGAATAAATAACATTAAAAAAAGAAAAAGAAAAGAAACTGTGCGCACCTGTGTGAATTGGGGCCTGGAGGAGGGGGCAGCCCGTGCACAGGAACGTGTGATGAATACACGTCTGGAAAGGGAGGGATGCACCAGAAGCGGGCGGTTCAGCCGGGCCCACGGCCACCAGCAGACCTGTGTCAGCGCCTACGATCACAAAGAGCTTCCCCTCCATAGAACTGAGAGGCATTTGTACTTCCGTGACCTTCTCTGACCTTCAACAGCCCAGTGAGGAGCATACAGCTCCTTCTAGCGCATTCTGTGGGTGAGGTGCCAAGAGGTACGAGGCCAGAGGAATGGAAGTATTGTGGTCTCTATTTTCCGTGTTCAAATATTGGGAAGGAGAGATTTTTAACACCGGGGGTGGGCCGTGAACCACGGGAGTGGGAGGGCATGCTGCACGCAGCTCCCCCCACCCCTCTGGGGCCGCCCTCGACACAGGGAGGCTGGCCTGGCCCCCTGAGGACACACGTGTCCCCAGAGTAAGCTCGTGGGCACTGGCCCTGTCTCCAGTGTGGTCACTAAGGATGACCCCTGCTCTACAGGCCTGAACCTGTGCGGTCTGTCAGCACAGTGACGGGGACACCCCGGGCCCGGCTCGTTCTCTCTCGAGGACGTGCTCCCCCGTCCGTCCGTGCATCCGGCCTTCATGAGCCTGACCTCAGCGTCATGACCTGTGGCCTTGTCACTACGATTGCTTCCTGTGGTTTTAGGACAAACTCCTTGTCTAGGAGAAGTCGGGAACTGAGCAGAGAAGTGAGTTTGACCACTCCTGAAGCCCCCGGGCGCCTCACACCACGAAGAGAGGGGCAGGGGCTCTGGAAGCTTCTGCCCTGTCCTGCAAGCGAGTGCTCCCTGGCCCCAGGACCTACTCCGTGCCGCGGGAGTACTTGCCTGGGGCCTCAGTGCTACAAATCGCCCTCACCTGGCCCTTCCACCACCAGTCACAGGACCTGAGACAGGGCACAGCCCGCCTGACGCTGACTTTCCCGACGTGGCCGCACAGAGTGACCTGGGGGTCCCGTGTGGCTTTCAGAGCACCTCCGTGGGCACTGCCGGGTGACTGGCCAGTGGTCGGTGGCCGACGGGGGATGACCGGGGAGCCTCCCAAGCGCGCAGGGGGCCCCTGCCGTGCGGAAGCACGCTCTCTGACAGGAAGCCACGTTCAAGCAGATCAGAGGTGCCGTCGGCAGCCGCCACCCAGACTGGCCCTCGCTCGGCAGCCACGCAAGAAGCCACGCAAGGACGCCCACCCTCCCCTGCAGGCCTCCGAGGCACGCCCTTCCGTGGCGGCCGCGGACGGAACAACAGCACCCAGCAGATCCGCGGTGGCCGGGCGGCACGGGACACAGCACAGGCGAAGCTAACGCTCCCGCCCCTCCCTCGTCCTTCCTTCCTTAAGAGACAGTTATCCAAGTCACACCCAGATCGACTACCAGGCTACAAGCATGAAAATAAAACACAGCAACACAGTTACGAGAAGAAGCCGTGGAACCCAGGCCCCGGGACCCCCAGCATCAGCCAGCCCGAGCCTTCGTCTTCCAGCATCTCACTGAGTGGTCTGTTATTTTCAATTAAGTCTGATCTAATCATTATCGTTTGATCAAGGGAGGTGGCTTGCTGCGTTAGGACAGCAACATGCCTCACTTTTGTGTTTAGATATGTTTTTGGCAATCTTTCCAGCCTTCCGCCTCCTCTAGATTTATTTCCAAATCTCAGGAGTTATTTTTGAGGAAACGCGTTGCACAGAAACTGGAGAACGGGCACGTAGCCGCGGCTTCTGGGAACTGCATATTTGAAAATTTAAGACCGAAGAGAAAAATGCACTACAAAGTCACGCCTTACCGAACCACGTTCAGACCCAGAGTGGAAGGTATCTAGAAGATCTAAGCCGAGCTCGTCGGCCCGCGTACTGATCGTTTGAAATCGAGTGCACATACACGTAGATGCATGTGCTCGAAATGCTCAGGACGGACAGATTTCTTTGCTCTCGGCAGGGCAGAAGGCTGCGGGTTTTCCTAGGTCTGTGGCGTGGCTGTGTCGGGAGGCAGGTGACATTTGTGCTTCTGGGAAACAATACAGCACCTGCGGTGAAGCCTGGGCCTGTTCCTGGGGCCGTGGAGCACGGCACGCCGGGACAAGGCCTCACCCTCCCACCACACGAAACGCCAACTCAGTACGTACAGAGCTTCTGGAGAATTCTACCTACAGACACAGGTGCAGATAGCTGCTTCCTGCAAGGGCAAACTTCGCAAAACTCCAATTCTCAGGCTTGACTGATTAGGAAAAATGTGAGGTCTTTAACATGATTTTAGGGAACTCGCCCATTTCTGAAGCAGGATAGATTTCACCTGCTGGGAAGTCGCAAAAAAAAGTTATACTGATGTGAAAACTTAAACGTAGAGCCAAGAAAAGCCGTTCTAAGAGACAGCGTTGACAGAACAGACGACTTTAGGAGCTCGTGGTGGGGACCAGGCAAACCTCAGGGGACTCACTGTTGTCTACCTGAATCGGAAAAACGCTTCTCTAGCTGGTGAGTGCAGATTACGAAAGATTAAACCGCCGTGGAAAAAGAAAGACCCCCCAGTTCAAAGCCCGGGAGAATACACCACACCCCCTCTGTGAGCGCCTGGCTCTCCCTTGTCCAGAGGTGGGAAGTTAGGACGCGTCCGGGCCACGGGCCCCTCAGCCTGAGCGGAGGGAGCCCCCCCGACAGCAGCGGCCACAACACACCTCATGTCACACTCCCATAACCACTCGCGAGTGGGATGAGCCCCCGGGGCCGTGTCCAGGCCGCCCACACCCAAATGCGCTCTTGCCTCTGGCTCCAAAGGCCTCCAAGTAACAAGGAAACCTGGGTGTTGTGAAATAAACCATCAAAAGAGGCTTGCGGAAAACTCCGCCGGGGTCCGTGCCCTCGAGTGGGGTGGGAGCGAGGGCCGGTGGGCTGCCGAACTGGCTGCTCCAAGGTGATCAGAGCCTCAGAGAAATGGACGCGACACTCAAAAGACGCTCAGAGGGAAAAAGCCGGGGAACGTCTACTTATCACCTAACGACTTCTCTCTGCACAGTGTTGCCCAAGTGCCTTCCACGGAAACAGGACACCCACGTGAGGTGGGGCCCCAGCGCCGTGGGTTCCACCTCCTTCCACGTGAACCGGGCGCTGCTACCCTGAGTGACCACGTGTCGTGAGTGGGTGCACAGGCGTTCCCGCCATGTAAATGTTACATGTTGACAGGCCAACGCGGGGAAAGAAAGAACAAAAGTAAAGAAATTACCTTTCCAGATAACAAAGCACAGACTTAATCCAAACATACTATGGTTTCCGCATCTAGAAGAAGAAGTAATATCTACTAAAACAACCGAGAAAAGTTTGGTGACCATTAAAAAAATGACCTTCCCAAACAGGTTTCAGTTACTCTGGAAGTTCTTCCAAGTTTGAGGAAATTAAAGTATGACAGATTGTTTGGTAAGACTGATCTCTTGGTAAGTGTTGAAGCGTGAGAGTCTATCAAGAAATATTTGATTTTCCAATGGGTAAAGCAAACAAAAATCTCACCCACATACACATCCGTAAACTAAGCTTTAAGATGCTGACTCCGTCTACGAAATAGTTCTATTCCGAGGAAGAAAAGGAAAAATGTTTAAACGTGTCTGCATTAGGATCTAATAATGCAAAGTACTCACTGTTTGAAACAGTGTGAAGAAAAGCCCACTGATGATTCGGGAACACTCCATGAACACACTGTAACCCAAAGCCCCGAATCATGAGTTATGAGCGCACAGGTCTCTGCACGGACCGCCAGCAGCCTGGGAGGGCAGACAGCACACGGGTGAGTTGTGAGGGCTCGCGTGGACCACGGCTGCGCGGGGGCCTTCCCGCGCCAGGCATGTTGCAATGAGGCCACTGCCGTGCCGTGTAACTGGGGACACATGGATTCTCCTCTCAGCCTCTCCGGGAAGAAGAAATCCCAGTCCAGAGGCCACCAGAGCCTCGGCTGGAGCAGACCCCCCGAACCCCATCCTTCACTGCTGGCGAAGGCTCCCTGTGTTCTGACGAGGACACTGACTTCGTCCATCGGAAGGGGCAAGTCACCCTGTGTTCTGACGAGGACACCGACTCCGTCCGTCGGAAGGGTCATGTCATATTCCAACGCTGATAAAACTTGCTACATTGCCACCCGCCACTCCTCATTCCCAGGTCAGCTACTTCTAACCTCACGCACACTTTCTTCCGGAAAAATTATAACAATGATTATTTTCATCGTCCCCAAGAGATAAGGTATGATATCAAATCGCTCGGTTTTCCTCGTCCAGTGATGGGACTTAGGGGAGGTTTATCCAAACTCCCCTTCCACTGTAGGGTTAACCGCGTGCAGAAGGCCAACGATGCAAAAATAAAAAAGCATCAAAGCAGCTTTTCCTGAAATCGTTTTATGTTTGCGATACTTTGGACAACTTCTCAGACAGACGTTTGCGTTCAAAGGGGGTCTCAGGGGTCGCTCTAGAAAACCCAGGTTTAGTGCGGACGCATTAATGAGCTAACTCTTGCCTCATTTACAAATGTAAACCCCCTCTATTGGTAGCTATGCTTTTAAGAGCTGGTGATACATGAGTCAGCTAAATCTAGAGGGAAAAGTCGTGAAACCCCATCCCCGTGTGCAGAGTCCTGCCCTGCTAACCACAAACCACAATAACATAGCTGCTCAAACAGCAGCACCTTCTCCCCGGCGAACAGGCCACTTCGGGACGATGTCCACATTTAATCAGAGGCCTTCCCTAAAACGTATACTGGAGCGACAACAAAACCAAGCCCGTCCGAAAATCTTTACAGTCATTTCATTTCCAAATTTCCCTGGATCACATTTTTAAAGGAAAAGTTTTTTCCCCTTTTTATTAATCTGGATTGAAGAAAAGTACACATTTCATTTCTCGTCTGGATTACAGATTCTTATTAAACAAACCAGAGCTCATTATAAAATCAATATCAACTTAACCACCATGTCCCCAGGAGGAACAACAAAAAGGTCACTCCAAGAAATTCAAACAATTTTCCTGCTGGAAGGGCATGATTTTAATTACAGATACTATTAATTAGAGCTGTCACTGGCAAGATTTTTTTTTCTGTTAATTATCGGAAACTCAGTTCTCAGTGTGCAATTTCAACCTGCGTTTTTGCCAAACTTAGTCATTTCTGCATGCAAGCCCAACCTTTCCATTCTATCAATATTTTATATTTGAATTTCAAAGTGTATCAAAGGATGCTGTGCTTTCTAAAAATCCACCCCTGTGTGATCTCCCGTCTCTTGCACACAGAACAGAACTGGTGTGATAATTTATTTATGTCCCGGCACAGACCTGGCCATCCTACACCGATGGTCTTGCTCAATAGAATTTCTGGATAAATTCTTACTAGTTTATGTGACATTTTTTCCTAGGCTTCTTCTTCAAACGTGGTTTTTCTTTTGCTTTGAAGCAGAGCCGTGCGCTGGGGCTGAAATGTCACCTCCCACACATTTGAAGTTGCCATTTCTTTATAAGAGACGATCACGCTGACCAGCCTTGTGACCTCCTCCAGAAAACCGGAGCGTTTCTCCTCCGTTCAGGGACAACACCAAGAATTTTGAAATGGTGGCGGGGCGGGGGGGGGGGGGGGGAGGTGGGAAGCTATCTCCTGGTGTCTTTTAAGCATAGTGGTTTTAGAAACTCATTCCAGGGGCGCCTGGGTGGCGCAGTCGGTTAAGCGTTCGACTTCAGCCAGGTCACGATCTCGCGGTCCGTGAGTTCGAGCCCCGCGTCAGGCTCTGGGCTGATGGCTCGGAGCCTGGAGCCTGTTTCCGATTCTGTGTCTCCCTCTCTCTCTGCCCCTCCCCCGTTCATGCTCTGTCTCTCTCTGTCCCAAAAATAAATAAACGTTGAAAAAAAAAAAAAAAAAAAAAAAGAAACTCATTCCAGCTCCTTCCGTGGGCCAGCGTCAGGGCAGCCCAAGGAGCAAAATCAGGCAGCACAGGCCAGTCCTAGAGGGCACCCAGGGGGCCAGCTTGGGCGGGGGAGGGTGGTTCTAGAAAGAGCAGGAGAGCCCCCCGTATGACTGTCATGACAGGAGAGTAACATTCAACTTATACACGATCGTAAATAGGATGTGTCGTACAGAAGACAGACATATTCCACGGCACAATCATGTCACTAGACAAAACAAAGCATCTCGTCCAGTGGGAGGGAATCTTCCACAAATACATATCGAATGAATTTTTAAAAGGATGATTAAATGTTTTACCTTCCCAAATGGGAAAATGTACTTAGAGTTAAATGCCATTTTACGTTAAAAGGAATCCAACGCCCCAACTAGTTCCTACCGTGGGCTCGTATGCTGTTACAACCGAAGGCACATCTTCATTACAGGACATTACCGAATATGAAGCGTACGCTACGGCACGTCCAAACATTCTGGGAATTTTCTACCAGCCCGTGTGGTCTGAACCTGCCTTCCTGACATTCTCTTTGGCTTCTGACTTGTCTCCAGGTGGGTCTGGGACGTCCCGTGTTACCCGCGGGAGGCCGCCGCCCTGGCTCTCAAGGGGACGTCCTTGGCTTACTTCCCACTTATCGGCATTAGATTTCACTTTATCCAAATAATAGCAGAGGTCAGCAACGGTTCAGGTCAAAGGATCCTTTCATATGAGACCCCGAGAAGTCGACAATTTAAGAGACGTCTTCAAAAACCCACACAGCCAACGTATCTCGCAACTTTGGCATTTTTTCATTAATAGTGGCCAAACTAAGAAAGATAAAGATACGTAATTCACGTTTCTTACTTCTTCCACATTTCCATTGAGCAACCTGCTTTCACAGCTAACTGAGACCAGCCGAGAACAGAGTAAGATTAACACGAAGCAGTAAAACTGTGGTTACAAGGGACTCGTGTGAACGCTAGTGAGGAGTTTCCAACCGTCCTCCTAAAAGAACCCAAACTATGGGTAAGAGAGCCGCTGGGCGTGGGGAAGGGCCTCAGGCAGTTAACTGATCTGTGTGTCCAGTGGGTGAACGGAGCCCCTACCTGGTAGGCGGCCGTGGCGTCCGGGCCCGGGTGGTCCCCTGGTCCCGACAGCTTGTCCTGCAGCCTGGCGCGGGAGGTGTGGCGGAGACAGTAGATGACGCCGGAGGCCAGGAGGACCCCCACCATGGCCACGACGGAGACCAGCGTGAGCACAATGAACGGGGTCGAGTCCCCTTGCTTTGCCCGGCGTGGAGGGAGCTTTAGTTTGCTTTTCTGCAGGACAGGAGAGAAGGAGTGTGTTAGTGGCCAGCAAATAGGACCTCCTGGAAACCACCCTTTCCCAGCGGATCCAAAACGTGACAGCTCAGCGCAGCGGGCTGTGGGCCCTGCCCCAGCGGGAGGGCCTTCCAGAACAGCACCCCCAAGCAAGGAGGGAAGTTATGTCTAATTCGCATCTTAAGGGTCGCAGCGTTTGCAAAAGGAAACTCAGAGGCATCACTTTTATTCTTAAAACCACCGATTTTCAAAACGTAAGGACGTGAACTCTTTGGCCCGCATCCCTTGTCCAGACAAGGGTGAGAGAAATAGTTTATCCAGAGCACGCACCACAAATGTTTCTGCGGGGGGGGGGGGGGGGGGAGGGGGGTGGTTCCTGGGGCACAGAGACGTCAAACAACCCTACAGCGCACAGCACAAAAGAGGGGCAGGATCTCTGAAAGTTTCACCTCAACCTTCCCGGAGACACAGCAGGGGCGGTGCCTCCGAGGACACTTGGCGAGGCATCCCCACCGACCTGGGACCCTCCGTGCGCGCCCGCGGGACACAGACCGCCGCCGGGCACCTAACGCTTTTCCTGGGAAGGAGCTGCGGGGCGCTGGGGAGGCCAGGGTCCAGGAGGCCGCTTCCCGGCGGTGTGGAAAATGGGGAGACAAAGCATCAGAGTCCCACTGTCTGGGGGGCAGGCTTTGGGCGCATCTCTCCGGAGTCCCCTCCGGGCTCAAGGAGCGTGGTGCTCGCGGGGCAGCCTCGTCCTCAGTCAGGTGCAGTGGCCGCGGTGAGAAGCGGCTCCGGCCAGCACGCCCCCCACCACCACCCGGGCAATGAATGAAACGCACGCCCCCGCCTCGGTCCCGGTTGCTACAAGATGAGGACAATTAGCAAACTCCTTTCCACCACCTAATTTCGCGTGGTAACAAAATGGATTTTTCCCCATGAATGCCTGGCCGGCCTATTCATTATCTCTCTTCTATTAGTAATTTTCTGCTCCGTATTCAGCCTCCCACCTCCTCATTTCCTCCCGTCTCCGAGTGTACACAGGGCCTCTTATGTCAGGCCGGGCCATTTTTATCTTGTAATCATAAAGGCCACCAAAGCAATTATCGCCGGTCTTGACTGGAAAAGCTGGTCATTAATTAGCCTCCTTTTGCCTTCGGTGCCGCGGATTAGCTGGTGCCGGGACCGAGTTAATGGAAACGCAGGTTAAATGAGAAAAGACGCCGAATTTTCTTGCCTGGACGCCCGGCTCCGAGGAGGACGGCGAGGCTGGCAACCGGCGGGGAGGCACACGGAGGGTGGGGAGGGCGGGGAGGGGGCTGGGGAGGGGGGAGCGCGCAGGGGGAGGGACCCGGAGGGGCGGGGGCGCAGGAGGGGCGCGCGAGGGGCCGGAGCTGCGGTCCCGCGGTCTCCTCTCCCCCCACCCCCCCTCCCCGGCGCGGACCCCTCCCCTCCGTCCCGCTCGCCCCTCCCTCCGCGCCGGCACTGCTGCCTCCGGGAGGCTCTGGCTCCTGGAGCAGCGGACCCACCCCCGCCGCCCGCGCTCCCTCCGCACCCCTGTCCCCGCCCCGCGCGGGGCGAGAGCCGCAGCCCCATAAATAAACCGGAGGACCCCACCCGGCGCGGCGCGGCCCAGCGGGGCGGGAGGGACCGCGACCTCCCCGGCGCGGCGCGCAGGTCAGCGCCCCTGGGCGCCCGCGAGGCTCCGGGCCGGGGTCTCCGTCCCCTGACTGCGTCCCGCGGCTGGGGCGGCCTCCCCCTCGCGGCGGCCCCTCCGCCCCCCGAAAGAGGCCTTGCCGGCACCTCGGTGGGGGGCGTTTCCAGGAGGACCGCTCGCTCCCCCCGCGCCCCCCGCGGGACCGCCTCGCGTCGGCAGACCGAGCCGGGACAACAAAGGAGGCGGCGCGGCCGAAGGAGGGGCGTCCGGCCGTCCCCCCGCCCGGGCCCGGCCCGCCCGGCCTTCACTACGCGTCCCCCAACCCCGCCCTCCGTGCCGGCGACTGTGGGTCCCCGCGTCCCCGCTTAGTCCAAGCTCCCGCGCGGGGGAATCCCGCCCAGGCCTCGGGAGGACCCCTCGCGCCCACGTGGTTGACGGCGCCCGGGAACGGGGACTTCCTGAACCTTCCTGCCTGGCGGCGTGAAGCGCACACGCGTGGGGTGGCCAGCTGGCTCCAGAGGACGCGCCGCGCCTCGAAGTGTGGCGCGCGCGTCGGTGCGCACCCGACGGACGGTCGCACGCGCGCCAGGGGCCAAGGCCGGGACTGTGGGTGCCGGGCGGTCGGGGACGCGAGGTCCCGCTGCGCAGGGTGCTCGCCGGGGAACCGGCGCAGAGGCGGCCCGGTTGTCACTCGGTTCCAGGTGAGAGGCCATGCAGGCAGGCGCGGCGCCCACGCGTTCTCCTGGCCCAGGCCTCGGGCGAGGGAGAGGTCGCACCGAAGCTCTTTTCAAGGAGGCAGAGTGGCCCGAACACCGCCGCCCCCGGCCGGCTGGGTTCCTGCCCCAGGAAACCGACGGTCACCGTGACCCACGATGCGCTCGGCACGCGCGGGTAGTGGAACTGTGCCTCTTTCGCGGCGCGCGTGGAGTGGACTCAAAGGTCAAAGAAAAACGTCAAGGAGAGTGACTGCTCCCAGAGCTGAGGTCCTTCCTCTCCGGACCCCGCTCTCCCTCCTCCCAGCTGCCCAGCCCCCGCTGGGTCCCAGGTGCTGCTGGAGTAGAAGGGATGCAGGGGAGGGGAAAGGACGTGACCCGGTGCCCACTGAGTCCCATTTTCTATGGTCTCTTCTGGTTCCAAGCTGTGTTGGAACCTTCTCCCGCGGAGAAGGGCCACCGCGGTCCCAGGCTGGGAGGGAGGCGCCCAGACGTACCTCCCGCAGCCTATCCGCAATCCCAATCCTGCAGCCAGGGGAGGGGTGGGTGAGGCTGAGGACTCCCGAGCTTGGGCGTGGGGGAGAAGAGGGTGTGACCCAGAGGAGGACTGCGGTGGTAGGGCCGAGGGACCCGCCGCGCTTCTGACGCTGAGGTTGCCCGACCCTAGAGCCGGGCTGGGAACGTCCCTCCAGCCGGCCCGGGGCGGGGGCGGGGGGTGCATCTCAGCCAGAGCCCGAAAAATCACTCTTCCTCGCTCCCCCCGCCCCCAGTGGTTCCGACCTACCCAGCGCCGGGCGGGAGGGTCGAGCGGGAGGAAAAACTGTTGCTGGCTGCAAGTCAGGTCTTAAGAAACCCGGAAGAAACTAAAATTTATGGAAATTAAAAAAAAACTAGAGCAGGTGAATTCCTTCTTTGGCATAGCGACTGGGGTTTAAAATCTTCGTGATTATTTTATTTTCTTTCTTTTTGTGGAATTAAGAAAACAAACAAAACTTCCAATCCCTGCTAACCAAGAGCTTTAAGAGAAAAAACATGAGCGTGAGTTTGAGCCAGGGCCCCGCTGCAGGTGTGACCAGGGCGGGGTGGGCCTCAGCCCCTCCCCTCCTGGGTCCCTGCTCCCCAAGGCCGAGCGACTTGAACCCGTCTGCGATCCCCCAATTTTGTCCTGGGCCCCGCCGATAGCCCACGACTAATTAGAGGCATCCTGTCAGTCTTGACTGGAAATTGAAAGAAAATAATGTTTAAATATTTATGACTTGGACAGACACGTACAGTCAGGCATCTTTTAGAAGCAGAACCCCTCCTTCCGGATGGCGGCAGAGAGAGGCGCACAAGGGGCCGGGATGGCGGTGGGCCCTGGGATGCGGGGTCACACACACACACAAACGCTGAATGCGGAGTTTCAGGTGCAGGAGAAGTACGAGGTTTAAAAAAATAATCAGGAATAATTAAGTCAACTTTACATCAGGTTAGATGTGTCTTGACTGCACAACCATTTCCACCTGCAGCTCCTTGAATTTGGAATGTAAAATATTGCAAACGCTGTGATTTGAAATAAATGCGACCAGAGGCAATTTGTGGGTCGCTCTTGGAAATCGGAATCTACAGACGTTGTCCTGACCTACTTAAACTATTTTGATCTGCGCTTGTGAGTGGAGGTGCATGGGGCTTCCTTTGCATGATCTTCTGAGCCATTTATGGCAAAATATCTTCAAAACTTTTTTTCTTTAGCTGTCCATGTGGTGAGCTTAAAAGAAAAGAAGAGAAAAAAAGAGAACATTTTATACCCAAACTTGGTTGTGAGAACTAAGGCAGCCGCACAATTACGAAAGTTTATGCTAACAAGTATTTGTTGACAGGTAGCAACAAAATTGAAAATCTGAGTATTTTTCCAAGACTGTGCGTCGTAAACAGCTGACAATAGCAGTCTGTTAACTAAGCCACTGACTTTGATTTGAAAATACACTTGTACCCCAAATTTATGGGCACAGGCATTTAAGTTTATTAGTAGGAAACTTCTGATATGTGGATGCTTTCGTCCGAATCATTCCTAAAGAATCTGTTTTGGAAACGCTGTCCCTCTGCACTCTTACGTCACTGTAATTGTCAACATCCCTTTCCCTGTAAAATTTAGAAATTGATTTTAGAGACTACTAATGAGTTGCTATAACAAATCTGTCTTTGCTTTCCCAGATGAATAATTTTAGAATTATTTGAGAGTTTCATGCTAGATTTGCTAAAATGCATTCACTAAAACATATGATCACTTTAAGGCAGATAAAAAATTTTAATGGTTTTCAGGCCATGGGAATGACCGAACTTAAAAATATGGGGGGGGGGGGGAGGTGTCTTAAAATATTTTAAAAGTATTTTTTAAAGCTGTTAACTGAACTATTTTTAATTTGGAATTTGCCACAGAATTCTCATAAATGAGAGAAGTCAGGCGGAAATAATCATGTATTAATTCTCTGCATTACAAAATCTTTTCAGAAGCTATTATCAGAGCAAGAGGCATTTCGGTCTGAATCCAGGGTGGGAGAAATCCTTTGTGCAAGTGAAAGCCATTGTTCCTCGTGCAGATGAAATTGTACTTGCAAATCTGCCATTCAAGTAGCCAAAAAAAAAAAAAAAAAAAAAAAGCCTAGATAGGCAAGAGAAAAGAATGTCCAAGAAATAATTATTCTTAAATAAAAATAAATGGGGATACCTTGTTTTAAAATAAGCCATTTGTTTATTTTTTCAGGCATAGACAAAAATAAATATGCAAAAGATAACTGTCTATTTGCCGCCTTTGAGCGCTCCCAAAACATCAGTTTTGGGGAACTACTCTGTTTTAAGACACCAGGGAAGATTTACGATATTTATGTTTAAAGGGGGAGAACTACCCTTGTGTGAACTAATTTTTAGCAGAGCTTCATACACAGCAAATTGTCTCGGGGAGAACAGAGAGCGACCAGCTGAGAACAGAGCGAAGAAGATGGGCCCCCCCCAGGAATCGTGCCCCCGGCCGTCTTTCAGATTCACCGCTGGAGTCTCTATTACACCCCGACTCCTACTCGGCCGCTGCACTGATGCGCCCGCTCCCGACCCGTGTTCTGCGCGCGCAGTCGGGTCCCCGAGGCCTGATCTGACGCGTGCACACACGCGCTTCCTCGGGTAGGTGACGCCGTGGTCGTGAAGCAGGAGTTTTCCCCGCAAGAACCAAACCCCCTTCGGGATGCCCCTCCTCTTCCTCCGAGGCTCAGAAGCCCCATCCTGGCCTGGCCCGGCGTCGCGGGTCGGGACCCCGGCGAGGCGCTCCTCGGAGCGCAGGCCTGTGTCGGGCCCCCTGTCCGGCTGCAGGGGCCTCGGGCCTTCCTCGCCTCCCGGTCCCGGTCCCTCCTGCTCAGTTACTTACAGCAGCCCACGGAGGTCCGAAAGGTCAGGCCGCAGCGCCGGACACAAAGGGGCCAGTGCTCCTGGGAGCCGACAGTACTCGCGGCAGGGCTTTCCAGGAGGTCCCGGCCCCCTCCCCTAAGGGGACAATGCCCTGGCCCGGCCTCCCCGCCACAAAGCGCGGGCCGCGGGCCGCGCGCGCACGTCCCCAACGACGCCCGCATCTACCCATCCGGGAGCGGCGAGGGCCCACCGCGCACATCTCTGCTGCCTACCCCCACCACGGCCACCCCCTTCTCAGGAGCCAAGTGGGTGAACTTGGTTGGGTGGGGGGCGTTTCCTCTCGGGTTGATAAAAAGAAATGCGCTTCCCTCCCCCTCGCGCACACAGACCTTCACCTCGCATTTTCGCTCGCGTCTAAATTCGGGGAAGGGTGGCTGGGCAGAGACCACGTGGACGAGCTGCGCTCCGGGCCCCAGGCGGGAAGGCTCCGGGCTCCGCGCAGGGGCCTCTGTCAGCGGACTTAGCTCGGGAAATGGACCCCAGAGTCGGCCGACGCACAGGTGCAGGCGGCAGGCGGCAAGGCCCGAACAGCAGGGCCGGCCCCGCAGGGACCAACGCGGACAGGGTCCTCACTGCCCTCTGGGCGCGCGTTTCGGGGCCCTGGCGACAGTGACAGAGTCATCCCCCCCCCCCCCAGTGGAGCGCGGCCCGTTCAGCGCACTGGTGACACAAAAGGGCGGGAGAGTCTGCTGAGGGTTTTACCCCCTAATTTTGGGGTCCATCTGACTGTCTCCAGACTTCTCTAGACCCTCAAAGCAGGCTGCAGCTCAGAACCGTACAGGTAGTTAAGGAAGGCAGGAAATGAAGTCCCTCCTTCAGAAGTTTCTCTCCGCGAGCACGCGGCCGCCTCACCTCGGGGGTCCGCGAAAGCGCAGGTTCCCTTTGGGGGAGGGGAGGTGGCCACAGCGAGGCATTTCTCTAACTGGTGGGGGGAGGGCGCGGGGGGGGCGCTCAGAGCACCCTGCGGCCTCACCCACGGCCCCACCTGCCCCTCGCTCGCCCCTCCTTGCGTGCCCATCCCAGGCCCTCTACCCGAAAGGCCCCGACGGCACAACGTGCGCTCCGGGACCGAGAGCGAACAGTGAAGAGCGCCCCAAGACGCGCTGGGAGGAAGATGCCCCGGCGGTGGGCCCCCCTCCGTCCTGGCTGCTCATCCCCACGCTTCCTCTCCTGTTCCCACACCGCTGCCCCCACACCCCCCTCTCTCCCTGAGGGTCTGAACTGCCGGGGTGGCTCCGGACAAGTCCAAGAACGAGGGCCCCAACCCAGTCCTGCCAGTCTCCAAGGGGCCCAGGGGGGTGGGACAGTTGCCACCAACGCGGTCACCCTGGGATGTCCAAACCTGACCCACTGGGGGGATGACCTCAGACCTCCCCCGCCAGCCAGAGCCTTTGACAGGTGTCCTGCTTCGAGTCTGAGTTAGCCCCCCGCACTGGGCTCTCCGACGCCCAGGTTGCCCAGCCCAGCCCCCGCGCGCACCCTCCACCCTCCTCAGCCTCTGGTTCCGCGCCCCGCCACCTACCCGCTCGGCGGTGCCCTCCGTAGGTCCCTCCTGCTTTCTCCCTCCCCCACCCCAGCCTCTCTCCTTTCTCCTACAAACCCGCGGGTGCCCGCGCCCCCGGCCCCCGAGCTCCTGGTTACCTGCGGAGGGGCTGGCGCCCGGCGCCCGAGCCGGAGGAGGGGGGGGCGTGCGCCGGGCCGAGCGGCCTCGGGGCGCGGCGGCCGCGGGCAGCGGCGGCGCCATCACCACAGCCAGCCGTTTCCCTGCTCCCGATCCACAGTCGAGCGGGGCCATCCTGCTTCTGACCACAAACTTCTCGGGAGGCCGGCGTAGACAAAGGTGCCGTGCGCGGTGGCCCCAGCGGCGGCTGCGGCACCGGCTCCGAGCCCGCGGGCGCCCGCAGCTCTGCGCCGCCGCTCCGCTGGGCTGTGTGCGCGCCGCTCCGGCCGGGCCCCGGGGCGAGGCGCTCGGGGCCGGGGCGCGGCGAGGACGGGCGCGGGGCCGGCGCGGGACAGTCCCCGCAGGGCCACCGGTCGCGCGCGCAGCTCCATCCAGAGCGGCCGCCGCGCCCCGCCTTATATCCGGCCCGGCGCGCACCCGGCCGGCGGCGGCGCGGCTCGCGGCCCAGCCACCGGTTGCTATAGCGATGTCCCCCCCCCCCCCACATGTTGCTGACAGCAATTGGCTAAGGGGCCGCGGCTCTCCGAACACCCTCTCCCGCCCGAGACTATGAATGGACATCGGCTTTGTCAGTCATTCGTACAACGCCCGGGCCTTCGCCGGCTCTTTCTTTCCAGCCGTGTTCCCTTCCACAGCTCCCGCGCACTTCAAACTGGGCAAGTTCAGGGCAGCGCTCAGGGGAGAGGGGACTCGGCCAGAACCATCGACCCGCATGGCCTTACTATGACCTCTGCGGTGGGAAGGGTGGGGGTGTGGAAACTCTTCGCGAGAGAAAAATTCAGGGCAAATTATTGTTTCCAGTTAGTTTTTCCACTTTTGCCATGGGGGGCTCTTTGCTCTCCAAATTGAAGCAGACCGAATTACCCCGGTAAACACAAGCGAGGAAATGCCCTCCCCACCCCACCCTTTACTGGCGAGTGTTCAGGTCTGGAGTTTGAGTACAAAGCGTCTCGCCCGACGTGGGAAGGAGAACTGTGCCACCAGGGCCGGCCTGAGGCCGCGGTGCAAACCGCGTCTCAGCCTCCTTCCTCGCCTCCCTCAGGGGAAAGGCCGGGCCTGGACCACGGCCTCTGCGCAAGGAGTGCAGGGCCGAGCTCCCAGTCGAACGCTCCTCCCGAGCTCCTTGAGCCGGCAGGAATCTGGGGGGCGACCAGGTCTCCCTCGGCCAATCGGCCACCCCATCACGCGCCCCCCCCCCCCCGGCCCCTTCCCCCACATTCTTTCTCCCCAAGCCCTGGACCCCCGGTCTCAGCTACAGGTTGGGGCACCCCGGTGTGCGACGCCCCGGGCGAGCAGCCGAGAGCCGGGCGCTGAAACCCAACGTCTGTGTGGACAATGCCCTCTCCGAGGCCCACAGCTGCAGGAACAAGAGGAAGAAAGGAACCGGGAGAGACCTTGTCACATGCAGATGACAGTCTGCGCTGGGCTCTGTGGTTTCTCCTTTTCTGGAAACCCTGGCGCCCTCCTCCCGGTCCCCCTCTCCCACTGCCTCACCATTGTTCCTGCGCTCAGGACAGCTGGAGACGGCGGCCCTTCCTAACCCGACGCCCCCCTCTCCCCCCGCCCTGCCCCACAGCCGGCCCCTCCAGGGCCCGCCGCACCGCACCCCCCGCCCCCCCCCCCCCCAGTCCCCGCCAGCCAGCCCAGGAGGAGCCCGCACGTTTCCCCCCTCCTCCCCACCCCTCCCCTGCCTGGGCTCTTCCCTCCAGGAAGTGCGGGGGCCAGGGCTCTCAGGGCAAGGGGTCTCCACAGACCTGAGTCGAGTGCCTGCGAAGTGCTTGCCTCTGTCTAAAAGTGTCCTAAAAACTCGCTTCCACTGACCCAAGGCCTAGGCCGAGTTCTGCTTTGATTCGGTGTTTACAGCTGCTGGGAGCCCAAAGCACCACAGAGCCCCGGGCACAGAGGTGGTGCCCCCATCATCAGCTCCCGAAGGAGCTCCTCGAGGGCTGGACTTCCCAGGCTTCGAGAAGCGCAGGTCCAGTGGAGGCCAAACGCGGAAACTGTGCTGGATTATACACCCGCAGTGCACGCACCGCGACCCCCTCAAACATCCAGCAGGCCCGAGGTGGGACGCCCCCGGGCTCCCGCAGCCCCGAGCCTGGCAGGGCCTGCAGAATCCCACCTCCCACCCCCAGCAAACTCGCCTCGGGCCGGCGCGCGGCCGCCCGCTGGGCCTCCCGGTCGTCCAGCCCCAGAGACCCGCGCCTCTAGCCGCTCTCTGAGGGTCCTCCTCGGGCAAAGCCCTGAGTGGTGGTGGTTCCTGTCCCTCCTGCTGCCCTCTTCGGGGCTTGTCCCCCTCCCCGGGAGCCCGGGGCCTCGGCATACTTCTCCAGCCTCTGGGGCGACCCCAGGCGCGGCCCTGGGAGGGGAAAGAGGAGAGGAGGGGTTGCAGGCTGGGGCCGCGGAGGAGGCGGGAAGGGCCCCGGAAGCTCCAGCGGGGCGAGGGGGGAGGTCGGCGGAGAAGGGGCGCAGGCAGGGAAGGGAGGCCTGGAGGAGGGGACGTGTCGCCCTCAGCCTCGTTGGTAACCGGGCTCTCCATAGCAACGGCCTGCGCGCGCGCGCCTGTGTGTGTGTGTGTGTGTGTGTGCGCGCGCGCGCGTGTGCAGAGTTCCTGCGCCTCTCCAGTCCTGGGTGGGGGACTCAGCACCGGGGGGCGGATGAAGGGAAGGCCCCTCCAGGACGCGAGGGCCGGCCTCCAAGGTGCTGGGGACGCCGTGGGGTCCCGGGAGACCGCGCGGGGCGCCGGGCGGGGCGCGGGGGTGGGGGACGCTCCCGGGGCCCGCGCCCGGCCGGAGGGGCACCGGGGACGTCAGGGGAGTGGCGCTGACCGCGCGTCTCCGCCGAGACCCCGCGCGGCGCCTCGGGAGGCGAGGCGGGTGGGGGCCCCGGGCCCGGGCGGCCGCTCAGGCTGCGCCTCTTTCCTAGGCCGCCGGGACCCGCGCTCAGGAGGGACCCGGTGCCGGAGGGGACCCCGCGCCAGCCCCCAGCCCGCGGCGACGCGCGGCGTTGCTCCCGGGGCGGGCCGGCCCGGTCCCCAAGACGCGGCCTCGGCCGCCACCCTCCGCGCGGGCACGCCCCTCTCGCTCTTCTCACCGCGACCGCCAGGAACCGCGAGCAGGCGTGAGGATCCCGGGGCGTCCAGCTCCTCGGTCACCAAGGTGGCTGGGACCCCACGCGGCCGCCCCGGCTTTCCCGCAGCGAGAGGACGTGCCCGGCCGCGTGATCCAGGGGTCCGGGGATGGTGGCAGAGTGTCGGCGACCCCAGGGGACGCTGGAGCGCAGGACAGGGCGCGCAGCTCAAAGCCAGATAGACTATTTTGTTTCCTTACAAACCTGATATGACATAATAAAGAAGTAAGTAAACAGATAAATTTATTTTCTTTAGGTAGTCTTTCATTGGTCCCAAAGGTTTCATTTCCAACATCAAAGCGCCACATTCCCAATTTAATCTGAATTGGACGAGCTACCTGGGTTTCTCTGCTTTCAGGAAGAATGGGGGGGGGGTGCGGGGGTGATACCACTGGAGTTCGCTTTTGGTCACTTTTTAAATGGTTAGATGGGCCTTAAACTCTTAACGCAGGTATTTGTAAGCACAAAGCGCATCTCCTCGCTGACACCTTGGTGGACATAGAGCGTATTCTTTTTGGCTGGGTCACCTCAACCCCCCCCCCCCCCCCCCGCGCCGTTTGGTCCACGTCGACGCCTGTTTAACCCTCCAGCTCGGAGCTTAAAGATAAACGGATTGCCCAGGGAATTCATTAAAAGAACGCGTTTGTATTTTAGGTGCTGATCCGTTTAGTCCCCTGTTTCAGAAACTGATAAATTAATCCACCAGATTTCCATTTTATTTTCCTTTATTTTAAAATCCTTTATTTCCAGGGCAGGAAAAATGTGTCTTTTAATTCTTGAAAAGACTTTAGCAAAGTGTCTTTTCAACTAGATTCAGCTAATATCTTGAAGAGTGAATGATATTAGGTGGTGGGGTTTTTGTTTTGTTTCGTTTTTGTCATGAGAGCTCAGACCTCATTGAATAATAAATTTCAATTTTCGATTTCAGTGACATTTACAGAGAAAACTTTTAAACATGATGCAAAATGCTGTAGAGAGGCACGTTGATGGAAGTCATTTATATGTGATAAATGAGTACATTATTCATACGAACTTAGGACTGTTTGACTGATGAATAAAAAATATAGAGGATGTAAAATCCCCCAAGATCTACAAAATATTTAAACAATATAAATAGTTTGAAAGGATGTGTTGATCCTGCTAATACTTCTTCCAAAGAGCAGTTCACATTCGTTATGTGTAAAACCTAATGTTCTGTGATAAGAATCTCATTTTCAATTTGAGAAACACCAAACTATTATATATCACATATTTAAGTGATTAGGATAAATTTCCAATGTTCTAAATTATTATCAGAGAAAATGTATTTTTAAACAAAATGGAGAAAGACTGTCATGGAAAGCATGGTTATTATTAAGCAAAACAGCACCTAAAATTTCAGGAATTTTAAATAATATGGTTAGATAGAAAATTATTTTAAAAAAACCACCTCTGGGACACCTGCTTGATTTCAGAAAACCTAAACCAATTTTTGTTTTAAAAATAAAGTACTAATTTGTAATCATGGTGCACAAATTATATTTAAAATCCTTTTGATTTGTACATCATTTATAAAAATGACTTTAAATTATCGCAATGAAATTAGGTGCTCTCGAATATTGTAGTTATATGTATGCGGTATTTCCATGCATAGTTAAATGTTAAAGACAATAACATTTCAAAAACGTCAACGAGTGAACTTTGAAAAGCAAAGATGTTTAATTTAGTGAGATGGTAACTGGTGCTGTGATCGTTTTCAAAAGAAGACACGTGCACAGGTTAGGTCTAGATGGCTCTAAGTTGGAGTCCATTAACTGTCAATAAATAGCTGTTTTCAACGACAGTGTTTGCAAAAGCATCCGAGACTGGTGACAAGTCCTTATCCACCATGAAAGAAGACACGTCCACTGTGGGGCACGGGGCCTACATTTCAGGAGGCTGGGCACCCACTCTCTCTCCTGCTTGGCAGTGAGGACAGATTCACCGACTGGGGAGAATCGTCAGGGTGGTTTTCCTGCATTTCTTATGCCACCGGCTGTAAGATATTCCTATTGAATTGTTATCCTCACTTTAAAATGGAAAGGAATGGAGAAATGGCAAAATTATTGGCTCCAATGTCTTCCTTTATTTCAAGAAAAAAATGTGAATTCTGTACCCTAAACAGAAAAATACAAGTCATTTTTTTTGGTTTTGAAAAACAATTACCGACATTATTCAGCCTTTATAACTGTTCTCACGTTGGCTCGTGTTCAGATCGACCTACACGTTTTAAAGTCCAGAAATAGGAACTTTTTTTTCTTTTTACAAAATAGAGTTGATATCCTCTTCAATGGCCTAACATGAAACCATGTTATGAAAAACAAACAAACAAAAAAATGTATTTCAGCAAAAGTTTATTCCTGAAAGATTGGTTCACAAACATGTAGGGATTTTTATCTGTCCTTTTCAGACTTTGAAATCGCAATTCCTATAAGAACAAGAAAAGCAAAGACTTAGTGTTGCCTTCTTGCCCTCCTTGGCTCCTCTGGAGAGGTAGCATTCCGAAACGTTGCTGCTCGCACGGACAGATGTCTGCAGACAGACAGTCTCCCTCCAGGCTAACCCTCCAGGTTCTAGAATCTAGACGGTAGAGCCCTTTCGGTCTGCTTCTTTGTAACGATCTAACCTTAGTTATTTGCAAAATAGTGCTAAAAAATACATATTTAATAGTTGGTGCTCAGTATAGTGTGTGTGTGTATAATATGTTCATGATGAGATTTTATTCTTTACAAAATTGAGCTAAAATTCCTTAGAAAGGACTGACTTCGTGAACAAGAATCTAACTTTTCTTTGCCATCGCCTCCAGATGATGGGAAACAAAATACTGCTGTGGAGAACACCCAGGTTTTCTCCATTTTTCAGCCGGAAGGTGTTCATACATTCTGTCAGTTGCATGCCACAGGTCCATGCGATTGTTTGGAAACAGTTTTTTTCCTTAAGTTGGGTTGGAATTAAAAGTAGAACAACAGTTGACATCGTGTTTATTTCACAGTGATATAATTCACCGTGGTGCTGTTTACGTATACTTTTAAGGAACACTCTGATGCCTGCCGTTCTGTGTGAGAACCGGCCGGTTAAATGCAAGCACAGGCTGACAGAGCCCTGGGGTCTGGAGTCGCCACGGAGTGTTTTCCGATTCTGTACTGCAAATATGTGTGCATGCGCTTAGATCTAACAGGGACACAAGTGCTGGAAACGGCTAGTCGCCTGTCATTCTGACACACGTGGAGCCATCCTGGAAAGTGCAGGGTCAGCGATCGCTCTGGAAAATTCGGCGGTGGCGCTTTGGCATTCCGTATGAACGCACCCAGAGCTACTGAGTAGCCAACTGAATGAAAAATAGTCAGATCTGCTCTGTCGATGCGGCATGACGTGCGTTGGCATTTTAGCACGTGTGGCACAACATCGGCATCGGTTACGTAGGATGCTCTGGTGTACTGGGACTGCTTTTAAAATCCAGGATGTATCTATCCGGATACCTCTCAATTCAGACGCTTTGCGGAGTTTTCACAAGAGTGAGGCCCCAAATGTGGTAAAGTCATGACGCCGTGGTGGCGCGGAGTGGGCGGTTTCTCCAGGGGACAAGGCAGGAGGAGAAACCTCACCGGGTCTCAGCTCCGAAGAGCGCCAGTTCCCTTTCCTCCGTGGGGGGGGCTTCTCGGTTTCCGTGACAACAGGCTCTCTGACCTGCACGGGCACGGTTCGGGTGGGGCTGGAGGCTTCTCCACCCTGCCTTCCAGCAGTCAACTCCTGTTCCTTTGGAGCCCTGACTTGGCCCTTACTCCTGGTCCCCACAGGTGCTGATGGTGGTGACCCTCACTCCTCAGAGTCCCCACCTCCATCCATGAGATTCACTTCCGCCACCGCTTCCTGATCCGTTGCAGGCCGGTTCCCCTCTCGCCAGCCGGCCAGCCACGCAGTCCTGCTTCCTGAGCGCCCGGGCCTCTTGGCTCCGCACAGGGTCTGCCCTGGAGGTGGGGGGACACGGACCCCGTGCCTCTCACCTCCGCCTTTCACTCACCCGAACCCAACACTGAGTCCCTCGCCTTCAGGGTATTTGAACGTCCAGATTTGTTGTCCTGTCACACATATGCACACACGCCACCACACAGGCACACAGGCGCCAGCACACATGCACACACATATATATGCACACGCACCGGCACACAGGCACACACACGTATATGCACACGCACGAGCACACAGGCACACACACACATATGCACACGTCCCAGCACACAGGCACACACACGTATATGCACACGCGCCAGCACACAGGCACACACATATGCCAGCACACAGGCGCACACACATATGCACACACACCATCACACAGGCACACACACATATGCACACGCGCCAGCACACATGCACACACATGTATATGCACATGCACCAGCACACACACGCCAGCACACAGGCGCACACACATATACACATGCACCAGCACACACGTATATGCACACACGCCAGCACACAGGCACACACATATATGCACACGTGCCAGAACACAGGCACACACACACACACCAGCACATAGGTGCACACACATATGAACACATGCCAGCACACATGCACACACACGTATATGCACACACGCCAGCACAAGGCACACACACGTATATGCACACGCGCCAGCACAAGGCACACACACGTATATGCACATATGCCAGCACACAGGCGCACACACATATGCACACGCGCCAGCACACAGGCACACACACGTGTATGCACACACCAGCACACAGGGACACACACGTATATGCACACGCATCAGCACACAGGCACACACACACGTATATGCACACGTGCCAGCACACAGGCACACACACGTATATGCACACGCACCAGCACACAGGCACACACACATGCCAGCACACAGGCGCACACACATATGCACACACGCCATCACACAGGCACACACGCGCCAGCACACAGGTGCACACACATATGCACACACGCCAGCACACAGGCGCACACACATATGCACACGCGCCAGCACACATGCGCACACGCATATATGCACACACGCCAGCACAAGGCACACACACGTATATGCACACACCAGCACACAGGGACACACACGTATATGCACACACCAGCACACAGGCACACACACACGTATATGCACACGCATCAGCACACAGGCACACACATGCATATGCACACATGCCAGCACACAGGCACACTGACGTATATGCACACGTGCCAGCACACACATACACACATATCCAAACATGCCAGCACACAGGCATACACACCGTCTACACACATGTAAACATGACCACACACACGAACTGCATCACACATGACTGTACACCATCTCGCAGGATCCTCCCACGCACATGTATGCACATGCCACACAGATCACCTACCATCTCACACACACACGTAAGACACGCACACACAGCATGTCACACACGTATATACTTTCGCACGTGTGGATCACGACTTACTGAACGTGCATACGCACGCCGAGCCACGCGTGCTGTTTGTCACTCTTCCGTGGATGGCCTAGTAGAACTCCCACAGACACCCCATGGCTTGTGCACGGTCACTGCCGGTTTCACAGATGAGGAAACCGGTTTGAGAGGCAAACGGGTTTGCCCAGGCTGGTCAGCGCTATGACCTCGATCAACACTCACCCCACCTTACCGGGGGGAGTTCCGTTTCTGGCCCCGGCCCCGCCTTCTTCCCAGGGGCTCCGTGTGGCCGCTCTCCCTTCATCGTCATGAGACCCCCAAGCACCCCACACAATAGTAATAGCTATTCTTATTAGAGTAATGCTTCAGTAACAGTAATTGTGTTTGAAAAAACACAGTTGGCTTTTATTCTTTTTATCAGTTCTACACACCTATGGCTTTAAAGATTGATTTATGTTAAATGCAATATACACAACCAGAAAAGTATAATTGTGCCGTCCGATCCATGTTACTGGCTCCCCACCCCCCTTCTCCGTGGCCCTGGCCCCCTCAGCCAGCCTGCAGGGTGACCGCCGCTGGGTCCCTGTCTCTCCGGAAGGCGTGCTCGCCTACGAGCCAAGGATGGGGTGTCCACAGGAAATCTGGAGGGGCCCTCACACCTCAAGGTGATCAAATAACTTTTTAAGCCGCTATTTTGGAACAGGACTGGTCCTGGGAGAGGGCTGGCGATGGCAGTGTTCGTGCAAGACCTCAAACTAAAATAAAGGAGAAGAATGTAACTGCTTTTACATTCCAAATCTGTCACAGGAAGCCTGCGACATGGGGGAGTACAAAATAGTTGTAAGTCTGAATGGCTGGGTGGCCGGCAGCCTGAGGTGGGCCGGACGGGGTGACGGGTCTAAGGGACGGAAGGCGGCCAGGTGACGAGAGGTCTCAAACCCTTCCTGCTCCCAGGGAAGCCGGCACCACCATGAAAGCTGCTCTTGGACAGAGCCTCTCATGGGGCCCGTGGCCACACGCTCGAGGCCACCGGCCACTTGGAGCAGACCCCCACCTGCAGCCTCATCGGAGGCCTTGCCCGGAACTCCAGCTCGCCGGGGGCCAGGCCCCCGGCCCAGACACTGGGAGACCCCCGGCGAAAAATGTCCGCTGTTCTCCCTGTTCGGTTTTGGGACGGTTTGCTGTGCAGCAAAGGAATGACCCCGAGCACACCCACGCTGTCCAGCGAGGACCCATCAGAAGCCCCCGATGCCTTCACTCTCAGCTGAGCGAGGCCAGCTCTGGGCTGTTCCCGCAGGGTCGGCCGGGTGCACCTGCACGCTCCCCTCGGCCTCGTCCTCTGCCCTCCCCCGGACGCTGGACTGCCGCCAACCAATACGGGGAGGCCAGGCCAGCCACCGGTGGTGTTTCAACACACAGGCGCATGCACACACACACACACACACACACACACACACACACACACAAGCACACGGCTGCTGGCCAGGACCATCTTCTCGAAGCCACGTTTCCTGTCACCATATAAGTGACGTAGCTGAATGCAGCAGCTCTCCCGAACGCATCTTCACCAGGGGGCTGGGGCTCCCCTGACGACTTCCCCCGGTGTGAGGCCCCGCGGTGACTTTTCCCGGTGGAATTTCTCCTGCCGGCCTGCGTGGGGCTAAGGTGACCGGCGTGCTCATTTCTCTTGCATTTTCAATGCTGCACGTGGAGAAAGTCCTCACGCTCTGCCCGCCGCACGGGGGGGGGGGGGGGGGGGGGGGGGGGACCGGAGGCGACTCGGCGCGGTGCTTCGTCTGAAGGGTTCGGGCCTAGTTCTGCCCGACCGCGTGGCCTCCGTGGCTCATGACAGCGGCCAATCGTGCCCGGTCCGTTTCCTCACCTGGAAGTGGGCGCAAAATCGCAGAAAGGTCCTGGGTCTACCGGAAGGACCGAGGGGCCGAACGGCGCAGGCGCGGGCGGCGGGTCGCCATTTGTTCCTGTCGCTGTCTCTGCCACGTGTGCTCCAGCTTCCTGTCCTTGGGAGCAAAAGGAAGCGTGGCTTTCAGGTGAAGGCCGAAGCCGGACCTGAGGCTCTAAGGTTCAGTACAAAAAATACGGGGACGACGACCCCCGACGAAGCGGCCTCCGTCCGCACGTTCGCGTTTAGGCTGCACCTGCAGGGCCCCGCCCCGCTTTGGGGAGGGCGGGGGCCCCGGCTGCTCCCCTCCGGGTGCTGGTCCACAGCCCGCTCGAGGGGCCCCTACGGGGGCGGGGCGAGAGGGAGAGGGCGAGGTCCCCCTCCCCGCGTGTTAGCACCTCCCGGGACGGCGCGGGCGGCAGCGTCTGGAGCCTGGCGCCGCGGGGCCGCTTCGGATTTCCGGCGTGCTAGTCCCAGAGCAGAGTCGCGTCAGCTTGGAACCGAGGCACAGCTTCATTTCCCCGGACTGAGTGCGTCCGCGGGCCCGGGAGTCCCCGCGGTGGCCAGCGTCCTGGCCCCGCGCCGTCACGCGGGGGCCCCCTCCCGGCCGCGCGCCGGGGTCACGCGGGGCCCTCCCCGACGCTGACGGTTGCCTGGTGGTGGCGGTGTTAGCATCTCTGCTCCTGGACGAGGGACGGGAGGCGCAGGGACAGGAAGCGGTGAGGGCTGGCGCTGTGGCCGCGGGCACTGCTGCCCCCTCGCTGAGCCCGCCCCCCCACCCCCCACCCCCCACGATGGCACGCGTGTGGCGACTCTCGTGCCTTCGCACGTCCGGACGCGTGGCCTTGTGCAGCCTCGCCCGGCACCGCGACCCGTCCTTCTGCGCTCGCGGGGACAGAGCCTCCCTCCCCTGCGTGGACGCGGCATTGATTAACGCTGCAGACTCCTCGGAAGACGCGCCCACTGCACACGTCCGGGGCCACCGATTACAGAGCCACAGGGAACAGGAACTAAGGAAGGCACCGCGGGTCTCGCGGGTGTCAGCCGCGGCCGCGGGCCGGTCTTCCTCCAGCCCGATCAAGGAGGCACACGCCCGTGCGGCTTCCAAGCGAAAGTACGGGCAGGTCTGATGCCTTCACCTTGTATTCTCAACAGCAAAAATCCGGGGGGCGTCCAGTTTCAGCAAGTGTCCCCCAGGAGGTGGTGGGAGCTAGAGTCCCTGGGAAACCCACATCTGCTCCAGCGGCCCGGGGAGGGGCGGGTGGCGAGCTAGGAGGGCTCCCGGGAAGAAAGCTGCCTTCAGATGGCCGGGAGCTGGCGTGTGCCCGACGTCAGGCACTCGGGACACTGGTTTCCTGAACTTCACTCCTGGTGCAGAGACGCACGTTCCCGGTCGAGCGATACCCCCTCTCCCTTCCTTAAGAGCGCGGTCTGCCTTCTGTCGGAGGCGGCGCTGGCCTGGAGAGACCCAGCCCCCCTCCCCACGCGGGTCCAGACCACCACTGAGGTTGTTTAAACCACCGGGATGCGGCCACGGTTCCCGGAAGATGGCTTGTGGATCAAAGCAGAGCGACCCTCCCCCGCCCAGGCGGTTCTTAGCTGAGCCCCAGAATGGCTGTCACTGTCAGTCCCCATCTGAAATGACCGGAGCCGGGACATACGTCACGTGTGCCCAGAGTTTCACGAAACCGCAGAAGCGTAGTCCAAAGTGAGCGCTCTTTTACACGTTTTCAAGCAATTTAGCCTTCTACGTTCAACGTCAGCCAGGAAGGTGGCTTGTGATGGGTAACTCCCTCCGTGGGACTTCGAGGCTCATAAACCAAAGAGTGCAATATAATCACCCGTAGGCATATCGTCTCTTTATCCTTTATATCAGACGTAATACGGGTCGTAGTCACGGTTTAATAACAAACCAAGCAGGGCTCAATAAAAGTTATCATTAAGATGGAAACATCCTTCCATTAGTTTTGCTCTGCCAGAGCCTGGCTGTCACACATTGCCTGAATAGAGATTAATTGTCACCCACGAATGACACCCCTTCCAGGGCACTGAGAGTCTACCTGGGGCCGGACGCTCAGACCTGGTGCCCCCGCAGCAGACGCCTGCCCACAAGCGTCACAAAGGACACGCTCCTGCAGCGGCCACACGCGGGGGTGGCAGAGCCCAGGCTTCACGGGGAAGTATGATGCACTTCCATGCGCGTCCTACTCAGGAATTCCTGGTGGGCGTGTGGGCTGCTTACTTTCATCTCCGAGAAAACCGCAAAGATGATCTTACCCTCTGACCGCCCTTTCAGCCACTGCCCCCTCCCCTCCCCTCCCTGCAGTAACGAAAGCCTGGGCCACGTGAGGAAGTGTGCACCCCGGGAAAGTGTCCGCAGGAGACGCTGCAGCCGGGCCGTCAGCCCTCCAGGAGATGCGGGGCCACGGAGGCCACGGGACCCTCTTGCTTCGAGTGTTTTCATCGGCGGTGCTACAGCCGTGTGCTCTAGGGAGCCCAGGGTTTAATGGCCCTGCTCCATTAGAGAGCCAGGCGGCACCCCCGTGCTGCTCAGATTCACCCCGACGTGCGGGGGCTTCACAAGTCCCAGAGGGCAGGACGCGGCCATCTCTCATGGGGCCGGGACATTCTGAAGAGCTAGAATTCAGGGACGGACCTGGAGACCCAGAGGGGCCGTCACCACAAATGGGCCTCACCGTGCCCAGCGGGACTCCCAGCTTCAGCATTGGGGCCCGGTACGTCCCTGCCATCTGAGATGTGGGGCCGCAGGGGCCGGAGCTTGGGACGGCTGGGGAGCCAGCGCCGGGCCCACGCCAATGCGGGGCCACATCGTGAGAGGCGGTGGCGGTGCGCAGAGGAGGAGGGAGAGAGCTTGCCCGTGAGGTAAGCTTTGCTCTGGGTCCCAGAGGAGGCCAGGGAGGGGAAGGCTGGAATCCAGGCTTGGCAGCCACAGCCACACGGACGGGATGAGCCCAAACCGTGAGGACGCCGAGCATCCACGTGCTGGGGTCCAGACAGTGTCTCGGCGGTGGGCACTGGGGGAGTCTTCCCACAGCGAGCTAAAATGCCAGCTTTCTGTCCCTTCCCCACCGTGGCTTTCTGGGGCGCTCAGAATAAGCCCCCGTGGAACATCACCCGACCTTTTAAACCTGTAAGGACACGATCATGTGCACAGCAAATCTTACTTTCCCTGCTGGGCACAGACTTACAGCCCTCTCCCGGAGTGCTCCGGGCTCTGTCCCATGTCCCAGGACTCTGTCTGCCACGTCCCCAGGCCATGGGGTGAGTGCCTTCAGCGAGTCCTGCCTGACACCTCACTGCTGGTCTCCCTCTGAGTACAGGTAGGACTGAAGATGTGGGGAGCGGGGAAGGGGAAGGGGGGAGAGAGGGCGGGGCCGTTGTGGGATGGGGGAGCAGGGCTCAGGACATTTCATGCCGAGGACCCTTGACAACTGGCCCCGGGGGGAGTCCGAGGCAGGCAGCCGGAAGCATCCGGAAGTCTGCTCTCCAGCAGAAGCCCAAGCCCACTGGGAAGCCGAGATGCCAGAGAAGGGAGACGCCCACCGACCTTTCTTCAGGGGGTCGAGGCCAGTGCTCTACCACTAAACTTCCAAATGGGGTCAAGAAACAACACTCAGTTTTAGCCACATTCCTGCATTGACTAGATTAAGCTCTCTTTTTCCCGGCACGTTGGTTAAAGACTTCTGTGGGACTAGTAAACGCTGGTAATCCACGTCCCCCAAAGCATTAAACTAAGAGTATTTTTTTCTACTTGACTTCTATCATATTGGTGCTGTGTGTTGACATTCTGTCCACCATTTCTCTTGGGTAAGAAGAGAGTCGTCTTAAACACAACCTAACAGTGAAAGTGCTTTGCACTTTTCACATCTCCTACTATTTCCACTTCGCAGATGAATTACAGCTGCGCTAGCAGGGGCTGGGGTCCAGACACGGGCCTGACTCCGAATTCCGCAAGGCCAATGGTCCAGGACCCAGTGCTTGACTCAGGTGGGAGGGCCGGGTCCTTCTGGAGCCGCACAGGGCAGAGCGCGGGTGCCCGTGCGCGTGTGATTTAGCCTCTCCCCTCAGGGGCATTAGTCACGTGCAAGAACAGTTTCGGCAGCACGGCTGGAGGGGAGATGCTCCAGGCGTCCACCGGGTGGAGGCAGGGGTGCTGTTAACACCCTGCAGTGCCCAGGACACCCCCACGGAGACTCACTCGGCCCCCAGGGCCCTAGGGTCAAGGCTGAGAACCTGGCGTCACCAAACGGGGACTTGGGAGGTGCCACGCCATCTTCCACATATAATTTCGGGTCTCCCAGGCTTCTGTTCCCTCCCATGACCTCACGGACCCACTGGATCATGTCTCTTCTGCTTACCCCTCCCCTCTGTGCAAATGCTATCCGTGTTGCCCTGGCCACTCGGCCTGGCCACGTCCAGGGAGGGGCCTCCCAAGGCAGCTGTGTTATTACTGGGAAGCTCCAAATGCTAAAGAGCCTGTGTTTGTGGCCCCGAAATAAGGCTTTTTTATTTGTGCTCGTAGGCCTTCTTCTGCTCTCTGGAGCAGCCAGGAGCCTCTCCCCTTGGACGCGAGTGGCCATCGGTGACGCGAAGACGCTGATCTCTTGCCTTTACCTTGGCTTCCCCTTCCTGGGGCGCACACGGCCCCGTGCAGGTCCTCCCGTCTGTTCTCCTCCAGTTCTGATTCTCTCCTGGCTTTCAGGCAGAGCCCAGAACTGAGGGAGGCCCCGCAGGTGGCCAGGTCAGCCGTGTCGCAGGGCCCGGGTCCCTGTCACCGGGACACTGCAGCTGTGCTAGGCTGCTTGGGTGCCCAGTGCATTTATGACTCCCGAGGGCACAGTTTTCTACTTCTTTTGCTCTGTCACCCTCACTTGGGGGCACACAATCCTTTTAAGAGAGGCCTCAAGTCCTTCCTGGGGCCGAGCAGGGTGGCCACCGGGGGCTGTGGCCGCCAAGCTCCCGGGGGCCGGGCCGGCGCCATCGGGGACGAGGCAGGACGAGGCCGGGCCAGCGGGGCAGTGCGCGCCCCCCTGAGGGGCCCCCACCCCTGCTCGGCACATCGGCCAGGAGGGAAGCAGGCCTGCGGGTGCCCAAAACTTTAGGTATTTTTTTAAGTAAAAGTCGGCCATCTGGATTATTTATGTAGAATTTCTCAATTGTGAAAACACGAAATGGGAAGTTATGGGTTGAAGTCAACATTCGGGGACGTCACGGGTGCCCCTCAAATTCATATGTGGGAGTCCTGACCCTCAGTACGTCCGACTGTGACCGTGTGTGGGGGTGGGTCTTTTCAGAGGTGATCAGTGAACATGAGGTGCTACTCAAGGTGACTCGTGTCCTGACAGCAGGGGAGATTTGGAGACACACACATGCCAGAGAGAAGGTGATGGGCAGGCAGGCAGAATCACTGCTGGTCCCAAGTGACACCTGGCTGTCACCCGTCTTGCCCTACTCCTACCGCTCTCCAGCCTGCATCGTTCAGACGTGGGACACACCTGATGTCACGTCTTTAATTATCCTGGACAAAAATGTTGCCTGGAACGGAACCGAGGTGGCGTGGCCCATGAGTTTTCCTCAGTAAATGTTCATCTAGTTAACAGCCCGCAAGAATGGGCTGCTTTTCGTGGCCATATAGATTTATGGCAACCAGTCTGCCCCTTCATTCTCTGCCTCTGGAGATTCTGTTAAAAGCCAATCCCCGGAAGCCTACGCGTGACGTCAACGGCACACCCCCATCTCCAACAAGTCACACCCTCAAGGAAGGTGGCCACTGTCCTCGTCCCCTCGGGTGCTCAGAGGCCACCTGTTAATGGCAGCTCCCGAGCAGGGCTCAGAACAGGCACGCTGGCGTGGGTTCCCGGGACCACCGCCTGCTCTCCCGGTGACCCCGAGATTCAGGTATGAGCCAGACGCTGACACGGGACCTCACCCTGGAGAGCACACGTCCCCGCCGGCAGGCACCACCGGCCAGGCCCGCCCGCTCGAGGGACACGCCCTTCACGATGGACGCAGAAGGAGCACTGGTGCCACACGGCCTGCCCCGAGCTACCATTGGTGACTGTGTACTGAAGAAAAGAACTACATAAATGACAAAATGCCACATTTTGAGGTGCCCAAGTCCCAGAAGTCACCAGAGCACGTCTGTGTGCCCGCTCCTCGCGACCAGACGGCGGCCTTCCTTAGGTGAGCCAGCGGGCTTGTGTCATTGTTTCCGAGTCATTGCACAAGTGACATTACAATGCTACGAAAGATAAAAACAGATGGCGATACTTTCAAAACCTATGTTCATGACTGAGTTTGCCCGAGACGCTCCGGATGCCACATTAGGTGTCTTTCATGACCGGCGTAATACGATCGGTTACACATGCTCAAATTTTCATTCATCCTCGGGACTGAGGCCGGGGCGGCCAGGCAGTCCCTCCTCTGCCGCACGGGGCTGGGCTGTGACCACAGGAGGCCCTGGGGACCGAGCCGGCGGTCCCGAGACGAGCGTCCCCTCGCCTGGAGGCTACGAGCAGGAGGCTCAGCAAGAAACAAACAGAAAAACCCACGAACTCAGGCCTTGTGCCGCACGGCTGCCACTGAGCACAACTTCAAAGTATTTTCTTGCTCTGAAAATGGGTATCCGACCACCTGGAGGAAGCCCGCCTCGGCTGGCACAGGGGCGCTGGCAGGCAGGAGCGTGTGTGAGCGCCGGGAGCCGGTTTCCCATGGAAACATCCGCGGTGCTGGGCGTGTTCCTCCTAAAAATATTCTGCGTCTCCAGCTTTCCAATGACACGGATCTGGTGTCTTTTGTGTCACCTTCATCCCCAATGACTGAAGGTTCACCGTGCTTGAAGCGATGTTTCTCAAGAAAAGCCTCACGTGCAGGTGGGGAGAGGAACGTGTCAAGTGGGAGGAGCTGGGAGCGGCGGGCCAGTGACACGAGCCATCGTGGGAACACGCGACGGGGCAGGGTCACACGGAGTGGCCCTGGTGATGCGGGAGCCCCTCCCTTGGAAGCCCCCCGCAGCCCAACCAGCCGAGACAGGAGGCCCCGGGGAGGCGGAGGCCGGGAGGAAGCAGCGGGGCTGCTGTCTGGGGGCTCTGCTCGCTCACAGCCCTCCTTCTGGTAGTCGCTTCTCAGCTCCACCGACTGTGGGTTTGATCGGAACCCGCGGCCCCTCCTCGGACGCCGCGGGGCGTGGTTCCGGTCCGGGACCGCCCCCCGGCCCCGACCGTCCGGAATCTAAGCCGCCCCAGAAATGGGCCAGCCCTGGCCCAGCAGAAGGTTCATGGGTGACTTCCAGCAAATCCGCCAGGAACCCGGGTCGCGGGGAGGGAAGGCGGGCTCTGTCGCCTCGGGGAGCCAGCGGAGAACACGCCCCCGCTCTGCAGACGTGGTGCCCCAGCACCCGGGAGAACTACTTCTCCTCGACCCCTGCCACGGTGGAGGGAGACAGGCGCCCCGTCCCCAGTGTGCCGAGATCACGTTTCCAAGGGACATGACAGGTGGGTTCCGAGAAGACTAAGGCCCCTGGCAGGGGGTGTGCGTGGAGCCCGGAGGGCCGACTTAGCCCGAAAGAGCGGGCTTCGTGAACTTTGTGGCTAAAGATTTAGCTTAGCCTTTTTTCCAACCCAAACCGAACAGACACCGGCGTCCCTGACAACTAGGGATGAGAACCGAACCCCCCCGGGCCTGCACGGACTAAATCAACAGTCCTGTGGCCTCCGGACGTGGCAAAGGCGGCCCCTGAGCTGGGCCGTCGGGAGCCCACAGGCTGGGGGGTGACAGCGGTGGCCCCCAAGGTACCCCCAGGTCTCCCGCTGGGAGGGCACCGACGATGGATGGACACATGGGCCGAATGCACCTGCTCCTACTTTTCACCGGCCTGGAAATCAGAGCCTTCATTCGTGGGGATCACTCATGTGCCATCAAAGCGGAGTCATGACACTTTTCGCTCAAGTATCTGTAAAAATATGTGGTTTGCTCGACGATGTCACCCACTTGCAATCCTGAACCCCGCTGCGGGGGACAGGAGGGTGGCCAGTGACCGGTGATGGGACAGCCTGTGCTCCGGCTCTGGGCTCTCGGCCCACGTTCCGGAGACGTGTGAGCGCAGCGTGCGCGGTGTGGAGCCTCTCCCGGGAGCGGGGCACAGCTCCTGGGCGTCTGCGATCTCTTCCATTAGAGGGCACCCGTGGGTGTCCCCACACGGACACTGATTTGTGCTTCCCTGCAGGTGTTCACACCGCTAAGGTCCACTCCTCACTCGAAGGCGATTAAGCGCCCTGCCACCACTCGGCTCTAGGACGTTGATACGAAGCCGTCTGTCAGCGCTCCTCCCAGTGACGGGAAGGCACATGAGCACGCCATTTATCTCCACGCTGGCGGCCACGGGGCCCGCTCCGACCTCCTCAGAAACCCGCACCCCACCTCTGGTCACGGGCCGCGGTGCCCCGACTTTTCTGTGGGTGACGTCTCCTTTTTAACTGCTTATCAATGACCTTTTGTAATCTCTCCTAAGCCATTACGCAGGGAGGGAGGGGGCCGCCGCCAACAATAAATAAATCTGCAATAAACGTGGGATTTGGGAAGGGTGATAAGATCAGAGTAATTTGAATGAACTTGGCAAACAAGTTCAGAGTTTCTGAACTATCAGCTAATTCTACAAATAGTCACTTGTAGAGAGAGGCTATTTTAAAAACAACACATTTTCTCTGCTTTCACGCACGCTACATAAAACAAGAGATTAATGAAAGCGTTCTTTCCGTGCTCGCTTTCCCAGAATGCACAGACCAGGCTAGAAGCTCACGGCTATTTAACGTGGCTCCACGGGCGTGTGCGGAAAACCCTGGAACTTTGGCGCCCCTCCCCCCGGAGCCTGCCCTGCGGATTCTTCTCGACTACCCTCTGGTGACCACGGCAGGCAGTCTGGCCCGCGGTGTCCGACGGGCGTCTCCAACGCATGGGCCTCCACACCCACGCAACCCGCCAGGTCCCTTCCTCCTCCAGCTGAGGACCGGGTAGGGAGGCCCGTGTCCACTCCTCAGCCCCCCTGCCCTGGCTTCTGACCTGCGGGTGGCTGCCCCGAGGCCTCGTCCTCCTGCAGAATGTCCGACCCCTTGGGCGCCCCCGGACACGTTCACCCGCCATTCACGAGCCCCTCCGCTTCCAGCCACACCGCGGGTCCAAACCCAGGTGCCACGTGCGTGCGCTAAGCTCTGGGGCTGATCGGGCTGGGTTTTCTGCAGATGGGTGTCTCTGCCGGGTCCACTCCAGCTGAGGGAGCTAAGAGTTCGGGCTTTCCAGGGGACCCCTGAGCCCCGCTCTCGAGGCTGGGGGCGGGGAGCCTTCCCAGTGCAAGTGGAAGGAACACGCAGGAACGTGACCCCGGGCCGCACAGAGGGGCTGTCCTCTGCCTCCTGCAAGAGTTGTGCCCGGCACCTCCACTGCCAGCCCTGTGTGGGGGCCGGCCCCTTGCTCTGGGACGCAGGAGGACTTCCCACTTCCCGCTGGTTCTCAGCATCCAGGAGCTTCCGCTGAAATGGTGGGCCAAGAGAACACGACGCTAACAGGCTGTGCAGGCTTCAGGGAGGAGAGCGCCTCTCTGGGGGCACGGCCCCTCCCCTCCAAGGGGCTCTGGCAGTCAGGGCGGGCTCCAGGAGGGAGGTGTGGGGGCTGAGCGGGAAGCTGTTTACAGGATGGGGATTCAGGGCACTCAAGTCCTATTTAGGTTTTTAGCTGTTTTTGTCTGTCTTCCGTCACAGTGGAGGGCAGTGTGGTCTCTGGGGTGAACGAGTCCCACGGTGTCACTGTGTGGTGGCGTGTGGGCCAGCTTCCCCCAGTCCCTCCTCTGATGGGGCCGAGGCCTGGCAGAGGCCAACCAGGTGGGGCGGGGAGAGCGTCACAAACTTCCTTTCCCGTGAAAACCTTCTTCAGGGTCTTGACTTCTGCACCTCTCCTGCTATTTCCCTCACTCGTCAGTTTGTAGTTGGACTGGGCCGAGAGGCGCGTTGGACGTGCCACCAGGAAGGCAGCCACGAGGGGCTCCTGGGTGGCTCCGTCGGTTGAGCGTCCGACTTTGGCTCAGGTCATGATCTCCCGGTTTGTGGGTTCGAGTCCCATCTCAGGCTCTGTGCTGACAGCTCGGGGCCTGGAGCCTGCTTCAGATTCTGTGTCTCCCTCTCTCTCTGCCCGTCCCCTGCTCACACTCTGTCTCTTTCTCAAAAATAAAATAAACATTAAAAAATTAAAAAAAAAGAAAAGAAAGCAGCCATGAGATAGCCAGTTCACTGGCGCCTAGTATCAGACCTTTACTGAGTCCTTATTTTTTAAGTGTGAGGCCCCATGACGGCACCGTGAGAGCCGTGCGGGTGGGAAAGACATGGGGTCTGTCTCTAAGGACCTTTCCCTCCAGGGAGGCAGGCGTAGACCCTGATAAATGGGAAGATGTGATAAATGCTGTAATAAACAGAATTCCTTTGGGTTTAGAGGAAAGAATAACACCTTTGGCTGGGGGCAGATATCCATTCACATAATGACTTCTGACCAGCCTCGCCATACTGCCAGGGGTCACTCCCAGACCCCTTCGGTGTCGAGCAGGCTGAGCGGTCCACCTTGGACCGTCTGGGCTCCAGAGCGGGGCGCAGGCTGGGGGGCGGGGGCAGTGCCGGTGAGTGTTGGAAGCTACCTCCCCACCCATTTGGAAACAATACTAAAATATCAGAATGTATTCATGAATTTCTCTCCCTCCTACAAGACCAGACAGCAAGTGCCCTTAGCTGAGTTATGGGTTGAGTCGTGTCGCCTCCAAGGAAAGAGACGGATTGGAGTCCTAACTCCCATGTTACGGGCTGAGTTTGTGTCCCCCTAGGATTCATGTGTTGAAACCCTCACACGCAGGCTGGTGGCATTAGGAGGTGGGTCCTTTGGGAGGTGGTTAGGTCATGAGGTGGGAGCCTCATGAAGGGATTAGTGTTCTTCTCAAAGACGCCCCTTCCCCTGGGTGGAGATGCAGTGAGAAGACGTCGTCACGAACCAGAAAGTGTGCCCTCACCGGACACCGAGTCGGCTGGTGTCTCGATCTTGGACTTCCAGCTTCCAGAAGTGTGGGACGTAAATGTCTGTGGTTGAAGCCCTAAGTCTGTGGTGTTTTTGTTACAGCCGCCCAAACAGACTCAGACGCCCCAGCACCTTAGAATGTGACCTCATTTGGAATAAGGTTGTTGCCGATGGAACTAGCTAACATCAAGTCATAGGATGGGCCCCAACCCACTACGACTAATATCCTTATAAGAAGACAGAGAGTCGCAGGGACAGCCCCACGTGAGGGGGCAGGGCCTGCAGCTACACGCCGAGGGACGCCAGGGACCGAACCTGGCAGAGACAAGGAGGGTCTTCCGAACAGACACTTCTCCGGAGAAGACGTCCGGATGGCCAACAGACACGGGAAGAGATGCTCAACGTCACTCACCATCAGGGAAACACAAATCAAACCCACCATGAGACACCACCTCATGCCTGTCAGGGTGGCTAAAATCAAAGACACAGGAAGCAACAGGTGTTGGTGGGGATGCGGAGAAAGGGGAGCCCCCGTGCGCCGCCGGTGGGCACGCAAACTGGTGCAGCCACCGCGGACGACAGCGCGGAGGGTCCTCGGAAACTTAAAAGCACAACTAGCATGTGACCCAGGAATCGCACTTCTGGGTACTTCTCTGAAGGAACTGGAATCAGCATCTCGAAGAGATATCCGCACGGCCACGTTCACGGCAACATCGTTCACCGCAGCCGAGATATGCAAACGACCTCGGTGTCCGCTGATGGCTGAGGTGCATGTATTCAGTGGAATATTACTCAGCCACAAAAAAGAAGGAAATCTTGCCATTTGCAACAACACGTACGGACCCTGAGGGCGTTATGCTCAGCGAAATAGGTCCTACGTGGAAAGAGAAATGCCGTTGATCTCTTTATACGTAGAATCTAAAAAAGTCAGACTCACAGAAACAGAGTAGGACGGTGGTTGCCAGGGGCTGGCGGGAGGGTGTGGGGTGGAGGATGTTGGTCAAAGTTATGAAATCTCAGTTAGAAGATGAGTAGGTCCTCGGGTGTCCTGCACGGCCTGGTGACTGTCGTCAACGATACTGTACTTTATACTTGAACGTTGCTAAGAGAGATCTCAAATGTTGTCACCATAAAAACAAACGGAAAACCCCAAACGATCATCCAGAACTTTGAAAGAGAGCGCGGCCCTGCTGACACCTTGCTTTCAAACCTCCAGCCTCCAGACGGAGGAGTGCACGTCTGTGGCCCCCCGCCCCCCACCCTTGTGTGGTGGCCGGTGCAGCCCCGGGCCCTGATGCGGGCGGAGGACCCCTCGTCGGCACGTGCCCACTTGCCAAGTCATTTTGTGATGCACACTTGTATTTACAGCCAGTTGAAAATCCAAAGGAATAGTCACCCGAAATTCTTAAACCGGACGCTGCTGGCATCCCCAAACGAAAAGGAGGTACAGGTGGAGGGTGGCGGGACCTGGGGTCCGTTCCTTCTCTGCTCTAGTGTGCGACCTGCACGTGATGGTGGGCCAGACGCACTTTTCCAGCTCGACAGGCCCCTGCTGGGCGCTCGGCAAACAGCCACCAAGTCCAGGCTCTGCATGCGTGCAATGCACATGTACGCACACGCACACAGGCACACACCCCCCGCTTCTGTGTCTACTAGACCAGACACACGTCATACCCCAGCTGCACCGCAGAGCGTGACCCTCAGATCTCCGTTAACCCGGATTTTCTCTAAGTCAGACGACCACCTAGCTCTGGTTAACGAGCGGAGATTTGCCGAAGTTCAAAATTGAATGAAGCGATGTTCAGAAATCCTCTTTCAGGGAGAGCTCACTCAATCAGGCTGGAGACCGGACTTCTGGGAGTTGGGACTGTGCCAGGACAAAGGGGTCCCAGCCACTGCCCGCTCGCTGTCCCGGTGCTTGGGCGCCTGACCACCTGTGAGCCACAGTGCGCCCCACAGCAGGCTGGCTGGACACCTCCCCCAGTGTCCCGGGCACGTCTCGGGACACGCATCCCGCTGGCCCTGCCACCCAAACCAGCACTCGGAGGCCCCGAGGTCACCACACCTAGACACCTTCTCCCTCCTCCATTCCCGCTACCCCAAGTTCAGGCCTCCGCGTCTCTTGCCTTGTAAACGGGGGCAGCCTGATCCCTGCCCCCCCCCCCCCCAACTTGGATGGCTCATCCCGGTGCCGAATGATGCCGACAGCGAGGGTTTGATGTATGACGGGCTCTGACTTGCCGTTTTGACACTTGGGGCAAGTAATGACTCAGCTCTCGGAGGAGAACTGCCCACGGCGGGGGATGGAAAGATGGCGGCACGAAGCAAGCTCGTGGGACCCCGAGCGGCCGGATATAACGCACACGCACCAGAGTGGCCTCCATCCAAAATGACTCTCATGCTTCAAAAACAGTGCTCCAAATGGAAAAGTTAAGGGTGACTATATCCCAATGGACTTCTAATTGATGAAGAATTTAGATTACCCGCGACTGAAATGTGTTTATCTGCAGAGGCTTGCTTACAAGGAGTAGCCTGAAACTTTTCATTTTATCTTGTAATTCATAAATAAAACACAGAAATTATAAAGAAAACAATTTCCCATTTGAAAAAGTCAGAACTTTCAAATATCAGGTCGTTGAAGTATCTTTTGTCTATCAGAGCCATAACCCCTAAATTTCAATTTACATCGTAATACGTATTCAGTTCCCAAGTAAACATGACATATTATTGAGTTTACTTTTCATGAGTTATGCTTTTTCCTACATTATTCATCTAAAACAAATTAAAAAGTACTCATCGTATGTTAAATGGGGCAAAGTCAATATTTGGCTTTATAGATTATCAATATTTTAAAGATCATATAAAATGAACTTTATAACAATTTTTAAAAATAGAGTCTAAAATAAAACTCTTTTACTTAAAAATTACCTGCTTTTTCCATATACTATATAGAAATAAACTGACATTAATTTTTTTTATTATTATTTTTTTTTATTTTAGAGAGTGTGAGCATGCTCGCACAAGTGGGGGAGGGCAGAGGGAGAGAGAATCCCAAGCAGGCTCCACACGTAGCACGGAGACCTATGTGGGGCTCGAACTCACAACCGTGGGATCAGGACCCGAGCTGAAATCAAGAGTTGGATGCTCAACCGACGGAGCTGCCCAGGCGCCCAAACAATAAATTGTCTTTAAAAGAGCTTTTCAGCGGGAGAACAGTCTTCTCCAGAAACGGTGCCAGGACACTCACACGTCCACACGCAGAAGAATGAGGCTGGACCCCTACCTCACGCTACGTACAGAAATGAACTCAAACTAGATCAAATACCCAAAGGTCAGAGAAAAACCATGAACGTCTTAGAAGAACACATAGGTGGGGGCATGAGTTCTTGGATATGACACAAAAACACAGGCAATAAAAGAAAGAAATAGACAAATTAGACTTGATCGAACTTAAAAAGTTCACCGCTACCCCAAGTTCAGGCCTCCGCATCTCTTGCCTTTTGTGCAAGAGACTTTTGTGCAAAGAACATCATCAAGAGACTGCAAAGGCACCCCGCAGAATGGGAGACAGTAATTGTAAGCCATGTCTCTACTAAAGGATTAACGTCCAGAACACATAAGGCATCCTTACGACAAACCACCCAGCTCAGAAGTGGGCCGAGGACCCGAATGGACATTTCTCCAAAGATGAACAGATGGACAGAGAGCGCAGGAGAAGATGCCCAGTGTCATTAGGGAAGTGCAGACCAGAGAGAGACACCGCTTACAGCTGCCGGGATGGATACCACGCAACAAAAACAGAGAAGGATACGCTTTGGGGAGGACGCAGAGAAACCGCACTGTCCGTGCATTGCCAGCGGCAACGGAAGCAGAGGCGGCCACCGTGGTGATTCTGGAGAAAAACGCATATACCACGCCCAGCAATCCGCTTCTCGGTGTGTACTTGAAATGATCGAAGACGGGTCCTCGAACGGATACTAGCGTGACAATATTCACAGCGCATCCTTCACGATGACCCAAAGGCAGAAGCAGCCGAGCATCCGTCGGCAGGTGACGGTAAAGAAAACGTGCTACACACAAGCGATGGGAGGTACCGCCTCGGGAAGGAGGGAAATGCCGACACCCGCCGCAGCATGGACCGACCCGGAGGACGTCGTGCTCAGCGAGCCACGCCGGTCACAAAGGGACAACTGCCCTGTGATTCCACTTCTAGAGGTCCGGGAGCCGTCATGTCCACAGTCAGAGCAGAAGGGGGGCCGCTGGGCGCAGGGGCGGAGCCTCAGTTGGGGACAATGAAAACGTTCTGGACGCAGAGGGTGGTGACAGGTGCAGAAGAGTGCAAGTGTACTTCATGCACTGAGCTTTACCCTCAAAAATGGCTGAAACGGTACATTTTGGGTTACGTGTATTTTACCACAATATAGATAAAAAAGAAAGAAAAGATATAATAGTGGGCAAAGCACCAAATGGGGGCTTCTTGGGATTAGGCATCGTTGAGAGAGGGTTTGACAGGCGGGAAAGCAGACGGTGGAACCAGGAGGTGCCGGGGGGCCTCAGGGCGGCCGTTCTGCCCCAGACTGTGCCCCGCCCTCCCGCCGGCACCCCGGGGTCAGAGCCCGGAGCCCTTCTGGCAGCTCAGCCCTCCTCCTCCCCCCGGGGACCCCGTGGGCCCGCGTTCCTTATGCCACGGACGGAGGCTTGGCGGGTGCCCGGTGTGTGCCCCGCACCGAGGTCCTTAGTGAGGGAGCGTGCCCGGTGAGCCCACTCCTCTGCTCTGCACCCCTGAACCGGGGCCCCGGTGGCAACAGCCCGCTTATCCCCAAGGGTCTTCCCGATGAGGCCAAGGTCGTCCAGGCGTGCTTGACCTCGCGGGTAGTTATTAAGCTCCCAGGCTCTGAGGCCCACGGGGAGGGAAGCTTACAGAACCCTTGCTGGAAAGAGACAAGCAGCGTGGCTTCCAGAAGTTGTGACGTCGGCCCGGACGGTTCTCCTGGCGTGCGCCGGTCGGGGGTCAGGCAGGAGGAAGGAGGGAGACCGCACGACGCCCCCTATTACAGCCTCACACGGCATCTTTTGGCTCAGTAGACAAAACAGCTTTAAAGTTCAAGGCTAATTCAAATTGGATTTTAGAAACACAGAGTCTTAAAACATCTGTACCAAACTCAGGGATCACACTCTTATCTTATCCCCAGAAAAGCTTTTGAAGACGTGGGAGAAATAAGGGAAGCTTCCATTTTCGATTGGGCCCTCAAAACTCGCCCGTCTGCAGCCCTCCCTCCGCCGGCTGCCTATTATCAGAAGGCAAAAGCCTTAGACTATTGAAAAAAGGATTTGCATAAATTGCTTTCACCTGCTTCTCATACGAGGTTAATGAAGTTGGAACAAAAAGGAACGAATCCCCAGCCCGGTGCAGACCTCAAGGCCCCAGAACAAACTTTCAGGAGCCTCCCCCCCCCACCCCAGGCCCCGCTTGGAGAACTGCTTCAGAGAGGGTCCCGCGAGCGGGGGCGCCTTCATCGTGGCTCTTCTACAGACCTCCCCCCCACCAAAGGGCCGAGGAAGGTCAGCCTGGCGGGGCCTGCGCTCACCCCAGGCGGGGCTCCACGCACAGCCGGGGCTCGGCCGACGGGTTCCGGGTGGTCACCAGATAATACCCCTGGGACAGGGAAGCAGACGGGGAGGAGCTCGAGAAACATGGCAATGTTGGTCATTACCTTGATGCGTGACTCTTCTTGGGGCAGAAGCTTCATCACATGCAATGCAGAGTATTTTCTTTTTCCACCTTCCCACCTTTGAATTCTCATATATTTATTTTTTAAAACACTTTTGTAACATTTTAATTTATTTTTGAGAAAGATTGCGAGCAGGGGAGGGGCAGAGAGAGAGGGAGACACAGAATCCGAAGGAGGCTCCAGGCTCCGAACTGTCAGCACAGAGCCCGACGCGGGGCTCGAACCCATGAACCGCGAGATCGTGACCTGAGCCACAAAGTCGGACGCTTCACCGACCGTGCCCCCCAGGCGCCCCGAATTTTCATATATTTAAAAGAAGAAATTTGGGCCGCTGGTGTAGGCCGGGTTTGCTCAGGGGCCACGGGAACCCCATGCACTGTTTCCGGGGCGGTGGCTAGAGTGTGCACGCCAGCCCGGGGTTTGGGCCGCCCCCTCTTTTAACGAGCCTGTGCTCCGAGTTCCTAGGAAGCTTCTCTTGAGGAGAGGTTTCTGCTGCTGAAACTGCGTGAAGACTGCCGTTAGCCACAAGGGCAGATTCAGAAAACCTGAGTGGGGAAGAGACCTCTCCCCCAGTGGCCTCTGTGGGTCCGGAGGGGCGCTGGCGGGGTGCGTGCGGGGGTGGGGGGGGTACAGCCTGGAGGGGGCTCTCTTTCGGGAGAAAACAAAATACGTGCCGTAAAGAGACAGTCTCCCAAAGGCGCGTGAAGCCCCGAGATAAACGTGTCCACCTTCCTCGAGGGTCGGGTTTATGGAAGATTTGGGGAAATTAGTTTTGCTCTATAACCGGGAATGGCCACCTCACGTAGCGGGACCTCACAGGCACACACGACGTTAGCCAGGGCAGGGAGCAGTCAGGCAGTTGTGGGTTCTGGGGCCCCGCGTGTGGCACAGGGGGTGTGGACCCCGTGGGCACCGGCCCGGAAGCCAGGCCGCTCCTCAGGGGCCGTGTTTCCAGGTGACGGCGGCCGCCTTGGAGCTCACCTCACAGATCAAGTGCAGATCGGTCCCTGCGACCTGTGCCGAGCGTCTGGGAGGCCGGGCACGTAAACGTTCACAGGTCCACATCGAGCCCAGGCCCGGCGTCTCCCGGGCCCCCTTCCTGGGGTTTGAAGGCCCAGAGCGTCGCTGGAAGCAGGTCAGTCGTTCTCTTCCCTTTCGCTGTGGCTCTCTTACCGAGGATTAGAAAATCCCTCAACTTCTCTGAAATGCTGTGGGCCGCTTCTGATAAAGGGTGTGACCGTGGGATTGCACAAAATGTAACTAGGTCTGGGAGGACCCACGAGGGTTCTTTGCAACAGCGTGTGCAGCCTGCCTGGAAGCCTGAGCTGGCCGCCGAAGCCCGCTCGGGGCGGCCCCTGGTCTCCGCGGGTCCCCAGCTGCCGTCTCCCAGCCGTTACTCCTCCCGGGGCATCTCTCCCCTTGGGGCCGCTCCCAGACTCCCCACCTTCCCCACGGTGGCCTCACCAGCCGCTCCCCATCATCACTCCGTCCTCCCACATGGTTTCCTCTGAGATGCACACCATGGCCCCTCGTCCACATCTGTTCCAGGCTCCTGCCGGGCACCGGCCCCTGGCTCACAGCACACAAGCTCGTGGGCTAACGTCAGAACCGAACCAACCAGCACACGGAAGTCCAGGCACGAATCGGTCTTGGCCCCGGCCTGCCCCTGGAAGGCCATCCGAAGGCGGAAGACCTGTGGCCAGAAAGCAGGACCTCGTCGCGGGGGCGCCCTGCTGTGGCCGCACGCCCGGGATAGTTCTCGAGACTCTCGCTTTGGGAAGGCTTGGGATCCCGTCTGCCGCACCGCATGACTAGTAGATCGGTGGTTAAGCGCGTCGTCCTTCCGTCTCGTCTGCTCCTCGTGTCAGGTTGGGAGCTGTGGCTGACTCTCGTGTTGTCACCTCACATGACGTGTCTCTTACGTGCCTGCACCTCCCCTTTGTCCCGTGAGAAGCTCTGCCCAGTGCCGACCCGGTGCCGTGGGGACGTGAGGTGGCCTCGCAGCTTGCGCTCTCCGTGCCACGAGACCCTCTCTGAACTTTTCTACTGGCTGCGTTGCTCTCACCGGTTTTGTTCTTCTCTTCTTGGTCGACACCATAGCCCCTGACTGGCCTCCCTGTCCTCAGCCTCCTTCACCTCCAGCTATTTTCCAAGCTTTCCCCCGAGTTTCCAAGTCTTTCAAGTTTTTCCCCAAGATGTTCGTGTTACTTTTTGAGCAAAGAGCCCTTGGTGGACACGTCTCAGCTTCCCGACATGGCCGGGACGACCACGAGCCCACCTGGGTGTTGTCTTCTAGCCCAGTCTCTTGGCGTCTTGTCTCAGTTGGGCGCGTTCCCCTGAAGGCAAGATCCTGCCCCCGAAGGCGCCCTCCGCGCCCCGTGGCGCCTTACGACTCTGCACGTGGCTCACCATTGCTTCACCTCTCACCTGCAAAGCTCCTGCTGGCAATGTCCCCCTGTTAAGTGTCTCTAACATTCGAGACCCCGCCCACCTGCTGACTCTTCCTCCAAGTCTGCCCCGAACGCTCCAGGTCGACCGCGGCCGCTTTCTGCCATTTCTGCACCGTGTGGAAAGGTCTACTGCCGTGAGATCACACTGTGTAGCAGCCGCCGGTTTGTAGCGTGAACCGTGCAGCCGCCAGCACGGCACCTGGCGCATAACAGGTGCTCAGTGGAACTCTCCTGAAGGAATGAATGCGTTAGTCATTGGGGTCTCCTTGGGGACAGACTCGATGTCCCTCATCTTTGTGTCTGCGGCGTGTAGCACAGTGGGGGACAGTGAATGCTCTGGAAATGGGTTTTTCCAGGAAAACACAACTTAGTCTTGAAAACAGACTTCTAACCCACTTCTACACGCACACTTTGATAGGAGTGCTGTATCTTGAGAGTAAATTACCACTGCCTGGGTCTGTGGCAGATAGAGGGGGAGCAAAGACACCGTTTCAACGTCTTCCAGTCCCAGAGATGTACAAATATTTTAACAACATCCCAGTGATTAAGCGGTGACTCAGCCAAGACTCCCTGAATAGATGATTTTTTATTCCTGACTCTGCTCCCATCTTACTAAAACGTTACGGGGCTGGACTTACACTTGGAATTCAGCCATTTCCATTTGGCTTCGAGACGACGGCGCGAAGCTGTCGCGATGACCTGGAACCACGTGGACCACTGGGGGTCGCCCATCCACCCACCCACATCCTGGATGCAGAACGCAGGGCCAAGCGGTCCTCCAGTCGGAGGCAAATGCAAGGAAGGACCCAGCTTGGCTCGAAGCCAGTACCTTCTCCCTACACCAGCGGTTCCCGCATTGGTGCTGGCACGGGGGCCGGCCACGCGGCGGTCGAGGTGACGGGCACATCTTGGGCTACCGAACAGAAGCCACGCGTGCCCCACGGGAGAGTCGCCTCCCCAGGGAAGGCTCAGTCCCGGTACCGACCGTGCATCCAGGGGCATGCTGATTTAGGGTCTCCAGGGGATCTACCTTGGTGGACGCTGGACAGAGCCGTGCCATAGCCGCGGCCCGGGGGCTGACCCCGGCCAGCCTCCAACTGTTAGCGGGCTTTGGACACAGGCATGCCTCTCACCCACGTCAAACCACCTCGTACAGACCGCTGCTCCCTGTGGCCCCATCACTGCAAGCCGTATGAGTAACTTGGCTCAAAATCACGATTTCACGACAAGACCGGCTGTCGGGACCAAACAGACAAGTCGAGCAACCCTTGACCGAGTTTGGCTGGGAAACCCATCACGCTTGTTAGCGGGCTGACACGTCAGTTGGGTAAAAGCGACCCCGGCTACGCTGGGGGCATCGGTGGGCCCTGGCCACAGCTGCCTGTGTGGCCGCCTGGTCACTGGTGTGGCTCAGGGGGGGTCCGCTGTTCCGGCGGTCTGCGTCCTACCCGGGAACCCGGTGCGTAAGGCTTTGAGTCCGCCCTTCGGAAATGATTAGGGCATTCGAAACAAAGTGAGCTCTTTAAAAGGAGCACATGGAACTAGAATAAATGTAAGTCTATTTTTAAAAATATTTTTGAAAAATATGAACAGATCAAGTGACATCCAAACACTTGGAATTACAGAACACGATCCGACCCCTGGGTTGGTTCTAAATTCTCAGGGCGCAGGGCGGGCACTCTGTGGGCTGATCTCGACGTCTCCTGTGGGGAGGTGTGCAGCACGTGTGAGGGCTGGTGAGTCCCCTGTCCACACGTCTGTCCAGAGGCATCTGCCTCCCGCCACACGCCTGGGTCATGATGACTTTGGGGACACAACGGCACCCTGGACAGTCTTGATAATGACGGTGATAACGACCCGTGTGCACATCCGGCTGTCTCAAGACAAGACTGCTGTGAGTCCATCCAGGCATCAGGGTGGGAGGTGAGGTGGGTGTGTCAGACACGGCTCAGGAGACAGTGGGAGACGCCTTGTGCCCGCATTCCAACTCTGGAGGCCCGGCGTTGTGCCCGGGGCGGGGGTGACCCTGTGTCCTGGGTGCGCCGGGCCGGCCTGCTGCCTGTGGCCCCAGTGCGAATGTCAAGAGCCTCTGTGCACTGTCGGCGGGGGTGGGGGGTCTCTGGTGTATGGACTGAACTGTGTCCCCAAGTCCTCATGTTGATACTCTAACGCCTCACGGATCAGTATTTGAAAATGGGCCTTTAAGAGATAATTAAGGTTAAATGAGGTCATAAGGCTGGGCCCTCATTGTGACAGGAGTGGTGACCTAATAAGAGGAGGGAGGCCAGGGACGCTCACGCAGAGGGACGGCCACGTGTGGGCGGGGGAAGGTGGCCGTTCGCACGTCAAGGAGAGAGGCTGTGGGAGGAACCAACCCGCCCACCCCTTGACTTTGGACGTCACCCCACCCTCCCACCCCCGGACTCTGAGGAAAGGAATGTCAGCGTGTTCGTTATAAGGCTGCCCAAGCTGACTGAGACAGAGGGTGTCAGGGAACACGGTGTCCACCTTCAGACGGCAGAAGGCCCAGCATCTTCCTCGGGACCATCAGAGCCGCGATTTACGATGCCTCACGTTTTCGCGTCCTCTGTGCTTAGTGTGTTGTCTACTTCAGTGAGGTTCTCTCCACTTCTGGAGAAGAAACAAGAAAAGAGTATGATTTTACCAGGCCGGGCTGGGCGCGCGTGGGCTCTGAGCCAAGGGCTAGCACCTTCCGTCTACACGGCAGTTCCTTTCCATCCTGGCGAGACCGGAGGTGACACTTCTAAAGGGTAGACTGAATTTGCTGCGGCTCCAGCTGCCCTTTGCAGAGGCCGCGGGGGTGCTCCCCAGGCAGCGCACCCCCAGCGGGAAGACGCCTCGGTGAGCAATGACACCAGGCATCCGGGACGGACGAGAGCGAGCTCAGGTCCTGGTTCCAGCCGCGTGAATCCCACACATTCATGAAGAAGTTAATTTGACAAGGGTCTTGTGAAGCCTTAATGCACATGTCAGGTCTGGCACTGATGTTTCCCCGTACGCATCTGCCCCCCAGCCCTGGATAGCCTGGCGGGATTCTCCCCCGGGGATGGGCTAGGAAACCCCATAAGGCCGGCACTGCCTGGTGGCCGGTAGGGTCTTGCGCTCAGAGAGCACGTGTGCACGAGGGCACGTGGGGCTCCGTGATCCTCAGCCCGTATCTGCAGGCCGTGCTTGAACTTGGTAGCTGGGGAGGGGCTCCAGACGACGGCCTGCCTTCGGCAGTTAGCTCCTTGGCCACGGTCAAGTTACGAGGCCTCCTGACTTCCATCTCGGCACCCCGGGCATCTCTGTCCTGATTCCGTGGTCCCCAGTGACAGCAGGGCACAGAGCCCTCTTGTGACGGTCATTACGTGCGGCACAAGTGGGACATTGACGTTCGTCTCGTGTCCTGGCCGAAGACCCAGCCGTGACGTCCAGAACCGCATTCTGAGTCCCACGCAGGCTGCTTAGAGTCTGGGACAGGCACCTGCGGTGCACCAAGGACACTGCGTGCTGATCACCAAATACCCCCACTGAGTCTGGAGTCCACAGCATCTGTGGCCGTGACAGGGGCGCTGAGAGGCGTTTAGGGGCGTGGGGCGCCTGCGGCTCCTGGGCCGGGCTAGGCCAGCAGCCTCAGGGGACGTGGCTCACGTGGACACACCGGTGAGAAAGGAGAGGCCCCGCCTCTCAGCTCGGGGCTCGGCCTGCGGTTAGGACCCTGCTTGCACGTGCCACGTCGGGATCGGTTGCTGGAGGCCAGCGCCCAGGCTCATGGGTCTCCGGTGCCCCAAAGGGCCTCACTGTTCTCCTGGATTTTAGATTTTATTTCACCACAAATGCTTTCACTTTTAGGCAACATTAAGCCCTCTTGGTATTGCACTGCTTTCAAAAGATCTGCCTATTAATTGTTTATTGCTTCGATTAGAACCAGGCGGTCACAGCCAGCTGACTACGAAGCCGCGGGAACGTGGCTGTTCAGCAGTGGACCACACGCCACGCGCAGACGGTCCGCCCACGGCGCCGGGAAGGCTGCCGCGGCTTGGGCTCCAGTGTCTCTGGCGTCGGGAATTGCCGGCAGAGCCATGGAGCAGGAAGGACACGCGGATGTGGGGGGTGCGATTCTGTGGAGCCTCCGGATGCCAGTGTGTCCTCTGAGCCCAGACCCGAGACGGCGAGCCCGGCTGGGGGCGAGGGAGGGCTCAGTCTGCGGCGGCCCGGGGTCACCCGGGTGTGGCCGACGCTGCTCATGCAGACCCAGGAGACCCAGCTCGTGCTCTGACACCCACACTTCGTTGTAAGTGAAATAACTTGGTGTTTGGTGCTTTAGGCGTCGAGGTCAGCACTGCGTCTTCTCGGGCAAGATGAGAACTCTGTGTCACTTCTACCCTCGTGCAGGGGGACCAGATCCTCAAGATGTTCACCAGGCAACACACGACTGTTTGGCCAGCGGCTGCCACTGCGGGTGGACCTCGGTGTAGAGGAAGTCGGGAGGCGGTGGGAGCGGAGGGGGGAAGTGCAGGGAACGGAACCGTCCTCGACCGTTGGAACGTGAGGGTTAATTCCGTACGAGGTGATTGTAGGCACTTCCTGTTTAGATGGCATCCTTTCGCCAAGGAGCTCCAGCCCTTCACTCGTGAGTTTTTACTTCTTGTCCCCAATTCCCTGTGACCCAGGGACATGTTTTACCGGAAAACATTTCAGGGCCGAAGACCAGTGACTTTCGCGGGGCCACCCAGCTGACCTGCTGCTTACCTCGTCCTCGGGGTCCTCAGCCCGACTGAGGTTTCATTTCTCCTCGTTGTCTGAGTAACGGCAACTCAAGACAAGTAGAAAAGCCACGGCCGTAATGTTGGCCTGGGCCGGTCCCGGGGACGATTATAAAATTTGTGCCTGTGCCCCAGCCTCCTGTGCCGGGTCCCCCTTACTCTCCGACACCTGCCTCCAGAGCCTTACCCGCTCCGGAGACGGCCGTGTCGTGAGCCCTTCGCACCTAGGGCTGCGTTCCATCCCAGTCTTTCCTGAGCGGAGGAGACAGGCTCTCCCCGTGGAAGAGTGGAAGGTATCAGCAGGAAGCTGAGGGCCGCATTTCGGAGTTTGGGGACGACAGCTCTTCCCGAGTTCTCTCTGCCGATGCAGCGGACGCCGTCGGCCCTGAGCTCTTTCTTCGCAAGTGCTGACCCCACAAGGTTGTTGCTGGATCGAATACTGAGTCCAGGAGATGCTTGTTTCAGTCACCACACAAACACGTCACCTCCGGTGCCGCCATATTGGCTTTTGTGGGAAAACCAAAGGTGGATGTGCTTTGGGCGTTGACCACAGAGACCAGGTGGACGCCTCGCGAAGTGATCGTTCCGAGGTCTGAGCTCTCACTTACGTGCACAGCCAATCTCTACATACTCGTCCGACGGGCCACTCACCAGTGAGCGGGGACGCCCGCTCTGGCCCCCGCCAGAGAAAACGGTCTTCCCCACTGACGTCTGCCTCGTTCAGGAATGCAGAGCCAGCAAGCTCCCAGGCCGAGCTGCGGCAGCCCAAGGTCGCCTCTAGCGCAACCAGCATCGCTCCCCGCCGGAGACCCAGCCCAGGCTCCGGCACCCCGGCTTTGTCATTTCAAATGAAATAATGCGATATCTGGTGTTTTAAGCACCAGAATCACCCGCGTGAGTCATCGCAGGGGAGATCAGAGCTCTGCGCCACAACGCCCGTGGCCGCGCGGGCTCCCACACTCGCACAGTTGAAAGTTGTTGTCATTGATTTTCACATTTACATTTGTTTAAATGTGCATTTTAAGGGTGGTTTTTATTTTTTGCTGATTCGGCCAACAGGACTGCCTTATTCCACGTACCCTCTATCACTTCAGCTTCACCACACTGTGCACACAACACGCTTTTTGAAACACCGTGACCTACTTTAATTCCTGTTCCTGCAAGTGGATATATATAATTCACACATCTCCTAATTTAACGTCGTCTCCAAGACAAGAGGTTCTCACGGTGAGCGAGACACACACCTATCGGGTCGCTGTTAGCGACCGAGCTGCACACGTGCCGGGAGACGATCCTTCAGCTGTGCTTCTAGAAAGTGCCCCCTGCGCCCACTGCCCGGGGGACCCTGACACGGAGCCTGATGGCGCAGCCCCGCGGCCGCCACCCAGTGCCGGGTGTGGGCAATTCCCAGGGCAAACAAAAACGCAAGCCAACCGGGATGCCGTCACTTTCCTGTTCTGCTGGGCGGGGGCTGTCTCTGGAGAAGGCTCCGGCTCAGAGACTAGCTGAAAACTGTACCCCTCCCTCCACTCACCCAGAGGCATCGGCAGGGGAGTCGCTATTGTGCTATCTTCAGTGTCCGCCTCTCTCGTGCTTAACAGAGATAAACATTTCCCGGTGGATGAATTAGGTTCCTGGCGAGGACCTGGAAAAGACACTGAAGAGATGCTACATGTGTCTCCCTGGACCAAATGCGGTGGAAGCGACTTAGCCTCGCCACGTCATGTGTCTCCCCGTGGAAACTGAGGCAGCTCTGGAGCAAGCCAGGCACCCGTTGGGTCTATTTCTTGTGGAAAGACTCAAACAGCTGTACGAGAGCCAACGTTTGATGCCGTCTGGATAATTTTTATGTTTGCCATTTTTGTGCCAAGTGCTTAATTCCACACGTATTTAGTGAACAGCTACTACGTGGTAGACGAGCTAATTCAACAAGTCTCCTCCACCAGAGCATAAACCCCCAAGCACGAGGTGGCCAGGCGGGTAAGGACGAACAGAGCTGCTGTGACAGAGGACGAGGGAGCATCCAGCTTACAGAGAGAGGTCAAAAAGCATCCCTAGACACTGAATTAGAGTCACAGAGTTGGGAATTCCGATAAATGGGAGATACTGGAACTCCTACCTCAGTGTAGGGAGACTGAGACCTATCCACTGACCGTTCGGTCCATCACGTGGCAACCATGATAAAAATGGAATCCGTTCTAGAAGTAACGAAGGGCTCTTCTGTACACATGCCCAGAATCTCATTTTCATATTAAAAAGTTGAAACAAATTCCTTATTTAAGACATAGACAATGATAACATCCTTCCGCTTCCGCCCCTCGACACCCCAGGCCGTCCCAGCCCTCGCACCTGCTCAGGGAGGAGTTTCTCCCACTGCACTGGCCCCTCTAGAACCTGGACGCCTGCTCCGTACGCAGACGTGGGGGTGCACAGCTCCAGTGCACGTGGAGTGATGGTCGGTGAGGAGGGGGCCCGGCAGCCAGGCAGAGGCTCCCAGCTTCGCCCCTTCTCGCCCCAGCTCATCTCCCCCTGCACAGCGGCTCCGTGGCTGCGGGGAGGGTGAGTGCGCCAGCGCCCGAGGCCCGGGCCCTCTGTGGGAGAACGTCGGCGGCTCCTTCGGCACCCACGGCCTTCCCAGGGCGCGAGTCGGTTTCGTGGCCCTTGGAAGCCCCTGCGGGAGGGGTCACACCCTCTGCTCCACACCCCTGCAGTCCACGTGGCCAGGCCTCCCCAGGAGGGCTGTAAGAGGGCCCCGGGAGCAGGTGCACGGGCCGGCAAGCCCGCGGGCCACGCCAGACACGGAGCGGGTGGCACCTGACCTTGTCGGCCTCAGGCTAAGGCGTTCTGTTGTGGCAGCCCGTGCCGTGCAGACCCCCACCACGGGACCCTCCTCCCAGACGGGTGTGGGAGACCACGGCATGCCCCTCCCGGGTCCCAGGACCTGCCGTCAGGTCCCAGCTTCTCTGTGCCGCCTGGGACCCTCACGTCCCAGGGTTGGTGGCCCCAGTGGCTTTTAGTCACGCACTAGGTGAGTCCCAGGTCCTGGCAAGCACCGAGCTCCGGGACGAGGAGAAGCGCTCCTGCCTCAAGGAACAGGGTCCTCCCCACCTGTGGGTGGTGCCTCTCGAGTCAGAGGAGGAAACAGCTCAGCCTCGGGATGAGTGACACTTGTAAGTGAAGAGTCCCCTTGTGCCCCTGCCCTGTGCCCCCCTGGCTCTGCTGCAGGGGTCTCCCGGGGCAGCCCCCGCACAGCAAGGGGACCCTCACCGCCCCAGCCACTGCAGCACATGCCATTTAATCTGGCGTTTGTTGGAGTATTAAAAAATAAAAAAAAAAAAAAAAAGCAGCTAGAACCCGCATGTTCCAGAGCGTCTCTGAGACCACAGGAGAGAATGGAGCCTACTTCACAAAGACACATCTGCTTGTCACCAGAGTACGGCTGCTGCCCAGGCTTGGGGTGCTCAGGGGGCTTGGGGAGTTTGGGGGGCTCGGGAGGATTGGAGGGCTTGGGGGACTCGGGGGGCTCAGGGGGCTTGGGGGGCTCGGGGGGCTCGGGGGAAAGGGTATCTCCTGGTCCTGCTGGACAGGATGGGCCCTGTCCCCCCCAGGAGGGTGGGTCGTTCCGGGCCATGCCTTATGTCTGCATGGAAAGGGTCGCTCGACCAGAGCTCCCACGGAGATCGCTCTCGAACGAGCACCCTACCCCCGCTGGGCAGAGTCGTCCTGACACCACTGATCACGGAGGCGTGCGGGGCGCTCGCGTTCCACATGCCCATTAGCGGGCTTGGGGGCTTTCGCGCGGCAGCAATCCCGGGGAATTGATTTCTGTCTCGGCTACAAATTGCAGATGGAGACACCCTGACGCCCAGAGGGAGGCCCTGGGATAGGGGTGCACGGGGGCGACGTCCAGCGTGAAGACACGGCCACAGCCCCACTTGTGTGCGCTGGGCCAGGGGAGGGTGGGGTCACCGAGGGAGAGGGGGCAGGAGGAAAAATCCATACACGGAGGGCCCTGAGCGCACGGCAGGGCTGGTTCTGAATGAAGGCGCCGAGCATTTAAATGAAACGTCAGATACAATTTAGCAGGGAGGCATCACGCGGCCGAGGGGCCGTGCGCGGCAGACAGCCCTTCCGAGGGGTCGGCCGCCGTGCCCCGGGTGCCCGTCACCCGGCCCCGCTCGGGAGGTGAGCTCTCCGCCAGCTTCCAGGGGAGGCTTTTGGCAGAGGGCAGAAGCGGGCGCGGCGGCCGGAGCCCCCGGGAGGCGGCCGTTCGGGGGCCCGGCTGTCGGGGCAGGTGGTGTGGGGCCGGAAAGGCCGCCCTCGCTCGGAGCGGAAGCGGCATAGCAGCAAGGCGCCCTTTGTTTCCACCGTCGCCCCAAACAGAGAGGGATGAGAATGTCGTCCAGCACTCCTGAGAGGAGAGGGGCTGACGAGGCGGAAGGGGAGGGACGCACACACACACACACACACACACACACACACACACACACACACCCCTCTGTGGCGGCATGCACACGGACACACGTGGGGCTCAAATCCGTGGGGAAAACCTGGCCCTGCGAGATTTCCAATCCGATTAGGACGTGTTCAGATAAAGTCCGGCTTCCGGGCTCCACGCTGTTGGGTGCTCACGCACAGAACCTGTGTCTGCACTCTCGGGGCCCCCAGCACTCATTCGGACGCCCCCCAATGTGCACCTGCTCTCGGGGCCCCCCGGCACTCACTCGGACCTCCTACATGTGCACCTGCTTCCAGAGCAGACACACCAGAGCGGGGCCCGTGCACTGAGGAGGCTGGGCGTCACTGGTGTGGGGAGACAGTGCGGAGGGGGCCCCTGGGGCTGCCCAGGAGCGTTGTGACTCCCCTGAACCTGATCCACTGCCTTCCACGGGAGGCAAGGCGGCGGGCGTGTGTCCACGAGTCGGCCAGCCTCGGCGGTCTCCCCTGGGGGCCGTGCTGGGCCCTGCTCCCACACCTGCCCCCGGGCTTTGGGCCCCCACATGCAGTTCCTGCCCGTTCACACCCACCTTGACCAGCAGCGCACCCACCCCAGGTGCAGTCATGCTGCTTGCTCCCATCTTCCCTGGACTCTGGCCCCTGCTCTCTGGCCTCAAGTTCCAGCTCAACCCTGTTTCTGCGACGCTCTGGGACAGAACAGTCAAAGGCAGCCGACCCTCGGCCCTGGAACCGTGGTCACCAGAGGTGGGCGGTTCTGTGGCAGGGCAGCGGGGGCAGTGGAGGGGCCCGGCCGTCACCCAGACCCGCTCCAGTGCAGGGTGACCGGACACAGTGCCCAGCGGCTCCTCTGGGGCTGACAGCGTTGGGAGCGGACGGCAGGGCTGGGCTCCTGGGTGCTCGCGGGCGCCCCTCCCGGGCCAGGCCAGACGGGCTCTGTGTACAGCCCGAGCCCCGTGTCCTCAAGAAAGAAGGCGGCGGGTGCTGAGTGGACCCCTACGGAGAGGAAACGCCTCGGAGGCGGTCTTGAAAACTCCTCGCGCCATTAACATCGAAATATGAATAGTTTGCTGCTTATCAATCCTGCGCGTCCTGTGCCATCAGAGTATCTATCGCTCTACAAAAAGCCCACCGTACGGACGATCAATACACCAGCTACTCCTTTCCCATCAAAATCCGGGTTGAGATTCTAGTCCAGGCCCTTACACACCCCGAGCCTGCACCCCTGGGAAGCCTGGTCTCCGCCCTCAGCCGACAGCACAGGAACCTGCCCCTTCGCCCTCCTGGCCTTCTGCTCTGGGAATTCTCCCACTTTTGGTCCAGCCAGGTTCTCTCTCGTGTGTCCCCTGGGTCACTGCTCGATAACTGCTGACGCCACATATCTGCGTCACTGCTCGGGTCTCCGTTCAGTACGTTGCGCCCGCGGGTCCGCTCTGGCCAAGCTCTTGGCCCAGCCCCGCTGCCCACCCTCCCTCAGGGACCCAACGTCTTGACCCGCATTCTTGGAAAGCCTGGCTGCCGCTGCCCCTGCCCCACGTCTGCCCCGCCCGTGGTGGGTGATGTGAGGGGACAGGAGAATCGGGCCACTCAGCAAGGAGTCTGCAAACGCTGGGTGCTAAGCAGGGTGATGTTGAAAGTGAACGTCTGCTCGAGGCCCGGCCTCCAAGTGCCTGAGGACAGAGCCCGGGGATGGTCTTACTCCCCAGGCGGAGTTTAAGGATCACGGGTCCCTGAACAAGCACGGCAGAACTGGCACCTGGAGGTCAGGCAGGTGTGGGAAACGCCACCGTCCCCGCCGAGGGCTCCCGAGGTCCACCGTCACAGATAAAAATCAGAACAACCATCACCCAGGTGACGGAGTCTGCAGCCGTGGAAGCAAGTCTAACGTTACCTGGTTTCACTTTACAATTCTTTACGGAAGTTTGGATTACGCAAGCTGGAAAGACAATCGCCCGGGAGCGTGGCGTCTCCCAGTTGTTGAGGACACGGGGAAAGCTGGAACTGACCTCCGACAGCTCAGTTATTTGTGAGCGGTTTGGTACTAGGGTACCGAGGCGAGTATTCTAGACCAGCTTTCTTTGGGAAACTTATAGGACCTCTGGGCCTCATGTTCACAGCTTTCCCTCCCGGGGTGGGTTCTGTACACGCCGAATCTTTTCTGTTTGGCAGGGAAACGGGAGCATTTTCAACTTGCTGGAAGCCGACCGCACGGCGGGGTTGGGGGCAGGGGCAGCGAGGGCGGGTGTGGTGGGCGTGGGCAGCTGGCACTTACTGCTTGGACGTCTTACGGGCAAGATTCACACAGCCACGTGAGAACGGTTTTAAGCAAAAATACACGCGTAAAAATGGTAAAAACATAGTGGCAAGGTAAGCCTTATTTACGGTAAAAATAGTCACACGAGTGTATTTTTTAAGTCGATCCTCTAACGTGGTATTGCCACAAGGCATTTCCATAGTGAGTAAACTTTGGAGATAGGTGATAATTTCGGCTGTGGGTGGGGTTTCGGCTCTCTCCTGTGTTGTGGGGGCAGCGTGAAGGGCGACCGTACTGTGGTCAACGCAAGGTGGCTCCAGAGCCCGGGGGGGGGGGGTGGTCAGATGCGGGCGGAGGTGGCCATCAGCACAGTGACCACAGGCACCAGCGACAGCTTCAGCTTTGCAAGGTCCAGGGAGAGTTCGTCGGGGCGAGGAGGGCGGGGCACGCACAGACCGTCCTGTTGCTGAGGGAGGAGACACGCTTGCGAGAAGGAAGCAATCACTTCCCACCCCACTGCTCCTGTGCCAACGCCCGAGGGACCGAGGCGTGCACATCGTGGTTTCAGCGACGGGTCAAAGGCAGAAATCCACCAGGGCTCAGAGGTCGGGGGGGGGGGGTGGGGCAAGGGCCCACCAGACAGGAGGACTGAGGCTGCTGGCAGGAAATGGGGGACCTCCCAGGGGAGGTGGAGACACCCGAGGGGTGATGGGGGGTGAAAGGAGACTGACACTGAATTCTCCAGGTGGGGACGGCCTCCTGATGGGACGGCGTCCCACCCATGGCTGGGCCTCGTGACACAGCAAGGCCAGGCCCGGGAGGAAAGACCCTTGGGGGGGGGGGCATGGAGCCTCCCGGAAGCTGGGAACGTCCCCCCAAAGCCGAGGCCAGGGCACTCGTGTCCCTAAGGCGACCGCTGGCAGGAGCAGGCAGGGCTGAGCTCTGGACGAGTCCCAGGCAAACTTGCAAAGGCCAGGAGAAGGAAGAGTGTTCCGGATGGGACAGAGGTCTCAAGATGAACGGCATTTAGGGAGGCCGTCCGCCACGAGACCCCTTCTATTTCAAGGATGTACGCCTCCACCTGTTATTAAACTCGTGTTTTGTGCTGCTCACAAGAGGAAACTGCAGACGTCGAACATCTCACTTTCACTGATTAGATTGTTCCCCAAATAAAAGTTTTTTTAAGACCCCCCTCCCACCATCACTATCTCATGATACCAAAACACGTAGGCCTGCAAACAGGGTTCCCCGAAGGAGCTGGGCGCGGCGCTGACGCCCATGACCCGGGAGCGGCAGGCAGGGTGCCCCCTGGCGGGCCCCGCGACCCCCCCCCCCCCCCCACTCCGGTGCCTTTAGATTCGACCCCGCTAAGGTGGCCGCCTGCCAGGTGCGAGGTGCGTGCGCTGCCCGGTGTGGCCCCTCCAGCCCAGCAGGGGGGCTAGCGCGTGTGGGAGGTGACTTCACGGCTCCCTGTCACGCAGTGGGCTGCCGCAGGGAAGAAAGGCCCCACCCCGATAATGTGGCGAACGTACGTGAATGAAAACTACGTCTAAGTGTGGATTCTAAAGAACACAACGGCTAGATCAGAGTCCGAGTCTCCCCAGGGAACACACTGGTGGGTGGCGGGTTTGCCCGAGGCCATTCACCGGTCCACCTGGCCGAGCGGGGACCGTGGCCCCGGCACCTCTGCCCCTGCAGGCGTGGGTCCGGGAAGGCCAGAGGAGCCCGGCATCCCTTCCCGCAGGCCATCCCGGATTGCTGGGCGCCCCCTGGAGCCCTGGGCTGGCATCCACGAGCCAGGTGGGCTCCAGCTTTCGGGCCAGTGTCCCTTCCTGGCTGCCCGTCCTGCTGACCTGCAGAGCCTGGGGACCCTCCATCAGATGCACAGGCGGCAATAGCCTCAAACGCTCCTTCTCGGGTCCCCTGGCCCTGGAGTAGCGACTTCTAAGTCACATGACCGTGGATCCCTATTCCAAACCCCCGCGTCACATCCCATCCAGTCGGTTTGCTTCCCAAACGGAACCCCAACTGTTCCAGCTTTTCAGCCCTGGAACATGGTCCCCCCGCTCTGAGCCAGCTCCCACGTCAATTGACCGTGAGGTTGTTGTGGAATAATTAAGGGAACAAAATCGTTCCTTGATTTTTATATTTAGAAGTACGTCTCACTTTCAAAGTTATACGACTCACGCTGACTAATTTTGACATTTCAGGGAAAAGGCGAGTGACTATTCCTTCTCTCTTTGGGTCTGAAAAATCACCTGAACCTTTTAGGACTAACTTGGGGCTCCCTCGCCCCCTCCTGGGGGCCTGGCCGCGGCCTCATTGGGTAGGTTTGGCCGAAATGACGTCCTCTCTGCTCAACTCTTGACAGCTCCTGAGAAGGAGTCACGGCCGTGTTGTTTCCTGCGTGCCTCTGTCTCAGGGTGATTTCTTAAAGAAAATGATCAAAAGACTGAATTTATACGAGCAAGAGGGAAATTTCTCCTGCACGTATTTCTTTAGTTAATTCGTGTAAGTCAGCCCTCAGTGAGAACTGGTTCAGCCCACCTTTGAGAAAGCGGTCGAACCCAGCGGACCCCCGTGTGTGGCCGGTTTTGCTGAGAGCAGGGGACGGTTGGCAACGTTGGCGAGACCCCCCGCCATCCTGTGGGGTGAACCGCGGCCCTCACGTGCCCTGGGCTGTCGGACATCCGTACACATGCTGGTGTGCCTTCCTTTGTCCTGAGCCATAGCAATGGCAGAAACCACACACAGCCAGCCTTTGATGTCCGGAAACTAGGAAATCTGGACAAAATCTGAACTTCCTTCTCTGCGTGGAACCCAGATCTGGGTCTTGAATTGCTGATTTTCACCTGGGTGTATGATGGCAGATGGCCCGCCAGCCAGGGTCGTTCTGGTCTTTCCTTCTCCTGCACTGATTTCGGGTTTAAATTGCGTTTAAAGAAGTGTGGCTGCATATAATTTGGCCAGATTATTTATCAATATTTTTTAAAATCTTTACTTTTGAGAGAGGGTGAGAAAGGTAGAGAGAGAGGAACCCCAAGAAGGCTTCACGTTCAGCGCAGAGCCCGACGGGGGCTTGAACTCACACACCGTGAGATCATGACCTGAGCAGAAATCAAGGGTTGGACGCTTAACCCACGGAGCCACCGGGCGCCCATAAAGGTTTTTAAGTCAAAGAACTTTCAGAAAGGCCCAGGTCCTTTGAGTGGTCATCTCAGGGTGGGGAGGGTGCACAGCCCGAATGCTGCCCTGCTCACCGTGTACTACGTGGTGGGAAAGCAAGATGCAGGGCGGCTCCCGCCCCAAACCCTGGGGCCCCAGCCGCACGGGCGCCAGCGTGCCGACCACCCCGCGGAAGCAGCGCTTTCGGCCTGGCGGGGCCTGAGGAGGCTTCTGGGTCAGACACGTCCTCGTCTTACATTTTGACTCGTCTGTTAGTTCTCTACCGATACGGCTCCCGAGACAGAACGTGGGTGCCCGCTGCCCATCCAGAAGATGGGGCGCTCCCTGCTGCCCCCAGGACACCGCGAGGGCGTGGGGAGGTTGAGGACGATGGCCTGGCGTGGGACCGGTCCTGCACGCGGGAAAGCGGCCCCTCACGGAGTGTGTCCCGCGGTGCCCCCGCTGCAAGCTCCCGTGGGGACGGGAGAGGCTCACATCACCGCTAAACTGAAAGCCACGCTTCAGACAAACGGTCCCCTTTCAGATGCCTCCTTCCGGGGGGAGCCGGGCCGGCCCAGCGCTCGGTGGGGCTCCCTGGGCACGGCCCCCGTCAGCTCCTCGCCTTTAACCTGTGTTTACTTGTCGATGACTTTCACCCTCAGACCTGAATATTTTGGACTCGTGACTCAGGTTTAAAAAAAACACTGTTTAAATCCGTGCACACTGAGATAGGCACCTGGGCAGCCACTGGGGCCCAGGGCCGGCGTGTCCTTCAGAAGGCAGCAACTTGAGACCCCGCCCGGAGCACCTGTCCTGACCGGCCCCCTGCCCCCCGCCCGCCGGCCTGGATGCGCCAGTCAGACAGGCCCCGTGTGAGCTGTGTGCACCGGAGTGCCCGTGGGCACCGTGGTGGGCACCCCCTGTGCCGGACAGGCTGTGCCCCGTGCAGTGGACCCGCGCGGCCGTGGGGAGCACGGTCCCGCCCTCCAGAGACCGGGCGCGGGCGACGCTGATGCCTTCTGTTCCGGGTGCCCCCACACTGTCCACTGATGCCCATGGTCTCCCTACAAACAGCGGTCGCCTCCCCACTTGCCCGCTCTCCCCCTCTGCCGTGGTGCAGAGAGGGGGTGCTTCTAGGCCTGCCCCATACGTGGGGCACGTGGAACACGTGCTCTTCCAGAGAAACAAACCGGGCACAGCTTCCTTGTTCCTGGGGGCCGTACGCTCTCCTTGACGCACATGACCCTCAACCTCTTGGACGCTCCCAACGGGAATGAAACCACCGCCGTCTGCCCTTGACCTGACCGCTTCCTGGGCAGGGGCAGACTCAATACAGCTGTGAAGGAGGCAGATAAGGAGGGCGCCTCGGCCGTCTCCTGGCCTCACCCCGCTGCCCCTTTCATTCAGGGGTCAGCCCCCCACGGGACCTCCCGGGACACCTGCCTTTGAACAAGGCATCTGGAATGCAGGAAAAGCGAAGGCCGGAGCCGTCGGCCTCACTCTGTTCCGTGTCGCGCACACAAAGGCCGGAGTGGGGACGAGCCTTCGCCATCCCGGTCCCCCTCCCGTTCTCAGAGAGAGCACCTACTGTGTGCCGAGCGCCTGCTGCTGGGCACAGATATCAAGGGGCAGCCGAACGCTGAGCTCCCGGGAAGCCCCGGGACTTGGGGGGGAGACCCCAGCAGCGGGCACTGTGGCCGTGCCTGTGGCCCGGTCGCAGCTCCTGCTGTGTGCGGGTGGCCCGGCTGGGCGGGTCTGGACCCTCGGGTGCTGGCTCTCACCGGCAGCGGTACATCCCGGCCCCCCCTCCCCGAAACCTCCTCTCCGCCCATCCAGAAGGTGGGCGGGAGCAGCGGACCCCCGCGCCCATCTGGAGGGTCAGCGCCCCCACCAGCCCTGCGACGGCTATCTGCCACCAGATTAAAATCTGCTTCGGGTCTTAGCGGCCGTCACTGGTTGCTTCTCCTTCATTAGGAACTAATTTTCCACCTGGACGGTGGGGGGTGGGGCACGTTCTCTCCTCCCCCCGCCCGGACTCACATTCGAGAGAGTCGGCCGAGGGCAGGAGTCGCAGGGGCCTCACCTGGGGAGGGAAGAAGGCCGCTCGCTGGGGGGTGGGGCGGCGCCTGCTGAGGGACCTCGAGGGTCCACGGTGGGCACGTCCCCTGACATTCTCATGTCCCCGTCGTGCTTGCCCGGGGCTGGCTACGCCTGGCACAACCCTGTGGCTCAAACCTCAGAAAAACCACAACGCCTCGTATTTACTCTAACACATAACCTTCTCCTGAGTTCTTCTGTGTTCAGCGGACCTTCACGGCGTCCTCCAGCATCGCGTGGCTTCAGCTGTAACCACGTGAGACGGAGGAGCAGATGCCCCCCAGGAAGGCTGTCATCGGGAGACGAAAGATAGGAGAAGACAGGGGCTGGCGAGGACGCGGGGAGGGGGCCTCAGAAAGCTACAACAGAACCACCCTGCGATCCAGTGATCGCACAACTGGGTAATTACCCCAAAGAATGGAAAGCAGGGACTCAAACAGGTATTTGCACACCCATGTTCACGGCAGCCTCATTCACAGAAGTCAGGTGGTAGAAACGACCCACATGTCCATCGCCAGATGGATGGATGAACAAATGTAGTATAGACGTACCACAGAGAATCATTCCGCCTTGAAAAGGAGGGAAATCCCGACACCTGCTACAGGATGGCCGAACCCGAAGGACATGATGCTCATTATGTGAGCCAAGCCAGTCACAGAAGGACAACTGCCCTGTGATTCTACTTCTATGAGGTCCCTGGAGCCGCCAGATCCATAGAGACAGAGAGGAGAGGGTGGGCGCTGGGCGCTGGGGAAGGGGGATGGGGAGTTAGGGTCTAACGGGGACAGAGTCTCCATCTGGGAAGATGGAAAGTTCTGGAGACGGTGGTGGGGCCCCCACGACTGTGTGAATGGGCGGTACACTTGTTAAGGGGTAAGTCACAAATGTCATGTTATGTATTTTAGCAGAGTAGGAAGGCAGGAGGGAGAGACGAGACGGGGGTGGCTGACTGGGAGCCCGGGTGTCCTGCTCTGGAGCCGCAACATCTCGGGGCTGCAGGGGCACCCGGGAGAGGGCCTCTGGCTCAGCAGTGCCGGGCTCGTGGGCCCTGCGCCCTGGAAGCCACCAGCCGAGGGGACTCGCTCTGGTGCCGTTGGAACCTGGGCTCCAGGAGGCTCTGTCCCCTGCGTCCGGGAAGCTACGCCCGAGTCCCTACGCCTGAGCTGCACCCTGTGTGGGTGAGGCTGGTCTCGGGCCTCATTTCTGGGGAACGCAGCCACTCTGACCCCCAAGGGCCACAGGGCTCGAGCTGCGCCCAAGCAAACGGTTCTCGGAAGGGTCCGACGGCCTCGGTCCCACTGCGGGCGGGTGCGAGCCCTTAGGGGCGCCGCTGGCTGAAGGCTCCCAGCACCCTCCGGACGGCCAGGCTCATCCGTGGGTCACGGTCCCCGGAGAGGCAGCGGCCGTTCGTCCCCCGGAAGCCACCCATTCGGCCAGCCCATCAGCATCTTCACGGCCGATGCAGCAGCTTTTCAGGGAGCTTCCGCTCCAGGGACAGGCGTTGTCACCGCAGAGCGTGTCTGTGCCCGGGGCCCCCGCGGGACAGGGTGGCCCGCACAGACCCTGGTGCTCACCACGCCGTGCGGAGGGAAGCCGGCCCGGCCGGAGAGCCGTTCGCTCGAGACCCCTCAGCATTTGACCGAGACACGGGTTCACGGAGGCCAGGAAGCTGAGCCCCCAAAGGCTCAGTGACTCACAGGACATTCTGCCCAGACCCTCCAGACTCACCCCGAGCCCCCCTCCCAGCTTCCTCGGGCAGCTCATCGAGGAGCCACCCAAAGCACCCTGAATTTTGGCTTGCCTCGTTCATCCTCTCACAGGGTCGACTGCACCAGAATCCCCGTGTTTGGGTTTATGCCCCACGTCGCGTGTGGGGGGTCCTGTCTGCCCCGCGGTCGGAAGCGCCTATCTGACCTCAGAACCTGACTACATCTGGCGGTGACACCAGGCGCTGGCTTCCCTGCTTTCCTCTTTGGTGACCGGCCAGGGCCTGGCACACGGCACTGGAATCCTTGCCAGTCCCCCTTGTAGACGTGGGGCTCCAGGGAAGCGACGGCCCCCCCGTATTCACGGCACAGGCCCACCGGCACCCGACCCTGCTCCGCGCAGCGGGGCCAGGACGGCGGCAGGGTGACACGCGGCACCCAGCGAGCACCTGACAGTCTAAACATCACCTTTATTCATCTACATTGATCGTCACGGGCGTAGCCGGGACACCGAAGTTGGAGCGACCGAAGGGCAAGCTTCCGTTTCCTTCGTGGCGCTTGTCTGTGAGCACGAGGCTGGCCCTCCGCAGCGTCCGCCCTCGGAGGTGAGCGCCTTTCCCGCGGGGGCCGACACGTCCTGGTTAGGGCGCTCCTGCACACGAGTGACGCAGAAGTGCTCCCGGCAGCCACCTGTGACGCACCTGGGGACTCGCTGGTGCCCCGTCTACCTGCTAAGCAAGGGGGCCGATCGGTGACTGAGCCGGGCTCAACCCCGCCCCTCAAGTCCAAGAGGAGCGTTCCTGCACCATCGCACGTTAGCGCTCTGCGAGCAAGCCGGGTCCGGGCCTCGGGGTGCCGAGGGAGCTCCTGGCCCTTGCACGCTCCTGCTCCTTCAGAAAGACGGCAGGGGGACGAGGGGCCGTGCCCAGAGCAGGGATGCCCCGCGCCGAAGCCGCGGCATCTAGCGACGTGTCCCTCGCGGCCGGCTTTTCGTACGCGGAAGGTAGGGAGGACGTGACAAGGGAGCTCAGCCGAGGGGCACCCAGGACCCGAAGACGCGGAACATGAAGGACGCACAAACCCCGCTGAGGGCGGGAGCTGCGCCGGGAGGACAGCGGCTGCGTGACTCGCGGCCTGCAATGTGGCCGCCGCGCTGCCCTTCCAAAAACACCCGCGAACAAAAGGATCCGAAGGGCCGGCCCCAGCTTCAAGTGCAAGTGTGCGAGCGCCTTCGTTCACCAGAAGCAGCAGCTGCAAACCCCACGTGTAAGGCTACCGCCTACACTCGCAGCGAGTGTTCACGTAAGCTCCTGTTGGCAGACAGTGTGACATCAGCGGTGATTCGACACTTGCACACGTCACCCGGCGCTCGTCACGACCGGTGCATCCCGAGTCCCCATCGCCTGCTTCCCACCCCCCCCCCCAACCCCCCCCCCGGTGACCAGGAGTGTGTTTCCTGCTTTGCGTCTCTCTCTTTTTTGCCCCTTTGCTCCTTTGTTTTCGTCTTAAATTCCACATGCGAGTGAACGCATAGGGTGTTTGTTTTTCTCTGACGTTTCGCTTAGTGTTATACTCCCGCTCCACACACGGTGCGGCAAAGACTTCACTCTTTTTTATGGCTGAGGCCTATTCCACTGCACACACACCACTTCCTTCTCTAGTCACCGGTGGCTGGACGCCTGGGCCGCCGTGGATACAGGCGCACCCCTGCTTACGGCTACAGCCTACGTTTGCGAATGTCCGCGACCTCCCGGAGTCACCGGGACTTCAAGTCCCGCCCCTGCAGACGTGCAGAGTGGCTCAGCAGGTTCATTTGGCAGCAAATCGATCGTCACCTGCTCCCCTGCCCGGCTCGTTCGCGTCACGGGTGTATCTCAGCGCGTCCACTCGAGCGTGGCACGCACGCGCAGGGCCCACGTGTGCTCTTAATTAGGGGCCACCAGGTGACCCCAGCCGGTGACAGCGTGGCTGTGGCCCGGACACCCACCGCCCTGGCCACGCCCACGCCGGCACGCGGGCAACAGCGTCGCCGTGCTCGTCTTCCCGGGCGACGCGACTGCGCACAAAGGGCTCTCTCCCGGGCTCACGGGGTGCTAAGGGGGCCGACGCACTGAGAGGGGCAACCACCGTCCCCCGCCCCAGATGCACCCCTAATGCTTCCATCGAGAGAGAAAAGCCATTAAAAAAACTTGCAAACACCACCCCACAAGAAAAACCCTTTGGAAATGAAACTGATTTCCTTAAAACTTTAAAAAGAGTTTAAGTCCTCTCGTTCCCCCTCATTCTCCCGAGGGGCGCGGCGTTTGCTTTAACTGTGGTCTTTTCTCCCGCAAACGACGAGCAGGGGCTGGAGGTGCTGCTGGGCACCCACAGTCCGACGCCGCCTACCGAGGGTTCGAGGAACAAAGAGCTCGCTGGGAGGAACGGCTCAGCTGAGTCAACGCGCGCACCTCTGAGTCGTTTCCCGGCATCTCTGCCCCATTTGTCAAAGCACAATTACTGTCACCACTGTGTGGTGCCACTGGGCGTGAGGTTACGTGTGCCAGTCAGCGTGCAAGAAATGGCCGCGATGTTGGCATGATTTTTCACGATCGTCTTCATTAACCATAGCTCGCGGGAGGAAGTTTGCCCGCGCCCCGTCATCGTCATGACAACGCTTCCAAAGCTCGCCTGCCCAGTGTCCACCCGTGAGGAGGCCTGAATGTCCTCATTATTCCGCCTCCCGCGTGCCTTGCCCGTGCCAAGGCGGAGACGCGGGGCACGGGCCGGTGATTTATCCCCCGCGATTCCTCTTGACAGCCTGGTGTGGTGTCTGGGCTTAAGGCGCTGGTCTGATTTCACAGTTTAATTACCGCCGATCTGAAGGGGGGGAGGTGCTAATGAGCTGCCCACAATCCCAGCAACAATGGCACCACTCGCCCCGCTGGCTCCCCAGACGCCCCTTCCTCCGACCACCCCACCCCCGAGCAGCTCCGTTCTGGTTCCAGGAAGTTGTTCGTGTTGATTTTTAGGCGTGAGGGATGACGAAGGCTGTAAAACCGTAAAGTCAAACACGCATCAGGACAGTATCAGGAAGTGAACGTGATTGCAGGCGACTGGAACATCTGCTACTATGAGCCTCACTGGGGCCCACACGGGGCAGTGTGGGTCCTGGGGGACCCGAATCTTCAGCAGATGTTGGACAGAAGCATGGTTTAGCCACGCGCGCGGCTCCTGCATAGCCAGCATCCCCCCGGGGTAACCAGCAGTAAAACAGACTCACGGCCACCTCCTCCGAGTGGGACCTCGCCCAGGGGTCCGTGTCCCGGATGCCAAGGGTCACTCCTGGCTTCCCCAACTGCCCCCTGCACCACACCGCTTCTCTCTCCAGCTCTTGCGAGACCCCCGACAGGCCTCCCTCCCTCCACTCTGCCCCCTCCTCGTCCACTCCGACTTGTTCTTCCTGGGACCCACGGACGGTTCACGAGCACACAACAGATCGTGTGGCTCAACTGCTGTTTGTGGATGAAGACCCCCCGATCCCCAGCACGGCCCATCAGGACCGCACTTTGACCTACAAAGACCCATGGGCTCCAGCGCTCGGCGAGCTTCGTGACTTCTGGGCCCCGAGCTCCGGAAGAGCCGCGTGTCCCTCTGCCACGGCCTGTGCAAATGCGTTTCCTCTTCTAGAATTCTCCCACCGCCTCCTTGTCACCATTTGGATCTCGGCTCCTTCCAGGCCAGTCTTGGTCAAGTGCACCGAGTCTCACACCGAAGATGGTCTTTCCCGCTAGATGCGAAGCTGGGACCGGGCCCGTTGTCACCAGGACCTGGCATCTCCGGAGTAGACAATGGTTATTTGTTGAGCGAGTAAGTCCCTCGTATGCTTCCCACATTGCCTTAATTAAACGCCCTCACCAAAACACACTAAAGGCACAACGGGTACCTGACGCCCCAGGCCCCTCGTACAAGCGTTGCCAACATCTGGTGTCCTTTCTTATTTATCAGTTCATTCGTGCACTAAAACTCACTCAGTCCTTTTCCCAGTCTACAAAGACCACTTTGAAGAATACATATATTTTATTAAATGGAAAAGTATGTAAGTGAAAAAGCAGGTCCGGGGGGAGCTATTGACAAAAATAAGAAACTTAACAGAAGACCACGGGGGAGGGGAAGGAAAAAAAAAAAGAGGTTAGAGAGGAAGGGAGCCAAGCCACGAGACTCTTATATACTGGGAACAAACGGAGGGTTGATGGGGGTGGGGGAGAGGGGAGTGGGTGATGGGCATCGAGGAGGGCACTTGTTGGGATGAGCGCTGGGTGTTGTATGGAAACCAGTTTGACAATAAGTTTCATATTAAAAAGAAAAAGAAAAAGTCCAGCTGATGGCTTAGGCCGCAAGCCCGTCCCGTCCAGCTGCCAAAACCGAGCTGAGAATTTGATCCCGAGCTTCTGACGAAAATGAGAAATGACCAGCACACGAGTCACGGGACGGGTAAAACTATGCTCCCCGGTCAGCTGTGACTCAACGGTGAGGCCATCAGTGCTAGTCCAGCCACAAATGGAGGGGCGGGCCCCACAAGGCCCCTCAAACAGGAGCCCAGGAGACGGGGACACCGCAGTCACATGTGGGAGCGGTGGCAGGGCCGGCGTCAGAGGTGTGGCGGGACGGAGCCCGCTTCGTGTACGTCCCGCGCCAGGTGACCTGCTAGGCGTCTCGTGCCAAAGGTGGCTCCAGGCCGTGGTTATCTGGGGGGGGAGAGTGCCTTTCAGTCCCACGATGTGTGATTTAGATACGAAACTCTGGCACCCTCGATTCTATTTGTTTAATCCAGTGAATTTAATTTCGGAAACGTATTGGAGCTGTGCTTGGCTTTGGAGCAGAGTTTATAGAGACAGAACTGGAGGCTTCTGCTGGCTTAAACGTATCCGTCACAGAATGCATAATGTCATTATAACGAACTATTACTGCTTAGTGATAATGCTAATTAAGTATTCTTAACAGCAACATGTAGAGAGACCAAATTTTCAATTAAGCATTTTCTGTGTTGAAGGTCTTAGCAGCTTTTTCCTCTCTTTCTTTACGTTGAATGGTGAGGTTCTAATCGTTAGGCTCTGTGCTTCCAAAGAATGTGGGAATTGTGAATGCGTGAAGCTCATTTCTTTTCATTCTCCTTCAATGGTGCCGTGAGCTTTCCGAAGGCGCGACTCTCTCCTCTGGGGAGACACTTTTGTGACAAAGTTATGAAGCCCTGGTGGGGGCGCTTTCGGATGACAGGACAGCGGGAAAGAAGGTTCTCCAGAATTCCGCTTTCGTGTCCTTCGTCACCCCAGAGCAGCCACGCCAAGCTGGCGCGCGTGGAGAGAGCCGCTCGGCCACTCTGAGTCCGAGCCGGACCTCCGTCCTCCCCGAGCACCAGCGGTGTCCGCGCCTCAAGAGGCCTCGCGGTCCGCCCCTTGGACACCTGCCCCCAGACACTCCCACCGCCCCGGCAGGGACCCCCGCGGCCCGCGGAGGCGGCCCCACGGACCCGCCCTGTAGGCGAGCCGTCCAGCCCTGGCCCGGCGCGAGGGGCTGTCCCCACCACCCCTGCCCAAATTGCAGATCCGTGAGCAACACGGGCCGTTACATCAGCCTCTGGGCTTCGGGATACGTGTTATGTGGTGTAGACAGGTTACCGGCCACCACCTTCCCTGTCTCATTCCTCTGCACTAACACTACCTGTGACCCCACGGCGGATCCGACCTCCCGTGCTTCCTCCCCGTTCCACCAAGATGCATAGCGTAGTCCCACGTCAAAGTCTGTACACGGGGGTCCACGGGTGAGCAAGGCACGGTCCTGCCCTCGAGGAGCCACGGAGTGGAAGAGACACGAGCATGACGCCTAGGGTGCTGATAAAGCAAAAGGTAGAGGCAGAGACAGAGAGATAGGGACAGACAGAGACAGAGAGAGAAACAGACAGAGGGATAGAGACACGCAGAGACAGAGACAGAGAGAGATACAGAGAGACAGAAACAGAGAGGCAGAAACAGAGAGACAGAGACAGAGAGATAGGGACAGACAGAGACAGAGACAGAGAGAAACAGAGGGATAGAGAGAGACATGCAGAGACAGAGACAGAGAGAGATACAGAGAGACAGAAACAGAGAGGCAGAGACAGAGAGGCAGAGACAGAGAGACAGAGACAGAGAGATAGGGACAGAGACAGAGACAGAGAGAAACAGAGGGAGAGAGACATGCAGAGACAGAGACAGAGAGAGATACAGAGAGACAGACAGAAACAGAGAGGCAGAGACAGAGAGGCAGAGACAGAGAGACAGAGGCAGAGGGACAGAGAGGGGAATTCACCTGAGGGACAGAAGAAGGCTTCATGCCTTGGAGAGAAGTCGGGTCTGGACAGACAGACAGGGACAAGGTGGGGACTGCTGGACGCCCCGGCCTGGCACGTGGCTGAGCACGTACAGGTGGTCTCAATACCGTCCCGAAGCGGCTCCTTCCACTAGCCCCAGGCTAGATGAGGAAACTGAGGCCTGCTGCCGCACCCGCCCAGCCCGGGGGGAGGAGGGCCACACACGTGGGGACACCCCGGAGAGGGAGGGAGGCGCGGCCAGCGAGCCCAGGACACTCTTGGACAGGGGCCCGAGCCTGCCTGTGCTGACGAGGCTCGCTCTGCCTGCGGGCTGGGGATGGTGTGGGGACGGCGGCGGTGGGAGGGCCCCTGACGTGTTCCCAGGGCCACCAGGCTCTGCTGTCTGTCCCCGTGGACGGCGTTCGCTCAGACCTCCCACGTCGACAGCAGGTGCCCACCCTCCCCAGGCGGGTTGTCCCCGCCAAGCCCCAAGCGAAAGGGACAAACAGGACAAGAGATAGCTGATGGCACAGAGGACTCCTTCAGGCCCTCCCGGCACACGCCGGCTGAGGGTCCTGGGACTAACGGCTGGGAGGGTACAGCGGTGTGCTTCCCGACAAGCACACAGGCCAGCCCCCACCGACGAGCTCCCTCCAGGAAAAGCAGCTGGAAACCAGGGCAAGGGCAGCCGGAAAGGACAACACGTGTTGAGGATACGGGTTCCCGGTCCCAGGAGCGGCTGGCTGTCCCTTCAGACGGATCTGTGAGTCATTGGCCACTTTCTTGCATCAGCTCTTGGGACTTCTTCCTCTGGCCTCCACTCTCCGGCTGGCTGCTTCCGAGGCCCTGTGCATTTGGGGGGGCAGCATGGCGCTCCCCATCAAGGCAGTCCCCCACCAGGGGACGTGCATCACAGGCCGCGGGACACGGGCGCCATCTCTGGGGTCACGGAGCGGACTTGAGTTCAGCCTTGGCCGGAAGCTCTGTGTTGGATGTCGGGTCTCAGTCCAGGTGTTTCTAGAACAAGAAGGGCGCTGGTTCCCTCTTCTCGGACTCTTGGATCTTCTGCACACACACACCTTGGTCACGCTCCAAGGCGGTCTTCCGGGATGTTCTGGCTCCACGTTAGCATCAGGAGCACGCACCGTGTGGAGCGCTGTCTGCAGAAGGTCCACTAGGTGACACACAGGACAGACGGCTCCCACTGCCAGGAGGTGGCGCTCTGGTCCTCCTGGGCCCTGCTGCCTGCTTCCCCAGCGTGGCCCACGTCCTCACTCAGGGGACAAGGCGTCCACTCGCCCTGAGCGCCCGACACCAAGCACAGGTGACGGCAGGGGCCCACGGCAGGCGTGGCCTTCCTCCCCGTGGTGCCGGTAGCGTGGCATCATCCTCACCTCAGCCGCCGGCCGGCGGAGCCCAGGGCCATCCCGTCCTGGCGACAATAACAGCAAAGGCTAGGCTGGTCTGGGCAAAAGTCGACTGGTCGATGGACCGACGAACCCCGACGCAGAGCGCCACGCGGCCCTCCCCAAGTGCCACACGGCGCTTTATCCCTCACGAAGGTAACGAAAGAGATCGAAAGAGACGCGTGTGTTCCAGGAAAGCAGAAGCGATGTGTCAACGGTGGGTAAATGAAGATCAAACAGAACGCCAAGCAGCTCGGGAGACGAGCACCCGCAGATCGGACAGGCCTCCCGGCGGCCACCGGGAAGAGGGCAACGTGCTTTGCCATGCTTCTGTGCCAAAACCCGCACTCAAGTATTTTTTGAAAATCACAACTATTCCGGGATTTAAAAAGGAAATATTGCAGGGGTGCTCAAGAGACGGATGAATTTGAAAGGGAGCAGAGAGGGTCCTCACCGGCATCCTGACAGGACGGCGGTGGGTTTTGGGCTCGCTGTCCTCCCTCCACGCAGTAGAGCAGCTCGGCGCCCACGGAGGCCCGGGAGTTGACCAGGGGCCGCCCCGCTTCCTCAGGCTCCGCTGCCCCAGGGTGACTCTGAGCTCGAGAAGCTGTGCGTCCAGCAGGACTGCACGCCCTCCGGCCCCTGGGTCAGCATACTCTGCAGGGCTGGAGGAGGCGAGCAGCTGGGCTGATGGGGGCTCATGGGGGCCGGGGAGGCTGAGGGGGCTGACAGGGGGCTGAAGGAGGGTTGAGGGGACTGATGGGGGCTGAGGGGGGCTCTGGGGACTGACGGGGGCTGAGAGGGGCTGAGGGAGAGCTGGGGGGCTGGAGGCGGCTGAGGGGGGCTGAGAGAGGGCTGTGTAGGGCTGCGGGGGCTGAGGGGGCTGAGGGGGGCTGCTGGGGACTGAGGGGGGCTGACAGGGGACTGAGGGGGCTGAGGGGGGTCTGGGGAGGCTGACGGGGGCTGAGGGAGGCTGAGGGAGAGCTGGGGGGCTGGAGGGGGCCGCGGGGGCTGAGGGGGGGCTGAGGGGGGCTGACAGGGACATGCCGCCCTCAGTGGAACCGGCCAGCACCGGGCTGTGTCTCCTTGGGAGGGGCAGTCGCCGGGGGCACACTGACTGGCAAGCGGGGGACAGCGAGGACCACCGGCGGAGGCACGGCGGCACTCCCTTGAGCGTCAAAGCCCCTCAGTCCTGGAAAGACGCCCGTGGAAGCGTCGAATGGCCTCCAAGCGTTTCACTCTGTAATGACTGTGACGTCCTAGCGGTGACTCAGAGCTGGGTGGTGTCGGGGCTCCCGTCGCCGGCGGCTGGCGGGAGCAGGACAGTCTCGAGACGGAAACTCAGACATTCTGCCCCTTCCAGCAGCATCTGAGCCGTTCGCCTCCGCCAGCCTGGATGCCGGCTTGTCCTTCCCGGTGACATGACAGGGGGCCCTGGAGCCGACCTGTCCTGGGGGTGCCAGTGAGTCCGGCAGTCCCAGGGACCGAGCGCGTGCAGGTTTCTGTAGGGCCATTAGTGTTCGAGGGATCCGTTTACGCACAGACGCTAGACTGCTCTGCTTTCTGGGATGTCAGTGCAGAGCCAACTGCCTAATGGGGGCCTCGCTGGGGGACAACACAGTCCTACAGGGGCAGAAGGTGACCGATTCATCCACCCTGCCCTGTGTGGACTGTACAGATCATTCCTGAAAGGAGCAGGGGGAGAGGGGAAGAAGAGGAGAAGAGGGAGAGGGGGAAGGGAGGAAGGGAAGGGGGGAAGGGAGGAAGGGAAGGGGGGAAGGAGGAGGAGGAGGGGAGGGAGGAGGGGAGGACAGGAGGGAAAGGAGGGGGGAGGGGGGAGATAAGGAGAGGTGAGGAAGGGGGAAGGGGAAGAGGTGAAGGGGGAGGAAGGGGAGGGGACAGGAGGGGGAGGGGAGGAGGGAAAGGAGGGGAGGAGGGGGAGGAGGGGAGGGGGAGGGAAGGAGAGACGAGGAAGGGGGAAGGGGAAGAGGTGGAGGGGGAGGAGGGGAGGGGAGAGTAGGGGGAGGGGAGGAGGGAAAAGAGGGGAGGAGGGGGAGGAAGGGAGGGGAGAGGAGGGGGAGGGGAGGAGGGAAAGGAGGGGGGAGGGGGAGATAAGGAGAGGTGAGGAAGGGGGAAGGGGAAGAGGTGGAGGGGGAGGAAGGGGAGGGGACAGGAGGGGGAGGGGAGGAGGGGAAGGAGGGGAGGAGGGGGAGGAGGGGAGGGGAGAGGAGGGGGAGGGGAGGAGAGACAAGGAAGGGGGAAGGGGAAGAGGTGGAGGGGGAGGAAGGGGAGGGGAGAGTAGGGGGAGGGGAGGAGGGAAAAGGGGAGGAGGGGGAGGAGGGGAGGGGAGAGGAGGGGGAGGGGAGGAGAGACAAGGAAGGGGGAAGGGGAAGAGGTGGAGGGGGAGGAAGGGGAGGGGAGAGTAGGGGGAGGGGAGGAGGGAAAAGGGGAGGAGGGGGAGGAGGGGAGGGGAGAGGAGGGGGAGGGGAGGAGGGAAAGGAGGGGGGAGGGGGAGATAAGGAGAGGCAAGGAAGGGGGAAGGGGAAAGGTGGAGGGGGAGAAGGGGGAGGGGGAGGGGGATGGGAGGAGGGGAAGAGAGGTGCCAAGCACCCCTGCCCACCTGTGGCCTCCAGGACGGATCCCTGCAGCCCATCTCCCACAGCAGGGTGAGGCCAGAGCCCTGAGGCCAAGGGCTGTGGGGGCGTCCGGTGGGCCGGCTCTCAGGGGGGTCCAAGGACCTGAGTGGGGCCAGGCCGCTGTCCTGCGGGGCATGGCCCCCGGGCCTGTGCCCTCTCCCAGCCTGTAATTCCCCGGACGGCAGGCAGCTCACTCACGAGTCCTGATGCTACTCAAGCTGTACTTCCTGGACGGTTGGAGCAGCGCCGACGAATACCCTACGGCACAGCCGCGGTGACACGGGGGCCGGGCGTGCACCTGCCTCGCGGTAGGCTCCTTCCCTCCCAAATGAAGACACCAGAGGTGTGCGGGGGGCCTGGGGGCTCGGAGGCACGGCCAGGGACGGCCGGAGGCGGAAAGGAGGCCAGCTCCAAGCTGGCCTGGGGGCACCCACGCCCCCTGGAGCCCCGTGCCCCAAGGCATCCCAAGCCATGGACTAGGGGTAAACTGAGGCCTGTGTGCCCCGAGGCAAGGAAAGCTTCCAAATCGTCAGAACTGGCTCTCAGAGCTCCGCGCACAGAGGCAGTAAAGTCACCAGCAGAAGGTATTTGAACCAAATTCTCATGGGCTCCAATCACGGGACTCGCTGAGGCCAGGGCGCTTTCTGCCGAGCCCCGATACCCCAACCTTGACCCAAGCGAGGGGCACCGGCTTCATCACGCCCGAGGGTGGGCAGGGTTCCTCTCTGACCTTCGGGATCCCTCCCACGTGCCTGGCCCTGTCCCGTGTGGGTGCCGGTGCTGGAGGGCTGGGGGCCGCGGGGCTTTCGCCCCTTCTCACGCGTGGTGACTCCGGCCGGGCCCGCCCTGGGCTTTTGCACACGGTTCTCTCGTCTGTGAGGCGGGGACAATGCCCCTGCCTCCGTCACGGCAGCACCGATCACTGCGATTACTGGTACAGGCTCTCCGTTTCCCGTGCCCGGCTGTGGCTCCAATCTGATGCTCAGAGTTGTACGGGGTCTGCGATAAAAAGCGCCATTTGGCCCAAGTCGACTTCCAAAGAAGTTACAAGCACGTGATCTCGTTGTTCGTTCCTGCACAGCTGTGGCCCAGGCACCTCTGGTTCCGGGTCTCTCCGCGGACCCCCACGCCGCTCTCTGCCCCGCCGCCTGGTCTGCACCTGCCGGGCCCCCCGTGTCCCGTGGTGGGTCTGGTTCCAGGCTGTGTGGGCAGCGCTTCTCTGGGGGCTAACGTGCGGTAGGGGGGAGGTGTGACCGTCTGGTCGGGCGGCTCAGGGCCAGCAGGGGCGCTGCCCGCATGTCACAGGGGAGCCAGCGGCTCCCTGCCTCCTCCCCAGAGGGACGAGCCCAACAGGAGAGGTTTGCAGCGACCTCTGACATCTCGGAAGACCAGGGGCCGAGCGCCCGGGACGGGGAGGGCCCCGGCACCGATTCGGCCCCCCGCACCACAGAGGGCAGGCGGTTCTTACATCGGGGTGGGGGGTGGGGGTGGAGGAGGAGGGGGTCCCCTCCCTCTGCTCCCGCACCCCCACCCTCTCCCACCTGCTTCCTCTCCCCCTCGGTTGGTGTCACCACGTTTCGAGCCGCACACACGTCAGCAATTCTGCGCTGAGAGAGATCCAAAGGAAAAGGGGTTTCTCCTGGGCTTGCAGCCTGTTTCCTTTACGTCGTTTTAACTTGAGCCCGCGTGTACTCTGCCGGCTGGGTAATCAGTCTTTTCTCCGTTGCAATTCCACCATTAGAGATGCATTCCTTTGGGTGTTCCCCTCTTATAACATCCCTCCTCTAGACAGGTGCTCCTGCCCTGAGGTCACAGCGTAGGAGGGAGAGACAAAATACAAGAGATCGCAAGTGATACGGTGCTCTCAGGGTGACGGGGCCGTGGGTGACGGGTTTGGGGGTGGTGGGGGCTGGGGTGCAGGCTCTCATTCTCGTGTGACCACGGCTGTGCGGGAGGGAGGGAGGGGGGCCTGGGGCGTGTGGGCACCTGGCCCGGGGCCTGCAAGCGGGAGCCCCGTGGAAGGAGGGGGCAGGTGAGGAGGCCGGGCCGGTGGACGGGGTGGGGTTGGTCGTCTGGTGGGGAAGACCGAGGCAGGGGCGGGTGTGCCGCACAGCACCCCGTACCTCCTGCTCCGAGACGCAGCAAAGAAAGCCAGCCGGGGGGCCCTGAAGTTGGAGGGATACGCTCATTCCCTCGACACGGCAAACGGACAAGGACTCGGGATAAGGATCAGGGTAATTCCAAAGAGCTTTGTCTCCGGAATAAAAATAACAGGATGACGGGAAACCGCCCACAGCGCGTCGGCCGGAGTACCGGCGCCCTCGCACCTGTGCCCCCGGTCGCACGGCCCGACCCCTGCTCTCAAAACACCTCTGACGCTGCCCTGGTCTTGAACAGCATCCAGGGGGCCGCGGACGCAAGCCACTCGCTGGCTAGAACGTGCCCGCGCCCGCAGTTCCGCTCTGTTTACGGACACAGAGGCAGACGTCTGGTTCATCCGGAGTTCTGGGTCTTGCTCCTGTCTGGAATCCACACGACGAAAACAGAACTCGGGGCCGTTTTCATTGTGCGCTCGTGGGGGCTGGGGCTGAGCCTCGGCCGCCTTTGCACACAGGCCTCTTCTCCCCCAGACGCGGGGATCCCAGACGACACCTGCACCGGCCCCGCCCCTGCTTCTCCTCCCGCTACAGCACAGGCCCAGCGCCCCCACAGAACTGCATCCAGACACCCCCCGCTGATCAGCCGGGTCTGGCCCTCCTGGGGCCACCCCCTGGGGCCGGCTCCTGGGGCCACCCCACAGCTTATGAGCTAGCACCAAAGCCCTAAACTCACCCTGGGGAGATAGCTTAACACTTTTGTTTCCCCACTGAGCTCCTGTCCTAAAGGGATTCTGTCCCGAAAGGACTCAAGGTACGGAAGACGCTTGGATACACGCGCTAAACTGCATCAGTTTGTGACTCAGCAGGGCACAGACACAGTAAAATACACGTAACTTGCCGCTTTAGGACTTGTGTTTCTGGTTTCAAGGTGCCCGCGGTGGCACGGCCACGGTCCCGGGGTATTCAGAGTGCGATGAGATTCTGCTTCGTGGCCTGGAGACCGTGTGCGGAGGAGGAACGTCATGGACCCGGCCGGGCGCCCTGTGTGACCCCAGATGCGGGGGGTGGGGGGGGTTCAAGGCGGCTGAAGCCTCTGGGGCGACACCCATCACGTGGCCACACGTCTCCAGAGTCCCTCGTTCACCCAGCCACCATGTACTAAGCACCCGCTGTGTGCGCACTCCGTTCTGGGGGCTCACATCAGCGAACATCGGGGAGGCGCCACGTTCCCCACAACCCACGCGTGCTCCGTAAGAGCGAGAGCATCTGTCCTGCACGAGCGGTAACGAGGCTGATTCCGTTCGCCCTGCGGTCTCAGCACTTAATCCGGGTAAGCCGGGCTTGATTACAGAAGGAAACACACCAACTGACGGCTCCTAACCCACAGAATAACGGTGGGGCCGGACGAGATGCTGTTTCCTCACAAGTTCTCCAGCACGGCCTTCGGGGCGAAGAGGCCAGCGGGGAGCCGCCCTGTTGAGCCCGGAACGCAACGAGTCCCGCTTTCTGCCTTGGTCTCCCCTCTGGGGAGGCAGCGACAGCTGGGGAGGGAGGGCCGTCCGCGTCCTCTCCTGGCCCAGCTCCTGCCCGCCGGCCGCTCCCGGCGGGGTGTGTCGGCCGGGGACGTGGCTCTCTGATGGGGTGTCTGTGCAGGAAGTTGCAGGCCTGAGGCGATCCTTGGCTGGCATCTGGGAACTTGGCTCAGGACAGTCCCTGCACTGATAAAGCACTGATGGGCTGTTCCTCTGGGAATCTGGAATTTCCACAGGTGGGGCTGGTCGCTGTGCCTGTGTGACCAGCTGCCCGTGAGACCGTGGGCTCTGAGTCTCGGGGGGCACTTCAACACGGCCCACGGGGTGCTGCATTTTGCCGTGGGGAGGCGTGCGGGGCTCAGGGAGAGCCTGGGCGTCTGGACACAGATGCCTCCGGACTCGCCCGACGGGGCCTTTCTCTTTGCGAGCGTGCTGTGAGTCCTGCCCACAGACCCTCCGCACGCCCCCTCCCAGGTTCTCACGGATGCTGCCCCGCCGTGGTCCGGCTGCGTGGAGGGTGCCCCGGGGTTCGGCCTTCTCAGCTGTTCTGGGTTGCGTTTGGAGACAGGGGCCAGCTGCGGGGCTGCTGGGCAGGGCTGGGTGCCCACACGGTGGACACGGGGGTAGAGCACCGGGCTTGCAGGCTATACAGGGACCAGGGTGAGCCAGAGAGCTCGCCCTGATCCCGGCCCCTCGGATTTACAGGCCGAGTTCACGGACTCGAGGAGCAGCAGCTGTGCCGCGACCTGGTGGGAGGGGACCCCAAGCCGTATCCCCTCCCCGGCCACGGGGCCGCCTAGGGAGCCACACAGGAGGGGGCCGTCGCAGGCAGCGAGCACGTTCCTTAAGAAAGCGCGGACACCCGCGTGGCCGGGACGAGAACGAATTCTTCTTTTGTTGGGCTGTTGTCCTGCTGTCCGGCGGGGAGGCGGGGGGAGGAGGGGGCCTCCTCTGTCTGCACACGGACCCTGAAGTGTGAGGCCTCTGGGCCCCGGTACACACGGCCGTCGCGATGACACAACGCCCACCGAGGAACCCCGAGCCCCGAGAGGCAGACGCAAGTCTGGACCGTCACCGCTCACGGCCTGAGCACACGTCCCTGGTGCCTCTGTCCCACCTCCCTGGAGGTGAGCGGAGCTGTGAGCCTCTCCCGCTGGCCACATGGGCTTCCGTTTCTGCTTGGGCTTTATTAATATTTCTCCAACCGTGTGCTCCCCGGAGGAACGGACCGAGCTGGTGTGTGGGCTCCAGACCTCTGGAGTAGCTCCCGGGAGTGCCGCCCGGCTGGGCCCTGAGGACGCGATCCGTCTGTCCCTCTGCGCATTTTCATGTCCGGAAGCTCTGCTCCCGGCTCCAGCCGGGACCCACGTGGGGCGGGTGTGGGTCGAGTACTACCGGGGCCAGACGGGCCCCCTGCTTTAGTTCGCCAAAACACCCCATTTCCTTCCCTTTGCTGCCATAAAGCGGCAGCTTTCTTCCCCTCCAGGCTGGCGTAAACACCTCTTAAAAGCAGGCACCACCGCGCACACGAACACATCAACGTCTCTTCCTCCTCCGGAGTTTTCTCACTCGGCAGGTGCGTCAGGCCGATGAGGAGGCTCCCGGCCTGGGCTGAGGTCTGACACCTGTTCAGATGCAGGCGCTTCTCGGCGGAGGTGCGCGGTGGGGTTATTGGCTGACGCCGGGTGCTCTGAGAGCAGGTTGGGCGGGGAGAGCCTTGACGGGAGGGTTTCCAGAAGGAGGCGGCAGGGGCCGCGAAAGGAGGGGCCGGAGGGGCAACCGCGTCCAGACGGGCTTTCTGCGGCTGACCTTTCGCGGCCAGGGCACCGGCCGGGTCACACCCTTCCTCTGGGGGAACCGCCGACCGGACTCACATGTCCCACCCCTTCCCTGGGTGGGTGTGTGTGTGGGGGGGGTCTAACGGTGCCCCCGGCGGTCAGGAGGCACTGAACAAAAATGCCTTTAAAAAGCAAGTTATTTGTTTCTCATTCAGAGAGAAAGATACACTCAATGAGGAAAAACTGAAAAACACAGGCGACTACGATAAAAATAAATGATACGCATGTGCCCCCCTCCAGGTGTTTTCCCGCTCATGCACCACAGCCGCGCCTCATGCACCCGTCTCCGGGCCGCGTCCTCGTGCGTAAGCGACAAGAACAGTGACCATGAGTCCCACACGAACCTTGTCTGTTTCTTCCTTGCTCCTGCCTGGGCAATTCCTGCCCTGGGAAGGAAACCCCACGGAAGACACGGGGCCACGCACGCTCCGGACACACGGTGGGAACGTCTCACGACATCGACGTGTCTATGCGTGTCCTGGCGACTGGGTTCAGGCCGGGGGATGTTCGGGAGACACAGGGCACCTCCTCACACAAGCCCGGAGTGACCGGAGGGTGACGCTCTCCACCCCCACCCCCTACAGCTCCCGCCAGCCCTGCCTGGCACGGTCACGGTCACGGTCACGGTCACAGTGCTGCTGGAGGGACTGCATGCCTCACGTGGAAGGAGACTTGTTTAAAGACGCAGGGAAGAAAAGACACTGAAGGTAAAGCAGAGAGAGGCGTGTGAGGTCCATGTCACTTGGCCTTGGAGAGGGGACCCAGGCCCCCGACAGGTCGGGCCGGCAGTGAGCGGCGCACCCCCCGGCGCCTGGGGGGCCCCTCCCGCCCAGACGGAGGCGGGTCTGGCATCCGCACCCACCCGCTGCCTCTCCCTCTGCTTCCCCCTTTCCCTCTTTCTCTTTCTGGCATTTTCTCCCCAACATCTTCCTATCCTGCCACACGCAGTACGGCCCACGGCGGGGCGTGGGATTTACTCGGCGGGCTCCTCGGTGCCGCAGGTCGAGTCACGCCCCCCGACTGGTGAGTCCAAGGACGTGGCCAGACCCTGGCAAAACCCAGGGATCTGCCTGGGATCCAAAACCCAAGGATCCAGCCCAGTCCCCCCGAGACGCCGACACAGGCAGGTCTTCACATGAGGGCTGGATGCGAACTCCAGAACGGTGGACGTGGCCGTGCACACCATTATCCTCTGCTGGGCCGCTGCTGCCGTCCCAGCGCGGGGCACACTCTGTTCATTAACGGACAGTAACCCTGGGTACCAACGCCAGGGCGACGCCTACCGCTAGACCCCGAAATAGAAGCGAAAATTCATTTACTGTTCTTTACTTTTACTCTTTAGCTTCGGTGTGTAATGTAGAGACAGCGAAAGACCTAAAGAATAAAATGTTTCCCTAAAAGTCGGTTCCTTCCAAGCGCCGCGGAGGAAAATGTTTTAGTTGATAACATTGACGCACAGGTGACTTTTACGGTGTTAAAGCACCTTTAGACAAATCTTTACAGCACAGTGCAGCGTGCCCAAATTCAATCCGAACCAGAATAAAAATAAACTCGGACGAGAGGACAAGCGCCACCAAGGGAATGGAAAGTCACGGAACGAGAGCTCAGGGTGGACGGGCCAGCGCCTCCCAGGCATGGCACAGATTTTGAGTATCCTTCTGAGGAACGGCTGACGCGGCTGATCAAACACGTCCAAACCAAGCCTCCAAGCCTCTGTTTGGTTCAGGATGAACTGACACTCACATATGAACATGGGCGCCAACTTCCCCGAAGGAACAGCCACCGGGGGGCGACTCGGTGCCTCTGCTGTGCCCCGTCGCTCTTCTGTGAACCGACAATTCCAGCCACCACAGTGAAGCCTGTGACTCAGTTTCCCCTTCGTTACCCCAACTCCTCTTCCTGGAAACGGACCAAAACACCCGCTTCCGGCGAGCCTCGCGGAGGGCACGCCGTCTGCCTCGTCAGGGGTCCCCGGACCACCCCTCCCTGGGGTCTCGGGACCCTCAAGCAGGTATCACTTAGAAGCAACACTTCCTTTTCCCGGTCGCCGGGATGCAGATCTCCACGGTGAAGCCGTGTATCCAAGCTGGAGAGAGTAGGTGCCCACGCGGAGAGTGCCGGAACTCGCGGCCTAGACTCGCAGAGACCCGAGACCCTGACACCCCGCCCCTGTCCCTCCCAGAGGCCGCGAGCAGCTCTTCTCCCTCCGGGCGGCCGAGACAGGAAGCACCTGGTCACACGTGCTCACCCAGCCTGTTCCTCACGTGACCGGAACGGGAAGGATCCAGTTTTGTGGGGGCGGGGGACCCCGCAGGTGCCGGAGTAACTCCCCTCTCTGCTCCTTACTCGCTGCCCGCGTTCCCATCACGCCGGGCGGGGACACCCACGCCCAAGCACCCCTGTGACCAGGCTTTGGTGCCACTGGCAGGGAGGAGGTGGGCAGCGGGCTGTGCTGGCACCTGCCTCCTCCAACAACCCGCCCCTCTTGCTCTGCCTCTACTCCCAGAGTCTCAGGAGCTCAAAGACCAACCTCAGACTTGAATCGCAGATGTGGGGGTCAGGAGACCCCGGCCTGCAGGCCATTGTCAGCGGTCCCCACTCCGGCAGCTCCCGGTTCACGGCAGATGAAGGTTTCAGCCTGATTACAGACGGGGCCGTAAAGCCACCTCTGACTTTGCTCTGCCTCTGGGGTCACCTCCGAGACCGTTCCACCAGCAGGGGGTCACTTCCAAGACTGCTTCGCCCATGGGGTCACCTCTGAGGTCACTCCGCCCGCGGGGTCACCTCTGACATCGCTCTGCCTGTGGACGTTCACCGCTGACTTTATTCTCCGCGGTTAAAAGTGAGCCATGTGCACCGTCAGCGGGAGGCTCGAACGTCATGAGGAAATAGCCTGAAGTGGCTCCTTCGATCTGCCCCCAAATAAGCGGGTCGGCGGGCAAAGGCGGGGGGCCGGGGGCCCGGACGACCCCGCAGCCTGGATTTGCGTGGCCCTCCGCGTTCCTCCCCACCGGAGCCTCAGCCGTCGGCAAGCGGGCCGTGCCGGCCGCGAGCCTGAGGACGGTGCTGGGGGCCCGCGGAGAGGGCACGGTGTGGCGGAGGTGATGACCAAACTACACTCCCCGTTTCCAGACATCCTCCCACACAGATGCTGTTAGTGGTCGTGGGTCCTCCCAGGTGTGGACAGCAGAGGGACGCTGGGTTTTTTTTTTTTTTTTGTAAATTTTTTTTTTAACGTTTACTTATTTTTGGGGGACAGAGAGAGACAGAGCATGAACGGGGGAGGGGCAGAGAGAGAGGGAGACACAGAATCAGAAACAGGCTCCAGGCTCTGAGCCATCAGCCCAGAGCCCAACGCGGGGCTCGAACTCACGGACCGCGAGATCGTGACCTGGCTGAAGTCGGACGCTTAACCGACTGCGCCACCCAGGCGCCCCGGGACGCTGGGTTTTAAGTGAGGAGCCGCTTTGTTGAATTGATGTTAGTTAAAACCAGCAATACTGTCTCTGAAAAGAGCTTTCAAGGCATGGAGAAATGTTCCCCACCGTGGTGTCCGTCCCTGGCCCAGGGCGTCAGGACCCCGTGGGAGCAGGGGTCTGCCGGCCTGTCCCGGAGCCCAGCGCCTCGGCCACCGCCCGCCTCGGGGAAGGCAGATGGAATAATGTTCAGTTCACATCCGACCACCTTAGGTCCCGCATGGGGGGCTCCTGGTCCCCCGGGGGACAGCGCTCACCCCCCCTCGACCTTCCCGTGCACCTAGAGCAGGATGAGGAGACACGGAGTGCTCGCCCAAAATGGAGTTTTCAGGTGGGGTTGGAACCCCACCTTGGCTGGGGGCCCAGGGGGGGCCGCCAGGGAGAGACAGGGCTCCAGCCTGACCCCTGAGGGGCCAGCACACCGCCGCGCTCACACAGGCAAATGGGGGCAGGTGACCCCTGTGAGTGTGGACGCTGCCCCCGTACACAGGGTCAAATCCTGTTCTGCTGTTCCAGCCAGGGAGACCCGGGCCAGGGCCCGGCCCCCTCTGTGCCTGTGTCCTCACTGTTCGTCTCACAGGCCGTCATGAGAGCTTCACGGGTCAGGATGTGTGACAGAAACACAGGGACAGGGCCCAGCACGTCATCCGCCCCTGACAGTGCTGAGTGGTAACTGAGCCTGAATCCCCAGGAAACACTGAAGGTTGAGAAACCTCTCACCCTGTGTTCTGAGAAGCCCCCGGCGACCGTGACGTGGGGAAGATTCGGGCGCCCCCTGTTCACTTAGGACAAGGCCAGGCAGGCCGTGGCCCTGCAGACCTCCACCATTAGTGACTGATTTGTGCCTGTCCCATCGACCGACCGGAACAAAATGCCTGCTCACCCACTGGCTAAGACTGGCCCCTCCCTCCAGGTCCCGAGCAGAGGGCAGCCCGGCCTCGGTTGGCCCGGTCACACCAGCCAGCCACCCCTGTCTCCAAGGAGCTCTTCTGGCCTCGTTCACAGACACCGAATCTGCCGGCAGTAGGTGGGCCTTGAGGCACCAGCCTGCCCATCGAAGCCGCCCCTGCAAGCCAGGGGTCCTTCTGAACTCAAGTCCCTCCTTCCTGAGTCCCGATGGTGTTTAGGAGGCACACTGCACAAGCACTGGTTTCACCGTCACATGATCACAGCAGACCCCCAGCCCGCCAGTCCGGCCAGATTCGCAAACGTTTCTGCACCGGTTCCCGATGCCACCCCTTTGAAGAGGGAGTCCTGACAAACACGAAGCTTTCATGCTTAGCCCGGGTTAGCACAGCGGACACGGCCTCACCAGGCCTGGCCCTCGCCTGAGATCCACGGTGTTCCTTCGCGTGGTCTGAGGCTTCGAGGCGAGATGAATTTGCACCACCCTGAGCAGTGATCTCGCTTCTTCCGCGGAATCCCAGATGCCCTCTTGTTTATTGTCATGGTTCCTGTCACAGAGATCAGGGTACAGACGAAGAAGCCGCCTGGGCAGTGCGGGCGGGGGGCTCCTTCCTAAGTCGGCTTGCTCCCAGGCTGATTCCTCCCCCTTGGTGAAATCATCACTTTTACCCTTCTTATGAAGTCATCTGGCTCCACGGCACTCACAATATCCCGTGTTGCTTCAGCCTCAGTAGCCGACGCCAGCCTCCGGCCGGCCCCGAACACGTTCCTGTTCACACCCAACTTCCGCCGCCATTTTCTCAGCTGTGGGAAGTGGCTCCTAAGTACCCACGAGAGTGGCCTCAGAGCGCGTCCCTGCAGACCTCACGAGGGTCTTGCCTTTTCAGCCGCTCCTGCCCTCCAGGCTTGGCATAGACGGACCTGGATTTCTGGGTAGAGGGGAACAGATCCGCCCTGAACACGTACTCCTGTGTTCTTTCCTGCACGGGGAATCGGCCTTGGCTACGTTTCCAGCCACGCAGGCCGACTCACCAACCACCTCGTCCAGCCCTGAGCAGGCCCGGAGGCTCCCGCTGGGCAGCAGGGCCGGAGGGAGGGAGGGAGGCTGGCGGACCGGAGCTCGGAACCGGAAAGTAACTCGCGGGTTCATGACAGAATTAAACCCGGGACCCAGAGCTCCCACCAGCTGAGCTAAGTCGGCGAGGCTGGCTCCAGGGGCTGGAAAGGCCGTGAATCACCGAGAAGGCGGCGCAGTCACGAGGCTGTGGCTCCAGGACCCCGCGCTGACCCCCTAGGCACGGACAGCTGTGAGGGTCAGACACCCAGGCTGGACAGCGGAAGCAACTGGGAGGGAGACTCTCACACTGTGACGTCCCAACGGCTGCCGGCCGTCCCTCTGAGAGAGAGGCACCAGTTCCGTCCCCAGAGAAAGCGTTTGGGAAACGAGGATCCAAGAAACGATCTCACAACAGCTCGTCAACGTTCAGCCCCTTTCCGGCACGAGAATGTCCAGTTCAGAGAGAAGAATCAGAGGAAAACGCGATGAGGAGAAATGCTTAGTCCTCTTTCCTTAGAGAGCAGAGGGGCCAGGTGGCGGAACATGCCGGTTCCTTCAACAGGACGCCGTGTGCACGGCGGTGTCGGCCCGCGTGGAGTTGGTAGAGCGCACGGGTTTGCCGTTTGTTACGAGACCGTGGTAGCAGGAAGTGTTACAATGGAAACTTCCCGTGAGACGCAGGAAACCCTCGGAGCACAGTCGGCAAACGGCCCGGGCGCTCTGACCGCGGGTACCCCGAGGGACGCGTCACACGCACATCCGGACTTGCTGTGACTCAGGACGGGCCTGGCCTGAGTCGAGTGGCCAGGTTACATCGTGTTTCCATAACTGAGCAGGAAACAGTCTCGACGGCGAGAACTCCGCGAGTTCGGAACACGCGGTATCCCACAGACAAATAAGGTTCCGGCACCCGCTAACCGCAGGGAACGCGCCTGGCAACATCACGCCGCACCCACGCGCACCCAGGGCTCGGACCCCTGTTTCTGCTTCTCTTCCACGTCTGAGTCGGAGAAGCGTTCCTGCCCCCCGGTCTTGAGCGGCGCTGGAAGGTGCTGCCCTCGGAGGGCGTCCTCTGCCCACCCTGCGTTCCTCCAGGTAGTAGAGCGCGGCCGAGGAGACGGCGTCTTGCGGCGGAGGGGGGGCCGGACCGCGGGGCGCGTCTGCTCTCTCACCCCGTCGCGGAGCGAACGCCCCAAGCGGAAGACACATAAATGCAGAGGAGGAGAAAGAGGTGGGGTGGGCACTTGTAGTCCTTCTTTCAAGGAATATTCCTAAATTCTGCTTTCAGGGCGGGACACAGGGCGGCACCTCACACGTTCCGTGGCTTCTGGCCCCGAGTGGCTCTTCCTCTCACAAGCTCTCGACAGACGCGGGAAAGGCGGCCCGGGGCACAAGAGGCACAGGACCAGGTGTCGGGGGCGGGCACCCACCCCCACCCCCAGGGAGTCTCGATGCCCTGCCAGTAAGAGGCCGGGGGTGGGCGACACGCCTTAAGGGCTCTGCATTTCCCCCTGTCCACCCCTCGCCTCTCTGCACAGCAGGAGAAGCCCCCGAATGATGCCAAGCCCGGCTCAGTGCCACAAAAGGCGGCACACAGGGAGCTGAGCCCCGCCTCGCCGAACACAGACCCCCGACCACGCCGAGCAGCCTCAGTTGGCTGACACGGACCCCAGAAGCTGGTGGGCAGGGAGGGAGCCCGATGGGGCCACACACGGGGTCCCAGCACAGGGAGGGAGCGCACGGGCGTCTTGGCATTTGGGAGCAAGCCCGCCAGGCCGGTGCCCGGCTGTACGCAGAGCTAACAAACCTGGGGCGTGCGGGCTCAGCGCGCAGAGTGGCCAGACCAGTGACGGGGTCAGGATATTTTCCAGAGTCCGTCAAATTGATAGGTGACCGTTTTCCAGGGGAAACTCTTGCCTCCCCAGACGTGAAATCAACCAACTGAGCTTGTGAAAAGGCGTCGGTGGACAGGCAGGCAGCAGGGTTGCGGAGTGAGCACGGAGGTGCAGACGGAAGAAACGCAGTCTGACCCGGGCACCGGGGTGGGGGTGGGGTGGGGACCGGGGTGACCTTGGGTGAGCAGGATCGGGGACAGCGCGGAAGGGACCTCCTGTCTACGTGCAGGGGTGGAGGGTAGGGTCAGCACGCGTGTGTGTGCACACCGCCCGTGCCCTGGGAGCATGACCCTGGTGTGGGGGCTCCAGAACCCGTTGCCCCTCTGGTCTCCTGCGGACTTTCAAGGGTAATTGTCTTAGTCGGTGCCGAAGTTTCTGGGTGGATGCTTCACGGTCAGGGAGGGGGCTCGGCACACGGTCTGGCTCGCAGGCGGGAGGCAGGAGGCAGGAGGGGGGAGCAGACAGGCCTGCTGGGGTGTCAGGGTGGAGGGAGTCATGGGGTGGGGGCTCCCCACCCTCCCACCTCCAGAATCCGTTTCTGTCCCTGAGGGCGCGCCCCACGCGCCCACCCCTACCCCCCCCCCCAGGCGAGTGCGTGCTCTGCAAGCATGGGCTTCGAGGCACCAGGAGCCAGGGCTCCGCGTGGACACGTGTGTCCACGTCACGGACCTGCCACGACCGATGCGTGATCTTGGCAGGCTCCCTGATCCCTGTCCATTTCTGTTTCTGTGTTTATGACCGAGCAATTGTAATCGTTCTTTCATAATGGTCTTGTAGGAGCTAAATAAAATCACATATATGAAAGCTTGGCACAGCGCCAGGAAGAGCTGCGTAAACATTGGAAAAGCAGTGGGAACAGCGGTGGGAAAAAGAGGTCTGTTGTGCTGAGTTGGACGGATGTTCGCAGACGATGCTCCAGGCGCTGCCTCGTCTGTAACTGCGCCTTCACAGAGGTACCGGGTGACCCTGCCCACTCGGGGCGTCCGGGAGCTGCCCCGGCCCTGAGCGCGCACCCCCACCCCGTCACCCGTGACACCCACCCCCGCCCCCGGCAGACGGCAGAGATGGCGAGCAGGTGCTCCCTGAGGCCAGAACGCACTCCCCTCCGCCCCCGCCCGGCCCCAGGCACGCCTGGGTACTGAGCCACGGTCAACGAGCACCCATGTCACTGCCACAGCCACGGCACCCACGTGAGGCGGGGGGCAGACGGCAGGGGGTCGCAGACGGCCCCCACACAGCCCGCCGAGGGGCCCGTCCCGGGAGACCGGGGTGCAGGGGCGAGGGCCAGCCTGGCGAGGGGAAGCCTCGGAGACCCCCGTCCCAGAGCCGAAGATGCTGGCCGCGGGGGGGCCACCTCGTCCACCAGGGGACAGGTCGGTTCGGACGGGGCGTCTGGTGCCCGGCTCCAGCCCCGAGGCCAAGACCAGGGACCGGTGAGGCGACAAGACACAGGTCCAAGGCCCAGCGGGCACCTGGCCCTGCAAGCCGGGGTGGGAACCAGGCAGGGGGCGCTGCCGGCCCTCCGCCCCCACGTGCCCCTGCACTGCCCTCCCCCCCACTCCCCCACCCCCCCCCCCCCCGCGTCCCCACGCCCCGCCCCCGCCCCCAGGCCCACGACCCTGCGCCACCCCCCACCCCCAGCCCCACGCCGGGTCCTGCAGCCCGCGCTCAGCTCCCCCTGGACTCAGGTTTCCGACACGCGTGTCAAGCAGCCCCTCCAAACGTACCAGGTTTACAGATTATCCCCGGACTTGGGGAACGACGGTCTGTGTCATCACCGGCCACAGGTGGCGGAATCGCTCAGCCTGTGCTTCTTTCTGCTGCCTCCCGACTTGTGCGAGGACCGGGATTTCCTCCTTCCCCAGACTTTTGCTTTTCACGGGGTCAGTAGTCATTGCCACGAGCTACTGATTGGATTTGGATCCCCCACCTCGGTCACCTGGGCCTCCGTCACCTGGGCCTCTGTCACCTGGGCCCTCGGTCACCTGGGCCTGTCACCTGGCCCCTCGGTCACCTGGGCCCTCGGTCACCTGAGCCTCTGTCACCTGGGCCCTCGGTCACCTGGGCCTCTGTCACCTGGCCCCTGATCACCTGGGCCTCTGTCACCTGGCCCCTCGGTCAGCTGGGCCTCGGTCACCTGGGCCTGTCACCTGGCCCCTTGGGTCACCTGAGTCTCTGTCACTTGGCCCCTGATCACCTGGGCCTCTGTCACCTGGGCCTGTCACCTGGCCCCTCGGTCACCTGGGCCTCTGCCACCTGGCCCCTGATCACCTGGGCCTCTGTCACCTGGCCCCTCAGTCACCTGGGCCTCTGTCACCTGGGCCCTCGGTCACCTGGGCCTCTGCCACCTGGGCCCTCGGTCACCTGGGCCTCTGCCACCTGGCCCCTGATCACCTGGGCCTCTGTCACCTGGCCCCTCAGTCACCTGGGCCTCTGTCATCTGGGCCCTCAGTCACCTGGGTCTCTGTCACCTGGGCCTGTCACCTGGCCCCTCGGTCACCTGGCGCCTGATCACCTGGGCCTCTGTCACCTGGGTTTCTGTCACCTGGGCCTCTGTCACCTGGCCCCTCGGTCACCTGGGCCTCTGTCACCTGGCCCTGTCACCTGGCTCCTCGGTCACCTGGGCCTCTGTCACCTGGCCCCTGATCACCTGGGCCTCTGTCACCTGGGCCTGTCACCTGGCCCCTCGGTCACCTGGGCCTCTGTCACCTGGCACCTGATCACCTGGGCCTCTGTCACCTGGGCCTGTCACCTGGCCCCTCAGTCACCTGGGCCTCTGTCACCTGGCCCCTGATCACCTGGGCCTCTGTCACCTGGGCCTGTCACCTGGCCCCTCGGTCACCTGGGCCTCTGTTACCTGGCACCTGATCATCTGGGCCCTCGGTCACCTGGGTCTCTGTCACCTGGGCCTGTCACCTGGCCCCTCGGTCACCTGGCGCCTGATCACCTGGGCCTCTGTCACCTGGGCTTCTGTCACCTGGGCCTCTGTCACCTGACCCCTCGGTCACCTGGGCCTCTGTCACCTGGGCCTGTCACCTGGCTCCTCGGTCACCTGGGCCTCTGTCACCTGGCCCCTGATCACCTGGGCTTCTGTCACCTGGGCCTGTCACCTGGCCCCTCGGTCACCTGGGCCTCTGTCACCTGGCACCTGATCACCTGGGCCTCTGTCACCTGGCCCCTGATCACCTGGGCCCTCGGTCACCTGGGTCTCTGTCACCTGGGCCTGTCACCTGGCCCCTCGGTCACCTGGGCCTCTGTCACCTGGGCCCTCGGTCACCTGGGCCCTCGGTCACCTGACCCCTCCAACGGGGAGGCCGTGGAAGCCTTTGGTGGGCTCAGCTCTTCTCCCCGGGAAGCAGCCCCTGGACGCCAGGCTCCTCTGTTCCCGCCCCCGCCGCCCCCTCCCCGGCAGGAGGCCAGAGCAGCCGGGCGAGGAGGGCTCCAGATATGGCGGCTGGGGTGTGCGACATTAGCAGCACAAGCACGTACACCAGAAGCCCCAACCTCCTACCTCCCGGTGCTTCTTGCTGATTTTTCTCACCAATTTAATACCAGTCCAGTATCATTTAAATAAACACGGTTTTGAAAAGCTGCCTAAATATCTAACTTGTCATAAAGTTTGAGGACCGCACGGTTTAAGCATGGGGCTGGTTTACTGTGACTCTGGGGTCAGACTCCCGAGGGCACGGGCTAACTGCTTCTGTCCCCTGAGCAGAGCGCTGATGCTGGCGTGTGCGTTGATCAGAGACCCTCGGTGGCGGCAGGGGCACTCATGCCCTCGGTGCGGTTTATGGGACCGTGAGCAGACGGCTGGAAACTATCGGGCCCCCTGGGCTGGGCAGGCGTCCAGACCGCGCTTCGCCAGCCCCCTGGGAGCCGTGACAGGGGCACGGGGGCCGCCCTGCTCCATGGCCGCACGCCTGCCGTTTCTGAAACAAAAGCAGCCCCTCGCTTCCAGAGACTTGGAAACAGGAACTCGCACGGCAGAAGCACACTTAGAAGAGACGCCCACATCCACAGTGGCAAGGGTGCTCGGGACCTGAGCCCGCCCGGTTTCCTCTCGCTCGGCCGCGGGAGCTGCCAAGAGCATCACACACGTCCCGGGGCTGCGCCTGGGGCGCAAGCGGCAGCGAGGTCCTCTGCTGGCTCCGCACACGATAGCACGAGACCGCGGGGACCTGGGGCCGCCGCTCAGAACCGGCCTCGTCTACGAACGGGTGACACGATTCACACCCAGGACTGGGGTAGGAGCGAGGCTTCTCCCGTCGTGCCCCCCACCGCCGGCCCTGCAGAGGCTAAGCCAGGGAAGGTGGCAATTCCCCGAGAGCTGGGGGGACCTGACTTGGGGGCGCTGGGGGCGCCAGTGGCCGAGTTCCCCAGGGAACCTAGCAGACTGGATCTTGAGGTCAGGACCGCCTCCTCTCTGCCACGAAGAAAGACACTCGGACTAGACCCCACGCCTCCCGCTCCTGGGGGCATCACGTGGTCAGATCACCCTGCCAGGATCTGACCCGGTTGGGGGCGCTCACCACAGGTCCCCAGGAACTGCTCACAGACACGACGTCCCCTGCAGCGTCCCCAGCACGGAGGGCCCCTCCGTGGATGGCAGCCACACACGGAGGCACACCCCCACGCGCACACGCAGGCACATCCATATGCGAGAGCCCACATGCACACACCGCGGGGCCCCTTCCCCGCGCTTGGCTTCCTGCCTCTGTTTTCCCTGCTGGCGTGTGAAAATTGTAGATTTGAGTAGAGTTGGTGGGAACCTGGAAACAGTACAGATTCTAGGAGGTCAGCGACTTCTAAGTAATGCCTGCATTTGATGGGGAACAAAATCACCATTCTCTGGCGAGCTGATCCTGTTTGGTGATATGAAGTCAGAAGGTCCTGAGACTGATTTTGTTACCCGAGTGACTCTGTAAGATAATGGAATGGTGGGGGGCCTGGGTGGCTCAGCCGGTCGAGTGACCGACTCCTGATTTCGGGTCAGGTCGTGATCTCACGGTTCATGGGTTCGAGCCCCATGTCGGGCTCTGTGCTGACAGTGTGGAGCCTGCTTGGGATTCTCTCTCTCCTGATCTCTCTATCCCCACTCTCAAAGTAAACTTTAAAAAATAAAATGAAGTAAAACAAAACCAAACCAAAATAAAACAAAATAAAGGGACAGAACTGTCCAGGCCAAGTCCTCGGCGGCCTCTCCGGGAGCGGAGTCGTGGAGGAAGTTCTTCCCGGAAGCCGACCCGTGGCCACCAGGACCTTCAGCCCTGCTGGCAGGAGGGTGGAGACACGGGGTCAGAGGATAAGGAAACATGGTTTATGTGCTCCTGAGCCCGGGGTGCGGACGCCCTCACCATGGCCCAAGGGGGCCGGACCGGGCCACGTCTGTATTTCAGGCCCTCCTGTCCTTCGCACCACGAGTGCATTGCAGGCAGGACGCAGTCTGGGATGAAGGACTGGAACCCAAAGCGTGGAGACAAACGGGACAAAGTAAGTCGGGACCCATGGCTCAGCAGGCCAGCTGCCCACGCCGTGGGTGCGGCTTGCTTTAGTGGACGAAGCTCAGGGGCACCGTGGCCGCCCGAGGTGAGGGTGAGTGGACGTGCCTTCCCGCCTTGCATCGGAAGGTGAGGGCCGCACAGGGCTCTGCGCCGCGGGGTCCCGAGTGGAAAGCTTATGCCACGGGCCCTCCTCTGCCTGCCCTGTGCCCTTGCTGGATGCCGGACACCTGTCACCACGACCTAACCGCTACCTCCATTCTCCCTCTCTTCCCACGGCCACTGGAGGATCTTTCTGGAGCACACACCTGACCATATCATTTTTACCTGCAACCTTATAGTATGTGTAGGACCTTAAGCAAAGGCTCACACGCCTGAGTGGACACGGCCGGCGGGAGGAGGTTCCCACCCCCTTGCCTTTGCTCCGGCTGTCCCTGTCCACAAGCCCACACAGGCACACCTCCCTCCGAGGCCCGGCCTGGCCACCCTTCCTCCAGGCCCACTGCGCAGACCACACTGCATTGGAGCCTCTGTCTCTACAGCAGGCTCTGAGCTCGGGGGTGGGGTGGGGGGGGGCAGTGCATCTTAGCCCGTGACACTCGGAGCCCTGGGTGCAGATGATGGAGGAGGAGCTCAGCGCTGCGCCCCAGTGCGTGCCACCCGCCCACCGAGGTGCCGTGATGACAGGGACCAAGGGGGGCCGACCCTGGCTTCTCCACTGTGTCCTGAAGGCTGTGGGAAGGGCCTGGATCCCGGGAATGGCTCTGGTGCCCCGGTGCCAGCTGGCACCCACCGCAGGTGTGTGTGCTGTCTGATCCCTGGTGCTGGGGTGGACGGGGCTAGAAGTTCCTTCCATCCGTGCCCCGTGGCCGCCCTCCCATCCGGGCTGTTACAGAAGGGACAGGTGCGACAGCCCGTGTAGGAACGAGGACCTTCCCAGGACAGCCCGGGGCCGGATGCTGTGTGCCGAACAGACAGCCCTCGGGCCCGTCTCACCGTGGCTGAGAGCTGCCCCCCCCCCCACCCCCCGCAGGGATTTCAGGCCACCAGGCAAGGCCACCTGGACCGACGCGCTTCTGCCCACGTGCTCGCTGATGCTGAAGCATCTTTAACACACAGCAACGCCCGTGTCCCCCGGTAAGGAAGGTGATCGAGGCTGAAGGGCCGCGTGATGGTAAATTTTATGTACAAATGTGACTAGTACTTAGGTACTCGGTAAACCTCAGTTGAGATGTTGCCGTGAAGGTATTTTTAGATGAGAGGAACACTTCAATCAAGGAACCTAGAATAAGGTAGGTTGCCTTCCACACTGTTGGGGGCAGGGCGCGGGGCTGACCTTACCCGGGGAAGCCCTGAACAGAGAAAAGACGGACCACCCAAAGAAGAGGGAGTTCTGTCTCCAGGCGGCCTCTGGACTCGGCTGCAGACCAACTCTTTTTGGAGTCTCCAGCCTGCTGGCCAGCTCGGCCTATTTCAGACTTGCTGGCCCCCACGACTGCGTGAGCCAATGCCTTAAAATACCCACCCCTCCCTGGCATCCATGACTGGTCTTGTTTCTCTGGAGAGCTTGGGCTCATGTGGCCAGTTTTCTCAGGACAGGTGGCCGCGCCCACAGAAAGTGGCATCAGGGACAGGGCTGCTTCTGGATCCCTTCCCGAGGAGGGGGCCTCGGGCATCTGTAGCGGTACCACAGGGAGGGAATAACACAGAAAGTGCCCCAGGCCAGGGCACAGAGAGGGACCGCGCACACCCCCAGTTTGCCCAGGGCTCGTGCTGAGTGACCTGGAAGTTACTGGAACACACTTGGTAATGCACCAGGTTGGATTTCAGTGGTTCTACTGACACATCAGGAAAACAACTGCCAACCCAACCCTCCCGAGAATCGGCCACGTGGAAATGCAGGATTTCTGCAGACTTCTGTTACGAGGACCCACAGGGCAGCCGATGTGCTGGCGGTGGGCGGCCACATCTGGTCCTTCGACGATAACGTATCTAGGAACACGTCTATCTGGAAAGGTAGAGATGTCTACAAAGAAAGCCACAAAACTGTATGAAAGCCCAAAACAGGTCGTGTATAAATGGGACAATTAATCACGCTTCTGTATCAAAAGACTTTCAATTGTGAAAGGTCAGTCCATTCTACAGTAACTTCTTAATTTTAATAATTAAAATACATTTCTAGTGAGACTCCTACTCGGGTGTGTTTTGTGTGTGTGAGTGTGAGAGCACGTGTGTGTGTGTGTGTGTGTGACTTGATAATCTGGTTCTGAAGATCATTTGGATTCCGGCTCTGGAGGAATAAACATTTAGAAATGGCCAAGAAATCGCGGAAAGCTGTGCGAACAATCTGCACTATTAGAGCGGGTGGTGAGGTATGAAGGTGACGTCACGCCAACATGAGACTATGCATTCAGGTCAGTGGAATAGATCGTCCAGAAGGAGATCCGATTACACAAAGGGATTGAGAGACAGAAGTGCCATTTCACACTGATGAGTAAGGAACGAATTACCCAGTAAATGCAGTTGGGAAAACAAGATACCCTTTTGCAAAAAAATAAAGTGTAACTCCTACCATGGTCCGCGTAAAACAGATCAAAATAATGTAAATAAATGTAAAATAAATGTAAATAAATAAATGTAATAAAAATAAATGTAAAAAACAATTAACTACAAAATGATTAGAAGAAAATATAAAATACTTGTTTACCTTGGGGCTAGCTTATCATAACACTTGAGCTATTTTTAAAATTTTTTTTACTATAATTTATTGTCAGGTTGGCTAACACACAGCATATACAGCGTGCTATTGGTTTTGGGGGTAGATTCCCGCGATTCATCACTTACATACAACACCCAGTAACACCTGAGCTATTTTTAAAAATCCAGGAGTCTTGGGGCCCCTGGGTGGCTCAGTCAAGGAAGCATCTGGTTCTTAGTTTCGGCTCAGGTAGTGATCTCTCTGTTTTGTAAGTTCAAGCCCCACATCAGGCTCCGCACTGGCAGCACGTAGCCTGCTTGGGATTCTCTCTCTCTCCTCTCTCTCTCTCTGTCCCTCCCCCACTCAAGCAGTTTCTCTCTCTTTAAAATTAAATAAATAGGGGCGCCTGCGTGGCTCATTCAGTTAAGCATCCAATTTCAGCTCAGGTCAGGATCTCACGGTTTATAGGTTCCAGCCCCGCGTCAGGCTCTGTGCTGACAGCTCAGAGCCTGGAGCCTGCTTCGGATTCTGTGTCTCCCTCTCTCTCTGCCCCTCTTCTACTCCTACTCTCTCACAAGTAAATAAATAAACTTAAATTTTTTTTTAATAAAAATTTTAAAAAATCCAGGAGTCTTGAAAGGTTAACATCTCTGACTTACAAACGGCTCCTATAACTCAGTCAGGAGAAAAACAAACGTGAGCACAGACTGTGATCAGGTCAATCACAGGAGAGGACATACAACCAGAAATAAGTGCACGGAAAGATGTTTAACTTTGTAATAATTAAAAAAAAATGAAACGGTATTTTGCCCATCACATTGAGAATAGTTAAAAAGTCTGATAATACCTCTTTTTTCATATACTGCTATCACATGCATAAACTGGTAAAGCCCTCTCACAGGGTAATTTTGCAGTAAAAACGCACAACTCTATGAGCAAAAACCCTGTGCCTCAGAGCCTAATTTATAAATACGGTACGCATGCGCGTACTTGTACAAGAACAACAGCCGTCTGCAGCCACACAAAAGAAGCTGTGATGTCACCAGAAGGGACACCTGCGTCCAGGCTCCGATGGGAAGAGAGCTCCACGTTCCACTGCTTCTTGTCAAGGGTCTTAAGCAAACATAGAACAATAGCCAACAGCCGATTTCCTTTGGAAAACAAAACAAAATCCAACGAGAAATAACAATCCGATCCCAAGGCCCCTGGGGCAGGGCCTTGGGGACCTGAGGTGCCCACTGCGCGTGCGTTTCACGCTTGGGATTAATGTGGGGGGGCCTCGGGCTGCGGTGGGCTGGGGGCTCGTGGGGTGAGACCCTTGGCGCTTGAGACACAGAGTACGGCGTGCTGGGGGCTGGGACCATCTACCTTCTCTGCTTGTGCTCTTCTAGAGTTTTTGAGGGAGAGGCCTGGCCCAGGGCAGCGAGACACTGGGGGGAAGTGCGCGGTGGGGACACGGCCGTGAGGTCAGGGCTTGCGTGGCCAGAGGTGAGCTCGTCACGTGCTGCTCTTCAAGGCACGTGCCCCCGTGCAGGGGAGGCAGCCCCAGGGCTGCCCACCGAGGTCATCCACCTGCTGCTTGGGGACCTCCTCCCCCAGCACTGGCCATAGCTCATAGGCTCAAAACGAAGGCAGCCCCTCAGGCTTGCTTATTTTCCCCAAATCGCCCTTTTAACCAAGAGCTTCCTCTTGGCTTAAAAAAAAAATTTTTTTAATGTTTATTTGTTTTTGTGTGTGTGAGAGAGAGAGAGAGAGGAGGGGAGGGGCAGAGAGAGGGAGACACAGAATCTGAAGCAGCTCCAGGCTCTGAGCCGTCAGCACAGAGCCCGACGTGGGGCTCGAACCCACGAGATCATGACCTGAGCCGAAGCTGGCCGCTCAACCGACTGAGCCCCCCAGGCGCCCCTCCTCTTGGCTTTTATGGTAATTTGGTAAGAGAAAGAGTTTCAGCTCCAACCTTGCTCAGAACTTACACCACTCTTGCTTCTGCTCCGCGGAAAACACAAATGACTACTGTCGGCATTTTCTGCCGCTGGGCCATCTTTCTCAGGGGCCTGCTCTTTCCAAAGAAGCCTGGCATCCGAGCGGCCCTCCATCTGTCACCTTCCCAGTTGGGCATTTTCCGGCCTTGAGGGGCCCTTATTCCCTGTCCTCAATGGAGTGGCTCCTGGCAATGGCTTGCTCCTCTCTTGACTTCTGCAGGGCCTGGAGACTGGCACCAAGACCCCCCCCCCCCGCCCCCACCCAGGGCCCCGAGCTGAGGAAGGGGCTCAGAAGTGCCCTGCAAGGGACCGGATCTGGCGAAGAGTCCTCGGCTATTCCCTTGACCTTCACCTACCCAGAGATCGGTGACGTCCCTCCCTCTGGGCTGTGTGTAGATGGGGAGAGCGAGGGACCAGAGGGCTGTCGTGTGCGGACCAGGAGCAGACCATCCTCCCCGGGGGCCCAGCCCGGGTAGCTGTGAGGTCTCTGTGTCCCTCCCCACCCTGGCCACCAGCTGGGGCAGGGCCTCGGGGACCTGAGGCGCTCACCGAGCGGTGTTCACATGGATGGATACACATCTCTCCTGGCAGCCACGTGGCAGCGAGACCTCTCTGCCCCACGTCGGGTGTGCTGTGGCTCCCGTGGCAGGGTGCTCCCTGCCAGCACAGGGTGTGACCTCCCAGCAAGGAGAGCCAGAGGGTCTGGAGGCCACTGGGACCTGTGCTTTCACAGAATGGCACAAGCTTGGGCACTTATTCATGAGCTCTACGTTTTAAGGCATCGCCAGTAATGTCACGTAAGGAATCAATGCACGCTCAGCTCCAACCGCAGAGCCCCGCTGGGGCGGATGGATTTCTCTGCCGCGCTCACACGGCCATGGATGCAGTTTTAAAACCCACCTCTTTTTTCGAAAGCTGAGGCTAGGGACCTGGGTTTAGGATTAATCAACAGTGATGAGGCAGATAAACGGGATAAACTTTCTACATATGCTGCGGGGTTTCCCCTCCAGTTTAACGGAGCCCCTCTGCGGCGTGCCGCTTGGGGTGTAGTGCTGTCTGTGACCCGCTTTCCGGGTGGGCGTAGGGACAGCCATCCAGCTGTGAGTCTCTGGAATCTGAAAACAGCAAACACGCTATTCTCCCTAAGAGTGAACGTCACGGATGAAAATCAACTGCTGGGTTTTCCGGAGAAGTGTAATCGCTACTTTACATGAGATTGCAGACATCAGCGTCCACATCAAGGATGGTGGTGGAGGCCATGTTATTTTGGGGGGCTCCGTGGGCTCCCCTGCGGTGCCAGCATGAGATAGCTGTGTTTCTGGAGGTGTGGTTTCACTCTTGAGATTGTTCAGAGGGACGAGGATCAGAGAAGCACAGAAATCTCGGGCAGGACGGGATCGAGGGGTTGCCCAGCCATGGTCGGATTGTGCGTGTTTTTGGGAGCACACCTCCCGGCTGAAATGGGCGACAGATCACAGTCGTGTCTGGAGGGGGACCCCCCCCGCAGGGGCCTGCCCTCAGGGCCCTCCCGCCGAGCGACACCACCAGGGGACTGACAGCTTGTGGCACGGTCGGTGGGGAGGGGACAGGCTGGCGGTGTCTAGGGCCCTCACCAAACGAGCTCACACCTCCCTGCCCGTGAATTCCCCCCCTCCCCTGTGCACCCACGCCCCCAACCCCCTGCCCGGCACCAGCTTCCCAGGCATAGTGGCAGTGAGGTCTCTCCCCCGACGAGCCCGCTGCACCCTGCCCTGCTCTGTGAGGCCCCGCGGCTCTGCTCAAGGGTGGAGACGGGCTCCCCTCTCTCTGAGCGCAAGGCACAACAACACAATGGGACCAGGGCTGCAGCTGTCTCCCTGCCCTGTTTATACATTGGGATTTCACGTCCTCCCTGCTTATACGAGCACACAGCGAAACCACAAATGGGAAAAAGTGACGCCCGAAGCTTTTTATATTTTTTATCATGAGATTTCCTCCAAAGCAGCCCAGGGAGCCTGAAGACACCCTGCCCCAAAACAGGGGACTTGTGGTGACTCCTGCTTCTGCCTCACCAGCGCAGTATCACCTCACCTTTCTTCCTCTGTGACCTTTTCCAGCACAAACGGCTCTGAGACATCACAGGGAGACTGACGTCACACACACACCCCGCCGTCTTCCTGCGGAGCATTTCCAGGCCGGTGGGTGGATGTGGACGGTGCTGCGGGGCCCGAGGCCTGGAGCCCCAGCGACGCCCAGGCCAGAGCGCGAGGCGGCCAGCTCCAGGGGCCCGACCGGCCTGTCCCCAGCCCTGCTCGGGCAGTTCTAACCACAGCCCAGGCGGCCAGAGCGTGGCCGCCTCTCTCTGTGCGGGATAATCAGAGGAAACGGAATCCTCCCCTCGCTCCAGAAAGGGGGGTCCTCGTCCAGGCACGGGAAGCTGTCACCCGTGCATTTTCCTACAAGAGACCCCAGCTTCCATCCACAGCAGGGGTCTCTGGCCTCCCTTCTCCCAAATTAAGACTCAACCAGTCAGGAGCTCAGTGTCTGCTTCCCACAGCCCCGGGGCTGAGGCACAAGTTACGTGAGAATGATCGTTCTTCCTCAGGTGGGAAGAGCTGCCCCTCTCTGGTCCAGGCTCCTTCCAGGGCTTTCCACCAAGGCCAGGTGCCCTGACCCACCCCCTCCCTCTGATCAGCACGCACGCCGTTGGACAGCCAGGTGCCAGGCTCCCTCGGCCGCCGAGTCAACGCGTCCCTGCCCTGGTGGCTGCCTGATCCCTCGGGAGTTGGTGAGGGCTTCCAGGGGTGAGGATCTGGGGATCCCTCGGGGAGAGAGGCTCAGTCTTACGCAGGCCCTACCCACCCAGCTGGTGACCAGGTCGAGGGACTGGAACTATCAGCCGTCCCAGTCACAAGGGCGAGAGGCCCAGAGGTCCCTGGCATTGCCCCTGAGAAATCAGTGAGACCTGACTGGGCAAGGCTTCCGGGCGACTCACCTGCCCAGGGCAAAGGGCAAAGGGCAAAGGACACGCAGCTCTCAGCAGGGTTGTTGCTGATGCTCAAACAGCCAAGATTCAGGGACACAAAGAAGGCAGGGCTGGAGGCGGAAGCTGGGGTGGAGGCCAGGGGTAGGGGCCGGGGGTGGAGGCTGGAGGCGGAGGCCGGCCTCTCCATGAAGATCCCCTGCCCTTTTGCCCTCCTGAAAACTGCCCATGTGCCTACAGGAGGAGCGAGTGCCTGGAGGCACAATGGCTTTGAACGGAGCAGAGGCCTGCTGCCTCGTGTGACAGCTTGGTGACGGAGGGTAGACCGCAAAGGGGCGGCTCTGGATGACGCCGCACGGGCTCACACCCCAGCCGGCCTGGCCGGAGAAAAGTTCCCAACACAGCGCAAGAGGAAATAAATGCACACATCCCGGGCCTGTGGATAAAGCTTCCACGCAAATCAGGGGGCCTGGCAAACCCCATCAATTTTCCACCAAAATGACATGAACACGCACATTAGGTTCAGGGCGGAGCGAGAGCTGACGGCAAGGGTCACGGCTCTTCTCTTCCCCACGGACTATCCTATCGACGGGCGCCCCAAGCGGATCGTTCTATTCGCCGACGGCGCCCGCGCTTTACCGGGACAGCACCACCACCTGTAGAACATCAGCCAAGGCCGTTCGCACTCACTCACTCACTCACTCACTCACAGTGCCGCTGCCCTACGAGGGAACACGGGACCCAGCCCCGGTGGCCCCGAGTCAGTTGGGATGGTTTATCAAACACTCAGATGTGGAAGTCACTGTCCCTGCTCCCGGAAGGGCAGAGAAGCATCAGACGTAATCTTGCTCCCAAAAGGAAAAAACCATACGTGAACGGACACTTTTCTAAAGAAGACATCCGGGTGGTCAACGGACACACGAAAAGACGCTCGACATCACTCAGCGTCAGGGAAAGACAAATCAAAACCACAGTGAGATACCACCCCACACCTGTCAGAATGGCTAATACCAAAACCACAAGAACCAACAGGTGTTGGCGAGGAGAAAGGGGAGTCCTCGTGCGCCATTGGTGGGCACGCAAACTGGTGCAGCCACCGCGGACGACAGCGTGGAGGGTCCTCAAGAAGTTAAAAGTAGAACGACCCTACGACCCAGCAATTGCACTAACTAGGTATTTATCCAAAGAATATGAAAACACTAATTCAAAAAGATATATGCACCTGTATGTTTATTGCAGCATTAACAACTGTCAAACTACGGAAATAGCCCAAGTGTCCACTGACTGATAAGTGGATACAGAGGATGTGGCTTCCATACAGTGGGTTTTTACTCAGCCATAAAACATGGAATGAAATCTTGCCATTTGCAATGATGTGGAAGGATCCGGAGTGTATTGTGCTAAGTGAATCAAGTCAGTCAGAGAAAGACAAACGCCGTATGATTTCACTCGTGTGGAATTCAAGAAACAAAACAAATGGACAAACAAGGGAAAAAAGAGACAAACACCAGACTCTTAACTCTAGAGAAACAAACTGCCGGTCACCAGAGGGGAGGTGGGAGGGGCAGCGGGTGAAACAGGTGATGGGGACTAAGGAGGGCACTCGTCCGAGATGAGCACCGGGTGATGTGCGGACGTGTTGAATCACCAATTTGTACACCTGAAACTAATGTAACGCTGTAACACCGCATGGTGATTGTACTGCAATTTAAAAACCGACGAAAGGGGCGCCTGGGTGGCGCAGTCGGTTAAGCGTCCGACTTCAGCCAGGTCACTATCTCGCGGTCCGTGAGTTCGAGCCCTGCATCGGGCTCTGGGCTGATGGCTCAGAGCCTGGAGCCTGTTTCCGATTCTGTGTCTCCCTCTCTCTCTGACCCTCCTCCGTTCATGCTCTGTCTCTCTCTGTCCCAAAAATAAATAAACATAGAAAAAAAAAATTTATAAAAACCGACGAAGAATCTAATCGGAGTAGGGACGCGGTCAAACTGGAATGATCTTGCGGAGTAAGAAGCGACCCAGAGGATGTCGTGGCCACGGTCCAGACGAATCTGTAGATCAGTGACAGGACACATCATGGGAGGGGGATTGACAAGGGGCTATTGCTCAAGTCAGCGTGCTTGGGGTGTAAGAACACCCAAATCCCAACCCTCATCGCCGGCCGTGGCTGTACCGCCGTGGACTCGTAATAACAATAAAAGAAAAAAAACCCAAGAGTGTCCCATCCTACAGTTTCTGTGGAATATGAGGATCAGTGAAGCCTTCGGAATGAAATTAAATGTGTGACACTGAATTAGCCAATGTGAAAAACCTAAAATCAGCCCCAAAGAGCGTCTTACTGCAGACTCATAGCCAACGTTAAGGTTGCTTCTCAGGAAGCAGAGCCGTGGCCTTGCTGCTAACAAGGTGACCGTGTGTGATGCCCCCTGCGCGGGGACAGGCTGCCGGGCCATCAGCTAATGGCACCGTGGCGTGGGATCGTCCCCTGTGGGACAAGCCACTCTATGGACGGAGTCGCTCCACGGTCCAGGCAGGAGGGGGCAGCAGAGAGCAGCCGGAGGGGCCGTGGGATGTGGGGTGAGCGAGGCTGGGCTTCGGGGCGGGAAGTATGCGGCCAGTCGGGCACACCGGACACCGGGCACTGGCCGGGCGGCGGCCAGGGAGAGGGCACTGGGAGAGCGCCTTTGGTTTCGGTTCCTTGGTTCAGGATCTTCCGAGAGTCTGATTTCACGTCTCTTTTCTTAAGAGGATTGGCCGACGGTGCACACTTCCTACATTTTCATCTGTGTCCCTGATAAAATGGTTACAGAGGCCGCCCTGCAGCGCGCCCGCGGGAAAGCCCAACTGCTGACATCAGCCCCTGCCTGGGACCTCCCGCCGCTCCACCGTCCGCGAGTCTGCGTAACCGTACCCGCGACTTTGCTTCCCTCCAGAATATGGTAGATCCGGAGAGCGTCTTCTGAACGCCCAACGTGGGAGGGGTGTCGTCTGAACTTGAGAACGAGGGAATGAGCCTAGCGTGACTCAGACCCGGTGAACCCGCGTGGGCGCCTCTTCTCAGCCGGTTCCTTCCGGGGCCTCACCCGCCCCCTTGAGACGCCCGGTTTCACCGCTCGCCCGTCGCCTCGAGGACCTCAGGTGTGGGTTTCCAAACTCCGTGCTCTCGAAAACAGCCCTCACCGGTGTCTGTCTCTGAGCAGCACGCGCCCTCTCCCATTTCTCAAACATCACCGAGAACAGTTCCCACATCTGGTCAGGGGGTTGTCTCAGTCCTGCGAGTCCTGCTCCCGTGGGACAGGAGCCCTGGGCTCGTGCGTCCACCTGCCTGTCCACAGGCGTCCGTGACCTGTCGCCGTGCTCTGCCCTCTGTGATCCTCGTTTTCCAGGCAGTAGAGAGGGAGCCGAGTCGTGCCGTCTCCCTGGGCACGTGTCGCGTGCACGCCTCTGGGGGCGGGCGTCTCTCTGCTCCTTCCTTGCTCTGACCACAGAGTTTTGGTGCTTCCACGCGGCTCTCAAGCGCACTTGGGCGTCCACCTGTGGCCAGGTGCGGCAGGATCGACCTCGCCCCTCACTCTCAGGAGAGGGACCCTGGCCCCATCCCAGCGACGCTGACCCCAGACCCGGCTTGCACCGCAGAGGAGGGTCCCTGTAAGACGGAGCAGAGGCTTTGCAGGGGAGGCGTGCACGGAGCCGTCTCCCTTCCTCACCCCTTCCAGTGCCCGTTGTCTCCCACCCCATCCCCACGAGGCCGTGCCAGACAGTCCTGCTGGAATCGTGGGGAAGGGGAGCCTGTGGGATGGGCTTCCGGGCCCTGACCGGCAACAGGGGCGCTGCCCGCAGCTGGACCCTCAGCTGTGCCGGACTCGGTGGCCGGAGGTTTCCATCTGGCAGTGCCCCCCCCAGACCCCCACTCCAGGAGCACAGCCAGGGGAGCCAGCCACACTGGCTTATTCCCTTTACTTAGAAACGTTTCTACGTGTCCCTGCTTCTTTGGTTCTTTCGTCTCCACCCTCACTGGTGTCCTCCGTGCCGTCATATTGAGAACACCGTTCTGGGGACCCCCAACCCTTCAGGGCCACCCCAGCTCCCACACCCGAGACCTTGGGACTGTGCCTGTCTTTCCTGGGACCCGAGGTCTGTCCTCCCTGCCTGTTCTTAAGAATTACCTTCCTGTCTTTGGAATGGGAAATTGCCTCTGAGATAAACTTGTGACCTGTCACCTCCAGGAGGCAGACTCTCGTGCCCTCGGACTAAATATGTGGCCACCACGCTGGCTCTCCCGTGTCCCGTCTCTGCGACACGGTCGGTGGTGCCTCCTCACACGCCCGCACACACGCACATCACTTCTGGTTCCATCTCCTTGCAAAGCCCGTCGCTCCTCTTAGTGACGTCGCGGAGAGACATCTGCCCCTGTAATTAGAACTCCACGCTCACTGTATTGATTACGTCCTTCCTGATTGCCGAGATGGAAACGATCGGGCGACGAAGTATGACAGACGCAGGGGCGCCTAGGTGGCTCAGTCGGTTGAGTGTCCGACTCTGTCTCGGCTCCGGTCACGATCTCATGGTTTGTGGGTTCGAGCCCCATGTGGGGCTCCACGCTGACAGTGTAGAGCCTGCTTGGCATTCTCTCTCCCTCTCTCTCTGCCCCTCGTCCTCTCACTCCCTCTTTCTCTCTCTCAAGAATAAATAAATAAACTTATATAAAAATAAGTATGACAGACGCTTCTCTGCTCTGTGCTCCTGCAGATGGGGAGTCCGGTCAGCGGACTGTCAGGGGCTGAGTGCTGGCTGCTGTCGCCCTGCTGCCCTCTGGGCACGTCTGCTCCTCGGTGGGGTCGCGTCTTCCTACCGTGTGCGTCCCTGTCTCGAGTCCCTCTCCTGAGAACGCAGCCGTCCAAGCCGTCCACGCGGCTGAGGGCGTGCCCCACACCCTCCCCCCGGCCCCGATGTCCAGAGATGCGACCACACGGTGACCTCCAGTCCCTCTGGTCCTTCAGCCCGTGACCGCCCCCTGCCGTTCGTCCGGTCCCGCGTCTCAGACAGTGGGTTTCCGTGGCCGGCTCGCCAGCTCCTCTGTGAAATGCCGTTCGGGGAGATGGGCTGGGTCTGCCCGGCCGGGGCCCGACGAGGAGACTGCCTGGGGCTCCTCTGCCGGCCCCACTCGGCTCTCCCCCTGCTCCCTTCTCTGCGCACACCCCCTTCCCTGCCCACGCGTCCCGGGACGGTGCTGCCCTGGCTCTGGAGCTCCGGCGCCTTCCCCTCCTTCTCCAACACGGGACCGGCCCTTCAGGTGTGGCTCATCGGCATTATTGCCAGCATCCCGAGCGTGGTTCCTGTGGGGAACCTGGATGCCCGTCCCCACCTCGAGGCCTGTGATGGCTCGATGCACATGGCCGGCCGACGGCGTGGGAGACGCGCGGGGAGTCCAGCACGGGACGTGCACTGTGGGAGAGGGGGCAGCCGGGGTCCCGTTCGGGGTTCTGCTCCTGCGCGGGCGGGGGTGGGCTCCCGTGGCTGTGAACGCTGCACAGACACAGACTCGTGCCTGCCCCTCCCTGGGCAGGGACACAGCCTCACAGCGCGTCCTGAGGGAGCCAAAGAGGCCTCCGTGGGGCGGGGAACCTGGGGGCCCGGACGCCCTCTGCGCGTGTGGCCTCAGGGGTCTTCTAGTTGTCGCCTGCACCTCCGGGCCCACCGCACCTGCTGCGGGGGACCGTGGAGAGCAGGTCTGTGGGGGCAGCAGGAGGGTCGGGGGCTGTGGACCAGCCCGCAAGGACGGCCCAAAGGTGCACGTGCTGCGTGCTCGCGGTGCAGGGAGAGGCGTCCCGCGGAGGGGCGGGTGTCAGGAGCCACCCCGGGGTCAGAGGGCTCACACCCCAGGTGTCGCCAAGGCTGCTCCTGGCGCCTGATGCCTGGGTTTCAGTCTCTCCCTCACCGTCTCGAGACCACCTCCCCGACCCACCCCACCCCGATGCACACGACCTCCACGCGGACACCTCCAGCCTGAGTCCCTCCACCAGGCCCAGAGTTCCTGAGAACATCCCGAATGTGCCTGGCCAGGCCCTTCCAGAACCACCCGGGGGCTTCCGGTTCTCCTGCTCCTGGGCCGACCTCCCCACTCCGAGCTCACATGTACTCGTCCCCCACATCTGTGCACAACACCGCCCTGGGGCTACGTCACCGCCGCCCGTCTCCCCGCCGGCCTCCTGCTTCTCGCAGCCCCTCCCCCGCACCGATCGCAGGGACCATCTGAAATCATCATCTCAGGCTCGCCCTCCGCGGCCCGAACACCCGTCGGCTCCCCGTGTTGCGAGTCGCACAGTCCGAGGCCCTCTGGTGCCCCCCGCTCCTGGCTGCTCTTCACCCTGGTCGCCAGCCACGCCCCCCCCCCCCACGGGCCCCAACTCGGCTCTGCGTTCTCTCCCCCCACCTTCCCCCAGCGGGCTTCCTCTCCTCACCCCTGCGCAGCTTGGAGCCGCCTGCGGCCAGCACCTTCCTTCACGCCCCCTCTCAGCCTGGTCTGCTTCCTCACAACCTGAGCCCCACGACGAGACGGGGCTCGCCGGGAGCGTCCCCCGCCCTCAGCACAGACGTGCAGAGCCGCTCACGCGGGAGCCCCGGGTGGAGACCTCTGTGGAAACAGATTTTCCTTCTTCAGCTCTTACGCCTTGTTCACCTAGAGCTCAGTCGATGCATTGGTAAAGACAGAGGGACGTTCAACGTTTGAACAGCCGGTTCGCGGTTTGCTCCTCGAAGGGGTGCTCACCGGCTGTCAGAACGCAGTCCGTGCACCTGTCTGCGCTCCGGGAGCTCTCGGTCCACACGGGTGCTGAGCCAAGAGCAGGGCCGTTCTGCCCAGCACCTCCTCGGGGACCCTCGGACCGTCCCGTTCGGGGCGACAGCGGCGCATCGGAACGACCGCCGTTGCTTATGAAACACTGTTCCCGTCTCAGAAAGAACTGCGGTGACTTCTTCGTCAGGCTTTTTCCGCCGTGAGGACGTGTCACGAGAGTTATTCACTGATCCACTTGAGGGAGATGTTATGCCCGCCTGTGGGTGCAGCAGCACAGAGTTTTTTAAATGCCAAACTCCACGTGAAAACAGAGCACAAACCCCGTTTCTGCCGCACTGGGCTGAGAATCTGCGGGGGGTAGGGTGTCATAAGAAACCAGTACTTTTTAGGCTGCTTGAAAACAAATCTCATCTTGGAAGAAGGAGGGCAACCGTCTTACAGAAGAGCCCACAGTTACTCTGGGGAGCATCCGATGGACCTGATACTCTATCGCTCATGATGTTTGGGGACTGTCACTGGAGGTGTGGGGGCTGCTGAACAGCTCGAGAAGCACGCGTCTGCGTCACCTGGGACAGAAAGGAAACCACCGGCCTAGGCAGGAAGCAGAGACGCAGGGGAGCATTCGGTCCGGGGCCTCATGGGATCCCTCCACACCCGTGTGGCCTCGGCGGAACTTGTACCATTTTTTCTGTGGCTAAAAATAACCCAAATTTGCTCTCATATCGCTTTGGAGGGGGGAGGTACAAAACGGATCTGCCGGGCTGCGGCACGCACCCCCTCGGCCTCCAGGGGTGGTCTCTCGGTCTGTGGCTCGCGTCTCCACCTCCAGGCAGGCGGCGTGGTTTCCTCTGACTGCTCTCGTCCCCCGGCTCTTGTGCGTGGCAAGGGCCCTCAGCCTGAGACCCGCCCTCTTGCTGCACGTGTCAGGGCCGTCTCGTCTGGGCTCCAGCGTCCAGGCCTGGGTCCGGCGCTTACTCGGCCCGCCCAACGGGGCTCCGTGCCCCACGCCTGGTGCCTCCTCACATCCCTCTCCTCCCCCGTCGTGCTCTCCGCTTCGCCGAGCCGGACGACTTCAGATGCCTCTCACGTGAGCGGGCTCGGGCAGCCGTGTCCCCGGACCGGCTCACTTCACTTGGCACACAGCATGTTGTCACACGCTGCAGGGTTCCATCCCTTTTTGTGGCGGAACAGCGTGCCGTCGTGTGCATGGGCCACGTCCTCTTTGTCCACTCGTCCACGCATGGACGCCGACGTCTCCACATCGTGGCTCGGGCAAGCAGCGCTGCAGCGAACGTGGGAGACGAGACGGCTCTTCCAGATCCCGACTTCAATTCTTCTGGATAAACACCCCGAAGTGGGATGGCTACAGCATATGACAGTTCTAATGCGGTTTCTTGAGAAATCTCCGCAGTTTGCACCATTCTGCACTCTGGCCGACACTGCACACGGCTCCCTTTCCTCCACATCCTCGCCAACGCCTGTCGTGTGCCGTCCATACCAGCCACCCCGACCGGGCGCGTCTCCTGATGAAGAGTGAGGCCGAGCACCTTTTCATTGGCCTGCTGGCCATTTGGACGTTTTCTTGGACGAAGTATCTACCCAAGTCCTGAGTCTCTTCACCGTTTTAAAATCAGGTTACTCTTTTTGTGTGTGTGCTTGTGAGTTGTAGGAGGTCCTTATGTACTTTGGACGTTAACCCCTTGTCTGATGTTGCTTCGAGAATCTCTCCTCCCATCCTGGAGGCTGCCTTCCGCTCCCCAGACCGCTTCCTTTCCTCTGGCCTTCCGCTCCCCAGACCGCTTCCTTTCCTCTGGCCTTTCTCTCCCCAGACCGCTTCCTTTCCTCTGGCCTTTCTCTCCCCAGACCGCTTCCTTTCCGCTGGCCTTCCGCTCCCCAGACCGCTTCCTTTCCAGCCGGCCGTGCCGTGCCACGTGCCTGTGTCTGTTTTCAATCCTTGCACTTCTGGCGTCATATCCAAGAAATCATCACCAGACTGGGAGTCATGAAGATCTTTCCCTATGTTTTCGTCTAGGAATGTTATAGATTCAGGTCTCATATTTAAAGCTTGACCCATTTTGAGCTGGTTTTCGTGTGTGGTGTAAGATAAGGGCCTGCCACCACTTCCTGAAGTCACTGTCCTCCTATGGCGTGTTCCTGGCTCTCTTATGGAAGATGGGGTGGCCATATACATGTGGGGTTATTTCTGGGCTCTCTGTTGTGCTCCACCGGCCTACGTGTCTGTGTCTATCCCGGTACCATACTGTCTTAGTTACTGTAGGCTTGTAATACGTTTTGAAATCGGGAGGTGTTGCGTGATTAATCGGCATTCTGGGCAGGCCTTTCGTGACAGAAAAACATGTCAACTTTTCCTTTCGGTGTAACGTCTTTACTGCCAACTCACATTTTCCTTAGACAGTAAAATAAGCAGTTTCTAAAAGCCCCTTGCGAGATGCTGCGGAAATCACTTGGTATAAATATGTGCGAGGATGGGTGGTAAGTGTAGCCTGAACACGCTCAGGTTTGAAAGAAGAGATCTCACTAATGGACACAGAGAAATCGTGAAGCCTGGAGTTCGCTAAGAAACAGGTGTAGCCCTTGGTTTCTATGGCGCATACGACCCTTTGCCGTGGGTAGACCGGCCCCCAGAGAGGGTGCTCCCACGTGCTACAGTTTCGTAGTGCTAAAACACTGAATATCCCAGTTCACAAAACAATTCCATGACGTTGGAAATCGCTCCCGGAGACAATCTGTGGTTCGTCGCTCAAGTGCTCTTGACGAGGCCTCGCTGCACACGGGTGAGTACGCAGGCACACAGGCACACGCACTCACACGCCCCTCGCCCCTTGGCTCCCCCTCCGCCCCTTCTCACCACGTAGGTGGCCAGGAGGTGACGGTGGAGACCGACGGCCCGTCACTCTATCAGAATTTGAAGACCCGACTCTTTACGGTGGTATTTTTTGCACACAGGTCCGATGCCACCTTTCTCCCTGACCCTTGTCCCCACTCCCACCTCCAGCGCCCAGGTCTGAGCCTACCCAGGGGTGAGGACTCACTTTTCTCCCTACTGGGTGAGCCTGGCCGGGTCCCACCCAGAGACTTAGTGTGATTCACACCCCCTGTTGTCATACTGGTTTCCACTGTCCTGGGCTCTCAGAGGGACCAAAGGGTCCTACCAGGGAGGTGGGGGGGGGGGCTTGACGTGCTAACTGGACCCCTCCCCACAGTTCTTGAAGACAACCACAAAAGTCGCAGGAAACAGCAGCTGAATCAATGCTCTCAGATACGTTTTCCACTAGCACCAGAAAACTGCAAATTCCGGTAAGAAGAAAGAGCTTTCGTTTTCCAATAATAAAATTATTAATCCCCCTCCCCTACAGTACTTTTCATAGCGTGCATTTGGAAGGTCTTTTTAGAGCTTACTGTTTCTTTAAGAAACAAAGGAAAAAAAATCAGCAATTCAAGATTTGAAGAAAAGGAAACGGATGTGAGCTTATCAAGAAGAAAAGGTAGCTTATTCTTCAATACCTTAGTTAAAAGTTCAAAGCACATTTTTCTTACAAATTAGGCCAGGGTACAATTCAGGAAAATGGGAAAGGAGGAAAAAAGATTTTAGAACACGCCAAGAACTTAAATGGCTGACAGGGAGGAAAGTCAGATTCACGGACCACTTAGCGGACATGTGACCCTTGGCATGTCAGGTGCATGACAATTATTTTCGGTGCTGGTGAGCGGCGTCCTGGCCTTATTTACTAGTCTAGTCAAGGGGGGAGGCGGGAGCAGGATTCGGTGTTTGAGTCAGAGTAGATCTTAATTCGCTCAACGGTGTAACTTCAGGGAAGAGACGGCATTTTGCAAAGAGAGCAGAAGCCACTGCACATGGAGAGAAGCAGCCAAGTGAGAGACGCGGGGCGGTCCCACTCTGGGCAACCACACACAGAGGACCCGGGAGCCCGGCTTTGTGCAAAATGGCAGCGAGGGCCCCGCGCGTCTAGCGTGCTCCATCCAGCTCTGCCGTTCTGTGAGGACACCAGGGGCTCCCACGCTCGGGTTCCGCGGGCTCTCAGATGGCGAAGCCCCGACGCTAATCGAGAGCCTTCCCCACGCACGCCGAGACCCTAGCGCACGGCCCAGGCAGCCGGCGAAGCCCACGCGGTTTCGTGTCCTTTACTGATGCCGCCCCAGGCACACGAGAGACCCGCTCAGCTCCCTACGTGAAGAGGAGGAGAAAAACGCACACATTGGAAGGCAGAGCGTTGGATGCCATTAAAAAATGCGTATCTGGAGGCGCCGGGGTGGCTCGGTCAGTTAAGCGTCCAACTTTGATCTCAGCTCAGGTCTTGATCTCTGGGTCCTGAGTTCAAGTCCCGAGTTGAAAAACACAAGTGTATCTGTGCATGCCTGCATGCACATTTGTGTATGTATGTACATGCATCTGTGTGTATATTGGTATATGTGTGTGTGTATAAATGCACACGTGCATGTATGTGTATGTACACACATACACATGTGCATAAATGTCCATGTTTGTGTGTGTACGTGCACACACACGTGCAGATGTGTATGTATAGACAGATGTACGCATGTGAGCATACGTGTGTACAAACGTATGTATATGTGTGTACATGTGAACGCAGACATGTTCGCGTGTGTATAGGCGTATCTACACGTGTGTGTGTGTGTGTGTGTGTGTAAATATAAAATGCTCTCAGGGGCGCCTGGGTGGCGCAGTCGGTTAAGCGTCCGACTTCAGCCAGGTCACGATCTCGCGGTCCGTGAGTTCGAGCCCCGCGTCGGGCTCTGGGCTGATGGCTCAGAGCCTGGAGCCTGTTTCCGATTCTGTGTCTCCCTCTCTCTCTGCCCCTCCCCCGTTCATGCTCTGTCTCTCTCTGTCCCAAAAATAATAAACGTTAAAAAAAAAAAAAAATTAAAATGCTCTCGGTTTTAGCACCGAAAGTCCCCCATCTGGGAACCTGTTCAGCCCCACGCCGGCCAGGACGGCTGGTGCCAGAGAACTCCAGCAGGTGCTCCAGCGGCCAGGCGGCCTGTGATGGTAGCGGGGCCCGAGCTGCTTGGACAGGACTCGGCGCCTGGCTGGCCCCCGAGTCCTCCGTGTTCCGTGTCAGCCGTCCGGACGCTGTGCGGGACGCACTCAGAGTACCGCAGGTGATAAATGCTCACGTGTCGCCGAGTCCCAGAGCTGTGTGCAAACAAGCATTTCACATGCTCTGGAATGGCTACGAATCAGAGAGAAGGCAGCAGGTGAGTCTGACTTCTGGCCAGGCCCTGTCAGGACAGCGTCCCGAGGGCAGTCACAGCACGGGACCTTAGCAGGTGGCCCGGGTCCACTTTCCAAGCCCATCTTCTCCTCTTGCCTGAGGCACGTCCTGTCTCTGATTCAGGCCCAGTTTAACGCACTAAGTTGGACGTGGCCGGCGGGGCCGACAGACCCCTGTGGGTCATGGGATGCACAAGACTGGTCTCAAGGACTGGGCACGAGCGATGGAAGGTTCTGAGCGTATCGCACGGTAGCAGGCGGGTCCCGCGTTCGGGACCCCATGAGCACAGACCCGCATGCACTTCAGGCACAGCAAACCCAGCCCCGACGGGCCCTGACGGGCTCCTTCCGTGAGTGTGGCAGCATCAGTGGACACGGTGGTTGGACGAATATGAGGCCAGAGGTTCTCCATTCACCAGCAAACCCCCTTTCTGGTGGAACCCAGGGCACCCCCTTATCCCCGGTCAGTGTCTCCACCACGTGTGGAATCATCAGCAAAGCCGTTCCCGTGCCCTCCCTGCCCGGCCCTGACCGAGCCGACAGCAAACCCCGGGACCCTGGGTCTCAAACCCCCTGCTGCTCCTACCCCAGCAGGGGGCATTCCCTCACTGGACGCTGCTCTGCCCCCTGCAGGCCGCTCCCCATGGCCCAGCCTGGCCTTCCCTCTGGGCTGCGCGGCCTTCCCTCTGGGCTGCGCGGCCCCCCAGGTGCTGATCCACACCTGCCCTCCCTGACAGCGCCCCATCTCCCAAACCTCTCTCCCGGCAGGGGCCCCGCGACCAGAGCCCCCACTCTCGACACCCCGACAGCGGCCTGTGCTGACCCTCGCTTCTGGCCCCCACCTGACCTCACTGGAACAAGCAGAAAGCAGGGCTCCCGTTGAAGGGCGGGCCACCTTCTGCCCACGGACGGCACGTCTTCCTACGCTCGGTCCCCAGCAGCGGCTGTGTCTCCAGGGGCTGCCGTTCTACGGTGCAGAGCACGGGGGCGTTTTCGACACGGCCGCGCAGGACGCCCTGATGGCCGTGGTGTCTCTCAGAGCCCACAGGGCCTGAGCGAGACCCCAGTCAGCGGCACCCTGCAGAGCTGAGCCCACGTGATACCCAAGTGCTCGAGAAAGGGCCCCGGCGTCTTCCCGAGTGTCGGAGCAGAAGCCTTCGTCCGTCCAGCCCTCCCGGGTGCCCAGGCCCACAGGAAGCAGATGCACGTGGAGGTGTTACGGCTGAGGCTGCAAACACATCTTCCCCAGCTTCCCAACCCACTTTCTCGCTCAAAGGAGAAAGGCCCGGGGATCCTTCCTCTGACTCCTGGGCAGGGATGTGCTTCCCAGAGGGACACGGGACCTGGGATGCGCCCCCTGGTGGGACAAGGGACCTGACGAGGGACGAGGACAGCCCTCTGCACAGGACGTGGTGGCCAACAAGACCAGAGTCGGAGTTCCAGAGACTTCGTTGGCCACCACGAGAAAGAAGAGCGCTCTCCACACGCCCTGACGCCCTGTGCACGGTATTAACGAGAAGCCGAGTGGCAGTATCTGGAGTTTTCCCGATTTGTGAGAGGAGAGAAGTTGCCGGGAAACCGAGGACAACACTGTGGCGGGAAACTTGCAAGCAGAGGGACGGAGGGACAGCAGGCCGCTCCGGGCCGTCGTCCTCTGCTCCAGCATCGCCCCGTGATACTGCGCGTGTGGCCAATTCCCCTGAGACTTACGGCAAGGGGGGCCTCAATTCCATCCACCTGACCTCCAAGCGAAAGAGGCAGGGGTTCGTGGGGAGAGACTGAGCTCGTGGAAAAGGGGCCCAAGGTTTCTGCCCTGGTGCCGTCCCTGTGTTGACATTTCCCCGTGGAACCGGCGTCGTGGACCGGGTCCCCCCTGACCCGCTGGGACCCAGCGAACCTTCATCTCACTCAGAAGTCACCAGACCCTGCTCACTCTCCAGCCTCTACCCGGCTGTTCAAAGGGGGCGCCCACCTCTGAGTGAACTGTAATTTTGAGGGCCGTCTAACAGGAGGTGACGGCAGCGTCCACGGGGCACTGCCACGTGCCAGGTGCCACCGTGCCTACGACTTACAGGGAGTCTCGGAAACCAGGATGGGAGAGCCCCACACGCGGCCGCGAGAGTCGTCCAGGAGGAGGCGGTGACAGGTCCCAGCGCCCCGCGGGCTGGTGAGATGGGGAACTTCAGGGGGCCCAGCCCCGCCAGTGATGCCCCGGCCGCCACGCCCCCCTCCAGCCCGGGATGTGGCAGCCGTGTGTCCGGCACAGCATTTTTGGTTCATCTTCGGAAAGCAGACGTCAGCCCGGGCCTGAGCAGCCCCTGGGGCACTTGCCACTGGAGGCCACGCCGGATCCCGAGACCAGGCCTGGAGGTCAGAAGCCCAGGTCGGAGCGTCCCGGGGAGGTCGCCTCTGGGTCTGGGGCACGGCGCGCCCTCTCCTTCTCAGCCCTGCGGAGGGGAGAGGCCGTCCTCCGGGACTGGGGCCAGGCCGGGCCGTCGCGGGGCCTTCCGCCGACCACACCTGGTGGAGGCCAGACGGGACCCGAGTGCGAAGCTGGGATCTGCGGGTTTGGCCGGCAGGCGACCCGAGTGTCCGGGCGCCAGGGGCGCGGCTGTGCCCTGTGGCCCTCGAGGGGATGCGGACCCTCCCAGCTCGGCCCGGAACGGAGAGGGACTCTGGTCCTCCTACTCGGCCTCGTCGTCCCCGGTGACCTGGACGCCTAGGCCGAGGGAGCGAGGAGATGTGGAGCTGAAACTCGCCCGCGGAGGGGCTGCAGTCGGTCGGCAGAGACCGCCTGCCTGGGGTGGGGGCTGGTCTGGAACACAGAGGGGCCGCCGCTGCCCAGAGCAGCAGACACAGACTCGCCACGGCCGCGCCGCAGGAGGCCACGGGAGGCCACAGGGGGGCCCGGTTTGGAAGAGGCGTGCAGGGGAGAGGGAGTGGGTGGGCAGCGGAGGCCCGGGGTGGGGACACTGAACTTGGGAAACGAAGAGACGCAGAGACGTGAGGCCACAGCCCGGAGTCACCGCGTCACAGCAGGAAGATGGCGCTTCTCACCGCCTTCCGCCGCCGCGAGCCGACTCCCGAGCAGGAGGGGCCTCCCGGGGACTGTCCCGTCCCCCTTCCTCGTCCCACGGGGCAGAAGTTCAAGTGAGCTTCCGAGCGCCGCACGCAGCGGTCGAGGCCCGTCGGGCAAAGCAAGGCTCCGCTTCACCATGCCTGGCATGTGGCCCCACGCCCCAGGCTCCGAAGCCTTGGTGTCCCACCGTCACCCGAGGGCACCGGACAGTGTGCAGATTTGGTGCTTGGCCTCCGACTTCTCGGGCTGCCCGTCACACGCTGAAGCGAAGGTCCTCCTGCCACTGCGAGTTAGAAAACACGACCAACATCCCTATTTGCAGAGATGTTGGGTCCCAGCCCATGGTGACACGTCCCAGCAGGTGGGAGCCCTTTGTGCTGTGGCCGCTCTGGCATCCAGACCCTTGGAGCCAGGGTTGGGGTGTGGACGTGGGCAAGGACAGCGGGCAGGGCTGGGAGGTCCGCAGAGCCTGGCCCGGGAGCCAGAGGGCGTCCGGAGCGTCCCAGGCTGACGGCCACCACGCTTTCTGCCCCGAGGGGATACGTTGTTTTTAAACGAAAATTTGCTTTACAAGCAAATACAATGGACTTCAGCTGTTCCGGAACAGGATTAGCTCCTTTTCAATTAAGTCTAATTTGCAGATGACCAAATTTACACATTTTGACTAAACGCTCCCAAGCTGTGACCTGGAGGCTGTGCCTCTCCCTGTGTGACGGGAATGCCGCCGACACCAAAGACGCTACGCCAGACGTCCTGCGATCAGTCTGTGCTCACGGAGCACGAGTTTGGAGTCTAGCCTGCACGCGCGTGTTGGCGACCGTGCGACCACCTGCTGTTCAGGATGTGCTCGGACGCCGGGTGGACGGGCCGACACGAGCACGCACGTGCGAGAGGCGGGCGCCGGGTCTCCCGCGTGCAGAGAGGTGCCATCGACTGAGAATGATCTGGGAGGTGATGCCGACTCTCCAGACCCGCCAGGACCAGAGCCTCATGCACTGCCTCCACAGGGCCCTCTGCGTGGAGAGGCCAGCACAGAGCACAGCTCCCCGACTGCGCCTCCAGCGGGTGGCCGCGGACCGCAACGGAAGCCGGGTGGTTAGACCCCCGGCTGCGGGACTGCCCAGATCCCAGCAGTGCGGGTTTGGGGGACGCGGCCCCCCTCCCTGCTGACCGACCCGCTGGGTCACCTGTTCTGTGAGGCGACAGGCCGTGTGCACGTCTCGCTCGGGTCCAGAAGCGTTAACGGATACAGTAGGTGACAGGGAAACATCCGTGAGCCTGGAACCTAACTAGGCGAATCAACACAGGCTGGTGACCTGGGTGTGAACGTCACCCTGGAAGGCGGGACGATGAGAGGCCTGCGCGGGAGCGGCGGGGGCCTGGGCGCGGGGCCGGCCAGGCACAGCGGGCGCTTCGAGAGGGGCGCGTGGACCCCAGACGGAGACCGTGCTCTCTGAGAGGAGTGCCCCGGCAGGGCGGGCACGGACTCGTCTCCTGCAGTGACAGCACCATCTGCCAGGCCCCCCCGTGTGGCTGTCTACGCCCCTCGAGCACGCTCTCCAGCGGTTCTGACACCCGAGCAGGTCAGTCGTGGAGGTTTGTGAAACAGCCCTGAGTCGTCAGGTCCGGGGAGGGCCCAGAAGCTGAGCTGCCACCAATTCCCGGGGTGCTGGCGGTGCCGGCCCGGGGACCCTCTTCGAGAACCAGCACACAAGCACTGGCATCTTGAGAGGCCGCGTCGGACCCCATATCCGGCCTCGGTTCCACTCGAGTCGGGGAGACTGTGCCTTCTGACGCCATTTCCAACCCCAAACCTCCTGTTTGCCCCTAGATGCTTGAAGCCCTTTGTGTGCGTGTGAGAGGATGTGGCCATTCCTCCGATGGGACCTGGGCTGGCCCCAGAGTCACACTGCGAGCACCTGGCCGGGATGCTTTCCACAGGGCGGGGTGCGGCTGGAGGACCCACAGGGCTGAATCGTGTCCTCTTGAAAGACGTGGGATCTCTAAGCCCCAGGCCCCGTGAGCGAGCGAGACCTTATTCACAAACAGGGTCTCTGCCGACGATGCACTGAGGTTGAGCTCATCAAGGTGGGTCCAAATCCAGTGTCGCTAGCGTCCCCATGGGGGGAAATCTGGACGGACACAGACCCGCAGAGGGGGCGGGATGTGAAGACACAGGGGAAGACACCTACGTGCGAGGACCATCTGAGGCCACCAGAAGCCGCACGGAGGCCTGGAAGGCGGGCTCCCTCCCGGGACTGGCCTCAACTTCGGCCTCCGGGACCCAGAGGCGTCACCTGCCCAGTGACATTCAAGCGAAGGGTCAGGCCGGCCATCCACACCGGAGCTATGACGGGGGCCTACTCACACAGCGATTCTGAGTCTCGTTTTCTCCCAATTCACAATAAATGTTGCAAGGGCTACTTAGCGTACCCGAGAATGCCGGGGGAGGGAAAACGTGCCCCTTGGTGTGGCATGAGGACATGGGAGGCACAAGCCCGCGCCTGGCGCCCCGGGAGCACTGGGCTGCTGTGCTCGCGCGTCAGGAAGCACAGGTGTGAGCAGGCTTTCCGCTGACGGCTGCAGACAGCAGCTCGCTTCAGGGAGGGCCCGATGGCTCACGTGTGCACACACACGCTCGCTCGTCCACCAATGCGTGGTGTGAACACATCCTCTTGCTCGTGCACATATGAGCACGCTCTCGCCTGCGCACGTATGAACACACACATTCTTGCCTGTGCGTGTATGAACACACTCTCGCTTGCGTATGTATGAACATGCACTCGCCTGCACACGTATGAACGCACTCTCGCCTGCACACGCGTGAACACGCACATTCTTGCCCTGTACACACGTACGGACACGTATGTGCTCTTTCGTGACCCTTGCTCGTGGCAGCACCCCAGGGGCCTTCTCTTCTCCATGGAGAGAATCACAGGCACGCAGCGCTGGTGGCTGTGGTGCCCACCCCCCGGACAAGAGCTCTGGCACGACCAGTAGCTCACACGGCATCTGCCTTGTTCCTGGGCCACCGCCACCTCGTGCACAGGGCGCCGGCCCCTGGCCTGTGAGCAGAGGCCGTCCCGCCCCCGGCCCGGCCATCACCCTCCCCGTGCACGTTCTCCACCCCGACGCGAGCTCTGGTGGCAAGGGCAAGCTTGGGAGCCCCAGGACAGCGGCGCCCGTGCTGGGCTGGGTCTCAGAAAATCAACTGGGTTTTACGGGAGCAACAGAACAGCGGTTACGGGCTGAGTCCCGGAGACCCTGGGGCTGCCTCCTGCGGGGCGGGGTTCTCTTCGCCACACTGACTCTGTGGGAAGCCGTCAATGCCCGCGCCTGAGTGCCATCCGTGGTGGGCGGCTCCCCAGCGTCCCAGGCACAGGGGGGCCCGGGACCCTGCCCTGTGGCTGGCCGTCTTTAGTTCTGGCAGATGGCACTCTGCTTTGCTTGCTAGCTGTCCGTGTCCTTCCCCAGCGACACAGAGCGTCGTGACTACCTGCGGTCTGTCCCCTCCCTGCCGCCCCTCTCCTTCTCTACACTCAGGAATACCGCCCCTTCGTCCTGAGATGGGGGGATGGGGTCTCCCAAGACCTGTGACAGACACTCAGGGCATGCCAAGGGCCTGCTGGCTGTGACCTCGGGCGGCTGCCACTCCCCGAGACCACAGGGCGCACAGAACCCCCAGGGCATTAACGCGACCGTGAAGACAAGAGTGAAGGTGTCGCCTGGCACCTGGGGTGAGCTCTGGGGACAAGCCACACTCCTCTTCCTCCCAGATGCAAGGGCCACTGGTAGATGTCATTTCAACTCGAATCCCTGCAGGTAACACTGTCCCCTTGCGGGCGCCCGAGAGAAAGGCACGTTGGGTCTCTGCGGTTTTGTCCCTTCTGTTACCTGTTGACAAGGGACACGTCCAGCCTCAGGAGCTCCTCACCGTCAGGGTCGTAAAGGTGGTAAGGTTGACGTGGCAGCCCCCACAGCCAGGGTGCGGGTGTGCGCACACACGTGCATGTGCCTGTGTCCGCGCACGTGCGTGTGTGTGTGGGGGGCTCGGGTCAGTTCGGCAAACACAGTCCGCATAGACTTCGCACGGAGCCAGCCGGCAGGGCGCCGAGCTCACATCCCAGTTGGAGGGGAAGCAACAGGTGACGGTCCCTAAAATGAGGTTGCTGTCACAGGAGGCCAGGCGTGAAGTGCGCGGGGCAGGGAGGAGGGGAGGCGGGGAGCGAGCCTGCGCGGCCGGGCCTCGGGGAGACCTCTTGGAGGGGACGGTTCCACAACGAGACAGGCAGGTGGGTCCGTGGCGGGGTGGCCTGGGCTGACCACTGCCGGGAGCAGCTTCCAGAACGGAGCCACCACAGGCCGGTAGGCACTGTGTCCTCAGGGCGCCAACATAACTTCCCCGTCCCTGAGGTGAAGCGAACACAGCACTTACCCCTCAGGGAATCGCTGGGAAGATTAAATGTCAGTTTTATCGAAAACCGCGAAGCATCACGCAAACGCTTTCATTGCTTAATCGGTCAGATGTGTGCGGACAGTCCACCACGTCCCGGGCACCCCACGGTCAGCCCCGGCCGGGATGGGCTGGCCGCGGCCTTGTGTCTGTTTGGGTGGCATGGGGCGCCCTCACCTCAGAGGCCCGGCCTGCTCCCCTGGGGGCCGCACCCCTGCCTCTCTGCCTGCTCCTGGGGCTGGGCCTTCCGAGCAGGGCCTTGGAGCCTCGTTAGCAAACCCTGACGCCTGCTGGGGGCGTGAGCCGGACTTCCCAAGGGTGAAGCGGATTTCTGCCTGTGGTTCTGAGCCCATCAGTCAGTGTCAAGGCCGTGGCCTGGCTGTGGGTCCCGTCCGGGTTGCAGCCCATCTGCACAGCTCAGGGCCTGTGAGGAGAGGTGGCCCAGGGGCCCTGACGCGCTGACACCCAAAAGGCACCCGGAGAAGCTGAGCTTCAGGCTGGTCGGAAATGCTCTCCATCTGCTGTTCCCGCAACACAGACGCGAGTCAGAGCGGGAAGGAGGCGGGGTTCCCTGGACACGCGGGCTCACACGCACACACAGGCGTGCACATACATTTACCTGTACACACACTCACATACGTGCACCTGCACATGCGTGCACACATGCACCTGCACACCGTGCACACACGTACCTGCACACATACTTGCACCCGCACGTACAATGCACATAGCTGCACACATGCACGCGCACACACGCACCTACGCACACACATGCACACACGTGCACACACATACATGCACCTGCACACACATACATGCATATGCACACACATGCACCTGTATACACGCACATGTATACACCCATGCACCTGTGTGCACGTGCACACACATGCACACGCACACACGCACACACACACACATGCACTGGCATACACACGTGCAGACCTGGAGCCAGGCCAACGTGGAGGGAGCGGAGGTGCTCACGGAGATCCTGCAGGGTATTCCACACTTGGGGTTTCTGATCTGAGATCCCTGGGCTGTCTTGGCATTCGTGGTCATTCCATGTGATACCAGGAAAGGTGAAAGCAAACTCGTGTTTGGAACAACCCCGTGCAAGGGCAGCGGCACCGGATGCGGCCTCCCAGGGCCGTGCAGGAAGAGCGGGCCAGCGTGCGGCCCATTGGAGCTGCGCGACACCGTGGGACATCAGCGAAGGCGGCTCGGAGGCGGCAGACGGCTCTCCCGAGGCCAGGAGGAAGGCGGGGGGACCCAGGCTCCATCCACTGTCACCCGCCATCCTGGAGGATCTCTGCGGCTCAGGCGTGGACAGGACGCCCTCCTGTGCACGTGCCTCCTACAGGTGAGAGGGTGGACGTAATCCTGTCCTCAAGGCCCCAGGTGCTGGCAGCTAAGGACGACACCGCGACAGTTACGACGCGCCCCATTTACTCGAGCACCTGCCGTCCTCATTCTCAGCACGCACGTTCTGTTGCCCACCTTCCAGGTGAGAGCCTCGGCCGTGTGTGCAGAACCTCTGTGCAGAGCCAGAATAGTGAGCCCCACGTAGCAGGGGCGGGACCCGGGCAGCCGGCTGACAGGGTGGGGCTCGGCGGTAGGAAGCCTCGAGACTGTGGGACGACGCAGTGAGCAGAGGCTGGCTTTCCAGAAGCTACGTGGCCGCGTACGCCCCTCACGCATGTGTTTAAGAAACACGCGACCTCACAGGCAGCAGAGGACTCTCTTGCCCCGCTCGGTGCATGGGCCCCGCTGAGTGTTTTAATGATGGGATGTGTCTCCAGCATCTCCCCAAGGATGCTGCACGGACCATGCTCTCAGAACAGGCTTCTGGGCTCAACCAGGTGCTGCCGCCTTGGCGTCCTGAAGTCCCCATGCTTTCTGATCACGCTGGCCGGCTCTGTGGTTTTGTGTCTAAATGTCACCCCAAACCCAACTCTAACACCTGTATCAACATTTCTAAAAAGTAAAAACTGACAGGAACCCCTACATCAGTGGTGTTCAAGGATTCCAGGACTGTCTGCAATCACCTTTCCCCAGAGAGTTTCAATAGCACCCAGAATTTGGGCCCCCTGTCTGCTCACCTCGTGGTGCTCCCATAGTGCTCCCCATGCCCTTCCAGTAGACTCCAGGTGGAGTGCCACTGCCGGGTGAGGGCGGGCAGACGCCACAACACGCCCAGACTCAGGGCCATTTGGTGGCAAAGCCGGGTCCACACCCCACGGCGCCGAGAAAGGGCTCAGATCTGGGCACCCCCCCCCCCCCGCCCCGTGATATTCTGGAGCCTGCGATCCCCCGCCACTGGCCTTGATGCTCTGGTTTGGGATTACTGCCTCCTCACTATTTTCAGGGGATCAGTGGGTGCCTTGTTTGGACGCACTCTTTGTTCACTTTCCTAAAAAGCTTAGACCACAGAAACCCGTTGTGGGTGGGTGCAGCCCAGGGAGGGTCGCCCAGGGGTATCTGCCGCTGGTTTGGGATGCATGTACACAGGGTGATCTGAGAAGCCTCAACCAGGACTCACGGGCATGGCCAGGCAGGTCATGCCCTCCCAGTGCCCGGCACGAGTGCCTCAGTTTACCTGTCTGTGAACAGGGCTGCACTGGATGTGCCAAGTTCCCTGGGAGGCTGGGACTCGGCACCTGGGGTGTCAGCCCACAAAGTGTCTGCACCCGCCCATGTCCTGAGCATGGCCTGCCTGGAGATGAGCGCACACCCAGGGCCAGGAACCTGCCTCCTAGACCCTCGGTGCCCACAGAGAGCCAGGTGATGCGCAAACGCGGTGAGCGGGGGGAGGAACGGGCGGGCAGTTTACCTGGAAGGCGACACCGCACGCCGGGGAGGGGGAGACTGCTCCGAGCAGCACAAGCAACGGACGCCCGCAACAGAGCTCACGCGTGCCGGGCTCCGCGGTCAGAGCTCTCGCGCTGCGGTCTGCTGTCCCTTAGCACCCGCGTGCGCCTTGGGTGCCGGCCAACCCTCGTGGCCCCCAGGTCCCTCTTCTGTAACGCGGAGTGAAAACAGCGACCTGGTGGGTGTGTGGTGAGCGTACGGTGAAATAACCCGCGAGACGTGGCTGCGGTGCGCACACGACGGTGTGACGGCTCCCGGCGCCTCCAGGGCCGAGACCCTCTGCTTGTCGCTCGGGGCACCTGCTGTGCGGTGCTGGGGCCGCTGCGCCCCGCCCCCCCCTCCGCCCGGGGAGTCCGCTGCTGGGTATCCAGGCCCCGTGCAAGCCGCCTGGTAGAACGCGGATGCCCCGAAACTGGCCCGGCCGGCAATATTTACCCCGTGGAGACAGGCGACGGTAGGTCGGGACTTACTGCAAAGGGTGGATCTGCCAGCCCGGCCACCGGGCGTGTGCATCCTCGTGGGAGAGACGTGGAGAGTGGTAGGTGATCGAGCAGAGTGGGCTCCACTGGCAGAGGACATCTGTCGGCCCCTCCGGGCACCAGGGCCCGGCTGTGTCCTCTCTGTACCTCCCTCCACCCACACGTGCTCCGGCACACCCCCTGTCCCCCAGCCCTTCCTCTCAGGTCCTCCCTGCTCCTTCCGTGGGTCACCTGGTGTGGGCCCCTCGGGGATAGAGCGGAGCCCCAGCCGGAGGAGCTCAGACTCATGGGAGGCTCAGGGCAGCGGCGACGCGTGCGGGGCGCACCGCGCGGGGCGCCAGGCGAGCAAGTGCACGTGGTCTGTGCAGCCTCGCGGCCGGCGACGTCCCATCAGGCAGGCCGAGGCTCCTCAGACACATCCCTGTACGGCCACAGCCTTGCCTCTCTGACCCGTCTGGACACCGCGGATTCCTTCTCTGTGCCTCAGACAGCGTCTCTTCGCACAGGACGCAGACCTGTGCGCCGTCACAGGCTGAGCAGCGCGGGAATCAAGCCGTCGAACAGGTAAACCGAGCCCACGGGAGCCCGGCCCGCCCGCTGCCGTGGCCGTCGGCGTGGTCAGCACCCAGATAATGGGGCAGGGGAGGTGAGAAGGCGTCCCGGTGGCTCAGACTGTGACGGGGCTCTGGCCGTTGCGGGCACGGACAGTTAAATCAATGTCTGCTTGTGAGAAGAAAACAAAACCGGGCCAACATAAATCTAAGGCCAATGACCAACTTCCTGCAGGACAGGTGACAAATTACAGGGAACCTTCCGGGTCACCGGTTCCCGATTGCCCCGTTTGAACTGAGAGGCGGTCCTGGGTGGACAGCTGACTGATGGGTCCCGCTTTTACTTGCGTGGTTGCTACGAAAAATTGTCACCCGGGTGGGCTGCCTGAAGTCATGAATTCGGTAAAAAAGATGGCGTCATGGTCTTCGGACTGCGTTTCTTTATGCGTTCCGGTTTTTATTATTTTCTGAGGGAAACTGATTACATCCTCGTCTTGAAACTAAACACAATTTTAATTTCAAATGCACTTAGAGTGTTTCCTGTCGTGCTGTGTGTGCTGATGGCAGCATAAGATGCGACCAAGCACGGCGTGCTTGTGAGCCGAACTTTAATTTGAAATCTGTAATACGTTTCTAATAAGGACGACACGATTTGTTTCTTAGAAATGTATTTTAAAGAGTCTGTAATAAACTGTCTCCTATAAACAGGAGCTATTTAAAGCGAAAATCAGGCATCCAAGGACCCCACTCCCCAGTAACTGTTTGGACAGTGTTACCTAAACACCAAATTTGTTGGCACACAGAAGGAAAGACTGATTTCATCGGTGATTCACAAAGTTGGTTGGGAAGTAAAAGCGTTTAAAAATGACAAACATGGGGAGCTTGGGTGGCTCAGTCGGTTGAGCGTCCGACTTCGGCTCAGGTCGTGATCTCGTGGTTCGTGGGTTCGAGCCCTGCGTCGGGCTCTGTGCTGATGGCTCGGAGCCCAGAGACTGCTTTGGACTCTGTGTCTCCCTCTCTCTGCCCCTCCTCTGCTTACACCATCTCTCTCTCTCCCCCTCTCTCTCAAAAATGAATAAACATTAAACACAATTAAAAATAAATGTGGCAAACACAGGTCTCCCACCTCAAACAGGTCACGATCTGGGGAAAAGGTCATACGTGTGACCAGGTGAGTTTGAAAACTGCTGGCCAATCTGGGCTCGATGGGTTGTCGCTAAAGGCAGGTTACGTAAAAATGCCAGGAAAGCTCTATTTTTAGAGGCTCCAGCAAGATTGATGAGGACAGTCTGGTGCTAAGTGACTTCATGGAGGACTCGTTAAAAAGTGCAAACGGTAGTGTAAGTTGGAGAGCGACAGCGTCTCTACAGCAATGCGAAGAACGGCATCGGCCGCACTTGTCGCCACCGCGTGTGCCCAGCACAGGCCCTGTCACGTGCTGGCCGGGAACGCTGGTCTGGGGGTCAGTGCACCGGACCTGGGGCTAATGCGTCCCCAGCCGGACGTGGGCCCCGGAGCCGCCTCTCCCCTCCCCGGCAGAGTGCACCCCAATCCCTCGGCAGGGCTCTTCGAGAGACACCGTGTCCAGACGCCCCCGGAATCTCTGTCTGCACAGCCCGCCCTCCCAGCAGCAACGCCCTCCTGGTCCTCACCGTCCCTGCCTGCCTCCGCCCCGGCCCCGCGGCGAGCTCCCACCACCGGGGAGACCGGCTACCGGCTGCCCGGTGCCCGCACGTCCGCCTCGGGGCACCCCGGGGGCCTCTCAGGGGCCCGTGCAGGGTGGTGGCCTCGTCCTCGGAGCCAGAAGCTCCCGCCTGGCTTCCCCGCTCCGCCTGCTCTCCCAGCAGCTCCTTCCCAGCTGTTAAAGCAAGTGCACCCACAAAGGACCGGGGCACAGGATACTCTCATGGCCTCAGAGCCACGCACAGATTACTCGTCAACGGCCAGGGAAAACGTTGTCTGTGTGATGGAGTGAGGAGTCCACCGCCATCACCAGCTGATACTTGGTACTGTCCAGACTGGGAAGAGCCGGCACCTCCCACCTCCGGACGGGACACGGCGGGAAGGGATGCCATCAGACTCCAATCTGCGCAGGAACAGGCAGACCTAGATGGAGAAATGTGCCCCTTGACAACTGGCCGGGTGCGTACACTGCAGATTACGAAAGACCAAAAATGAAGCAAAACTAAAAGGCAGGGAGGGTATTTGAAAATAAACCAGGAGACGCAACGACAAAAGCAGCTTGGCTTCTGGACTGGAGCCTGGATGAAAGTGAGAGCCGGCCATGGGACACGTGATCCGGACAGTGGGGACCCCGGCCATAAGACACATGATCAGGACAGCGGGGACCCTGGCCATAAGCCATCAGTTACACATAATCAGGACAGTGGGGACCCTGGCCATGAGACGCATGATCAGGACAGCAGGGACCCTGGCCACAAGACGTGTGATCAGGACAGTGGGGACCCTGGCCATGAGACGCATGATCAGGACAGCAGGGACCCTGGCCATAAGCCATCAGTTACACATGATCAGGACAGTGGGGACCCTGGCCATGAGACACATGATCAGGACAGCGGGGACCCTGGCCATAAGCCATCAGTTACACATGATCAGGACAGCGGGGACCCCGGCCATAAGACGCATGATCAGGAAGGACAGCGGGGACCTTGGCCATAAGCCATCAGTTACACATGATCAGGACAGTGGGGACCCCGGCCACAAGACGCGTGATCAGGACAGTGGGGACCCCGGCCACGAGACGCGTGATCAGGAGAGCAGGGACCCCGGCCATGAGACGCATAATCAGGACAGGGGGGACCCGGGCCATAAGCTATCAGTTACACATGATCAGGACAGTGGGGACCCTGGCCATGAGATGCATGATCAGGACAGTGGGGACCCTGGCCACGAGATGCATGATCAGGACAGCGGGGACCCCGGCCATAAGACACATGATCAGGACAGCGGGGACCCTGGCCATAAGCCATCAGTTATACATGATCAGGACAGTGGGGACCCTGGTCATGAGACGCATGATCAGGACAGTGGGGACCCTGACCACAAGACGTGTGATCAGGACAGTGGGGACCCTGGCCATGAGCTGTCAGTTACACATGATCAAGATAGCCGGGACCCCGGCCACGAGATGCGTGATCAGGACAGCGGGGACCCTGGCCATAAGCCATCAGTTACACATGATCAAGACAGTGGGGACCCTGGCCATGAGACGCATGATCAGGACAGTGGGGACCCTGGCCACGAGACGCGTGATCAGGACAGCGGGGACCCCGGCCATAAGCCATCAGTTACACATGATCAGGACAGTGGGGACCCTGGCCATGAGACGCATGATCAGGACAGTGGGGACCTGGCCATAGCCATTGTTTACACATGATCAGGACAGCAGGGACCCCGGCCATAAGCCATTAGTTACACATGATCAGGACAGTGGGGACCCTGGCCATGAGACGCATGATCAGGACAGTGGGGACCCCGGCCACGAGACGTGTGATCAGAACAGTGGGGACCCTGGCCATGAGACACGTGATCAGGACAGTGGGGACCCCGGCCACGAGATGCGTGATCTGGACAGCAGGGACCCTGGCCATAAGCCATCAGTTACACAGGATCAAGACAGTGGGGACCCCGGCCACAAGACATGTGATCAGGACAGCGGGGACCCCGGCCACGAGACGCGTGATCAGGACAGCGGGGACCCCGGCCATAAGCCATCAGTTACACATGATCAAGACAGTGGGGACCCCGGCCACAAGACATGTGATCAGGACAGCGGGGACCCCAGCCACGAGACACGTGATCAGGACAGCGGGGACCCCGGCCACGAGACGCATGATCAGGACAGTGGGGACCCCGGCCACAAGACACATGATCAGGACAGTGGGGACCCCGGCCACGAGATGCATGATTAGGACAGCGGGGATCCTGGCCATAAGCCATCAGTTACACATGATCAGGACAGTGGGGACCCCGGCCACAAGATGTGTGATCAGGACAGTGGGGACCCTGGCCACGAGACACGTGATCAGGACAGCGGGGACCCTGGCCATAAGCCATCAGTTACACATGATCAAGACAGTGGGGACCCTGGCCATGAGACACATCATCAGGACAGTGGGGACCCTGGCCATAAGCCATCAAGTTTACACATGATCAGGACAGTGGGGATCCTGGCCACGAGCTGTCAGTTACACACGATCAAGATAGCGGGGACCCTGGCCACGAGATGCATGATCAGGACAGCGGGGACCCTGGCCATAAGCCATCAGTTACACATGATCAAGACAGTGGGGACCCTGGCCATGAGACACATCATCCAGACAGCGGGGACCCTGGCCACAAGCCATCGTTTATACATGATCAGGACAGTGGGGACCCCAGCCGTGAGACGTGTGATCAGGACAGTGGGGACCCCGACCACGAGATGCATGATCAGGGCAGCGGGGACCCTGGCCACAAGCCATCGTTTATACATGATCAGGACAGTGGGGACCCTGGCCACGAGCTGTCAGTTACACACGATCAAGATAGCGGGGACCCCGGCCACGAGATGCGTGATCAGGACAGCAGGGACCTTGGCCATAAGCCATCAGTTACACATGATCAGGACAGTGGGGACCCTGGCCATGAGACGCATGATCAGGACAGTGGGGACCCCGGCCACGAGACGCGTGATCAGGACAGCGGGGACCCTGGCCATAAGCCATTAGTTACACATGATCAGGACAGTGGGGACCCCGGCCACGAGACGTGTGATCAGGACAGCGGGGACCCCGGCCACGAGACGTGTGATCAGGACAGCGGGGACCCCGGCCACGAGTCGTCGGGTTACAGAACACCACTTCACGGATGCTGTACTGTGGGGGCGATGCAGAACGTCTTGGTTCTTAGAAAACACACTTGTAAGTAATTTCGTGGCACAGTTTCATAAGGTCCGGAAGACACTTTTCAAAAGTTCCATCCAGAAAGACAAATGACAGAGTTTAAAACCATGGAACAGAAAGCAAACGGTGCCTCTGGATGAAGAGCAAAGCGTTGTTTCAATGTGTTGGAAAGTCTGGAATTTGCAAAATAAAGAGTGGGGGATAAAAGGAGAAACTCAGGAAGAAAGACCTCTCTGCCAGGAGCCCGGCTGGGGGAGGAGGGGCGAGCGGTGCTTGGGGCCGCCACACCCGCTAATGACCCTGGGGGACAGACATGAGGACAGCTGACACAGAACTGGCCGCTCTGTGGCCACTGTGCCCCGGGCTTCCTGCCAAGAGCAGTGACGGAGGCCTGTGGGCTCAGCCCCTTCTCTCCGGGCTTGGCCGTATCTCTCCCCGGGCGCCTAGCTGATACGGGCTGATGTCTGCAGGGAAGAGCCAGGCATTTACAGCCACACCTGGCGAGGGCCGGAGAAGGCGCGGCAGCGACAAGGGGGCTGGGGGGCGGGGCCTAGGCGGTGTGTTGCAGACAGCCTGCGCCCGGTCGGATGCGGAAGACCCTGTCATGAAGCCACCTGCGCCAGGGTTCCGTGTCGAGGGCCTCTCGGCCCCAGGGGAGAACGGTGACCAAGGAAAGTACCTGAGCAGTCCCTGGGTGCAGGGAGTGACCCGAGGCGGCCGGATGTCCCTGCTTTGTGTCAGTGTAGCCCCGATCCTGTGACAGATGCCACCACGTTGGAGCCCCCCGCACGTCCCACGAGGCGGGTCCCGTCACCCTTCGGAGGGAGCCGCCGGCAGAGCCGAAGCTGCGGGTCGCGGCTGATTCACCGCCGTCCTCCAACCGGCGGGGTCACCCGAGTCCGGAGGGCCGTGCTTGCCGACAAAGCGGGAAGCAGCCGGTTTCCCGGCTCCTGCCCGCGTTTGCGTGAGTGGGGCCGGCTGCGGCCCAGGGCCTGGCGGGATTTCGAGAGGTGCCCTGCGCCGCTCACGGTATCTGGTGCCTCCGCTAATTCCCGGGGATGAAAACTGCTCCCGTGACCGTGGGATTAATTCTTCTCCCGTCGCTCCCAGACGGCACCAGGGAGCCGAAAGGGAGCGGTGAGGCTGCGCGCTGATGCCTGGCTGGCCCTCGGCTTGCCAGGGTGGCTGCCGCTTTAAACCGTGTCACCGGTGTAATTGGCGTCGGGCTCGGTGCTGCAGTTCATGTTCTGTTTTATAAACAGGAGGATTATTTCAGATTGATCAGAGGCGACTGCATTTCGCAAATTACCTTGGGCCGCGACTGCCTCACACTCCGCTAAGTGGGCTCCACTGATGTAGAAGCTCTAATCCATTTGGGCCTGTTAAGGATGGCTGCCTTTTTGGAAACTGCAGACGGAATACTTTGTTTTTATTTTAAATAGAAATTTGAGGGGCAGGTGGGAGGCAAGAAAGTGGAGTGGCTCAGCTGAGCGGACAGATATACCCGCGACGTCAAAGTTTTATCCCGACTGACGGACGCTTTCAAGCTGTCCTCAGACCCAGAGATTTGCCGCACTTGTTCCCAGACGCCGCACGATCAGCCGTTAAGAAAGGAATAATGGTGGGAGGGAGGGAAAAAGGCACGGTCCGTCCCAGGTTTCGAGAGCGCATGTCTCGTGCAGGCATCGGGCGGATTTCAAGGCTGAGCAGGGAATATTTTCTGCAGCTCCCTTCCTTCCACAGCAAAGGCAGGAAGAGACACCGATTCAATCAGGGGCCCGCTCGGAGGGCGGCAGGGAGAACCGTTATCAAGCCTCTCACCCAGTGGGAAAAACGGACAACTAGGCAGAAGAGGATTCATCACGCCTGGATTCTTTTTTTTTTTTTTTTTAAATTCTTTTAATGTTTACTTATTTTTGAGAGAGAGAGAGAGACAGAGCATGAGTGGGGGAGGGGCAGAGAGAGAGGGAGACACAGAATCCAAAGCAGGCTCTGGGCTCTGAGCTGTCAGCACAGAACCCGGGATGGGGCTGGAACCCACGGACCGCGAGATCATGACCTGAGCTGAAGTCGGCACTGAACCCACTGAGCCACCCAGGTGCCCCCCAGATTCTTTAGGAGGGATGAGAAGACACAGTTACCCAAGGCACCAAGAGGCAGGGACGCTAGGGTGGTTGCAAACGTCACTGAACATAAGCAGAGGGCAGTGCTAATGGCATCCCCTAATTTGGGCTCAGTGTCCAAGCTGACTAAGCTCTGAGTGTATTTAACGAACATACTTGGGGTCTCCTCCAGATAGAAATCAATGTTTTGCATTTCTCATTGCATGGACATTTTAGGACCAACAAGTCACTGGCCCCTCTGCAGCCGCATGAGCCTGTGAGTCAAATCGGGGCAAAAAGCGGGTAGACTGAGCACACAAAGGCATCCTTGTGCCTGAGGAGTGCTCTGGGACAGTAAGGGGACACAGAGCCAGCACTGAGCCTCCAACTCCTCAGCCTGCCCGCTGAGGTCCCTTAAATCTTTCTGTGACCCTGCTCCCCCCATCCATCCACCAATCAGGTCTCTCCGTGCCCCCCCCCCCCACCCACCAGCAGGGAGAGGGGGGCACAGCTCAGCCGCCCGGCACCGGGAGTCAGGTGTCGTCAGAGCCGCACGGCAGAGGGAAAGACACGCTGGGCGGCGTGTCCCAGAGCACGGGAGGGGACGGGCGGAGCCTGCACTGAGCGCGGAGACCGCTACCGGAGGAAGGAGCCACGCAGGACACGAGCCCAAGCGTTCTGTGGCTGAGGCGCGTGGGAGCAGGTGTGCACGCGCCTGCGGCCCCCAGTGCCGAGGCTGAAGCCCAAGGGGCAAACGTGCGTCAGCACATCTCTCGTGGCCGCCGCCGTCTGGCTGGTGCCCGGCGAGGACGAGGCGCGCGGACAGCCGGCCACGGGACTCGGGGCCACGCTCCCTGCGTGAAGGGGGTCTGCTCCCGCCACGGAGGAAGGCGTGTCCCACACCCGCCCTGTTGTCCTTGCTCAGTGCACAACCCAAGGCTGTTCACGAGCCGCAGTAGCCCCTCAAGGAACCCGGCTGTCGGCGGAGGCGGGCTAGGCCCACCTGCCCTCAGAGCCTTCTCCACTTACCTGTGCCCTCCCCCACGTTCTGGCCCCGGGGCGGTTCAGAGCCGGGCAGGAGGCTCCGCCAGGGACCCGCAGGAAGCAAAGCGACAGTGTGGGGAACGTCCGTGGACCAGGATACGGTGCAGCCAGAAATGGGGAGGGCTTGGGGGGGGCCCTGATCTGCAGGAGTGCTTATCAAAACTCATCAGATCAGTGAATTTTATCATGAGTAAATTTCCCCTCAGCAAAGCGGATTAGCATACACTTTGGAACGTGGGGGCTTTCCTAGGAGCCATGAATATCCAGCTGTCCCTCCCACCCCAGCACAGCCCCCCTGGGGTAAGAACCAGCTAGCAAACCAACAGGCCACAGGGCGACACACTGCCTGTCCCCGGGCAGAAGACTTATCTTTGTTTGAAAATGGGCCAGAGCAAAGGGAAGGACCAGCAACTTGGGAGCTCTGAAAGAATGTTCTAGAACAGGAAGGGGTTCTGCATCCAGAGCCTCTGTGAGTGGACTTCCAAACACGACTAGTGGCGGCCAGAACACACGTCAGGCAGCGATGAACAACGGAGGACGATAGAGAACAAAACATTCTATGAGCAGCTGTGAGCGGACCACAGAGGCACACGTCAGGGCGTGGGCACATCCTAGGGGATACAGGTGTGTGGGGGGACGAGACCAGAGCCGTCAGTGCAAACTCCAGTAAGCGCCCACCTGAAGAAGGCATTTCAATGCTGAGAGAACGAGGGTATGAAAATCGAAAGGATTTTTAAAAAAATCCAGCCTGATCTCTCCACCAAGAAGCTTGTTTTAGGCAAAATTAGCGACAGGGCTGAAGGACACACGGCTAATCAAGGGGAGAGGACGGATATTCAACAAATGATCCATGTTTATCCCTCATTTCACGATATAGAACAGTGACAACCAAAAGTGACCCCGATGAATTAAAAGATTGAGTGGAACAACATGAACCATTAGAAGAAGAAACAGAAAAATTACTATTTGTCTGCTCAAGGGTGACCCAGGACTTTCTAAACACGAGAGCGGTTGGTGAGACCCGAAAGGAAATGACAAACACATCTGAACCAAAGCTTAACATTCCCAACTTCGAACAGTGAAACTGGGGAGCTGGGAAGCAGACACGCCTGCCTGAACATTTGCCACGAGGAAGACAGACGACAAAAACGCATGGACCAATTACTCCAGGAAGTAGGCGAGAAATGATTGAGCACAATAAATAAGTTTATGCCACATGAAAACCACAAATTCAAGCAATGATGAGACGCCACGATTTGCCTTGAAGAATGGCAGGAACTTTGGCCAAGGGCTAGCCCCTGGTGCTGTTGAGGGTGTGCTCACAGGTGTGTGTGGTCAGGGCAGAGGTGTGTGTGGTTGGGGCTGGAACACTGCCCATGGTTAGGACAGACATGGTCTGTGGTCAGGGTGGATGCTGCCTGTGGTCAGGATGGACACAGCCCGTGGTCGGGGCTGGGACACTGCCCGTGGTCAGGACAGACATGATTCGTGGTCTGGGTGGACATTGCCTGTGGTTGGGGCGGACACTGCTCGTGGTCAGGACGGACATGGTCTGTGGTCGGGGCAGACACGCCCCCAACTGGATACTCAGAACCAGAGACTTAAAAGAGCTTGAGCCTTCTAGCACAGTAGTTACATTTCTAGAAACGGATCTTAAGTAATAAGCCACGTGGGTCAAATCTACGTATAAGGGTATCAGGTCAGCAAGATTTGTAACAGTGAAATTCTGCAAATACCCTGAATATCAACAACAGCAGCCGGGTTACACGCATCAGGTACAAAGAACAGTGTTTTGAAGACGAGTTGATAACGCCAAACATGCTGAGTGAAGACGCGAGATGAAACTGATCGTATACTTATACGTATATTTACAAATACGTTACACTTTTATGTACGTATAATACAGCACACATACATTTCTAAGAGAAATGCCAAGCGGTGAGTAAATTGGGGTGGCAGAATGATAGTGGTTTTCACTTTAAAGATTTTATTATTCTGCTTTTTTTTAAGTCTTCTACATGAGTATTCAATAAAACAAAGCGAGTATTTTAACAAAAATATGCATTTCCTGACTCTGAAAATGCAGAAGGCCGCCTGTGGTCCATGCTGTGACTCTTGTGCTGGCCTGGCCCATTCTTCCCTCTCCAGAAACTTTCCACTTGTGTCCCCACATCTACGTTTGTGTGGTTACCCCTTCAACCGTCCATCTGCCTGCCCAGCCGCCTGTCCACCCCGTGTCCTCATCCTCCCCCCTCCCTCCTCCCTCCCACCAGGTGAAGCTGTACTTGGGGTGTGCCACGCGCAGGCCGGGTTGAAGGATGGCTAAGAGGTCATCCGTGCCCTCCGGGAAGGCAGAGTCTAAGGGAGGGATGGCTGCGGTGAGCGTGCACAGGGGCCACGGGAGCACGGGGCCAGGGTCCCAGCTCAGGGAAGGCGCTCAGGTCGTCCCTACACACACTCGCCAGGCACACAGGTACCGCCCACCGTCCCCGGGCGCATCCCCAAGCCTTATGCCTTTCCTGCTTTTTGTCTGTGTCCTCAGTGCCCCACCTGGAAGGCAACTCACAGCAGCCACGAGACCCAGCACGGACGGCCCCTCCGTGACCTGGCGGCATGCTGTCCTATGCATACGTGTGCGCTCCCGCATCGCCACAGGGACGCGACCCTGGGACCTTCTGACACAGGGGCTGGGGGGCCTGCATGCCTCGTACCCCCCCGCCTGACACAGAGTCCGCGAGCACCGCCTTGTGAGTCTGCCCGGCGAACGGATAGATCTCGTCCCTGAAACACGCCTCCTCCGCCACTGTGTCTGCTCACGCCCCTCTCATCTTTCTGGCAGCCACGGAAATTCTCATGTCTTCGTGGAGTTGCCTCTGGCCACCCCAGGCTTTTCTGGTCACACCTTCTCTAGAAGCCAATAACTCATATGCAGCACAGGCAGATTAGCACCTAGTTGTTCTCCGATTATTCAATTTGTGTGTGGCCGTGGGAGTATGTGGACGAGTGCGTGTGCACGTGTGTGCGTGTGTTGACCGGATCTGGGGGCAGACGGCACACCTTCTTTATCACAGACTCACTTTAGTTCAGACAACCGCGGGTGTCTGTAAATATGTCCAGCAGGGTGGCAAGGAGGGACAGTCCCCAGGTCCTCAGAGGGCAGGGCCCGAGCGCGAGGGCTGTTCCAGTTAAAGAGGTGACACTGTTCTGGACAAGCGTGATGCTCAAGGCCGCTACTCCTCTCCGAACCCCCACCACCAGTGCCGGGGGCAGCAAAGGAGTGCTGGCCGCTGGGAGGGCACAGGGCAGGGGTGTGGCCCTGGGAGGAACCCGGTCTCAGCCCCCTCCCCCAAATCGGAATCTGTGCCCTCTCCTGATGCGGTGAGGGCTTGCGGTCGGCCCTCCTCAGTCCCTTGGGGAAGACGGGAGGCAGCCGGGGTGGATGCTGGCCGAGCGCTGGGCACAGCCAGACCTGGTCTGGGCTTCCGGGGGGAGCTGCTGCCCCGTCCGTGTCTGTTCAGCCCTGCTCACCCCAGGGCCCCTTCACTCCCCCACGCGGCACAGGCCGGACCGGGGCTGACCGAGGGCTGCCGAAGGGTTAGCGACAGACAGCCTCTTGCAAAAAATGGCCCTGTCACCACGAATGCACAGGACGCTGGCTGGACAAGCAGGACAGGAACTGTTAGGCTCATTTAGGTACTTTCTGGAGTAGGTGACGGGGCCCCAAATTGCCCGCCACGTTGTCCCCTCTGTTCATTGCAACTGGCTGGGGGGTGACCAGCGGAAAGTGCCAGGTGGAGGACACTGTCCTCACACACACACCGCCGGCCCGGGGACACGTCGAGGCCACGTCACAGGGCTGTCCTCTCTTTCCTGACAGTCTTTTTAACTTATAATCTTGTATTTGGATTTTAAACAAAACTCATGTGAAGGTCTCCCCCACCCACATGACAAATCTCTCCTAAAGAAACCCTAAAGTAGCCTTTAAACACACACGCATATCGGGGAAACTGCCCATTATGAACCGTAACGGCCACCGAGGCCGCAGAGGAAGGGGCTCCCCGGGCCCCCAGCTCAGGGACCTTTGTGTTCCCTGGACTGACAGCGCCCTGCTCATACATTATTCAGGAGCGTGTGGGACAATAAATGAAGCAGGCTTTAACAAGGGAAAGGAAGTGTGGTTAAACAGGGGAGCGGGAGTTAATAAAGGATACTCAAGAAACCCTACGATTTCCCCCACAATTTATGAAAAAATTGCAGGTTGTAGGGCGCCGGGCCACTCTCCCCGGTTGTCGCGGGCACACGTTCAGCCGGGCGTCTCTCTGCCCGGCTCAGGCTCAGGCTGCAGGGTCCCCGAGGCCGCTCAGGGCGCCAGTGGACGGTTCCCTCCCCCACCCCCTTCTTCAATGCAACGCTTTGTCAGGCTAATACTTTAAGGATCAACATCAAAATTGGAACTTTCTCTTTCTATAGCCACATCCAATTAAAAGTATCTTAGACCTCCCAGCGGCCACCCCTTCGGGGCGGCCTGGCTGTCAGAGCGCTGGAACCACACAGACATTTGAAATCAACGTGAGGGGCTCCGGCCCGTACACAGTATTATAAACGGCATTACTCACCGGCCCCTTTGTGCGCGGAGCTGGGAATCGATGCTGCTAAATCACACGATTAAACTACACCTCCTCCCGCACATTCTCAGTTTATGGAGTCATTTCTGTGCAATCCAATCAGGCGTCTTGTCCACCTGACCGTCTGTTGATTACAGATCTATTTGCCCTTATTTTTCCTGGGGGAAGAGGAGAGATTTCGGAGCGTGAAGGTGCAGCAGGGCTCGAAAGCCGTTGTGCGAGCAGCTGCAGGAGCCTGGACGTTTTAGCTCCGACCCCAGCTCAGCCGCGCAGCGAACGGGGCCCCGCCAAGTCTCGCCCCGTCGTCAGCCGTGTGCGGAGCCTCCCTCCTGTCTGCAGGTGCAGCCGGCACGCGTGGAGGGGGGCAAAGGCACCTGCGGCTTCACATCCTCTTTGGGAAGAGGCAGCACGTAAGGAAATTAGGGCAGGGTGAGTGCCAACATCTTTTTCAGGGAAGGGGTGTGACCAGACCGTCCGAGTCGGCAGACCCGGGACCGGTGCACCTGGCCGGCACTCTTCTCTAAAACCACGCTCTGTGAACATCGTCGCGACGGTGAAAAACAAGAATTTTCCCTGTAAAATTAAATGTCACTCTTGATAGCGTAATATCTGCAACATCACCTTCGCAGGTCCACGCCAATACCTTACACAGAAAATTAAACCCTCTCTGTTTATTGAGTGGATAATGTAGCCTTCCAATGTGTGAGAACCCCTGCTAGGTGAGAAATTAAAAAGCTGCACTATAAACCCTAATGGTTTGTATGAAATACAAAAAAAGGTAACTTAATTGGTAATCAGAAGAAATCATAAAACTAATCATGCAATTAATGTCTTCAAAAGCAAGCGTACGAGGTGTGTATAATTACAAGAAAACAGTGCAGTGGTGGTTTGGAGCATTAATGAATTAATCGTCCCGAGGGGGCTGTCGCGTGGGTTTTATAGGCTGGTTTTCAACTCGCGAGCACACTGCTTCCTTGCTTTGCGCCCCCACCGTCCTGCACCTGGAACGCGGACAAGGCAGAGCGGCCCCCCCCCCCCCCCCCCCCCCGGCGAGTGGAGGGCCCGACCTCCCTCAGCGTCCACCTCCCCCGGCCCCTGGGTGTGGACATTCTCCAGGGGGGTCTGGTGCTGCTCGCTGAGCGCGGGTGTCGGGGAACACGGACGGATGTGCGTTAACACACGTGCACACCTTTTGGGGTTTTTCCCCAAGTGCTGCACACACAACAAGCTAACAAGTACAGTTCTTTGTTTTGTACACACAGTTTGAAAAGAAGCATCTGCTTGGGTGTGACTGGCCGTGGCTGAGGTCTAATGCATAGGACGGTCACATGCTGAGACCCAGGGGTCGGGGACTCGCGGCATTCCTCCCAGACAACCCTCGTAATGGGTCCCCTGCATCAGGTCCCTTCTGACCTGACGGTGTTACCATAGCTTCCCGTCTGGCGGCACCGTGAGCCGTCCGCGGACCGGGAAGTGGCCCAGGAGAGGCTCTGGGCCTCCCGCGTGCGGGAGATGCTGCAGTGAGGTCTGCAGGGTAGACAGCGGGGCTGAGGGCTGGGCAGCCACACGGGCTCTTGGCAGAAGCCCCGGGTCCCCTGACGCCAGCTGCTCCCTCACTTGCCCGGTGGTCCCGGCCGAAGCCCCCGCCCCAGAGCGGAGGCACAGGGAGAAGAGCCCGCATTTGAGCCCAAAGCCTCGGGAGGGCTGTGGGCTTCGGGCCAAGGCCTGGACCCACCTGGGGTGCTTCGAGGGCAGGCATGAGTCAGGCCACCGGGGACGTGGGACCCCAAAGCAATTCCTAAGAAAGGGAATTGTTTCCACACCGTGAACGTAGCCAGATGAGAAAGGTACGCTGTTCGCACCGAATAAAACATTACTATTTTATCACCAGTCACAGGAGGGCTCTTCACTCTGTGGCTTGGTCCACGCTCCCGACCACGCACCATCAACCGCTTCCCGGCCCCGAGCTCCGGTGGTGGATCTGAGTTAACCGCTCTGCAGGGCTGGACCCACGCACACCTCCACGGTGCTCTGGTTACCCTGAGACCCCGGGACCAAAGAGGGGGCATGTTTCCGGGTGCCGTTAAGGACCGCGTCTTCGTGGGTTCTCACAGCAGTCTGGCTGCTCGTCCCGTGGGGGCCTGGGTGCTTGGCTTTCTGGTCCACCCAACGGTGTGTCCTCTGAGACAGACGGATGGATGAGAAGCAGGGACAAGGGCCGCAAGGGTGTGCCGTCCTGACGCTGCAGGGGCCTCGAGGGGAGGGGCTCATTGCCCGAGAGACAGAGGGAGACCGTAGATGAGGCCCCGTGTCCGTGGAAACTCGTGGATGGCAGTGGTGGGCCCGTGGGCTGGCAGGAAGAGGAAGGACCACTCAATACAGGTCCGTATATAACATCAGACTGGACCTCAGTTTCCCATGATACTTGAAAATTCATCCCAGGCAGATTAAAGCCTGAATATGAAAACAGAACTGGAAATGTTTCGGAGGAAATTTAGGAAAATATCTGAACACCGTCTCCACCGAGGAGACGAGAGGGGAAGGCGGACGAAATGTACTTAGATTACCCGGCAAACAGCACGGGGGATGGGGGGCAGGCACGCATCATACATCGGGGGCCTGTGAGAACGAGGGCCGCTGCCCCCTTGTCCTTCGGCGACAAGACAGAGACACTCAGAAGGGGGAGCTGTGTGTGTGGCAGAGGAGGCCGGCGGCAGCCAGGACGAGAGCGCTCCTGAAGTCCGTGATCTGGAAAACGGAGGAAGAGAAACCCAGACCCTCTTAATTCGAGTCCCCTGAGAAGAGTCCGTCCGTTCTTCAGGGACAACTGGCTGGAGGCCGTGCACGAAACGCTGGGAGCCTACCAGGAAGGGATGGCCGAGAGGCGCCAGTGTCTTAATCAGCAATCGGGGAACGCCCCGAGATTCCTTGGGGGACCCCTGGCCACAGCTCTGGGGCCATAACAGGGAGGCAAGTCCTCACCTTCCGGAGCCGGCCCTCTGCCCGTCGCCACCTCGTGGCCACGCAGCCGCGGGACATGCTTGTGGGGTGTCCACCAGGTGCTCCCGTGACCTGGCTGCACCTGTGCCACAGCCCTGTGTGAGCTGGGCGTGGCGGCCCCACGCGACAGGCGGCAAAGTCCACCCCAGGCCTTCCAGCGCTCCAGTCCTGCCTCTCCCCCCCCCCCCAAACGGCGCCTGCTGCGGGGTTCTCACACTCCCGTTGCCCGGATCTGTGTGGTCCCGGGGTGCCGTCCACGCCTCTCCTTGGCTGGGCTCTTGCCACCTGGCTGGGTGTCCACAGCAAGGAGGCCAGAGGCCAGACGGCCCTCTTGGGACTCTGACCCCGACCCCAGCTCTGACCCGGCTCTTCGGGGTCACGTCGGCGGATGGGCCAGCCTCCAGTGGGGCTGGTTTCCACGAGTCCGCTCCGTAATGCCGGGCGTCGTGTCCCTGGACGGACAGTGGTCTCCGGGGCCTCGCAGCGAGGCAGAACCTCATTCCCACGGGGCTGTGGGTGGGGTCGGGGCGTGTCCTCCTACGTGTTAGAGCCGGTGCCACTCGGAGGTCCGGGGAGATTACAACTCCGCTCGAGGGCACGAAGCTGAGTCCTCCAGAAAGCCAGGCCCCTACCCCAGCTGTGCCAAACGGCTTCCCTGCCTTTGGAATCCAGCTCCACCATGAGGACGGCCAGCCCCGGGGGCGCTGGGATCTGGCGGAGAGAAGCAGGGAACATCGTTACAGGTGAATTCAGCTGCAGAAGCAGGAAAGCACGAACGATGCTGGCCCGTTCTCCCTCTCCCGCTCTGCCACACTCCTGGCTTCGGGCCTCCAGCCCCCGGCCTCTCAGATGGCCTCCGGAGGTCCGGGCAGCAAAGGGGAGCGACAGGCGAGCGTGGCCTGCAGTGAACCAGTCGCCCACCTAGACGGGAGCGCCCGCAGACCCTCGTGTTCCTGTAGTTGTGCGTGGGGCCCAGATCAGGGTTCTGTCACCAGGGAGGAGTGGGGGGCACGGACGGGGGCCACGTCGTGCAGGCACGCTCCCCTGCACCTCGGACTAGACTCTTCCTGCGTCAAGCCGGGAGAACTTTCCTTGTTTTGGTTCACAGCGCCTTCCGTTCCGATGCTCCCGTGTTAAATAAATGACCAGATCACATGTGTTTAAGTGGGGGAGGGAACGTTCATAATAAACAGACGGACCATCTCCCTCCATGCAAAGAGCGGGAGCCGCAGGTGGTATTTCCAGGAGTTTTGAGAAAAGCCGAGGGGGGATCCGACAAAGCCACCCTGAGAATTTCTCATCCGGCTAAGGGTCCTGTCGCTGCACAGGAGCGTGGCTGGCAAGCAGCACGCTGGGTGTCCTCGCCCACGCTCCGCAGGAAGCCGTCGCCACGCCGCGTCCGGAACGCCCCTGCCCAGACCACAGACGGACTTCATCACTTTCCTTCCACAGGCGTCCGCTGTGGGGGCCGCGAGAAACCCTGGCCCCCCAACTTCCCGAGAGACCACACGGCCTGGACGCCACGGGCTGGCAGGCGTCTGGGGGACCGGGGGGGCGGGCAGGCGCAGCCCGGGGCTCGGTGGAGCCTTCAAGGGTGGAGAGCAAATCGGCGGGCACGCTCACACCGTACCGGCCACGCGGCACCCGCGGGTGGCACACCACACTGCTCTCTCGGGAAAGCGGCCGGTAGCCTCTGAACGTGTTTTGCAAATCACGGCTTTGCAGCTCAGCAGTCCTTGTGGTCTGCCCCCAGCACGGTGAGTTGTCGCGGGGCCGGCGAGGGCCGAGGGCCAGGACTGCCAGCAGGCCTGCCCGCCCCCCCCCCCCCCCGCACCCCCACGTGTCCCAGCCCTCTCCCTTCTCTTCTGCCTAATGAATGTCGCTGGCAATTACCTGCCTCTGGAAAGGGCTCTAAAAGAGTCCTTTCATCATCATCCTAATGAGGCCATTTTGGGTCCCCCCTTCATGGGGTGGTCGCTGCGCTTCATAAGCACGTGCATTACTTATATAATACAAAGAGCATCGGCTGCGAATCTAAATTATCCCTTAACTTCCAAAAATAATCATCACATGTATCTGAAAATTCACACAAATACCGCTCATGAAGAAAAACCTGTACTGACAGAAAGGCCCCGAGAGCCCACCTTAGGGGCGCCCCTCAGCCTCGAGCCCTCGTTCCATCCCCGGCCACAGATCCGGGAAGATAAACCTAGTCTGGGTCGCAAGCCACGATTTAGGTCCCACCGGAAGGGTAGCCCACACCCACGACGTGGCGCCTCTGTGGCCGCTCTGCCGTCGGCATCGGGGCCGACACCACGGAGGGGCTTGCGACGAGGCGCCTTCGGGCTCTGCTTTCTTCCGCTGTGGCTGGCACCGAACAGAACCCAGGAAGCAAGCAGGCTGTGTGGACGTAGAGGGTCCCCGGGAAGCAAGCAGGCCGTGTGGACGCAGAGAGCCTCTCAGGAGAGCCCGTGTCTCACTAGCATCCTGAGGCGGCGGGATCTCACGCACAAAAAACAAGATACCCGTGCTGCAGACTTTCTTTCCTTTGGCACAAAACCTCCATGCTCCTGTATTCATAACTGAACACAATATTTTCTTCTTGTGCTGCTGGGACGCATGCCTGCCTCGCTCTGGACAACACGCACTTCCCTGGAGCCTGGCAGGCACCCTCGTTATCAGAAGTCTATTTTGAGTGTGATGCGTAACTGCTTGGTAAACAAAGAAAACCCTCTGTGCTGAAAACTATACCCGAAAGTTATCAGATTTTAGAGTCAACTTTGCTCAGGGTGATGCCCATCTCTGGGTCTCGATCCTCAAAATAGGCCAAAAATATCTCAGGGTCACAGCAAATGGAACTGAGAAAAGCTGTGTTTATATGGTAATTATTTTGTACAACAATTCTCAAACGTTAGCAAATTCTTTGCCCGGTTATTTAAGCTTTCACCCCAAAGCACCAACATATTTTTAAAAAGTTAAATCTCAGTTGGAACAAGATGGCAACAGGTATGAAGCAGCCATGACCCTGGAACCCCAGACGGCTGGGCACAGACAGAGCTCCAGAAATCCCAGCTTTGTGATTTCTGAACCAAGCCTCCTTTCCCCTTCAAGTGATTACTTTTGTTTATTTTTATTTTCTTAATGTTTATTTATGATTGAGAGGGAGACAGAGAGAGACAGAGCATGAACAGAGGAGGAGCAGAGAGAAGGAGACACAGAATCCGAAGCAGGTTCCAGGCTCCGAGCCGTCAGCACAGAGCCTGACGCGGGGCTCGAACTCACAGACCGCGAGATCGTGACCTGAGCTGAAGTCGGACGCTCAACCGACTGAGCCACCCAGGTGCCCCCTGATTGATTGCTTTTAAATTAAATGCTTAAATAACTTTATCTTAAAAAATATCCTACCCAGGAGGGGTTAGGGGGTTCAAACAGGGTGGTTCAGATTTCTTCTCCTGCTTCCTCGATGATCACTGGTGACGTTTAATGACAGAGGAGCCGCCAACAGCAAGCCACTGACACTGTGAGGTTCAGGGTAGTTTATGCTGATCACTCGGTTTGCGGGGGGGACTCTTCCCGTGGCCGCCTTTTCTTTTCACTGGGAAAAGTGTTTACTTGGAATGCAGGTGTTTCTCTCACTGGGAGGACAAGGACAAGGGTGGTGGCCAGCTTCCTCCTCAGGACCCCACGGCAGGCGTGAGGCAGAGAGTGGGGGTGCTAGTCCCCCGCAAGCACCCAGGGGCTGCCCCCCCAAACCATCAGACTCATCTCGATTAGCCGCCGGGAGCAGGGCTGGGCTCTCCCGCGAGTCTGAGGGGGCTGCATTTGTGGAGGGCGGGACCCCACACTCGATCGGTGTGGCCGCCAGCCCAGTGCTGGGTGCAGTACCAGAGGAACACAGCTCTCTTTTCCAGGACGATCCCCGCGTGAGAGGTTGACGGGAGGCCTCGGACGCCCCCTGACTGCCACGGTCCCGGAAGAGGCTGCCTGCTGAGGACCCCGCTCTGGAGAGAGGCAGCTGGCTGGTATGGGGGGGCTGGGCTGGACCCCGCTCTGGAGAGAGGCAGCCGGCTGGTATGGGGGGGCTGGGCTGGAAGCCTGGAAAGGGGAACTTGCTTCGTTTGGCCTCCTCTCTAGCCCCTAACACCTCAATTCACAATTTTCTCTGTGTTTGACCTTTGTTTAAAGGCCGATGGGGCGCCTGGGTGGCGCAGTCGGTTAAGCGTCCGACTTCAGCCAGGTCACGATCTCGCGGTCCGTGAGTTCGAGCCCTGCGTCACGCTCTGGGCTGATGGCTCGGAGCCTGGAGCCTGTTTCCGATTCTGTGTCTCCCTCTCTCTCTGCCCCTCCCCCGTTCATGCTCTGTCTCTCTCTGTCCCAGAAATAAATAAACGTTGAAAAAAAAATTAAAAAAAAAAAAAAAAAAGGCCGAAGTGGGAAATCCTGGAAATCCACGCCTTCAGCCCCTTCCTGACTGGGTGGAGGTGGCCTTTTGTCCCCTCAGGCGATTCTCTACCAGGAACGGGTCTGGAGCATCAGACGGGGCGGGAGCCCTGCGTGGGAACTGTCTCACATCACAGCTTCTGTCCCCATCCATGGCAACACCTGCCTCCCACATGGCAGGGGCCCAACCGTGTCCCCGGCTATGCGGGAGCCCCGTAGGCCCGCACTTTTTGAGAAACGGCAGAGACACGAAGATGAACACGAAAAAAATCCCACCCCTGAAGTCACTATAAATCATCTGTCTGGCTCTGTTTTAAAATGCTTCCTACCTGTGATTTTTGAGCACATGCCAACGTTCATCGATTCATCGACCGTGCATCTGTCTGCTCCTGTGCGCACCATACATGTTGCGGCACAGCTAGGAAACAACTTGTACGAGCGAGCCAGATGAAACGACCATCGGTTAGGAATGTCAGTTTGTAAGGCACACACGGCATTTTGCTCTAACGAGCACTTTAACAACCATTTTTGCGACAGTCCCAGGGTTGCCCGTGACTCATTATTCTTGCTGAGGCTGGCTTAATAGTTGGTCCTTCAGATGCCGGAAGGTCTGATCCTGAGACCGCATCACCCCGACGCCCTGCTCCGGAGGCTCCGGTGGCCGCGGGGCCGTTGGCGAGGGCACGTGGACCAAGCGGGAGAAGTCAGCTGTGTGTGCCGAGCCACGGCGTTCACTTCCACGTCCGAGTCACCGGCCCCACAAAGCTCTTTCTCCTTGCCTGATGTCCACTGTTTTTCAAAAGCATTGGAACTTCTTACATTTTCACGGTAGTTTTTTTTTTTAATTTTTTTTTTTTCAACGTTTATTTATTTTTGGGACAGAGAGAGACAGAGCATGAACGGGCGAGGGGCAGAGAGAGAGGGAGACACAGAATCGGAAACAGGCTCCAGGCTCCGAGCCATCAGCCCAGAGCCCGACGCGGGGCTCGAACTCACGGACCGCGAGATCGTGACTTGGTTGAAGTCGGACGCTTAACCGACTGCGCCACCCAGGCGCCCCAACACGGTAGTTTTAACACAGAGTAAGCGCACTGAGCACGTCATTTGGGAAGATGCTGAGCCAGAAAATCCCCAGTTGTTTAGAAATGTAACTACGGAAACTTCAGGACGGGGCACACACCGGTGTCCGTAACTGCCTCACGCGGTGAGGGAAGTACTTACGCTACCACAGGGAATGCTCGCGACACTCATGCCACCCACGGGCCGGCACCCCCGGACCCCAGGCCACGTGGCTCTTCAACTGGTAAATATTTGCCACGGACACCCGGCACACCTCTGTGTGGACACAGCTGTGTGGCTTCTTCCTATTTGGTTATAAAACGTATTGTAAAGGTTATTCGATAGTTTAAGAGTCTCATTTATAGTCTACAAAAGTTACAATATATTAAATGTATAAAGTCAACTTTTGGCCACATTAATTCGTACAGGATGGTCTGTACAATGGACCAGATGGATTTCGCGTGTGCTGCTCATTCTGTAACTTCAGCCAGAACCTTCCCTAGCACTTTTTCAGGGGCAGCAATCACTTCATCCATGATTACTCCGCCTTGAAGACACTCACTTCGCCCACAGAGTGCTGCCGTTACGGGAGAAGTCACTCACTCTCGAGTATGTCTGGTCCTTTACATCTTTCCTTTGGAGCAGACGTGACGTGGAATCCGAGACTGAAGCTGACTTTATACATCGAGGAAGGTCTGGAACGCCTGTGTAGTCAGACAACCATCTGGCAACCTCCACAGCTCATCATCTGTTTGAGAATTCATTCCTGCAGATTTTTCGTACCCCCTTCTACACGTCTCCGAGTGTTTGCTGACACAGGGAGGTGGTCTGGACGACGATCGAAATGGCCCGTCTTCGGAGAAGGCAAGGCGGGCCGGTCGGTCCCCGGTGGTGGGAGAGGTGGGGAAGCCCACACCCGGACGTTGGCCACCGCGGGGGCGACAAGCTGACGTCAGCGTCTCCTTGCTCTTCTCACCACGGGGAGGCCACCCTGAGTCCATGCCACACCGAGCCTCACAGTCACTGGTTTGCACGCACGATGGGTGGGAGGAGAGAAAACGGGACTGGACCGTGGCGGCATCCGTCCCCTCCCCGGCCCTCCCCATCCTTCCCTGCCCCTCCCCGCTCCCCTCCCCGTAGGCCTGTAGTTCAGCCTCCTCAGAGCCCCCTGGCCACCTGCTCTGCTTCGGGGGAGCTTGCCCCAACACGTGGGCCCTCGGCCACTCTGCCCCTACCTGTCCCAGCCCATTAGTGCCCCACGGTCAACATGATGACCCCCCCCCCCCCCCCCCCCCCACCGTAAGAGACAGGCCACTGATCCTCTGGACTCCGTCGGCGTTTCCTCCTGAGCAAAGGCTTTGGCAGGGAGGGCACACTGCAAAGTAGTTTTTGTTGGCTCAGGGTTGGGAGCCATCTACTGGAGAAGCGTCCCAGCTTGGAGGGGTCTCTGTCTCACCGTGATCCAAACAAGGCTGCACCGAAGCCTTAGTTTTTGGTGGTGGTCTGTAGGACGGACAGCCGCTCTTCCCCGAGGGTTCCTCAGGTTGTGGTACCCGCCCCCTTCCTTTCCCTGTGAGTAAGGACTGCCCGCGCAGGCTCAGCATGTGCTTGGCATGTGTGGTAGGACAGCATCACATAGCTGTGTACAGCTATGTGCACAGTTGGGATGTGCACGGTCGGGATGTGCACAGTTGGATTGTATACAGTCAGGTTGTATGGAGTCGGGCTGAACGTAGTCCCCCACATCACATTCATCATCAAACACTTACTTCCTGAAGATCCACAACATCACGTTTTTTTTAATGGCAGGGTTCATATTTCTTTGGGACACAGTAATGAGTTTTTATCTTTGTTCTCGATACAGATGTTTACAAGCTGGGCCTCTCGATACCTAATCGTGTGCTATGTGAGTGCATTTCTGGTTTGGAGTTAGATATCGCTTTACACAAATCTCATTTCTGTGCTGTAATGATGCCTTTTAATATCTAATCTTCAGCTGTAATATCTCACTCGCTAATCGCGTCGAGATAATTAGGTGGCAGGAAGTAGACACTTACTCTGTGGGCCGAGCACACAGTGTCTCACGTTTATATAAATACACACGCGTCAAATAAAATACAAGTTGACTGCACTCGTGGCCGTCGAAGCCAGGCAGCTTGAGAAATCATATGGCTGCACTGGCTGATCGATTCAATCAGCAACCGGCCGGTCGGACTCATTTTCAGTTTTAGTTTTTCATGGAACTGACCGGGCAATTCAGTCAATAGCTGTCACAATTGGAGTCCGGGAGAGGCACGGCTGGATCAGCCTAAAGTTAATTAAAAATCAGAGGAGGATAAACGAGCGTGGCTCCTTCGAGGCAGCTGTGGGCAGAGGGGGACACGTACCTCTTCTTCCTCGGGGGCGCGGGCGGGCTCAGCGCGGCCGCAGGAGCACGGGGCCCTGGGCCTCCCCGCCAGAGCCCGCTTCCAGGCAGCTGGGGGTGTGCCTTGCGGCTCCCCAGCCCTGGGCGTCCGGGTGCTGACAACTAAGTCTGGCAGGGACACACGTCCCGCCGTTGCACGCTGTCCCCGACCCTGCAGGTCCCTGCAGCCCACGTGTTTCTGATCCCGCAGCCACGGGGCTTCGTGGAGCAGGGCCTGCCGGCCTCCGGAACCCCATGTCCGCCAGCACCCTGAACCAGCCCGGGCTCTGGGACGGGCCTCCTCGCCGGCTGGCCGGGCCCTGGTGGTTTCTAAGCACGGATTCCTGTCCTGTCCCCGCCTCTTCCAACGGGCAGTGACGTGGGGCTGCCTCCAGGGGCTGCCGTGACGAAGGCCCACAAAGAACAGAAACGTGTCCTTTCACTCAGGAGGCGGGACGTCTGAAATCAAGGTGTTGGCAGTGGGCGACCGCCCTGTGAGGCCCTGGCGAGGCGCCTTCCTGCCTTTCCAGCTTCTGAGTGGCATCGACCATGCTGTCCTGGGTCCGCAGACACATCAGCCGTCCGAGTCTCCTCCGGGTGCCCACATTCCGACGTGGTGCTGTCCTCGTCCCGGTGAGGACGCAGGTCCGCGGGGTCAAGGGCCCGCCCCACTCCGGCGTGAGCTCATCTCAGTGACATCTGGAGCCTCCTGTCTCCAAGGAAGGTCACATTCCGAGGTGCTGGGGCTGGGGCTTTAGCCCGTCTCTCTGGGGGCACAAGTTAACTCACAACAGCACGTAAGGAAGCCCCTGCCGCCAGGGGTCCCTTCTGAAAACAAATTCTTGTTTATTCCACTTGTATACTAATTCACCTTACACTGTCGACCTAGTTTCAGATTGTACTTATTCTATTTCTTCCACTAGATTCCAAGCTATCTGAGGGCAGGACCCATGACTTTTCACTTGTATTTTATATTCAGCTCTAGTTTTAGAACATAAATCGGCACCCAGATGGTCAACAGGTATTTTTTGCCTTGAGAATGAAACGCCCAGCTTGCGTGTGGTTGGCCGAGAACCCTGTTCTATTCACCATGGTTCCTGAGATCAGCACGATGCCTATGGAATGAATGAGTGAATATTTAATACTCACAAACTGGGGGGAAAAGGCCCAGAGCCTTCTATGCAACATAAATACTTTTTTTTTTTAGAGGAGGAGAGAGAGACACAGAGAGAGAGTGTGCGCATGCTTGGGGAGGGGGTGGAGGCAGAGGGAATGGGAGAGAGACGCCCAGCCTGGAGCCCGACACAGGGCTCGATCACACGACCCTGGGATCGTGACCTGAGCCGAAAGCAAGAGTCCGACACTCAACTGACTGGGCCCCCCAGGCACCCCCATAGAATGCTTTTAAAGAAAGCACTTTCCCACATGTGGGAAATGCCAAAATATGCCCCCTGACAACCTTTTCCTGCCTCGTCTGGGCGGGGACACATCGTGGTGATCCTTGGCCAATCCTACCAGCGTCCGAACTTTGAACTAACGGTTGATGCCAACATCAGCTGGGCCAGATTTGTGTACAACGGGACTTTACACTAAGAGGTGGTTTTCAAAAGGAAAAAAAAAAAATAATTTGAAACTCTGATAACATGAACACGATTCTTTAAAAGACAAGCATCGGGGCAGAAGGTGATGTGGTTGGTCTTATAGTTGGTCCTGTCCCCAGATTCACACGTTGCTACCCGGACCTCCAGCCCCTCAGGACGTGGCTATATTGAGGATGGGCCTTTCAGAGGTGATGGAGGGAGCACGAGGTCACTGGGGTAGACCCAGGTCTGGGCCTCAGGTCACAGAGCACAGCGTTTGTGCTGTTTTGTTCCAAATCCACTGTGCCTGACGTCTCCCAGGCCTTGGGTCTCACACACGGGCAGCCCACCGGGGTGATGGGCCAGGAGCCTGGTCCCTGCACTCGTGCTGTGGCAGCAGAGAATGTCTTTGCTCCCCTTCTGGACACACGGCTAGAGGGTCCCAGCTCCCCAGGCAGGCAGCGTGGCCTGAGACCAACCTCTGGCTTTGGAATGCGGCAGCCGCGTGCCCCCTGGGTCGGCCCCACACACCTCCTCCTGCTGGCCCCCGGAGCCCTTTGCATCTACGCCGCTTGGAGGCGGTGACTCCAGAGGAGCCAGGCGCCCTAGGAGGGGCCCCAGGGCCAGTGCAGTGAGCGAGAAGCCGCCTCTATTGTGTGTGGTTAACACCTGAGTTCAAACCTCGGGGCACCACTAGCGAGACGGGCCGGTGGACAGGGGACTCACCCCAGCCTCGGAAGCCTTCCAGGCGCAGGTCAGGGCTCCTGAGGCCCCGGAGCCGATGCAGGTCTCAGCTTCTAGGAAGAAACATGGCCTGGGGTCCAGTGAAGTTTGGGGAAGCTGGCCCCCTGACCGAGCTTGTCAGGCGGACACCGAATGGGGCTTGAGCGTGGCACCCAGACGCTGTCAAAGCCACTCCGTAAACTCCACGGGCGCCTCTCGCTGGGTCTCTCTTGTGTTGCTGCTTTTCTGGTGGATGAGGGCTTCTGCGTCTCTACCTGTTTCTGCTGACGCCCCCATGTGCCAGGCCGGCGTGGGGGGGGGTCACACGTGCTCCCTGCCCATGGCTGAGAGCCCAGCGGACCAGCCCCATGGAGTGCACCGGGCTGGAGGGGCCTCTGCGGGAAGGCGGTGCGGGGGGAGCCACGCGGAACGGAAGGCTCTGGGCCACACGACGGGGTGGGACCTGTGGCCTCCCGCCAGGCCCCTCGCCAGCCGGGCCGCATGACAGGGCCTCGTGCGCTCAGCGCTCTCCCCTTCTCGGTATCGACGCACCGGAGCCGGTGCGTTTCTGCCATTCTCATTTCCGTTCCTTTTATTCAAACAGGCGTTAGTGGGTGGGGGCTCGGGGCCGGCAGCTCCCCACACCCCTAAGAAGGAGCAGCCCGTGTGCCCAGAGACAGTCGTCACAACCCTGCTCGCAACACAGCGGGCACGACCTGGGTGTCCTCAGTGGGGGAAAGGACAGATACGCTGTGACTTGTATTCAAATTGAAACTGACGGCCGGCGGAGGTAAGAATGAGCTAGACACACGTAAGTCAACGTGGAAAATCTCAGAAACAGAAAGCAGACGGACAGGCTGGCAAAGTCTGTTCGTTAGCACTCACGCCGGCTCGTGCACACATGCACACATGTGCTTGCACTCACATGCACACGTTCACAGGTTCGTGCACACACATGATGCACACACGTGCTTACACTCACATGCACACACATTCACAAGCTCGTGCACACATGCACACACGTGCTTACATGCACGCACACACACATTCACAGGCTCATGCACACACATGCACACATGCTTACACTCACATGCACACACGCACACACATGCTTACACTCACATGCGCACACATTCACAGGCTCGTGCACACACGTGCTTACACTCACACGCACACACACATTCACAGGCTCATGCACACATGCGCACACGTGCTCACGCTCACATGCACGCGCACACATTCACAGGCTCGTGCACACACATGATGCACACACGTGCTTACACGCACACACACTCACAGGCTCATGCACACATGCACACACGTGCTTGCGCACACACATTCACAGGCTCACACACACATGATGCACACACACATTCACGGGTTTGTGCACACGTGCGCACGCGTGCTTACACTCACACGTGCACACACACGTGCACAGATAGGTGGAAAAGTGCCGTGGGAATTCCTCTGCCGAGGGCAGGGTCCCTGCAAAATGAACACTCATCGACTTCACCCACTTTGGAGACGGGGAGCTTGCTTACGGGGCTTCCCGTGGGGGATCCCCGGTTCCTCAAACAAGGGGAAAGCAGAAGGTTCACAGGTCTCCTCGGGCCGGAGAGTGTTGTTGCGTCCTTCCCTTGGCTTCAAGTATCTATAGCAGGAAATGGGAAGATCCGCGTCGGTCATTTCCGGGAACCCTGCCGGAGGCCAGGCACCATCCTTCCGGTGGGGGGCGATGGGGACTTGAACGGGAGGAGGGCTGCCCGGGAGTCCTGAACGCGGGGCCGCCCAGACGGCCTTTCCCAGAGCCCGGAGGGTGTCTTTCCTGTTCGCCGGCACCATCTGTCCGTCGCGGCAAATCCACCAGCGTGTGGAGACCGGCCCCCCGCGGCCCCTGACACGGGGAGGAGAATGCAAGTGTGACCCCCGGTGGCTGCGGCGGGCCGGCAGTCTGGGCCGGCCGGCCCCGGGGGCCCGGCTTCCCCGCGGGGTCTGGCGGCAGACTGCGGTGAGTTCTCGCTGTTTCTCTGTCTGGGGAAGCACCGGCTCGAGAGCCGCTCGACAGATCCTGCTTCCGGAACAGTCCACTTGCACCCGCGCTTGCCTGCCTCCCGGATCCTCTTCCACAGCAGCACCCGACGGGCCGGGCCACGTGGACAAGCGCCCACGCGAGCTCTAGGAAAGTCCTCGTCCGTGGCTCGCGGCAGCGGGAAACCCTCAGGCCGAGTCCTCTCCTCGCCAGGCTTCTGAGGGCAGAGTCGGTGCTGGAGAAACACGGTCAGCACCACGGACGCTGCATTTGCAAGTGTGGTCTTGGGACAGCCACGTGACGGGGCCGGGGGTGGGGGTGGCTGGCGAAACGCTCCTGCCGGGCGTGTCCCTGTCGTGTCTCCAGAAGAGATGGGAACGAGGAGGCGGGGGAAGGTGGGGCTTGCCGTCTGCGAGACTGGGACACGCATCTCCTCCCGCCCGCGGTCATCCCGCCGCCGGGCCGGGCCCGGGGGGCTCAGGGCGGGGCTTCGGGCTCCCTGCACCTGCGGCTTGCAGATGGCGGGTGGTGGGGACTTTTCGGCGTCCACCGCTGGTGGTCAATTCGTAAGAACCGCCCCCCCCCCCCACTTACCGGCCCCGCTCCTCTCAGAGCCCTCGCTGACACACGGGGATCACAGGTGTCGGCACAGCACTCGGTGGCTTCAGACAAGGGGTTCAGCTCGCTCTTCACCTGCCACGGGCAGTGAAGGCCAGGGCCACACTGGGAGGGTCGGACGCAGGGGCGGCGCCGGCCCCCGAGCGCGAGGAGAGGCTGGGGGGCGCCCACAGGCTTGCAGGGCGCACACCGCCTCCCACGTTCTGTGTTCCAGGCGGAGGAACTTGTCGGGGTGGAGTCGGGGGCGGCCGTCAGGACGCGGTACCTGTGGGCGGTGGGCGCACAGGCGTGCGGAAGCCTGCTCCAGCGACCCCGGGGGAGGACAGTGGGTGGCAGGGACACGCCCCACACCCGACTTGTAGGAGGAACGCCTTCTCCTGAGAAAGACCCATTAATGTGCCGTCCGTGTAGGAAGTGATGTGGACACAGCCCGGGGGGCCCAGGGCGCCCGGCCTGGCGAGCTCCTTCTCTTGCCTCTCAGTCCCCGGCCCCCCTGCCAGCCTTAGGATGAAATATCTCTGGATGGACCCGCATCAAACCCGAGGTCTTGAAGGCGCACGGGAAGGCAGGGCCGCAGGGGAAACGGGACACAGCTCTTGTGAAGGCGAGACCTCCACGTCAGGGACACGCACGGAGCTCCAAGCAGCACGTGTGGAAGGAAAGCTTTTCCTTCCTGCCCCGGCTTGGGAGGGGCTGCGGGAGGAGGAGACCTGTCTCCAGAAAACCTTGTCCCGAGAAGCCACGTTTTCCACGGGCTTTCCCACAATAATCCGCTCTACTTGAGCGAGGGGATAGAGTGAATGGAAAGTATGTGTTGGGGTCACAGTTTTAAAATACACGTCAACGTAAACATTCTGCTCTTTGACATAATTACGGTGACCTAGGGAAGATCCTGCTTATGGAAGCAGGAGACGTTTCTGATACGCCACGAGGCCACTTGGTTACTCGGCCTCTGGCGTGCTAAAGAGCGGTATCCGGTCCTTTGCCAAGGATGCGACGGCGTGTCTCGTTCTTGCTCTCCGGGAATTTGTAAGTGTGGGCTGTGGAAGGTTCTGCTCCACTTGGGGGCCCGAGGTGTGAGGGAGACCCCTGAGGGCCGGGGGTGGGTTCTCAGCAGCCTGGGCCACTCACGGATGGTGAAGACGGGGTGCCTCGATGGGGCCAGAAACAGCGGGACCGGCCTGCACTGTGTTCAGTAATGAGCGCCTGCCGGGTCCAGTGTTTTCAAATGCTTGTTGAAGCGGAGACACAAGTGTAGCCTTCAAGAAAGTATCGGGAACACAGACACAGACACACACACACACTCACCCACAGACACGCACACACACGTAGACACACTCACACACACAGACATACGCCAGGTCACGGGCACACACCCCCCCAGAGACACACACACACAGACACACACACAGACACACATAGACAAACACACATACACTCACACACATGCAGACACACTCACACACACAGACATACGCCAGGTCACGGGCACACACACCCCCACAGACACACACACACAGACACACACACAGACACACATAGACAAACGCACATACACTCACACACACGCAGACACACTCACACACACAGACATATACGCCAGGTCACGGGCACACACACACCTACAGACACACACACACAGACACACATAGACAAACGCACATACACTCACACACACGCAGACACACACACCCACAGACATACACACGGACGTAAGCTCACACACACACTTACAGACATACACAGTCAGACACACACACACACAGACACACACATACACAGAGACACTCAGACACACAGACACAGAGATACACCCACACAGACACACACACAGACACACACCCTCACACACACAGACACACTCACACACACACAGACATACACACAGACACAAGCTCACACACACACACACAAACACACACACTTACAGACATACACAGTCAGACACACACACACACAGACACACACATACACAGAGACAGATACACAGACACAGAGATACACCCACACAGACACACACACAGACACACACATACACAGAGACACTCAGACACACAGACACAGAGATACACCCACACAGACACACACACAGACACACACCCTCACACACACAGACACACTCACACACACAGACATACACCATGTCACGGGCACACACACCCCCACAGACACACACACACAGACACACACACAGACACACATAGACAAACACACATACACTCACACACACACAGACACACACACCCACAGACACACACACGGACGTAAGCTCACACACACACTTATAGACATACACAGTCAGACACACACAGACACACACATACACAGAGACACTCAGACACACAGACACAGAGATACACCCACACAGACACACACACAGACACACACCCTCACACACACAGACACACTCACACACACACAGACATACACACAGACACAAGCTCACATACACACACAAACACACACACTTACAGACATACACAGTCAGACACACACAGACACACACATACACAGAGACACTCAGACACACAGACACAGAGACACTCAGACACACACACACAGACACACACCCTCACACACACAGACACACTCACACACACAGACATACGCCAGGTCATGGGCACACACCCCCCCACAGACACACACACACAGACACACATAGACAAACGCACATACACTCACACACACACAGACACACACACCCACAGACATACACACACAGACACACACACAGACACACATAGACAAACACACATACACTCACACACACACAGACACACACACCCACAGACACACACACGGACGTAAGCTCACACACACACTTACAGACATACACAGTCAGACACACACACACAGACACACACATACACAGAGACACTCAGACACACAGACACAGAGATACACCCACACAGACACACACACAGACACACACCCTCACACACAGAGACACTCACACACCCACAGACATACACACAGACACAAGCTCACACACACACACAAACACACACACTTACAGACATACACAGACACACACATACACAGAGATACACTCACAGAGATAAACACACAGACACACACCCTCACACACACACATAAAGCAGCATCCTGCAGCTACTATCTTCTGTTTTAAATCATGCATATTTCATTAAGCTTCATGCAGAGCGTCTTCTGATTTATGGTAATTGTCAACAAAAGCAAAAACACAGATGATTTTAACCCTGCAGTAGCTACGAGTTAACTGGCATGAAATTATGTTGTGTTTTTCTTAAAAAGGAGAGGGAGGGTCCACAGCACTCCATCTCGTTAGACACCCAGGACCCTGAGCGAAGCGAGATGCTGGGTTCCCACGCTGGCGGTGGCTGTGGTCTGCAGCCCCACCGCCGGAGCAGCACCTGATTCCGCGGACGCCCCACCCCTGATCCTCCTGTGCTCCCAGCCTGGAGGACTCCAGTGAGACTAATTTCCATATCAAACCCAATTTAGATGAAACGTCTTGGTTAAAAAAAAAAAGCCAGCGCATCAATAGCCTCTTGATTAGATTTTCATCTCCTGAGCAGACAAATATGAATATTTATTACCATGAATGCAGACTTTCCTCTTTCCATGGCTCTGATCTTGAATATTATCCACTGCTAATTTTTATGAAAATTTGGGCAACATAATGTTTTCACATAAACTGACAGTTCTTGAGATAATCCCGTTATTGTCTGGTTGAAAATGACAGCTTCCGCTTATTCATGTGTTAACGAGGGATTAAATATTGTTTTTCATCCCCATAATCTAAGATGGACTGGAAATTAAAAATTGAACATTGTATATTAGCAGGGCTTTGAGGACCAGAATTTGTTTGCATTCACTTAGAGAAGATCTGTAAATTAGCAGTTTAACAATCAGTCCCTTTTATGTTGCTGCCGAAGGCAGCATCATGAAACATCACTGACATTTCTAAAATAAATTCATTACTCTACCTGCTGCACACCAAAATGAAAAGGCTTCCATCAGTAAATAAGCCACAAAGAAACAGACAACCCTTCGCCAAAGAAATAAAATCGCAACACGATCGATATTGTTTCAACGTCAAGAGTTTTATCCAGGGGACCCCAGGCTGGAGGGGAGTGTCTGCCTCTGGCCCTGGCTGTCACTTCCCACTGGAGGAAGGAGGCCCCTCGGGCCAGTCAACCATGGCCAGCCCTCCCCTGCTGCTTAGGACGCCGGGTTTCCCACCTGAGCACCACCACTGGTGAGACCCCCTGATTCAGGCCATGTGGTAACTTTTACTCCCTCGCTGTGGCTGGATGTCCCAGATGATACCACGGGTTTGGTGGCTCTGTGCACAGAAGTGTCCCATTATCTTTCTAGAAATGCACACTGGTCTTTACCTTGTCTGTCGCTCACTGGCTTGGTATTCTGTTTTACTCTTCTATCAACTGTTAATTGTGGTGTAGAACACGGCGAACACGTGTTTCTCAGAAGTGAGCTTATCTACACACTATCTCTGGGACTCTGACACAAACAGGCCAGGTTTGACCACGGGGCAGCGTCACGGGCTGAGTTGTGCCCCCCTCGTATCCTGAACCCTTGCTCCCAGGACCTCAGAACGTGATTGTATTTGGTGATGGGGTCTGTGCAGACATGATTAAGTCAGAATGCGGCCCCCGCGATGGGCGCTGAGCCGATCCGATCGGCGTCCTTCGAAGATATCAGGACACAGACACACACGCACAGGAGGACCACAAGAGGACCACAAGTGGACACAGAGGGAGACGGCCATCCACAGGGCAAAGGAGAGAGGCCTCGGAGGAAAGCAACCGTGACCTCACACTTGTGGCCCCAGGATGTGTGACCAGGAAGTGGGTGGTTCAGGTGCCCCGACTGTGTGGCAGGAAACACAACCCCTCAGGTATGCCACATGTGTGATCGCACGGTGGGTCCCCTCACGCGACGGAGGAAACAAGCTTATGCTTTCAGTGCAGCATTAAATCCGAGTGCTGGTCAAGGGAAGAAAGTTCCTTGTTGAGAATTTTCTTTTTGCTTTACATTCTCTGTAAGAACAACAGCTATAGTCCCATGAAAGGGTTGTGCACGCAGGAGCCTCACTAGCCAACCATTACCTGGGGCCCCTGTCGCCCAGAAATGACGCCCAGCGGCCTCGGTCTTCCTCCCTTCCGAGGCGTGGGGTCTGTCTGCACCTGCCGTTCTGAGGGTCCCCTGACACAGGGTTATAAAGCATATCGTGTGGTGTGGACGGGAGGGGCTGCCCTCAGGCCGGGGCTGGGCCCGTGTTCAGTACCCAGGGAGGGGTGGTCCCGTGGCTGCAACAAGACACACCCCTCCCTTCTCTATCCCCGGTGACCAGACCGCAGTCAGTGCCCTGCAGGGTCCAGGTGTGGCTCGGAGGGGCTCCGGGTGCTCAGAGAGCAAAGGTCTGGTTGGCAGCGCAGACGCACCCGTGGGCTCCTGAAGCTGAGTTCTACCTGCTGACCCTCGACCACACGTCCAGAAGGTAGTCACCCGCTCGCCCCGACCCGGGGAGGAGGGTATAGCTTGTTCAGAATCTGGAAAACTTGGGTTTTGCTCACGGCCTCGTGGGTGGGAGTGTTGTGTGCCTAACGTACCCTCCGGCTAAAAATTACTTCATATCACAGAGACCTCCGGTGCTCATGTGTCTGAGGGCTTTGACTCTTAAGAATCTTGATGAGAAAAAATAACTTAATATAGCAATACAACAAGAATTAGCTAGTTTAATAAAAATTTGGATTTCCTTTTCACATTTACCTGAAAACATGGAATCACGGGAGAGGCCCACGAATGGGCCACGTCCACACACTCTTTACTCTCTCAGGTTTCACGGGACAGGTGTGAACCGTGATGACCCCAACCCTGGATGCTGACACTGGGTCTCCCCAGTTTTGTCAGCACCGGGCAGACAGGGGTGCACGCGCGTGTGTGTGTGTGTGTGTGGTCTGGGGGTCAAACTAGATCATTAAAGGGGAAACAGATCAGGCTGGAGAGGCCGACTTGGTCCATACAATCACATGAGCAAAATACCGTATCCCCAAAAGGAGAAAAATTCAGTGGGAGGTCAGTCAGCCATCAATCCTGGGGCTTCAAGTCAGGAGGGGAGAGGACATCTGTGATTTCAGGGTACTGTGGATCAGATTTGTGTCTCCCAAAGAGGCACATGCAATTCCCAACCCTCGCTATCTGAGAGAGGCCTCATTTGGAAATAGGGTCTTTGGAGACGTGATCAGGTTAAGATGAGGTCACACCGGGGTAGGGTGGGCCTCGGTTCAACGTGACGGGTGGGTGTCCTTCTAAGGACAGACGCATGGGAGAAGCCAAATGGCCACAGAGGCAAGGCTAGAGAGATGGGTCGAGAAACCACAGGCCTCCAAGGATGGCCACAAGACCAGAAGCTGGCAGAGGCAGAGAGGCTGGAGGCCTCAGAGGGAGCACAGCCCTGCCCACACCTGGATTTGGGGTTCTGGCCTCCGCAGTGCAAGAGATCAATTCCTCCGTCTTAAGCCCCCAGTTTGTGGCCCTGTGTTACAGTGGCCCCAGGATCCGACACCCAGGAGTGGTGGCCACCATCCAGACAGGAGACAGAAGGGCCACGGGACCCGTGCAGACCGGCTGTGGGGGCACCCCACCTGTGGCACGCGGGGTGCCAGGGCCTGCTAATGAGGCCCCGTCTTTGGGATGTGGAGACGTGGCAGGACCACGTGGCCCCTGATCTCAGGGCCTGGTGTGGACGGCCACCCTGAGCCTGGGAGCCCAGGTGAGGGAGAAGGAGGTGCGTCCTGCTGGCCCCGATGCCCCCCGGCAGGGACCTGTGACCCAGCTCCGGCCACGACCCCCACTCGCAAGCACCGTAGTTAGAGGCGGGTTCACGGCCGTGGCCGCTAATGCAGTGTCAGTGGCTCTGCTGGGTGTGAGGCAGGCTGAAGAACAGGCCCGGTTTCAGGGGCGTCAGGACGGCGGATCCCCCTTCTCGCCGCAGGGGGGTGTGGACACGTTTACCTGCACCATCCTGGACGACCACTGCGTGGGTCTCATGTCTGTTCTGACATGAGATTGCTTTAAGTTTAGCATTTGATGATATTTTCTGTTATATTGATTACTAATTATTTCATACGGATGGAAAGAGCCTTTTTTTTAAACCCCTGGATTAAGCAAAGAGGAGGTATTCAAATCAGCAATTAAGGTATTCAAATCAGTTGTCATGGGGACGCAGCCGAGGACTGCGGTGAGGAGCACGGTCCTCTGCTGTTTCAGCGACAGCAGACCCAGCCCACACAATGTGCAATATATTTTCTACGGGGGCTTCAGAGCCCCGGGAAAGGCAGTCTGAATGATCCATGAAAAAGCGAGCATAAAGGGACGGAACGTGCCAATAAGGGGCGTCTGCCCTGCAGCCAGGGTTCACGATTCAATTCGCTTCAACGAGTGTTTATTGAGTTCCTGCCATATGTCAGGCCTTGTGCCGAGCGCTGGAGACACCGGGGATGATTAAGACACACGTGGATTTTACTCCTGAGCGCACGGTTAAAGGGGGACAGACATGAAATCACATAACTCGACTACGCTCTGACAGATGCCATGGGAGCCCTTCACGGGGAGGAGGAGGCTGCCGAGGGACGACGCGCCCCCTTGGCCCCGAGGACGGGGCGTCTGTTCATCCCAGACAGCTCCTCCCCACTCCCGACTTCAGGACCCCTGGTAGGGAAGCAGCTTTCTAAACCCTGAGCGCTTGGGTGGGGTGGGGAGGGGAGATTGCCAGCATGTCCCCCCAGATGATATGTTGGGGTCATAACCCCCACTACTTGGGGGGAACTTATTTGGAGACCCGGTCTTTATAGAGATCCCGGTCCAATAGGAGAGGTATCCTTATGAAACGGGGAAGTCTGGACATGAGCACAGACGTGCACGGGACAGCAGGTGCAGGTGGTCAGAGCCTGGAACTGATCCTTCGTCACGGCCACTGGGGAACGACCCGGGATGCCAGTCCGGAGCTGTGACACACACCTGTGCCGTCTGAGCCACTGGCGTGCGGTGCTTTGTCACAGCCGCCCGCAGACCACGCCGGGCCGTTCCACCTCTTGCCCAAAGCCCAGGCTGGCGCAGAGGGCTCAGGGCCGGCAGCCGCTGGGACTCTGTCCGAAGGGTCCCACAGGGGGCTGGATGTCCCCTGGAAGGCACCGTCACCGTGGATGCCGGGGCGGCACCATCTGGGGAGTAAGACACAGGCTTGGCATCAGGCCGTCCCGGCTGAAACCTGACCGCCGCCCCCGTCACTGAGGTTCTGAGCCTCGGTTTCCTCGTCTGTGAGCCGCGTGCGGCTGGTGGCCAGGGCGGCTGTGTTGGGTTGGGCTGGGGATTACTCCCTCCACGCTTCCTCACTTTCTTTCGAGCCAATTCCAAGTCTTACCGCTTGAGCCTTCCAAGGGGTTTCTGAAACGTTACCCTCTGAGAGCTGGAGAGCTTAGTGTCTCTAGAGCTTAGCTCTTTCACTGAAAATACCCTCCTGACCCCCCACTAACTCAGAGGAAGCCACGGAGACAATACCCCACTTTAGTGAGACGGACCCACACGCCTTACGGGGACACCCTCAAATCCCAGCCATAACAGCCTGCGAGGGAGACACGTACTGGGCACACTTCCCCCCAGAATGCAGGGGGAGGCGCTGGGAGCAGGCGCGGGCGGGGCGGGGCGGGTGAGGTGCCCCAGGCGGACTCTCCTTATTTCATTTGACGTGACTGTTTGCTCTGATGTTGAATAAAAATTGAATCTGTCACTATAGCAACTGCCACATCACATGGCACCTCTCCTGCCTCTAAACCGCAAAAAGTATTGAAAAGACATTCGTGGCCCACGTGACGTGGTACTTACTACAGCATTTCAGAAGGAAAAAATGCTGTTTCATAATAAACTCGTATTTGTCGATATGGCAAGTGCTGTTAATTACATCGAACACAGTTCTGTGTGATTTTCTTCACTTTTAAGAAATGAGAACACAGTGTGGAGAGCAGCAGTGGGGCCTGGTGGGCCGGGCGGGGGGAGAGCTGAGCTCCAGCAGAACTCAGAGCCCCTCAGCATCTCTCAGCTGACCTCTGACCCCCATCACCTCTGCCCAGCAGGCTGAGAACAGAACAGATCTGGGAAGGCCCTGCCAATACTTTAATGCAATCTCATGCAGATCGCTCTCATTTCAAACACAAATTAAGAATGTTGACAAGTAAACAGGACTTTTTCTTAGGACTCATGCACTTTTTGCTTTAGGAAGAACAAATTCCATTTTCTGGGTTCAGAAATGCACATTAGCATAACCCAAGGTGACTCCTGAACCAAAGGACAAACACGGGGAGCCCAGATCTCTCTGGAACCGCCCGAGCCCCAGCAGCCAGTCAGCCACGGCTCCCAGAAGCTTGTTGGGGGCCTGGGCACTGGGTGGGGACGCCGTGCGTCCCTGGAACCACCCTGGCGTGCGTAGGAGTGTGTGTGTTTCTGCGGAGAGGTTCCAAGTTTGCCCTGGGCTCTCGGGGCGCCTCTGGTCACGGAAGAGCCGTGGGCGAGCCGTGGGAGCTCGGGCATGTCCAGGGGAGGACGCCTCGTTTTTCTACAGGTAGCACGGACTCACGACAACACAACGTTACCGTCTCTGCCCGAGAGACCCTGTCCACCCTGACGCCCCCATCTTGCCCACCCGGCAGACTTATCCTCCGCCCCGCCGTCCGTTCTCTCACGGACTCCACGCCTCCGACGGCACCCATCCCCGAGCCCCCCGTCTCCACGTTAGGCTCCCACCACCTGCCCCCACCAACTGCCCACAGCCAGCACCCCTCCCCCGGGATTCCCAAGGTGCGCCTGGATCCCAGCAGCAGGGATGTTTTATATCACTCACGGCGTCCTCCCTGTGCGACACAGTGCCGAGGGAGATCCTTACAAACACATGATGACCTGAGTTATTTTCACCCTTCTCTCTCACATTTTGTGAGGTCGACAGGTGAGCAGGGGCTGGCGTGGCCACACGGAGCCCGGGGACGTGCACCGGGGTGTCTCCCGTCGCGCCCTCGCAAGTTTGTACACGTGAACGCGCACTCTGGTCTTCTCCTTATTAAAACCGTGAGAAGGGCATCAAAGGTAAAAGGACACAACTCTGCACGTGCTGAGCGAACATCAGCCTCCTGGTCTGGGGGACACGAGGTGAAGGGCAAACAGGGCATCTTGGCACCGTCTCTCCAAGTCCCTGCGAACCTACAACACGTTCAAAATAGACAGTCAAAAATCGCATTAAAGACATTTCTGGGAAAGGAGAGAACTCGCTTAGCATCCCCCAGCCGTGCGAGGGACCACATGCGTGTATTTGCACGTTGCCTGTGCAAACAGGTGACGTGGCTGCCTCACCGTGAGAGGCCTCAGAACGATTTTTAATGAAATCATCACATTCTGTTTGATTCTTCCAGTGTAATTAGTTACCTTCCTCTGGCTTTGTATTTCTCGGGTTTGATTTTTCCAAAGGTCCTCTACGATAAACCCCTGGGACGCGGGGGGGAAGCTGTCTAGGCTGTGGGCAACCACCCTCATGAGCTCTCTACGAGCTGAGTGCGTGACTTTGAGCACATTTGATCTTTACTGAAGAAACCACGCGACTGCCTGCAGACGAGACTCCAGATCACGCTCCAGGCCCCGTGAAGACTGGCCCGTGACCCCGCCTCCCTGGTCGCCACGAGGCCGACTGGCCGGACGGTCCCCTGCCGGCAGGGCCGTGGTCATACTCCTCGTGCCAAGAGCCCCGTCAACTACCCTGTGAGTCCACCAGGCATGACGAAGGCAGGTCCCCGCGCCATCCACGACATGGAAGGGGACAGCCTCCCCCAAACCTGAGGTCAGGTGGCGCTCCTCCCCCATCTCTGTTTTTGGGGACGCTCACCCTGATGGTCACGCTGGGCAAAGGTCCCTCTATGTCAAGGTCAAGTCATGTCCTTGTCCAACTGGACCCACCGAGCAGGGCATCTGGGGGTGGGCAGGGCCCCAGGGACTCAGCCCAAGTCTGCATGTGGTGCCCACGTGCGCCTCAGCGGTCCCTGTGGGGTTCTGCGGAGGAAGGGGCTGTTTTCTCAAACATCCGTCACACCGCACGGTACCAGGTATCACACGTGCACACACACCGTGTGGTGAACGCACACTGATTCCTGGGGTCGACACACGAGCACAGCGTCACGGACTTTTAAGGGACATTTGGGATCAGCATAGTCTTGGCCCCGGATTCCTTTCTTTGAACAAAGTCGTGGCCCAGGGGCCCAAGAGATGACAGAAGCGAGAGACGTGCACAGGTAAGCAGAGGGGGGTGGTGATGAGGGTGGGGTCCACCTCACCTCCCCCCCACGCCCCACACCCCACCACACCGGGACGGGGCTCAGGACACGCTGCCCCAATACGGCGCCTCGACATGCAAATGTCTCCACCCGAAGGAGGTCCCGACGGCGCCAGAGCGGGAAGGTTCCCCGGCCGCCCCTTCTCCCTGAAGCAGGTCACGGGCCCTCACCAGAGAGGGTCCTCTGTGTCCGGAGGAAGGGACAGCCTGTATCTCCTAGACAGAGGGACACTGAGCAGATCCCTGCAAACAGGCCTCCCTCAGTCCCCCCACGACCGCCCTTCCCGCACAGCCCTCAACCTACCGTGCTCCCCACGACCGCCCTTCCCAAGCACCCCTCAACCTACCGTGCTCCCCACGACCGCCCTTCCCACGCACCCCTCAACCTACCGTGCTCCCCACGGCTGCCCGTCATGTCAAATCCCACAGGAAATACTCAGGTCTGCATTTCCTTATGCCCCCGAGCCGCGTGAAACTTGTACTGAACACATCTGTGTACCTTTCTCCTGCTCATCGGTCTTTGCCGGTGTAACTGTCCCCAGCCAGGGACCCTAGGAGGGTGAGGAAAACTTTCTCCTCCCTGCACTAGATGGAAAGGTTTCCTTTTTCAGAATCTGAACAGATGGCCGTCTCTCTTCTGCCTGAAGCTGCCGGGTGACGGAGAGCTCATTACCATCCCGGCTCCTTCCGTGGCAGGCCCTCAGCGCTCGGTCTGAACCAGGACCACTGTGTGGTGCCGTGTGCTCTTCTGAAGCTCCCTTGCTGAGTTTCCGAGGCTCGGGAGCAATGCCGGGCTCGAGGGGCAGCCACTCTCCCGCTGAGATCACACCGTCACGAGATCAGAAAGTAACTCCGTATTTCACACGCACTTACGGGAGCTAGACGCAGGGGTCTGCCCTCCCGGATCCCTCCCAGTGACAATCATCTAGATGATTTTCCTTCTAAATGTTTGAATTTTTCTCGTAATATTAGAATTTTCCTTTTGAAGAAACATGACTTTATTAATTTGAAGAAAATGCAAACCCTTTCAAGATGTCAGAAATCAGATCCTGAAACACGACAAAATACCCCCGATCCAATAGGAATGTGTGCGTGTACTGTAATCTGTTCATTTCCTTTAAGTTTTGTTTCGAGGTATTTCCATTTGGCTTAAAGGGCTTTGGCTCTGCCGCCACGTGTGTGAGTCTCGAGCACCAGGGAGAGAGACCGCGAGGCATTTAGCAACCACCGTCCACTGCTCTCTCCAGACTCAGAATTAGCAGGTGCACAGCAAATACATGGAGAAAAAAAACCCCAGAATCATCAAAATCAGCCCTAGTACAGCACGACACGGTTAACGTCAGAGACGTTAGCTTTTTAAAAACACCTCCACTTTTGCCCCCTTTGTTCCCATTTTCACCTTCTAAAACCAGCTCCAAACCCACCGGCGCCCCTGCCTCCATCGGGGGCGGCCTCTGAATGTGCTCGGCTCTGGCAGGAGTCCGGGGAGGGGGCGGGGATCCTGGGCAGGAGAACCTGCCAAGAACGACCTCAGTCAACTTCAAGGTGAGGGAGCGCTGTCTTCTGAGGCCGCCAGGAGGACAAGGGCAGGCGAATGGAGAGCTGGTCTCCACACACGCGGTGCAGCAAGAAAGCCCTGGGGCTTCGGACGAGACAGGGCTTGGGGGGCAGCCAGGATGGCAGAGGAGTCTGCACGGCCGGGTCCCAGTCCCTGGGGGTGGTTGTTTCCGCCCCTGAAGGTGGCGAGGTCAGGCTCTGGCCACTCAGGGACCAGAGGGAAATGAGTCAGGTGGGCGGAAAGGAAGGAGCCAGTGCTGTGGGGGGGGCTTGCTGGCACCCCAACCCACCTAGCAGGACCTCCCCGCCTGCCCGGGAATCGGGTCAATCCAATGCCTAGACCGCACCGCACGGCTGACAGTGACACCCTTTCTGTCTGTGGGACGCAGAACCTCGGGGATGGAGATGGGGTGGCAGGGAGCTCGGGTGTCCTGCTCTGCCCTCGTGGGCTGAGATGGCTCGCCACACCTCCAGGTGCAGAGACGCAGGGGTGACTGGGGCACAGTGAGCGTGTCGGCCTGGGGAGGGGAGTCTGGGGTCACCATCCTATGGGTAACAACAAAGCCAAAGCCTGGACGCGATCCCTCCGGAGGCAGTACAAGGAAGAAGACTGTGCCTTGGGGTCGTCAGAGCGGGACCTCAGTGGTCAGTGAGACCTGCCTGGGGGACAAGGGACTGCGGTCCAGGAGGGGGCGGCTGGTGTGGCAGCCGTGAGTCAGAGGCGGCTGAATGCAGAACCTTCAACAACCGGGGAGACCGAGCGGTGACAGGGGTGCAGGGAGCAGGCGGGGGAGGCGCCGTGTGTGGGAAATACGCACCGATGTTGAAGCGTTTGCTGGGAAGGCATCTCTGGCGTCGGGGTTTTACTTAACAGCGCGGGAAACGCGGGAGCGGACTGCGTGCTGACAGCCACGAGCCGGAGAGGGGGGGGGCTGATGTGCTAGTGCAGAGGGGGCAAGAGCGGAGGGGACCCGACATTCGTCCCAGCTGGCAGCGTAGACACGGGCGGGATGCAGAGCTCTGGCGCAGGAGGCACGTGGCAGGGGCGTGGACGGAGGGGGGTGGGTGTGTGCGCACACGAGGGAGGGGAGAATCGCCAAGGGCGCGCATGGGGAACGGCCAGTGAAAGCGCTTGCAAATGATCATCTGGCGGGTGCGGAGCCGTCCCCCGAGATCCGTGCCGGTGAGTCTGTGCTCCCTCGGCAAGAGGGCGATGGGAAAGCCAGCGAGACACGCCCTTTGACCCCAAGCCGCAGCCCCGCGGGGGCGGAGAAAGAAAACAAACACTCGCCGAAGCCCGGAGGCTCCCGACAGCGCCGCCGCTGGCGGACACGGGAACGGACGGCACAGGCGGTGACGCGGGTGGCGACCGAGGAGGTGAGCGTGAACCAGTGTGCCGGTGGAGAGAAGGGCAGACGTCGAGGCCACGGGGCTCCCAAGCCCACGGGTGAGGAGGCCAGGCCAGGAGGGAGAGGGGGTGACGGCAGCGGTGAGGCTGTCCGGACGTGGACCTGATTCGTGGTCGCCACGCGGACCCTGCGTGAGGCTCGTGGCACGGAAACGCAGAGATGGTTTGTCCACGTGAGACAGAGAGACAAAACCAGTGGAGGTGACGCAGGGCTCTGTCTTGACAGGGGACAGCGAGCCCGTCCCTCCGCGGGCCCCGGCTCCCAGCGGGAGGGGAGCTCCGCCAGGGGGAGGTCTGTCTGTCTGCCCCCCCCCCCCCCCGCCGCAGACCCAGTCCTTGGTGCCAGGCGCCCACAGGCACCCTGTGAGAATCTTTACAGCGAGCGAGCGAGCGAACGGGGTGCTGAGCCGAACGGGGGGGGGGGGCCCTCTCACTGTAGACACAGAAACACGAAAGAACACACACCCACGGAAAACCACACAAAACCGAGGCCAAAGAGGGACGGGGAGCGTCCAGATGCCAAAATGAACGGAGAAGGGAAAAGCTGGGCGCGACTGGGAGCCGCTCGCCGGAATGTGGCAGCTCCACGTGGGTTCAAGGTGCGGGTCGGGCCACACGGGGACAGCACACACCGCCGGGGGCTGCAGGGGCTGGGGAAGCAGGGAATCTTCCTGTGAGGCTTCCCAGGGACCCAGCGAGGCGGAGGCCGCGATCACCTCCCGTGACAGGGCAGGAGGCGGAGTCGCGTGGGGGGAGCCGAGACCGGGAGACACGAGGTTCAGGGAGAAGACAGACGCGGAGCTTGGGGGGCTGCAGCAGCACATCACGAGCTGGGTCGGTGACCCCCAAGCCACCGGAGGGCAGAGGGGCTCAAAGCGGGGAGCCGACCTAGGGGAGGCAGGGACCGGAGCAGGGTTTGGCCAAGATGCCGGGGAGGCGCGAGGACGCCAAGTCACAACGTCCAGAACCCCGGGTCTGAGCGGCGTCCCCCAGCAGGTGGAGGGCTGGGGTCCCACCGACAGTGTTGTTCGCCCTCTGCTGTTCAGCAGCCGGCCGGGAGGGCGCCTCTGAAACCTCGCTCGGCCGGAGCGAGCCGGGGGCGCAGCCCATCGCCGTGTCCCCTCTCTTTCCCGAAACTACAGGAGACGGTGTTTCCCTCAGGAAGAGGGCCCCCGGGTACCAGGCCCCGCACTGGGGTCTGGGGGGGCCGGCAGCCCCACGTCCTCACGTGGACCCTGGTGGGGGGGGGGCTCCTGGTGCCAGAGCTTTCCCAGCAGAAGCGGCGTGGACGTTCTCCCCAGTCACCTCCTGCGGCAACGACTCGACACCGAACAGGACCCCCCCCCCCCCGTGAGGATGAGGCAGGGAAGGAGGGCAGGGGCTCCCCGTCTTTCCTGCATCCCGGACCGGCAGCACGGTCGGAAGCTTCCATCGGGACTCCGACGCTCCGAGCCATCCTGGCCCTTTCTGCCACTGGCCCCGGCTCCTTCCTCGGGGGCTCGGCCCTTTCCGGACCCCCGCGTCTCCATCTCCTCCCCTCACTGCCAGCACGCGGGGGCGGGGTCGAGTGGGACGTCCTCCCTGACACACGCTCACCCTCCTCGCGGCCCGAGCTGGGAGTGAAGGGACCAAGCACAGTGGGGTCTTCGGGTCCCGCGGAGCCTTCGCCGACGAGTCTCCGCCCGTCTCCTCCCCACTTTGCCCGTCACGCCAGCGGAACACGGACGCGGGCGCTTTCTCTGCAAGGCCCTTCCTACCCGCCCGCCACTCGGCAAGTGCGGAAAGGAGCCTGTTTGTGAGGAGCAACTAATTAAAATTCTCATTTCGAGAGCCAGGACTCCCAACTGCCGAACGGCAGATTTCCCCACGAGAGCGGCTAATCTTTGAGTGGCGCCGTGGAGGGCGCCTCCGCGGTTTGCGAGGAGCACTCATAAATCAGCCGCCCCCTAGCAGTTAATTATCTGTAACGGCCCGGGCCGTGAGATCTACACTTTCGACGCAATAGCACCGGTTGCTTTGGGTCCACGCTGCCTTACGAGTGGCAGGCTGCCACCCTGGCGAGGAACCACGTCGTCCCGCGTGCGACTCACGAAGCTGCCCCGAGACGGGGAAGCGGGCGCCAGCCAGGGGGCCCAGAGGTGGGCGCCATCAGCTGTGGCTGCCGCGGGAGCGTTTGGCCGAGCACCTCTTCCTGAAGCAGCACGGCCACCCAGTCACAGCGCGGAGGCGCTCCCGCGTGCGTGGTGTCCCGGCCCAACGCGTGTCTCCACGTAACACGGCACAGGCTGCCACACCCCCCCCCCCCCCCCCCACCGAGTCCCCGGAGGGTACAAGAAATGCCTCTGGCTGGGGCACGTCCACAAACTTAGCCACCACAAAACCTCTGAAGAAGGAAGTCCGTGTTTTCTGAAGATTCAGTGTTTTCCGACCCCGTGGCTGCGTTCTCAGGGGGACACTGAATCACAACTTCGAATGCCACCGAACACAGCGTCACATTCGCCAGGCTCCGTGGACCGGCGTCTTCAAGCAGCGGGAGGTAACAACTCCGGCCTCTCCCAGGTCAGCATGATGTCACACGGACCGCGTACGGCCATCCCCCGGGTCCCCACACGGACGGGAGCGGCACCCCAACAGGCGCGTCTCAGAGGGCAGCCCCTCCTGTACTCACCGACCCGCTTCCCGCCTGAAGAATCTCCAGTCCAGATGCTTTTTCCAGTTTGTCCTTGTTGTCAACTGTTAGGAAAAATTAAGAAGCACAGGGGTCAGCTTACAGAGCTCATCGTTCTCAAGACACTCTGAGCATTTTCCTCTATTGAAAAGCATTTCACGAAGTCACTGTGTGCAGACGGCCGAATTCAACAGCCCAGCTGTGAACGAGCCCGGAGCTGGTCCCGCTGGGCACGAGGCCCCTTCCGCCCCCCCCCCCGCCCCCACCCCGGGAGCAGACGCACAGGGCGAGCGTCATCACAGCGAGCTCACACGGCTGTTGCAAACACTGCACGAGGCGTCGAATGCAGACATTCTCTGCGTGCTGTGAAGTCTCATTTTAGAACTCTCTGATGGCCATTCACTGAGCAATCATCGGGAGACACCCTAACCCTAGCCCCTTGACCAGGGTCCGAGCTCACGAAGAAGACTCACTGGGAGGCGAGCCTGAGCGCGGGCACTGACTCCAGCGGTGGCGGGGGCCGCCCCGTCCCTCATCCGCGCCCTAGTTTGCCCCTGACTTAGAACGAGGGGGACCGGCAGAGGACGATGACCCTCCATATGAGACCAAGGGAAGTGAGCTCTGGAACAATTAGCAGATGTAAATGAAAACCCGGCAATCCTAACGCCCGCACCGCAAACCCACCTGCCCCCACTTTGTCGGGAAGAAGTCGTGTCACGAAGCAATTGACCTTGGCTTACAAATCTGCAGCAGTGTTCTTTCGGGTAAAGCCCATGTCATTTTGGAAATGAATACCAGGAAAAACACAATTTTGCTGCAGACCCTAAGAATGAAGAGTGTCTTGCAATTGTGGTTAATGCCGAACGAGAACAAGAAAATAGCGGTTACTTCCAACTCTTACTGTCCTGCACCCACGTTAATCTTGGGTAATGGGATTATATCTCGTAGAGGGTTACAAACGGGAGCCCGCTGTAGCCTGTCTGCCCACCTCGGGGCCTCTCGTCGTCTTGTACCAAGTTTTTCCCCGTGAACAAATGAACATTATTTTTTACACGCAGGTAATCATCCCCGCGCTGAGAGAACGAGGCGGACACAACCCCATCTGGGCTGGAGAGGCAAACGCTTTCAGACCCTTCAGCGGGTGCGGGGCCAGAGAGAGGGCAGGGGGAGGGGGTGTCCCAATGTAAACCCCGAATGGAGGGGAACAGTCTTGAAGAGCCAGAGTACAAAGCAATCGATCTTAATGTTCTTCTGCGAACAAAGGAAACACTTTACTGAATGTCAAGCTACTTTTGGGGGGAATAATAGTGAGCTCTTAAATAGGCTGAGAAGGAGAAAGCGCATGAAAAGGGTATTTTAAAGGGACTGCACTTACTGCTACAGAGGAGTGCCCGATATTTCAGGGTCAGGGATGAAAAAGCCGGTCTGACAATAATAACGCGGAGAACCCAGTCCGAGGGTCAGCAAACCTCCTAGAGAAGGCGGGGTGGTAGGTGTGCCGGGCGGGGCAGGCCAGGGGTCTGCGTGAAGGCACAGGAATCCTACCCAAGCGGACGTCCTGGTCGTGTCCCAACAAAACCTCCTCCACAAAGCCGGCGGCAGGTGATCTCCCCCCCCCAAGCAGAGGGCCGCACGCTGGCCATCCTCCTGTTTGCAGGGCAAAGTTAGGACGCTTCCGCAGGCTTGCCGACCAGCCCCCTAGGCCCCAGGCCCTTTCCTGCACCAGAAATGCACGCTGGTCTCAGCTCGAGGGAAGCAGGATCGGCCTCCAAGCAGCCCAAGCCCCGGGTGCTGGGAGGCCTTCCCGGCAGCGACTCCTGCCGGGGTCCCCACAGCTCTCAGAGCCACGCGGCGCGGGCTCACCACACCCTCAGGACACTCGGTTATCCAGCCTTCCCACTACCCGGAAACGGCGACACAAATGACCTCCAGTGAGCAGACGACAGTAAAATGCGGTGACTGAACCATGCAGGGCTGAGTGGGTACCAAGTCCTTTGGGTTTTTTTGACTGTGTTCTAACAAAACTTTATGGACTTCACAGCTTGAATGTCATGATTTTAATGTGTCACGAAACACTATTATTTTGATATTGCACTAATTTAAAATTCAGAAATTATTCTTAGCTCACAGGCCATACAAAAACAGGTGACAGGTTAGATTTGGCCCATAGGTCATAGTAACGGACCCCTATTGTAGATGCAGCAAAGTCTTTTGTTTTCAATGGCTTTAAATGTGAGTGGGTAGAACGTCCTTCAGCTGCGTTGAATGCCTGGCTCCCAATATCCCTGAAAACAAGGAAAGGAGCCCCAGGGAGCACGGCAGCCTGCCCCCACCCCAGCTTCCAGGAACTCTTGCCCCGTTTACAGCCTGACGTGTCCTGTTTCCTGGACTCCCCCACGTCTGACCCGTCTGACCGCGTGCACGCGTGGCCCGTGGACCGGCTGCCGCCCGCATGCCGTCCGTCACAGGCCTTCTGAGGAAGGGTCTGCGTTCCCCAGTTCTACCAGACCACTTGCCACTGGCACCTTCTGACCAACTCCAGAAAGTTCTGGAAGGGGCACTGGCTGCTTGGTAGGCTCTTTGGGAAACGCTGCGTCACCAACACCGATGGAGAAGCACAGGCCGCGTGTGGGAAAGCGGTGCCGTCACAGCCCGACCCACGGCTGCGCTTGCAGGTCGATGCGGCTGCTGGTTCTGACACAGGTCGTCGATAAACACAAAGTGATCTGGGGACCAGGGGGCATCACAATACGGTTTAATCGCTGGTCTCCGCTATTTTAGTGGCACGCAAGACAAGATGATGGCCTCTGAGAGCTGGCGCAATGTGGCGCCCACGTGTGCCCCGGGTCCCCGTGATGCCCCGGAGGCCGCTGGGACGGTGCGTCCGCTTCTCAGGGCCCCGGGCGGCGCTCGTGAGGCTCCGCCGGCCCAGAGCCTCCCAAAGCCGTCCTGGCCTTTTACAGAGGAGGTCACTCAGCTCCAACCAATCGGCCGCTGAGACACGCAGCCCGAGCCCGGGAGTACGGGCGCAGGGCCTGGTTCAGGCTCCTGAACGGATCAAAGTGAGACGGAAGCCAAAATCCACATAATCAAGCCCCAAATCACAACAGCAGCAAGATGCCCTGCCAGGCACCAAGGAGCAGTCCGTAACCTCCGTTAGTCCTAAACCACCTGGGATTTGCATCACGTGGTCTCCTCCTCAGAAATGGGGAAGCCAAGGGAGCACGGTGTGTGGCCCGGAGCCACGGGCAGGGCCGTCTCGGGCCGTGTGGGCTTGTCAGGAATACGGCGGCCCCACGGCTTAAGGACGGACATCGACTTCCCACAGCGCTGGGGGCCACGCACCCCACGCGGAGCGGGTGGTGGGCTGCGTGTCTGGGGAGGACCCTCTTCCCCACTGCAGGCCGCCACCCCCCAAGGTGCCCACACATGGTGGAGGGGCTCTCCCTTCCTCTTCTCACGTGGACCCCAATCCCGCCAGATTAGGGCCCCCTCCTCATGACCTCGTCTGACCCTTACTATCCCCGTGTCCGTAAATACAGTCAGCCTGGGGGTGGGGGCTCCACATATGCATCTGGGGGCACGAGCCGGCCCCCAGCTCCAGGCCCGTCGGTAATTCTGTCCAGCGACGCCCCCGGGCTGACCCGCCCAGACTCCGCGTCCCGCGAGTGGCCAGGAAACCCCAGGCCGATGGGGTGGCTGCGGGGAAGGACCTGTCGTGAGACCGTCAGGAGTCTCAGGCATGCTCGGGCGCGTGGGCACCAGGCTCTGGGCCCCAGGAGCGGCGGGCTTCCGCTCCCAGAATCCCCGCTGTCCAGATTCTCTGTCCCCTGTGCTCTGCAAATACCAACGGTCGCCGAGGGACCGCCATCCCGTGCCAGCCACCCTTTGTGGGCCACTCCTGGCCTCACCGCGCAGGGAGTTTCCAACGGCAAGCCGCGGGCACACAGGAAGACCGGCTGTGGTCCTGCGCACGGTCCTCTGCCTCACCCAGCCTCGGTTTTGCCCTCAAGCTTGAGGACAACGTCTGTTTGCTCATTGCTCTAAGATGCCAACAACCTGTGGTCTCCGAGGCTATTGATGTGTTCATTGATGCTTCTCTGCTTCAGCGTCTGAATGCACCTGAGTGTCCCTCCGGGCCGCCCGCTGGGTGACCTGGGTTAAGGCCCAGCTTCCCCATCAGCATCACTGTGTCCGTGAACCCCCCGCTCTGAGCCCCACTCGCTCTGAGAGCCACGCAGCCACCCCTTCCACACAACGTGGCCGCCGGCCGGCGCCTGCTCTTTCTTTGTCCTACAGACAGCTGTCCTGTTCTTTTCAGCGCAAGTGGCCCTGGAACGGAAGCCATCCCAGCCATCTCCGGCACGTTCCATGATGCCCAGGCCACTCGGACATCCTCCTCCGCGTGGCCCCACACGTTTGCCGTTTCGGGGAATTCGCCCCGAGGGTGCCCCCAGCCAGGGGACCTCCTTCCAGAAATCCCTTCTGCCGGGTGCAACAGAGACACGAACACCCTCTGCCTCACCCTGGACCCCACGCGCACGGCGCCGCCCCCTCAAGCGTCTGGCCTGTGCCCACACGGCTCCCTGCATCGCTGTCTAAGCGAAGGACCACTTTCTAGGCACGCCACGGCAACATGGCCGTTTTGTTTGGTCTCTGGCTAAAGGATTTTAAGAAAAGACAAACCTACTAGTGTTCCATCAGATGTCAGTTCCACGCTATTTTTGTGGCCTCGCGTGGACTCTGAGCCGGTGGGTCCGAGCCGGACGGCAGGGCCGGGGGGTGGAAACCCTGCGAGAAGCTGTTTTAATAAAGCCAAGAACAATGCATAAAGCCCATTTTTATCTTCGAGGGAGACGAAAAGGAAGTCCTTTAAAATTAAATTCACCAGATGAAGGATATGCAAATTACCTGGAGAAGCAGAACCCTACAATGTTCTCAAAATTCTGCAATAGCCTATTTAATTAGTGTTTTAATTTATCAGAAAAATTCCCCGCACTGGACAACTGGTGCAGCGTCCCTGTAATTAGGCACGCGGTGACAGCACAGCGCGGATGCGTCCTTGGCCCCGCCACTTGAACTGAAGGGCGGGCAGAAGTCTCTTCTGAGAGCTAAACCGGGACGGGACAATTTAATGGCTGTGCTCCGTTAGAGGGAACACGGAGAGGGAGCAGGGGCGGGTGAGGCGGGTGGTGGAAGCTGGCCCCCTTCAGGGTGGCCCGTGGCCCCTGCGGGCACAGCCCACTGCCGGGGGCACAGAGCCGCACCTGCGCACGTTTCCATGGAAAACCTCCTCCACTCTGACACCCACAGGGGCATCTGTGAAAGGGAGTGGAGCTTCTGGCTCATCGGGGGACCTCAGAGTGGACCTGCTGGCTCCCTCTTCGCCTGGGGGTGGGATGCCACACACTTTCCTTGGGGATGTCCCTCTGCTTGGACCCTGCCGGGCTGCAGCCAGGGCTGGGGAGGGGAGGAGCAGGCCTGAGAGGAAGCTGCACCTGCCAGGGCACCACCCAGGAGCTCCGCCAGCCCTGCCCACGTCCTCCTTTCCTTGGTGGGGTGAAGAAGTGTTACAGGGCGGGGGGATGAGCTGAGCACCCCCAGACCCCGCCCTGGGGCGAGGGCACCAGCTGAGCACCCCCAGACCCCGCCCTGGGGCGAGGGCACCAGCTGAGCACCCCCAGACCCCGCCCTGGGGCGAGGGCACCAGCTGAGCACCCCCAGACCCCGCCCTGGGGCGAGGGCACCAGCTGAGCACCCCCAGACCCCGCCCTGGGGCGAGGGCACCAGCTGAGCACCCCCAGACCCCGCCCTGGGGCGAGGGCACCAGCTGAGCACCCCCAGACCCCGCCCTGGGGCGAGGGCACCAGCTGAGCACCCCCAGACCCCGCCCTGGGGCGAGGGCACCAGCTGAGCACCCCCAGACCCCGCCCTGGGGCGAGGGCACCAGCTGAGCACCCCCAGACCCCGCCCTGGGGCGAGGGCACCAGCTGAGCACCCCCAGACCCCGCCCTGGGGCGAGGGCACCAGCTGAGCACCCCCAGACCCCATCCTAGAACCAACATTGCAGCCCAGTCTTCTCAGGGCAGGGGATCATTACCGGAATTTAAACAACAACAAAAAGGAAATGTTCCTGCTTAATTTCAGTTCATTCTTTTTCCACACAAGCCTTTCCTAGGAGGCCAGAGTCGGAGGATGAGGCCCGTGGACATGGCTCCTCTCCCACCTCAGGGTATCGGCTGAACGCCGGTCTGGGGAGTCACAGCTGCCCCAAACTGTGTTCTCCTGGATGGTAACAGGTATCGGGCAAAATGGGGTCTCTGTTCACACAAGTGTGGGAAACGCAGAGCTAAATAAAGCCGAACACACGTAAACACACCCGTTAGCCTCCTCAGAGCCTTTAATGTGCTCTAGTGCCTTGTGGCCCCCCTGAAGGTATGTGGGCCTGATGGCCACGCCGGACGGGCTGGGGACCACGTCAGACCACGGGGAGGGGCCGGCGGGGGGAGGGGCGGGGAGCCACTCATCCCCCTGGCCTGCGTCTCGGGCTCCTGATGCTGGGACCCTCTTGCGGGCGGACAGGCACCCACCCAACCCTGCAGAGACCTAGACGCTCACGCAGACAGAGCTGTGGCTTTGTGACAAAGTGGGATCACCGGAGCGCCTGGAGCCCAAGAAAACTGACAGGTGGTGAGGGGGCCGCTGTCACCTAGGGAAGGAGCAGCCACGTGCAAGCTCGTCACGGTCACTGTGGGAGCAAAGGGCCAGGGGGCCTTGGGGTGATGGGGGGCAGACGTCACAACCATGGACAGTGGAGGGGGGTGCAGACACAGGTGCAAGGCCTGCGGGGTGTGGAAGGGGCGCCAACGGTGGACGCCAAGCCCAGGCCCCACGGCTGCCCACTTCCTGTGGGCGTCACGGGGCCCTGCCAGCAGGCGGTGTCCCGATGCTGGTACTACAAAGAATTCTTTGGGCTTATCATCTGGCCGTGGCTCCTTCAGAGTTTTGTGCTGCTCTGATCTGAGCGGTTGGCTGGAGGCTGGGCCCATCGCGCCTAGAGAACGTGCCGGCCTCTCCCATCCGCTCTGCGGCAAGCCCCGTCCTCGAGAAGGGGGTCTTGGTCCTTTGCAAACAAGATGCCCTGGGGCGGGGGAGGCGCTGGGCTGGTGGCACTGCACCCCTCACCCGTGGGTCCCCCTGTGGCACGGGCCCAGAGTCCTGGGCCGGCCCTGTCTCTCCCCTGCCCCGCAGACGGCCCCGGGGCCGGGGCGGCCATGTGCCCTGCAAACCCCCCACGAGGGACAGAGACACACGTGGGACCCCTGACCCAGGGGGCCCGGCTCGCAGCCCGCGCCCGCGGCCTCTGTCCTCTGAAGGTGACACGTCACTGCTGCCCAGACACAGAGTGGCTTGTCAACCCTCTCCGAGCCAGAAAGCAAGATTCCTGCCTGAGAAGCTTCATCTCCCCGCCACGCGGAGCATCCACACGCTCCTGTACCGCGTTTGTGGTTCTGGACTTTGCGTGGATGAGCGCCGGACCTCAGCAGTTGCACACGCCACGATGCCGAGCGAGCCCTGTTCCCGACCCCCTGTGTCAGCCAGTCTAGACGAGCACGCAGGAACCACGTGCTGCCTCTTTCCACCGGCGACCAGGTGCCCACGGAAGCCAGAAACCCACAGGCTTTGTTTTTATAACAATGACTACAAGCGGATCAAATTTGCAAAACACAGAATTAAAAATTCATCTTCATTTGAACACTTGATTTAAAGCTTTGTTATCTATTATTATATTTTGTCTTCTAACCGTAATAGACCATTTTGAGTATTCTTTTTAAAAATTTTTTTTTCAACGTTTATTTATTTTTGGGACAGAGAGAGACAGAGCATGAACGGGAGAGGGTCAGAGAGAGAGGGAGACACAGAATCGGAAACAGGCTCCAGGCTCTGAGCCATCAGCCCAGAGCCCGACACGGGGCTCGAACTCACGGACCACGAGATCGTGACCTGGCTGAAGTCGGACGCTTAACCGACTGCACCACCCAGGCGCCCCCATTTTGAGTATTCTTAAAGAAAAATAACCTTTTTTTTTTTTTAAATTTTTTTTTTCAACGTTTATTTATTTTTGGGACAGAGAGAGACAGAGCATGAACGGGGGAGGAGCAGAGAGAGAGGGAGACACAGAATCGGAAACAGGCTCCAGGCTCTGAGCCATCAGCCCAGAGCCTGATACGGGGCTCGAACTCACGGACCGCGAGATCGTGACCTGGCTGAAGTCAGACGCTTAACCGACTGTGCCACCCAGGCGCCCCGAAAAATAACCTTTTTGAAGATACAGACATAGTTTTAATTTTCAGTTTGATACATATTTTATATTTTTGATGAAAACACCTTTACGTTTTATACTCTGTGTGCAATTATACTTGGATCATTCCTGTCTAAATGCACAGATTTTATGAAAATCTTGGTAAACAACATAATTAGTGATTTTCTGAAATAAGGGGAAGAAAAGACACAAGTATGCAACAATTAGGAATTATATTCTTTAACTTATTACTCACTAAACTCTGCTAGTCCATCAAGAAAACAGCCAAACATACATGACAATGATTCAGTCAGCTGTCTTTTATTATTTGCCTGATTTTCAGAAATAAAAACTATAGCTCTATGCATATTTAAACAAAATTTTTCATTATGAATATATATTTCAAAGTATGAAGATAAAATTTTAAAAAATGTAATGTTTATTTTTTGAGGGAGACAGAACACAAGCAGGGGAGGGGCAGAGAGAGAGGGAGACACAGAATCCGAAGCGGGCTCCAGGCTCCGAGCCATCAGCACAGAGCCCGACACGGGGCTCGAACTCATGGACCGTGAGATCATGACCTGAGCCGAAGTCACAGGCCTAACCGACTGAGCCATCCAGGTGCCCCCAATGTTTTTTAATGTTTATTTACTTATCTTGAGTGAGACAGAGAGAGAGAGAGAGAGAGAGAGAGGGCACTCACAGGCAGGGGAGCAGCCGACAGAGACAGAAAGAGAGAATCCCACGTGGGCTCCACAGTGTCAGCACAGAGCCTGACGTGGGGCTCGAACCCATGAGCTCATGACCTGAGCCGAAATCAAGTGATGGACTCTTAACCTACTGAGCCACTCAGGCGCCCCTCATGATCAATTTTTTTTAACAGCTTGTTAACGTGATGTAGACCCTTAAATCTTAGAAACTGGCGTGGGGTTGCTGTTCGCACTACGCCGCGGGCCCCTCCAGCGTTAGAGGCGGGCTGACGGCCAGCACGGCAGACTCACGGTCCTGTGAGGACGCAGGTCATTCCAAAATTCCTCCCTGCAGAGCCCTCCTGGGGGGTCCCATCTGCACGGGGTCCCTGCCACAGGTGTAAGGCTTTCGCCAGCTGACCCTAGTCATCTGTGGCTCCTTCCCTCTTTGAACACCCCCCGGAGGTACGCTCCTGCTTCAGGGCCTTTGCACATGCTGTCTGTTCCCGGGGCCCAGTATCCACAGGGCTCCCCTCCCTCACGTGTCAGTTCATTGCTGCCCAGTAGAAAACAGCACCATTGCCTGGACTGCCCACCTGTCTCTGCTTTCTGCCCCCCCCCCCCAACTAGGGTGCAAACCCAACAAACCCAGCAGGATTCGGTCCGCGTGGTAGGATTGCCCCGGAGCCCAGGACAGTGCCAGGCACACGGGAGGGCATCAGTGGCGACCTTCGCTTCATGGAACGAGGAAATGAGTTCAGCCCCCAGCGGGAGGGGGCACCGTGACCACGAGCACTTATCACTGCTACTGTGGCTGCTGCCGGTGGACGATCTCACCCTCCCCATGCTAGTTTTCAAACCAAAGTGTGGCCCAAAGAGACGCCTGACGATGCCTTGTTGTCACGACGCTCTTCTGACGGGACCTGCTGCTCCCTGAGCGCTGGTTCAAGACTGCGTCTGAAAGCACATGCGTTCTCATGCACCTGCTGGAGCATCGGGTCTCCCGTCTCCCTCGCGGCCACACGGAACTGATAGTCGGCGCAGGAAGAGAGCCTCCTGGACAGCCGTGGGCAGCAGGCTCTCGTGCTGGCCTTGGTGAGCCACCGGCGGCAGGGCACGTCTCGGTAATGTGCCATAACAACGCGAACACAAGGAAATGTTTTGATGTGAGTCATCTCGAGTCAAAAAGCAACTGCTGAAAGTCACATGTCGCCACGATATTTGGACATTTAATTTTGTTAGCTGTCAGGAAGAATTAAAATGACCCCGGAACGTGACTGCTTTCCCGACAATTATTTACTACCAGAGAAGCCATTTAAAGCCTAATTCTAAGACGGAAAACAGAAGGGGGTGGGCGTTCTCTGTTCTTTCCCCGGCCTGGAAATGGAGGTCTCATCAGCTTTGTCCTGCAAGGAAATGGGTCCTCTGTCTGCTCTGGCCTCTGGAGGCACCGGACGCAGGGAATGGAGACTCGCCCGTTCCGGGACAAGAAGAGTGATGGCAGGAGGCGCCCCCATCCCTGTGCCCGAGGCTGGTGCCCGACCGCAGGGCAGCGTGGGTGTGCCCTGCACAGACCTGCTCGCAGGGCCACCCCCCACGAGGAGTCTGCTCGCCGGCCAGTCTTTCCACACACCCGTGCGCAGTTGGAAAAGATGGCTGAAGCCACCCGCCAATGCTCGTTTTTTTAATTATTTTTTTTGACATTTATTTATCTTTGAGAGAGAGAGACTGAGACAGAGACAGAGCGTGAGAGGGGTAGGGGCAGAGAGAGAGGGAGACACAGAATCCGAAGCAGGCTCCAGGCTCCGAGCTGTCAGCACAGAGCCCGACGCGGGGCTCGAACTCACGAGCTGTGAGATCGTGACCTGAGCCGAAGTGGGACGCTTAACCCACTGAGCCCCCCAGGCGCCCCCCAATGCTCGTTTCCACACACACAACCAGAGCCTCACTCTGCTGGCGAGGGAAACAGTGGGGTTCTTTTGGTCGATAAAATGAACGCATTTTTTATGTATGCGCAGTATGTATCGTTTTACCAAACACGTCGCGGGATCCTGCAGATATGTCCCCAGCTTTCTCCCGACGACTTTCCCTTGAAGGTTAGAAATATTTTTTGTTAATTTGTAATTCAAAAATATCAACGTTTTATATTTATATTTAATTAAATATTAGACACCAATGGATATTTATAAAGCACGTGTTGTGTATGAAGAATAGTGACAGCAAACGCCCGGGATACCTATGCCCCGAAAAAGACATGGAACCTTACAATCCCGCGAACGCTGCATGGTCACACCCCTCCTTCCCGTCAGACACGAGTTCCCTGGATTTGCGTGGATCCTTTCCTTTCCTGTAGACTTTTCCACACGTGTCGGTTGCTTAGTTTTGCTGGGGTTGAGGGTAGCACGGTGGGATGATGACGTGTATGTTCTCTCGGACTCGTCTCTGTTGCTAACGTGCGTCTGAGGCCGTGAGCTTCTGTGGTTCTGTGAGGCACCGTGGTATGTGCATCCTCGCAGCTGCGTGGCCATGGTCCGTGTGTCCTCGCTGCCGTGCGGCCGCGGTCCGTGTGTCCTTGCTGCTGTGGTCCATGTGTCCTCTCTGCCATGTGCTCGTGGTCCGTGCGTCCTCGCTGCCACGCAGCTACATCACGTGCATCCATTCAGACATCCAGCCCAATGGGCAGCCCCGGCGTTCCACCCGCCCTCCCGCCACCTCCCACCTGGGGCCGCCGGGCGCATCCTTGTCTGTGTCTCCGGCCCGTGGACAGACTTTTCTCCGGTGGAACCGCTGGAACATGCCTGTCCCACAGTGGTTGCGTGAATTCGCACGCCCGCCCCGGCAGTCAGCTTGTAAGAGTTTCTGTTGCTCCCATCAGCTTCCAGACTTAACACCGTTGCCAGTCTGGTGGGTGCAACGTTGTGTCTCACGGCGCTCTCCAGGTGCATTCTTCTGGGCCCCGGTCGGTGTCTTCCTGTGCCTTACTCACACTCGTGCTTCCTCGGGTGTGAAATTCTTGTTCGTACCTCTCGCTCATCTCTCTGTTGGGTTACTTGTCTTTTTCTTATTGCTTTGTTGTTCTTCAAACATTCTGCACACGAATACTTTGTCAGCTGTGTGGGTTACTCAGAGCTTAGCTCAGGTTGTGGTTTGGCTTTATAAATTTCCTAATTTTAATACGCTCCGATGTATCATTCTCATTAAGATTTGCACTTTGGGCATCTTGTTTAAAAATTCTCCTCTATCCCAAGATCATAAGGATATCATTTTATATTTTCTTTTAAAAGCTTTAAGTTTTGCCTTCGCACGTGAGTCTTAGATCCAAGAACTGATTGTGTATGAGGAAAGGTTTTTGCCCCTAATTGGACGCCCAGGATTCCCGGATGGTTTACGGAAAAGGCCATCCTCTTCTCTGATCTGCTAGCTCTCCCAGCTTCTGTCAGGCCCTCAGCAAGCTGGGCCTCCTCCGCCCCGGGTCCTGCGTCGGCCCCGGGTCCTGCCTCCGCCCCCGGCCCTTCAGGGTCACGCCCCTTCACGGGAAGGCCGAGCCTGACCCTGTTTTCTTCTGCCTGGGTGCCTGCGGCTCTGGCTCTTTGCACTTACACTTACACTGAGCTGGTCAACTCTCCAAATAAATATAAAACAAATTTTTAAACACCTGCTGGGATTTTTGTTAAAATGTTATTGAATCTGAAGGTTTGGGAGACTTAACATCGTTATTCTCAGCATGTGATGTTGTAAACCCCACCGCCTATGTGGGTCATCTTTCACAGCTTCTAATACGGTTTTATAATTTTCTCCATGAAAGTCTTAGACATTTAAATAAATACTCCTGGTGTCTTCTTTTTTTAACGGTAAATGATGATCATTTTTTGAAAGTGTACTTTTCACTTTTTTCTAAGTACAGAAATGCAATTAGCTTTTGCCCATGATCCCACATACGGGGGCCCATCTCAGCGCCTCACGGTAGTAATTTATCTGGATTTTCCTTTGTGTTTTTGAATAAATAATGAGATCCGCCTGTAAATACTTATGGGTTTTTCTTCCTTTCCGATGATAACTTCTATTTCTTCCTCCTGCACGATGGCAGGACCCTCCTACAGGATACTTACTAAACGCAGTGACAGCACACATCCTTAGCATATTTCCACCGCTAAAGGGAATATATTCAGTGTTTCACTATGAAGGAAGATATTTCTGTAGGTTGCTTTTAATCAAGTTAACAAACATGTCCTATGTTAAAGCATTTTCATTATGAATGAATGTTAAATTTTTTATCAAAATCTATTAGGAAAACAGTGATTTTTCTTCTTTAATCTATTAATGTGGTCAATTACATTACCTATCTTTCTAATGTTAGAACTTAAATTGTTCATGATGTATTTAAAAAATTTTTTTAATGTTCAATGTTTATTTATTTTTGACAGAAAGAGAGAGAGAGAGAGAGAGCGAGCATGAGTGGCACAGGGGCAGAGAGAGAGGTAGACACAGAATCGGAAGCAGGCTCTAGGCTCTGAGCTGTCAGCACATAGCCCGACGTGGGGCTCAAACCCATGAGCTGTGAGATCATGACCTGAGCCCAAGTCGGACGCTCAACTGACTGAGCCCCCCAGGAGCCCCTGGCCACCAGCTTTCTTAATGCTTATTTATTTTTGGGAGAGAGAGAGAGAGAGAAAGAGAGAGAGAGAGAGAGAGACAGAGCATGAACGGGGGAGGGGAAGAGACAGAGGTAGACACAGAACCCGAAGCAGGCTCCAGGCTCTGAGCCGTCAGCACGGAGACCGACGCGGAGCTCCAACCCATGAACCATGAGATCATGACCTGAGCCAAAGTCGGACGCTCGACCGACTGAGCCACCCAGGCACCCCTATCGTGTATTTTTTAAATAAATTGCTAGATTTAATCTTTTGTATTTGGTTTAGTTTGCGCATCTATGTTTTTGAGGGACACTAGTCATTTCTCTTCCCTGTACTATCTTTATTGAGTTTTGGGACCGGGGGGACTCAGCTCAGGAGCAGAGCAGTGGGGTGCTTAGTGTAACACTGGGTTTCTTTGGGTGTGTGAAACAAGATCTCACACAAATGTGGGGCTGGGATTTTCTTTGTGGGAAGACTTTTAACTACTAATTCAATTTCCTCCTCACTCGTAGGACTGTTACGGCTTTCTAGTTCTTTGTTTTGGTCACATTATCTAAATTTCTAAATACAGCACCCCTTGTTCACGCCACCCTCAATTCCCAATGTTATTTCTGTCTTTTCTCTTTTGTCCTCTTCATTTACACCAGAGATGTTTCAATTCTATCCATTTTTTCAAAGGAGAAACTTGTACTTTGCTTTCTTCTTTGTTTGGTCTTTTATTTCTGCTTTTGTATTTATTTCCTTCCTTCTACTTCACTTGAGTTTATTCTGTTGTGTTTTTCCAAATTCTTAACTTTAAAACTTAATTAGTTTTATGTTGTTTCTTTTCTAATATAAACAGTCAATGTAATAATGTTCTCTCAACTTTCTACTCAGGGCAAACTCTTTCACGTACCGAAATAGAGTCCAACATTTCCATTATTGTTGACTTACATTTTTTACGCTTCTGTTTTGATTTTTTTCTTTGACCCATTGCTTTCCAGAAAAAATTAAAACTTTCCAAACTCACGAGTGAGATTCTTTTACTCATTTCTGTGAGGCAATATCATTGCTGTCTAAGAGTGTGGTTTGTGAGATACCAGTTCTCATAGATGTGCTGCCCGAAGAGAACACACGTGACCTGCACGTGATGTGTGCCATCTTCCTGCTCCTGGATCATGCTCGGCACCTGAGCGGCTGAGACCTCCCGTGCCCTTCTGACTTTTTGCTTGATTTCCAGTTACCGCAGGAGGCATACAAAACCTCGCACTGTGAGGGTGAACTTGGCGATGTCTCCTCGTAGTTCTATCAAATTTTGTTCATATATATTCAGACTATGTTATCAGGACACGGATTTGAGATTTAAATATCCCATCATTATATAGTGATCCTTTTTTTCTCTGAAGGTTTTTTTCTTAGATATGCTTTATCTGTGTTCAGTACAGTAGAGCAATATTCTTTGGTCAGTATTTGCTTTTGCCTTTCACAAACTTATTTATTTGTTTTCCAGTCTATGAATCTCTGTTTTTAATTGGAACTTACATTATTGTGATTTCTGATATATTTGAAGTTATTTCTAGCATCCTCTGTTGTCTTTTTTTTTAATTTACATCCAAGTCAATTAACATATAGTGTAATACAGGTTTCAGGAATTGAATTTAGTGATTCATCACTTACATGCAACAACACCCAGTGCTCATCTCAACACGTGCCCTCCTTAGTGCCCATCGCACATTTAGCCCATCCCCCCACCCACTCCCCTCCAGCACCCCTGTGTGCTCTCTGTATTTAAGAGTCTCTTAGGGTTTGTCTCCCTCCCTCTTTTCATATTATTTTTGCTTCCCTTCCCTTATGTTCATCTGTTTTGGATCTTAAAGCCCAAAGTGAAGTCATATGATATTTGTGAAGTCATATGATAGTGAAGTCATAGGATATTTGTCTTTCTCTGACTTATTTCGCTCAGCATAATACCCTCTGGTTCCACCCACAACCTGTGTTGTCTTTATGCCTGAAAGTTACATAGTCAATTTCTAACTCTTCATGGTTCCCAGAGACTTTAAAATCCACATGCACAAATTCTCATTAATTAATAAAGCTCTGGGCTTTTCCCCTAAAATTACAGAGACCTTGGAACACTTTCACTCAATCATGCTCATCTCCGTGAAAATACTGTCGTTTTGTGTTTGCTCCGTGAAAATACTGTGTCTGGTTTTCAGCCTCACGGGACACTATGATTTTACAGTTTATTTTGTTTACATGTACTCCCTTCTTTACTGTTTTCTTTGCTGGTTGTTCTCTGTATCTCAGGTCTTCCTTATGGGATCACGCTCTTTTGTCTGGAGTAAATCTTGTAGAATTAACTTAAATGAAGATCCGTTGGTGGCAAATTTTCATTTTTTTGAAGGTGTCTTTATTCAACCCTTCTTCTTTCCCTTCCTCTTTTCTTTCTTTCTTTTTTAACCTGTCCTTGTTGAGATGGCCTCTGCCAGTGCGACTGCAGGCTGACAACTGTTTCCCCCCCGAAAACGGAGACCTTACTCCCCTGTCCCCGGTCACACACTGATGGCTGTTCCGTGGCCTCACCGTACGAGTCTGGGGCCGAATGCTTCCCGCTCCAACAGACTTCTTGAGTCTGAGGACCAGCATCTTCCAGCGGGAGGTCCTTACCCATCCCACTGTCAAATACGGGCTCCGCCCACTGTCCCCTCTGGGAATTCCCGGTAAACGTGCGTTTGTCTTTCTGTGTTTTCCATTGAGTTCTCTCTCTCGGCTACATTCTCGATAATTTCTCAGTTCTGTCTGTGGGTTCTGGTTCCCTCCTCAATTACATATAACCTGTTACTAAACTCACCTCCTGAGTTCAGAATTTCTGTCTTTCGTTTTAAAAAATTCTATTGTTTGAGAAACGCTTCTTGGCTATTTGTGAGACTCAATTTATCTCCCTCTGGTGTTTCTTTCGCAGACTGACATGCGGGAGTTTATGTTCTGGGTCTACTGCTCACGCTGTCTGGAGCTTAATTTTGTTCATTCTTTCGGGTCACTTTGCTCGCGGTATCTCACTCCCTGGCACGTCCTGACCCCTACTTTATCGTGGACCCCTACTTCTTGGGATCTTAACTATGGGGATCCTTCTCACTTCCCTCTCTGGGAATCCGGAGGCCCTGCCAACTCGCGATCACTTTAATTTTTTTTTTTTTCAACGTTTATTTTATTTTTGGGACAGAGAGAGACAGAGCATGAACGGGGGGAGAGGCAGAGAGAGAGGGAGACACAGAATCGGAAACAGGCTCCAGGCTCTGAGCCATCAGCCCAGAGCCCGACGCGGGGCTCGAACTCACGGACCGTGAGATCGTGACCTGGCTGAAGTCGGACGCTTAACCGACTGCGCCACCCAGGCGCCCCTCGCGATCACTTTAAAAGAGATTCCTCGCTTGAGATTTCCCAGACCACGCAGGGGTTTGCCTGTGGAAGGCACGCTGCGGTGCGGGCTGCCTGTGGTCAGCGCCCTGAGGGGCACATGCCCTCCCCCCCACGCATGTCCAGGTCAGATGGAGGGCAGCTGGGGTTGCCACGCAGTCCCCGCTATTCTGAGGTGGTCCTATGTGACTTTCACTTGGGCGACGGTCTCTAAGAATTTCAGTATCGCCAGATGCCTGATGTGATTACTAAGGTATCTGTATCTTTGCACTCGGCATCTTGGGCTCTTTTCTGAAGGAAAAGAAGGGTCAGTCCTGTGTCTGCTCCTCCAGTGCACCAGTGGGAAGAGGGACCCCCAGCAGTTCTCTGCGAAGCCCCCACCCCATCCTCAACCCCTCTGCTCACGGAGCAGTAACCAACCTACTCTACTTTGACCAAAACCCTGGGAAACTAAACGTAAAGTGTGTAACACGTTAAATAACCTGGCAATTGTATATCATATGAAACATAACTATAAACAGATGTGTATGAAATTGTCAGATTAGTCAATGTTTGTATGCAATTTGTGCAGGAACTCTTGCTGGGATGGTGGAATAGCAAAAACAATCGCACCCTCTCTGCAGAGCACCTCGCATGCGGACACCCCACACCCCGAAGCTCCCACTTATCAGACGGGCAGACTTATCTCCTCTGAACGTGGCGCTGCCACATTCTCAGCGTGGCTCAAGGACGTGGGCTAGAGGCCGCCTCCTGCCTCACTCTCCCACGGATCATGAGGGGGCGCGTGTCTCACTGTGACAGACCTCCCCTTTAAGTATCTTCTATTCATAAAACAGAGATGGGAGGACAGTTCTGGAAGTAGGTGTTTGAGAGGCACGAAAGGAGGAGCGTTAATGCCGCCACATTTGCACTCACCAAGTGCAGGGCTCCCTGACCCACCGCGTAGCCCCTGGGGGCGCACTTCTGACGTCCCTCCCGGACCCGCTGGCCAGCGGCCCCCGAGCGGGCAAGCTTGCACTTGACATTCTCTGCCCTTCCGAAGCCGCTGGTCTCTCTCTCACGCCCTGCATAAGGTGAAGGCACAGGGCATGGTCCAGCCTCACTGGAACAGCGGGTCTGGAGTGCATTCTCTCCTTGCAAACTGAAAGGTCGATTTGTCAAATGCCTCAGGGCCCCAAGAAAGGGTCTCTAGCCCTTGTTTTCCAGCCATAACCGAGTAAATAAATGAGACTTTTATCTGCCGGTCTCCTGTGAAGTCTCTGGAGAGCGGGCAGGGCTTCCGTGAAAATGCAGCTTGGCTGTGCGGTAATAATAATGACAGGCTGGTAAAAGCTAATGTCAGCTTCAATTTCCAAGTCATTTTTCAAATTATTTTAATTAGATATTGTTTCAATCTCACTTACATTAATTTAATATCTGATATCAACATTTCAGTTTTCAATTTGTTCAAATGATTTTTTCCAGTCTGCCTGGTTGCCTGCAGTAATTTAAAATACAATGTTTATCTTCAGCAATTTTCGGTGCGTGGGTCCTGGCGAACTGTTATGTTCAATATAAGTGACAGGGAGGGAGGGACCACGGCGCTCTGGAAAGATGGAAATTCACCTCCTTCCCATTTCTCTCTCAACATTAGAGTAAGCAGGTAAAGCTAGAGGTAGGTGCCCATAATAAGATTTTCCACCAATTTCTCTGTGTAATTGGCTTTCCCAATGCAAATTTCAGTGAAATCTGATGAAGGTTTTATTATTATTATTATTATTATTATTATTAAAAGTCCTCTGGACAAACAGCCATATCTCCTTATCAACACATTTTCTGACAATTTTCAGCCATAAGGCCTGGAGCCTGCCCCCCAAAGAGCCTTCTTTCCAGTCGCACCGTAGCGGTTTTAGGTTCTGAGTTTTGTTATACCTGTCCCTGCCCACATATTAGCACAGACTTTGGTAAAGACACCCTTTGATCACAGCAAACATGAGGTTAAACTCAGCCTCCACATTACCAAGTGAGAGGAGGCAGGGATCTGTAGGTGCCCAACTAAGACGAGAGAATTTGTTTTCTCCTGAAGTTGATAGTTAGAATATGCAGATCTAAGGTATGCTTGAAACTTCTGAAGCACTTACAACAGTGAGTGCACGTCCCAGGTCACTTGAGAACAATATAAAACAAAACGTGATCCACACGAAAGAAATAGAAAGGAGGCACAGAAAGTGGAGAGCACGAAAGAAGGTAATGAATTAAAAACACATACAGTTACAACAATAAATGTAAATAGGTTAAATTTTACTCCCAGGACAAATTCTCCCACTTAGGCCAAAAGTGTTATCTACAAGAAAGACACCTAAAACAAACCAGATTAGAAACATTAAAAACTCAAAGGGTAGGGAAAAAAATAAGGTAAATATAAACAGAAATGAAGGAAGGGCCATAGTATTCACATCAAGACAATATACAATTACATAAAAAGTTATTTTTAAGTGAAATAGAGTAATTGTATGTTAATGTTTTAAAAATCCAAAATGAAGGTACGGTGTATGTGCCAAGAAATCAAACAAAAACACTGCACTTGGTAAAGGAGAATTGATGTGCCTCCCATGGCTTGACAGACAGAAGACCCAACAGACACCTGCTTCCCATGCTCTGGGGACTGTGCCCAGCACTTTCTCCACCTTATACTATGTGCCCCACAAGATAAGGCCTTTCACTTGTCCCCTTGCACTAGGGAGGAACACTGAGCTCGCTGCAGGAAATAAGTTCCCTTCCTAAAGTCGCACAACTAATAAATGGCAGACCAGCCTTGACGCTCTCCCCAACCCACATGGGGGACATACAGAAGACAACTCAGTAGTGGCTGGTCAAATTCTATGGCATAGAAACAAAAGTATAGCCGATCAGGTATTAGGTCAGGTATTAGGTAAAGGAGGTCTTCATGATTTCCAAATAGTAAAATTTACATAAATAATCTAATAAATTAAAAACTAGTAACCACATAAAACAAAACTGTCCAATCAGTTGGGTATTTAAAAATACATTTTTCACCAATTCTTAGCTTAAAGAAGAAATCAAAACTATGATTTCAGAATACTGAGCAAATAATGATACAAACACTGTAAATCTAAACCATGTGAGGTAATCAAAGATTCCATCGTGGTGGGTGTGGGCCAGTGATGTTTTCACTGCCACTTAAGAAACAAAGAAAACAAAAACTAGGTGTTCACATTATGGAGCCAGAACTTGAGGAAGGAACATGAATAAGAAATAAAATTATAATTAATAAACTATAAAAGAAAACCAGGACTGGTGAATAAATCCAAAAGCAGGAGTTTAGGCAAAAAATACATAAACTCTTACCAGAAGTCTAAAACAGAAAAATAAGACACCTCCAACCCTAGGACTACCAAAAATTAATAATGAAACAGAAAATATAAGCAAAGGTACAGTGGAAATTTTAGAGTTATGAGGTAATACTACTACTTATGTATAAATATTTGGAACTCTTAAGGAATTGAACTATCAGCAACCAAAATATAAATTACTGAACTGGCAAAGACTGAAGAAAGAATCTGAATAGACAACTATGAAGAAACAGAAAACATTGTCAAATCTCCTTGAGGAAACGGATGAGCCCAAACGTGATGGAGCCAAGTTCATCGGGAAATTTGAGGGGTCAGTGACCGTGTGTGGGCACCTCACATGCCTGTGGTTGAGTGAGGAAGCCACAGGGCACACAGGGTCAACACCAGGGGCATGCCCACTGTGGACTGAGGGCAGTTTGGGGCCCTGCCAAGTTCCTCTTCCCTTTGAATGTCCAGGATCCGAAATGTTCAGAGCCTCTAAAGCCTCTTGGGAGAAATACCCTTCCTGCCACACCTTACGAAGCCGGAAGCTGAGATGGCCAAACCTGTAGGCTAGCAGCTGGTCTTGGGTGGATGGGCAAAGACAAGTCAGTGGGGGAGGGACAGTCTTCTCAGCAGGCAGCACTGGAGACGCTTGGCGTCCCCATGCAGGGAACAGAGCTGGCACAGACCTCACACCTTCCACGTTGAAACCCAAGTGTGAAATGCAAAAGTATGAAACTCCTAGGGGAGAGGACTGGAGAAAATCTAGATGAGTCGGGCTAGGGGTGACGTTAGATACAACACCAAAAGCATGATCCATACGAGAAAAAATTGACAAGGGGAACTTTGCTAAAATTAAAAACTTCTCCTCTGCAAAAGACATGATTAAGAGAATAAATAGACAAACTAGAAGCCAGGAGAAAACGTCTGCGGAGGACACATCTGACAAAGGACTTGTGTGTACACAGAATGTAAGCAAATCACACAACACGTATAAAAACTCTTAGAAGTCAACAGCAAGAAAACAAACAACCCACGAAAAAAAAGAGGGCTTATGACCGGGACAGATGCCTCACCTATGAAGGCACACAGATGGCAGAGAGCACGTGACAGGACGCCCCACACCCCGCAGCGTTGGGGAAACACACGATTACTGTGACGGGAAGAACAACTTTCGCTCTTCTGAGCTGCTGTCCGGGCCTCTCACAGCATGGCCACCTGCCCACGCCCCGAGCGGGGCACTTAGATAAAGACTGAGTTCCTGCTCTGCTTTTCCTGGGGGCCTTTTCCAAATAGCCACTTAGAGCTGAGCCTCAAAGAGCAAGTGTCCCCCACGCCCACCACCTTGTGGGTAAAAGGCTCGCCAGCCTGCTCTCCATCTCTGGTCACTGGTGACCCGGGACGGGGACGCCATCCCTCGCTCCCTGCAGCCCCGTTCTGAGATCTGCAAGAAACGATGGGTCTGTGTGGGTGTAGTGAAACCACGTCTTCGATCAAAGCGACCCTGCGGGTTTCACTTCCCAAAGTGGGAGCCAGGATGCTGAGGGAGCCACCTGCCTCCTCGTGGGGGTGGCCGTGCCCTCCTGCAGCAGGTCAGGATCTGCACATTCCCGAGTCAGTCCACCAGCTACGGGCCCCCCGGCACTATCACACGCCGATCAGAGCGGCCAAAATCCAGAGCCCTGACGACAGCAAGAGCCGGTGACGATGTGGAGTGACAGGAGCTCTCGCGCACTGCTGCTGGGAGCGCAAAGTGGTGCTCAGTTTGGAGGCTTGGAGCCCAAGTTTGGAGGCTTCTCACAGAAGTAAACACTCTTGCAGCACACGGTCCAGCATTTACCCAGAGGAGGTGAGAAGTTACAGCCATGCCAACACCTGTGCATGGATGTTTCCAGCAGCTTTATTCATAATAGCCAAAACTCGGAAGCAACCACGATGCCCTTCAGTGGACGACGGGGGAGCACGCTGTGGTCCGTCCGGACAGCGGAGCATTATCGGTGCGGAAAAGAAATGAACTGTCAAGTAATGGACAGACACGGAAGCACCTTAAACGCGTATTACAAAGTGCAAGAAGCCGACCTGAAAAGACAGCGCGCTGTGTGATTCCAACTCCATGACGTTCTGGAAAAGGCACAACCCTGGAGTCGGTACAAAGACCGGGGTTACCGGAGGTTACGGGGGAGGGATGACAGGTGGAGCACTGAGGATTTCTAGAGCCGTGAAACCATGAAGGGAGACGCATGCCCTTGTGCATCTAGAGAAACCCACAGAACGCACAGCACAGGAAGGACCCCGAACGTACACCACAGACTTGAGTCGACGGCGATGTGTCAATATTGGCTCATCAGGCGCAACCGACGTCCCACACCGACGTAACGTGTCCATAACGGGGCACCTGTGGCAGGTGGGAGTGACGTGGGAGCCCTCTCTACTTTCTACACGGCTTTTCTGTAAACATAAAGCTGCTCTAAAAATAAAGCCCATTGGAAAACCAAAGGTTAGGAGCCTGTTGTTGTTATTTGCAGTACAGATGACCCTGGGAACTTCAGGTAAAGGGCAGCCAACTGCACAAAGATTATTGCCGCAGATTATTACTGGTCAGCAGGGGTCTAAGCAGCAGTTACCACTGTCCAACCCAACTGACTGGCGCTCTGTGTCTATCATCGCATTATGGGATTTAAAAAAATTGTTTAAGTTTATTTATTTTGAGAGACAGAGAGACAGCAAGTGGGGGAGAGGCAGAGGGAGAGAGGGAGGGAGAGAGAGAGTCTTAAGCAGACTCCATGCCCAGCACAGAGCCGGACACGGGGCTCGACCCCTTGAATTCGGAGACCGTGACCTGAGCTGAGACCAAGAGTCAGACGCCCGACCAACCGAGCCACCCAGGCGTCCCAGGGCTCTTTGATTTCCAAAATCCAGGAGACAGGGCAGAGGAGGAGAGGGGCCCTGCAGGAGGGCGTAGCCCCGGCTGCCTCCCCTCTGCTGCGCCACGGGGCCCTGCACCGCACCCCAACACGCGGCAAGGGAGGAAGGGGACATCTGCCCATGGGCCGCGGTACCAGAGGCTGGCTCGAGGCCGGCGGCGGGTCCTGACTCTGCGGCACCGGGATCCCCCGGGAGACCGTATCCACTGCTAAGTACCGAGCTAAGCAAGATGAACGTTCTCCCAGCTGAAGACAAGCTAGCAAGTGTGATTTGCTTTGACCGCTTTGTCAACGTGAGCTTTCTCTCTGGGCGCGGCAGAAGCCGCACTGTGTAAGGTTAGGTCCCCTCCCTTCCCAACGGCGTGAGGCAAGCGGTCCTCACTATTCATTAGGAAGGGGACGTCGCGTCCTTCTGCGGCACACCGAAATCAGACTGAGTTGGGAAAACATTTTCAATATTTCAACTGACTGCTTCACTAAGTCACAAATAACACAGCTAATCCATAAGGTCACTGGCTCACAAAAACCTATTTGCTCTGCTTCAGAGCAGAGTGAAAATATACGATACAAATGATGGCACAGGTATCAAGCCGGCTCTGGGACCCGCCATCCCCGTGGATGCCTATCGCCGCAGGTAACCAATTCCTCCTTCTCCTTAACGTCATTTCGATAAAGACCCCAGAGACTGCTTGCTCAGGTGAACACGTTTCTTTGCAACCAGGGTTTAATGTAAAGTTTAGCCTAAACTGTGTTTTCATACGGGTCTATGAAGAAAACATCGCTCTGGGTTTTTCATGTTTATCCTAACGCTGTAAGGTGCACAGTGTTACACCCACCCCGGGGACGTTTTCCAACCCAAACTCGGAAAATCAGGTGAGTCACCAGGAGTCCGTGCAGGTCGGGTGGGAGCAGCCTCAGGGCCTCATCGCTGCTTGTTGCCTGCGACCCAGATAAGACCGGGCTGGTGCGTCTGGGGCAGGACAAGATGGCCCTGGCTCTTCGGGGACCATCCAGACCTAGGGCTAACGCTGCCTGAGCCACAGGACACGCCAGGCGGAGCCCGGCTCATTCTTCACGAGAGGTGGGGGAGGGGGGCCGTCAAGCACACTTGGCCTGGAAAAGATGCAGAGAACGTCGTCCGTATCCGCACGAGCCCGTTGGTCCAAACGGGGGCCCAAAACCAACCTCTGAAGATCCTGCGCGAGTTCAACGGGCAAAGTCAATGATCATCAGCTTCTCAGGGTCTCACACCCCATCCCCTCACCCAACAGATAAGAAGCCAGGGACACGGAGAGGTCGGTTCTGTGACTGACAGGTAGAGCTGGGGTTCCAAACAAACCAATGGAGGGTTTTCAAAGGATAATGTGAAATCTCTTCAAGAAAACTACCTGGACACGGTTTTCAATTCGATGGCAGCTTGTTAAGGGCCCCCTGGCCCACGATGGCAGGTGGCAGGAGAGGAACACCAGGAATGGAGGGGTCTGGAAAGCCCATCCTAAAGGCTGGACTGGAAGGGGAGGGGCGTCGGGGGGCCCACAGTAGTGCATTTCCCATGCCCGGGGTGGGGGCAGTCGGGCCTCACGCAGAAGCCCAGCTCCAGGACAGGGGAGGGCAGGGACGTTGGGGGGGTGGGCGGTCCCTGGGCCTTCTCAGGGTGGCTCCCGCTGGAACCCACGCACTGTGCACGTATAAGGAGGAATTCTCAGCTGAAGCATCGTCAGCAACAATCCTGGGTTTCGATCGCGGTCGCGGCTGACGAGGCCAGTAGGGTCTGGCAGAGGCAGCGCCTCCTCCTGGACGTTGTCTGAACCCCCGTCCCGGGATGGCCTCGGGGGCCCCAGGGTCGGTCCGGTGTCAGAGCTGGACACAGAGCAGCCACAGGTGGCTGTCCGCTCGTGGCACGAGGCTTTCCGAGCTCAGAAAGAGGATGGAAGTACAGAGTTCACACGGTTATGGAGAAGGCGCCCTGGCTTGCTCTGGCGAGGCCTGCACAAGCACCCCCTGCACCGGCCGGCCAAGGCCCGCCCTGCCAAACAGGCACTCGCCCCTGTATGCTCTCTGCCCAGCTCGCCCGAGTTTGCATGGTTCACGTTTGCAGTCCTCACTGTCTGTAGCTGACGGGAACAGCAGCTGACGCCGGGAAAGGCCAAGGCAGCGGTCGAAATGCATTAAGTGTCTCCTTCTTCCAGAATCTTGAAGAGTCCCGAGTCCGCGCGGCTGCCTCTGCTGGGCCCCAAGTGGCAGAGAGGGTCCCTGCACGCCCAGGCCAGCTTGGCTCCACTCTGTCCAGTGGCTAACTCTCTGACTCCCCGCGGCTGGAGGCCGGCCCTGCCTGGGTGGGGGTGGGGGAGGCCAGCGGAAGCCAGGAGGTGCCTGGAGCTGTCACGTGCACAGGGATCGCCTGGGATCTTGTGGAGGCGCAAGACGGTGACCTAGGGGCTGTGGCTGGGATCCTGCATTTCTGGCACAGTCGGGCAAAGCCAGCGCTGCTGGTCAGGGCCAGTGAGGTGTCAGAGAGAAGCTGGCACCAGCAGTCACACCCTGGAACAGCCGGAAAAGCACGAAATGACATTTGAAAAGGGAAACTTTGGAAGAAAGGCGGGCAGTCATTTGCAGCATTCTGCGCCAGAAAACATCCCCAGATTTCTCTTGTTGTGCGTAATTCTAAAACCTCTTCTCAGTTTTTAGGAGTCTCTTATGTTTTGGCTCCCTCCCTCTCTAACCATCTTTTTTTCTTCCCCTCCCCCATGGTCTTCTGTTAAGTTTCTCAGGACCCACCTAAGAATGAAAACATATAGTATCTGTCTTTCTCTGTATGACTTATTTCACTTAGCATCACACTCTCCAGTTCCATCCACGTTGCTACAAAAGGCCATATTTCATTCTTTCTCATTGCCACGTAGTACTCCACTGTGTACATAAACCACAATTTCTTTATCCATTCATCAGTTGATGGACATTTAGGCTCTTTCCATAATTTGGCTATTGCTCAAAGTGCTGCTATAAACATTGGGGTACAAGTGCCCCTATGCATCAGTACTCCTGTATCCCTTGGGTAAATTCCTAGCAGTGCTATTGCTGGGTCATAGGGTAGATCTAGTTTTAATTTTTTGAGGAAGCTCCACACTGTTTTCCAGAGCGGCTGCACCAGTTTGCATTCCCACCAACAGTGCAAGAGGGTTCCCGTTTCCCCACATCCTCTCCAGCATCTACAGTCTCCTGTTTTGTTCATTTTAGCCACTCTGACTGGCGTGAGGTGATATCTGAGTGTGGTTTTGATTTGTATTTCCCTGATGAGGAGCGACGTTGAGCATCTTTTCATGTGCCTGTTGGCCATCCGGATGTCTTCTTTAGAGAAGTGTCTATTCATGTTTTCTGCCCATTTCTTCACTGGATTATTTGTTTTTCGGGTGTGGAGTTTGGTGAGCTCTTTATAGATTTTGGATACTAGCCCTTTGTCCGATATGTCATTTGCAAATATCTTTTCCCATTCCGTTGGTTGCCTTTTAGTTTTGTTGACTGTTTCCTTTGCTGTGCAGAAGCTTTTTATCTTCATGAGGTTCTAATAGTTCATTTTTGCTTTTAATTCCCTTGCCTTTGGGGATGTGTCAAGTAAGAGATTGCTATGGCTGAGGTCAGAGAGGTTTTTCCCTGCATTCTCCTCTAGGGTTTTGATGGTTTCCTGTCTCACATTCAGGTCCTTTAGCCATTTGGAGTTTATTTTTGTGAATGGTGTAAAAGTGGTCTAGTTTCATCCTTCTGCATGTTGCTGTCCAGTTCTCCCAGCACCATTTGTTAAAGAGACTGTCTTTTTTCCATTGGATATTCTTTCCTGCTTTGTCAAAGATTAGCTGGCCATACTTTTGTGGGTCTAGTTCTGGGTTTTCTATTCTATTCCATTGGTCTATGTGTCTGTTTTTGTGCCAATACCATGCTGTCTTGATGATGACAGCTTTGTAGTAGAGGCTAAAGTCTGGGATTGTGATGCCTCCTGCTTTGGTCTTCTTCTTCAAAATTACTTTGGCTATTCGGGGCCTTTTGTGGTTCCATACAAATTTTAGGATTGCTTGTTCTAGCTTCGAGAAGAATGCTGGTGCAATTTTGATTGGGATTGCATTGAATGTGTAGATAGCTTTCGGTAATATTGACATTTTAACAATATTTATTCTTCCAATCCATGAGCAGGGAATGTTTTTCCATTTCTTTATATCTTCTTCAATTTCTTTCATAAACTGAGGGTTTATGGGGGGTGGGAGGGAGGGGTGGGTGGGTGATGGGTATTGAGGATGGTACCTATTGGGATGAGCACTGGGTGTTGTATGGAAACCAATTTGACAATAAATTTCATAATAAAAAAAATTTAAAACAATTAATGAACAAAAAGCTTTCGGCACAGTATCTGGTACGGACCAGTACTCAATAAATGCAAACTGGAGATTGATGGTCAAAAAAAATAAAATAAAATAAAATAAAAAGGAAACATATATTCTCTAGGTAAATAGGAAAATAGTTCAAGAGAATATTCTTACTCTCTTCCCTGATGCATATCTGTAAGATTTTCTACTTGATTCTCTGTAACCCTAGTGAAACCCAAAACTAGAATGTTCAGCAAAACCCCCAAACATCCTATTTTCAATATTTTTAGAATTCAAACTTCTGTTTAATAAGTAAATAATTAGTCATACCTATTGGTGATATGAATAAAATTTCCTGAAATTACAAAAACAAAACAAAACAAAAAAACCTCTTCTCCCACAGATGAGAGCAGTATTTGCCTACGAAACATCTCATGGTTTTGCCATGGCTTTCAGTACACACACCCTAACTAGGGCAGGTTGGTATAGACTTTCTTGAGCTCTCGAGACATACGGATCCATCATCTGCCTGTCTGTATACTTACTGTCCATCTACCTATCATCTGCTTCCCACCACGGCAGCCACAGGAAGCTGGAGATGAGAAACCCCTTTGATCGAGCACAAGCCAGGTGCCATATTAGAGCTTTACGTATATCGCCACGAATTCTGAATTCAAGCGAGACAGTGACAGCTCAGTGGAAACAATGAGACAGCAAGAAGGGATCTTAGAAGTCGCCCAATTTAATCCCGATCCCATTAGGGAGCGGGCGGCGGAGGCTGGGCGGGCCTGGCTCTGGCCACGGGGTCTCTGAGCAGCAGCCTTGGGGGAGGTCTCCCGCGTCCACGCGCCCTCAATAATCGGGAGCCACGTCTACTCAACGCCCACAGCTGACATAAAGGAGTCCTGGGTGAGTGCCAAGCCCTCAGCCCTGGGCAGGATGCTCTCTGCCTCCTGCCCCTGGAGGTTGTCTGTCCCGTCCGCCGGAGGGTGGCTGAACGCTGCTCCATCGTGTCTGGGACTCTGGCCGCAGGGGTCCCACCACCAGAGTGCTCCCGGAGCAGAGTCCCAAAGACAGAAAACCCAGTGACACCGACCTCCGAGGGCAAAGGCCGGCTGTGTGGCGTGGCGAGCATGGTGGGTGGGAGACGGGGCGCGAGGTGGGCCCTTGTGAAACGCAGATGCTTTTCTCAGGGCTGAATTAACATTTCGCGCTCCCTTCTGCTGTGAAGTCTGTGGGTTGTGACGAGGCTGAGCGTTCACCCGTGTCTTCTGTGCAGGACGTGCGTCTGACTGGCTCCTCGTGAAGAATGGGGGGCAGCCGTTACCTTCACTTGGGAACTGGAGGACTGGAGCGTGAGCTCTTTGGGCAAGAGCCACCAGCCCAGCCAACACTTACCGGGTGCTTACGGTGGACACGCTGTGCCAGGGCGGCGTGGGCATCTCCCCATCTGAGTCCTACAGCGACCCAGGAGGGCAGCGAGGCCTCCCAAGGTCACGAGCTGGTGGGGAACTCATACCCCAGGGCGGGGTCTGCACTGGAGTCCCCCCTCCAGCTGCCTGCAGGGAATGACTTCCTGCCTCCTGGGGGTCACTCACTCACCCACGGGTCATGCCCCGTGAGCCAGGAAAGAGGAGCTGGTCAAGAGCTGTGCCCTGAATTTGAGAGACCTAAACACGAAGGTCTGTGCCCCCTCCCCAGAAGCGCTCTCCCTCTCTGTCACGCCCACCCCGTGGCTGCCCAGGCCACGCAGATCCGCCTTGGACCACCGGGGTCCCGAGCAGCTGGGGTGGGGTTCACATGCCCCAGGATGGAATGGTCTCACCCACACGCGCCCTCAGAGCACAGGCCGCCTCACCCCGATTAGCACGCCTTCCACCCCTCCCACCTCCCTGCCCCGTGAGCCTCGAGGTGAGCCCTCCCCGTCACTCTCACCGACTCTGTGGGTCTCCCGGGTCAGGGACGACTCCCCACGTGCAGAAACCGTCCTGTTTGTTGAAGTGACTTGTGCCAGAGGCAAGCTTCTTCAGAGAGCTTCCCCCAGTACCCGGTGTCTCAGGGGGACTCCCCCCCCCCACACCCTGCCCAGCACATCTCTGAGTAGGAAGGCAGCCACCTGGGGCCAGGCCCGAGGTCAAGACATGCCACCCAGCCACGTGCCCCGGACACACACGATACTGACGGTGCCCACCGTGAGCTGCGGGGGGAGAAGCAGGTGAATCATACCGCGAACACAATCCCTGGTTTGCCCCCAGGCCAGTCAGGATGCCCCGCAGAGAAAGCCGGGGCCCTGGGGGCGGGGACGCAGTCCAGGGCACCGGGCAGACCCCAGGACAAGCTCTGGGCTTCCCCGCAAACAAGCCCGGTGTCACTTCCTTGCCACGTTTCCCTTGACCACAGCTCTGGACTATTCCGAGCGCACGGTGCGTTAAGCGATCGCAATGACAGCACACTCGCATCTGTGACTATTTGGTCACAAACGTCTCATCAGCCAGTGTCTCTGGCAGGCTCTCCTGCGTTGCCGCGTTCGGGGTGTAGCGCCCTGCTCTTTACCACCTTTGTGGGTCAGCGTCCTTTCCCGAATGTCCGCGAGCTGTTTCCCGTAGGTGAACTCTGCAGATGGACGGGCTGTGAGTACCGCCGGCCTCCCCGTGCGAACGGGGCCGGGATGGGGCCGGGGGGGGGGGGGGGCGTTTGCTTCCTTTACTTCTGCTTCCCGCTGCCTGATGTGGTGCTGGTAATACCTTCCAACTCCACCCCTTCTAGAAGGGGCTTCCCTGGGCCAGACAGATCAAGGAGCAGACAAATGTCACCCGGGCAGGGGCAGCCTCCGAGGAGGCCAACAAGTCGATGGAAACGCGGGGCTACTCACAGAGCAAGTACTGTTTGGATGAACTGAATCTTTTCGTGGGAATCTAAAAAGTCTTCGTTCGTTGCCCCCAAAATCTGAATCGCCTTCCTGCTTCTTTCGGCAAGAGGCGGGAGCCCCGCCAAGGGTACAGGCGAGCGTGCGGACCCACGGAAGGCCTCCTTCCTTCCCTCACGCGAGGGGGCAGGCGGCACATGTCCTGACGGGGCCGGGGGTGGCGGAGAGGAACCGAGAGCCCCTTCCGCAGCTGCGGGGGCCGCAGCCAGACGGGGCTTCTCCGCACCGGCGCTCAGAAGGGCAGCCACGGCCGGGGGGACGTGGCCGTCTTCCGAGCTGTCTGAGCCTGGGTCCCCGGCTCTGCCCGCCAGTCCGTGCACCAGCCAGCGGCTTTTCCAGAGCTTCGCGGCTCAAAGCTGGCTCTGCAGCTTACCGGCAGGAATTCTGAGAGAAAGCAGAGGCCTGGGCTGAGGGAGGGGTCCCCAGAGGGTGAGGCTCAAAGGCCAGTGCCCTGGCACGAGAAAGGCGGGCCCAGGCACGCTCGTGTCCTCGCTCTGCTGAAAGGACACGCTGGTCCGGGGCCGGAGCGGGACCGCTGTGAGGGAGCCCCCTCTGCTCGTGCACACGATGGCCCGTGTGTTTCCAAATGAATGCTGGGAAGGCACTTCAGGAAGGGCAGTTCCAACGAGTCGGGCCATTAGCCTACAACCCCGTTTTCAGGAAGCGCGGCATTGGCGCAGAGCACGGATTCCTGAGCGATGCTCAGAGCCCTGCAGGCTCAGCGGCCTCTCCGGGGCTCGTGAATGAACCAAAAAATACGAGTCCTCTTTGATTTATTTTGATGGGCAATTCTACATTTTTAAAAACGTTTCTTTATTTTTGAGAGACAGAGCACGAGCGGGGAGGGGCAGAGAGAGGGGGAGACACAGAATCCTTAGCGGGCTCCGGGCTCCGAACCGTCGTCACGCGGCCCGACGCGGGGCTCGAACTCACGGACCGCGAGATCGTGACCTGAGCCGAAGTCGGACGCTCAACCGACTGAGCCCCCTAGGCGCCCCTATGGGGTAATTCTATAGACTCTTTGTTTTTAAATATGATTAGGGATTGTTTACAGTAAGTTGTGAGACCGTTCAAAGTTTAAGCTTTAGTAAACTCAACTTCGCAAATGCCTAGAGTTTACTATTGATGAACTCCACGTGCCAGTGAGAACGGCTGCTGTGCACAGCACGTGTCAGAGCTCCTACTGTATACAAGCGCACCAACACTGGCAGGAAACCTTTCAGTGGGCCGTGGTTGTCTATTGCCATTTTAAACGGCCCTCCCCCCTTATTTTTTTTAAACATGTTATTTTGACATATATCAGAGTTACAGAAAAGTTGTAAGAATACCATATGGGACCATGCATACCTTCATCCAGATTCCCCAAATGTAACTTGTTTTTTCACTATGCTCTCCTCCAAATTCCCTCTGTAATTTACGCTTATATTTTAATTTCGTTATTCTGAACCATTTGAAAGGCAGTTGTAGACACGTTATCCCCACAAAGGCATTCTCTCACATAATCACTGTACGGCTACTGAGGTCAGGAAATTGACATTTACTTGGTACTAATATCTAATCAAAAGAATTCATTCATATTTGTCCAATCGTTCCCAGTACCATTTTTGTAACAAAACCAAAGCCTCGATCATTGTCACGTCTCTGTCCTCCCATAATTAAAAAATAATTTTCCAGTCTTTCTTTGTCTCTCATAACATTGAAAGTTTGAAAGAGTGCCCATCAGGTATTTCGGGGAGTGTCCCTCACTTTGAGCTCTTCTAAGGTTGCCTCGTATCAGATGCGGTTTTGCACTTTGGCAAGAGCAGCACAGGCGTGGTATGTGTCCCTCTCAGTGTGTCACATCAAGAGGCACACGGCTGACTCGTCCCACTGCAGGGGCCGTGCACTTGCCTCACGTACAAAGCCGCCGTCCGCCGGGTCTGTCGCTGCGAATGTCGTCGTGTTCCCACTGCAGCTGACACATGCCTGAGGTGAGACCCACCCTGACGTGCCTCGCACTTTCAGCCCCTCATTTCAGTATTATCGACGATCCTTGTCTCAACCAAATATTATGAACATTGATTTGATCTTAATATGAAGAATATCAGACGTGAGAAGATTTCAAAGGCAAATACGAGACACTCACGTTCTTACTGCAACAGGGTAAGAGGGGAGGAGAGGGCGGGGGGAGTCTGAACAGGAGCCGATTCACGCACGTGCTGTCCTGCCATCATCTGTACGTGAGCGAACATCTGGGAGTCTCAGGCATACGGGATTCTTCTTCCACTGAAGCCAAGTCTCGCTCTCGTTTTCGTCTTTTTAAGGGAGCGAAGCCGAGCTCCTTCCTGTTTCCCGCTCCTCTGTGCACCGCCCCTCAGGCGGAAGCCTCCTGCCCCACGCGGCCAACGGCTCCTGGGCGAACGGGGCACCACCCGCCCCGGCCGCCTTCGCTGCAGGCTCCCCTCACCTTCTTTGAGCATTCGTGTCTCTCCCGCTGCGCAGTTTTTAAGGGTTTCTGGCTTTGAGACCTCGGCAGCCTGGCTGGGATGTCCTTGACTCCTCTCTGCTTGCTCACATGGCTCGGGGCTCCCTGGGCTTCATCTCCCACGGGGGGGGAGGGCGGTGGAGGGGGGCGCTATGCATCACCCTTCTTTCCCTGCTCCCCGGGACTCCTGTTATGCATGCGTTTGTCTGCTCGACGCTCCTCAGGCCCCCGGGGCTCTCTTGATTTTTTTCAATATTTTTCTCTGTTCTTCAGGTTGGATGGCTTCTATCGATCTGGCTTCGAATGAGCCGACCCTTTCTTCTGCCGTCAAGCCGGTCCAGCGAACATTTCGTTTTACAGAGGCTTTTCTTTTCTCAGATCTCTATGTGGTCTTTCGTATAGTCTAGTTTTCTGCGCAGGTTCCCCATGTGCCCAATCGTACGATCGTATTTTCCTTTTAAATTCTTGGGCATATTTGTAATAGTCGTTTTAAACTCCAGAGTCTGTGTCTATTGACCACTTTCTTTTTTTCTCCACTATGGGTCACATTTTCCTGCTTCTTCACATATTTAGTGATTTTTTTTTTTTTTTTTGTATGGTGGACAGACATTTTGACTGGAACAGTATAGGAACATAGTTACACCTTATTAATTACTTTTTAAGTTAGAAATAACTATTTACTTATTCATTAGTATCCACTTGTCTTTCTTTAGAGCCGTTTACTTATCTTTACACTGTGTGCCAATAGGTTTTGTAATCTGAAAGTTCCCGTTACTAAAGGAAATGCAAACACTTTCTCCTGCTTTATCTTACCCCACGTTTTTCTGAAACAGGGATGCTTAACGCCATTGGATTTTACTGCAGCTACTACACGGATGTGTGAAGATTCGAATGGAGAGGAAAGGTATTCTGCCTCAACTAATTTTAAAAAATACTGGGAGTCACGGGGCTTAGCTCTCTGTTTTGTTGCGGAGATGACACACGACATCATGGGCTCTGTGGGTTTCACGGCCATCCATGTGACTTCTCAGACGAGAACCTGTTGGCCACGTGCTTTCCCTCTGCTGCACATCCAATCATCGCCAAATCCTGCTGAGGGTCCCGTCAGTACCATCCGGTCACCCATCTTTGCCTCTCCTGCAAACAGAAGCCAGAAGGTGCCTAAAAGGCAAGGCTGGCCACGTGAAGCCCCCAGAGGTGCTGCACACGTCTCATCAGACAGTCCTAAGCTCCCCGCCTGTCCTTCCGGGGCATCGACCACACCCTGCCAGGTGGCTTTTGGGGCTTTTTGCGTACGTCTGCTTCTGGCAGAGGGCCCTCCCACCTCCCTCACCCATGCCAACCTTCCTCGCTTGGGGGGTTCCATCTCTTCATAAGTCACCTTGTGGGAAGCCCTTCTGGCACTTCTATGACCCTAGGGCAAAGACTGGTTTTTTGTGAAGGCCACCACGCAGGTCCCTAGCAGAAGTGGAACGTGGATTCAGAGTCACTCACACGTGAAGCCTGGAAGATTGTGGAGGGGGACGCGAGGTCTCTTGTCACCTGGGCACGAGGGGCCCCAAGGGTGTCAGTGAGGAAAGGAAAAGGTAAGAGAAGACGCTGATCCTTGATTTCTGGGGCAGATCGTGAGGGCTCTCATTCCATCCACGTCATCCTGGTCCAGAGCCTGACAAAGAGCATTGATGGGAGCACAAAGCCATCCATGGAAGGGTCCCCGGTGGCTTAACACCTCCAAGTGTCACACTCTAGGGTGACTCGGGTGAGGAGGTCACACTGAGATCTTCATCTTTTTCCTCTGGAGAAGATGCTTAAAAAGCCCGAGAGGCGCTGGACCCATAAGTCCACAGGTCCTGCTCCCGTCACCAACTCCGTTCGTGGAAGAGAACGAGGTGTGCCCCCTGAGCTTCAGGGCGAGTCCTGGCTTGAAAGGGACTGACCGCCTTCAGCCCTTAAAGCTAGAAGATGCGAGCGATGCGTGTGGGAGGCTGCACCCCTTACATCTTCTAGCTCTCCCTCGCCCCGTTCTCACGACCAGGGGACGTGAGCCCTGCGGCCATCTTGCTCAACGGCACCATTTTCAACCGCTGTGACTTGGGGCTTAATAAGTATTTGACACACGTTGTCTCTCGCGGTGGCACAGTCAGGCTGAGATTTGGACGTAGCGTGACATGTGGAATCTTCCAGACGTGAGGCAAAATGCATGGTGGGGCTATTTCGATATGTTTTCATGGTAACTTGAGCCCGGCTGTTCAAAGACAAGAGCCAGTCTCCGTGAGGACAGAGGAGGCGGCCGTGGAATGGGCCGGACACAGTAGGAAGTCAAGTGTGTGGCAGAGTCATGAGGGGTCTCCTCTGCCGGCCGGAGGTGGCAGTCTCAGGGCCGGAAATTCCTGCACTGACTAAGGTGAAAATGCAGGGAGCACAGTGGCCGGATGGGGGCCACGATGAGAGGAAGGACACGTGAGCTGAGCAGGTGAGCACCGCCCGGGGCCGTTCCTGGGGACACTTGGCTCTGCCTGGCCTTGTGGCCACAAGTCCTGAGGTGTGGGGTGGGGGCAGATGTGAGACACATAGCATCGCATGAGCAGACGGCCGGGTGGCCCACCTTCCACGCGCTCCCGTGTGCCACGAGCTCAGGCCGGCAGGTGGGCCCAGGGAGGGCCTCTGTCTTCTCGATGCCACACGACAAAATGCAGAGTCAGGATCTGAACCCACAGCTTTCAATGTTGGAACTATCATCTCAGCACACCACACATTACATGTGCAAGGCGTGTCCAACTGATGGAATTGTGGGTAACCGTCTTCCCAAAAGTTCTATTTAACATCACGACACATCATCTTTCTGATACACTGAACATGATAAGGTCTTTAAAAATTTTTTTTCTTTAATGTTTATTTTTGAGAAAGAGAGAGAGACAGGGCATGAGAGGGGGAGGGGAAGAAAAAGAGGGAGACACAGAATCCCAAGCAGCTCCAGGCTCCGAGCTGTCAGCACAGAGCCCGACACGGGGCCCAAACGCACAAACCGTGAGATCGTGACCTGAGCCGAAGTTGGACGCTCAACTGACTGAGCCACCCAGGTGCCCCTAAATGTGATAATGTTTTCAGTGAAAATAATCACCTTTTGGGGGGCTCAGTACTTATGCAGAGTGGTTTCATTTCTGATGGTGAAACAGGGAGCTTTTACATCTGTGGGTGTGGCCCAAGAGAAGAATGGCCACATCAGGACGGGCACAGGGCACCGAAGGCCAAGGAGCTGGGCTCTTCAAGGCCACCGACGCACCACGAGCACAACACGAGCTGCCCTGCTCACCACTGTAGCCACGTGACTTCACATTAAGTGAAAGAAATCAAACAACCTGAAAAATGTATCTCCTCAGTTACATCAGCAACATCCCACATGGCCGGTGGTTGTCACATTAGAGGCAAACATCTAGAGCATTCCCATCACCGTGGAAAGTTCTAGGCCAGTGCTGCCCGAGGCATTGGTGCTGGCCCCTTGCTAAGTGCTGAGTCTGGTGGGTGGAGCTCAGCAAGGGGTAGAAATCTCTGTGGGCCGAGCTGTATCTACAGTGAGTGCAGGGACATGAATCCAATTTGCCAGAACCAGTGATCATAGAAGGGCGGAGCAGTCCAGAGGCCTCGCCTGTAACATCCAGTGTCTACCACAGCTCAGTGGGAGAAAGGGACACAGATTTGACCTCCTGACTCCTTAGTCCTGCATTCTCTCTGGTATAACCTGCAATTTATTTTTATATCCAGGTGTTTAAAATGTGTATGTGTACCTCACACTGGTAAGTACGGCAATTATCCAAAAAAAAAAAAAAAAAGACAGGGGCGCCTGGGTGGCGCAGTCGGTTAAGCGTCCGACTTCAGCCAGGTCACGATCTTGCGGTCCGTGAGTTCGAGCCCCGCATCAGGCTCTGGGCTGATGGCTCGGAGCCCGGAGCCTGTTTCCGATTCTGTGTCTCCCTCTCTCTCTGCCCCTCCCCCGTTCATGCTCTGTCTCTCTCTGGCCCAAAAATAAATAAACGTTGAAAAAAAAAATTCAAAAAAAAAAAAGACAAATTTTGGCAAAGTGGAAAAATTGAGACCCTTGTGCCCTGCTGGCGGGAATGTGAGACGGCGCGGCTGCTCTGGAAAACAGTATGAACGGTCCTCAACACCGAAAATACAATTACCATGTGATAGGAATTCACTCCTGGGCATGTACGAAAAGAACTGAGCTCAAGTTCTGGAAGGAACATTTGCACTCCTGCAGCAACGTCAGGACCAGCCCTGACTTGACTAACCACGGAAGACGGACGACCAAAAACTGGTCTGTCTTCCGGGAAGTGGCTGGTAGCCTCTGACTGGGACTGGGTGGTCCTCTGCCTTCCGGACAGCCCTCCCGGAATCCCCCCACAAACAAGGTCATTTTCCGTGCTCGGAGGAGGTCTTTGGGAATGTAAGAAGGAACAGTGGACCCAAAAACCTGGATGGGGTGGGAACTGAATTCTTTGAAACAAGAAAGGGCTTACAATCCTTAAAATCTCCAGTCTTATAGCAAATTGACTGTGAGGTGTTGTCTCCCCACCAAGGACCGTGGCCGGGCGCAGCCTGTCCCAGCCTGTCCCCATTCCCCACCAGACTGGTGAGGCCCCGGGAACCTTTCCACCTGCCACACTCAGGCCTCTGCCGGACGGGCTCGGGGCTGGCTGTGCCTCCCTGCCCAGCGTCACTGTGCTCCCACTGGCAGAACCCAGATCCATGCCTGTAGGCAGCAGTCCTGGGGGCACGTTGACTGGGGACCCCCAAAGACAGACGGGGGCAGTGAAGGGATTGCGCGTACTGCTGGGTTCTGGGGTGACAGTCTCTCTGAGGCTCGTGCTGAAATGGCAACGTTCCGGTGGGAAGCAGAGGTGGCCTTCCCCCTGGTGCCCTGGGGGAAATGATGTGTGTGGAGTCCAGCTCCGGCTGGCATCCTGCGGGATTTGCCCATTTAGGTCCACGTAAGGATGAGACCCGCCTTCCCCACGGCAGAGCCCCCACACCTGCCCCGTGCCAGGCACCAGTTCAGCGAGTTCCAATCACTGCTCGTTAATAAAGTGTTTTTCACTCTTCTTCCTTCCCTCGTACACACTTCTCAGCAGCCCCGCCGTCTTCCCGAGGTTGCCCTCCCCCACAGGGACCGTGTTCTCTCCCAGCGTGCAAGCAGGCCGTGGCTCCTTGTGCCCGTTGTGCCCGCCCACCACCCAGCCGGCGGGCGACTTACTCCCTGTTCGCTGGACCGTGCCAACTAGCTCCCCCTGAACGTCAGGACCACTGAGTCGCGGGACCAGGTTGAGAAAACACGAAACGCAAAGACAAAAGGCAAAGGAGAGTGTCAGCGAAGAGTGAGCGGCCTGGGGCAGGGAGGAGGGGCCCATCAGCCCCCCGAGACGGGCTTGGCTGCGCTGAGAGGCCCTGCAGAAGACTCCCAGACCCCAGCCACGGCGCCTCCTACGCGCCACCCTCACCCCATGCTATGCACAGTTCCTGGCATGACGCCCTTTGAGGCACACTTCTGGGGAGGAAAAGCAGAGAGCACCTCCCTGAAGGGAGCCGAAGCCACGTAAGAGCTAAAACAAACGTAGGATGTGCTGGTCACTTCAGCAGTCTGCACAGATGCAGCAGGATGCCAGGCTGGCCAGCGGGGGAGAGTTCTGTGTCCTGCCCCCGTGGGCGGGTCCCCCTCTGCACGGACCCTGGTCCTGCCCCCGCGGGCGGGTCCCCCTCCGCACGGACCCTGGTCCTCTGTTGGGTCTACGTGCCCACACGCTGTACCTGCTCTGAGAGCACAGGAATTACTGCCTCTACCCCCGGCAGCAGCTCTAACACTTAGCACAAAACCCGAAGCACAGAGGTGATCGGTGACGCGTGCAGGCGGACGAAGACCTCTGACGGTCAGTGCGATCCTTCTACAGAAAGGAGAAGGACCAGTCGCAGGGCCCGATTCCCTCAGTTCTACCCCCAAATGCTGACCCAGCTGTCAGGAACCACCACGTATAGGAAGTGGTCCCCCGTCTGTGCCCCAGGGCATCAGGGTCTAGGGGTCCCTGGAGAAGTGGGAGTCGGGACAGTGTGGTTTCACAGCACGTTTCAGGGCCCCCTGCCTCTGTTCTCACCGAGCTGACGTGAGCTTCCAGAAACGTAGCTCCCTCAGTGTAAGATGAAGGGCTTTGTGAGACAATTCAAACAGCCTTTCGATTCGAAGATTCCAGAAAGCAGTCTGCGCCACGTTCGGGTGGGTTCACGATGAGCTACCCTTCCAGGTGCATGCTGGCTGCCTGGGTGACCCGCCAGTGGCCAAGTGACACAGAGTCCCCAGAAACGGAGCGAATTGCCGGCAAGACCACAGCTCCGGCCAGCCCGCCGGCTCCCGCCGACCGGGCCTCATCAGGAGCCCTTTCCACGTGTTCTGACAGTGCTGGGCTCCGTGTCCCCTGGAGATAACTCAGGAAGGCTTTTGCTCTCTGCTCTGGGATTTCCAGGAAGCACGTCACAATTAAAATGCAGAAGGGGGGCGCCTGGGTGGCGCAGTCGGTTAAGCGTCCGACTTCAGCCAGGTCACGATCTCGCGGTCCGTGAGTTCGAGCCCCGCGTCGGGCTCTGGGCTGATGGCTCGGAGCCTGGAGCCTGTTTCCCATTCTGTGTCTCCCTCTCTCTCTGCCCCTCCCCCGTTCATGCTCTGTCTCTCTCTATCCCAAAAATAAATAAACGTTGAAAAAAAAAAAAATTAAAATGCAGAAGGGAACCCCATTTTCTCAGCGGTCCTCAAAGGCCCAGTGGATGGGCCTGAACTACATCGAGAACAGTCGTGACAGAGACTCTGCAGAGCAACACGATGACACGCGGTGACTCCTCACACAGCCTGTCCCAGAGGCGGCTTCTCCCTGTCACCCCAGCAAAGTCATTCCCGAAGGCCCGCAGATCCACTGTGCGGGGGGCACAGTGGGAGGCTGGACCAAGGCCGCGCGGGACCTCCACGTTCGCCCCTCCGCCCACTGTGCGCTCTGGCCTCGCCACCACGGCCACCGCTCCGGAGCGCACGTGGGGTTCCTGTCCCCGCTGAACGCGGGACAGGGGACCGGCAAAGCCCAACGGCACCCGTGGATGGAGACGCCAGAGAGAGGACGGTGCCATGTCCCCGAGGGTCCGGCACACCCACCGGAGGCAGCTGTGATCTCGTAGCTCCGGACCCAGCGGCCACGAGGTGACCTGAGTATTGCCCCGGAGGTCCTGCCAAGTTTACCCGACCTCCAACTCTCACTGTGCTTCCCCACGCCATGCTCGCTCTTCGAACGTGGGGTTGTCACCCCAGCCTCAGAAAGGAACAAGAGAGTGACTCTTAGCTCCTCCCTCCTGGTCTCTGGTGGCCGCGCATCACCCACGCTTCCTCCTCTTGGACCCTGTCCTCCCTTTCCATTCCTTCTGGAATCACGGGGCCACTGCGGTCGTGGCGGGACTCCCAGTCTCCACCCTCCACTCCCCGAGTCAGAGCTGCCTCCACGGCCCCGGCACCCCAATTCCCGCAGCACACAAGCGCCCCTGAACACCGCCGGGAGCCAGGCAGTGACGGGCAGCGGGACCCACACCGGGCGGCAGCTGCTCGTGCCCACAGTCTCACGCTGCGCCCTGCACACTCTCGAAGGCGTCGAGGCTCCCGGGAGCCTCGTTCCCGCGCACCACGCCGACCACCGCGCGCCGTTTCGGGAGCAGACTTTGCGGGCACTCGCCTCACTGGCGGGCAAAGCCGTGAGGCCACCAGGCGTCAGGAGGGGAGGTGGGGAAGGCGGGCGAACGGCCTGGCAGCCTCGCTCGGGCTGGAAGTGACGAGTCCAGACTCTGACCGGCCTCGGCCCCGGGGCGCCGACGGGACTTCCAGACCGCCCGCCCCGAGGTCTGGCAGGCCGTCCGGCTCTGAACCCCGAGGCCTCCCATCACTGCGACGGGAACCCGAGGCCCCGTGAGGGTCTCTGCGTCTGTTTTCATTTCCTGTTGTTTTTTGTCGCGTTTCGTCTTTTTATTCATTTTTAACCCAAATCCACTCCGATTACCTTATTCCTTCTCTGCCATCTTTAAAGGGTGCGTCAGGCTTAATCGGACATTTCTGGTAAGTACCTTAAATTGTTATCACTGTGCTTGACGGTTCGGGTCCGGAGCCTCAGGCCCCCGGGACAGCGCGTCTGCTCTCCCGTTCGCACAAACGACCTCCACAGAGAAAGTCTAGCCTTCTCTTCTCGCCCGAGAGAACCCTGTACGGGCGCCCAGACAAAAGACTGTGTGGGGCACGGCACAGTAGCCTGCTGCCGTGGTCACACCCTGGGCTCAGCCCAGCCTGGCGCCTGCCCATTAGGCGCGGGTCCACCGCCCACAGGTGTCGCCGCCCAGCAGGCGTGGTCATCAGTCTGAGTCCGGACGCTGAGCGGCCCCGAGTAAGCCTTCCTCCGAGAGCCGGAAATTGTGACGAGAGGGTCTGCTGACAAATTTTCTTAAAGAAAAGACCGATGGAAAACGATCCCTGCAGGCATATTCTTAACGTTGTAAATCTACAATTGTTTGCAAAAACCTAACACTTAAATCAGAAGTGGAGCTCAACCCGCTGGCTAGGAAACAACCTAAAAAGGTCAGAATGTGTCAGGTGGCGCCTACGCCAGAAGGGGCGCGAGCATCCCGAAAGGAGACTGGGTGTGGAGGGACCCGCTCTCCGGGCGGTCGGCCAGCGTCATGCTGGCGTGGCAGGTGCCTGGCCTCCCCTGCCGTCTGCGTGCAGCCTTCCCATGGGCCCACCGTCCTGGCCACACGTCCGTGCCCATGCCCCTCCCGGCGGGGAGGGGTCTGTGCACCTGCCCCGCCTGGGAGGTCCCCTGAACCCACCCGCCCCCGGGGGGGGGGGGGGGGGCATCTTTGCACCTGCCCTGCCCAGAGGGCGTCTCCCCACACCCACCCTCCCGGGGGTCTCCCGGCGCCCTGCCCAGGTGTCCGGGCCTCTGGGGCCACAGCTGCACATACTATGCCCAGTGACACAGCCGTACCCAGCGCTGCTAAGGGATACAGGCACGTTCAGGGCGTTAGTGCGAACTTCGAAGTAAACACTGCATTGAATGATCCTGCCAGCTCCCAGTTCTGTAATCCCCCCACACGTGGAAAGAAGGATGGTCACGCATCCGTTCCAGATAACAACGGTTTGATTTTCCATCAGTTTTCACAATTCTCTCGAGTTAGGACTACAGGTTGGTGCCTCCTAGATGCTGGGCATGTGTTTTACGGTGGGAGGAATAAAGCAGACGGCCGGCTGCCAGCTGCCCGGGGATAGAGACGGGGTGACGTCCACCCAGCATTGGTGGAGGCCCACGCCCCTCCCCCAGCGGTCCCTCCAGGCCACGCCCCTCTCCCTCTCCAACTTGTGGTTCCAGGACGACGACCACACAAGCCGGTTCGACCAGCCTCGGCCCATCTCCCAGACGCCCCCCCCTTCGTTCACGGCCACCAACTGCCTGTCATGCACACAGCCCACATGGTCCCCCAGGGCCCCACGGGTCCCGAGACCACGCTCTTCTGTCCCGGCTCCTTCCCCGTCAGCACGTCTTGCCCACCCCAGGCATTTCAGGCTGCTCCCTCCCTCACCTCTAGTCACAGCCCCGCTGGAGCTCGCCGGGTCCCCACACCTGCCCTGCCGGCTCCCGCGCGACCGCTTTCTCGGGCCCACCCAAGACGGCCCTCAGAAAGCAGGCGGCCACCGCGGCCTGGCTTCGGTGGCCCCACCTTCAGGGAACAGCTGGGGCGCAGCCTGACGATCCTCAGTGGGGCCCGGAGCCTCCGTCGTCGCTCTCCCCGAAACCCAACGGCACCAGGGCCAGACGGTGGGGCCGGGAGCCTGGGCCAAGCCCCCCGGGCTCTGCGGCCGAGGGACCGAGGGCACTGACCGCCGGGGGACACCGGGGCGGTGGCATCTGACACGCTCCTCCCCAGCTGGCTGCTGGTCCGCATCGGGAGGTCACCCACTGGCATGGACGGGAGCCACGGTAAGTGGACCCGGGCTCTGGTTCGTTGTGTAAACTAGACGGCTTACGGCAGGGATTTTGTGGTTGTTATGCCCACACCCACGCCCACACTGGCAGCTACACCCACACTCACACACTCACGCTCACACCCACACACCCACACTCAGGCGAGAACCCCGGACTGGCAGCATGGGGTCCCCTGAACCAGGGAGGAGGCAGCCCCCTGGGACAGGCCCCCACTGGGCAGGGGAGAAGCCTTCCGGGAGGAAACTGAGATTAGCAGCGATTTCATCCGAGAGCAGAAAATCACAGCCGCAGAGCATGCTGGAGAGAACAGTGATGAGGAACATTGGAAAGCGTCCTTGCTCCCCTGGGTCCACCCGGTTCCACCCACGTGCCCAGTGAGCACGTGGGGGCCAGCGAGCTCTCCCTGCAGCACCTCGTGCCCCAAACCTCTGTGAGGCTGGCCCTCAGGACCCAGGATGGGTGCGGGGCGTGACGGCAGGAGGAGGGCTCAGAGGCCGGCAGCACCCACGGAGCAGCACTGGACACGGGAAGAGCCTTGCCACGTTCTAGAAGGTTCTGCGTTCTGTTTCTGGTATGCATCCCTCCTCTGAGTGCCAGCCCTGGGGGCCTTGAGGGTTGATCTACCGGGAGGGGGATTCCCAGTCTTCCCGCAGACCTGGGGGCCCCCGATGCCCCACCCCGGCCTCTAGCCTCGAGCTGGCGCGAGGTTCTCTGTAGAAGCAACGGCAGGTGCCATGCAGCGTCCCCCATTTCTCGAGTTCTAGGATCCTCGCTGCCTGAACATCTGGGCTCAGCTGGAGCTCTCACGGGCTCCACACTGATCTTTCTGCTCTCAGAGGCTCCTGTCAAGAAGAAAAATCACTAAGACACCAACTTCTGTCAAATCATAGCCGAACTGCCTGCTGCCGTGAGCCACCAGGAGAGCAACCAGCCAGAACTGGTTTCCGTGAGCCTCCGGCTGGCAGCTCCCGCGGCGAGGAATGTGGACACGGCCGGCGGAGGGTGTGAAAAGCAGTGTCCGTCAGCAGGAGAGAAAGCAGACGCCGGGGGGAGGGGGCCGTGAAGCCGGCAGAGGCGACGGATCTCCTACACGGAGTGCCCGTGCCGCTCGGGCATCTACTTCCCGTGCCCAGGTGCACCTGCCGGGTCCGGGGCCCCACTCGGTTTGGTCCAAGACTTCTGGTCACGGCAGCCAGGTTACCAGGCTGCAGCAAAGCCACCAGGACAGCCTGCTCACGGGTGAGTGCTCTGCACCTGTCTGCCTTCACCGCCCACCATGCCCGCGGCTGCTCCCCGCGTCCCGGTCCCTGAGTGGTGGGGCTCAGGGCAGGGCATCGGTCCCCCAGCACAGAAGGGAAACTCAGAGCACAGCCCTGCCTGGGACCTGCGACAGCACGGACCTCACCTCCCAGCAAGAGGACAGAAGCCCAGAGGGAAGGGAGGACGGTCTCATCCATTTCTGGGAGTGACGCGGAGAGGGAGCAGCTCTTCCCACCTCCAGGACCCGGGGGATGTGGGAAAATCCACTTTTCTGCTCTTGTTAAGTAACCAAACCAGCCAGCTGAAGTCTCTCCAGCTGGCTTATACCTCATGGGAGATTTTATAGATCTTTCTCCCAGGAAGACACTCAGAAAAAAAGATCCAGCCAGTCCTTAGGGAGAAAGATTACTTCAATCAGCAGGGAAAACATTGCTTATGCGATGAATGAAGCTACAGACACTAAGAACACTTCAAGTTATTTTTTCCACACCATTTCACACATGCCTATTTTTGTCCCAAGGCAAGGATCCTGACATATCTGTACACGAATGAGAAGCTTTTAATTATTAACACATAACCCAGATGCCAAGGCCCACAGACAGCAACCAAGGGTTCACAACCTTGAGGAACAGGCACGGGCCGCCTGCCGCTGCCGCCGCTGCCCCAGGCCATTTGCACGAGGCCTGCTGCACCGAGCGCTGCTGGTGAAGATGACCCCACGAGCCACAGCCCCTGGGATGTCACCACCGGAGGACTGAACACGGACAGATGGAGGCAGAAGCTGCTGTAGTTTGGGTTTCCACGTGATATGGGAACGTGGCTGTAAGCGGCTTCTCGGAGGCCATCCCGGGAAACACGCTGGTGGGGGCAGGGCCTGGGGGCCGGGAAGGGGTGCTGGTGAAGGCGTGTGGCGGGCAGTCAGGGGGCCCGTCCCGCCGCACGCTCTGCAAGACGGCTGCCTGTGCCTCACGCTGTTCTCGGAGGGCCTCTGTGAGGAAGCTAAGCCCTGAGCAGCCCGTCCTTGGGCACGGGCCACACGTCCTCGGTGAGCCCGACAGACGCCAGGACCCACCCAGGAGGGCTGCAGGCGGCCGGGCCGGTGAGTCTGACGCGGAGTTCTTCCAGGGCGGGCCGAAAGGCGCCATCAGCTCGATGTCACTGTGAACCCGTCCCCCCACTGAAGTGACAATGCAGGTGACGGAAGTGGACAGAGCCGACTCTCGAGAACACCGGCACCTCGTGAAAATAGCTCGCGGCGAGCAGAGGAGCGGTCAGGGAAGAACGCCACCACCGCGTTCGGTAGAAAGCACCGCTTACCTACCTGCCGTGCCCCCAAGCCGCCAGCTCGGCAGTGGCCCTGAGCGCAGTGGCCCGCGTTCCCGTGTGGCTCGCTGGGGTCAGGGGCAACACCGACCCTGCCCTCCGGAAAGTGGCAGTGGGTTTGACCCGCCGGCGGTTCCGGGAGGGACCCGCGCAGGGAGGGAGCCTTGTTCCGCATCGTTTGGGCCGGACGGGCTTCCCGGGAGGCGTCTGTGGGAAGAGGTGTCTCGCTCCGCCCGGAGTGAGAGATGGCGGAAGAGGCAGAGAGACCCAGAAGCTGGGGAAGGAGGAGGCGGGGAGAAGACTGGGGGCGAGAAGGGTTCCGAGGGGCTGCCGCACACCCCGGGGGATTCAGAGTAAGACACGCGTGCCCAGGGCCGACACGCGCTGAGGAGACCCGAGCGGACGCAGGCTGGTGCCTCTGGCTGGCCTTTGGGAAGCAGGAGGTGAGGGGAAGGCGGAGACGTGGGTGGCCCGGTGTGGTGCCGAAGGGGTGGCCAGCCGGGGCCGGTGTGCAGAGGCCGGAAGAGCCCTTTCCCTGCCCGGCTCCCAGCGCGTGGGGGACCCTCCGGCCACAGAGAGAACGGCCGGTGCCATCTCAGATCTGACGACAGGCGTAAGCAAGCACGGGCATCCACGGAGCTCAACAAGCCCAAGCGGGATCGAGTTAGAGATCCACACTGGCCCGCTCTAACAAACTGTCCTAAGCCAAAGACGAAAGAGTCTGGAGGGCTGCCAGAGAGAGGCAGCTTGTCACCTGCAGGGGCCCAAGAGGATCGACGGCCGCTCCCTCACCAGAAGCCGCGAGGCCAGAGGCGGTGCGAGGGCATATCTAAGGTGCCTCAAGAAAGACACTCCTCCAAGAATTCTGTGTCTGGCAAAACCATCCTCCGAAAATGAAGGTGAAATGAAGACATTCCCAGACACACGAAAACCGAGGCAATTTGCCGCAAGCAGCCTTGCTCTACGAGGCGCGCTCCGGGGAATCACCGAGGCCGGTGCGAAGGCACCGGAGACGGGACCGTGGAGCCTCGGACAGGAACCCAGAACCCGGGGGAGGGGGGCAGCTCACACGCACGTAAAGCATTTAGTCGGTGCCTCTTTTTTATCCCAAACGGTCAGAAAGACAAACGCATGACACGGTGACTGTGCATCTAAGGGAGACAGCACGCAGCTTACAGAGAGCTCACATGAGGCCGGCACGGGGAAGGACCCGTGCACGAGTTTTACAGGCTCTGAAGCCAGGTCGGTATTAATTCCAACCGGGTCCTTACAGATCTGGGCATAAGTCCCATGGTATCCACTGAGAAAGTGACTTCCTCAACTGCAGAGAGGGGGAGGCGGGGCGGGCTGAGGGGCAGTACAGGGGCGAGGCAGGGAGGATCCAGCAGGGAGCAAGCTCACCTCACCTCACATGGAAGGGGTCACCTCCGCAGTGGAAAGCCGGACTGGCAGGATCGATTCGAAGCACGACCGGCTCCGTGCGCTAAGACCCGCTTTAGACCCAGAGACACGGGCCGGCGGCGAGCGAAAGGGTGCGTTTGGGGGAGGAAGCATTTAGGGACCGGTGGTGGCTGCTGACGCCGTGGAACTGTTCACCGCACAGTGGTCCATGTCACGTGAAGCAAACTCGTCTCAGGGGTTTCTGAAGCTGCACTGGTTCAGCTGTGCTTTGCTGTGTCGTGTTTACGGACTCCCCCGGATTATGAGTGTTTCCGAATGCCCTCGGCTCGCGGTGGCACCCCTTCGGTGCCCGGCACGGAGCACGTGTGCTGAAGGCACCGATGAGCACGGAGCCTGACGTCGCCGGACGGCTCAGGCCGGCGGCTGGGGCATTTCCACCTCACAAGCCGCACGAGGGCTTGGCCGGGGCTCAGCGCTGCCCGTGCCCGCAGCCGGCAGAGCGTGTGTGGGGCGGAAAGGCTCCCTGCACGGGCCTGCCCATCCCCCCCACGCCCATCTCCCTGCACCAGCTCATCCGTGAGCCGCGGTCCCGCCAGTCGTGGCCCCAGAAAGGCACAATCGTCAGGAGGTTCCGGAATGCCCGTGTTCACGCCACACGTCTGTGAGCCCCGCGGGCTCTCATTTACCGGGCCGTCCCCACGGCACCCAGCACGGGGCGAAGCCTCTCCGTGACCCGGCCAATGAGCAGACGAGTGAACACACACGGTGCCGGGCTCGGCCCGTCCTCGCTCCGTCCTCTCTGTGCCGTGGGAGATTCCGAGTGGCCCCTGCTGTTATGACTGATCTTTGGTTGTAAAAACTAAACTGTAAAGGATCAAGTGTTCGGGAACCACCAGGAGGGCAAGCGGGCCTCCCTTCTCATAAACACGCCCGCGCATGGCAGATGTGGGGAGAGGGACACCGTGCATATCTGGAAGCTGAAAAATCACGAACTTTTCCCACAAATTATGTTCGTTCGACAAGACCGTCTTCACTCAGTCAATATACCAGCCTTCCTGGAAGCCACAGACAGGTAGGGGACGGGATCAGAGTCAAAACACTCAGCTTCTCTCCTAAAAATATTTCCTCATGACCGAGATTCATTCACGGCCTTTTAAATCTTAATATTTAACTATAAGAAAATGACGGTCTTGCTCGCTATAGAAACGTGGCACTCGAAGAAAACAGAATACATGACATGTTTGACAGGTTCCCAAAAAGACTTGTTGTCATACAGACGTCTGGGAAGCAGGCCACAGGCCACAGGCCACGTGGCCATCTGCGGAGGAGGCCACCAGGTAAGTATAAGGGAGACTTCTGGGCTTGCTGTGTTCCCAAATCAAGGAGCCGGTGTGGCTGGAGAGGCGGGGGGTCTGAGAAGTGGGGACACGTACCCGTGGGCTTCAGTCACTGTAAGGAATTTGGCTTTGACTCTGAGTGTATTGGGAACCTCTGGGTGACGGTGAGGCCATGTCCCTAGGCTGCCCGGGTGGCTGTGTGATGGTCACTGTGTTGGGTTATGCATGTGGCACAGAGACCAAACACGTGTGCCTGATCTTGATGGAGCTTATGGTTTAGCGGGGAAACACGACAGACGAGGGACAACACAAAACAGCAGAGAATGAATGGCGAGTGGGTTCAGACAGGGAGGGCACACGTCTCCCTGGAGTGGCCTGGGAGGGGTGCGGAAGGGAGGGGGTGGACCCAGTGGGGGCTGTGGGGTGGGCAGGGGTGCGGAAGGGAGGGGGTGGCCCCGGTGGGGACTGTGGGGTGGGCTGGGGTGAGGAATGGAGGGGGTGGACCCGGTGGGGCTGTGGGGTGGGCAGGGGTGAGGAAGGGCGGTGGTGGCCCCGGTGGGGCAGTGGGGTGGGCAGGGGTGCGGAAGGGAGGGGGTGGCCCCGGTGGGGGCTTTGGGGTGGGCAGAGGTGTGGAAGGGAGGGGGTGGACCCGGTATTGACTGTGGGGTGGGCAGGGTTGCAGAAGGGAGGGGGTGGACCCGGTGGGGGCTGTTGGGTGGGCAGGGGTGAGGAAGGGAGGGGTTGGACCCTGTGGGGGCTGTGTGGTGGTCAGGGGTGCGGAAGGGAGGGGGTGGACCCTGTGGGGGCTGTGGGGGGCAGGGGTGTGGAAGGGAGCGGGTGGCCCCGGTGGGGGCTTTGGGGTGGGCAGGGGTGAGGAAGGGAGGGGGCGGACCCTACGCGGGCTGTGGGTGGGCAGGGGTGCGGAAGAGAGGGGGTGGACCCGGTGTTGACTGTGGGGTGGGCAGGGGTGTGGAAGGGAGGGCCTGGCCCCGGTGGGGGCTTTGGGGTGGGCAGGGGCGTCGAAGGGAGGGGGTGGACCCGGTATTGACTGTGGGGTGGGCAGGGTTGCGAAAGGGAGGGGGTGGACCCTGTGGGGGCTGTGTGGTGGTCAGGGGTGCGGAAGGGAGGTGGTGGACCCGGTGGGGGCTGTGTGGTGGGCAGAGGTGTGTAAGGGAGGGGGCGGCCCCGGTTGGGCTGTGGGGTGGGCAGGAGTGCGGAAGGGAGGGGATGGACCCGTTGGGGGCTGTGGGATGGGCAGGGGTGCGGAAGGGAGGGGGTGGCCCCGGTGGGGGCTGTGGGGTGGGCAGGGGTGAGGAAGGGTGGGGGTGGCTCCGGTGGGGGCTGTGGGGTGGGCAGGGTGCGGAAGGGAGGGGATGGACCTGGTGGGAGCTGTGGGGTCGGCAGGGGTGCAGATGCGAGGGGCTGGCCCTGGTGAGGGCTATGGGGTGGGCAGGGCCATAGGGAGCTCTGTCAGGAGGTGGGCAGGAGACAGTCTAGGAGCCAGCTCCTCCCCTCATGGTCCGGAGGTTAAGCCTCCAAAGGATAAAGCTTCTGGCACCTTCTGCATCCCGCCAGATCCAGCCCCGAGCTGGGATGGGATGTCGGTGGGAGCCAGGCGGCACCTGCAAAACTCAGGGCCCGGCGCCGCCGCGGCTGGAAACACGACGGAGCGGGGCGTCGTCACGTGGAGAGCGGCCGCGTGGGGCCTCCCTCTGCTCCGCCCGCTGTTGGGGCCCCCCAGCCCCGTAAGTTAGTTCCACCCCCGCAGCATTGCACAGTGTCCGGCCCGGGGTGAGGGACGCGCCCCGCACTGACGCACGGTTTCGGTGCCACCGTGAGAGCCCACACGTCATCGTGGACCTCTCCCCGCCACACGCAGGGAAGTGGGCAGGATGGTCTCCAGGACCAGAGCTGAGAACCATGGTTCCGCGTGGCCTCCCAGAGTGGGCCCGCGTCCGCGTCCGCAGACGGTGTTGTGCCCGAGACCAGACGGGGGAGCTCGGTCACAGCGCCAGCTCTGTCACTCGTGGCTCAGATAGGACAGACGGAATGGACAGATGGAAGGCGACAGGGAGCTGACCGTGGGAACAGAGACGCGGCTGGGGAGATGGCGGAGTCATGGACAGGAGGCTTGTCCCGAGAAGAGGGCCTTCCTGCGTCACCTCACAAGTGAGACAGGAGACACGGGGCGGCTCTGTCTGTGATGCCGTCACATCCGGGGAAGCGGCCCTGCCTTCCTGGCCTGGCCTGCGGGACGGCTTGTTGTAGAAGCATCGCGGCCCTGGCCTCCTGGGGACCAGCCGTGTCAGGCCGAGGCCAGGTTGCCAAATCCTGAGAGCCCAGGTGGGAGCCCCTCTTTGTGGGGAGACGCGGCACCTCCTGCATCAGGTTCGACCGGACTTGACACGGCCTGGTCCTTCGATGGGCCGACGTGCTTCTGTGTGCTTTTGTTTTTTTTTTAATTTTTTTTTTAATGCTTATTTATTTTTGACAGAGAGAGCATGAGCAGGGGAGGGGCAGAGAGAGAGGGAGACACAGAATCCGAAGCAGGTTCCAGGCTCCGAGGGGTCAGCACTGAGCCCGACGCGGGGCTCGAACCCACGAACCGTGTGAGATCATGACCTGAGCCGAAGTCGGACGCTCAACCGACCGAGCCACCCAGGCGCCCCTTCTGTGTGCTTTTTAAGATGATATCAGGGGCGCCTGGGTGGCTCGGTCGGTTGAGCGGCCGGCTTCGGCTAGGGTCATGATCTCGCGGTCCGTGAGTTTGAGCCCCGCGTCAGGCTCTGTGCTGACAGCTCGGAGCCTGGAGCCTGTTTCGGATTCTGTGTCTCCCTCTCTCTGACCCTCCCCCATTCATGCTCTGTCTCTCTCTGTCTCAAAAATAAATAAACGTTAAAAAAAAAAATTAAAAAGATGATCACGGACTTGACCTCAAGATGATAATGCGATCACAGGGCAACCAGGGCCCCGAGTGCCTGGATGGCTGGCTCGGGGTGCCCCACCTTCAGGGTGCTGGGTGTACAGGGGTGGGGTGGGCAGGGCCGCCCGGGCGGTACTATGACCGTGTGTCTGTCTCCGAGGTCCAACCGCCTGGGGGTAGGGGCCGAAGGGACCCCCTGCTAAGTGCTTCCATCCCTGCTCCCTGGAGACGGGGGAGGCCAGGTTGTGCTGAGAGTCGTGGAGCAGCGCTTACATTTACGTGGAAAACACCACTTGTACACACCAGCGCACAGCACGGAGAGAAGCCTTCAGAGCGGAAACCGGCCGGGAGAAGAAAGGATGCCGGTACCTTCTCTTCCGTGGCCTTCCCCCATTTTAGGAAGGAAGGCCGGGGGTGAACCGCAGGAATGTCTCACAGCGCAGCTGCGGTGAGCCCCGGTGTCCGCAGCACCTGCTGGTGGGACGGGTGGACGGGGAGGGTCCTTCGGGGGCCATTCTGAGGGCGCCACGGGGGCACCGTGTCCCGGGGGAGGAGGCAGAAAGGGGGGCCTGAGGACAATTTCTAAGCGGATTTCTAGTGGTGCTGGGGCCAGGACCACCTTCAGTCTTCATCTAAATCTCAGAAAACCATCAACTAAGGGTTGTGTCCCACCTGCCGAGTATAAAATACGGCAGAAATGGAGCCCAGAGACCGCGGCTATGCCACACGTAGTTCTATCCTTTGAACTGGGGACCGCGGAAGAAATCCTAATAACCAGCCCCCCAACAGGGGCCCCTTCCCTCAGGTCAACAACCCAGACGCACAGTCCTGGGGAGGGCGGCCCAGCCGGCCACGTTAACAAACCCCACACACCCGGAGCTCAGCGTGCCCATGACAGGGGCCAGGCCTGTTCCCACAGGGTGGTGGCCAAAGCCATGTGACGTGGTGACAGACCCCATCCACGTTTGACGGGAGCGCCTCGGCAAAACAACACGCACGTGAGCTGTGCCAAGTGCCGGCTCCTTGACCCGGGCCGCGTGGCCGTCCGTAGCAGGACTCCGGAGGACACGAGCTCCCCGGACTGTCTCCCAACAGGCCCGCGCTGAGTCAGCGTGGGGGGCAATAGGACCGTTCGCAGGGCCCGGGGGGTGGCTGTGGCCTGGCTGCGGGACATGGGTGGGGACATGTACATCTGATCTTTCAGGGCCAGGGTCCCCTCTCCTCCCCTCTGCTCCCCCAGGGTGATGCGGACCCCCCCCCAGCCCATATTCCATCAAGACCCTTAAACACAAACCGTATCATTTACATGTCAGCCCCCCCGGACGAGACGCTCCCCCTAAGCCCCCCAAACACTAAGGTTATGGAGTCCGTGACCGCGGGACTAAGGATGCTTCCAGACTCTCCAGAGTCTGGTGGGCTGGGGTCTCCTCGAGAGTCCCATTAGGATTCCCACTCCTTCAAGCCCCACCAGCTACTTTCGGCTTTGTGACGAAGTTTAAGGCGGAACAAAAGTTTTAAAAGATTGGGTTAGAATCAGTCCTGATTCTTTCGTGTGTGGATCACCAAGTTTTTATATTTTACTGAGAAAAACTATAAGAAATTCTCAAGTTTATACTTCAACAGATTAAATATTTAATGCTATGCTGTGCGCACGTCAAGCAAAGTGATTTCCTCCGTGTGTGGCCAGTGCGGGTCTGCTGGCCTTCCTGAGACTGGGAAGCCCCGTGGGGGAAGGGCCCAGGGCCCCAGCCTGTGACCTCCAGGCCCAGCCAACACCTGGCCCCGAGTGGTTCTGAATGTGCGCACGAGCACGGCTGCTGCTGGTGGAGCGAAAGCCGGCCCCGTCTCGTCTCTCACATTCGTGTTTGGTTGTTTGACAGCATTTAGCGGTACTTTTGGTCTGTGACCCCCCCCCCCTTTCTCCAGTATCCCCTATGCTCCTATTGTCTGTGATTTTATTTCTGATAATGCGCCAGCCTGCACCCCCTTCATTCACGGAGCTGCCTTTCCCCCAGAGCCGCTTTCGCTCAGAGCTCTTTCTTTTCCAAAGTCGATGCTAGAAATGACAGAGACAGTGTTGTGATGACAGTCTGTCCAGGAACTCCGGAGCGGAAACATATCAGGGCGCCTGCAACGTGGCCCGGGCGGCGGCAATCCTTGACCAGTCCCCCAGGTGGCCCCTCTGCGTCCGTGTGACCATCTCCCGCGATGGAAGGGCTCCTCGTGCATCAACAATAAAATAAAATATAAAACCAAAACTGTCCCATCTTCCTCCACGTAGCTGGTCTCGCAATTCTTCATTAGGAATATTCCTGGGTGCCTGACTTTCCGCCAGGTAGATTAATTTCACCCTACGCAGCTGTATTTTATGCCGTGGCCACTCTCCCACTTGGAGAGCACCTGTGGGTAACCGAAGACCCCCCTAGGACAGAAGACCCTCCCGGGTCCTGCTCCCCAGACTGGCCAACCTCACATTCCAATTGCATTCTGTTTTTTTTTTTTTTAAGTTTATTTATTTATTTTGAGAGAGACAGGGACGGTGCAGATAGGGGAGGGGCAGAGAGAGAGAATCCCAAGCAGGTTCCACGCTGTCGGCGCAGAGCCTGACCTGGGGCTCGAATCCAGGAAGGAGCCGTGAGATCACGATCTGAACTGGAACCGAGAGTCGGATGCTTAACCAACTGAGCCACCAGGCGCCCCTGCAATCACTCTCTTTAATCCAGGGATGAATCACCCAGTTCAGGGAGGGTGGCCTGTTGTCTGAAACCACTACTGTAAAACTTTTTTGATTAATCTTTCAGGAAACTAAAATTTTACTCCTAACGGTTAAGGTGTTACTGAGGATTTGCAAAATCAGCAAACAAAACCCACAGGCTCCCTCCCGGGGCAGTGCATGTTCTACGAGGACTGTTTCCCTCTCCTGAGCCGAGATCGTCCATGCTGGAGAACCATGTCGGACATGCTCAGGAAGACAGGGACCCAGCCTGGCTCCTCACGAATACAGGTTCCACTCTGGTTCAATTACGGTCACACGAGCTGCTTCTAACGCCAGACAACAGACAGATGCACTTTAACACCATCTCCACGAGGATTAAGACAGACACACTTTATTGTTATGTGACTCTTGTTTAATCAGAATTAAAAACGCCCACAGGCTGAGTCTGATAGATTTGATGGCCTCAGACGCTGTCCGCGACTCACAGCTGACTCTGTCCGTCCTGCTTGACCAGATGACATCTCAGGTTTGCCTTTTGCAGTCTCCCGTTTCCCGCTCTTTCCTGCCTACGATCTCCCCCCCGGTTCTCTCTGGTTCGCACACTCGTCCCCCGGCCCCGGGTGGAGTCAGAGTCTGGCACGGGAAGCCAACGGCACACAGCTCTTGATGAGATGCTGGCTGGAGTGGCTCCCATCTGCTCACAACCGACTTGCCGATAAATACTTGGCCAGCTCACCTCCCCGCCGCCACTTTCATCCGGGCTATCTGTGGGGCTGATTATATTTCTCCAGATGCCCCGTTTCACATTTTCCAGATTGGGTCTCGTTTTGTGATTTGCTGCCATATTTCTTCAAAGCTCAAGAGCCGGCCGCCATATGCCTGCTACACTCATTCTCCGTCAGCCTCAGCGCGCCTTGCAGCGAGGCGAGGGTCACACCGAGAAACAAAACCCAAAGCCTGGGCAGGGAGTCAAGGCCGGCTGCACGTGGCGCCAGCAGAAGCCCGTCCGTGAAGCTCCCTTGGGGGATGTCTGCCGCCCAGACCTCGCTCTGCACCCGCAGCAGATCTGGGGCTGAATGCCTGGCCAGCAAAGCCTGGAGAGAGCGAGAGAACTGGAGGCAGCAGGGACGTGGGGGGCACGTGTGTGACGGGGTGGGGGGGGGGAGGCAGTGACACCAACGCCGAAATAGAGTATCGGCAAGAAGCTACAACTGCCCATGCGTGAAAGATGATACTCAAAGCCAGATCCCTGTGTGCTCTGAAAACATCTCTCCTCTCCCCGGGTTGGGTCACTTGTGTCTCCTGTGTCGACGATGCAGGCAGACCTGATGTTAGGTGCACAGCCGCCCCCCTTTAGGTATGTGAACGGATCTCCTGTCTGCGCGCTGCTGGATGTGACCGCCACCGACTGCCTCTCCGCCCCACGTACAAAGCCAGGGGAGGATGGGAGAGCAAGACAGGTCCCCTTCCGGAGCTGGCCGCCTGTTCGGGCCACAGGAAAGGCTGAGCGGGAACGTGTGGGCGTGAGCACCGGGCACGCACGTCCCGATGCCCGCCCCCCCCCTCAACGGCCTGTCCACCTCTCTGCAGATGGATTCCTCTGTGGGTCTTCCTATCTTCTGGGTTTACGTTCGCCCCCGCACCGCAACCCGGGGTCCCCGTCTGGCATCTGCAGGCCCCACTGCCCATGAGCCCTTTAGGACGTCCCAGGGACCCCTCCTGGATTCCTGTCCCCACAGGGCACACACCCAAGCTGGAAGGAAGACGAAGAATCGTCCTGCCCGTCCGATCTTGTATGTGTCCTGCGACACCGCCCTCTGTGAACACCCCGGTGGGGACCCTGGTCTCCCGGGGCAATGGACCCTTCCGCGTGCACAGCCCCGACCAGGACTGTCTCTCTCTGCACCAGCTGGTCCTCGTGGGTCTCTCTACCTCTGTGACTTCTCTGTTAGCTCTGCTGTTTTCTAGGCCACAGCAGGTCCTCAGAAGGGTGTCCCACATCCTCCAGGGCCCACCAGGATGGACGTGCTGTCAGGAATACACAACACAGTAGGGGACACGGCGGTGGCCGGGCAGCTGTCCTCACACATGGGATCAGCCCAACGAGATTTACCGGAAGGAGGAGGAGGAGGTAAAAGACAGGACTGGGAGGGGGCCGTGGCGTCACTGAGGGGCAGAGAGGAAAGCGGGGCTGGGGAAGTTCGGGAAGGCCGGCACTCTGAAGCGGAAATCACTGCTTTCCCTTGACGTGTGCACCCTTTGAGGACACAAGCATGTGAGACCAGTTTCATCTAGAGAAGCCTCTTAAAAGGCAGTTCAAAGAGTTATTCTTTTAAATGTCATATCAGTGCAAGCTCCAGCAACGGAGAACAAGTTTCGGTATCTGGGCCGAAAAGTGAACGTGACGGCGTTGGGTCTTAAATTGTTATTTTATTCCTAACTGCCGAAAGGACCTTTAGATAGCGGGGTCGGCAGGGAGGTGATGTCACCAGAAATGAAGAGTTGGGGGCCCTGGTGCTGTGGGGACCCCATCCTGGCAGGTGCGACTGTCAGGGGGGCAGAGCAAAGGCGTCCCAGTCACCCTTGGGGTTTCTCGCAGAGAAACATCGAAATCCTTTCTCACATCTTTGGAACCAAGTCAGGCAATGTGTTTAAACATTCTGTATGTTTTTCAGTCATAATTCCGACCTATTTCTGCAACGCTGTCTTTTAAAATAAAGGAAAAGAATAATACATCAAAGGAGTGGATTTACGATACAAAAATTTGAGAGTTTCTCCTGCTTCTCCGTTCATCCCGCACTCTGCGGTGGGGTGAGGTGACATGCTGTGGGCTCATCGCAAGCAAGCCTCTTTCTTCAGTGAGAAGCCCACCCCCGATGGTATATTCCAGAAATGTTGATTTATTGCGGCCACTCTGGTGCATAAGAGTAGTGCACGTATAAATGGCGCTCTGTCGTGGAACTAGAAATGAGCTGGTGTGACTCAGTATGCTCCAGAATTTTCTATCCAGGCACACGGCGTTACTGCTGATTAAACAAGCTCTTTTTGCCACGGACACCTAAACTTTTGCCAGATCCTAAGTGGTTTGGTGGGAAAAAGCAATTCTGAGTACAACGGCAAGAGGGATAGTTGGGTTTGTGATTCTTAAGATTCCTTGCAGCTGAGAACCTGTCGCGAAACATGAGACAGGCTCACGTCTTCCCTGGCGGGAGCTGCCAGTGCATATAAGCAACGGACACGGAGGCTCTGCCGGTAATTCCTAAACTGTTTCAACTCCTCTAAAGGCAAAACTCGGGAAAGCACCAGTAGCCCAGCTCAGATCCCTTGAGGAAAAGAACTCTCGTCCTGCAGTGTCCCTGCTCCGGAAAGTACATGGCAAGGTGGGGAGGGGGTCCCTGCTCTGGACGGTACATGGCGGGGTGGGGGGGGGGGGTCCCTGCTCTGGACAGTACATGGTGGGGTGGGGGGGGTCCCTGCTCTGGACGGTCCACGGTGGGGGGTGGTCCCTGCTCTGGATGGTCCACAGTGGGGGTGGGGGCGGGGGTGTCCCTGCTCCAGACGGGAATGGTGTTGGGATCAAATCCCTTCTTCAGACAACTCCTAATCATTGTTGTGTCAAGCACAGGGCCCAATACAGAAGGGAGGGCGAGGTCAGTGCTGAGCTCTGCTCGCTGGGGGGCTGATGAGGGGGGCTCCGCACAGTTCAGAATCCCAAATAGCACCTCTGAGACGATTTTTCGCAACAAAAAGTGGCCTTGGCACGTTTCTAAGGAGAGTCAGGGGTCAACAGGAACCCAGGAGACCAGAAAGGAAACTGAGTTTTGACAAAAGTGTTCCCTGATCAGCAAGCCAGCTGCCGGGTCACCTTGGCCCGTGCGCGTTGCCTCTAACGCCACCTCGCGTCTCCGGTGTTCGTATGGCGCGATTCTCCCCACGCGCTGACACTCAGCGCACGGCTCTTGGCAGCTATTTTTGTGGGAAACCTGGGGGGACCGCTGGGTGGCAAGCTACGGGCACTCGTCGGGTTCTCCGAGCGCGGGGAGCGGCCCCGTGGAGTCACGGCGGCAGGCGCAGCCCTGTGTTCACGGCCGCGCGCGATCAGCAGGAGCCGGGCGGACGTGGCCGCAGGCGGGGGCCGGACCGGCGCCGGGCACGGCAGCTCCCGTCCTCCCCGGGCTCGTGTGGCGAGTGGGCACCGCGGCCGCGAGAGGATGCTACCGGAAGTGCCGGAGGCAGGGCTGGCGGGCCCGCTCGGGCGGGCAGCGCGTGCTGCAAGGGGCTGGGGCCCTGCCCGAGAAACGGACGCCCACGGGGGCCGGTGCTGGGAGAGGCTGCCGACGGCGGCTCGTCGGAGCCGCCGGTGCCCGTCGGGGCCGGCAGCCCGTGTCCAGCCACGGCCCGGGACGTGCCTGTGATGCACGAAAGCGGTGACGGGGCCCACGGCCCCGGGGGCTGGCGGCGGGATGGCAGGGGAAGGCGGAGCCGGACCGCCCCGCCCCCTGGCGAGGCCGTGCGAATTAAGGGCCGACGGCGGTCGCCAAGGGTCAGGGGTCACTGTTTCAGCGGTTAATCAAAGTCTTACCTTCCCAGAGGACACATTTTTATATATGGCGCCTGATTTATTCTGGCTCCTGGGCCTGCAGGTTGGAACTTGTGTCACGAATGCATGTCAGGAATTCACAAAAAGAACGTTTCGATCGCCACGAACTGAAAGGAGAATTTAAATATGCACCTGGCTGGCACACCTGACTCACCCCGCCATGGAAACCTGCACTTCTCTGTTCTGCTTTTCAATAAGGGTCCCTAGAGAACATGGGATGGGCGATCCCGCCTGACGGAAGGGGGAGGTAAGCAAACAGCCACTCAGAACGCAGTGTCGGGAACTGTCATCTGGGGGGGGGGGGGGGAGGGGCAAGAGGCCAGGGAGTCAGTAAGCAGCTTAGAGGGTGTCGTACCCTTGAGCCCACAGGACACTAGTGCGGGAGACGAGAACCATGCCAGGCATCTTTAGATCTCACGTCATCCGGCGTTCCCACACCAACTCCCGCTCACTTTGCACCGTGCCACAGAGCGTCCAAACCGTTCGCTCGAGAGACGCTTGCATTCGGCACCTGGGACTTGAGTATCAATCCATATGGATGAACCCTGTAACTAAAGACCGTGCAGGGCGTGGACGAGAAAGCCGAAGGGAAGTGTACTTACAGGACGCAAACGGGACCAGATTAGGGTGAAACAGAACAATCTCTAGAGAAAAATATTTATGCTCACAGATGAAAAATTGAAAACAATCAAATGGACTAAGCAATATTTTAAAATAGTAATATTTGATGCCTTTACAGGTATGGTAAGAAATAATAAGTGTCATAAGAGGATACTATGCACAAGTGTATGCCAGCAAATTGGAAAACCTAGACGAAACGCACAAATTCCTAAAAACATACAACCTTCCCAGACTAAATCATGAAGAGACAGAAAGTCTGAACAGACCGACAACTAGCAAGGAGATCGAATCAGGAATCAAAAACCTCTAAACAAACAACAAAATCCCTGAATCAGATGGTTGCATGGGTGAATTACACCATTTAATTTTTTTAAACATTTATTCATTTTTGAGAGACAGAGCAGAAGTGGGGGAGGGGCAGAGAGAGAGAGATAGAGAGAGAGACAGAATCCGAAGCAGGTTCCAGGTTCCAAGCTGTCAGCACAGAGCCCAATATGGGGCTCGAACCCACGAACTGCAGTATCATGACCTGAGCCAAAGTCAGCTTAAGTGACTGAGCCCCCCCGGGAGCCCTTACCAAACATTTAAAGCAGAAGTAACCTCAATCCTTCCCAAACTCTTCCAAAAACTGAGAAGGGGACACTTTCTAACTCATTCTATGAGGCCGACATTATCTTGATACCAAAGCCAGATAAAGACACTACAAAAAAAGAAAGTGTATGTCAGTATCCTTTATGAATACTCATGTGAAATTCCTCAACAAAATACCAGCAGACAGAATTCAGCAGTTTATTAAAAGAACTATGCATTATGACCAAGTGTGATTTATTCTCGGCAGGCCAACATGTGAAAGTTGATCAATGTGACAAAATGAAGAGGGGTAAGAAAAACTCGACATATCATTTCAATTAATGCAGAAAAAGTATTCAACAAATTCAACACCTTTTTCATGATTAAAAAAACTCAACAAACTAGGAAGAGAAGGATACTGCCACATACTAAAGGCCACATATAATAAAGGTCACATAGAAAAACCCACAGCAGACATCATACTCATTGGGGAAAGACTGAGAGCTTTTCCTGCAAGGCAGGAAAAAGACAAGAATGCCTGTGTTTGCCACTTCTATTCAACACAATATTGCAAGTATTAACCAGAGCAATTAAGCAAAAAAAAAAAAAAAAAAAAAAAAAAAAAGAGAGAAAAGAAAAAAAGGAAAAAGAAAAAGAAAAGAAAAAAGTCATCTAAATTGGAAAGCAAGAAGTAAAATTATTTGTTTGCAGATGACATGATCCTATATGTAGAAAACCCTAAAAATTCCACAAAAAAACCTGTTAAAACCAGTGAATGGATTCAGCAAAATTGCAGGACACAAAATATATCCTGCACAATGAGTTGTTTTTATATACTAACAATGAGCAATCTGAAAAGGAAATTAAGAAAATTCCATTTACAATAGCATCAAAAAGAATAAAATATTTAACAATAAACTTAGCCAAAGAAGTGAAATACTTGTACATGGAAAACTACAAAACATTGTTGAAAGAATAAAAGAAGACCCAAATAAATGGAAAGACGTCCCATGTTTATGGATAGTAACAGTCAATAGTATTAAGATGTCAATCCCACCCAAAGCAGTCTACAGATTCAATGCAATCAATCCCTGTCAAATCCCCAATGATGTTTTTGCAGTTCCTTCACTTTTTGCAGTGCTGCCATTTAGGAAAAAAATCCATCCTAAAATTCATATAAGATCTCAAAGAATCCTGAACGGTCCAAACAATCTTGGAAAAGAAGAACAAAGTTGAAATCACCAAAACCTACTAAAAAGTAACATTAATCAAAGCAGGCAGGTATTGATTGGCATAAAGACAGACATACAGTACAATGGAATATAATATAGTTCAGAAACAAATTCTCATATACATGTCAAATGATTTTGACAAGGTTGCCAAGATCACTCAATGAGGAAAGGGCAACCTTTTCAATAAATGGTGCAGGAATAACTGTGTATCCACATATAAAAGAATAAAGCTGGACCTATACCTTACACTATATTAAAAAACGAACCCCAAACGGATCAAAGACCCAAATGTAAGAGGCAAAACTATAACTCTGAAAAGAAAACATAGGAGGAAGCCTTCACAACACTGGATTTAGCAAGGATTCCTTGCATAGGACACCAAAAGCACAGGTAACAAAAGAATAAATAAGTAAATTGGGCTTCATCAAATTTAAGATCTTCTGTGCATCAAAGAACATTATCAAGAACGTGAAAAGGCAGCACTCAGAATGGGAGAAAATATTTTCAAGTCATGTGTCTTATTAAGGATTAATATACAGAATATATAAAGACTCACAGACTCAACAACCAAAAAGACCAAACGATTCAATTTAAAAAATGGGCAAAGGATTTGAGTAGACATTTCTCCAAAGACATACAAATGTCGAAAAACACATGAGAAGATGCTCAACGTCAACAATCATCGGGGAAATGCAAATCATAAGCACGATGAGATACCCCTGAGGACACATATTATTTTAAAAACCCCACAAAACCCAGAACAAAGAGAGTGTTGGCAAAGATGTGGAGAGACCGGACCCCCGGCGCACTGCTGGTGAGAGTGCAAAATGGTACAGCTGCTGTGGGAACACGGTGGCAGCCCCCCACCCTCGCCAGATTAAACTCACTGCCATATGATCCAGCAACGATACTTCCGAGTATATACTCGAAAGAATCGAAAGCACGGACTCAAAAAGATATCTGTACACACGTGTTCATAGCAGCACCGTTCACGACAGCCAAGCGGTGGAAGGAACCCAAGTGTTCATGAAAGACGAACGGATAAACTACCTGTGGTTGCTCCACACGTGCAGTGAAATACCTTGAGGACGACGTGCTGAGGGAACTAGACCAGATGCCAAAGGGCAACCACTGTATAATCCCACCGATACGAGGGACTGAGAGTCGTCCAATCCACAGGGAGAGATGGTGGAACCGTGCAGCCAGGGGCTGCGAGGGAGGGGAATGCGGAGCTAGTGTTGAATGGGGACAGGCTTTCAGTGTTCAAGATGACAAAGTCCTAGAGACGATATTGAGGATTGCTGCGAAAGAAAAATTTTACCGTGACATTTGTCGAAACGGTAAGGAAGATCTTGTCTGGGACTACTGCGATAGACGCCAAGGCCGCCGCATTAGGGGAGAAAGGCCAGGGTGAACTCTGAAGGTGGCGAAGACATCTGGGGACTTACAGCCGAGGGCAGAGACAGGGGGTAAATGGGTAGAAAATTACTAAGGGGAGACACGAAGGGTAGGTTACGCCATTCTGGTCACGCCACCTTAACAGGCTTCTTGCTGAGGAACGGCCAGGGGGGCCAGACCTCACGGGGAGGCTTCCACTCACAGGGGCCGCTAGGCTGCGCCCTGCCCGCCCCCTCCCTTGCCAGGTTCACCGATTAAACCTGTGTCAGCATGGACACCCCGAGTACCGCCAAATCTGGGGCATCCCAGGTCCTGTGGAACGACGAATCCACAGGCGCCCCTTGTAATTGTACCTTCTTATTCCTGACAAAGAGGCCCTGGTGCCCTGTGGTGCACACACGTTGGGGCAGACACTGAGTGCTGGGATTCCAGAGCCTTCCGCCTGCCCCCGTAGGCACCCGACACACGGGAGGATTTTGTGAAACAGTTTAAATAAATTAAGGAGGAAAAAAAAGTGGATCATTTACTTTAAAAAAAAATCACAAGGTCTTCTATTTTTCTTGGTACTTGAGAGGGAAACAACATGCTTGAAAATTTGTTTGTGGATCAGCATAAACAACCAAAAATATTTCTGTTTTCTGGTTGTGATGGGAAATCATGGTGTTAGTAGGATGAGATCTGAATTGAAATTTACACATTTAGTAAGTTAGAGAAATACAAATACCCTATGATTTCACTCACATGTGGAATTTAAGAAAAAAAACCAATGAGGAAAAGGAAAAAAAAAAGAGAGAGACAAACCAAGAAATAGACTCTTCACTACAGAGAACACACTGAGGGCCACCAGAGGGAGGTGGGTAGGGGGTGGGGAAGCAGGTGATGGGGACTAACGATGCACTTGTGATGAGACCGCGTGTCGTATGAAGTGTTGAGTCACTACGTTGCACACCTAAAACCAACATTGGGCTGTATGGAAACTATACCGCAGTTACATTTTTTTAAAGTACACATTTAAGAGTAGGAAGACCATTCCCTTCCAATTTCCAGTTTTTTGGTGTTGATTTTAATGCAGTAATGCTCAGGTGCACAGAGTAATGGTAGAATTTTTCAGCTCCGTCACCAGCAGGTTTATTTTCAATAATAAGTTTTGACATTTGAAATCAGAGGGCATGCTGATGAAATGTTGAAGCTCGGGGGTGTTTAAGTTTCGGGAAATATTTGATATGTGGATCATTTTATTTTTTTAAATTTTTTAAATGTGTATTCATTTTTGAGAGAAAGGGAGACAGAGCACGAGCAGGGGAGGAGCAGAGACAGAGGGAGACACAGAATCAGAAGCAGGCTCCAGGCTCCGAGCTGTCCGCACAGAGCCCGACGCGGGGCTCGAACCCACAAACCATGAGATCATGACCCGAGCCGAAGTCGGACGCTTAACCGACCGAGCCACCCAGGCGCCCCTGATGTGTGGATTATTTTATGTATCTCAAGAGTAACAGCCCTGAACTCAGAGCCTTGCCTTTTAATTGATCTCTGTGTGTCGGAGCCCAGTGCTGCCTGCACATAGTAGGAAGTCAATAGATATATGCTGGCAGAGTGAAGAAAGGACCCTCTGGAAGGGTTTCGGAGGGCAATGGCTGCAGCGTTGACAGCTCCTGATACCTGTCCCCGCTTACAGATGTCATGGGACAAGTTCGAGAGGAAGCAACAGGACTCATCCCAACCACAGCCCAAAAGGGTTTACAAGGGCCAAGCTCGTAGACCCTGTTTCTGGAGAATTTACTATTATCCAGTGTGGGGACGTACTGCATGGACTATGGAGTCACACAGACCTTCTGCCGTCCTCGGCCCCATGTCCCACCGTTTGAAGGACTTTGGGCATTAGTGTGTGGCCCCTGAAATGGTGACAAGCAACCCTATTGGCCACGTGATGCTGATATATTATTAAACTGTTCCTTCCACAGTTTTCCTGTCTCAAAGCTGGGGATGGCCTTCCCATGTCATAAGAAGGCATGGGGATAAATGAATTAAATAGCAAACACTTGGTGCAGTGCTGGGCACACAGCGCTCAGTAAATACTCACCCTCACCTCCTACAGTCTCGGGAACGTGTCGTGTGACCACGTGGGCAGCGTGACCACTGACGGCATGCTGTTCCCGCTGTGCGGTCCAGTGGGGGAATCAGACGATTCCGTCATGTGGGAAGAGTTAATTCGGGGAGTATTGTCACTAGGGACAGAAGGTGTTTTAGTGAGCGCATCCCTGTGATCTAGGACTGAAATAATTAAGAACTGATTCAGTTTTATGATTTCTCTTTAAGCAGAAAATATGCCGTGGTTAAGACTCCGCTCTTAAACAGAGTTATAGCGGATATGTGTTATAGACATCAGTTCAGTCGCGAAATAGTCCATTAGCTTGGGTTTAATTACTTAACATTTTCTCTAGAACGTGTTCCGCAGACATAAAGGATCCCTGCGACACCGACGTGGCCCCGGCAGAAACCGTCCACACTTGGAACATGAGTCCCGATAACGGAGACCTGGGTCAGGCCCACACTCGTCCCCAAAGCACAGCGACACCTCTCCGCAGCTAGCCTACCTCACTTAGTTAGCACCATGGCACTTCTGTGCCAGCAGAGAAAGTCCGGACCGGAGACGCCAAGCCAGTGCTGACACTAGTCACTAAGAGCATTTACCTTTCAAGTTTAAGAACGGCGACCATTACACGGATGAAACGTAATTTCTACCATCAAATCCCATCTTTATGTCACGCGCCCTGGTTAAGTTCAGACAATATATATTTTTTAGATGAAAACTATTCCCAACACATGTTACTTCTTACCTGTAAGAGGCTGTTGAGGGTCGACCTGTGGTCTTCTCTCCCCTGTGGGACTCAGCCGTGTGTGCCCCGCATACCGTGGGGGGCACGGGGAACAGCGCTGGGAGCTCAGTCTGGCTCCCCAGCCCCTGCGTCCAAGCTCGCGGGCCCTCGACATAACTCCTTTCTGTAAGGACACCAGACCAGACAGGGGCTCTTGTCCTGGGGCGCGTGGTTTCGGGGCACAGAGCTGGACCCTCCCGCCGGAAGTCTGGTTTATTAGTCAGGGGCTGGGCCCTGGGTTCCAGTATTTTAAAAGTCCTCCCATGGGGCGCCTGGGTGGCGCAGTCGGTTAAGCGTCCGACTTCAGCCAGGTCACGATCTCGCGGTCCGTGAGTTCGAGCCCCGCGTCGGGCTCTGGGCTGATGGCTCAGAGCCTGGAGCCTGTTTCCGATTCTGTGTCTCCCTCTCTCTCTGCCCCTCCCCCGTTCATGCTCTGTCTCTCTCTGTCCCAAAAATAAATAAATGTTTAAAAAAAAAAAAAATAAATAAAAGTCCTCCCAGGTAATTCCTAAGCGCAGCAAGAGGTGGAACTGCTGGGTTGGGTGGCTACTAAGATATGAAGATGCTTTGGGGTCTAACATTTTGCTTCTCGGCCACTAGAAAAAGCAACAGGATCCCTTGAGTTGGTCAAGACAGGAAAACTGGAGGACACTTTGAGCTTGAGGGGAACTCATCCATTTGCATTTAAAGTGATTAAATCTGAAGCTTTCCACCGTAACGATCAGTTAATGTGGTCAAACGGTCCATCCGGTAACCCTGTGCAGGCCACGGTGCAGGGTGCAGGCACAGAAAGGCCGTGGGCGTCCCGTCTCCAACACTGTCGCTGCCATTAACAACAGCCCGAGGCAGAGCTGGCGAGCTGACTGGGGCTCCTGCAGGCACACAGTCCCCCGTCCCGTTCTTGCCCTCGAGGGGCTCCAGGGGCAACCACGATCTGTATACATACCCATCCTCCTCTCGCCCATTTCTCAGCCACATGGTGGGCGTGGGATTCGGTTTCCTGGCATCTGTTCGCCGCAGATAGGGCCACGATATCACGCACCTTCCAGAGACGGAAGCTTTGAGAGTGGACGCCAGAATAAGCCAGTGCTGCCTCAACCAGACTGGAGCATACAGTGACCCCGTCTGCAGGTGACATTCCAGAACGTGACGGGCAGAGGGGGCGTGAGAACGGGTGAAGAGGAAGGTCTGTGTAAGAGAGACTGGAAAGAGCCGGCATTCTGTGAGCCAACACTCGTTTAGCCTTCCGTGTGAGGCGGGCATTGCTATAGTCCACTGATCCCAAGACACACGGCTCTCCACATTTCAGCATCTCTGGAGTGAATGTGCATCACACTGCCAATGGCGAGACAGGATATGGCCATTGGAGCAATTTCTTTCTTGATGATAAATAAAGTAACGATCATCTCGCAATCGACCGTGGCCGGGACTGGGTGGACTACAACGTGTACAGACACTTCACCGTGAAGAACCTGAAGAAAGTACCAGAAAGTACTTGGCTTCCCCAAGTTCACACGCTCGGAGTGCCAAAGCCGGCGTTCAGACCAAAGTCAGCCCTGATGGAAAGTTCTGGGTACTTCTCTACATACCCAACACCTACCCACCCTCAACTACCCTGTGGGCCAGGCACAGTCAGAGCCTGACAAGGGTCCTGGTCCCAGACAAGCATGGCTCCTCCATCTCCCTCTTTCCCAAATTACTGCCACTCTCTGCTTACACCCAACGCAGCATCCCGATGCCCAAATAACATAAGACTTTCCAAAGACCCCCTTGCTTTACAAACAGCCCCCGCCGTTACCGAACAGTTACAGTGTGTTTCCCAGAATGTGTCTAAAGGAAGATCACGGACCGTCCATTAACCCCCAGGCCCCCCAGAACCTCCCCTTCCTCCCGTGTGCCCTAGGAGCCAGCCCTCACTGACGCATGCGTGGGGACACTGGCCCCGTGGTCTCACCCACGTGGGCACCCAGTCGGGGGCTCGGGTCACACCCAGTCACAGGAGGACCACAGTTTACCCCACAGGGTCTGACTCCCGCCCTGGGGCTCTCCCGGCTAACCTGCCCATCAGGAAGCGAGGTTTATGGTCTAGAAGACCTCCAGAAGGGACTCTGAACACAGGCTCTCTCCCAGCAGACCACTGTCCCTGGCTTACATGCCTTACGGAAGAAAAAGGTCCTGCTTTGGTCCCTTTTCTCCTCCTTTTCCTCTTTCTGCTCCCCACCACCATCATCATCGTTGATCATAGTTTTAAAAGAACTGAATTCTAAAAAGGCCTGGGTTTGGATGGGTCTTGTCCTTCTGTGACTGAGGCAACAAATCCCCACCAACTTGGTCTGCAGGTGTTGGTGGGGCTGGCTCCCCTCTGGAGGCTCCAGGGAGAACCTTTCCCTCTTCCAGACCCTTCCTGCACCACTCGGGTGTGGCCCTTCCTCCAGCTTCAAAGCCAGCAAAGCCGCATCGCCCTGTGCCTCCCTCCCGGTCCCGTCTCCCACGGACTGCACCCTCTCTCCACCTGACGGGCCTCTGTGAACCCTGGGTCTGTGCGGACAATCTCCCCTCTCAAGGCCCTTAACAATCTCATCCGCGAAGTCCCGTTTGCCACGTAAGGTCACACGCTCACAGATTCTGGCGGTTAGGAGAGGACGTGCGGTTACGCTGGTGGGTAAGAGCAGACAAGGCGCTGAGCTCGCTCTACCAGGGCTGTTCCTCGTCACTGAGCGTCGGGTCTCCGGCCGTGCCAGCAAGGACAAGGGCCACAGCACAGCGTCCCCCATTCATCCCACGGCTGTGGAGGGCTCGGGTTCAGCTGAGTATCCTGGTCCACACAACATCACCCAGAGGGCAGGCGCTTGGTCAGTCGTAACTGCCGAGTGGCTGTGCCCTCTGCCAGCTTCCCGTGATTCCCCGGAAGTTGCTTGGGCCTCCGAGGCCGCGGGGCTTGGCCCCTGAACGCAGACGATGCCTCTGCCTCGTTCGTGTAGTCGGGATTCGTAAGTAACATTGGCCGCTCCTGTGCTTAGACCTTGGCAAGCTGTAATTGGAGGCTCCGGCCGGGGAGCTGCGGGCACCCTCCCTCAAGGGCCAAACACACCTCAGGTGGAGAAGGGCGCTTACTGGCTCCCAGAGTGACCATTAACTACATGCTGTTCACGGGACACTCAATAAAGCTGCCAGAGAGAGAGAGCGAGCGGGAGAATAAACGAGTAGGAGAGCGGAAACTCAAAACAGTGTCCGGCTGGTCTTCTGTAACGGAAGACGACTGACCCGGGGACGAATCATCAGGGGAAGTAAAGGTAAAGAGGAGTGAAGATAAACACATAGTCATAAAGGGCCCTCACAGCTCCCTCGGCCAAAGCCCCAAAGCCCAGCCGGCCCTCTGTGTTTTGAGGTCTGGCGGCCAGCAGCACCCGGGGCTGGTGGGACGCGAAGCCACCTGGAGGAGACGTGATCGGGCGGAGCGCAGGGCCGGGCTGCGGGTGTGGTCCCCGGGGCGGCGCCTCACCCCACTTGTTCCTCCCTGCACGGGGAGCAGTTAGCGCACGGTCTTGGGGCAACGCCGCTCGGAGCACGTGCTTTGAACGCCTCTCACACGCGGTGAGTCCCGCGTTCCCCACAGGCGTGACCACTCCCGGGGCCGCCCGGCTGCTTTCGCCGTGGGCAAGGGTGTGGGGCCCACCGCCAGGCCCGCCTGTGGGTTGTGAGGGTCCCACCCCCGAGCCAGTAGTAAAGACAGGTGCGTGGCATTTCAGGCTTTCCAAAGTGCCTCTGCCTCCCTTACACCACTTAATTTAATGGTGAGAAGAGGCAGCCTGGCCCAGCCCTCAAGCAGAACCCTCCACAGCCAACTCTGGGAGTCGAGAACTTCCCTGCACGGTCCACATTCCACTCACTGCCCAGCGCACCCGGTGGGCGTTTCGGCCACGCTCCAGAATGCCGACCGCTAATCCTCCCACAGGGGGATAAGCAAAGCGTGACTGATCGATGGGGAGCACGTGGCCACCACATCAGCCCAGTGGGGGGGGGGGTGTTGCCGCCCAGAGTTTCCACAGGCTTCCGGGGGTTCAGCGCTGCTCGTGAGGATGGGGACCGGTACGTTCTGCTTTTCAGATGTTCTGCTTTCCCAGATGCCTGGGATCTCAGGGGTGGAGACGGGCAGAGCCCAGCAAGGGTTCCAACTCTGGGGAAGGGCATCTTCTTTCGCATCTTTGGTCTTCCATTTTCCTGGCACGCGGAGGCCGGGGAACCCCAGCTCTGCTGCTCTGCACCCCCGGGGGCACCAGCGCAGGGAAGGAGCCACCTGTGCGTCTAGAGCCCCGTGGTGCACACTACACATAGTTTTGTCGTTTTGTGACCGTATCTCCATGCACACAGCGGAGAAGGTAAGGGAGGCAAAACCCAAGTGGATACTTGTCATCTGGACGTGTGGGAGCTCATCTCATGTCCCGGGGAGCTCCGACGAGCAGGGACAGTCTCCCACATACCTCTGTGGGGTGGTCCAGTGGAGATGGGCTCTCTCCTCAGCCCAGTGGAAGCTTCCAGAGAAGAAAGAAGACGCCTGCCTGTCCCCAAGGTCACAGAAGATTTCCTTTTCAAGCTGTGCTTGTGGAAGCTTCTGATCCAGGCCAAGTTACGAGTCTGCGCTGCCCCCAGAGAAGCTGTGTGAGGAAGCGGAAGGCCTTCTCTCGGCCACCGTGTCTGAGTGCCCACTCTCCCTTCTGGGTTTGTCCACGGATTCTCCCTGCCTCCCAACTCCCGAGATGAAATCACAGCCCAGAAAGGTCTGGATGGGCAGGCTGGCGTGGGCCGTCTGCATATCACCAGGCTACGCGAGGAGGCCTCCAGGGACCAGGCGGTAACCATGGCAACGAGGAGGCATGCCTACCTCACAGAGAGGCCGAGCCTGTGGTCTGAATTGTGGGTGCAGAGGGGAGGGAGGGTTGACCTGGGGCTCTGGTCACCGATGGAAATGGGCACCTGGGGAGCAGGCATGTTGCTGAGTCTGGCTGCAAGGAAGCTGGGCTGTATTTGGCAGGGAGGTGTCCAAATAGAAACATTCGTGCAGCATCTGGAGCTTGTGGGCACGCGGAGGCCTGAAGGGGCAGACACGGAGAGTCATCACAGCGGCCAGGAGAGCCCGAGCTCCAAAGGGAGAGAGGAGGCTTTGGGGGGGGTGCCCCCGGGAGTGGGGGGGCGCTGTAGCCACAGGCAGGGCAGGAGCGGCGCTGTCACCAGGCCCGTGGGGCCCCCAGGAGGTGCAGGCGCTAAGAGGTGAACTGTAGGGGGGGCTGGGGGGGGCGACCCAGGAAAACACCAAACGACAGGAATTAATGTTCCCTGTGGCAAAGGCTGCCCAGCTCACCTCTGTAGAGAACACGAGGGCCAGGCTGTGGGAAATCACAGTTTAAGGGTGGTTTCAGGGGCACCGGGGGACTCAGTCGGTTGAGCATCAGATTTCGGCTCAGGTCACCATCCCAAGGTCATGGGATTGAGCCCTGCATCGGGCTTTGTGCTGACGGTGTGGAGCCTGCTAGGGATTCTGTCTCCCTCTCTCTTTCTCCCCCTCTGCCTCTCTCCCCTGCTAGCATGCATTCTCTCTCTCTCTCTCTCAAAAGAAATAAAAATTTTTTAAAAAGGGTACTCCAATGCTCCACGACAGCTCCCAGACCAAGTGCACGCTTGGGAAAGAGCTGGGCTGTGGCGACAGCCTGCTGACGTGCACTTGAGCCCTCTCCTCAGGTGGAGCCACACTGCCCTCGGCCCTCTGCCCAGAAGGACTAGGAAGCCACGATGTCCCAGACGGGAGGGACATGGGGGCAGGAAAAGTGATGGTCTCGACTCCCACCCAAGATCTCAATGTTACGAGAAGGAGCAGAGCGCCAGGAACGTCTGGGCGGCACCTGAGTCAGGAAAACAAGCAGGCTGTCTCCACCGGCACCAGCCTCGTGTTCACAGACGCTCTCAATAGGCCTAAAGGGCCCCAAACCATCAAAACCAACTCTGCAGGGCCATCACGCTAACAGTGCGTTTCTTTTCCCATTTCAGCCAGCTGGCTTCCAGGGTGCAGTTCAGGACGCTGCTGGCGGTCCTCAGGCCGTCACCAGGGCGGCAGCTCGGCAGTCCCGGCAAGCTCAGGTCCACAGAGTCCACCCCCACGCGGCCGCGACACCCGGGCCCTGCCGGGCTGGCCGTGAAGCGGGCGGGTGCGTAGACGGCGTGCGGGGTCCCCCGTGCACAGCCTGGCTGGAGCCTCCTCCGTGGGTGAAGGGCAGGAGCGGCTCATGCCTTCCCCGTGGCCTTGCTGCCTCCGGCCAGGGGCTCTGCTCCCCGTCACACGTGTTTGTGCACACACCCTGTGCTCCAGACACACTCAAGGTCATCCTGTCCCTGACACATTCAACTCCGCACCTCCTCTGTTCTCTTCTATCTGACAAACTCCTCATTTCTGGAAGCAGCTGAAATTTCGTGGCTCCCATGAAGCCCTCTCAGACGGTCCAACGCCAGCTCCCCGGCCTGTTCACGCCTCTGGGCGTCTCCAGGACAGCTTCGATAACACCTGATCATAACTGAGCTTTTATACGGGTGCTTCCTTCCCTGGTTCTTCAAGGAGTGGGGCCATGCTACGTTTATCTTTGGTCTTACCCCCGATCACATAACTCGAGGCCTTGTGCAGAATACGTATTTGTATTTGTACTTAGCATTCTTGGGAATGAATAAATGAAGTTTAGAAGCATTAACCTCTCAAAAAAAAAGAAAAAAAGTGAAAAAAATTTTAACCCGTCATGAACCCAAATTTGAAAAGCTCCGGAAGAAGAACGAACTGAAAAGCGAACATCACTTGGCGAGTGTAGGGACCCGCCGTTCAAGTCCGACACATCCAACCTGTACATCAGAACACAGAAACCAACGGTGGTGGGTTTTCTTAAAGCTCTTGAAATGAGTAAAGATCTCTCAGTCTTCAGTGCCACTTGGAAGTAATGGCCTAATCATTATTAATTCCTTTGGTATTTCCTATGATAACATTAATCACAGCAAACTCATTTGATGTAAATGGAAAATCACGAGTTTTTCTGCAACATTCCGCAGCAATTCCGCATTAATTAACTGGAGCACCACGTAAAAGTGTCACCGTGTCTGACGATTAAGCACATTTCTTGCACACTTTGATTAAGACACAAATCCCAAGCCAATAGAGAGAAAAGGTGGGAAAAGAAAAAACCACACTTTATTGGAATGCAGTAATGAAGGCCTCGGGAAGTGGCTGGCCCTTGCCGCCGGCTGGGTGGCCGCCCCTTGAACTGGAGACAGAAGGAGCCCCCGGGGAAGGGGTGAACTGGAAACACCTCTCTCTGTACTTTAACTTATTAACCGCATGTGTACAAAAGCAATTTTAAAACGTGTTTTAACGCTCTCGTGATATAAAAGGGTGACTCGCAAAGGTACACATTCAGTGTCCGTGAATTAGAAATACGGAGGCAGAGATTTATATGCAAACTTATCTCAAGGTATAGAAAACACCTTCTTTACCACTTACGGTAAATGTTCAATTTCTAGAGGGTAAATTGCACACTACCTCATTCAGTAGCATAATTTTCTTCCCGGTGATTGGCATTTGGATATCAAGGTGGGAGGAAAGGGACGGATGGCAAGACTGCACAGCTCGCCAGTGTAAAAGGCATTCATTAGAACAGGTTCTCCAGCAAATGGCATGCCTGCGTCTTGACAAAAATCATGTCAAAAGTCACGTCAATCATGCTATTTTTTTCCCTGCGGGTTCAAATGCGCATCTTCCCAGGGATGACAGACACTCACAGAGGCACCTGCAATGCACCAAATAATGCCTCAGATCTTAAAGGACGAAGCCGGAGCGCACGGGCCATGCATTAAATTGCTGACTGACAAATACCCAGGACAAGAGAACACTGACATCGTCCAAACAACAGAGGTTGTGTGGTCCCTCTGGGGAAAACCCGCTGGAATTGCACAGCCACAACAGGGGCCATACAGAACCGTGCTCTGGGCTGGAGCCAGGATGCCCGCCCATGTGCAGCAGAGGTGGGGGCGGGGGAGGTGCATCCCGGCCCCCACGCCCCAAGGTGGCTGAGGTGGGGGTGAGCGCCCAGGCCCACAGCCGCCGTAGGGTTGCACACGTGGGGCAGGTTCACAGAAGAGAGTCCTGTCTTGCCTCTGTTGGCTGGTGGGTCGACAGGACAGATGGATGGGTTTTAAAGGGTGAATATTTTAGAAAACTTACACGAGGGAGATAACCAACAGCATTTGGTGAGAGGAGGGGGAGTGGAAAGAGGAGAAAAATCACGAGCACTCTTTTACCGTGAAAATCTGACGTGTCTCCAGACTTACGTCATTTTCCTAATTAGACGGAAGTCAGTTTTCAATATGTATGCACATAAGCACTTAGGGTAATTTTACAAGATAATCAGAGGATTTACAGAGCAGACTTGCATAGAGCCACACGAGCCGGTCCACGTACGAGACCTAATAACTGTTAGCACGATGTGTCCTGTGACGAATGGCCATGCACAGCAGCAAATGGGGGAGGCAGTGCCCAGTGTCTCTTACTTGAGGCACCGGGTTTGCCTTTAACACCAAGTGCCCGGTCCTCAGGCAACGGGCAAGATGCGAATTTGTACGATGACGTAAAGCATTGTTGTGAGGTTGTAAAAATCTATATTTAATTTTTTTTCGTGGCAATGTAAAATAACAAAGAATAAAAACAAAGACAAAATATTTTGGGAAGACGACGAAGAATGAAAACCGACCTTTCGATGTTGTGATCTTGCTGGAAATCCATTTCAGAGGGTTCACCTACGAGCTGCACTGAGAGCCTTTGCGACCTTTTCTGTAGAATGAATACTGGACGACACCTTGCAGGTAGCCCTCTCTGACAGTGCCCTTCACCCTGGAGGCCGGCACGGAGGCCTGGCGTGGAGCCCGTGCCGTGCCAGGGTTCGATCAGGAAGGGGTTCCCGAGGGGCCTTCTCCTCAACTCCCAAAGAAAAGTCCCACATTTCAAACAGCAGCTCCCTGCTTTGCTCATCTTTCCCTAGGAAAGCCAGTCTTCTGTGGGCATGGAGGGGTCTGTTTTGAGAAGACAAAGACAGTGAAGTGTGAGGACGAAACCCGTAACAGCAGAGAGAGCTACGGGGTCCGCCAGCAGAACTCCACACGATGTTGACACTGCAGCGCTAGAGGGGTGCCCCTCCAGCCTCAGTGTGGACATCTCTGGATTTAGCCATCAGAGAGGGCTTATGTGAGTAAGACCTCAGACCTCGGTGGGTCACGGGACCGGGTTGCTGTGTGTGTGGGGTAAGATCTGGCCTGAGCTGGGGTGGGGGGGGGCAGGAGGGGATGGAGGGAAGTCTGGAAAGAGCAGCTCTGGCAGGTAGGATAACTGATCCCCAGGCAGACAGGGCCTCGGGCAAGTGGAGAACAGGTGAGCACCTGACTGGGGTAGAGAAGAGGCTTGGGGTGTCCGGGAGGCCAAGGAGCTGGCCGCAGACTGGCCTCCCGGCAGTGTGGGACCCCCATCCGTTCCTGTGCGTTTCCTACACGCTCTCCCTGCTCCTGCTTGCAGACTGATGGACTCTGGGGGAGGAAAGAGGCAGGGCACACAGTTCCATGGGGAAAATCCAGGGTGTGCAAAACTGCGGTCCGAAAGGCTTCCTGGAGCAGGCACCCTCCCAACAGGGCTGGTGATGAGCCAAGGCCAGGGCCGGCTGAGGACCGGCACGTAAAGGCATGGCCCCGCCTTGACATTCTCCCAGCCCTTGACCTGCCGGTGCCCTTCGGTCCTGGAGCAACTCACATTCTGAGCTTCCCCTGCCCTGGGCCCCTGACCTCAGCATCCGTCCCCGAGGTCTGTCCACTGCTTCTCCTTCTGCCTTTGCTGCTGCTGTCCACACCCCATTTCCAAGCATCTGCACCCTTACTTACTTTGTAGCCCCAAATTCCCTGCCAAGTTTCAGACGAGGCACATCTGGCCTGACGACTCGGGAGACAGAAGAAAACACCGGCCGAGGGGCCCAGAAGCCAGGGCTCGGGGCGCACCCCAGATCGTCGCTGCCCCGGGCACAGGGGTCCTCGCTGATCTAAGGCTCATCACCTACATCCGCATTGCTGTAAGGCTGGCGAGGAAGCACGGTCACAGCACAGATGCACTGCCCGACGTGCGGTCAGACCAACCCTCAGTCAGGGACCAGCTCAGCTCAGTTTCTGCCACGTCCACGTCCACGTCGTGAGTGCACAGGCCTCCCCGGGGCAGAGCTCCGACCCCAACGCTTTTCTGACCAAGAGTGCTCCGTGGCTGCCCGCTAACTGCTGCTTATGCACGAGCTGTGTGGCCTGCCTGCCACGTTCCCACGGGGCAGGCCTCTCCCGTGCACCCTGCGTCCCCTGAAACAGGCCTTTTCTTGTCCCCAAACAGGCCATGCTGCTCTCTGGGCCTCTGCCTTTTCACCCCTCCTGTCCAGAGCGTCTGTCCTCAGCTCCACCGGTCAGACTCCAGCCACGTGGCCTCCCCGGTGGCCGCGTTATCCTTCAGGCCCCCCCCCCCCCCCCCCCCCCCCCCGCTCCAACAGCGTCAGCCAGGAAGTCTAGGTCTGCTCCCAGCACTTGGCAGGTCTCACGTGGAGATGCCACCTACACAGTCCTTGGTGCACTGACTCTCGGCTCCTGTGGGATCCTGAGGGCCCAGGCCTCAGACCGCTTCCCTTCCCTGGGGTCTTCCGGGATCTTCCATAGCAGCTGGGCGGTGCCTGGCACACACAAGGCTTAAACACACAACAAATAAATGGCTGAACTATGTCTCCTTAGAGCAGACAATTAAGATAAAATGTTCAAGATATGATTAATAGAACTAAGTAATATTTTGTTTTGAACTATATGTAAACCCATTTTATCTTGTTTAGATCAAACCGTGTGAACACGGGGAGAGCATCTTACAAAATCATTAGAGAACAGAAATACCTTTGTTTCAGCCCCAGAATTATCAAAGCCAGGCTTAGGAAAAGCTAGTTGAATCAAATCAGAGGTCATTAACAAAGGTAACATACGTTATGAATTGTTACAGACGTCACCAAATTTCAAAGGCATATGTAATTATGAGCAGAGCAACAAATACAGTAGTTTCAATCAAAAACCATTAGTAGGTACGGAAAATGAAATATAGATGCAAGGAGATGAACAGCTTAATAGTCCTTGCATCTAATTAATCAGTGAGCTGATTAATGAATTGTACATATTTTAAATGTGTCCACAGAATCTTTTAAAAGCGAGCGCTCTTCTGGGCACCAAACCCAGTGGGGGACCCCAGGGAGACCCGGCCGCCGTCCGCGACTTGCATGGAGCTTCTCCTCTACGGCAGTGCCGACCCTGAGCAAGCAGGTCGATAAGTGAACAGGACAATTTCAGACCACAGCAGGGCTCTGAATCGAGGAGCAGAGGTTTACATGCTGGGGGTGTATGGCAGGAGGCTGTGTGAGTTTGGAAGCCAGGACAGGCCTGCTGAGGGACAGCTGGCTGGTGCCCACAGGACAAGGCCAACTGAGCAGACTCCAGAGTATGCTCTGCGGGCTCAGGGCCCAAGGGCGGGGGGTGGGGATGGGGGTGAGCCGACTGCTTGGTCCACGAGCAAATGCGGAGGGGATGAGGTCAAGGTAAGGGCAGGGGTCACTGTGGTGCAGGGTCAGGGCCACAGGTCAGGACGGAACTGGTGCAAAGCTTTAGCAGGGACATCACGAAACCTGATCATGCCCTAAAGGTCCCCGTGGTTACGAGCCGTGAACTACTCCAATAAGAGACGGCACAGGAGGCGGGGAGGAGGGTGGATTCCAGGCGTGGCGAGGGGGGCAAGTGAGGGGGGCAGTGGACCCCGGGCTGTGCCGTACTTTAGTAAGTAAGTTAAACATCAGATCCTGACTCCCAGTGTTTCGTGTGAACAACCTACAAGATTAAATTCCAAACAAGTTTACAAAAACGGAGGTCGATGATGGGTCAGGTGGATCTCAATTGCTGCCACTAATTAGGACGAAAGGGGTTAACTGGATGCCCTTGGCGAGGGGGCTCTTGGAAAGGCTACAGCCCTGGAGTTGCCCTGTTCCATCCACATCACGCCTGCTACGAGGAAGGGCGTTAAAACGTCCCTTCTTACTGCTCAAACAGCCCGAGTTGGAACGGCTCTCCCTGAGTTTACAACATCAGGCATTATAACGATATGATAACTTGTTGTATTTATCACATTTTCCTGGACCTTCCTTTTTAAGAGCTAAACCTCGCCTCATAGACAATATCTATCGAAATATTTTGACTTCACATTCCCAAGCAAAGAAGAATCACAGAACACTGAGGAAACTGACCACCAGAACTCTGAGTCTTTTCCTCTCGAGAAAGTTTTGAGTGCCACTGTGTCCTCGTTTCTGGCCAGGTGGCCCATTCATTCATGCCTGAAGATTCACCATGAAAATGTTAGAAAAAAAATTAATGCCTATTTATTTTTGAGAGAGAGAGAGAGAGAGAGGGAGAGAGAGAAGGAGCAGAGGAGGGGCAGAGAGAAGGAGAGAGAGAATCCCGAGCAGGCTGCTTGCTGTCAGTGCAGAACCCGACAAGGGGCTTGATCTCACAAGCCATGAGATCATGACCTGAGCCGAAATCAAGAATCAGATGCTTAACTGACTGAGCCACCCAGGTTCCCCCACCATTTTTCAAAATAATAGGAAGGTCTTAATTTTGGCACCTTTCACAGACCCCTGCAAGTGACAAAACCAGGAAAAAGGCAACCAGAGCTAAGCTTTGCAAAGGTGAAAGCTGACAACACCCTGCATATTTTTAAGGACTGATGCTTTACAAAACAGGAGAGATTCTTTCAGCTCCCCCAGTTAAACTCAGGGACGGTGTGCTTTTTATTTCCTTCTTCAAAACAGGCCCTCTGTCCTTTCCTCCCATTCTCCCTCAAGACGTGATGCAACGTTTCGTCCCTGATGAAGTCTGTCCTTATTGCTCGAAGCCAAGTTCAGTAGTTGCCCTGAATGACCAAGGTGCTTCCTCTGTACCCCCTGCAGCACAGCCACAAAGACAGAATGCTTCAGGTGTGCCTGGCTCTGTGCTGTGAGACAACCTGAGCTTCATGACCACTCTGTGAGGCCGTATACTGTACCTCCCTTATAGACAGCAGGGTCTGAGAGTCAGGGAAGCACACTGGCTTGCCCACGTTTGCACACCTAGAGTGCTGTTATGGTCAGAAGATGGACCGTGTGTACTTGGGTTACTCCCTCCTGAGTCCCACGGGGCACTCTCATTGTCAGGGGTACGTGTTTCTCACCAATTGGGAATTCTCACTATTGGGAATTTTTATTGGGAATTTCTTTCCCAATAGAGACACATATTAACTACAAGGTACAGTTTAGAAAATATTATCCATACTTTCATGGTTTTCTCTGGAAAATCCACCACTCTTAAAAACTTTAAACATCTGAAAAAACACTCTGGAACTGTGGCTGCAGCAGCAATAACAATGGAAATAGCAATGATTGTGATGGTGGTGATGGTGAGGATGATGGTGATGATGGTAATGATGGTAATGATGATAATGATGATGGTGATGGTGGTGGTGATGATGGATAGTGATGGTGATGATAGTGATTGTGATGATGGTGATGGTGATTATGGTGATGGTGATGATGATGAGAATGATGGTGATGGTGATGGTGATGATAGTGATGATGGTGGTGATGATGGTGATGGCGATGGCGATGGTGATGACAGTGATGATGGTGGTGATGATGGTGGTCATTATAGTAATGATTATGGTGATTATGATGGTGGTGGTGATGATGGTGATGCTAATTATGGTGATGGTGATGGTGATGATAGTGATGATGGTGGTGATGATGGTAGTGATGATGGTGATGGTGATTATGGTGATGGTGATGATGATGATAATGATGGTGATGGTGATGGTGATGATGGACAGTGATGGTGATGATAGTGGTTGTGATGATGGTGATGGTGATGGTGATGACAGTGATAATGGTGGTGATGATGGTGGTCATTATAGTAATGATTATGGTGATTATGGTGATGGTGATGGTGATGATGATGATAATGATGGTGATGGTGATGATAGTGATGAGGGTGGTGATGGTGGTGGTGATGATGGTGATGATAGTGATGATGGTGGTGATGGTGATGATAGTGATGATGGTGGTGATGATGGTCATGGTGATTATGGTGATGGTGATGGTGATGATGATGATGATAATGATGGTGATAGTGATGCTGATGGTGACGATAGTGATGATGGTGGTGATGATGGTGCTCATTATAGTAATGATTATGGTGATTATGATGGTGGTGGTGATGATGGTGATGGTGATTATGGTGATGGTGATGATAGTGATGATGCTGGTGACGATAGTGATGATGGTGGTGATGATGGTGCTCATTATAGTAATGATTATGGTGATTATGATGGTGGTGGTGATGATGGTGATGGTGATTATGGTGATGGTGATGATAGTGATGATGGTGGTGATGATAGTGATGATGGTGGTGATGATGGTGATGATGACTATGGTGATGGTGATGACAGTGATAATGGTGGTGATGATAGTGGTCATTATAGTAATGATTATGGTGATTATGGTGATGGTGATGGTGATGATAGTGATGAGGGTGGTGATGGTGGTGGTGATGATGGTGATGATAGTGATGATGGTGGTGATGGTGATGATAGTGATGATGGGGGTGATGATGGTGATGGTGATTATGGTGATGGTGATGATGATAATGATGGTGATAGTGATGCTGATGGTGATGATAGTGATGATGGTGGTGATGATGGTGGTCATTATAGTAATGATTATGGTGCTTATGATGGTGGTGGTGATGATGGTGATGGTGATTATGGTGATGGTGATGATAGTGATGATGGTGGTGATGATGGTGATGATGACTATGGTGATGGTGATGATGATAATGATGGTGATGGTGATGGTGATGATGGACAGTGATGGTGATGATAGTGGTTGTGATGATGGTGATGGTGATGGTGATGACAGTGATAATGGTGGTGATGATGGTGGTCATTATAGTAATGATTATGGTGATTATGGTGATGGTGATGGTGATGGTGATGATAGTGATGATAGTGGTGATGATGGTGATGGTGATGGTGGTGATGGTGATGATGCTGGTGCTTATAGTAATGATGGTGGTGATGGTGATGATAGTGGTGGTGGTGATGATGATGGTGATATGGGAAGCAACACTATTTTTCTGAGTGTTCACCATGTACTACTCATTATTCCAAGTTCTTACCTCATACTTAACTCATCAAAATCCTACGAAGGAGATACCCTTATAACCCACATTTTATAGTTGAGGAATCTGGAGTAACCTGTCCAAACTTATTTGGTCGATATGTAGAAAAGCCAGCATCTTACCCCAGGTGGCCTGACTAAAGAGTAATATTAATTTCCAGTTCCTTTCTCATTGGTATGTGTAGTGGTATTATGATGTCCACAAATTGCTAAAAACTGCTCCCATCAAGAGGTGGAGTCAAATTCTCCTCCTGGAATGTGGGCTGGACCTAATGACTCGTATCTGATGAATGGAATCGAATGGAAAAGACTACATCATAAAAGGTCTTATGACTTTGTACTAGTTCTCTTTCTCACTTGGCTCACTTGCTTCTGGGGCAGGCAGCTGTCCTGCCATGGAGATCCCTCTGGAGAGGCTCATGTGGTGAGGAACTAAGCTTTTGGCAACAGATGTGTGAGGGAACCACCTTGGAAGTGGCTCCTTCAGCCCAGTTAAGCTTTCGATGAGAGGTCAGCCCGTGCCGGCAGCTTGACCGTAACGTCACAAGTGACTCTGAGCCGGAACCATCTGACTGAGCAGCTCCTGGATTTCTGACCCACAGAAATGCTGTGAGACAATGAATGCCTGTTGTTTTAAGCTGACAAGTTTGGGGTAACTTGTTATATCGCATTTGATAACTAGTGCAGTATATTTCCTTAGTGGATGAAGGGAGCTTCCAGGAAGCTCTGTGAAGATCATCATTGGGCGTTCCTTAGCCTATGTGATATAATCCTACTTTCATTAAAGTTCAATGACCATCACATTTAGATAACTTGGTAAAAATTTAGCAGTGGTGGAAATGGTGAGAGTATTATCACATTATTGAGATTTTGTTCTGCAAAAGATGAAACACCGTGATGGGGGGATTCATTGTACGCAGTTGTGACTCTTCAACCCACGGGCTAGGCTGGACATTGAGAGCTAGCCAGTCTTTCTGCCTCTGGGGAGGGGAGTTCTTAAACCATTTGTTCTTTTCATGTCAACTTCTAGGGAAGAATACTCTTCAAATATCTTAGAAATGCTGTCGAGTTTTCCGAAAGGCCAAACTGGATTACCGCGGCTCTTAGTGGAGGGGAAAGAGAGAACTGTAGGGCTGGGCAGCTCTTAAGTTCCGTGCGAGGGTGCTGGCACGGTGCCTGTAGGGACCCTGTACTGACGGGGCTGCTGGGCCGTGGCCAGCCAGCACCCATGCAGAGCGAATCTTGCGCCTCTACACCAGGCCCTCCCGGGTTTTGGTTGAAAGCAGAGGCTTTTCCTTTATAAGCGGACCTTATTTGCATGAAGGGTCAGTCCTGAGTTTATATCAATAATACAAAGAAGAAACATGTTCCCCCAGGTGCAGCCAGCCCGGGGCAGAAAGAGGTGCTGGGGTGGGAACATCGGGGAGGCGGCACACCCGGCTCCAAGCCTCCACACGAGGACGCACACGGCTACCGTCACACCTCTCTGGAGCGCTGTCCTTAGGCCCTAAAAGTCTGGATCGGCAATGCACGGAAAGGCTTTCCCCACGCCGAAGTCTGGTGGATAAACAGGCTCTTACCCAAGAGCGACCTCAAAGTTTAAAAGAACCCCTACATCTCTCGGTCTTTCCACAAATTCTGGAGAGGCCACTGCAGACAGTGGCACCCAGGGGGTCCCCAAGAGGCAGAAATGGAGGATGGGGACACCTCCCCATGGTGGCAAGAGCTCTATTCTAGCTCCAATGAAACTCACTTCAATAAAACCAGCCAATAAATTTTAAAACACACAAAAAATCTGACTCCAATCATAAAGAGGAGATTTTTTTTTTTAAATTTTTTTTTCAACATTTATATATTTTCTTTGGGACAGAGAGAGACAGAGCATGAACGGGGGAGGGGCAGAGAGAGAGGGAGACACAGAATCGGAAACAGGCTCCAGGCTCTGAGCCATCAGCCCAGAGCCTGACGCGGGGCTCGAACTCACGGACCGCGAGATGGTGACCTGGCTGAAGTCGGACGCTTAACCGACTGCGCCACCCAGGCGCCCCAAGAGGAGATTTTTTTTAAACAATAATTTCTTTTCTGTTTTAAAAGTAATTTCCCCCTTAGACCTCACTTAACCAAGGAGCTGTTCCATTTCTTTCTGTTTTTTTAATAATGAGGTTTACCAAATTAAAAATAAATTCAGTATGCCAAATGATTTAACGATTCAGTGCAATAAAATTCTACTGGCTCCTAGCTTACCAGGGCCGACATCTACTGCACAAAGTAAGCCTCGCTCTAAAATTGCCTTTGCGTATCATGAGTGATACATCTCCTAGTTAATTCACAGCACTTTTAGAATGGCACAAGTTAGGGTCAGAAGACCTCAAGTTAATGTAATTACAGCTCCCTTATCGAACGAAGCAGGCTAGGGTTTTGTGAAGCAATGGTTCTCCCAGGGTAGCCCCTGCGCCAGGCATCACCTGGGCACTGTTAGGAATGCCACCTACGGGGCCCCACCCCAAACCTACCGAATATTACAGCTTGGGGGAAAGGAATCAAGATCGCCGTTTTAACAAACCCTCCGGAAGTTTCTGATGCAGCTGAAGTTTGAAACCGCTATTTTTAAAATTTTTTTTAAAGTTTATTTACTTATTTGAGAGAGAGGAAGTGAGAAAACAGGGGAGGGGCAGAGAAAGAAGGAGAGAGGGAGAATCCCAAGCAGGCTCTGCAGTGCCAGCACGAGGCTCGAACCCATGAACCGTGAGATCGTGACCCGAGCCGATATCGAGAGTCAGACGCTTAACTGACTGAGCCACCTAGGCGCCCCTGAATACACCATCTTAAAGGACGGGTGCACCCTCCCGTTCAGGTACCTTCGAACAGCAAAGGGCCTGCGGCCATACATGTCACTACAGCCCCAGGAAGGAGGGATTGGACAGGGCCCGCCTGAAGGTGCTGGCAGGATACTTACTGTGTGTGCATATGTACGTACGTACGTACGTGTGTGTGTGAGTTCACGCATATACCCACGCACGTGTGTGTCTGGAGACAGAACACGAGCTGGTCACTGTGCCACTGTTCATGGGATCTCTGGCTGGCGACGGGCCGTACGCATGCTCAGGAATGGAAAACGGACATAATGCAGTTCACGGACTGAGAAGGAGCAGGCTCAGCCCCGCGTGCAGTTTTCTGATGCTGCCCTGGGAACACGGTGCCAGGTGCCCCTCCCAGCTTCACGTGGGGGACACTAACGAGGCGCCAAGCGGTTTTTCCTGGCCCCAGTGGGGCCCTAGGAGGTTAGACAGCTTACGTCTATGCACTTGTGTACGTCCCAGTACAAAGAAAGGTAACGTATGATTGTCTGTGGAGACAGCAAGCAGCACCGTGTTTCTTGGTTTCAGACCCTATTTTCTCAAGATTCGGAACATGACGTCCAGCTCACGGTGACTTCGTCTAAAAGACCACCACCAGCCTCCGGGACTCTACGCACCCTGCGCTCCATCCAGGCCCGGGCCACCCGTGCTGGCTGAGACCCGGGGACGGGGGCTCAGGCGATTAACGCAAGGCCCTCCAAGTACCCATGGGACCTGCACCGTGATGACGGGCATTTTGCGAACACGCCCCTTGGGGCTCCTGACCTCCAGCCAGTTCCCGGGCACTGACGATCCTCGTCAGGAACAGCGCCAGGTCCGCCGGGCGCTTCTCTGCGAGCTCATCCTTCCCGCCGGCGTATCTCCACCCACAGGCCCCCTCCTCTTGCCTATGGTCTCCGTGCGGTGCAACGTTGTGCCAGGTCGCACCTCTGGCTCTGGGGCCGCACCTCGGCCAGCCACACTCACGTCCCGCCGGTCCCCCGTTCGGACCCCTGGGCCTCTCTCTGCTGAGACAGGGTCCCGCATCCCTCACGCCGGCACCTACCACCCTGCTCCTACCCTGCAGCATTCCCCCCTCCCCCGCACCGAGCCTGCCCCCTGCTGGGACGTCCACGTGTCTCTTCCCTCCAAGTCCGGCCCATCCACGCAGGTCCCCACGACGTCCCTTTGCTCCCGGAGCCCTCACCGAAAACTTGCTCCTAACATGATCTTTCTGCCGTTCTGAAACACAGCGGTGTGTCCACTAAAAACTCCCTTCAGAAATTAATGTGTTCTGCACCCCATTCGCTTTTAAACCACGCCGCAACCTGTGTAAAAAGTCCGCACCTAAGGAAGACTAAATACCTTAGTCACGACAATCGCGCTCCTGGCGACAAGCAGAAGCGGCCTCCCCGCAGGCCACTCTGTGGGTCTAAACGAGAGGCCAACACAAGTCATCTGTGTCTGGCAGGTTCTAACACGTCTGCTGTTGGCGCCCACACTTCCGGAGAGGAAGGTATTCTGGGCACGTGGTTTTGCTCTCACAGAGCATTTCTATGGAAAACAGCAGTCAGACAGTAATACAGGCCCAAGGTGACCTCATTACCAGAATTTGTTCTAGTTGTCATTAGACATACCACACTGTGTCACTCAAAACGCGAAAGAGAGAAAAGATACTGACACGTAGCAGCCGCGATTAGAGATGAGAAACGTAGTTATGCCGCAGAACCCCTCGGTTAGACGGGAGTGTGCCTCGTGCCCAAGACTCAGTCGCCTTCAGACCTTCCCTGTGGTCTCCGAGGCTCTCCCCTTCCACCGTCCTTACTTTCTCCTTCTGTGCAGGGCACGCGAGGGCGTCTTCCGCGTGCCGCAAGGCCAGCGCTGTTCTGGAGCGCACTCCTGAGACAGGTGTCTGTGAGGGGCCGCCAGGCCAAGTACCAGGAGCAAGAAAACCCAGCCCGACCTCCCCCACGGTGAACAAGAATGACTCAGAACCCACTTCTGCCGACCCTGTTTGTGAGCGCTCTAAGGCCCCCCCAGGTACCTGGAACGCCTCCCGCCCCGACCGAGGTACTTGGAGCAGAAGTGTGGCAGAGGCGGTCGAGCCCTAGCGAGAGAATTCCAAGACGCTTGCCCCACGTGGGTGACGGCACTCGGTTCCCAGCAGGCGTCGCTCTACGGTGCCCTCACCCACAACCGAGCGAGGCCTGGAAAGGGCGCCGCAGCGGCAAACCGTGCGTTAGGTTAACGCGTTAAGCAGCTCGTGGGCTCTAACGCTGGATCCCAGTTACAACTGCAACGCCCCCAAACCTGCACGTGCCCCCAAACCTGCATTCCTGCCAGAATAACTCCATTGCTTTGGCTTAAGTACTGTACCTTCTCAGAGAGCTGAAGTGGGTGGTCAGCAGGGCAAGCTTAGCAGAGGTGAGTTTGTCTGACCTTTTTAGACGTGGTTTTCGCAGGGGTGAGGCTCAATGAGGCGGGTGGGAGGAGGGGCAGTTATTCTGGGAGCCCTCGCAACCCAGCACTGCTGTGGCCCGAGGGGAGCGGGGACTCAGCGCTGGGTGGCTGGGTTTCCCTGTTTCCCCAGAGAGCCAGAGCCAGCAGCGGAGCCCAGACACGGATGGGACAAGACAACTCTGCCCAGCCACCCCCAGTGGAAGGAGGGAGGGACGGAGGATGACAACTAGGTTCACAGGCACCAGAGCAAAGAGCCCAAGCTGAACGTGTACTAAGGAACACGGTGCTTTCCAGCGAGGAGCAGTGACGAAGGACCCGGAGAGTCTCACCGAGAATGGAAAGCTAGTTCCAACTTTGCGTCTGTGGCCAGCTAGCCCATCGGACCACGGCAGGTGTCCAGGAAGCAGGCCACGCCCAGGCCCCCTGGGAGTCCGGCTCCAGGGGCAACATGCTTGCCTGGAGGTGCCTGTGGTATAGACACCTGAGCGCACGCACCCTGGTCTGGCGCAGCCTCACTCAGCATGTCCCTTGCTTGTGGGGCCTGGGCCCCACGGATGCGTTCCTCAGAGGCACTGGCTACCTCACAGGAGGCAGGCGCCAGCGTCCCCGCGTCCCCGGGCCTAAGGCTCTCTCCAAGGACGACCCTGCAGGCCCCCGACAAGCCCGGTGCACAGCCAGGCGCCCGTTCCACCTTTCTCAATCCTGTCTCTCTTACGAGCGTGGACCCCAGGGTGGCTGTGGGCTCCAGGAGGCGGTGCGCGAGGAACGCACGTGGAAACCACCAGCCTTCGGAGATGCCGTCTTTTAACCAGAAACAGACTCTCTGGATTCCTGCTGCTGCTGCTGCTGCTGCTGCTGGCTGTTCTGAATCACTGCCGGACACACGTTCGCCTCTCCTGCTGTGGGATCTGGGCTCCGTCCCGGCCCTTCCCGGGAAACGTCCCTGTCGGCCTCCTGGTCACCGGCACATGCTCCCAAAGCACCAGGGGCTCCGGCACGGCCCCACGCGTGTTCAGAGTCAGGGCGTGCCTCTGCCTCCTGACGACCCAAGGCTCACGGGGCCCCCGTGGGAGCACGCGGCCTTGACTGCTGCCACAGGCCCGGGGCTGCTGAGGGACTTGCTCACGGGGCAGCCGGTGAGCGCCAGCACGCGGGGCCTGGGCCAGGAGGGGAGGCTCCCGCGGGGGGACCTGAGCCCTTGCAGAGCCCCCTGCTCACGAGGGGCCCGAGACGCCAGTTGGCTGTGGTCCCTGCAGGCCTGGAGAGCGGAGGGCCTCGTGGGCCCCACGGCACGGGGCCCACAGCAGACCAGGGACGGGCTTCAGAATAAACAAGTGGACGTGGGACCACGGCTGTTTCGGAAGCCACAGCCCCACCCACCTGCCACCTGAGATACTACGTGTGATATTTTTGAAAATTTCACTTGGTAATTAAATAAATTAATATACGGGAAAGTTGTGAAGGCGACTGTAAAGACGAGAACAGTGAAAACCAAACAGTGCTATATTAAACTTTAGAAAACAATACAGTCCTGCAAGATAAGACCTTCCCCAGCAAGTAACGAGGGCTGGACCTTCTTGGCCTCTGAGCGTGAAGTCCTCTGTCACTGACGGACGTGGACAGTGTGACGTCGGGAACGGAAGCAGGCAGTGAGCCCTCGGTGGCCTCTGACCCTCAGGGCGGTTTGGGTGAAAGCCTCCGTGGTCGAGCGTGGAAGAGGCACCCTGTGGAGTGCGTCAGCAGGATCTCACGGGGCCACCTCATCCCAAACAGCCATACTCGTGAGATCACGGTTCACCGTGCTAGGTGTTTAATAACACGTCAAATAATACACAAAGCCGGAAGTCAGAGCTATTCACAACCTTCCTTCTTGGAAAACACCAGCAGAGGTGGGGTCTCATCTAGGTTGTAGCTCACGGTCCCCGCGCCAGGGGGTCCCTGGGTCAGGTGCGTTGGCGTCTGTGCGGTTCCCAGGCAATCTCTTGCGACGCGTCAGGAGTCTGGGCCTGATTCCCACGAACTCCTAAACTTAAGAATGGACGCCGAATAAAAAGATCCTTTATCATTTAGGAAGCACGAAAAAAAAATATCTTCTGTATCGCCGGCGTGGCCACCTTCCGCGGGCATGTCCCCACGGCCCCTCTCTGGCGGGCGGGCTGGGCCCAGACCGCGGCCCCTCCTCGTCTCGCAGGCCCAGCTCACGGGCCAGTTTCCCAAACTTTTTCCCGCACCGTATGATGGTCCGCTCACAAGATTTTCCATCAGAACATAAATGGATTCAGATTCCTCTAAAGAGTAGGTTTCCCGTATCGGTGCTCCGGTCCACGTTACGATTAAGTCCAAGGACGCAGAGGAAAATAGGTTTTCTTCCTAGGTGGTGTGCTTGATGAAATGAAAATAGTATCTAAGCGCCAACCAGCGTCTGTGGGAAAAAAGGCCTACGAGCCCGTCCCCGCACTTGGTCAGAGCTGACACGCTCACTTGGGTTTCGGTTTTGTTCCTTCTAGAAAAGCAATTTCTGCGATGTACCCACCCGGGACCAGGGGGCTATGGAGGAAGCAGCACGGCAGCAAGCCTCCCAGGGCTCCCAGAAACATACCAGCTCAGTCATCTCTCCGGCCAGAGACTCCGAAGTCACCCAGGCAGGAGGGCGGGCGCTCCCTACCCCTCCAGCCACGGCTTCAGCCCTTCGAGGCCACTGCCGGCCAGGACCCCTATGCAGATTCACACTGCCCATCGGAGACTCGTGTTGTCCACCGACAGGACGGAAGGGTGCAGGGCTGAGCAGAGGGTCCCCCAAACACCCACAGCCGGTGGGGAACCGCACACCGTGGCAGGCTTGGCGACGATCCCCGGCCACCATACCGGCACTCAGTGACGTCTCCACAACGTGACGTTACTTGACTGCCCCGTGCTCACAGGCACGCTACAGTTTACACACGAGGTGGTGACCTGAAAAACCCATCGTTAGGCTCAGCATATTAGCGAGTAGTGTGCTGGGTGGTACTTCCTTGAAACCAGCAGAACAGACCCGATATATCAATGTTGTTTTCATCCTCTTTAAATATTTGCAACACGGCAGCCCTCCACTACAGGCCACCAACCATCTTCTGCTTCTAGAGGGAAAGTAATTACGCAGCTTAAGGGCAGACGCGTGCTCTGAGCTGTCTCAGCGAGCTTTATTGGGCGCAATTTACAACCTACTATTGTTTCCTTTCCAATTCATTTCAATAAGAAGCATAGTGAAGTTTCTAGCATTTCCATCCTTAAATCTGACGAAACACAAACAAGCTGACAAACACCAGCATTGCCTCCCCGGAGGGGTTCGGGACCAGGAGAGGCAGGGAGGTCCTGGAGGGATGGGGCCCGGGAGCCACAGGGAGGGCCCGGAGGGGTCAGGACTGGGAGCCGCAGAGAGGTCCTGGAGGGTGTGCGGCTGTCTCGCCACTGACACGTCTCTGCACCAGTGGCTTCACCTGTGCACACGTCGGATCCCTCGTTCGCAACATTAACGGTCACGCTCCCAGCATAAAAATGCCGTGCGATAATTCTACACTTTCTATCCACTTTATTCGCATCTGACTTTCCTAAGACCTGCCTGTCTCCGAGGGATTAATTTCACCAGCCTGGCCACATCTGGGAGATAAAAATGCCCTCTTGCACCAGGAAAATTGCCCACCTCTACTCAAACAGCATTTAGTAAACACATCTTGACATTTGGAGCCATAATCCCGGATCTCCGTCGGGCAGCAGCTGCAAAGGACCAGAGGCACCAGTGCTTCTTGATCCCTAGAAAGCACGTGGGGACAGCTCACAGGCGGTTCCCTGTCCGCGACAGCAGGAACGGCCCGTGGGGTTCCGCCCCAGGGCTCACCCCTGAGCACGCGGTTTCGCTGCCCGACACAAGGACAGACCCGACATGCTCACACCTGGACGCATACAGGAGAAACCATCCATCAAAACCCATTCTCTGGCGCATACTGAAGTTGAGGAAAAACAAACTTTTTAAAGTAGACTTTCAAGAATATGATTAAGAATTACCTATTGGTTCGATCAGATTGCTTTGATAAGGCTCACCTAACACTGATGCAGACTTTTGTGCACAGAGGTTTTGTTTTCTCACTGGGCCTACACTCTTTCCCTCCCACGGCCAAGCCACGAGGAGCCACGCAGCCCGTTAAAGACCGAAGTGCCCTGGTGAGCCACAGCCCCTGCCACATCCGGGGGGGGGCTGGCCGGGCTCCACACCCAGTTTCCGAGCTCCCAAGCACCCCGTGGGGCAGCCAGGCCGGTCCGATTTCCTCGCATTGCGTGGGGAGGACCCCCTTCCTGGGCCTGGCCCCGCGCTCCTGGCCCGGTGTCGGCCTCTTGGCTGTTCTGCTCGGAGCAGGGCAGCTCGGGCCCGGGCCTGTCCAGGTTCGGATCTAGGCTCCCACGGGCTGCTCACCCTCCCTCCGCAAAGGGCAAACGGGACCCCACCCGCTGCTTTGTGCTGGTCACGGGAGCACCGTGATGAGGGGCCCTCGGGGTCCAGGCCCTGCATCGATCGGCCCTCTGCTCACAAAGCACCCCCCCCCCCCCACTCCCTGTGCCCTTCTTTCCCGGCACGTGGCTCTGCCAGACGAAGTTAATGAGAAGTCAGTTCAGATGCCACGGGAAAGGCCTTCCAGGAAGTGTCCGGCCCCAAAGACAAACCCCACATCTCCCAGCAGGACATCTGCACTCTAAGTCAGGCGTTCAGTCGCTGTGCCTCTGAGGACACAGGCCTGAGTGCTGACGGTTTTTGTTTTCATTGTAAGGATTAGCTAGGGGACCTGGAGCCCATTTGCTCCTGAGCCCCTCCCTCCTTCCTCCCTCTGAAAGCCCGTGCTGTCTATCCTGTGCCAATGAACGGCGAACCCGAAGAAATGAACCTGGGGGAGACGGGACCCTACTCAGACAGGGAAGCTGGGAGGAAGCCCCAACAGCTGCCTGGGGCACGTGAGCAGTTCCCAGAGGAAAGGGAGGTCCTGCTGGGGCTGGGAGGGTGGGGGTTACCAGGACTGCAGGTGTCAGGGCAGAGGGTGGGTGGGAAAGTTAGAGGCCTTCGGAATAGCATGTGCAAAGGCCACGGGGTCAGCGAGGGGCATGTCCTTCATCGCAGACCCGCCTCCACGATGACACTGCTTTGAGAAGCCCGGCGCAGAATCCTACCGTGAGCCCGACCGAGGCCCTGGGCCCTGGGGGGTTGTCACCAATTCTAGCCTGCCCCAGCCTGGTACTCAACCTGGATGTGAGGTCTTCTGACCAGAACCCGTTCAGAGTCCACGAGGCCCTGACCAGACTTCATTCTCCAGGAACACTTAAATGTCTGTCTGTCTCACTGCCCCAACTTCCTCAAAAGCAGTGCTTTCTGAGGCGCCTGGTGGCTCCGTCGGTCGAGTGTCTGACTCTTGGCTTCCGCTCAGGTCATGATCTCAGGGTTTGTGGATCAAGGCCTGTGGGGGGCTCTGCGCGGACAGCAAGGAGCCTGCTTGGGATTCTCTCTCCCTCTCTCTGCCCTCCCCCCTGCCACTCACTGTCTCTCTCTTAAGAAGTAAAATAAATACATTAAAAATAAAGGCCGTGTTTTCTGCTGAGTAAGTGGGCCGCACGCTCCTGACCGAACGCCGTGTCACAGAGCACTGTCCGGTGAGCTTTCTGCCCTGACGGGACGCTTTATAACCTGGAGCATCGTCAACACGGTAGTCTCTTGCCACAAGTGGCTCTTAAGCGCTTGGAATATGACTGGTGTGGTGGAGGTAAGTGGCCACGGGTGGCTCGTGGCTGCTGTACCGAACACCACAGGTCTAGCACCTCTGGTCCGTGGGTTCAGTTTGGTGCAACGAAGCCTTAAGAGCTAAGATAAAGGGCCATCCAGAAGCCATTAGCGCTGCACCTTGTACTGGTAGCCACGTTACTCGTGGCTGCATCTGTGAAACCATTCGTTCTCCTGTAGAAACACCGTCAATGGTCTCTCAGGGCCACAGATGTGGACTCCTGTCCCGGCCACCGCTGGGCAAGGACGGCAGCTGCTGGTTTTATGGCTTCTGCCTGCCTCTTGACAGAAGACCGTCCCGACAGCAAGCCAGGATGTCACCTGAAGAAACACTGGAGGGGACCCCACACACCAAATGGCAGGACAGGGAGGAGACGTGCACACACGGGGACTGGGAGAGACACCCCAGGTCTCAGGTTTCTCAGACATGAGCCTTCCTCTACGTGGAAGTCTCATCTAGAACCTCATCTGAATGCTCAGTACTTAGCGGGTGAATGACACCATCGGGCTGCGTCGTACTCGAGACAAGCTGACTGCAGACCCTCGGGTGCTGTGACTTCAGAATACGTTTGTCACACCGTGAGCTAGATTACCTGCATCCAAACCTCAGGACTCGGGCATTTGTTTGTTTTTGAAAGACAGAGCAGGCAGGGGGAGGGGCAGAGAGGGAGAGAGGATCCCGAGCAGGCTCCACACTCAGCACAGAGCCCGTCGTGGGGCCCGATCCATGACCCGGGGGTCATGAGCTGAGCTCAATCCCCGAGCCGCCTGGGTGCCCTGGGACTCGGTTGTTTAAATAGAAGATGAAGGCTTGTGCCTCATTCTAAGAGATGGCATTTACCGCTATTTCCCTCTGAGTCAAGACCACGGGCCGCGATGACCCCTGGCAGTCGGCCATCGAGCGGGCTCGGCCAGCTGTCCCTAGCGCCGAGGTGGGAGCCACGTTTCCTCGTCACATCCTTTCACAGGAATCGTGCAGGAAACTGGCACACAGGGGCCAGGCTGCTCCAAGTCACCCGCAGCGGGGTCGGCACACAACCCCAAGTCGGGCCGGCCCCACCTCACGATGACGTCCCGTCGCACAGAGGCGGCCCGCTAGCTCTGCGTGCCACACGCGGACCTGCAGTCACGCGCTCGCTCGTTCATTCGGTCAGGCAGCAGCGAGCACAGCTGGTGACTCAGTTGGGACAGAAGGCGCAGGGGCAGCGCCTAGGGGAGGGGGTGAGAGGATCAGCGCGATCGGGTCCTCACCCAGGCCGCCGCTTGATAGCCGTGGGGGGAGATGAGGGACACTAGAACCCCTTGGGGGCAAATCACTCTGTGTCCCACGTCCCTAGTGAGTAGACGGCACCTCTCAGCCACACTCGTCCGACAAATGCACGAAGGAACAAGGAAAGACACAACTGAAATGACCACGTGGTACGTGAGGCTCAGACCAAATGTGGCGAATGTTGGAGGATGGAGGAGAGACAGAATCTCATCGCCCCCTCTCACCTTCCGGGCTAACGTAGGAGTGAAGAGAAAGCATAAAGGACAACGACACACCGTGAGTGGCAGGTCGAAGAGCCCAAGGCTGGCTCAGGGAGGTGCTGCTGGGGTCACGAGGGCCGGGCAGGGGGCAGATGGGAGCACGCCCGGGCACAGGGTGACTGGGAGGGGGACAGGCCCCTTCAAGGGCCTTGGCCAGTTCGTGGAGCCACGGAGTCGAAGGGCCCTCATGGACAGCCCCAAATCGAGCTGACGAGGCGGGCTGGAGCACCAGCCTGCCAGGTGAGTGCCCTGTCTGGCCCCGGCCTGGGGCCTCTGGTGGCACACACGACTGCCTGCACTTCGGTGGGCCTTCCCAGGCAAGGCGGGACCTCTACGGGGCAGGAGAATTCAGCCGAGGGGGAAAGACAGCAGGAGAGGGCAGTCGGGTGAAGCCGGGGGCCCGCCGTGGGCTGAGCTGTGTCCCCTCCCCAAGTCTGCATGTTGAAGCTCTGAGTCCCAGGGAGACAGGGCTCGGAGACCTTCAAAGAGGTGACCGAGGTTGAGCGGGGTCATGAGGGTGGGCCCTGGTCCCTTGTCACCGGTGTCCCTTCTGGAAGAGGAGGGCAGAGCACGTGAGGACAGAGGAGCACCGCATCGCGGACCTCCAGCCCCGGACTGCCAGCAGTCACGTCTGTTGCCAGGACGCCCGGACTGTGGGCGGCCATGCCAGCCCCGAAAGACGGATCCAGCAGGAAAGAGGCTTAACCGGGAGTTTCTGTCTGTGCCTCACCAGCGAGGGCCTCCTTCGTGGGCAGCAGCCGCGTTTAATTTGTGCTTATCAGCCTTCCCCCCACAACACTCCTAAGGTCACTGATAAAGGGGAATAAAATCTCCCCAGGCTCGCTCTCTCTTTTTTTAAAAGACAGCTTGCTTGTCTAATTACTTTGAGAGTATCTATTAATTTCATCATCCTCGCTGACTCAATCAGCCAACTGCATTTACAATTCTATAAACTGCAAAAATCATTCTACTGTCATATCATTCTAGGAACTTGTCAGCGCCTTGTAAAACCCAGCCGGTGTTTCTCCCTTCACTGAATTCCAGAAACTCTAGACTGAGCCAGAACAAACTGGGTCTAAACGGAAGCTGCTTCTTAGTTTCTCATTTAGAATGCCTGTGACTTGAATCCGTGAAAAAGGAAGAAATCGTTCCGTTAATGCTTCCGGTGTCCAATGCTTCCGGTGGGGGTAAATGATGGATTTTTATCACCAAAAAAAGAGACTGTTTGTGATGTTTGTGCCTGAGAAAAGTGTGCAGGCCTTCGGCGGATGAGGGGTGGAAATGTCCACGTACCCGCGTCCAGCCCCAGGGCAGAACCCTCGGACACGTAAGACGCACTCAGAACGGCCCTTAACGGAGCCCACATTTCCACACTCGGCTCCCACAGCCACGTGCTTGTCTCTTAGAAGCAGACATAAGTGAACCAACACATACCTGTAACGGGCCCTGTGCACTTCTTTGCTGCGGACAACACCTTACTTCACACACACACACACAAAGTAATTAAAAAAAAAAAATCAACCTTGGTTTTCACCATAGGTCTGCTGATCCCCTGCGTTACATTTCTCTGAGATAACAGATACAGGTGAATCTTCTCACTCTGCAGGCAGTCTAACTTTCAGGATCATATAATACTACATGCTCGCATGGGGAACACTTACCCCTTGCGTTTTGCTCTCCCTAGATTTGTTGCCATCTTTAAAAAATTCACGGCAGTATTTGATTCCCAGAGGTTGTATATACCATGTCCTTCAAGCAAATAAATGTGCATTTCACTTCCGTGACTCTGCGTTCACTTTCAAAGAATGGGTTAGAAGCGTCACCCTCCACTCGACCAAATTCCATCTTTAAAATGCTCCGTTCCGTTCTTGCAATGGCGGAATGCGTGATGGATGGTTTGAAGCCTCTCAGAGTATAAAATGTGGCGTGGAAATGCTAAATGCTAATATTCCACCAAGGGGTGGAGCAGGAGTGTGAGAACATGTCATTTCCTTCCCTCCTCAGACCACAGAATTTCCAGCTGGAGGAAGCCAGTCTGCGTCCAGGCCGCCAGAAAGTGCCGGGACCTGAGGCTGCCCGACTCTTTCTTAAGGTCAGCGCAGCTTATGATAATGAACATAGAAAGGTTACTATTGTTGTCTTTTGTTGATTTCTTCTAAAAAATGCAGAGAAGAGAAAGGTCACTAAGCAATGTGCCTAAGCTAGTTTGGAATTCACTAATCCAACACTGACTATAATAAAAAAGAGTGGGGACTGATAAAGCCCACTTCAGACGCAGAAAATAAGATTAGAAGTGGCGTTCTGATTTTCAAGCTGTCTTTGGAGACTTCAAAGATGTGGGGCAGGGAGCCAGGAAGGGACGGAAGCTCATGGAGCTTGGCCACAGAGCCAATCCGGAAACACTGACCCACCAGGAGCGGCCACCTGGGGAGCGGCAGCCGGCCACGTGGTGCACATGCTGAGCCACGAAACATCAGTGTTCGGTGCACTTGGTCCGAAGGGCCCGTAGGTGCAAATGTGTGTATCCAGAACGTGCCACGGCAGCCAGGTGGAAGCCATGTCTTCTACAAAACGTGAACGGAAGCAACCCCTCAGAGGCTGAGGCGGTCCCACGCCGGACTTGAATCCGTCTCCGTGGAGCACTTGGCAAAAGGCATGGGAGTAATCGTGGCTGGGGGGACGGCTGTCCAGGTAAACGCTGTCCAGCATCCCAGTCTTCAGGCTCCTCTCTCGTTTCTGACATTAGCTGCTCGCTGCTCCCGCAGCCCCTTCCCTGTGGCATGGCTTCCCGCCTCGCGCCTGAATCTCCACAGCCAGGCCACCGGCTAGGTTTACGGGACATCCGTAAGACAAGGTCCACGAGACATCCGTAAGAAAAGGAACCGACACTGTTATGTTTTACGTGAAGTTACTGTAGTCCACGCCCTTTTCCTTTTTACGGAGAGGCAGAGGTCATCTAGACAATATGGATGGAAATGACAAAGAATGTATCGAGTTTTACAAACTTCTCCAAGAAGAGCCTGATCTGCCCTCCGGTGCTGCGTGTGGCTCGAACACCACCCGAAGCGCAGTCAGACCGACTTGGAGGCTCCCTGGGCAGAACGCGGCTCTCACATTCCAGAAACGCCCAGGAGTTTCCTCCTGCCCAACCCCTAAGTGCCAGCAGAGGCTGGTCCGGGGCAAAAACAAAATGACGGAGAACGTCTCTGTTGCAGCCATTTTTAGCATCCCCGCTCCTTCGCTAGATGTTTCTTCCCAATCGTGTGTCCACTGATGCTTTAAGAGCCTCCAATCCTCTTTCAAAGTAGCTGAACGGCGTGGAGGTGAGGGTGTGGCTGGGAGTGCTTCCTCGCACAGCAGCGTCCACGTCCCGGCTCCTCGTCAGCAGAAGGGCGATGGCTAGACGCAGGCCCCAGGAGTCTCGCCTGGGTCCAGGACAGGAACACAAACTGTGGCCACCTGGATGGTGTCACTGCTCTCCCGGGAGGAAACACCGAGGCTGCAAGTCACAAAGACACACACCCCCGAAAATTCAACAACTATCACGAATAATGATATTTTGTGGTAAGATGACCTTCCAGGCAAAATCCGTGGCACGTAGGTGGTTCCCCATGTCACCCATCCACCAGCTGGCACTGGTCAGCTTGGGCCACCGTAACAAAGGGCCACAGAGGGGGATGGGGGCTTGCACAATGACACTGATCATCTCCCCGCTGTGGGGGCGGGAAGTCCCAGGTCGCGGGGAGGGGAGGGTCACTTCTCCCGAGGTACTCTCTCCGAAGCCATCTTCTCGCTGTGTCCTCACAGAGTCTTTCCTCTGGAGCGTCCTGGTGCCCGTGTGACTAGTCTCCTCCTCTTGGAAGGAGGACACCAGGCACACCCGTTTAGGGCCTGTCCACAGGACTTTAACTTTTCCCCTCTTTAAAGGTTCTGTCTCCACGTATATCCGCTCCTGAGCTATCGCGAGTTAGAATTTCGACACAGGAATTTTGGGGACACGCAATTCGGCCCACAACAGATTAATTCACAGGGAGCCGAGTGATCTGTGCTGACCTGGTGGGGGTGGGGCAGGTACCGGTGGGGGGTGGCGACGGGGCCGGAGGCGAACGAAGGCCACAGGGAGGTGGGAGGTGTCGGTGTTTGCTCTGCTTCCCTCCAGCTGGATGTGCACCCACGCCCGTCACTGGAGGCCACGCCAAGGGTGGAGGACGAGGAGAGAACGGCCTCACGGACGGGGAGCAGCGGGATGAAAGGTGATGGGGAGACCCCGTGGGGTGCTTTCAAAAGTAAGTGCGCACAAGGCATCGTTGGGATCGGGTGATACTCCCAATCAAGAAGGGCCTTACGTACCCGGAGAAAGGATTAAAACAACCCAGTGGTCACGGAGACGTGAGGCAGGGGGGACACGGGGAGAAGACACCAGTAGGGAAAGACGTTCAGAGCATGGGGTGTCCAGGCGCGTGCAGAGTCCCCCACCCCACCACCACGTGCTTGATGAGTTCTGACGAATGAATGAATGAATGAATCCAGGATTACAGCAACCACGTGACGGCCCACGGGGGAAACACTGGGGGTCGCTCATGCCCCTTTCATCCCACAGAGAAGGAGAGCAGCGGTGGGGACACCCGGGCACAGGAGCCGCAGCCCCCACAGGGCGTGTGTGTGTTCAGTTTGGTCCCCCTCTGCGAGTGGATACACTGGGCTTGCCACGACGGCTTCATGTGTCCGGAACGACTAAGGTGCTATCTTATCGAAGGCTGTTTTTTAATTTTGGTTTTTATTTTTTTAATGTTTATTTTTGAGAGAGAGAGAGAGAGAGAGAGAGAGAGACAGAGCGTGAGCAGGGGAGGGGCAGAGAGAGTGGGGGAGACACAGAATCCAAAGCAGGCTCCGGGCTCCGAGCTGTCAGCACAGGGCCCGACGCGGGGCTCCAACCCACAAACCGCGAGATCATGACCTGAGCCGAAGTCGGACGCTTAACCCACTGGGCCACCCAGGCGCCCCTCAGGAAAAGGTTTAGAATTTTTATTTATTTTACAAGTTGCACCACAGCAACAGAGAAAATTGTCTTAAAAGACGAAAAATAGCCCACCACCCTCCACGCAGAGTTGATCTGTCTCCACTTAGGGCCATGAGGGCTGCAAAGCCACAGCCTCTTCGTTTATCTTCGCGCACTGGCACATGGTAGGCACTTAACAGATGTTTGGGATTTAGACAATGCCTCCGTAAACGTTTACTTCTGTATTCTCTTCTCGGCGCGTGTCTCTCGTGGTCTGTGCATCATAAGCTGTTTTTACTGTTAACTACATGTGCCAGGAAGTGTGATAAGCAAATATCTGTGATGATCAGTGAGTTGTCACCGATGCCGATGCCTTCAACCTTTTTCTGGAGTTGGAGACATAGACCTTCTCCTTTTACCTGAGTTTGCAAGTGACTCTTATTGACCCCAAAGTCGCTGGGAGGCTGGTGCTCGCAGACCCGTCCGGCCAGCCCGGGGCCCTCCCCCCTCGCAGAGCAGCAGCCCACAGCCAGCCTGCCCCAGGTGTCCTTGGACTCGGTGCCCACGACATTCCCTCCCAGTCTGGACGAGCCTCCTGGAGGGACTCACACAGAGTGTGGTATTGCAGACACTTTATAACATTCTCTCCAGGCTGGACTTAAAAATACCTTCATTAGTCACCACATTTGTCTACCTAACTTACAGTCTAGTGTTCCAGAGGCACAGTCACACACCATGCACCCTATTAATGGCCACCACTCACCTGAGGTCAGTGCCAACGAGGGATTTCCCCAAAGCAGTCTCCGTTCTAATGTTTTTAACATTTATTTATTTTTGAGAGACAGAGAAAGACCCAGCGTGAGCAGGGAAGGGGCAGAGAGAGAGGGAGACACAGAACCCGAAGCAGGCTCCAGGCTCTGTGCTGACAGCTCAGAGCCCCACGCGGGGTTCGAACCCACAAACCACAAGATCGTGACACAAGCTGAAGTCGGCCGCTTAACCGACTGAGTCACCCAGGTACCCCAAGCAGTCTCCATTCTAGAGAGCTATTTGCTGTTACCCAGGAGAAAGTTACTATTTTATTTCAAATGCAAACAAAGTTGGTTCAGCATTAGGGAGTGGAACTCATGAGTGAGGGATATAGTGGAGCGTGTGATTTGGAGTAACGGCACACGGAAAATATAACAGATAAACAAGTTTCCAATGATGAGGCTTCCACAATTATTAACAATAACTGACAGGACATTAAAAAAATTTTTTTAATGTTTATTTATTATTGAGAGACAGACACAGAGTGTGAGCAGGGGAGGGGCAGAGAGAGGGGGAGACACAGAATCCAAAGCAGGCTCCAGGCTGTTCACACAGAGCCTGACGCGGGGCTCGAACTCACAGACGGCAAGATCATGACCTGAGCCGAAGTTGGTTGCTTAACTGACTGAGCCACCCAGGCGCCCCCTGATGGGACATTCTTAACCAAAGGTCTTAGATGAATCAAGTCTTCCCACTGATGTAAAAACCATGACATCATGGTTTGAGTCTCAATGACATCACCATTGAGAGTCAGGACACGATTAACTTGTGGCCGGGGAGCACCTTTGCTGAGGACCCCGGCCGTCCCCGAGACACCCATGCTGCACCCCAGAAACCCTGTCCCTCCTCCGTCTAGGGTCTGCCCAGGTACAGGTCTAAGTAGCCCAGAGCTCTCTCCTGAAACCTTGCACGGGAGAGCACAGAAGACCACGTCGGGAATTGCATCTGGATTTCAGTCTGGAATCATGAGCATTGCGACTGCACCCTCATTACACATCTGACACTTCCTTGATTTTCACTTTCTCTACTTATGTGACCCCACTTCTAGAATTCACCACGCCCTTTTCTGACCTCGACTTCTGCACCGGCTCGTCCTGCTGGGACGCCCTCTCCTTTCTGCACGGCTGTCCTTCACAACGGCTCGACGCCCGTAGGCTCCGGACCCCCTCTTCTCCGTTCCCTGTGCCCCCACGCTGCTGCGAGCACCCTCCTGTTCACACCTTCGTCCCCAAGTCCAGGTGTGGTAGGGTGGCACGGGCGTGTAAGAACAGCCCCGCGCTCGGCGGCATCCCCGGCGGGCACACGGCCGAGTCTCAGTAGGGCTTGAAAAGGACGCCCGTCTCCTCCATGAGACCAGAAGGTCCGGTGGCCCGCCTGCCTCCACCCTGCAGTTCAGCACTTAGTCCGTGCTTCTGAGGAGCCCAGGATGGGTCCACAGATGCACTAACCTCCGTTTAAAGCCTAACAGCCCTGGAGGGTTCCCGGTCGGTCACACACACGACATCTTTTCTGCACTTGAAGGGGTAGAATCCCAGGGTGTAGAGTTCAGGTGAAGGCTCAGGGTAGAGCCTTGCATGGAAGATTCACACAAAACCGGGAAGCTCCCACCCACCAGCTTCTAGGGGTTGGCTCCTCTTCACAGCGACTCAGGTCAACCGTGAGTTTCACAAATACCGAGAACCATGGGAAAATTCAAGTTTTAGACAATTAGCCCCTCACTTATTTAGCATTAGTTAGGTAAAAGTTCTTTAAATCAGTATTTGACATACCCACATGAGTGCCCATTTGAGAGGTTTTTTAAACTTTAAATTGAAGTGTATTTTTTAAATATTGCTTAATTGCTATTTCTCTGCTACCTTAAGCAGAGTAGAAAGAACAGACACTCAGCTATTCCTGATGCCTCCGAGTCCCCGTTTCAAATATTAGCAGGTGCTCTTTGGTGCCACAGCAAAGGCCTTAGACACTGTTGAGACGAGGAGGACAGTCACCCCTGTTCCGGGTAGTCCCGGATGTGAAAGTGGAAGAATACCCCACTTTAAAAACATCTTTCTGCTTCAAGAAAAAATCACTTCTAACTACAGAAAATTTTAGAGGCTCACCAATTTATGAACACAGATGAGCTCACGGCCTACTTGAAAATGACCAGTGGTCACTACAGGCTCTGCGTGGTGTCTTCACCAATCGGAGCCCCACCTGCATGTCATTGCTCAAGAAAACGAAATATGCCTCTGCTTCTCCAGGATGGACAGGGAAGGGGGGTCCACAGAAGGACACGGTCTTAGTCCCGAGTAGATCCAGATTGTACAGGGAAGGGGGATCCACAGAAGGACACGGCCTTAGTCTCCGGTAGAAGCCTCTTGTCTGTTACCTCTGTTTTGAAATCCTTTATTGTAAATGGTATTTAAAAGTACCAATGTCAGGGGCGCCTGGGTGGCGCAGTCGGTTAAGCGTCCGACTTCAGCCAGGTCACGATCTCGCAGTCCGTGAGTTTGAGCCCCGCGTCGGGCTCTGGGCTGATGGCTCAGAGCCCGGAGCCTGTTTCTGATTCTGTGTCTCCCTCTCTCTCTGCCCCTCCCTGTTCATGCTCTGTCTCTCTCTGTCCCAAAAATAAATAAACGTTGAAAAAAAAAAATTAAAAAAAAAAAATAAAAGTACCAATGTCCTAAATCAAAGATGCACACCTGTTTGGCTCCACTCCAGCTCGAATGACCGTCAGATTGTCCTCAAAACGAAAACAACTGCACTCAGCAAAGGAAAGGCCCACGAGTGAAGTTCGGAACATAAGGATACTTGGGTTCACAAAGAGACGTGGCAAAGAAAGAAAGGAAATCACAGAACACCGAAACAAAAATGGAAGTAGGAACCACATCTTGCAGTTTGTCTGCTTTGTTGCTTACGGGAACTTACCCTCCAAGCTAACGCCGGTGACACAGCTCAGGCCAGGGGCCAGCAGTTTGACTGTGGCGAGGGTGTGGAGAAAAGGGACCCTGGCACACCACTGGCGGGAATGAAAACTGGTACAGCCATTACGGAAGGCAGTATGGAGGTTCCTCAAAACATTAACAGTGAAATTATCCAGAAATCCCCTTTCTGGGTGTTTGCCCTAAGGAAACAAAATCGTTATCAAGGCGGTGTCTGCTCCCCCTGTGCTCACTGCAGTGTTATTCACAGTAAGTGGGCCATGGAAAGAACCCAAGTGTCTATCTGTGCGTGAACGGATAAAGAAAATGTGGCACATATACAATGGAATATTACTTATCCTTAAAAAAGGAAGTCCTGCCATTCATGCCAGCATGGGTGAACTTGGAGGAAATAATGTGAAGTGAAATAATTTATCAAGGACTTCAGACTAAATCTGGGACAAAGAATAAAAGCTTTTTATTGCTTGTGGATGACTTCAAGATTGTAATGAAAGTCACTCCTATTTCTGTTTTATATATGGTTATTCATCATATATTAGATAAGTGTCCCCTTTCTAGAGCCTTCCCTAATAGATTATAGGTGTACAGAGGGCAGGGCCTACAGCTCATTTATTCGGGTACTTTTTCACTGTGTTTAATGCACACTTTTTGCAGAGAAGACGTTTAAAAATTCTGCCAAGTGGCTAAGTGAATAAACGACAGGATCCAAGGAAGAAAGAACGCACGCATATACCATACGCAGTGCCTAATCATGTAGCGTGTCCAGACGACACTCGAGGTGTGACCTCACACCGGTGAGTCGGGAGCAGACTTGAGGAAGCTCCCATAACAGCACTGTTTCAAATAAAAGCATCTAATGTCTAATAATCCATAGTGAAAGATTTTAAAGTAAGGGGTAACAAATCTACAGGGAGGAATTACCAAGATTCACAAAATGTAAAAGGGGGATTTTCTAAAAGTACACCATTGACTCAGGGTGGGTGAGCGGGTTCCATTTATATCCAACCCAGGCTACAGGTGCGTGTGGTCCACCTCTGCTAGATTCGCTTCAGCTGCGTGTAGCAGGGAACACTCAAATCACAATAGCTTGAACAACACAGCAGATTTCTCTCTCATGTGAAATTCGGAAGCTGGTTTATTGACGACCCTCTTCCTGGCTTGCGGGGAGGTGATTGTCCTCTCACTGTGTCCTCACTTGGGGGAGAGACAAAGGGCTTGTGTCTCTTCCTCTCTTATAAGGACACTGATCCCATGACGACAGCTCCACCCTTGTGGCCTAATCACCTCCCAAAGGCCACACCTCCTAGGATCATCATATTGGGATATTGGGTTTCAACAGCAAACATTCAATCCATAGCCATCGGAGGGGACAGTGTGCGTGCCCACCTTCCCTCACAGATGTGTTCCAGGCATGTTTACATTTGTCCTCTCGCACACAATTGAGAAGGAGCACCTACACCTATAAGAATCAGAAGAAAGTGCCCATCTGGCGTGCTTCCTGTTCGTCACCACCTGCATTTTCAACCCGCCATCAAAAGGCATGATGTGGAGGAAGAGCCAAGATGGCAGAAAAGCATGGAAATTTTTTTTGTGTCTCACGTCCATGAAATACAGGCAGATCAACACTAAACCATCCTGCACACCTAGAAAACTGATTGGAGGATTAAAACAACAATCTGCACAACCTGAACCACAGAATTCAGCAGGTACGTGGTGCGGAGAGGTGAACGGGGGACAGAGAAGCCGCGGAGGGCAGGGAGCCATTTTTGCTTGTGGAGAAAGGATGGAGATGGAGGGGGGTCGGAGAGTTTGGGAAAAGCACCCCCCCCCCCCCCCCCCCGCCCCCAACAAAAGCAGCTGGAGAGAAAGCAGAAAAGTGGAAACAGCTGCAGGGACTGAACTAAAAAGGGAGAAAGGAGAGGGTTTAAATTCCATTAAGACTTTATAAACAGGGATCACAGAGTCTGAAACTCTGCAGCTCGATACCTGGTGGTGCTCTGGTGGGAAAGGCAAATCCCCAGGAGCAGAGTGGGGTCTGGGAGATCCTCGGGCCACACAGGGAGAAGCAGTTCCACTGCTGGAAAGGCATTTGGTAGAGGCTCTGTGGCCACCCAGTCCCAGCAGACCCCGGAGAACCACCACATTTGCTGGTGCTGGAACAAGGTCATTAAAGGTGAAGCCTGGTGCCAGACGTGTGTTGTGACTTTCCATAATCCCTGAAATGCTGCTGCTACACAATTGTGTGAATCTTTTCTGGGGCGGGCTGGCACCCGGCCACAGTCGCTGAGCAGCAGCAGCAGCACAGTCCTGCGAACGTTCCTGGGTGCGGCCGGCACCCAGCCATTGCTTGGTGAGACCCTCCCACAGAGGGGCAGGACGGGTCAAAGTCACAGTCCTCTAGAAGTGAGGGCTTGGGAAACACAGCTGCATTTGAGATAAAACTTAGGAGGGAGGTGCCACCTGGCAACCTGATGGCTCAGTCACAGACAGTGGACGGAAGCCAGAGACAAAGGATGGGTGCACAATTGCCGGTCAGGGAGAGCACAGAGTTCCGATACTAGAGACTGGGTAGCTGGGTGACGCCATTTTCACACCTCCCACACAGCATACACACCTAAAAGTGCCACAACAATCCATCCCAGTAAGCTAAGCAGCGCCATCTAGTGGAGAACAGAACCATTACACTAAGCCCCGCCCAACTGGGCCAACCTCACTCTTCAGGAACAACACAAATCTCTCCGCCTGCTTAGTTTATGGACTATACAGTGCTTCATAGTTTGATTTCTAGGGGAAACCAATGTAATTTCAATTGTATTTCAGTCTGTTCACTGATCAATCTATTCAATTTCCTTTTTTCTTTTTCTTTTCCTTGTTTTTTATTTTTCTTGAATACAGAAAGAGAAAAAAATTTTTATTTTCTTTTATTTAAAAATTTTTTTTTAAATTTTTTTTTCAACGTTTATTTATTTTTTTTGGGGACAGAGAGAGACAGAGCATGAACGGGGGAGGGGCAGAGAGAGAGGGAGACACAGAATCAGAAACAGGCTCCAGGCTCTGAGCCATCAGCCCAGAGCCTGACGCGGGGCTCAAAATCACGGACCATGAGATCGTGACCTGGCTGAAGTCGGACGCTTAACCGACTGCGTCACCCAGGCGCCCCTAAAAAAATTTTTTTAATGTTCATTTATTTTTGAGAGACAGAGAGAGAGCAAAGTAGGGAAGGGGCAGAGAGAGAAGGAGACACAGATCCAAAGCAGGCTTCAGGCTCTGAGCTGTCAGCACAGGGCCCGATGTGGGGCTTGAACCTACGAACTGCATGATCATGACCTGAGCCAAAGTCGGACGCTTAACCAACTGAGCCACCCAGGTGCCCCTAGTTTCAATTTTTATTAAAAATATTTTCTTTATTTTTTCTACTATATTTTTTACTTTTTGTAAATTTTTCAAATTCTATTTTAGTTCCATCATTTCATTTTATTCTATTTCATTGTATTCATTTTCTCAAATTTTCAAACGTTTTCTTTCTTTTTTCTTTTTTCTCTAATCTATCAAGCTCCTTTCAATAGCCAGACCAAAACACACCTAGAATCTAGGATCATTTATTTGATTTTGTATGTGTGTGTTGTTTTTAATTTTTTAATTTTAATTTTTTTTACCTTATCAATTCCTTTTCTCCTTCAAAATGACGAAACAAAGGAATTCACCCCAAAAGAAAGAGCAAAAAGAAATGACAGCCAGGGACTTAATCAACATAGCAAGATGTCTGAACCAGAATTTAGAATCATGATAGCAATGATATTAGTTGGGGTCAAAAATAGATTAGAATCCCTCTCTGTGGAGATAAAAGAAGTAAAAACTAGTCAGGACAAAATAAAAAATGTTATAACTGAGATGCAATCCCGAATAGATGCCACGGCAGCAAGGATGGATGAGGCAGAGCAGCGAATCAGTGATACAGAGGACAAACTTATGGAGAATAATGACCGCCCCCCCCCCCCAAAAATAAGAGGGAGACTAAGGCAAAAGAGCACGATTTAAGAATTACAGAACTCAGTGACTCATTAAAAAGGAACAATATCAGAATCATAGGGGTCCCAGAAGATGAAGAGAGAGAAAAAGGGGGAGAAGGGTTATGTGAGCAAATCATAGCAGAAAAGTTGTCTAACCTGGGAATAGATACAGACATCAAAATCCAGGAAGCACAGAAAACTCCCATAAGATTCAACAAAAACCAACCATCAACAGGGCATATCATAGTCAAATTTACAAAATACTCAGGCAAGGAAAGAATCATGAAAGCAGCAAGGGAAAAAAGTCCTTAACCTACAAGGGAAGACAGATCAGGTTTGCAGCAGACCTATCCACAGATACATGGCAGGCCAGAAAGGAGTGGCAGGATATATTCAATGTGCTGAATCAGAAAAATATGCATCCAAGAATTCTTTATCTAGCAAGCCTGTCATTAAAAATAGAAGGAGACATATGGGGCGCCTGGGTGGCTCAGTTGTTTGAGCGTCTGACTTCAGCCCAGGTCATGGTCTTGCAGTGAGTTTGAGCCCCATGTCAGGCTCTGTGCTGACAGCTCAGAGTCTGTAACCTGCTCCAGATTCTGTGTCTCCCTCTCTCTGCCTCTCCCCTGCTCATGCTCTGTCCCTCTCTCTGTCTCTCTCTCAGAAATAAATAAACATTTAAAAAAATTTTTTTTAAATAGGAGAAATTAAAAGTTTCCAAGACAAACAAAAATTAAAGGAGTCTGTTACTACTAAACCAGCCCTGCAAGAAATTTTAAGGGGGACTCTCTGAAGGGAGAAAAGAAAAAAAAAAAAAAAAAAGGCCAAAAGCAACAAAGACTAGAAGGGACCAGAGAACACCACCAGAAACTCCAACTCTACAAGAAACATAATGACAATAAACTCATATCTTTCAGTACTCACTCTAAACGTTAATGGACTAAATGCTCCAATCAAAAGATATAGGGTAACAGAATGGATAAGAAAACAAGGTCCATCTATATGCTGTTTATAAGAGACCCACTTTAGACCTAAAGACACCTTCAGAATGAAAGTAAGGGGATGGAAAACCATCTATCATGCTAATGGTCGACAAAAGAAAGCCAGAGTAGCCATACTTAGACAATCTAGACTTCAAAATAAAGAATGTAACAAGAGATGAAGAAGGCATTATATTATAATTAAGGAGACCTAACAATTGTAAACATTTGTGCTCCAAATGTGAAAGCCCCAAAATATATAAATCAATTAATCACAAACATAAAGAAACTCACTGAAAATAATACCATAGTAGTAGGGGACTTCAACACCCCACTTACAACAATGGACAGATCATCTAAACAGAAAATCAACAAGAAAACAATGGCTTTGGATGACACACTGGACCAGATGGACTTAACAGATATATTCAGAACATTTCATCCTAAAGCAGCAGAATATACATTCTTCTCCAGTGTACATGGAATGTTCTCTAGAACAGATCACATACTAGGACACAAATCAGCCCTCAACAAGTACAAAAAGATCTAGATCATACCATGCATATTTTTCAGACCAAGCTATGAAACTCAAAATCAACCACAAGAAAAAAATTTGGAAAGGTAGCAAATACTTGGAGACCAAAGAACATCCTACTAAAGAATGAATGGGCTAACCAAGAATTTAAAGAGGAAATTAAAAAGTACATGGAAGCCAATGAAAATGATAACACCACAACCCAAAACCTCTGGGACGCAGCAAAGGCGGTCATAAGATGAACGTATATAGCAATCCAGGTCTTCCTAAAGAAGGAAGAAAGATCTCAGATACACAACCTAATCTTACACCTTAAAGAACTGGAAAAAGAACAGCAAATAAAACCCCAAACCAGGTGAAGACAGGAAATAATAAAGATTGGAGCAAAAATCAATGCTATTGAAACCAAAAACAAAAAACAAAACAAAACAAAAAAAACAGTAGAACAGATCAATGAAACCAGAAGCTGGATCTTTGAAAGAATTAACAAAATTGATAAACCACTAGCCAGTTTGATCAAAAAGGAAAAGGAAAGGACCCAAATAAATAAAATCAAGAATGAAAGAGGAGAGATCACAACCAACACATCAGAAATAAAAACAACAATAAGAGAATATTATGAGCAATTATACATCAATAAAATGGGCAATCTGGAAGAAATTGACAAATTCCTAGAGACATATACATTACCAAAACTGAAACAGGAAGAAATAGAAAATTCTAACAGACCCAAAACCAGTAAAGAAATTGAATTAGTAGTAAAAAAATCTCCCCAAAAACAAGAGTCCAGGACCAGATGGCTTTTCAGGGGAATTCTACCAAATATTTAAGGAAGAGTTAACACCTATTCTCTTGAAGCTGTTCCAAAAAAAAGAAATGGAAGGAAAACTTCCAAACTCTTCCTATGAAGCCAGCATTACCTTGATTCCAAAACCAGACAAAGACCCCACTAAAAGCAGAACTATAGACCAATTTCCCTGATGAACACGGATACAAAAATCCTCAACAAGATATTAGCCAACCAGATCCAACAATACATTAAAAAAATTATTCACCATGGCCAAGTGGGATTTATACCTGGGATGCATGGCTGGTTGAATATCTGCAAAACAATCGTTGTGATTCATCACATCAATAAAAGAAAGGACAAGAACCACATGATCCTCTCAATAGATGCAGAGAAAGCATTTGACAAAATACAGCATCCTTTCTTAATAAAAACCCTCAAGAAAGTAGGGATAGAAGGAGCATACCTTGAGATCATAAAAGCCTATATGAAAGACCCACTGCTAATATCCTCAATGGGAAGAAACTGAGAGCCTTCCCCCTAAGGTCAGGGACAAGACAGGGATGTCCACTCTTGCCATTGTTATTCAACATAGTATTGGAAGTCTTGGCCTCAGCAGTCACACAACACAAAGAAATAAAAGGCACCCAAATTGGCCAGGAGGAGGACAGACTTTCACTCTTCACAGATGACATGATACTCTATATGGAAAACCCAAAAGATTCCACCAAAAAACTTCTAGAACTGATTCATGAATTCAGCCAAGTGGCAGGATATAAAATCAATGCACAGAAATCGGTTGCATTCCTATACACCAACAATGAAGCAACACAAAGAGAAATCAAGGAATAGATCCCATTGACAATTGCACCAAAAACCATAAAATACCTAGGAATAACTCTAATCAAAGAGGTGGAAAATCTATACACTGAAAACTATAGAAAACTTATGAAAGAAATGAAGAAGACACACCAAAAATGGAAAAACATTCCATGCTCCTGAATGGAAAGAACAAATATTGTTAAAATGTGAGTACTACCCAAAGCAACCTACATATTCAATGCAATACTATCAAAATAACACCAGCATTCTTCACAGAGCTAGAACAAACAATCCTAAAATTTGTATGGAACCAGAAAAGACCCCAAATAGCCAAAGCAATCTTGAAAAAGAAAACCAAAGCTGGAGGCATCACAATCCCAGACTTCAAGCTGCATTACAAAGTTGTAATCATCAAGACAGCATGCTACTGGCACAAAAGCAGATACTCAGATCAATGGAACAGAATAGAGAACCCAAAAACGGACCCAGAAATGTATGGCCAACTAATCTTTGACAAAGCAAGAAAGAATATCCAATGGAATAAAGACAGTCTCTTCAGCAAGTGGTGCTGGGAAAACTGGACAGCGACATGCAGAAGAATGAACCTGGACCACTTTCTTACACCAGACACAAAAATAAACTCAAAATGGATGAAAGACCTAAACGTAAGACAGGAAGCCATCAAAATCCTCGAGAAGAAAGCAGGCAAAAACCTCTCTGACCTCTGCCACAGCACCTTCTTACTCAACACGTCTCCAGAGGCAAGGGAAACAGAAGCAAAAACGAACTACTGGGACCTCATCAAAATAAAAAGCGTCTGCACAGCGAAGGAAACCATCAGCAAAACTAAAAGGCAACCGACAGAATGGGAGAAGATATTTGCAAATGACATATCAGATAAAGGGTTAGTATCCAAAATCTACAAAGAACTTATCAAACTCAACACCCAAAAAACAAATAATCCAGTGAAGAAATGTGCAAAAGACATGAATAGACATTTCTCCAAAGAAGACATCCAGATGGCCAACCGACACATGAGAAAATGCTCAACATCCTCATCATCAGGGAAATACAAATCAAAACCGCAATGAGATACCACCTCACACCTGTCATAATGGTTAACATTAACAACTCAGGCAACAACAAATGTTGGCAAGGAAGCGGAGGAAGCGGAGAAAGAAGAACCCTTTTTGCCCTGCTGGGAGGAATGCAAACTGGTGCAGCCACTCTGGAAAATAGTATGGAGGTTCCTCAAAAAATTAAAAATACAACTACCCTATGACCCAGCAATGGCACTACTAGGTATTTATCCACGGGATACAGGGACACATTTACCCCCATGTTTATAGCAGCATTATCGACAATAGCCAAAGTATGGAAAGAGCCCAAATGTTCATCGGTGGATAAACAGGTAAAGAAGATATGGCATATACATACGATGGAGTATTACTCGGCAATCAAAAAGAACGAAATCTTGCCATTTGCAACTACGTGGATGGAACTGGAGGGTATTATGCTAAGCGAAATTAGAGAAAGACAGATATGCGACTTCACTCATATGAGGACTTTAATGGACAAAACAGATGAACATAAAGGGAAGCAAAAATAATATAAAAACGGAGGGGGACGAAAACATAAGAGACTCTTAAATATGGAGAGCAAACAGAGGGTTGCTGGAGGGTTGTGGGAGGGGGGATGGGCTATGTGGGTAAGGGGCATTATGGAATCTACTCCTGAAATCTGCGTTGCACTGTATGCTAACTAACTTGGATGTAAATTTGAAAAATAAAATAAATAATTTTTTTTTAAAAAGGCATGATGCTCACAGTGGAGATCTGGGTCTGTCATCCCCCAAGAGTTTCTCCACTGGATGGGAAGAAATAATCTATGTGACTGGCAAAAACTTAGCCATGAAAGAGAACTAATGCTACCTCCCATACCTGGGACCAGCTTTCCCCTGCTCGCGTCCAGGCTCTCATGGGCTGAATAGCACATTCCTTGAAGAAAACACTTTGTTGTCCGAATTTCTAGGGCGGAACCCTCACCTTATGCCTTCTCTTCTCAGCCAGTCTCCTTGTTAGCAGATTAGGCGAGCTGCCAAGATGCCATTCCATCAGGCAGGGTGCTGGCCACCACGAACATGCTCTGCGCGTGCGTCCACTCACCCATCAACCGTCCTTGACCTCTATCCGTCTATCTTTTCCTTTGCTCCAAAACAAGGATGCAAAGTCTTCTTTAATTCAGAAATTTACTTTCATTTCCTAATTTTTAAGCGCATACACTCTCCAGAATATCTTTCTTCCCTGCTTCCTCTCTCATTTGTTTCTCTTTTTTCTTCCCTTTTATCTTGCAAATCCCACAGAGAAAGGCAGACTATTGAAAAGGGAGGCTTAGGCAGAGCAGAGGAAAACAATTCTAGCTGCAACGGCCCAAGGAGCCTGGGAGGTCAGCTGACCTTTCCTCGCGGGCCAGCCGGGCGCCCATCTTGCCTCATTCCTGTTCCGTGTGGATCTAATTGCTTCATTGTCTATCTTTGAGCTTCTCTAAGCCATAATACCTTCTGTTACCTTTTCTCCGTTTGTTATTGTTTTCTGTTTATTCGTTTTGTTTGTGACCTAAAATCCTAAAGGAACAAATTCCTGATTAAAACAAAAAAAGAAATTCAAGATACTTTTAGATAACTTGTGGCAAAAGCGTCAGGGGCTCTTGACGGAAGCACAAAGCATGTGTCCCTAGGGTGAGGGTGGAAGGAAGGGTGCAGGGCACCACCCCAGGCACAAGCACCTGCTTGCTCTCAGTTTGGAAGTCTGTCCCACTTCTGTGTCCAGCACAATCCGGCCCCATTTCACATTTTGTTTTACTCTTACCTGCTGAGGGCAGGTGCAAACACACACCTGTTCCTGCCCCCCTCCCCCCCCCCCCATGTAACATATTTGGAATCCAATTTTAGAGAAAGCATCGCCATTTTCGCTTTACTTACCAGTGGCTCGTTTTGTTAGTTTTTAACTAAAAAAGAGCTGTTTTTCGCCACTAGCAGACAACATATGAGATATTTCTTTTCTGTCAGTTAAGCAAATAGCTATTTATGGGAGTTCAAAACAGATTATAAATGTGTCTGTCTGTTACAGTTATCTGACAGTCCCCATGTGAAACACTGGGTAAAAACATCTGGTCATCAGAGGTGGGAACTGAGATAAAAAGGTACAGAGCCGGGGCGCCTGGGTGGCGCAGTCGGTTAAGCGTCCGACTTCAGCCAGGTCACGATCTCGCGGTCCGTGAGTTCTAGCCCCGCGTCAGGCTCTGGGCTGATGGCTCAGAGCCTGGAGCCTGTTTCCGATTCTGTGTCTCCCTCTCTCTCTGCCCCTCCCCCGTTCATGCTCTGTCTCTCTCTGTCCCAAAAATAAATAAACGTTGAAAAAAAATTTTTTTTAAAGGTACAGGGCCTAGGATCCAGGGGGACAAGGTGGAGGGGGGGGCGTGGGGAGGGAGAGGAGGGAAGGCGAGGGACGAGAAGGGAAACAGTCTGGCTAATGAAACGTCATTCACATCAGGGGACAAGCTCCACCCCCTCCCTCGTGGGTCTCGTGGACTGGCCGTTGGATGGAGCGTCGTCTACACAGCCCTTCCGCCTCGAAGCCTCTGCAGGATCCCCGCGCGGACGGCACGGTTTCCTTCGCTCTAGGGGTAATAACCTCTTCCAAGAACTTTTTTATTCAAGCCAAAACGCAGCAAATCGGAGGTCACCGATTTTTCTCCGAGGAAAACGATGCTTCTCTGTAAGGCACCGTCTGCCTATTTTGAGTGTTCGGAAGAGGGGAAGGCGGAGAGGAGGTGGCTGGGCGGGGAGGCGCGGGAGGGGTTGTGTCGTGACGTTTCGACGCAGAGAAGGGGCAGGCCTCCCCGTGTCCCCAGACACGGCCCCCTCGGGTCTCTCGAGGGGGATGTGTGACCTCGCGGCGCTGCTCCCCTGGGCGCGCACACGGGGCGCTGGGGCAAGGCCCTCGGAAGGGCTGGAGGCGGGGGGCCCGGAGACACAAAGGGAGATCCAGGCGCCGCGGCTGGGGCTCCCCCCCTCCCCCGGGGCAGGGGGTCCCTGCGGCCCACCGCCTCTCTGAAGGTCATCAGGGACGGATCCCAGTGGACACACGCACCCCCATCACATCAGCAGACAGAATGGTTTCCGTGGCAACGCCTGGACAGAGCGATGCCTGCGTTCGGCATTAATTTAAAATATTTTCCCCAGCCTCCTTGGAGTCGGTTCTGTGAAACACAAGTGCTCCAAGGCGTCCCAATCTGCGGCGTCCTTTGAAATTCTATCCCGTGTGTGCTGGAGCTGAGCCAATTAACAGGAAGAGAATTGGGTGGATTGCAGAGAAGCTGGCAAGACTGTGTTTACCAATTAGTTTTTTTTATGATGCAAATGTCGCGCCGCATGCGGCAGGAATAAAAGCTAGCTATGCTGAATATGAAACTGTTAATTGCATTTTCGGAGACACAGCTACAAGGTGAAACTAATCATACAAATGATAACCGAGTCTCACCACCTACAGAGCTCGGCTATTGCACCTCCACTAATCTGTGTTAAAACAGCCCCATTCGCCTTTGCAGGAAAGGAAAACACAGCATTTGGTACATAACCTCCCGTTTTAAAGAGAAAAAGTGTGTATATGTGGGAAGCAATATAAAGGATGATTTCCACTTAAATCAGATTAATAATGTTAACAAACACTATGGCAAAGGGCAGGATGATGCTTCTTGGTGCTTCTTTGCTTTAAAATTATACAAGAATGTGTTTGCAAATGAACACCGGCACATTCTGAAAACTAACTCAGAACAAGTGAGCTCCTTGAAGAAAAGGGTCGTGATAATTACGGACAGTTGATTTTCGCAACCAGGGCACATCAAACAGAGGCCATCTTCTGGTTGAGGGAGACCAGACATGTCCTAGGAGTCTCATTTACTTAGTGCCCAGGTGACTAGGAGGGGCACGGGGTGAGGACCTCTGTGGGGTGGGGGCGCACTGGGTCCAGGCCACCCAGGGCCTCGGTCTCATTGCTGCGCTGAAGGAAATACAGGAGCTGCCCGCTAACTCTGTACGTGAAGCGTCCAAGTCTGGGCCCACAGAAGCAGTTCTGGAAGGGGTGTGGTCACATCTGGGGTCAGGTTTGGTTTTAAAACGCCCCTTTAAGAGCTTATGTTCGTTTTCCCATTTCTGTATTAACTGCCCCAATTCTGCTTAAGTTCAAGTCAAAATGCACAGACAGTAATCAAGAAACCAACCAGCAGCGAAGAAGAGTGGGTGAGAGCAGCGACCCGTCCGTCCCTCAGTCAGGCCCGCGTCCTTGTGGGAGCCCTAACTGGGGGCTTCCGTCGGAGGTGACGGGCGGACGAATAACCAGGCTTTGGGGACCCTCCCAGAGCACACAGTCATACCAAGTCATTGCCATGCACGTCGTGCACGTATTACGATCTGTCAATGGTGCCTCAATAAATGTGTCTCCTGCCTCACACTTCAGCTTACTCGGCTATTTAAGACACTGGTTAAAAAGAGAACATCGGGCCACACCTGTGGAGCACACCCTGGTGTGCGTGGGTCTCCAGTGGCTTCTGGGGGAGACGTTCACTACACTGCTTGACCCTCCTGACCCCTGAGCTGCAGACACCCGGTGGGGCTGTGTCCCTCAGACCTTCCCCATCCGTCCCCACACCCTCTTTTTCTTCCAGAATTAGTGGGCTTGGTGGAGGACAGGCGTCTGCCCGTGACTGAGGCCCGCACTGGAGATGCAGTCAGCAGTCAAGGGGCTGGGATGGGACCCACGACTACTGTGGAGGTGAATCAGCGTGGCGTGGCGACTTCTTACGTGGCTGATGAGGTTCCCAAGCCCTGCCTGGCCAGCGTCCTGAGGATTATGGGAGAAGCAGACACTCGAAGGGGATTAGGAGTGGAGACAGGCATGGGGGGAGGGGAGGGCGACTGTACGCACGCCAAGTCCAAGAGGAGGCCGCCGAGGACTGAGGGTGAGTAGGCTCACTCTCAACACACAATTACCCTCCTTCCCCACCCTTGACCTCACTTCCTGCTGCGTCTTGGGGTGTGGGTGGCCATCGGTCTCGTTCTCCCCCTACCCCTCCGCTGAGCCCAACTTCACATGGAAGGCTTTTCCTCCATTGACATCTGGTCAATCAGCTCCTTTCTCTCATGGTAATTAAATTCGCTCTGCAAACCTAAAATAATTCTCTCCTTGGGATTGCCACACTGAAAATTCTTGGCGGTGGTTCTTCCCCGCCGCTGTCACCTCTTTGCTAAGGCAAATGCGCTTAGCTCATTTACACTTTCCTGGCAAAAAAAAAAAAAAAAAAAAAAATCCTCCAGCTTCTTAACTATTTCTGTGCTTTTCTCTAAATTTCCTCCAATTTGTTGACACCCTTTGGCTTCTCAGGTTTTAAATGCTTGTATTTACTTTGTCAGAACACAGCAGGTGCTGGATAGAGCTGGATGGGATCCATGCCACAGTAATCACAACAGAAAACAAGTTTAAACAAACACCTTCAATGAATACAGCAAGTAAGAAGGGAAATAAAGAGAGAAAGAAACTGAGATAATCACTAGTGGACAAGACGAGAAACCTAACCAACGATGTTGGTCAAAACCAAGTACCTACATTAAAGAAAGAGAACGTTAGGAAATGCTTACGGGAAACCGGAGGACATGTACTTGAAACTGATAGAGAAGGCAGGCTCCCCACCCCTACCGCAGTTCCTCGGTGGTGGGTCTTCGGAGGTTTTAAGTTAACACACACTCATTACACCGTTGTAGGTTCTGAACTCAAACCCTGGTCCTTAGAAGTCATTTCAAGTTCCATATTCTTGCTTCCCAAGGTGGTGGCTAATTTTTCATGTGAACTTTCAAAGGAACTGGGGTAGCCTTCGCTGTTCAACTTGGTCACTGCGGCATGAAAACGGAGGCAAAATGTTCATGAGAGAGAACTATGTTGTAATCAGGGCTGAAAATAAAAGGGCATTTCCAGATAAATCACAATTTCATGTGAATAAGAAATAATTTTTTAAGATAAGTATATTCTATGCATAACCTGCCATTTGTCTGAAATTTAACTTAATTGGCGTCCTGTATTTTAATTTGCTAAATCTGGTGTCATGGGCTGAATCGTGTCCCCTGCCAACCCAAAATTCAAATGCTGAAGCCCTACACTCCGACATACCGGAAAGTGACTGTATTTGGATATACGGTCTCTGCAGAGGCGATTACGGTAAAATGCGCTCAGAGTGGGCCCTGATCCAATACGACTGGTGTCCTCGTGAGCCGAGGAGACGTGGACACACAGAGAAAAGACCACGTGAGAACAGAGAAGAGGGAGGCCCACACGCCAAGGAGAGTGGCCTCAGGACAAGCCAGTGCTGACAACGCTGTGATTTTGGACGCCCGGCCTTCAGAGTCGTGAGAAAACAAGCTGCTCTTGGTTGGTCCACCCAGTCTGGCATTCTGTTACCGCAGCCCTGGCAAACGAGTATTTCTGGTCACCTTATTTCCCATAAAACTTCATTTACGAGAGCAGGTGGCTGGTTCATGGGCCAGAATCTGCCAACCTCTGTTTTGAAGACGGTGTTGAAGCCCACGTGAGGTGATCTCGCCAGGTCCCCTGGAGGGCCGGGGAGGCCGGGGAGGCCGGGGGTCTGTGCCCCCTGCCCTGGGCTGCGCGCCACAACTCACGGCAGCCCCGCGGGGCGGACGGGTCCCGGGGAGCCCGGAGAAGCGCCGGCAGACCCGGCGAGGGGAGTGTGCTCTGGCACGAACGCGCGTGACGTGACGGCGGGGGCTCCCTCTCGCCCCGTGCTCACTCCACGGGTGGCGACGTGCTTCCCGTGACGCCCCGAACCCTGCCGTCCTCACGGCACACCTCCTGTGCAAAGGCCTCTGTTGTGGGCCCTTAGGTGGGCGTGGTGTGAACCCAAGAAGCCCTCTCCCCTCCGTCCCATCGGCCCCCGAGGGCTTCAGTGAGTGGAGGGAGATGAAGCCCGCCTGCGAGGATCACCAAGGATTGGCACCCACGCCATCTGGCTTAAACGACTGTCGCGGTTCAGATGTGCTTCCTGAGCACGCCCGGGGCAGGGATACTTACAAAAACGGGAAGAAAAAGTAGACCCACGGCCTGGACCTCAGGAGTGGTCTGGATGTTTGAAAGCCTGACCCAGAGCTTTAGGTAGAAGGAGGCGAGGCCTTGGGGGCGATTAGGTCACGAGGGTCGGGCTTCCTAAATGGGGCTGGTGCCCTTACGAGGAAGACCCCAGAGCGCCCTCTCCTGCCGGGTGAGGACACCGTGCCCCAGAAGAGGACCCTCGCCAGACCACGCTGCACCCCGTTCTCGAGCGTCCGGCCTCCGGAACACGAGCCTGTGCCAATAAGCCACCCATCTGTGGGGCCGTTACAGCAACCGAGTGGCCTGAGACGGAGCCTCGGTCCTCGCAAGCAGGGTTCCCACCCCCGGACTGTCCAACGTCTTTGCCACCGCAGGGAGCGGATCAGAGGAGCCCACGGGCGGGAGTCTGGGCCCCCTCCGCCCCCCGGCATCCCCCACCTGTGGCGGACACAGCCTCTTTACCCGGCATCGACGAAAAGTTACCGAGGGCCCCCTCCCCTAGTAAGTGAGAAATACGGCACAAACCACACTGTGATCAACTGAGGTCCGTCTGCCAAAGCAACGGCTGTTTTCTTGTGCCTCGTTATTGATGAACAGATTTTAAATACGCTCATCGCCGTGGAAAACTGTGCCCTGGTTCCTGAGGGCAGTTCTGACTCCCGTGTCCACGCCCGTGGCCCAGGCTGCTTGCAGATGCCTCGGAAGATCTCCTCTTCTCCTTTGCATGTGTGCATTTTTTTTTTTTTTTTTTAGTAACTAGCATTTCTTTTTACATTTCTCTTAAATTGTTGTACTTTGAGATAACCCAGGTAGAGCCTTTCAAGAGCACAGGCCCTGTCTATCCCCCTGCTCACGCACTGAGGACAGCAGAGTGGCTCTCTTCTCCGGGGTGCACCCCACCGCCCTGGATCCGCACCAATGGATCGGAGCATTTCCCAGGCTGGGGGTGAGCGCAGGCCTCCTCAGAGCTGGCGCTCGGGGGGATGTGCGTTCTCAGCATGAGCCTGTCTCGGAACGCTCGGCTCCCCAACCTCCACTCGCCACCGTCTTCCCCAAGTCACTCCTGGCACTCCCACACGCGTGTGCACAGGCGCACACACACGCACCCAGCAAGGCAGCTGGCGCTTCGTATCTGGCAGATGTAACCCACAGCTCCAAACAGAACAGCTGAACGCTCGCGCCCGGTGGCATCTTCCGCTCCCCTTGGAGGAAAAGGGCCCTTCTCGTCTTTGCCAAAGCGCCCAAGTGCGCTCCCGGAAAGCCGGGCGGTGACGGGGCGCAGAACGCCTGCCGCCACTCGGCACTGACAGACCCGCGGAGCCTGGTCGGGGGGCTCCGACTCGATCCGACTGGTCAGTCCGGGCAAACGACCGGTCAGTTCGTTCCAAGAAGCAGATCAATGAAAGGGACAGCTGACTACACGGAGCAGCCCGCCCGGCTGAGACACCCCATCGGCTCCGTGGTTTAAAGGTTTCTGGTGAAACATACGCCTCTGACGCTCTTTAGTTGCCGAAAGATTGCCAGTGGCCCTTGAAAAGGCCGTGAGGACAGGACTCGGACCAGCGTCCGAGCAGCACGCAGACACGCCCTGCAGGCTGCTTCCTGCGCACCAGCATCTGCGAGCCAGGCCAGATGTGCCTCTTCAGGCGGATGGCAGGAAGACGCCCCGGGGAGTGCCTGCCTGCGCCCTAGGGAGCACCCGCCTGCACCCCAGGGAGTGCCTGCCTGTGAAGCAGAGGCTAAGGAGACTGTGACAAGTGGGTAACAGGAGGGCAGATGTCCTCAGGACCACAAGGGGGATGAGACCTCTTGCAGGGTCAAGGGCTGAGGGGCCCCAGGGACCGATGCTCAGCGACCTGGCCGCTCTCTGCACGTTCACCCAGGTGGCTTTCCACCGCCTCCTTCGTTCCTGCCGCTGCACTTAGACAAACGTTACAGAGTAGTTGCTCAATAAACAACACATGTTACCTACCAACAGAACGGGAACAGAGCAAGAACACAAAGCATTAGTGGGGTTTGGGCACCACAGGGCACCCGCTTGCTCTGGTGGTGGCTGTGTGGCTTTGTGACTGTCCCATGAGACTACACGTCCTCCTCCCAGACAGTCGGGGTGACAGGGTGTGCAGTGCCATGCCCCCCAGGGATGCAGTTCAGGGCCCTGCGTCTGTGGGCAGGAGGAAAGATGCACCCAGCCCTGGGTGGGGAGGGCGACCTCTGTGTGCAACAGAGGTCCGGCAGTTGGCAGCCCAGAGGAGAAAGCCGCAATTCCAGAAGAGGCAGAGGCGCCCCACCCACCCCGCACTGAGAGGCTGGCAGCCTGGCAGGTGGTGACTGGACTGGTGTGCAGAACAGCAGTGCAACCGGCCACACCCTCACCTGCCCCCTTATCTGACACCTGCCCGAAGAATATCTTTAATATTTAAGAAACGCAGGCAAAGATCCTTAAGGTACAATATGCTTGGATTGGCTCTTGTTCTCAACCCTCCCTTGAGAGAGTGCACCAGTCGCTTACTCCCCCGCAGACCTCGAGGCCGCTAGTCCCCCGTGGCCACCGCACTGGGAGATGGTGTCGGACTTTCAGACACCGAACCGCGCAGCCTGCAGACCCGCGTGTCCAGTCCAGCTGCAAGAACACAACTTACACAGCAAGTGTGGGCATCAAATAACCTCACTTACGCTGAAGTGCACACACACTCAGAGCCATCGGGAGGACGACGGCCTGTGTGTCTGTGTCCCCTACTCAGATGACCGGGGCAACAGCAGCAAGTAAGATTCAGAGGCAGAAATGTAAAACACCGAACGAAAACTGAAGCGCTCAGAAAAGGCTTCGCGGTGTGGAGCGGGGGCTCTGTTCGGCACCTGACACACAGATCGGGGGGGCCAGGCCACACAGACTAGCGGCCCGGGCCAGGCAGTGCAGAGGGGCCGTAGCTTCTTTCGACTGTCCGGGTCTCATTTTTGCCTTCAGTCCCCTTTGTAACAGAGGTAGCGGTTGTTACTGACAATTAGCATGGTCTTCAGAGGCAGTTGCATTCGGAAGGGAGCAGCCCCCTCTGAGCCCTGCTCGGCCGCTGCGTGAACGCAGCTGTTTCTACACGCCAAGCACAGTGCACGCTGGGGTCTGTCGTGGCGGCACAGACAGCGATTTAGAGGAACCAGAGGGCTCGGGAGGGGGCAAGAAGCTTCGCAGGCTCTCACATGCTTCTGTGCTATTTAGACATCATGGTTTTATCCGGAGCAGCGCCTATTTAGGGAAAGTTACAGAATCCGTATCCCTGCTAATGATATATTTCCCCAAACACTAATTTGTGAGTAAAACGCGAGGGATTTTGGAATTCATACGTCCACAAATTAAGGGAAAGTGGCCTGGTCTGGTGAACGTCTGCTTTGAAGCCTGATATCTGACAGGAAGCCAACGGAGGAGGGTGAGCTGGTGAGTAGACGGGTGGGGCTGGGACTCCCCTCAGACCCGGGCAGGACAGGCTCCCCAGACAGGTCCTGTGGGACTGAACTGCCGTGGCCCCTGATTAAAGGCCAAGACTCTCCGACAGCTTAGTATTGACGAAAATCCCTTCCTCACTCTTTTACTAAAAACTACAAACATAAACTTAGGTTCCCTTATGTTCACAGTTCTTACTCCGCCATGAGCTGAAACAAATCTACAGTAAAGACAACACCAAGAGCCTGATTACTGTAAGCAGGTGTACGAGGATTGCAGGCCTGAAGAGGCAGCGAAATCACAAGTCACAGGGAGGATCACTGCCCGTTCTGTTCTTAACACCTGCCCTTACGTGGGCTGTCGGATGCTGTTGCCCACGGAACGCCCACCGACTCAGACATGCAGCATGCTGGGACGAAGGTCGTGTCACGTGTACATCTCGTAGACTCTGTCCCAGGTTTCCGCACAAAGGGGCCCAACTGTCTTCCAGCGGGGCCTGTGCCACATGTAAGGAGCGCCAGAAACCATGTGCGTGGGGGGCGGGACTGGATGGCTGCCACCACCAAGCCCCACATCCGTGAGTGCGGGCCACGTTACGACACGTGACAAACAGCCCCGGCGACGGCCACGGTCGTTACGCTCGCGCTGATCCTTTTGACTTTCTGACCCAATTGGCCGTGGAAACCAACTATCTTTACCCTCAAATATTCCCTGTGTCCGTCTGTCCACGGCTCCAGTTCCAGCGCCCGTTCAGGCTCGCATCTGTGCCCCCCGGGGTCACTGGCCTCCTGCTATGGGTCTCCTGCCTGGCTTCTCCTTTTCTAGCCCCACCCTCCCCTTCTTCGCCCCCAAGACACCACAGAAGGGCCTCTGAAAATGGAATGCTCGTGGCGCTTCCCGGCACAGAACCTGCCGGTCGCTCCGTCTGCTCACCGGGTCACACAAACCTCACAGACATGGGGCCCGAGGCGGGAGTGAGCAGGCCCCTCCCCACACGTGCGCTTCCTGCAGAAGTCACCCCCAAAGGCCCGTCCCAGCTCCTCGGCGCCTGGAGCACACGGGACCCCCCTCTGACCCAACCCCCTCTCCACTGTCGAGACCTTCCTCCGCACCCCCTCCCGGAAGGGCAGTCCTAATATTGTCCCCGGGGCCCCCACTGCAGCTGCGTTAACGTGGCTGCTCGGCCTTCTCCACCCATTTATCCAGTTAGCTTCCCTGTCCGGCTTCCGCCATGTGACGTCTGTGTCTTTAGCACTTAGCTTGCGGGACCCACACTTAGGGGTTATGCTTTCAGGAGGGGCGATGTGGGTGACGGTGGTCTGCCGTCCGTGGGCGCTCGTGCTTTTTCTCTCCACCGCCCCTCAACCAGACTTGCCCAGGTCCCGGGTCCCCGAACAAGCGGTCTTCTGCCCCAACCACACCAAGGCGACGGAAGCAGGCCCTGGGAGGAAAACTCGTAGCTGGCGACCAGGACAGCTAATCACCGGGGGCCAGCAGCTGCCCCGTGGCTGCCACAGTGCCACGGGACTGATCTGGGGTCACCAGACCCCATCTGAACTGCTCCTGGTCAGCCCTAGGGAGCCACACCACACTGCAGAGAAATGTGAGCATCGCGGAGTAGAAGGAACCGGAGAAGCCCGTTCAGCAACTGACTCCACTTCAAAATAAGGAAGAGCAGGAGCGTCTGCGGGCTCAGTCTGTTCAGCATCCAACTCTTGGTCTCAGCTCAGGTCCTGATCACAGGTTCATGAGTTCAAGCCCCGCACTGGGCTCCATGCTGAGTGTGGAGTGTAGAGCCTACTTAAAAATAATAATGGAGGGTAACTCTATTAAAATGAAATTATGGGGCACTATTTCAACAAATAAAAGATAAAAGGCCACATGTTCATTAAACCTCAGCAGGACTGGGCGGGGGGGTGTGTAAATGTGGAAGGTCTCCGAGGCTTTATGTGGCTGCCTCCACCCTGTCCCGCCTCCACCCCAGTGCCAGGACACCTGGGGTTCCCGGGACATGACACGAGGGCTGTCAGCCTTGCTTAAATTCTGAGTTTCAGAGGTGAGGAAACAGGTTCAGAAACTTTAACAAGAACTTTGGGACAGCTACAATGAGAACACACAGCCTCCCTCATCACCGTCTGGTGACTTCCTACCTGGCTAAGATGTCTCACATTGCCCCCCTTGTGGTTAGCCCCACGTTGCCACAGGTGTTTTGGTTACTCCCTAAAGCTTTCTGGTAAGTCAACCAGACACATTTTTTAAAAATAGTATTTTGAAACCAAGGTTCTGAAGTGCGTTTCTCCAAAAAAGCAGATGATGCTGTTATTGTGAAATACATCATAAGTGACTGCAGCCCACAATACAATAACCATAATTTCATTATTACACAGGAAATAAATCCTACACCAAGATAACCACCTAGGATGTCCTACCTCATCACTCAGGATGTCCTAACCATCTGGAATGTCCTAACCACCAGGGATGTCCTAAACCACAAGGGATGTCCTAACCACCAGGGATGTCCTAAACCACAAGGGATGTCCTAACCACCAGGAATGTCCTAAACCACAAGGGATGTCCTAACCACCAGGGATGTCCTAACCACCAGGGATGTCCTAAACCACAAGGGATGTCCTAACCACCAGGAATGTCCTAAACCACAAGGGATGTCCTAACCACCAGGGATGTCCTAACCACCAGGGATGTCCTAAACCACAAGGGATGTCCTAACCACCAGGAATGTCCTAAACCACAAGGGATGTCCTAACCACCAGGGATGTCCTAACCACCAGGAATGTCCTAAACCACAAGGGATGTCCTAACCACCAGGGATGTTCTAACCACGAGGGATGTCCTAACCACCAGGGATGTCCTAACCACCAGGGATGTCCTAAATCACAAGGGATGTCCTAACCACCAGGGATGTCCTAACCATGAGGGATGTCCTAACCACGAGGGATGTCCTAACCACCAGGAATGTCCTAAACCACAAGGGATGTCCTAACCACCAGGGATGTCCACCACCAGGGACGTCCTAACCACCAGGGATGTCCACCATGAGGGATGTCCTAACCACCAGTGATGTCCTAACCACAAGGGATGTCCTAAACCACAAGGGATGTCCTAACCACCAGGGATGTCCTAACCACGAGGGATGTCCTAACCACCAGGGATGTCCACCACCAGGGACGTCCTAACCACCAGGGATGTCCACCATGAGGGATGTCCTAACCACCAGTGATGTCCTAACCACAAGGGATGTCCTAAACCACAAGGGATGTCCTAACCACCAGGGATGTCCTAACCACGAGGGATGTCCTAACCACCAGGGATGTCCTAAACCACAAGGGATGTCCTAACCACGAGGGATGTCCTAACCACCAGGAATGTCCTAAACCACAAGGGAGGTCCTAACCACCAGGGATGTCCACCACCAGGGACGTCCTAACCACCAGGGATGTCCACCATGAGGGATGTCCTAACCACCAGGGATGTCCTAACCACCAGGGATGTCCTAAACCACAAGGGATGTCCTAACCACTAGGGATGTCCTAACCACGAGGGATGTCCTAACCACCAGGGATGTCCTAAACCACCAGGGATGTCCTAACCACCAGGGACGTCCTAACCACCAGGGATGTCCACCATGAGGGATGTCCTAACCACCAGCGATGTCCTAACCACAAGGGATGTCCTAACCACCCAGAGATATCTTAACCACACAAAGATGTCCTAAGCACTGAAGATGCCCTAATCACTAGAGTTGTCCTAACACCCTAGGAATGTTCTAGCTACTAGGGATGTTCAGCACATACATAAGTCATCTAGAGAGTCAGATGTGACAGCACCCGTAAAATCAGGAGGAGGCTGTGTGGCCACGGTCAGGATGAAAACCTCCCATGGTGTCCTCTGTGCACTAGAGACCAGAGATTACATTTCTGAGCTGGTTATATCCAGGGCAGCATCAAAAAGCCCCAACTTTCCTGCAGTCCTAAGATTGGAGGCTTCACTTATATTTTATTTTAAAAGTGTAAACTAAACAAAGAACATCTCCAATTTGAGCTTCAGACAGAGAACATATTTAGAAATAACTAGTGTATCCAAAAAACACGGCTGAATGAAAGAGTCCATATAGAACTAGAGACCCCTCCTTCCTTCCCGGGTTAGAGTCCCATCGTACCAGCCGGTGTAACCACCAGCTAGTTCCTCCCTGGGTTAGAATCCCATCGTACCAGCCGGTGTAACCACCAGCTAGTTCCTCCCTGGGTTAGAATCCCATCAGACCAGCCGGTGTAACCACCAGCTAGTTCCTCCCTGGGTTAGAATCCCATCGGACCAGCCGGTGTGGCCACCTGGTAACTCCTCCCCGGGTTAGAGTCCCATCATGCCAGCCGGTGTAACCACCAGCTAGTTCCTCCCCGGGTTAGAATCCCATCAGACCAGCCGGTGTAATCACCAGCTAGTTCCTCCCTGGGTTAGAATCCCATCGGACCAGCCGGTGTGGCCACCTGGTAACTCCTCCCCGGGTTCAAGGCCCATCGTGCCAGCCGGTATAACCACCAGCTAGTTCCTCCCCGGGTTAGAATCCCATCGGACCAGCCAGTATAACCACCAGCTAGTTCCTCCCCGGGTTAGAATCCCATCAGACCAGCCGGTGTAATCACCAGCTAGTTCCTCCCTGGGTTAGAATCCCATCGGACCAGCCGGTGTGGCCACCTGGTAACTCCTCCCCGGGTTCGAGGCCCATCGTGCCAGCCGGTATGACCACCTGCTACTTCCTCCTTGTGTTGCAGTCCCCGGGGCACCTACTGGTGTTCCCATCTGCACTTCCCCATTGAATGTTAGGATCCCAGAACACCAGCTGGTCTGCCATCCCTCAGTCTCCTCCTAGTGTTGGAGGCCCCAGGACAACAGCTGGTCTCCCCGCCCAGCCATCTTCTCTCCGGGTCAGATGAAAATTCTCTGAACCTTTCTGCAGCTAATAACCCCATGAGAACACCTGCCATTACTGGGTTTTCTCCTGAAGTCTCTGGGGATCAGGTTTTGTTGGTACACTATTTTGAAGGAGTGAATCTTGCAAGACCTACATGAAAAAAAAAACAGGTGAAAAATCTGTTTGAGGGAGAAAGGAGGGGGCAAAAGAAGGAGGTAAAAAATCGAAAACTAAGAGAAGGGAAGAGGGAGCTGAAAGGGAGGCAGCACCAGGACCCATGGGTTCTTTGTCCCAAACCCTTGGAGAAAGCCGTTCCGACAAGAGAGAAGAAGAAAACAGGGAAGGAGACAGGAAAACAGAATACCAGCCCAGCCTACAAACAGAAGGAGACCATGAGGAATAGGATGGAAATTAAAACAAGAAAGAGAGAAGAGAGTTCAGTTAACCGACGTTAACTACGGGACAAAAGACTGATGTTTTGCAAGGAAAAGACAATTTTGAACAGCAGCCTTGGGAGGAAGGCCCCCCACTCGTGACGCACCGACGGAGGGGCTGTTCTGTCCCCAGAGCTGTGCGTCCTGCCCAAAGGCCAGCACCTGCAACGGAGACCGCCCTGCACGGAGCGAGGGGCAGTGGTCAGCCAGCAGACGCCAGCTTTGAGTGAGCACCCCGTAGGGCAGGAGTGCAAACACCACGAAAGGGGAGTGAGCACAGAGCATAAGAAGCAAGCCACATCTTCCTTTCTGTTTCAGGGACCAGGACCTCTGGAAGGGGCGAGGGCCACAGCCAGGCCACCACTGCAAACGCTGCCTGCTGAAAAGCAACGGACCTGGTGAAAACAGCCATCTTCACATCCAAACCAGATCACTGGGCTGCTAACTCGACTTAGTCGACCAGTCCTCACCTCTGAAGAGCACTCAAAAGTGCTCCAGCAGAGCGCTCGTCGACGACCTTGTCACAGCACTGCCCGCCACGTCTCAGGAGGCAGATCACTGGTACCTACTGCCCTGCCTTCCCTTCTCCGTGAGGGCTAATCATGTGACTCTCCTCCTCGAGACAGCCCCCATGAGAACCCCAAGGAGACAGACAGACACATCTCTCAACATGAGAACTCCTAAATTCTGAAGGCTCCCTGTGGTCTCACAGAAAGATGCTGGGTCTTTATCCCCATTACCAGACACAGAGCTCCCAAAACCCTCGGGTCCCTTGAGTGATGAGGATGATAAGGGCATCTCTGTTCTGACAAGGTGACCTCAGGGGCCCCTGATGGCTTTAGGGTAGAACTGGTCACCACAAGACAGAACCTTGATCAGAGGCCTCGAACTTCTAGCCCCAACCCTCACTCCAGGGTGGGGAAGGGGCTGGAGACTGAGTTAATAACCAATAGCCGATGATTTAAAACAATTTTTTTAATGTTTATTTATTTTTGGGAGACAGAGAGACAGAGTCGGGGAGGGGCAGAGAGAGGGAGACACAGAATCCAAAGCAGGTTCCAGGCTCTGAGCCGTCAGCACAGGGCCCGACGCGGGGCTCGAACCCACGAAGCGCAGGATCGTGACCTGGGGCAAAGTCGGACACTCAACCGACTGAGTCTCCCAGGCGGTCCATCAATAATAGCCAACGATTTAATTAATCGTGCCATAGGAATGGAGCCTCCGTAAAAACCTCTCAACGGCAGGGTTCAGGGAGCTTCCGGGTCGGGCAGCACCCGGCGGTTCGGGGCGGCTGGTGCACCTGGAGGGGGCAGGGAAGCTCTGCCCCCACCCCGACCCCTGGCCCGTGCGTCTCCTCCGTCCGGTGTTCCTGAGCTGGACCCTCTGTCACTAGCAGGTAATCCGGTAAGCGCACTGTTCCCCAGACTTCCGTGAGCCTCTCTAGCAAATCGCTGAGCCAGAGGAGGGCGTCCAGAGAACGTCCGAATTACAGCCAGCTGCTCAGAAGCAGGGGGGCCCGGACTTGCGGCCGCCATCTCAAATGCGGGATGGTCCCGTGGGACTGAGCCCTCCGCGTGCGGGGCCTGAGTGAACTCCGGGCAGTGAGGGTCCGAGTGAACCGGTGTCACCGAAGCGGAGGTGGAGAAGCGGTATTGGACAGAGTGCCACGTACAGCCGGGCGTGAAGACGAGACCCTCCCTGAGAAGAGGGGGGAGCGCGTGCCCACCCCTACGTCCAGCCACCCTCAGCGAGCAGCGCCCTGTGTCCACCCAGCAGTTAGAAATAATCAGACCGTGCATTTCTCCTCCCCACTCCCCCCAAAGCAGAAAAGCAGCTGACAAAAATGGGGGGAACGTTATATCTGTAAGCCTGAATTAATACACCGATTTCAAATATAACCGAAGACACGTAGAGATGCGAATGATAGAATCCTGAGTCGCGCCGGAAGAAACACTTCCCCGAACGCAGCAATACCCAGTGGGATTACGGCTGGAGGAGCCCATGGCGGCGGCTCAGAGGTAGGACCCCCACGAGGAAATTCTACCTTCTGGTGGAGGCCAGCTCCTTTTTCACGGCAGACGGTACAGAAATTAATTCCAGTAAGCTGGACAGACTTGAGGAGCACGGGAGACACGTGAGAGACAGCGTCACTTGTGTCCCTCCTGTGGCCGCTGAGCCGGGCCCGAAGCCGCCGTTCCCGTCAATGTGCCTCCGCCGGGAAGCAGGACCCTTCCAGAGGTGACCAAGTTAAAATGAGGGCATCAGGATGGGCCTGATGCAATGTGACTAGCGTCCTCATAAAAACGGCGGACAGGGACACACAGGGAAGACGGCCGCGTGAAGACAGAGGCACACTGAGGAGACGCACCCACAAAAAAGACCCCAAGCACCACCAGCAGCATGAAAAGCTGGCGGAGTCTAGGAAGGACCCTCCCCTGAACCCTGCTGAGCCCCTGGTTGCGGACTTCCAGGCTCCGGAACCGTGAGACCGTCCGCTGGGGCTGCGCTCGCCCCTCCCCCCCCAGGATGTGGCCCTGCGTCCCGTCCCGGTGCCCCCCGGAGCCCGGCCCAGCCTCTCGGCCCTCCTGACCCAGCACTGCGGTGTGGGCCAGCAGGGGGCACGCCCAGGCTCTTGCCCAAGACCTTCTCGCGTTCTGGCTCGAAGTCTCTCTTTGCCACCTTGTGCTCACTAAACTGGAGATGGGAGAGAAGGAAATAACACCTTCAGGTAGTCTGCAACAGACACTGACGACCCACAGATAACGTCAAATTCGACAGGCCGCGGTGGAGGGAGCCGAAACGCCACAGCTGTCAGCCGGGCCGCTGCCGTCTTTAACACACTCCGGGTTTTCCAAAACTCAGTATCAGAACCGCGTATCTGTCCTAGCGGACTCTGTCTGATGACAGACTGCCTTGATCTTGGAGTGATGGAAACGTCAGTGCTGAGGCGATAAATTTCACATGACACCTGTCTGATTGTTTTCTGGCATTCCCGCACTTCCTGGGTTCCCTCGGTTGGCACTTGGGGTCTATTTTGCTTTCAAAGAAGGCCAGGTCTCACCAAAGGCAGAGCAACAAACAGTAAAAGCGCAGGAATGCCCTTAATTTTAGCAAGATCATCATCTGTAACCAGCATGTCTGTGCCAAACGCTGTCACTCCACACAGTGAGACGCCCTCTCAGCTGCCTTACGTTTCTCTTTAACATAGAGACATATAGTGATAATGCTTATTCAGGAATTGGGAAATTAATGCCTTTTCTGACTTTAGGAAAAGATACACGAAGGGCAAGCAAAGGAGATTTTCTATGAATAGTTTTCTCACGTCAACTTTCCAAAAGGTATTTTCATCTTCAGTGGATGTTACTATCCATTTGTTTAAAAAAGAAAAAAAAGCAAAGGAAAAAGGTCAGGAGCCACTAAACAAAGTGACACATAAAGCCAGAAAACAATTTAAATCATTCAGCAGGAAAGGGGGGCAGAAATCGGGAGGCGAGCTGTTTACAGTACGGTATTTAAAATGTATTAATTATCGTCGGAGTAAAACTACAAAAGAGAGAGTCTGCTTTGAAGCTGGAGGCTCCGAAGGCCACAGAACCCTTTGAAGTCTCTCCGTTTCCTTTGTTTCCTACTCTTGATTCAGGAGGACGCTCCGAGCAGCCGGGCTCTCACTTTCAAGGGACCTTTGGCTGTTTTCTGCAGCACGATGGGTGGGAAGGTCTCCCGTTCCAGCCTTCGCGCCCACCCGCGAGCCCGGAGCCGGGGCCCCACGCGGAAGGGGCCTGTCTCCGCCCGCTGGCTCCGGACCAGCCCCCCACCCGGCTCCAGGGAGCAGAGTGTCTGTACTCAGGGCTCCACCCTGGGCCCTAGGACGACTTCGCGGGAAGAGCAGAGGCCGGTGGGAAGGGGAGGCCGGCGCTCCGATGCAGGTCGGTACTCTCCTCTGGGACCGCGGCGGTGAGGGTTCCATCCCCCCATCCCTCCCGGGGCAGAGACGCTGCTCTCAGGTCTGCTCTGGTAGCTCTCGTGGCAGAGTGCGGTTTGACACCCACGCCCCACGGAAGCACCTGCTGTGCTGGCCTAGAGGGGACCCAGGGAGAGCCCAGGGCGCACCGTGGCAGACATCAGCCCTCGCCGCACTTTCACAGTGTGCGACCTCACCACTATTCATGGGAAAAGTGGTCCCCGTGGGACACACCCCGAGCTTGGGCAGGAAATCGCATTCTACGTACACATTAAATGATGAGGCCGTGTAACAGGTGACTTTCCTCAGCCCCAAGAAGGTGATAGCCGGCAACTTTTATAATCTGCTTATTTATATATGTATCAAATGTAGCTCTGTGTATCAATTAACCAAACGTTATATGTTAATTGTATCTTTCAAACAAGGCCCTGTAAGTGCTTACAGTTGAAAATATTTACTAAAATAATCCTTCCAAAACTGTCTTCTGGACACTGGACAAGGCACACGGATCACTGACAAGTAGGGCCTGTCCTGTCCCTTAAGCAGGTGGTAATCCCGTGGCTGATTTTCCCTGGAGAATCAGAAGCGTAGCAAGAATACTGGCACAACGTGGGGGCGCCTGGGTGGCTCAGTCGGTTGAGCATCCGACTTCGGCTCAGGTCATGATCTCACTGTTCACGAGTTTGAGCCCCGTGTCAGGCCCTGCGCTGACAGCTCAGCCTGGAGCCTGCTTTGGGTTCTGTGTCTCCCCCTCTCTCCGCCCCTCCCCTGCTTGTGCTCTCTCTGTGTCTCTCAAAAACATGAAGAAATGTTAAAGAAAAAAATTTTTTAAAAAAAGAATACTGGCACGATGTAAAAGTCAAAGTTACAGGTGTCCAGGTGCTGAGGTCACCTCAAATCTAACTCAAGGAGCCGTAATTATTTCCAGAAAAAAAGTAGTAAAAAAAGAAAGTCTCCAGTTCCATCACTGGGGGGACACTAGCAAATCAGGCAACCCGATCAGCATAGTGTATTTACAATTTCTGTTTAGGCCAGTCAGCCGTTATGCACATTTGTGTGTGTGCAGCTATGTGGGTCTCAGAGCTAAAGTCCGGAGGGAGGCAGGGCCACGTCAGAGTACAGGAGGAGGGTCTCTAGTGAACAACCCTTCAGTCCGGAAACACGAATTCAAAAGTGGTAAAGGCAGCCTGTACAGAGCACACAGGGTGTACGTGGCATCGGGTATGTGTCGGAAGTAGCTTGGGCCCGGTGAGGGTCAGACCGGGCAAGCTGAGGACAAAGGGCACTCCACACAGTGGACACAGATTCACGGAGAACAGGCACGGGCAGGGCTTGCCCACCTGCCCCCACAGTGGAGCGAGACAGTGGGGCTGGGGGGACCACGCCCCGTGTGGAAGGGGGAACGGGGAGCGATCACCTCCTGTGCTCTGCCACGAGGGGCTCCTGCGGGGTTGAGAGACATGAGCGGTCATCCTCATTTCTACGTCCTGCAGAGGAAGGAGACTTCTAGAAGCAGGGTTTCCGGATGTGTCCATCAGGTCACTCACTGATGCGATCTGCCAACTTCCACCTTCAGTGTTGTGGTCCAGGGAACAGGATTCTGGTCTGGAGGTGGGGACGGTTCTGGGCCAGAGGCAGGAGTCTGAGAGACAGAAGCCTCGGGGCCCCGGCCCCAGGCGGGCCCGGCGTGGGCTGGGAGCCCCGTGCTCACCTCTGGGGACGGAGGGAGGAGAGACAGGAGGGGCCAGAAAATCAGCAGTTCAGTCCTGCTGGTGGTTTACACCTGGTCCCGCTTTTGTCCCTGTTCCTGGGAAGAAGCCTCTAAATCCCCAGGATTCCCGCTGGAGATAGGAGAGTCTGTGCCATTCCTGGTGGCCCACAGCCACTTTGGACCTTGGACCACGCCTGGTGGCCGGTGCTAATGAGACGGCTCAGGATGGGGGCTGACACTCCAGAGAGGCCAGTCGTGAGACGGAGGCTGAGCCACACGGTGACAGCCTGACCCCTGGACACTGTGTTTCACCCCCCAGCCACGGATAGATCGATCGTGCCCACGTAACGAAACCAATGAAGACTCTGGACGTCGGGTTCAGGTGACGTCCCGGGGGGCAGGACTCTGTGAGCCTTCCTGCGTCAACACTCTAGGAAAACGGTACGTCCTGGCTCCAGAGAGAGAGGACCCACCCAGACCTCATCCTGTGTGTCTCCTCCTTCAGCGGTCCCGGTTGGTAATAACACTGTGATCGCAGAAAGAGCCTTCCTGCGTTCTGAGAGTCAGTCTAGTGAATTATCAAACCTGAGGGGAGACGTGGGAACCCCACATTTACAGGGCTGGTCAGGTGTGCAGAGGCCTGGGGACCCCCGTGCTTGCAGTGGATGTCTAAGCGAGGGCAGTCATGTGGGGGTGGCGTCCTCACCTGCCAAGTTTGGCAACTCTGGGTAGTTAGGGCCAGAATCGCACCCCAGCCCCTGCCGGGCTCCCGTCCGTGATGTCTGGTGCGCAGACCGAGAGGCAGGGACCCAGAGACTCGGGGCAGGTGGTTGGATTCCTCGCCCCAGTACCGACACCGTCCTGAATAGAGCGAAGAGAGTCTGGGGTCACAGCAGAGGCCGGGGGCTCTCGGGCGCTCTCGTGCTGGCAGCGTTAAAGGCAGGCGTGGCTGCACAGGGCCGGTCAGCGTTCGGCAGCGTGGACGTCCACGTCCCTGGGGGCAGGCTGATGCGGGTACACACACAAACCCGCCTGCCAGTGAAAGTCCTACACAGAACTCTTGCCTGCTATCTAAGTCAAACACAATGCTATAATTGAAAGCGGGATCAATTAAGTAATTCTTCTTAAAACTATAGCTACTGTTTCTTTTGTACTGACTCGGAACACACGGCCTACCTGATACGTCTGAGTTCAGGAGAACCAGAAGTTAGAGATCAGACTGGAAAAATCTACGACATGCCATCGTCTTTATAAGCATCCATGTGGCAAAATGTGTACTTTTAAATACTCTAATTTCATAATCAACAGGCACCCTACCTATCAGACTAGAGTCAAGAGGCCTCCAGACTGAGGCAAACACTAAAAACAACACGGACGCGGAACGCACGAATATGCCAAATACAACATAACAGACAAGGATTCTGATCCACAACCAAGCCTGAAAGGGAGGGAAGTCCCCAGATGCCCTGACCAGAGAGACGCAGGCCGGAACAGCAAGTGTGCGCTGAGAGGCTGGGGCGGGTGGGGTCTGCCCGGGTTGAGAGTGCGGGTCCTGACATCGGCACGGAGGCACGAGGCCCAGGGGCAGTGAGTCAGGCAGACTCCCCACGGCCCCCGCTGTAGGAAACAGGTCAGAACAACCCGTTCGTCCCTACCGTCTCTTCTTCATGCTCTGGATGGAAACCAAAATATCTCCCGTGAGAAAGAGAAACCTAGAGTGCGTATCACACGGAGGTGTCACATCCTAATACGATAAAATAGTCACATTCTTCGCATACTACTCCAACTGGAACCACTCCAACTAAAATCACTTTAAGGGAACCTTTCCAACAATGAGGGTTTTTGGAACTTCCACATGATTCTCCTAAGAAAAAGAAAGGCATCAAAGATAAGCTCACAATAAAAAATTATAAATAATCCATAACGAAAAGGTTTTAGCAAAATTCAAAAGGATAAGGAAACAACAGAATTAACAGCATAGGAAATCAAGATGGTGTAATAACCTGAGAGAGACGCGAACAGCGAAAATTAACGGAACGCAAAACAGTAAAGAGCACTGCAAACACACAAAGGCCGGTTTCGTGAAGAGACGAGGACAGCAGGGAGACGGCCGTCACGGTCATCACGAAAGGAAACAGTAGAAACAGTAATGTCGGGGATGAAGAGGGGACAAGGCAGCACATGCAAGGGTTCACAGACAACACCACCAAAACACAGACCTGACTGGAAAACTTCAACGAGATGCCTGATTTTTAGGAGGAAAACACCAAAAACGCCAAAAATGAATTAAAAAGAATAGAGCCTGACACCGGCATTCGCGGCCCTGCCCCTGCAGAAGCCCCGGGCCCAGCGGGCACACCCCTGCCTCCGGCGGGCGTCCACACCTGCAGATGTGACTTATTTTATGAGGTTAGTATCACCTCGCTACTAAAACCGGACAAGAAAAATAAGTGAATTTCAATTCTCAAAAAAATGCTATCAAACTGAATCCAACAAAGGAAAACAAAACTTCGTGACCAAAAAGGGTCTGTTCCAGAAAGGCAAAAACCTACATCAGAAAATCAACATGGGGCACTTGAGTGGCTCAGTCGGTTGAGCATCTGACTTGGGCTCAGGTCATGAGCTCACGGCTCGCGGGTTCGAGCCCCGTGTCGGGCTCTGTGCTGACAGCTGGGAGTCTGGAGCCTGCTTCAGATTGTGTGTCTCCCTTTCTCTCTGGCCCTCCCTTGCTCACATGCTCTCTCTCTCTCTCTCTCAAAAATAAATAAATAAACATTAAAAAAAAGAAAGAAAGAAAATCAATGTTATTTATTTTACTAAGAGATTAAAGGAAAGAAAACCCAAATAATATCTCAGAGATTCAAGAACAAGCATTTCACCCCTTCAAAAAATTTTTTAAGAAACTGCAAATTAACTTCCTTAATCCAACAAAGGTTATCTACTCAAGTCTTTCAGCAAAGATCATCCTTTGTCAAGATGAAATACTGAAAAATTTCCCTTCGAGTTTGACGAAAATACTGACACGACACTCCTTCTCTCTAACGGTACATAGAATCCTAGGTAGCTTTAAAAAAAGATACATGGGATTTGAAGAGAAGAAAACAGTTTGAAGCTGTCAGCATGCTTTCCTACCTACAGAATCTGTGACCAAGCAGTTACAACTACTACGAATTTTCTTCAGAGATGGAAGACGTAAGGTGAAAGCAAAAAACAATGTGTCTTTACATGAGCAACAACCAATTACAAAATAATACTCATCTCTTCCTTCTCTCTTTTTAAAAAAGTTAAGCTGTTCACCATCCCTCCAGCTTTATGGAGATATAATCGAAATATGACATTGTGTAAACGTAAGACACACGATGCGAGGGTGTGATTCACTATCCACTGTGAAATGATCACCACGTGAGATTCGTCAACGCATTTGTCACCTCACCCAGTTCCTGTTTTTGTGCGGTGAGAACATTTAAGATCTACTGTCTTTGCGATTTCCAAGCATATGACGCAGGGTTATTAACTACAGCCCCTACACTGTACACGAGGTCCCCCGAACTTATGAATTGTATAACCGGAAGTCTGTACCCTCTGGCCAACATCTCCCCATTCCCAGGTGCCCACCCAGCCCCTGGCAACCACCATTTTCCTCTGTTTTAGGAGTTTGGACTTCTTAGATTCCACATATAAGTGAAAACACATCGTATTTATCCTTCTCTGCTTGACTTATTTCATCCAGCATAGTGCCTTCAAACTTCATTTATGTTGTTGCAAATGCCAGATTTCCTTTTTTACGGCTGAGTAATATTCCATTGTGTTTATACGCCACACATATTTCTTTATCTGTTCACCCTTTAAACACACATTGAAGTTGCTTCCATGTCTTGGCTGTTGTAAATACTGCTGTGATGAACACAGAGGTGAGCTGTCTCCTCAACATGGGGGTTTCGTTTCTTTTGGATAAATACCCAGAAGTGGGATTGGCTGGATCATATAGTAACTCTGTTTTTAAAATCTTGAAGAGCATCCATACTGTCTTCCATATCGTACCAAATTAATTCGGCATTTTTAAATAACTAGAAATTAATTAAAACAATAGTGCATTCCCATGTTACAGTGCTTCAAAAATTTTAACAAAATATTTTAAGAATTTTCTATAAAAATAATAAACGTCATTGGACGACAAAGGAATAACTAAATAAGTGGTAATAAAAAACTAACTATACCATGTAGTGGATGGGAAACCCAATACTGTACATATGCCAGCTCTGTCCAAACTAAGTTATATAATAAATAGGATTCCAGTTTAAAAAATCTAACCCATCAAAATAAGTGAGGCAGAGAAAGATAAATATCATATGATCTCCGTCTTATGTGGAATTTAAGAAACACAGAAGATGAATACAGGGGAAGGGAAGGAAAAATAAGATAAAAACAGGGACGCAAACATCAAAGCCTCTTCAATACGGACAGCACACTGAGGGCTGCCGGAGGGGAGGTGGGGGTGGGGGGATGGGCTAGATGGGCGATGGGCATGAAGGGGGGCACGTGCTGGGATGAGCACTGGGTGTTGTTGTAAGAGATGAACCACTGGGTTCTACTCCGGACACGAACCCTAACTGTATGCTAACTAACCTGAATTTAAATAAATAAGTAAATAAATAAAATCTCGCCTGTCTTCTTTATGAACTTGAGAAGCGTGGTATTGGAAAGCCTGACAAATACAAGCAATGGAGTAGAACTGAGAAGCTAGGAAGACCGACACCTCCACATGGGACTGGGGTGTACAAGAGATGTGACATCACAGAACAGATATGATGTCATAGGTTGGAGGAAGAGAGGATATTTAAACCATCCAATAAAAGGTGCCAGGGCAGTTGACTAAGTAGAAAGAGATAAAATTCCATCTTACAACAACAGCAAAAAAATCCAGACAGATTCAAGACTGAAATTCTAGAAAAGAATACTGGCGAATATTTTTGTGACATCACTGTAGAGAAAGATACCAAGATGGAGATCCAAAAAGCCCGAACTGTAAGGAAAATATTGATCAATTTGATAAGATTAACTTCTAAAAAATTCTGTGCAGTAAAAGATATCGTATACAAAGATAAAAGATAAGCTGTATCTTTATTTTTGTAACATACATAATTTACTGACAAAGAATATTCAAATATAATACCATACATTATACAATAAAATCTTATACTATACGTAATATGTAGCATTTACATACAAACTTACGGTGTTTATATACAAATATGTAACGCTTATAACATCTTATAAATACAAACATATCTTCTCATTTATAGCATCATAAATGCTATACACACGTGCTCCACTCCAGCCCGCCTGCCTCATCCAGCAGAGAAGAGAGGCTGAGAAGCACACGTGAAGTCACAACCTAGGCGCACTGGTCACCAGAAGACTGAGACCTGATCACAGGACCACAAAACTTCCCCTCCCTCCACATCAATCACCCTTCTGTATAATAATGGGGAATTACGGCTGCTAGAGCTGCACAGCTCAGACCTTATTTTTAAACTCTCTAGGGAACCCCGAAGAAAACAGGAAACAAAGCAAGGACACCGGAGGGGACTCCAGCCTCTGACATCTATGGCCAAGCGCACGGTAAACAGCCCAACTCACAGCCAGGTAGACACGAGCCCCGTGCCAGAGGCCCACTGACCCATTATTTTGTCTGGAATATCACGTCTGGCTTTAAACAAAAAGTACAAGGCATGCTACCAGTCTGAAGAGACAAAGAAAACATCAGAATCAGACTCAGATATGGCAGAGATTTTGGAATTATCGGACCAGAAATTTAAAATAACTGTGATTAATGCCCTAAGAGCTTCTATTGGAAAAAGTGGACAACTTGTAGCAACAATGAGTCATGTAAGCACAGAGACGGAAAATCGAAGAAAGAATTTTTTAAATGCTAGAAATCAAAAACACTGTAGCAGAAACGATGAACACCTTTGGCGCGCTCAAGGGCAAACCCAGGCGTGGTGGATGGGAGAGCCAGGGACCTTGAAGATATGTCCACAGAAACTCCTAAAGCTGCCTTGCACAGAGAGGAAAAGTGACCCAGATGGAGCAGGACGCCCATGGAGGGCAGGACAGGCTGTGAGAGGCGGCCGTACGTGCAGCGAGCCCACCACAAGGAGAACAACGAAAGGGACAGAAGAAATATTTCAAATAGTAACAGCTGAGAAATTTCAAAACCAATGACAGACACTAAACCGCAGATCCAGGAAGCTCAGAGAGCACCGATCAGTATAAATCCACCCCAGCATCTACACTATGGCATCTCATATTCAAACTGCAGAAAATCAAAGACAAAGAGAATATCTTGACCAAGTCAAAGGGAAAAGCTCCTAACCTACTGAAAAACAAAGGCCGACCTCCATTTACTTTTTCAGAAACCACACAAGCAAGAAGAGAATGAAATTAAATATTTAAGGTGTAAAAGAAAAGACACACACCAACCTAGCAGTTACGTATCCAGTGAAATTATCCTTCACAAGAAAGGAGAAATACTTGTACAGATAAACAAAAAATGAAGGACTCTGTCAACAGTTGGTCTGCCTTGAAAGAAATGTGAAAAGAAGCTCTTCAGAGAGAAGGAAAACAATATAGGTGAGAATCAGATCTATAGAAAAGCTACGCAAATATCCAAGGAGAAGCTCTCCAAGCTTTGGGGAAGAGCAGTACAAAGGCCCTGGGGCAGGGTGGGGGCAGAGGACTGGGGAGCTTGCTGGGAATGTTTCAGGGACAGCAGAAAAGCTGAGGTAATTGAAACAGACCTATTTGTTATTAAAGGAAGTTAAAAATAAGAATAAAGATACATTACCTGTATAAAAACTGACTCCCCCCGCAAGTAGTTCTCAACACCACTAACATACAGAAACAATCGAAAACTACACAGAGTCAACATTTATTCTGTCGGAAAACCTATGACCAAACGGATATGTGAGTATTTAGGTTCAGGAGAAAGGCACTAAGTTATGTGGGTCTGGATCCTGTAAGGTCAGCTGTCCGTCTTCACTAACTGCTGCAGCCATGCTGCCTCTTCCCGTAGCGCTCCCCTCACACGAATGACGAAGCCTGTGTTTCAAAAGACCGACTTGCTTCAAGCCACGTCTCCCGTACTAACTCGTGTATCTTGCAGAGCTCTCACTAATCTCACAGTCTTGAGTGCTTTGTGCATAGACAGCACCTGTATTAGGCCTTCAAGATCGACGTCGAAAGCGAGATGTCTGTAGGGAAAGATGTAATTAAGGACACCAAGGGACCCTGAGGGGCACGCAGCTATGATGCTCCCCTGCCGGCAACAGCACGCAGCCAGGAGACACCGTCGCCAAAGCACCCAGGTTCTTCGCATCCAGAGACGCGACCGCGTGGATTTCCAAACTGTGGCACAAAGAAGCCAGGGAGGGAGACACGGGGCTGAGAAAGAAACCCCACGCCACGTGGTCAACTCGGTCCAGCACTCCTGCTGAGTGGCGAGTTCTGGTTAGTGATAAGCCACAAAGCAAAGCAAAACACGCCTCACAAGGGTGCGAGCTCAGGTAAGCCAGGGCCACGGTTATGACCACGCCGTCCGCGTGGCAGTCCAGGCAGGAATGACAACGGCGGAAAGAAATGAAAGATTCCCGTGCTGGAAATAATCCCGAACGTAAGGACACAATATTTCCACCTGCGCCACGGTCCTTCACTGCCTCACCCCTGCACTGTCGACTACGTGCTGCCTCAGTCAGTCCCTGAAGGCCGCTCCTGCCTCCTCAGTGAAAACACGGACAACAGGCCGCTACAGGTCCGTGGTTCCCTGCAGACCTCGGGCCGTGCTGACGGACACCCGCTGTCGGTGTGCCGGGGAGGAGAGTCCTGGCGCTCAGATTTGTGGCTGGCACAGCATTGGAAGACAGGCTTTATGAACTACCTATGAATATATTTATATTACGGTCGGTTATCATCACTGAAAGGAAATCTCGCTACTGTGCTCACTTGTCAATTCCATATGTCTACACACACACAAATACATATACATCCGTGAAGTTTCTGGAAGGCACGCAAATCGTCTGGCTACCCTATAGCAGTCAAGGGAAACGGAAGACAGGAGGAGAGTTAAATTCAAGGCCCCAGGGGGCTAAGGTCACATGCTGTGTGAGGGGGAAACTCCTCTGATCTGTGTGAACAAATGCAAGGCGCTAATACCCTGTGCAGACCAGACTGTGATCTTTACTAATGAGATTCCTCCTTGTTGATTCAGGGGGTCCCAGGTGCAAACGTGTCCCACCTAACGTGAGCAGCTACACTTGGCCTGGGGACGTGACCAGAACTTTCACCCTTGTCGCCTAAATTAAAGGGTTGCTAAGTTTTCCGACAAAAACACGCATCGGCAAAACCATGTCACCCGCAGCAAACTCCACGCAGGACAGGCAGCGTCTGGGTGGCACACACAGCCCAGGGAAGAAGGGTGTGACCTCGCCTCCTGGGCCACCCACAGCAGAGACCGGTTGCCAGGCAGCAGAACGTGACATTTACGAACCTGCCCACGAAACTGCCCTAGATCCGACGGCACCCGAGCCGGCAAGCCTTCCTGCAACTGCGGATGATTCCAGAAGGCCCCACGACCGCCTTGGGAAGCCCGCGTCCCAGGAGGCGGATGGGCACTGCTGGCAGATGGGCACGGGTGAGCCCGTGTCACTGGGTCAGGGTGTCACCGATACATAAAACCTGCAGGATGAACCTACTGTCGCTCACTCGGAACACCCGTGGGTCCCCTAACCCACGCAGCCCACGGTCCTGGACACGGCGGGGGCACACGGCGCGGAGAGGGAAGAACACGGTCAGAGCACTGCAGGCAGGGACACGCTGGGCACCTGCAGCACATCTCACGTGTTCATAGTACATCGTGGCACCACTATTTTCATAAAATTAATTAACTCTCAAAGCAACCCTGTGGGATGCTCAAGATCGGGAAATTTAAAGTAACTTTATCTGAGTTACATGATTGCCTGGCAGCCTTTGGTGAGTAACAGGTGACAGGAGAGAATTGCCACGTGGCGCTGTGGCGAGGGGCTGAGGAGGGAACCATCGATAGCAGAAAGGGGCAATCTTTTCCGCTAGTTCATCTGTGTCAGACTCACACCCCTCCATCCCTGCAGACGCCTCACCTCTGCAGGAATTAGACACAAAAAAGCAACATTCCCACCCATGTCCTTGTTCCTACTGAACAGGGAATACTTGGGGCCGGCTCTAAACTATCTGCAGTCCCAAAGAAGGGACACCCGCCAGGGGCTTGGGAGGACAGCCACCACAGGTGGAGCACAGACGGGTCCCCTGGGAACACCGCAGGGGAGAAGGCATCGTGCTGGGAAGGAGGGTCTCTGGGTGCCAGCTCCACGGGGCTCAGAGCAGGGGCCTTTCCCTGCGCATGCGCCAGCAGATGCGGCCCCATCGTGAAGGAGTGCCGGGTGGGGGGGGCGGTGTCCCAGGGTCAGCCGGCTGCCTCCAGAGGAGCACTTGGAAGCCACTGTGAAGAACACTATAGCCGGGAAAGATCCTGAACGATGAACGTGGCCCAAAATGCTGAGTAAAACACTATTTTACTTCGCAGTAAAACATGCCTGAGTTTTATAGCGATAATCACTGTCGGGTTATTGTTAAGTAACGTTCCCTGTAACACAGACAAACAAGGTGCTATCGTTAAAACCATGCTGAGCTCCCACGTGTGGATCGCCCGTTAAATTGGTCAGGGGACTGACGAGGGGGCTGGCCAGGGGGCTGGCCAGGGGGCTGGCCAGGGGGCTGGCCAGGGGACTGACGAGGGGGCTGGCCAGGGGGCTGGCCAGGGGGCTGGCCAGGGGGCTGGCCAGGGGACTGACGAGGGGGCTGGGCAGGGGGCTGGCCAGGGGACTGGCCAGGGGGCTGGCCAGGGGGCTGGCCAGGGGACTGACGAGGGGGATGGCCAGGGGTGGCTGTCAAAACCACGCCAGCTACAGTGCAGCTGAACACCTGGCATCTGACTCGGCTGAAAACCATCGAGGGCTGTTTGGAAAACATTCGTATATAACATGCAGCATCAGAGTTTGCTTTTGGCAAAGGCAGTGATGGGTACAGAAAGCCGGTCGCTCTGAGAGGGACCTTTTTTATTAGAAAAAGTAAATGGGACAGATGTTTACGTTCATTGTATTTCCCGTGATTCGTTCTCGGGGGTAAAGACCCTGGCCATCCAGCTCTGCGCCCCTTGAAGCAACAGGCTCCCGCAGCCTGGCCCGGGCCTGCGTCTTCAGTCCTCACGTCAGTGATGACATACGAGAAGCCGAGGGGACGGCGGAGGAGAGACGGGGGGTGTGCAGGCAGCTCGAGGGCCATGGCCAGCGTGTCTAGGGGTCTTTGAGTTCAGGGGACAGATGTGAGAGACTGGGCAGTAAAATCTTCCCGTCGTATCATTTCGAGCCTGAGGAATCAGGAGAACAAGAAGCTCGCTAATAGTTGCACTGCTGGTCAGGGACAGACCCAGGAGCAAAATGCAAAATCCTGGACTTGCCAGCGCGGTCTTTCCCAACACACTGCCCCTCAGGTACCTGCAGTTGACCTTTGACCTAGAGTTGACCTTTGAGCTCCCGATGCAGCCCGTTCTCAACAGCAGACGCTCAGTGAGAATGCAGGATCACGGCCCACCCCTCGGGAGGGGCAGAGCACGAACGCAGGGGGAGCACGGCCCACGCAGAGGGAGCACGGCCTACGCAGAGGGAGGACGGCCCACGCAGAGGGAGGGGCCAGAGCACCGGCACAGAGGGAGCACGGCCCACACAGAGGGAGCACGGCCCACACAGAGGGAGCACGACCCACAGCTCGGGAGGGGCCAGAACACGGGCACAGAGGGAGCACAGCCCACACACAGGGAGCACAGCCCATGCAGAAGGAGGGGACAGACATGGGTGCAGAGGGAGCATGGCCCACGCAGAGGGAGCACGGCCCACACAGAGGGAGCACGGCCCACAGCTCGGGAGGGGCCAGAACACGGGCACAGAGGGAGCACAGCCCACACACAGGGAGCACAGCCCACGCAGAGGGAGGGGACAGACATGGGTGCAGAGGGAGCATGGCCCACGCAGAGGGAGCACGACCCACAGCTCGGGAGGGGCCAGAACACAGGCACAGGGGGAGCACGGCCCACACACAAGGAGCACGGCCCACACAGAGGGAGGGGCCAGAGCACCGGCCCAGAGGGAGCACGGCCCAAACACAGGGAGCACGGCCCACACAGAGGGAGGGGCCAGAGCACGGGCCCAGAGGGAGCACGGCCCATACGCAGGGAGCACGGCCCACACAGAGAGAGCACGGCCCACACAGAGGGAGGGGCCAGAGCACCGGCACAGAGGGAGCACATCCTACACACAGGGAGTACGGCCCACGCAGAGGGAGCACAGCCCACACAGAGGGAGGGGCCAGATACAGGTGCAGAGGGAGCACGGCCCACGCAGAGGGAGCACGGCCCATGCAGAGGCAGGGGCCAGAGCACCAGCACAGAGGGAGCACGGCCCACACAGAGGGAGCACGACACACAGCTCAGGACGGGCCAGAGCACAGGCACAGAGGGAGCACGGCCCACACACAGGGAGCACGGCCCATGCAGAGGGAGCATGGCCCACACCTCAGGAGGGGCCAGAGCACCGGCACAGAGGGAGCACGGCCTACACACAGGGTACATGACCCACGCAGAAGGAGCACGGCCCACACCTCAGGAGGGGCCAAAGAGCCGGCACAGAGGGAGCACGGCCCATGCAGAGGGAGCACGGCCCACACAGAGGGAGCACGGCCCACATCTCAGGAGTGGCCAGAGCGCTGGCACAGGGAGCACGTGTCGAGATGCTCCTGTGTCTCAGAGCACATTTCCTAAATCGACACCTGGGGAACGGGGGAGTGCATTTCTGCTGTCACATATGAGCTGAGCCCTCTCCCCGCTCCTAGTGTGTTAGCCCGTAGCACCAGCCCACCAGCTTGCCAAGAAGTCTGTCTAAATCTATCACGTGTTCAGTTTTAATTTAACCTTAATCCTTCCAGATCAGTAGGGGGCAGATAGGCAGACGACTAACAAGGGAGGTGAGTCGCTGACACGGAGGGGAGGTCTGCTGTCCCCCAGCTGCATGGAGCCTCCAGGTCCATTCCTGCCTCACGTGAATTCGCCCGTCCCCAGTGTTTGTTGCGCGCCTACCCCATTCACAGTGCACCTTGCACACTCGGACACCTCCTCCGAGGAACACGCAGAGGAACGCAATCCCTGAAGACAGGGCCTACCGTGGAGCATCATGGCCACCGGAGCCAGACGGGCCTGAGCGGGAGCCCCGGCACCACGTTTGTTAGCAACGCAAGCCAAGTGGTTAGTCTCCTCTCCCTCCCAGAGGGCCTTTGATCCAGGAGGAAATGAGGGACACACATGGCAATGTCCAGAACATATTGCAGTAACTCCAAGAAAGGGCTGAGGCGTCATCCCAGACCTCAGAGAAGGGCTGGCAGCATCCCATGTGTGGGCACCAGGTGGCGGGTCGGGGGCCGCAGGACAGAGCCAGCGGCGGCATCGCGGTGGCCGAGGGAGGGCATAACTGGTGCCTGGGGACGGAGGGAGCCAAGGCTCAGGAGCAGAGGGACTCAGAGGTTCTTGACCCTAGTGGCATCTCAGAAAGACAGGCTGGGGCTGTGCAGGGCGACCCGGAGTGGAGGTGCTGTGCACAGACAGGACCCCGGTGAGGCAGACCCTTGTCACCTATGAGTGGATGCCAGGACTGGGCAGTGACAGGGACAGAGAAAACAGGCGGCCACGGAGGGCAGCCAAGGTGGCGTGTACACGTTTCTCATGAGGGCATTTTCTTCTCGAAACATGTATCTAGAGAATATAACACCATGAGCATGTGTACGCACATGTACGTGGGCACACACACATGCAGGCCTACACACACGTGTGCACACTTGTTCCTATGCACAGACACACATGCTCACGTATATGGACATGTGTGCACACACACGGTCACATGTATGTACACAAGCGTGCACGCACACGCGGTCACGTGGACGCATACACACAGGTACACAAGCACACATACACACATGCGTACGGTTAGGCACCGTTCTTTTGACTCTCCTGTTTGTGTGCATCCCTAACAGAAAGCTGGGGGACATGGTACCTCTCCAGCTCTGTGGCATCAGAATAGTCTCCTCTCAGGCCACACGTGCTACCTTCCTCTGGACAAAGCCACGGTGTGAGCGGCTGCCCTTGTTTTCTCAGAATAAAGTTCTCCCAATGGCAAGGCAGTGTGACCGGGCTCTGCAGACCCGAATGGTTCAGTTTTAGGCACAGCGGTCACACCGCAGTGACGCAAGTGTCACTTCGCTGTGACATAAGTGCCACATCCCCGCCGCCACTGGCACCCCCATCCCGCTGAGGCTGAGTTCCTGGACTTGAATGTGGCCGGGTGATGGCTCCTCCATTTCTCGGGGCACAAAATGAATTGGGGGTCATGTCCTCGTCACCATGCTACCAATGGCTGGAGGAGGAAGTGAACGTGGAAACTCGGGTCTCCGGAGCCACGGCACTGCTCACACCTCCGTTTCCAGGGCTCGGGTCCCACCAGCGAACCCACCTCCCGTCGAAAGGCCTCCCCTCCTCCAGAGGAGTGGAGCTGCCCCGCCTCACCGTCTGCCTGGCCCCTCCGGCCACTGTCCGCCATCTCCCGTCTCCCCAGTGGTGGACGTCCATGCTGCCTTTGCTGACGACTCCGGACCACTCTCGGCGGAAGCCGCCGTCACCCTGCCTTCTCCTGCCCCGTCTCCTCACTTGCTCCTCTAGACTCGCCTGGACCTTCCGCCAGCCCTGCAGCTCCCCGGGGAGCTCGGCCCACTTCAGGGCACCCACCGCACAGCTCCGGGCTGACCCCTCTGCACACGTCGAAGATCGCTGCCTGGGAGACTCTCGGTGCTCAGTAATCACCATGCGGTTACCTTTGGTGCCAGGGGGAGCTCAAGCAGAGGAAAGTGGTCCAGGCACCACTGTTAACCATCCCGTCTCATTGCGCCAAAAATAAAACACATGCAGAGCAGTGAGCGCCCCGACTCACAAAACCAGCAAATTTCTGCAAAGATCCGTTCAAGCCAAACTACTTAAATGGCCTGAGAAAGGTTCCTGTTTCAAACACGGTCGACAGAATTAGTTTGGAAGGAGTACAACCATTCAATGAGTGCACACTTTCATGGGTTATTTGTTTTAAAAACAACTGTGCTTTTATTTCTGTATTCTCTTAAGATCAAAGAAAGCCATAATTTATAGAACAAAACCTCTACTAAGTCATGCGTCGTAAGTACTTGTGGACGCGATTTTCTCTAACACCTCAGCTCCGTCAACTCCAGCCTGCCCAGCAGAGATGAGCTCAGGTCGACGTGACACCTGCCTCAAGCCCACCACCTCTGGTTATTCACAGACACGTGTGGGTCTGTGCACCAGGTACAGTCATGAGAGAACTCCTGACGCCTGTCTCCAGGCTTATCCAAGACCCACGGGCCACGCGCTCTGCGCCTGGGCTCCTGGCTTTCCTCAGATGCAGGTGGCCCTGCCATCAGGTGCCCTGTGACCGCCGCACCCCCCCCCCCCGAGGGCGGGACTGGTAGGACCCGTCACGGTCCTTTCTCTCCCACGGTCTTGCCGCTCTCGTTCCCCGCTCCCCACGTGCCCGCCTACCAGGGAGAGAAGTCCATCCGTCCCTGCGCCTCTCAGCGCACACAGGAAGACACCAGCAATGTCGGAGGCCGGCCAACCCTGTCTCCGCGAAGCTGCACTAGACCCACCGCTCACACCCGCGGCTTCGTGCAGAGAAGCCCACTGGATTTCCAAAAGTCCACCCCCCCGCACACCAGACACAGAAGGCACGCTGCCCGTGCCACGTGCCCGACACTGGCGAGCAGGTGTGTAATGACAGGGGGTAAAGAACCCACAGACGCTGTGCCCCCACCGGCGGGTGCTCCCGGAGCCATGCCACGGGTCCAGATGCCCTGGGGCACTCGCTTCCCTTCGCTGGTTTCTGACTCCAGGGATGAAGGTGAGGCGTGGGCTTGCACACTCACACACATATGCACATTTGATTGTGCTCGCACACACGTTCACACTCCTACACACACTCAAACACAATCACACCATGCTCACACTCACATCTGCACTCTCAATGCCTGCAGAGCCACACACAGTGCTTGCACACTCAAACATGCCTGCACACATGCTCACACACCTTAGCACACCTCCACACTGGCACACACTCGCATACACCTCTGTACACACATCCATATATGCATTCACACCACGCTCACACTCACACATACCTGCACTCTCACATGCTTGCATGCACACACCAGGCTCTCATGCACTTACACATGTTGCACACTTGAACATGCTCACACATTTGCATATACTCGTTCACAAACTTATAAACACTGATGTACACACTCATGTTCATATCCATGCTCACACTTGCACATGGCTGCATTCACATGTGCTCGCACACTTACCCACTCACATACACACTTATGAACGCTCACATACATGCTCACTTGTGCTCACATGCTTGCACACGCTCACACATGCTCACACACCCATAATGGATTTACCAACCGGTCTGGTGTGAGGTGCTCTGTTGAGTTCTTTTTTTAAAAAATGTTTATTTGTTATTTTGAGAAAGCAGGGGAGAGCGAGTGGGGAAAGGGTGGAGACAAAGGGACACGGAGGATCCCAAGCAGGCTCCAGGCTCCGAGCTGTCAGCACAGAGCCCGACGCGGGGCTCGAACCCACGGACCGTGAGATCATGACCTGAGCCGAAGTCGGCCGCTCAACCGACTGAGCCCCCCAGGCACCCGAGGTGCCCCAAAGGTTCTTGCATGTCAGCACCGAGGAGAACAACGACAGGCCCGTTGCAGGAGCTACTCATGGGGAGAGCTGTGCGCGTGCGTGCGTGCATGTGTGTGTGTGTGTGTGTGTGCGCGCGCGCGTGTCTGGGAAGCTGGAAAAGCTCACCTGAATCAGGGCCCTCATGTTGCCCTACCAAGTACCTGGCCTCTTTATCTTTCTGCGTTTCGATGATGCACAGTCCTGATTACAAAGTGTCTCAGCTGGTAATAAGTGCACTCCATTTTTCTTCAAATGTGCGTTGTATTCAGTTCCCAGATGAATCCAATTAGCATATCATTGTGACTGATTAAATATGCCTCATGTAAATTTACATGTCAAAACACGCTGAACTCAAACAGATAGACAAGGCCGCCAGGCGTCCGTAAACAGCTCTGCAGGCACAGCCAGCTTGAGACACAAAAGCTGAAGTTGAAATTTGCGGCGATGACCAGGTAGAGACCAAGGAAAAGCAGAGAGCTGCTGTGACTCATGCATGAGGGGAGGGGATGAATATGGACATTCGCCTCCCTTTGTCCCTGACGAAAAGCTATTGACAGGAGGCTCCCCGTCTGCATCCAAGGCTGTCGCATCAGATGAGCTCATCAGGTGATGGAAATTCGGCCTCTGATCCAGGAAAGGTCCCTGGGCACTGGAGTCGAGACTGTTTCAAAGAGATTATATTATCTTAGACAGCAGGATTAAATTAACATGGGAATGACTTCTACGAGAGGACATTTTTTTTGCTAAACATGTGCTAATGTTTATTATGCATAACATTTTCTTATCATAAGTGATCTCCTTTGATGTCCTATCCACTTGTTCGTCGGTTTCTGACATTCTTTTCAGAAGGGAGCGAAATCCCAAGGATGAACACTGGGTTGTGAATGTTGATGGAGAGCCTCACCGGATTCCTCTAAAAGCAGTGACCATGGGTTCTGTGGGTGGTTTGGGGGAAATTTTTTAAGTAACGAGCGATACGAAGTCTGGTTCGGCCATTCACCACAGGAAGCACCTCCCGTGGGACGCGCTGGGTCCCTGTCATCACGGGGTGAGCACTGTCACTCCTTTGCTGCACGCGGGGGCCTCCTGGAGAGCCACAGGAGCACGGCTGGCTGACGGTCAGCCACCGCCGCCCCTTCTCGCCACCACGTCTCCTCGAGGCCACACTACCCCAGGCTGCCGCCAGCCAGGACAGAGGGCGTGGGCGGAGAAGGTCTGAGACGCACCTGCCTCTGGGGCTCTGCCCGCGCCTTTCCATCTGCCCGTTCCAGGCGCCCGCCGGCCTCACCGCCCCCCCCGCCCCCCACAACCCTGGGCTCCGGCTGACCCTACCCATACCTGCTCCTCAGCGCCCTAAGTGACGCGCCTCCTGTTACAAACAGCTCCACTCCTTTGTCATCGTCTCGCGGGGAGCGTCACCCTCTCAACCACGGGCGAGCTCAGTGAAAGTGATGTCCCTTAAATGAACCCAGAAAGGGGTTCACGGCAGGGGAGACGTGTGCTCCCCGTGAAGAAATCTCAGAAGCACCAGGCCGTTAAACAGGCTTAATCCCAAGCAGGCTCCGGAGAAGCTCACGCCGGGCCGGTGCCGGCGAGCAGCTGAGAGACGAGTGCCACCAGGATCAGAGGGGCCGTGTCAGCCACGTCCACGGTTCACTTGCAGCACGGGGACGGCGGGGCCTCTGCGTCTCCTCTCTGTGCAGCTGTGCTGTGGAATCTCAGCCGTTCAGTCAGGGTGGAAATGGTACAGAAAAGGCGAAAACACATCATTTAAAACGGAGGAAAGGAAACATGTCCAAGACCGACTGTGGCTCTGACACCAGATCCGGGGGGTTCTTCAGAGGGATGAGTATTATGACCAAATGGAAAACAAGTGTTCTCGGTGTGTCTTATCGTGAAGCGTTAAAGGGATTAAATCTGTTTAATGTCGAAGAGAAAAGCACTTAAACATAACAGGCATGTTCCGGAAAGCCGCACACAGGACGCTCCTTCTCACCTGGGTAGAGCTGCAGCCTGCTGAGGGGGGGTCACAGAGACCCCAGAGCGCGTGGAGCCCTGTGAGACTCCTTTCCGATTCGGCTGGCCGTGAGCGCCCCTGTGGGGTGGGGTGGCCGTGAGGGTCGACGTGGCAGTTGCTCGCGGGGCGTCCCTGCCGGGTCTCCCCTAGGCAGGTGCCGGCTCGGAAGTGGCGCCGCCCGAGGGACCGCGTCACCCGCTCCAGGGAGGTGACGGAAGGGAGGGATGGCGCAAACCCAACCAGACCTTCATTGGCTGGTGAGCGCGGTCCGGAGGCTAACAGTGTTTTCCAGGATGTGGGATCCATCCCTCGAACGTTTCAGAACGCCTTCACATGGCTGGGGGGAGAGGCTCCAGATCAGGCCAGGCCACGGGGCTGGGCTCCGCACCTCCCGGACCATCTGCTGTGTCCACCTGGAGGCACCAGGCTCCACAACCTCTGTCCCTTCTGTGGATACCGCGGCCCTGTCCCCTCTCCGCCCGCGATGGGTGCATCTTTGCTTCCTGGACTCCGCGTTGACGAAGCTGGGGTCTGGCAGCCGTTCGTTCCTCACGTTTCCCTCGCTGCCCTCTCCTCCCTCCCATCCATCACCGAATCCCACCCGTGTCACCTCCCGCCTGTGTTTGCCGCTCTAAGTCCCGCATGCCAGCACCTCTCCCTGGCTCAAGGCTCACTTCTCCCTGGTTTCTCCGCCCCCGTCTGCTTTTGCTCTGTGGCTGGACGGCCCCCGCCAGCCCGGCCCTCCCTCACCCCCATACAGCCGCGACGCTCGCCCACGCCCGCCTCGGCTGGACCGCCGGCCTCCCTCTCACAGCTGACATCAGCTCCTTCAAACCGCTGATCGCAACCAGGAGGAGTGTGACCCTCCACCGGACTCGGGTGGATCTCTGTCCCTGACAGACGCTCTGTACATACGGCCGTCACGGCCTAACAGCCAGCACTTGTGCGTGCCGTGGCGCGATGTCTGTCTCACCACGACGGGGCCGGCCGGGGCCAGCCTGCCTCGTCGGCAGGACCTCGCAGGGTCACAGGGAACAGGCGCGCGTTCCGTCCTCCCCCGTGAGCCGCACAGAGGTCTTGGAAAAACCACTTGGTAGGAGTCACTCTGGGTAGGAGTCACTTTTGCCCTGTGCCCAGGGCTGGGCCGGCCATCAAAACCCTCTTAAGGGTCACAGGGATCAGCTGGGGGACATTTACAACTAACCCTCAGGAGCCGAGTCTCAGATCAGTTCTCCCAAAACTAAGTACAGCACAAGGGCTCTGCCAGACAGACTTCTGCTCTCTCACTCTTCCAGCGACATTTACTTCCCTTGGTTGAGCTCTGTCCGCCTCATTTCTACCTTGAAAAGCCCTTCTGGTGTGCCTGCCCAACCAATTCAACAGAATCGAGAACTCAGCCGGCCGTGGTCACTCTGTTCACACCCTCTGCATCACCGTGGAGCTGCTCCTGTAATTATTCACAGGCCACCGTCTCCCTGAGTGAAGCCACGGGACACTTGCCCGACGCACACGAGAGTCAGAAAGAGAGTGTCTCCGAAAGACTCGGGGATTAGAAGCCTTTGCTAAACCACGGTCCTCAACAGGCAGTAAGTGCACCCTTGTCTGTCGTGACGTGTCCCTAAAGTTTGCAAACCGCAGAAACACAAGCCGCGGACGATCGCAGTGGCCCGACAGGCTGCAGCCTCCATGGGACTTCCCTCTGCGGCAGCATGGCCGCGGGCTCAGCCGGTCCGTCCCATCCCATCCCGTCCCCTCGCATCCTGTCCCGTCGGTGCCTGTGGGCCCAGGAGCCACCGCACCCCCCGCCCCCATCGTTTGCAATCCCAACTCCTAACTGAGGATAAAAACAAGAAATGGTCACAGTCCTCCTCCCCTTCTCCCTCAGCCACATTGCGGGTGCAGCTGGCTGGGCCTGAGTGCGTGAGCCCCTCCCCGCGTGCGAGGTCTCTGCGATGTGGGCAGACGCGGGCAGTGCGTGCGACCTCTCCCGTCTGGATCCAGGCCCGCCCCGCCCTCCTTGTAGTCACGCACCGCTGTGTCATCAGACGTGCGTGTGCACCTCCTTCTTGTCCACAGACTGTCCCTTCCCTGACACCGAGCCCCACGAGGGCAGGTTGCCTACAGCTCACGCAGCATCTGCCCCAAGCGGGAGCTCAGTAAACATCTGCTGCAGGGCCGGGTGGGGCCCAGGAGGAGGGGGAGGGTGACCACGGCTGGGGTTCCACGTTCTCACTGTTGTCAGGCTTCACGCCGAGGCCCCTACCTCCTCGTTCGCTCACTTCTCACACCTCCAGGTGGCAGGCTTCCCACTCACTCCGCGGCCCAGAGCGGCCGTCACTTGCTGAGATCACAGGCGGGCTTGGCGCCCCGTCCCAGTCCTGCTGCCCGAGAATGACGCCCGGCCGGCCCAGGCGCGGTGCCTCTGAGTGTGCGACGCGGGGCAAGAGTTCCTGCCCACGTGGTCACTGCCGAGTCACACACACCCGTGAGCGCTCCTGTAACTGACAGTCGTGAACCCCAGGGCTGAGAATGGCCGGCATCAGAGCGGCCCTGGGCACACTGGCGGGTCTTCAGTGAGTCCCGAGCACGGCCTGAGGCTTCCCGGGCCCGCCGGCCTCGTCCGAACCCAAACGGGCTCCTTGGCGGCGGTGCCTTCTCTAAGCAGAAAGCCTTCATCCCGAAGCCCCGTCGCCGTCTCCCCCTCCAGCGCCGCCGGCCCCGCACCTCGTGGACAACCACTGGGCCGACGCGGGGCGGTTCCCGGAGAGGGGACGCGCCCTGGGCCGCGGGCTAACGGCGCTTCGGGCGGCCTTATGTCACTGGCTTACGTGGACTGTGCGGCTCTAGAAAGTGGCGGTGGTGCCCCGTGAACGTCTCGACCAGCACTGCAGCCGGCACGGCTCCACACGGCGGACGCGCACCATCCCGGCTCTGGAGGCCGGACTCCAGAACCCGGGTGCGCGAGCGCGGGCTCCAGCAGAGGGTCCTCCCTGCGTCTGGTGTCTGCCGGCCGGCCTTGCCCTGCTCTGCCGACCCCCCACGTCTCTGTCCTCACGGGGCACCCACCCCAGCCAGCGTGGCCTCCTCTTAGCCTGATGACATCACAGAGGCCCTGTCTCCAGACACAGGCTGGTACCCGGACGTGTATTCGGGGCTGCTTCCTACCCATAACGGGCACCGGCCTCACCCGCATCTGAGCGCGGGGCTCGGGGACGTTCCTGACACGGTGAACGACAAACAGCATGAAAGGCCGCGTCCGCCTCGTGGAGAAGGGAAGGCGCGTCGGCCACACGGTGCTCTCGGCCTCGGGGTTTACAAGCCACGCCGCTTCCTGGCTCGCTGTCGACGTGATGTTCCCGACCCCAGCAGGGGACCGCTCAGCCTCCTGGGATGAACCGACCGGAGCTCTCTTCAGCTCCGAGACAGGGCTGCCGTCCCTGTCGCCCAGCCTGATCACAGCCGCGTCCCAAATTAAAGGATCAAACCGGCCCAGCGGCTCCATTTAGAGACGTGCACCCACCTCTGCCATTACTCACTCGCGAGCGGCCGGGACACTGGGGAACAAGGCGGGGGCTACGCCCATGCGGAGGAAGCCAAGGACAGCTCTCCACGCGCTCGACAAGAGCCACTCCCAGCCTGCCTCTGCCACGGCTCCCATTCGGGCCGAGTCTCCTGTCCACCAGCTGCCGCCGCGTGTCCCATGGCGGTGCCACGCAGGAATGCCCAGCAGAGGGGTGGCCGTGAAGCAAATCCTCTCCAGGCCAAAGCCACTCAGAGGAGAGAGCAGACAGCTCTGTGGCTGCCGGTGCCACAGTGTGAACACTCAGGAGCCCACGTCTGGGGCGTTTCCAACACCGTGTGGCCGTGGACCCAGAGGCAGCAGAGGAGGGAGGCAGCCGTGTTACGAGCCGCCGCGCGTGGTCACAAGGGCTCCCTCCTTACCAGCGCCCGGTGCAGGGCGGGGGCGGCCCCGTACGGAGTCCGGGCGGGAAGGCTGTTAATCTGTTGAGGTGTCAGAGTCAGAAGTCACGGGAGCCACTCTTGAGTGTGGACAACGGATCACGCGGTCCTGGCTGCTCGCGGGGAAGAGGCCGACACCGCTTTTTCGACAAAAGAAAGTGCCAGAAAACCAGGCTGTGGCACTCGTGAGCCTGCACTGGGCTCGGAAACACACCGCACCGTCCCACCTCTTTCCCCGAGGAAGCCGGAGCTCGCCGAACTCCAGCCCCTGGTCGAGCCGTGGACGTGCGGGTCCCGCACCAGCTTCCGGGAACGAGCCCAGCACAGGAGCGAGCGTGGGGGCAGCCTCGCCCTTGGAGGGAGGGGACCCGCCCCCCGTCACACGGGAAGGTGGGGTTCCCGGAGATGCCGCACGGGCGGACCCCAGGTCGTGACAGTAAAACCCGCCCCACCCACCTACCTATAGGGGGGCTGTCGTGTGACCTCGGACAGACACACACCACACGCGTATACACCTGCACGCACCTGCACACCTGCACACCCACATCCTCCGCACATATCACATGCATGTGCACACCTATGCACTCTGGCACCTGCACACTTATGCATGTCATGCACACGGACTCGCTCACACATGCCACACACCTGCGCGCTCACACATATCACACACAGGTGCACAGCTACACACACTTACAATGTCACACACACACACACCACACACTTGCACACCTGCACACCTACACATATCACACACCACACACATACACATAGCATGTGCATATACATAGCACACAACTGCACACACACATGCCTGCACACATTACTACAGGCACTTACACACCACATACACCTGCACACACATCCCCATACATGCATACTCAGTGCTCTGTTCAGGAGGGGACGCTGGGCAGACCCCTCGGGGCGTTACATGCAAACCCGACCCTGCTCTACCCGCCGCTCTCCACTAGCCGGCCTCAGTGGGTGCTCAGGAACAGTCTGCGTGGACTCCCGTGGGCCACGGTCCGCCTCCCCATGGAGCGCAGCGCACCGGGCCCTTGGGAGCAGCCGCTACGTCTCAGAGCCCGCGATCTGCATTTTCTCAGGTTCTATCCTGCTTCTGGCCCGCTGACAGGCCACATCTCCCTGTGACGGCGGCCCTACAAATATCTGTGCATGCTGGCCGGAGGCAAACAGGCCCCCGCCTCCAGGGACAGTGTGAACCCTCCTACGGAACAAGCAGACAAGAACACGGGGCTAATTCTGCACAGTCCACTAGAAAATAGCCAGGTACACAGAGCGAACTGGCTTTAACCTCGCTCAACCCAAACTAGCCTGGAGAGGGTGGAGCCTCTGGGGCGGCTGCCCGTAAAGCAGGTTCCTCAGTGGGACGACAAGGTCCCGGAGAGGAATTGCGGCTGCAGGCTGGGGGAGCCGCGGGACCGCAAGCAAAGGGCCTCTGCCTCCAGCCTCCGGGGGCTTGGGGACAAGCAGCAGGTGCCAGCCTACGCCTGTCAAGCCTCCCCACGCTCCCTCCACCCCAAGAGTGCCTGAGCCCAGCAGCCGTCCGGTGGTTGGGGTTCTCACCCCTCCCGACATTCCCCCCCCACACACACACAGGGCGAGGGGCACATGCGGAACTAAAGAGGACGGTGTGTGCAGTGCGCGCTCCTGCTCAGGACACGTGCCTCCGAGGCAGGCGCGCCGTCCCGCACCCCCGTGCTCCGGGAGAGGAAGGAGACAGCACCTTCCGGAGGTGGTCTGGAGGTTCGAGAGGACCTGGGGACAGGATGAGCAACTCACGTTCACTGCTGCTTCCAGGACCATCCCGGGACGGACAACTACCACACTTCTGTCTGCAAAGCATTTGAGAGAGTGCCGTCCACACAGAGAGACAGCTGTCTACACAGGGAGAGAGCTGTCTACATAGACAGAGTGCTGTCTACACAGAGAGTTCTGTCTACAGAGAGAGAGAGCTGTCCACGCAGAGAGAGAGCCGTCTACACAGAGAGCTGTCTACACAGAGAGAGTGCTATCTACACAGAGAGAGCTGTCTATGCAGAGAGAGCGCCATCTGCCCAGAGTTGTGTACACGGAGAGAGCCACCGACCCGCTGCATTGGAAGGACGCCAATGGTTCCATCTCTCCTGGAACAACCCTGTACTTTTTCAGTGTCCCCGTCTTCTTCTCTGTAACCTGAAGTTCTTGATCTGAGTGGCTTCCCGAAGGTCGTCCACTGGGGACGTGCTGCTTGTAGGGGCAGGAACGCAACGGTCGCCTCTCCTGACGAACAGGTGGACCGCCGGCTCGATCACACCGTCCCCGGAGCGTCGTCGGCAGGGCGTCCACCCGCTCTGCGTACACACGCCCGCGTCACACGTACGTCAGGTTGTCTGGCGTCCCTGGGACGGCGGGGGGCACGGAGTCTGGACGGCGGCACAGAGCAGCCACGGTGCACCTCCTGCTTCTGAGGGATTCGGGACACAGACTCAGCCTGGCAAAGAGCGGGCGTTGAGAAGGACACGTGATGCGAGACAACACGGTGTGGCACAAAACCACGTGACGTGATGCGACGGGACACGGGACACGGAACGCGGGACACGGCGTGACGCGATACGACACCACCTAACACGTCCTCTGGGTGGGAGACACTAACAAGGGGGCCCGCGGCGTAGGGGTGAAGAGGGGAGCACGGGAGGTCCTAACAGCTCCACGGGGCACCAACCTTTGTCCTGGCCTCGGGCCCCAGAAGCCACGATGGGGTTTTCCGGCCGAGAGGCTCAGAGGAGCATCCGAATCAGCCGTGTCCTCCCCGAACACATGTCTTCGTCGTGGAACCGAGGGCACGAGGTCCCAGCGGAGCCCCGCACAGGCCTACCGAGGACTAGCGCGGACGGAGGCCACCTCGGAGAGTCTGCGGGGACGACGCGAACCGGCCCTCGGCATGTGGGCCTCCAGCACCAGCTGCCCGAAAGCGAAGGGCGCATCTCAGGTAAGCACGGAAGAGGCACGGAGGCGGACAGCCGTGGGGCCGGCCAGGACGAGAGCCAGACCAGGCTGTGCCGGGGGCGGAGGGAGGGTTACGGCCACCACACAGCCCATGAGCCATGTCAAGGGTGCTCTCACATTTCCACACAGAGCGTACAGGAAGTGGAACCATTCCCCAAACTGATGCCGGGAACTCTGTTACTCGTGCATTTAGAATAAAGTCAAAAGTCCACAAGGGCCTCCAAAAACTAACACACTGTAGATTTAATTACAGACAAAAGAAATCTGACTTCTATTAAATGATGATAAATTGCATATTTAGAATAGAAATTACCCTGGAACATGAGAATGTTACTGTCCCTCTGTACTCCTTCGGACTAAGAAAATCACAGGAGATTCGCCCCTTGAACATGCTCCTCAAGAGAGAGAATATGGTGAATGCGTGGAACAGCAGGTGTAACGCGTGGAATAGCAGGTATAATGCACAGAACAGCAGCTATAACACGTGGAACAGCAAGTATAACACACGGAACAGAACAGCAGGTATAACGTGTGGAACAGCAGGTATAACACTTTCCTGGGAAAAGCCTGCTCTATGCCCCGATGTCTCACCGTGGGGCCCCAGGTTACTTATGTGCCCAAAGTCCCTTCTGACACCGAGTTGTGCTTCCGTTTATCCTCTCTGAGAACCGCCTGTCTGGCCAGCAGTCAGGTGAGCGGGAAGGTCTGGGATCGAGCGCAGCCTCTCTTCAAGCTCTCTTCCACAAGGGGCCGGGTTCCTGGCTCCAGGATGGAGAGAAGCCTCTACTGGAGGCTCCATCCCCACTTGGGGGGGGGGGGGCCGTCGGGGGGCCGGAACCCGACGTAGGGCTTCTCCCTGTGGGGGCGCCGTCACACATCTCCCGCCTCTCCAGCACTGGGCGTCTTCTCTTGGGAAGATGTGCGGGTTCACCTTACTTTAGGCCGCAGGTCCCTTGAGTTGTCCCAGCCTCGCGTGGCCGCCCCTCCTGGAGGCGCCTGCCCATCCGGACATGGTTCGGGCGGGGCCCAGCGCGGAAGCTGAGTGCTGGCCAGCGAGCAGCAGAACCTTGGATCCTGAGGCTGTCCTTGCTCAGCACACGCTCGAGCGTCACGGGGCGAGCAGTCATTGTCCTAGACAGGATCCTAAGTTGGAGGGAGACAGGATGCATTTTTCCTCTTTTCCTGGAATTGCTCTCCCAGCACCGCACAGAAAAGCGGGCTGCTGCGGAGGCTGGTGGCTGCGAGCAGGGACAGCAGGGGGCGTGTTCACAGGGGTGTGGGGTAGAGTCAGGGTGACGTCTTATCTCCACGCAAATGAAAATGCCATAAACACGCTTTTCAGAGAAGACTCCTGCATTCAGGGCGTCTCATGAAACGGGGGAAACGTATTTCAAATGCCTCACAGTTCTTTTTGCTTCACGTTCGTTGTTCGTATCAAACCCAAACGCTGATTGAGCTCCTGCCACGGGCAAGGCACCAAGTTCAGTGGTGGGGTCTAAAGACGGGGACAACCTGGCTCTATCTTCAAGGACAGAGCGGTCAGGGGCTCCCAGACGTCACTGCCACCAGCCACGCCTGGCGGGCGGGTCTCACCCTGGCAGCTGGGCCCCACACCAGAGCGCAGGGGTGATTTGTTAACAAGTTCCCAGCCACGCTGGCAGTGTTGCCCTGGGGATCGTGCTTTGAGAACCACTGTCCCGGACCTCTGGGGTCAGCCAGTGTTCTCCGTAAAAAGCCACGGTAAGCACGTCAGGCTTGGCAGCCACAGACAAGGTACGAACGGTGATGGCATTGAGGGCCAGAAGGCCTGTGTGGCCGCGGGCCGTGGCTGGCCAACTCTGGGGAAGCGGCGAGGCAGGGGCACAGGGCAGGGGGCAGGGACAGGCGGGTGCTGGGGGGTGAAAGCTCCAAGGAGCCGACCGCACTGCCCTCTAACCTCTTCCCGAACAGCCAGAGAAGATCCAGGATGTGGGCTTGAAGACGAGACGGGGAAGGCAGACTGGGCTGCAGGGGTGCGGCCAGGGGTCCCGGCAGGGCTCTGCAGGGAGAGGGGAGAGCACCGGGCCGACAATGCTGAGAAGCAGGAGTGCAGGAAGGCAGGTCTCCGGGTGGAATGGGGAGACACCGTGTGCTGCTTTCCTCACTGTCCCTGTGCCGCTCTGTTCTGCCCGGGGCCCCCACGGCCGTCACAAGCCCGGCACACGGCATCTCTGTTCCCAGCCCTCCCGTCGGAAGTCACACGGCACACACAGGAAAGCAGCTGTTGGTGGGGTCGGCTAGGTTCAGAGAAGACTCATAAAACCAGACAAATCCCCGTAACTGGGACCCTTCAGACACTAAAGCTCACCCCCGTCACCACCGTTAAAGCAGGGCAGCCATCAGCTCCGTCACGAACGGTTTCGGCTGAGCCGGGGATGCCGGTGCCGTAGCGAGCCTGGTGGGCTTCTGAACGTACCAGTTTACACCCCGGCGGGAACCGTGTCAGTGCTTTTGTGGAAGACTTTCCACGTGGAATTTGCCTCTTCGTGCTTTGCCGTCGTGAGAAAATGCCGAGCGAGCACAAACCCTTCACGTTTAAGAGGCATCACCGCGCCCCGCGTGTGGGCTCCACGCCAAGGTGCCGGAGCGCAGGGCGCCTTCCTTCCCGAGCCTCCTTCCCGTGACGTGCTGATGCCTCCGGCCGCCACCCGCAGCCCGGCTTCCCTGGTGCCACCCATCGCCAGCATCTCAGCCGTGTGCCGGCTCGCCTCTGTGGAGACGCCCAGACAGCGACACCACCCACGCACCTGCCACCCCACCGTGGGAAGGTCCGAGCTCTCCTGTCTCCGTGCACAACCCGGGGGTCTCACCAGGCCACGAGGCTTCCACATTCTTACACACGGTATGTTGTTACCCTCCAACCCCACGACACCTGTCATCTCCTGGGCCACCTGAGACCTTCACTGAAAGAGGCTGCGTCGCGATGCACTGGCCCAGTGTCTTTCTGATCCCAAACACAACAGCGGTCCGAGGTGAGCGATGGCAGCTAACAACCCCACGGCCCTTGGAATTTAAATCTCCTCTCCCACCAAATGCGTCCTACCTCGTTTGATGCTAAAGCAAGCCCGCGGAGCATAATCACCAGGCCTGTATCTGACAAGGAGGGAACCCAGGGCTCGACGAGACCCAACGAGCCGTCCACAGTCTCAACACAGGAAAGTAGAATCGGGACTTGGACTCTGGCTCTGAACCCACCCCCTGTCCTTCGAGGCTCTCCTCTGCCAGCCTCCGGCACCACGGGGCAGCACGGCGGACATCCAGATGGAGCGTGGGAAACAGAACCGGCTCTGGCCCGTTCACCTCTCGTGGGGCGATCCACGGCAGCCGACACACCCACGCTGGAGAAACAGGTGCCGAGCAGGGAAGCCGCATCGCTCTGAGCTCCACTGGACGCCTCACGCCGTCCAGCTGACCCCTGCCCGCTCTGCTGGTGGGTCGGCCGGCTGCCCGAGGGGTGCCGTCCTTGACCGCAGGTGGAGCAGGTGCCTGACGCACGTCACCGTGTGCCTCCCACGGAGAAGGACCACAGGGCCAGACGGGCGGGGAAACCAGCCTTGCCGCGTCAGTCACCAGGCTCATTTTCAAGGAGCCCTGGCAGGCGGAAAAGACGGCTGATGGACAGGAAACGGGCCGTAAGGACACAGAGCCGACCTCGGCTGGGGTTCTGAGCAGCAGGATCTGTCAATGACAAACCTGCACACGGCCATCTAGGGGCTTCTTGCCCAAGTGCCAAATAGACTCCTGCTGGCCCCAAATGCCGGGGCCCATTTCTGCCCCGCCCCACACAGCTCTGGGCTCTGACACCTTCCTGATCCTCTGTCCTTCCAGTGAGAGGTCCTCTCCTGAGTCCCAGCCTCTGCAGGACCTGCGCTGGGCCGGCCGGTCAGGTGACGGCCAGCCTGCCCATCTCAGCCACCCTGCGCGGCTGCCGCGGGCCAATGGGTGCAAAGGGCTGTGGTGGGGCCAGCCTGTCACACACCTGTTGTGCAAGAGTTCTTCAAATACCGGGCCTCAGAGAGCCTCCTGGAGCGTGACACGGGGGCGCCTCCAAGGCCTAAAACCTGGGTGCGTTCGTGGGCTGCTAGGGAGGGCTGCCCAGCGGGAAGGCGCCCTCCCAGCCTGCCCCCCACGAGCCCCTGAGGGACAGGCGCTAAGGGCTGTCCGAGCCCAGGGAGCAGCCGGGACAGGAGCCATCACGAGAAAGCCATGCGGGTGCACTGGGCCCGCCACGGAATGACAGGCCGACCTGGACTAGAAATCACGCGGCCGTCCAGAGGCCACGGGGACCGCGGTTTGTGAAAGAACTCGCAGGAAGGGGGTTCGTAACAGACACCCGTGTTCCCCCTTCGAGACAGCTGGCTGCGCCGGACCCGCAGGCAGCGCTGTGGCTGACGGAAACTGCTGGAAGGGGGTGCTGGCTCGCCTGCACGGGGTGCGTGTCTGTGAGCCGTGGCCACGAGGTGCACATGGTGAGGGGTCCCCCGGCACCTTCCCTGGTCCCCTCGCACAGGTGTGGGCCGTGCTCCTCCTGTCTGGACACGTTTCTGCGCTAAGATGCTGACAGAACACCGGAGGCTCATCCGCCTATAGAGAGAGCACGCACGACTAGAAACGGACACGGGGAGGACCGGGGCTCGGACGCTCGTGCTCAGCACAGCAGTGAAGGGGCCGGCCGAGGCCGTCTTCGCAGAGTCCCTCAAGCCCGCCGCTGCTCACATCCCTGTACGCGCGGAGCTCCCCGTGTGCCCTCTCAGAACCGCTGGGGCGGTGGGCACGGAGCGGCGGAGGCAGCGAAGAGAAACGCCGCGCCGGTGCCCGAGTCCTGCCCAGGCCACGTGCGAATGGCCACCCGCCAGCATCGGGACGTCTAATTCCAGGGGCGCCTTGCCCCACCCGGGACGCCCGCCACCAGGTGCTTGGGCCACCCTCCACCTCTCCTTCCCTCACCCCACATCCAGCCCCCTGCCCGAGTCCGTTAAATCTGCAAACCGCGTCCAGACCCTGAGCGTCTGGGCCCCCGTCGTCGCCCTTTCCACGCCAGCGTCACCTCAGACCAGCAACGGCCTCCCGCTTCCGTTACTTCCCTCCCCTCGTGCCCGCCACCACAGTCGGCAGGCCGGGCAGACGGACCCTGGTAGGCGTTTCAGGTCATGTCATGCCAGTGGCTCCTTGGCCCACTAGAAGCAGACACTGAAGTCCCACCCCACGTGGGTTCCCCCCGGAACCAGATCCAGATTCAGATCTGAGGGCCGGTCATCTGGGGGAGCACGCGGAGCTGCGGGGAGAGGGCTGGGCTCGTAGAAGTGACCCGGCTGCACACAGCACGCGTGGGTCACCCCCGACGAAGCGCTTATCCATCCGCTATCGTGACTGTGCTCGCGCATCACCCTCACGTTACAGAAGCAGCAGCTGTGGCTCCCGGACCCGTGGCGGGAACGGAAGGTCAGCAATAATCGACCTGCTGAAATTTCAGCTCGCAGGGCACCCCGTCTGAGCTTCACAGGACCCACAAAGCCAGGGCCGTGCCCCATCTTCCTGGACTTTCCCACAGTCCCACAGCTTGCAGGTGACACGGCACACACGAGCTGGGAACCCCACCTCAGCCCCCACCCCTGGACGGGACTCCGCTCCTCTGTGACCCCGTGTCCGCCCCACGCTGAGGGGTCTATACAGCGGGACAGAGCACTAATTCCACGCGCTGGGCTCCACACGAGACCCCCGTGCCCGTGCAGACAGAGCCTGCCTGCTGATAAAATCAGGCGACTTTCCACACAAAGCGTGAAGACCAGTGACTAATTTGGCGACACTTGCTTAGCACTCCGTGTCACACGTTGCCTGTGGGGCAGGTAGAAAGGCACACGGACCGTGATCCCACCCAGGAGGGGCCCCGCCTGGTATTTCCCACAGGCTGTCAGAGCAGAGGAGAGGCTCGCCTGGTGGGCGTGGCCCGCGCCCTTCCAGAAGCAGCAGGTGGCGAGGCGGTGGGCTCCCGGTCCCGTCCGTACCCAACAGGAGGCAGGGAGCCCGGGCCAGCCCGGCAAACGGCCGAAAGCAGACCAGAACGACCGGGGACCCCAGGGGCACAGGGAGTGACTGATGCCGTCAACAGCCAAAGGAGGCCAAACGCCTCCTGGAGCGAACCGGGCGGCACCCGCTCGCCCCTCCACGAGGGAGAACCTGTTCCTCCCGCAAACGGTGGCGGTAATGCATCGGCTCCCTTTGTCCAGCAGTGCATATCGAGCAGCACGGTTTCTAGTATTTGGCCTGACCCCCGTCCCTAACCCCTCCCCGAGCACCGCTCGTGTATTTCTACACGGGTAACCCTGCAAATTAGGACAGACGAAACCCCTCCGTAGCACTGACTCATTCACACCCAGGGTGAAGCCGTGAGGAGAACTGGCCTTCACAACTTCTCATTACGGAGACGCGGCTCCGGGAGTCTTCTCCAGCTGGGCCGATTAGCACGGCTCCGCCACGCTGACAGCACCGCCCTCCACTCCGGCAAACGCTCGTCAAGATGCCAGAAGCAATCACCTGGCTGTTTAGGACGGAGCGATGGGGCCAGCGCCCTTCCCTTCCTCCCACCCGTCCGAACCTTCTGGAAGCCGCAGCCGTCGGGCACTTGCTCCCGGGGCCGCCAAACGGTGCTTCCTGCTGACGTGCACGGCCCTTACCGCACCCCACCGGCCCCGAGGGCCACCCACCCCACAGGCAGCCCAGCGTTTCCGGGTCCCAGGGAGACTCTGCCACGGACGGCCGACCGCCAACCACGCGGTCGGCGAGGGAATCGAACACGCCGCCGAGCAGAAGCCCGGCACCGGATGTCCACGGCCTGCCACGGGGACAGCCCGCAAGGTGACCCCCGGCAGGAGGTGACGGGAGCCCGGGGGTCATGAGGTGGGCGGTGCCGCAGAGCGGGAGGCAAAGGTCATTTACCCACGTCTTCTCCGACACCAGAAACCCAGAAACGCAAACATCGACTAGAAACACGCTACTTGAGAACAAGGGATGCGAAGGGCAACAGAGCATTTCTCTGCTTGATCAGATGACCCAGCCAGAGAGAACAGCGGTAACTAACTGCCACTCACCGCAGCGTGCTCAGCCGTCGAGTCAGCGAGCTCTGCGCCTGGATCCGCCGTGCGCCAGCTACACACCAGCACCAGCGGTTTCCACACGCTCCACAACGCGGAAGCACCTGCTCACGCGGGACCCGGGTCCTCTCCTCGCTCGCTCACACCGCGCGCTCCCATGTCCTGTCACCCACTCATTCGGGTTCATAAGTGGGGCAGAAGGTCCAGGAGAGGGTCCCCTCGTACCGGGAGCAGAATCTGGACTCAGAAAACCAGCTGCGCTCATCAGTCAGGACGCATAGCAAGGACGTTTGTCGTGGGAATTACGTGCCTGTTCCTTACGTTTCGTATCACTTTGTGCGAAATTAGCCAAGTAAGTTCCCTTTCAGTCCCACCACCGGGGGTGCTTCCCCCCTCATAAGATGCCTGCAGCGTCGTGCCACTGAGCCCCCGAGGGGAGCACACGCAAACAGTCACTGTGTCCGCAGGCAGCGATCTCCGCGGCAGGCTCTGGTGTGCAGGGTGCCAAGGGAGGCCAGCCCGCCTGACGCGGGTCCGCCCGACAGGGCCGATCAGTCGCTTGCAGCAAGGGCTCCCCATCACCTTCTAAAACAAGAGACTGCGAAAACTTCCTGTCCTTGTTAACACGCGAGGGAGTCTAGTGCTCAGAGAGCTCACTTCTCCTCGGGGATGGGACCTTGGTGCCAGTCGTGCCCTTGGTACATCCACTGCCAAACCAGAGTCCTGATGGTCACCAAGCTGTTTTTCTTAACCTTTTTCCCGTATAGCACCAGGTGCGTGCGTAACATGATAAAATTATGTACAACACAAGAGAACTAATTCTTTGAAAGCGCGCGTGGAACCTCTTGCACGTGCACGACAAGAAACCCTCCGCTTGCACAGCCCCGGCAGTCCCGTAAGTCCGGCAGGCACACCGGGATCCTTGAGCGGATTCAAGAATTCAGAAAGTCACTGCCATGGCTCTCAAACGTACACCCGGTGTGCGATTCCCGCCGGCATCCAGCATTTCAGTACGGGACACGAACACATTTAAAATGACCAGCAAACTAGATTTTAAATAAGCAACCCCAGTTTCCCCAGAAAGCAATAAAAGAAATGAAAGGCCACCGCCAGGGAGTAGATGCCAGGACTGTAAACGCTGAAAAGACCTCCTTCCATTTTATACCATTCATTACTGTGCCCTGAAGTCCCAGCAAATCCGACTGGGAAAGCATTGCTTCCCAGCACTGGGATGAGCGGCCACCCGTGGGACGACCGTTAATGCTTCTGCGTAAAAAAACCACAGTCGCTGACCGGGTCCTAACTCCGTCTGACCATCTCTGCCGCGGAGACGCGAGGATGGATGCCGGAGGGAAGGAGGGGCCTGCGGCCACGAGGGCCACAGCCACTGACACGGGATCCCCTCCCTTTCAGGGGGCAGGGCACTTGGAGCGAAAGCTGCCGGCTTCTTTCCCTGGGGCCGCATCAAGCCGCTCCGCTGGGAATGACACTTTACTGCCTGCCGAGACACCTCACAGGGGCCTCACAGCGACCCGGGACACGGAAGCGAAGCCCGGGGCGTTGGGCTCTCCACGCGGTCGAAATTGGCTGGGTCTCTGGAGCAGAGTACAACTTGGCAAGGGGCTCTCCCTTCACCAAAAATCACTGGCCACTGAAATCATTACTTCCGCAAAAAGGACTACTAAGGGCACCAGGACCTACGAGTAAAATCCGGCAGCCACCAAACCAGAGAAGACCGACCGCTGACCCCGCCAGACGGAGCCCTGCCGAGGCCCGTTCCACGGCAAACGGCCACCACACGCCGAGATGACTTGCTGGGTCTCAAGGCAGGTGAGCAGGAATCCCCAGGGCCCTAGAAGCAAAGCTAGAACAGAGCTCTCTGTTTCTCTTCGAACCCTTCATCCCGCACTGTCTTGGTCTGGGACAGACAGAAGCACGGCCGGCGTGCGCTTCTCACCTGGGACAACGCGGAAAACCTCAAAGCAAAATGGCACTTGCTCTGTCCACGCGGGGGCTGCCGCAGACACCAGGCCCTTGCTCCCCTGGGCGCCAGGCTCTTTGTCTCAGACCGAGCGGTGTGGTCCTCATCCTGCACCTGCAGCCCAGCCCGCCGCGCAGTGGTGATGAGACGCGGTGCCGACCGACCCTGTCGTCCCTGGGCCGGGCGAGCGTATGCCCACGCGCGTCGTGTCGAGACAGCCTTACCTGCGGCCTGCGCGACATCTCCCGTCGTCAGGTTCTGGACACTGGCGCTCAGTCTGAAGGTCACCGCTGGGCCCACAACACTGCAAGAGACCAGGAAGAAGGAGCTCAGAACCGCTCTGCACGGCGTGTCGCTTCTCCACCAGCTACGCGGGAAACACGGACACGCTGACGACACACACGCATCGAAGCCACTGCTGTTCCACGCGCGACCTCCGCCAGGCTCCGGGTTTCTCGACGCCGTGCCTCTTTGTCCCCATATTCCAGGAATTCTGTCGACAGGCTTTGCTTTTCTAACCCATACACGGCAGCGCTCTTATAAAAAATTCAAATCAACCACAACCAACCAACAAGAACAAGCAGATATTCTTGCGAGGGAAGAAGAAAAATTGTTATGGAAACAGATTTTAGTATTTGGCTCCCACAGGAGTGGTAGGAATCAAAAGCAGAAAGGAAAGAGACTGGTATTTTTAAATTTCTCTTGACAGGAACCGTTTAAAAAACTTATCAAAGTCATTAAGAACTATTTAGTATAAAAATAACTAGCAGGGAATTGCCAGACAGGAATGATTAAAATTTTCAAAGCTTTTTAAATACTGTGTTGAACATCAGTTTCAAAAACATATCTCATTTTAAATAATTTTATTCGTCTGAAGGGGAGAGGGAAGAAGAAGGGAGGACCTTAGGAAAGGGGAGGGGGAGAAGAGGAGGGAGGAGGGGGGAGGGGAGGGAGAGGGGAGGAGGGAGGAGGGGTTGGGTCCCTTTCACCAGAACCCGTGTCCTAGCTCCTCAGGCTCCTGGCCTCAGGTGTCCAGACCCCTCCCGGAAAACAGCATCCCCCCATCTCTTATCCGTCTGGTGAATGAGGGTGTGAGGTGCAGGGCCGGTCCCACAGAGAGGAAGGTGCCGTGCAGGCTGCAGGGAGGTGGGTGCTCCCCTCCCCGCCCCAGCACGGACGCCGCTGTGCCCGGCAGGGGCTCGCAGGGCCCCAGAGGCGTCAGGGTGCAGCTGGAGAGCTGTCCTTCCTGCTGATCACCAGAGGCTCCTGCCACCGTCCACAGATGGGCTCTCACGTTGCGGTGTCCTCCCTCGGTGCAGGGGCTGGACCACGGAACCTCCTCCGTGTGCGTGGATTCGACGACCAAAATAACACCTCGAAGAGCAAAACCACTCGTCTGCCATTGCTAGGTCTCTACTGTGTGTGCGGGACTTTGCACATCCAGTCCCGCCCCAGTGCCGGGGCGCCGGAAACTGCGGGTGCCAGGCCTTCAACAGCCCCTCCAGCTTGTAAGTCACATCTCTCCGGATGCTTCCTCAAGCTGCCAGTCCTACCTTCTCCACCACCTTTGTCAGTGTCGCGACAGTCATTTTTAAAGGTGCTGAAAACGGGGACACGAGGAGAACTACGAAGAGTCAGAATAAAAGAGTAACGAGGCCGTGCTCAACGAGAGCCACGTGAAGGTTATCAGGACACCCTCAAAACTGGCAGCGAACCGCCGTAAGAAAACCTGCCCCCGCTCGGCGTCTCATCTCTGGCCCCCCTGCCTTCCGTGCTCACCCGTCCAGAGGCGAGCGGCTGCTTCTGGGTCTCGCGTGGTCTCGACCAGGTCTGCTCTGAGCTCGTGCGTTCTTGTGGATTCAGACATGACCCCCGCTCGGGACACCGCGGTCCCACTTCTGTCCTGCTCCTCACAGGAGTGCCTGGCTCACCTCTCGCGGGCAGCCCGCTGTGTCCGGCCCATAATGCAGCACAGGAGCCTCGGCACCCCCTCAAGCCCAAGGAGACCCTCGAATCAGCCCCAGCTTTGTGAAGCAGCCGTGGCCCAGCCCGTGGACTTTCTCTTCGATTTCTTCGTGCAAGAAATGTCTACACGGTCACAAAACTCTGCTGAAACTCCCCGAAAACGCCACCACGTCCGTCCTTCTTGCTTGGTTCCCACCGCCAGTGGTTAGAGCCCTGACCCCAGTCATGGGCTGCGTCCTGGCCTGACGTGCCCCCAGGGGGCCGTCCTTAGGAGCACGCGTCGCCCACCCTCCAGACACGCTCTCTCCACACACACAGTCTAAGGCCCAGTCTAAGGCTCCCGGGCCTGTATCTGAAGCTGCCCGGCCAGATCCCAGCGACAGCTGTCTCCCCAGCACGGTGAGCTCGAGCCTCTTCCCCTGCTCAGAGTCCCTTCTGGCCTGAACCCCCCCCCCATCCACACTCTGACCCACGGCAGACCCCTCTCCCAGATCCGCCGGCAGGTGCAGAGCCTCCTGGCACTGAGCACGTTAGCTGTCTCGTAGGACATTTGCAGCTTCCCAAACGGCTGGCTCTCTGGGGGCACGTGAAGCATCCCTGCCAGGGCCTCACACACGTGGTGGATGTGACAGAGTCACAGCTGTGACCGAGTCATGACCGAGTGCAGCTGTCTTCTCCATTGAGAGGTCCTATCCACATGAATAGGCCCCACCTGCCATCAAAAGGGCACTAATAATAGGTCTTCCCACCGGGACCTGAGGGTTCTGTGTCATTTCTATGACATTCCCCATCTAATCTAAATGCCCAAGAATTCCTAGGCGGAAGAATTCCCTAGACCCAAATCCTCCCTCAGGTGCAAAGAATTTCCTCTGAAGACCCCCTGGGCTTTCCCGGTTCCTGGCTCACCCACATGGTGGAGGAGAGTGCATTCACCTGCCCCCCATTCCCTGGGGGCCGGCAGGAGGGGCAGGGAGCTGTGGGTGGCAGCTCGGCCAGCAAGGGACGCAGCTGACACCTGGGAACGCGCCTGGAACTTGGGAAGCACTCAGAGCATTGGCTTCTCAGAACCCAGGTTGGTGATGCGGCACGGCCCCCGGGCCGCCCAGCCCCGGCCCCGCCACCAGGCCTGTCCTCTCTCTGGAGTCTCTCGAGAAGGAAGGAAACCCGAGTTTGCAGAGGACATTCAGGGAGGGTCAGCAGTCCAACCCGGTGCCACGACAGGGACTCAGACCTGCTCTTCCCCAATACCTGCCCCGACGTGTGGCAACGTGGAAGTCTCTACACCAAGCTCTCACCCACAAGTCTACAACGTCCCCTCCGCTAGGCCTGCAACCTCCTCGGCCTCAGTTCGCCCAGCTGTAAAGTGGGGAGGCGGGCTCTGGCCCAGAGGCTCCGGCTTTCCCGGAGTAGCTGCCGCGGGCAGCCAGTGCCCGACGACCGGTGCTGCACAGCGTCCCGGATACGAGGAAGGCAAAGGGGCAGGTGTGTAGGGGCTGAGCAGAGACCAGCCTCCTCCCCAGATGTTTCGTACACATGCCCACTGCACTCAGAGACCCTGCTGCCCCTTGGCCAAGCACCACCAAGGGGCACCGAGCCGTGCCGGGAGCACACGGACGCTCACTGAGCCTCCCCCCAGGGGCTTCTGAAGTAAGAAGCACTGTGAGCATGAGAGCTGGACGCAGGGGCTGGGTTTTGCCGTGAACCCGCCATCGGAGAGCGTCGGATCCCCAGACCAAACGGGGACTTATCTGACAACTCTTTGCGACAACGCCCGAAGCGGCGACCGAACCCACCACGGCAGAGGCACAGGGATCTCCACAGAACGCTGATTCTTTCGGGGGTCAACCTGTGATTCATTTCCTTCCCCTCTTCTACTACGTGATCCCTGGGATGTAATATTAACCGGCTGCCTTGACTTGCAATAAACTGGTGCTTCTGAGCCCAGGGCTGTTTGCAAACAGTGGGTGGACACAAACGGCTTCATCCGAGAGCCCTGAGGGCTTTCTCCCTCCCAGACCCCAGGGGCATGCAATCTGAAGGCCCAGGGGAAGCAGAGGCTGACAAGAAAAAGAGGGATTGCTGTGTTGGGAAAGAATTTAAAATATTAGCTAGAGGGATACACTCGATGCGGCATCAGGAAATGGCCAGAGAGCTCCCCGCCGCCCGCCCCGCCCTGCTGGGTCTCCTCCAGTCTCGGGAAGCAGTATGTGCGGGAGGCGCCCCACTGGGAGGGTGTGCCTAGACCCTGCCCTATGGTCTGCCAGGGCTCCAGGGGCCCTCAGGAAGGGGCTGTGGTCACCAGCCGGGACTTCTGTTCCCACGTGGACAGCTGGAGATTGAGGCCAGCAAGACTGTCCTGAGGCATTCTCCTAATCTCACGTATCAGCTCCTCAGTCCTAACTCAGGGGCAGTCTTTCTCCCAGGCCTGGAGCAGTGAAGGTTCACCCCGAAGGCCCGACGCAGCCGTCCTCAGAAACTGCCTGTAAGGCTGGCCCCGGGTTGCAGCGGGGAACGTGGCCAGCAGCAGGATTCCCAACATCCACACTCGATCGATCGGCAGGATCTCCCTGCGCCCAAACAGTTCAGGATAAGTAGGGTGTGAGCAGGTTATGGGGTGGGAGTGAGGTTCCAGGAGCTACTACTGTCTTCTAGGACCATGTGGCCTGGGCTGTCCTTACCGCCTTCTTCAGCTCTGCTTCTTCAAATACTTGGGGAAAATAGCCCCATATGCATAACGCTGGCACAGAAGGGGGAATTTCTGTGTTTAATCAGAAAATAAAAAATAAAACAGATGCCCAGAGCCTCGCAAAACAAGCCTTTTTTTTTTCTTTTTTTAGAAAGTCACTTATTAATAAATAGTGAGAGTTTCTCACACAGAACAAAATATTCCAACTCTATTGATATAAAAAAATTGGTGTTTGGATCAGGAAGAAATCATTGAAACAGATGCAAAGAAAGACGAACATGAAGTTATAAGGGAAGACCTATGTTTTACTACAAAACAGAGAAACTAATTCTGTTCTTTGACTTTCAGACTCTCATTCAGATTCAACCAGTAATCGTTGGAAACACACTACGGTACATGCCTGCTATCTGCGGAGTTATGTCTTATACGGTCAACACAAGTGCGGATTTAAGGAACACCGAACCAGGGCTCCTGGGGAAGCAGAGGGCTGGGCTCTGCCCAGACTCTGGTCCCATTTTCCCAGCCAGTCAGTGTACGTGACACCTTGTTTCATGTGTGCTTCCGTTTAAAGACACCTCATTGATAGACTTATTGCTTCTTTAACATTGAATTCACCGCCTACCATGCTGTAATTTATGCCTGAACTGAGCTTTTCTAATACAGCATTTTCTCTAAGGCACAGCCCAGCCTTCTTGCACATAAGAACACGATGCACTACACTTGGGGGCTGTTCCAAACAGTGAAATCACCAACAAAAAGCACAAAGATGTAGAAAATGCAGCGCTGGACAGTGAACAGGACACGTGTTTGCGACATGAGCCGAAGTAAGAATGCAGGTGTCTCCTTGTTCAACCCCAGCTGGGAATGTACTGGTGAGACACTCAAAACTTTCACCCCTCTGCAACAAGTCTTCGAGCGACCACACAGCGCTATATTGATTTTGGGGTTACAGGTACGTTTGCAAATATTGAACCACAAATAGGATCTATGGTGCTTCCTAGTGTGTGTTAAGCACGTTCACACACGTCAGTGACCTTATTGTTTTTATCACATTTTACAATTTAACACCGTAGAGTTTAAGGGTCTTATGACCCAGCTGTGTACCTGTCCTTCCTTGCTATGTGACATCAGCACACGACTCCCTTTCACCTGCAAGGGACAATGATGTGCATCTGGGGAGGGTGTCTGGCTGGCCGGGTGGCACAGGACCTCCCCCTTAACTGACCCCATCGTCTTCCGCCCCCACCCATCAAGGGCTGCTCCTCCAGCCTCTTCCATGAGGTCCACATTCACAGGCCTTCGTGGGCTCACAGTGCTTCTGCACACCATGCCGCCCCCGACCCAGGCAGTCATCCCCTGTCTGGAACAACATGGTGGAGACGAGGGGCAAGATCAGCCACTTCTCTGCCGACCCCACGGCTCTAGCATGGTGAGCTCACGGCCACGGAGTTGCTACGGGCAGACTGGTCACACACGGCACACCCGACCTACCATGAGGTGCTCTGCTGACATCACGCGTCACACGAGTCCACTTTCCTGCAGGACCACGGACTTCCCGAGGGTCAAATTCACTTACTGCAAAAGGGGACAGCTCTTTATGGTGGAAGAAATGCCGACAGGTGGAGCCCGCCTGCCAGACACAAACCCTTCCAACTCGAGGGAGAGAGAGTCTTCACGGTCTCAGCCCAGAGAACCCCGGGGGGCATGTGCGTCTGGTGCAAGGCTCCAGCGGCCCTCCTGGAGACCATATCAGGAGAACAAAACCGCACATTATTGTTAGGAGTCAGGCTGGAAAGAATAGGAAAAGATACCTCCCCGAGATCCGGCAGCACTCACTGAGTTAGAACTCCCTTCAACCAACTTAAGCACACGGTGTGCGTGCACGCAGGCGAAGGGTGCGTCAGCCCTGCTGTTCTAGCTGGCGGTCTCCGTCGTAGACACAAGTGGTCTTGAGCTCTAAATTCAGTGTTTCCACTCGATGCTTCCTAGTGGCTATAACCTGGTCAATATGTGACACGCTCATATATCTACAACATATCATTATACAACATTGAGAACTATATATCGATTAGAATATTGATAATTACTCACTTTCTTTTACACGGTCACAGAACATGCTAACAAGCAACAGAAGTAGCTTCTAGCACTTTAATACTGACATACTGCTGTTTTTCCAGAATTCCCCATCCTATCATTTAAGGCTGATGAAACAAACAACATCCCCATTAACCCGAGTGTTAGGGGTGAGAGTTACATGGTCTTTTCTTTAAATGAGGACTCTTTAGAAGTCCCTTTTCCCCCTATTTTTATCACTGAAGACACTTAACAAGAATCTAATGTTCTGTCTTTATACTATCGAGAACCTGACATATGAATCTTCTTAATAACCATGAGTCACCAGGTGAGGCTTCTACGTGTTAATTTTCACCGCACAACAGTCAAATCTTATGAGTTATGAGACACTGGACTCAGCCTGAGCCCAGACCCACTCAGGTGAGGATGGGGAAGGCAGGTGATTCCCGGTGAGACCTTATTTTTCTTGTGAGTTAACACTGTGTCCAAAATGTGGAACACAAAAATTCCTGTCAGTCGAGGGTTCCACTTTGTTTACTTAATTTGGCTGTTGTTTCTCCTCTATAATAACAGGCTACACGTGACACAGGATTATTTGTATCAGGTCTAACAGAGAGACAACAAACTTGACTACAGTTTTCCTTATTAACGCTGGCTAAACGGCCCTTAACTCTGTACTTAGAGATAAACCTCAGGAACTAGATCCCCTTGACTTTTGGGGGATAAAAAGAAGATCACAATATCTAATTAAAATGTTTCTTACCAGCATATTCTGCCTTGGCTTAATGCACTGGCCTATGCTTTGTCTATTTGATCCTGGATTTGGGGTAAAACCTGTAACATGGATAGATGGGATAGAGGGAGGGAGGGCAGTGGGAGGGGTGGTGGAGGATGGAGAATGCATGACAGACGATGGACGGATGGGTGGCCTTCACCAGCGTCCTTTCCTGGCTACAGGGCCCAGAACCACGTTGCTCACACTTTCTTTCCCTCACACTGGTACTGACCCTGAGTTGCTTCTGGGGGTCACCAGGTTCGTCCTCGTCTTTTTCGTCAGCTGTCCCTAACTCCACAGTTTGGTAGGGGACTAATCCAAGCCATGAACAGAAAACCAACGAAAAACAAGTTCATGTCTGGCTGTTACAGAATCATATTTGCAGGCCTCATTCCATCCATGTCAAATTACAAAATTCTAGAATTCCATGAAATAGCAAAATAATGCTCACATATATTCCTAAAGCATACTTTCCATTACCATACTTTCTGCACAATTGTATATTCCTGCCTCCCAAACATCAGGCAATAGCTTTCCAAAATATCTAAATGGAGGGTTCACAAAAGAGGAAGGACTGAGAGAATCAATTCTTATTTGTTTGACAAAACACAGACTTACAAAATTACCGCACGATAACACAAGCCTTCATCGAAGCATAATACTGATGATGCTTTATCTTCTTAAAGGGTTGGGCAATTGCTTTACTACAGGTTGTCTCCCATTCGCAATTACTGTGTGATTACGTACAGTTTGGGAATTCCTTCTGTCACTAGGGAATGCCTTACCTGGCACTCTTTTCTTCCCATGGAGTATTTGGAAGAAAACAGATTAATCCATACTTATGTTTTGCCTTTGGACTTTTAAAGCATTTGCTTGATTTTTACTTGCTAGAACAATGTATTGTTTTCCGGCCACAACTGAGAGGTGACGTGTTTGGTCCCAAGAAACCTGCGATACACCCACAGCGGTGCCTGCACGGCCGGGTGCCCATCTGACCGGAGAGCACGCATCCAACACGTCTGCAGGGCCACGGGCCCTGGGGACATATCTTCCAAGGCAGCTGGACTCCCACAGTGCGTGAGGATTAATGAATTTCACAATCAAATAAATAACTGAATTATTAGTGTCAAACATTTAGAAACAAAAGCAGCACCTGAAAACTTGGACTCAAGTTTTCTCGTGGGGGAGGAGCAGAGAGAGAGGGAGACAGAGAATCCCAAGCAGGCTGCGCACTGCCAGCACAAAGCCTGAGGCGGGGCTCCAATCCAGGAACTACGAGATCATGACCTGAGCCGAAGTCAGACACCTAACCCGCTGAGCCTCCCCGGCACCCACTAAGGCTTTTACTTGAAGCCATTGGCTGTCGAGTGCTGCAGCAAAGCCGGGCAGGAGCCTCCCTCCTGGGAAACGGGGGTTCCCAGCCTGCCGGGCCCCTCGGCAGGGGCATCCCCTGGCACCGAGGCTCACTGTTCTGTTTCTCGGTTTGTTTCTGTTTCTCTGGACACCCAGGCTGCCGGATGCCCGGCCTGCACACATATTCCGGTTTGTAACCCACGACGTGACACAACACCCGGGGCCGGTTTCCATGCAGGAACGAGTCTCTGTGCTCCCGGTTGGGGCCACTTTGTATGCTTCTCCTGTCCTTCCTTGTGGTGTCAGTTCCCACGGGTGAGAGGGGCAGGACTCCTGGCAGACGTTAAAGCCTGCCCGTCGGGACGGGGCCTGAGGAAAGCGTCCTGACTTGCCCACTCCGTAGTCGTGAGGATGCACGCGTACTCGTAGCGTCTCTGACTCCGGAGAGAGAGGCGGGTGCGTGAAAATGAGCTCTACTTTGTTCTCCTGAGAAAAATGAGAAGAAGCTGAGCAGAGAATTCTAGCATTGGCAGCACAGGCAATAAATAAAATTTCCGTTTTACCACGGTGTTTCGTTTTATTTCAGTGTAACTTTTTTCATGTGTTCACATATTTCTTGGTTTAAACAACATTTCATTTTCATAGTCTACGATATATGGAGCGCTACCCTCCACGGAGTGCTGAGTGTCTGCACACACTTAGCACTTAACCCTCCACAGCTCTCGTGCGGGCGCCATGATGCCCATCCTACAGTTGAGCAAACAGGCGAGGCGAGCTTAAGCGGCTTGCCCAACACCTTAAGGCAGCGGAAAGACGGATACAAACTTAGGCCAGACTGACTGACTCGTTTTCAGTCAGTCAGTCAGTCAGTCACTGAGCAAATATTCAGCACCTGGTACGTGCCCAACACCATCCTAGGCTCTGAAGATGCGTCGCTGAGTGCTAGGCCCAGTCCCTGCCTTGAAGGACAGCAGCCTCCCGGGAGAAATGAAGACCCTCCTCTCCTGGATCAAGGGATTATTAGGAGGAAGCACAGTGTCTCTCTGAGCCCTAAATCCTGGGACGTCTAGTCCAACACACAACTATGCCACCCACCCAGCACGTCACACTCTGGGGGTTCGTGCAAGCCTGGGGAAAGGGTTATTCTTGGCAATCGGACCTATTCACAGTTAGCCGTTAGAGTAGCTCCGTAACAGCAACAAAAATACTAGCGGAACGGTACAGGCTAGCCAAGCCGAATGCTTACACAGCAGGCAGCGCCTAATGAGCTCTTGGCTCTGGGATGTCTCATAGGATCTCTGCAGAGATCCCATTAGCCTTAGAACCGGTTATGCAATTTCTGGGGGCCCAGCGCAGAAGGGAGATGCGGGGCCCCTGTTGAAGAATAACGTATGACGACTTTAGGGACGGCAACAGAAGAGCATTGGAACCAAAGAGGGCCTCCTGAGAGCAGGGCCCACATCACAGCCCACACCGTGTGCTGAACATCCACATTTTACAGGTAGGGAACCTGAGGTTTAGAAAGGCTATGTAACTTAACCTGTTCTGAGCTGAGATGTCATTTCTCAACAGGAAAGGGCTCAACCAATACTTTAAATACAAACATCATCACCCAAAGCAGAGGGATTTACTTACAACGAGAAAGGGCCACCCTTCACTCAAGCGGACCCACTCCTCCCTCCCCACGGCCTCATCCTCGGTCTGAAGATAGGGCTGGGGCAGTCTCGTCATAGTGTGACACACCCTTGAACCCACAGTGTAGCTGTCTCTAGCCCCTCGGTCAGACCTCGGCCATCTGCAAGGTGCACACAGAGCACGCCAGTGCCCCTGTCCCAGTTAGACAGGACCCTGAACATTAGGCCCTTCTTTCTCCGCCCCTCTAAGGTGGCGTCAGTGAGGAAATCCTGGACTCAGGTGGAGGAAGGTGACAGCATCCACCTGTGACCACCAGAGCGTGTGGGCAGTGGACACAGTAAGTAGAGGTGCGGCCACCACGTATGGGAGGCTCCGTACGGTTCCGGGTTTTATTGCTGGAGGCTCTCGGCTGTGAGTGATGTTGTTGACCCCAAACATAATCTTTATCACTGTTAATTTGCAGTGCCCCAGCACATCCCCAAATTATCCATGGCTTTGTCATCACTTGGGCTACAGGCCAAAGGGGCCAACCCAGCGAGCTGAAGGCCACTCTGACCCTTTCTCCAACTTCCTCTTTAATGTCTTCATAGGCCAGAGAGACAAGACAGGAGCCAAATAAACACAATTCTGCCCCAGGAAACGGACTTTCCACGGATTCTCGCACCCGTGGAGGGAGGCGTGGGAGCGGGTGGGGGTGCGAGGCATGGGAAGGAGGGATGAAGTAGGCCTCAGCATCACTGGGACTCACAGGATCGACCCGCTGGGCATCCCCCCGGCCCTGTACAAGGAGATCCTAATGAAAAGTGTCAGTGTGCTGAGTTCCCACCGCTGCACCTCCAGCAACTGTCTCGAAAACAAGAGCACTGTATTTTCATCAATTCAGTAAATCACACAGATGGGAAACTAAACTGCTTCTTGCATCAGGAGAACACAGGAAGATTGATCACAGAATTAGGCTGGCCTCCCGCAGTGCCCTGGGCTGATCCGAGCCTTCTCGGGGCTGATCCAAAGGCTCAGGACGAGCGCCGACAGCAGCCCCCACTGACTACGGAGTCTCCTTTGTATGGCGGGTCCCACGGCACCGCCCACCTGACGGTGCTGGAGGAGGCAGCCCGTGCATCAATCAGCACCACGGTGGACAGCCGTGATTAGATTATAAAATCATGACTGTGGCCGTCGTGTGTCTGCTGGCATAATTACATCAGCATGCTAATGCCGTTTTAATGGTCTCTAATGATGTAATAAGAAATAATGGAATTTATTTGACAGCTACATAACCATTAAGAAAACATATTAAGTACAACTGGTACTTCCATAAAAACGTAGACAGTCTCTGAAAGCGCCAGCTTGCGTGGCGGCCCCTCTTCCTCTCCTGGAACAAGGAACAGCCGTGGCCACACAGCAGCCCCCTTCCAAGGCCTCCACTGTGCTGGGTCAGGTATGCACCCCTCGGGAGGAGCGAAGTTCACAGCACTCACACAGTAAGTAAAGATCCAGAGGTGTGGCACAGACGTGAGCCAGCCAGATGGGGGGCTGCAGAGAAGGCTCTGGCACCAGGAGGCCCAGCTTGAGATTTGAAACATGAACCCTATAAAGAGCAGGGAAGACTGGGCATCTCCAGCCATAGGGAAGGACCCACTTGACGGCCACGGACCGGATTCCCAAGGGCGTAAAGAGAAGGTGGTGGTGGTGTCAGATGTGGCTCATAGGACACAGGAAGCCCACCCCCCAGTTTTCCCAGCAAGGAAGAGACTGTAGCAAAAGACATTTACAAAGGATTTGATCTGGCCACCAGCTTGGCCAGAAGGTGCTCCCTGGAAACGCCTCCGTGACCCCAGCCTCGTCCAATACGAAAGGGCTTTGTGTGGGAAGGTCTGAGACCTGAAGTCAGGAGCAGACCCCAGGTACAGGCCTGGGACAGAGGGACTGCAGCCAGCTTCCAGCAGGTGTCTGCACAGGACACCCCCCATCAGATGTCCTCCCACCAGATGCCCCCCCTCCACGCACACCCCCCCATAGCAGATGCCCCTCCAGTCCTGACATGCCCCCCACAGGACACCCTCTCCAGACACCCCCCACCAGACACCCCCCCCAGCAGATGCCCCTCCAGTCCTGACATGCCCCCCACAGGACACCCTCTCCAGACACCCCCCCACTGGACACCCCCTCCAGACACCCCCCCCAGCAGATGCCCCTCCAGTCCTGACATGCCCCCCACAGGACACCCCCCCACCGGACACCCCCCCAGCAGATGCCCCTCCAGTCCTGACATGCCCTCCACAGGACACCCCCCCCACGAGACACCCCCCCACCGGACACCCCCCCAGCAGATGCCCCTCCAGTCCTGACATGCCCCCCACAGGACACCCTCTCCAGACACCCCCCCACTGGACACCCCCTCCAGACACCCCCCCCAGCAGATGCCCCTCCAGTCCTGACATGTCCCCCACAGGACACCCCCTCCAGACACCCCCCACCAGACACCCCCCAGCAGATGCCCCTCCAGTCCTGACATGCCCCCCACAGGACACCCCCTCCAGACACCCCCCACCCGACACCCCCCAGCAGATGCCCCTCCAGTCCTGACATGCCCCCCACAGGACACCCTCTCCAGACACCCCCCACCAGACACCCCCCCCAGCAGATGCCCCTCCAGTCCTGACATGCCCCCCACAGGACACCCTCTCCAGACACCCCCCCACTGGACACCCCCTCCAGACACCCCCCCCAGCAGATGCCCCTCCAGTCCTGACATGCCCCCCACAGGACACCCCCCCACCGGACACCCCCCCAGCAGATGCCCCTCCAGTCCTGACATGCCCTCCACAGGACACCCCCCCCACGAGACACCCCCCCACCGGACACCCCCCCAGCAGATGCCCCTCCAGTCCTGACATGCCCCCCACAGGACACCCTCTCCAGACACCCCCCCACTGGACACCCCCTCCAGACACCCCCCCCAGCAGATGCCCCTCCAGTCCTGACATGTCCCCCACAGGACACCCCCTCCAGACACCCCCCACCAGACACCCCCCAGCAGATGCCCCTCCAGTCCTGACATGCCCTCCACAGGACACCCTCTCCAGACACCCCCCCACTGGACACCCCCTCCAGACACCCCCCCATCAGATGCCCCTCCAGACACCCCCCACCGGACACCCCCCCAGCAGATGCCCCTCCAGTCCTGACATGTCCCCCACAGGACACCCTCTCCAGACACCCCCCACCAGACACCCCCCCCAGCAGATGCCCCTCCAGTCCTGACATGCCCTCCACAGGACACCCTCTCCAGACACCCCCCCACTGGACACCCCCTCCAGACACCCCCCCATCAGATGCCCCTCCAGACACCCCCCACCGGACACCCCCCCAGCAGATGCCCCTCCAGTCCTGACATGCCCCCCACAGGACACCCCCCCACCGGACACCCCCCCAGCAGATGCCCCTCCAGTCCTGACATGCCCTCCACAGGACACCCCCCCCACGAGACACCCCCCCCACCGGACACCCCCCCAGCAGATGCCCCTCCAGTCCTGACATGCCCTCCACAGGACACCCCCCCCACGAGACACCCCCCCCACCGGACACCCCCCCCCCCAGCAGACGTCCCTCTGGTCCTGACACCCCTTCCCCCAGAAGCCCCTCCAGTCCCCAAGTCTGCCTGGCCTAGCCCTGGCCCTTGCCCTGCTGCAGCTGCTCTGAGAGTCTCTTAGAAGCCGACCACCTTGCTGAGAATGTGGAGAAATCTAGGTGGCAGGTGGGCAATGTAGAAACAGGGGACATGGCATCCACACTCTACCCAGGGCTAAACATGCTTCTGGGCCTTGGAAACCCGTGTCATGTTCTCTCCAGGAGGGGACTTCAAACCGTAGCTGCCTATGGACGTCATGGAGACGTCATCAGCAGCTGCCTCGTGTAAAAGACTCAGTCCCGCGTGTTCTGCTCAGTGGGCTCGTCCCCTGGGATCTGCCCCTGGGGCCAGGCGATGAAGCAGGCCGCCACGGTGGGCTTCCGGCCTGGCCCGAGCGTAGTGCCCCTCCTCGGCGGTGGGCTCGGGGCCACACCCACCTGACCCACCTTGGGGCTCCCAGCCCGCCGTGCTCCCATCTGTCCTGAGGATGCCCCCCTCCCCACCCCCACCACATCAGCAGCCCTGTGCCTGGGTCATGGTGCAAACACACCCCGGACTTCTCACCCAGAAGCTGGGGGGGGGGGGGGGGAGGGGCAAGTCTCCAGGAAACACAAAGCCCCCCCGAGTGAAGGGACCTCTGCCCTCTATCTGGTACACAATCAACATGAAGGCAAAAGGAAATAATGAAAATTCAATCCATTCAGTCCCCAGTGGGCCAGACGAAGTTTTACTCTGAAGTCTCTCCGTGTGATTACGTTTTTTGTCTAATTTTCTCAATAATGGGCCTGAGCCATGATAACATTCTCCAATTGTGCAGCCCACCCCGGCTGCGAGCTCCTCCTGGAGATACAAATCCTTCTTATTATTTCCTGCCCTGACTGCTCCCGGGACATTCTCAACGGTAACGACAGAGGCACCGATTCATTTACTCCCTCAGCGGCACATGAGCCCTCGCACCAGCAGGTGAAGTTCCAAGGCCTAAGGAAGCACAGGCCAGACTCTGTCCCTTCCTGTGGACGGAGGGATGAGGAATGTGAGGAACGACCCGCTGCTGCTGAGGGCAGTGTGGGTGCCAGGCCCACCCCGTGCCATCCCTCATTCTGGTATGGGGGCATTTAAATGTATGTATTTTTATTTTTTTCATTTCTTTTTTAAATTTTTTATTTTTAAATAAAATTTATTTATTTGGGAGAGAGAGATAGAGAGTGTGCGCACGCAGGGGAGGGGCAGAGAGGAGAGAAAGAATCCCCAGCAGCCTCCGTGCTCTCAGCGCAGAGCCCAGTGCAGGGCTTGAACCCATGAACTGTGACACCATGACCTGAGCTGATATCAAGAGTCAGACGCTCAACCGACTGAGCCACCCAGGTGCCCCTGTCATGGGATGCATGTCCACGCCGTGCAGTCACTGTGCTGGCTGCCTCACGTGAACATGTGTCAGTGACTGCTGTGACCCCTGACCTTGGGGTCTGGTGGCGAAGACCGAAAATGACCAGCCGTGTGTGGGGTGCGGGCAGGGACAGGGTAGGCGTGCTCAGGAAATCTCCCTCTGCTTCCTCGAAGGGACCGGCCAGGACTGGCTCTCTGTGTGTGCAATCCTGTTTAACCGCAGCCTGTGGAGACCATGCAGCGGGCAAAGGGCCAGTGCCCGCCTCCCTGGGCTGTGCTCACACTGAGCTCCCGAGTTGGACAGCCTCACCCCTTCTGCAGGGCCACATACAGATGGGCAGTGCCCGGACGCCCGCACAGAGCTGCCAAACGATCCTGCGTGGAACGGAATGTGCTTTGGCAAAGGACAATCCTAAAGGGCCTGCGAGGTGCCGGGCGGGGATGGGAGCTGCCCCCGGAGGGCCGGCGTGTGGTTTTAGCAGACATGGTGACTCCCAGTCTCAAAGCTACGGCCCACATTCATGATTTCCTCTCCGAGGCTCAAACCCCAGCCAGGATGGGGTGGGCATCATCACCTCTCACCTAGAAACCTCAGTGGCCCCAAGTCACTTGGGCCTCCATTCGTGTCCCTTGTCATTCACTGTGGACGCAGCTAGAGATACACTCTCCTGACAAAAGCTGTCCAGTGGCTTCCCAGCACACGGAAGCAAAGCTGAGCTCCTCACGAGGGCCTGCGGGCCCCCCGAGCTGCCCTGGCTGTTGGCACGGGACGCAGCCCCCCTGTTTACAGGCAGCTCCTCTGTCCTGGCTGGGCGCCTCCTCTCCGGACCTCGTGGCCTCAGTCCCTTCCTTTCCACGTGAACCAGGGCAGCCCGGCCTTCCCCAGCTCTGTCCTGCATTTGTTTCTGCTGAAATGTCACGCTCTCTGCTCCACCCGTGGCCTGGCGCTCGTAGATCCTTGTTGAAACATTGCATCTTGTGGACGGTCACGTTCGCCGGTGCGCAGATGGTACAAGGGCCCTCGTTAGCTGGAGAGAACGGGCGGACTGTCATCGGTGGCAAGGAGCCCAGCGAAGTGCATCTCGGCTTACTGTTCAGACCAGGACTTGGCCTTGGCCCCTCTCTCCCAACTTCTGGCTCCTCCCTACTCACAACGAAGGGTGACGAACTTTGGAACGAATACCAGCAGCAGGTACGGATCTTGGAAAGCCCCACAGAGTAGGAGACTCGCAGACGGTCAGAGGAACCGTATTTCCAGGACCGAAGGCCCAGGGCCAGCTTCTCGCATCAACAGATGTCTCGGCTGAGCCCTTTATCTCTGGGCCGAGTGGCTCACAGCACACGCACTGCTGCGTCCCGACGCTGCCTTCTGAACTGACCTCCAGTCCAGACCCCCCAGCTGGGACATGCTGGTCTGTCCACACCTGCTCTCACTTACTCCATTTGTTACACTTCCAGGTACCCGGCTCTGTGCAGTCCTGCCCCACACTGTGGACTTGCCACGTGTCAGCACCCCAGGCCCCAGCTGGGCCACTGATGACCAGACAGGCTGGCGGTGCTGGGGTGGCCCAGCTCTTCCCCTTGGTGCAGCGAGTACCCGGCAGGTCTGTAGGCACTCAATAAGTGCTGACTTTTCACGGACACGTGCCATCCCCTGGGCTTTGACTCATCTGCAGTGGGGTGGGGCACAGGCCCCAGAACGTTCTAGAGCCTCCCAGGCAATTCTAGGTGCAGCAGGGCTGAGAACCACGGCCCCAGGGGGCCTTGCCTTTCCAGGAGATTATAATTTTTACAATTACACTCCAGTTCCTTCTGCGCTTAAATAACTTACCAAACCCACCTGGAATTTCCTTTCCGTTTCTTTCCTGAACCGTTTCTCTCTGATATAATTAACAAGAACCCCAGGCACACAGTTCTTTCCCTTGCAAACCAATTTATGAAACGGAACCTGATGTGAGCAGAGAATAAAACCCCAGGGCCCCGCACCCGACACTCACACGATGTCTGCGAAGACGCTCATCGGCACCTCCAGGAGTTGCGCCACGCCCTCCATCAGCTCCTTCCCCTTTTCTGGGCTCAGGGGGCTGTTGAGGAGAGCGGGGGGCAGCGTTACAAAATGGAACTCATCAACACTTGAGAAGCTGCACGTCCCCCCGTGCCCCCGCCGTGGCGCCTGCGGTATTCCCGTCACACGGTGGCCAGGCTCTCAGGGCAGCCGGGATCAGGTGCGTCTTCAGGCATGATGAATCACCCGAATTTCCCAGCGACGAGACAAACAATACAGTGCAAATGGAATTGTTAGACGCGTAATGGGCCCATGATGCGGTGACGGCTCATCTCAGCCTTCAATAAAAAATGTAATAGGGAGGGTGGGAGGGGAGGGCGGACGAGAAGGAGAGGCGAGACAGGACACGGAGGGAGGCAGATGCTGAAGATCAAATTTCAGGACAAAGGAAGCACGCATTTTTTAAATGGACTCGTCTCTGCAACGAGTGATGTGCCAATGGCAGATATGCGAGCGGGCAACACTCGAAGGTAAAGTGAGACCGATGGGCGCCCCGCAGGGACCCCCGAAAGGGGCACGCGTGCTCCAAGACAGCGTGCCCCGGGCCTGCAGGACGGCCGGCTCCACGGTCACCGTGGAGCTCAGAGTTCCCGTTACGCGCCCTGAATCCCAGCACACGGTGCCATAACTCGTGCCTTGCCTGTGAAACCCTCTTAGCGGCATTTCGTGGAATATTCCGTCACGCTGTCCTGGAAAAACTGCCATGCATGCAGCAGGGGTTTCAAGCCGGCTGACTGCTCGCCCCCTTGGCAAACGTGCGGGAAGACCGGCCGGGGCAGCCAGGGACAGACGGAGCCCCGCCCTCCCGGGGCTGCGTGCGGGCGGCACACGGGCCCCGAGACAAACCGGGCATCAAACGGCGTCACCCCAACTCCACACGTGCCTACAGCCAGAGACGCAGAATGTGACCTTGCGTGGACAGAGGTCACCGCCGACCACCATGCGAAGATGAGCTCGGCAGGGTGCTTCCTAATCCAACGTCCCCGGTGTCCTTGTAGGGAGAGGACACACACAGAGGTGATTCTGGAAGCATCCAGGGTTCCTGTGGCTCCAAGGGCTGATGGGGTGCAGGGTGCAGGTGGGGCCTGCAGGCTTGGGATACGTGACGGTAGTGGGGGGGGAGGGGTTGTCGACACCAGCAGGTGACCCGGGACCACGCAAGACGGAGAAGCCACCGGAAGGAAAAGCGGGGGATTCCACCGTGGGCACCTCACAACAGAGCCCGAACGGAGCATCTGCGCCGGGGAGGTGAGCGCTCACCGCAGCCCAGAGCCGCACGAGAGGAGACACGTCCAGGGCTGGTGAGCAGGTGGGGACGGTAGCTAAAGCGGGATTCCCTGGGGACAGAATCCCTGGGGACAGGAGGAGCCGGCAGAGGGGCCGAGGACCCCCCGAGGTCTCAGGTGGAGACAAAGAAGCCGGCCTGGGTTGGGAAGGTGTGGCTTGCCCTGCAAGCACCCCGGGGTTTCCCACGCAAGTGCGACCGCCCCTGAGGCCGACCGCCCATTCCCCAGGGCGGGGCTGGCACCCAGCCGCCCCCCACCACCTTCTCTGGGCGGGGACAGGAGCTGGACTTCTTGTAGATGCCGGTTTCTGCCGGTGGCTGCCTCTTTGCCAAGGCCAGGCCTGCTCCCCACACCTCACCCGGTCATTCTGGACCTCCTGTGAACTCCCAGGGTGCTGTTCTGTCCCTCCATCCTGCTTCTCGAGCGGACGAGCGGTCCCCAGGGCCGGGGGACCTTCTGTGAAGGACAGACAAGTCCTCCAAGTCCCCGAGCGCACAGGGGCTGTTTGCGCTGTGCTTTTTTTTTTTTTTTTTTTTTTTAATTTTTTTTTTTCAACGTTTATTTATTTTTGGGACAGAGAGAGACAGAGCATGAACGGGCGAGGGGCAGAAAGAGAGGGAGACACAGAATCGGAAACAGGCTCCAGGCTCTGAGCCATCAGCCCAGAGCCCGACGCGGGGCTCGAACTCACGGAACGCGAGATCGTGACCTGGCTGAAGTCGGACGCTTAACCGACTGCGCCACCCAGGCGCCCCCGCGCTGTGCTTTAAAATAAGGGTACATTTTCCAATCGGTGTGTGCACCCTTCCACCTCGTGACCCCACCCCACTTAGAAATCCCCCCGGACATCAGACCCCATGTCACAGGCCCACCAGAGGTCGGATGCCAACTGGGGAAGGAGTCCACCTGGAACCTCTGTGTCTTCATCATCACTCCCTGCCTGTCCACCCGGAGCTGCGGGCTGGAGCCCAGAGCCCCGGGAGGGTCTGTATCTCGACAGTCTGCTGGGACTTTACACCATCCTGGGGAAAGGCCACGGGGGTGTGTGCAGACTCGAGAAAGGGCTCCTGGTCACAAGAACAGGGGGCAGCGATGCCAGGAAGGCGTGTTCATTAGAGGTCAGGCCCTGGAGAAAGGACCTCAGCCGCACAAAGCCCTGTCCCGTGCCGTGTGCGCCAGCAACGTGAGCGGGGCCTGGAGGCACAGCTCCACTGCCTCTGCTCCTCAGGGCCCCCAGCCAGCCGCTCCTCCCTAGCCGCTCCTCCTGGGGCCAGGCCGCTCCTCCCCAGCTGCTCCTCCCGGGGCCAGGCCGCTCCTCCCCAGCTGCTCCTCCCGGGGCCAGGCCGCTCCTCCCCGACCCGGCCCTCCCGGACCCAGCACAGGGCGCGCAGCCAACGAGTATCCACAAAAGGGAGAGACCAGCCTTGATGAGGCCACCCTGAGCACGGAAGCCACGTCTCCAGGCCAGGCTCCGCCCAGGACCAGGTCTCGCGTCACCGACCACTCGTGCTCTGCCTCCTGGGGCTGGCCCCCACAAGCCCTCCTGACCACTGAGCTCATGGCCTGCCCCCGCTGCCCCCACTGCCAGCCTGGCGGCTCCCAGGGTGGCTCCCGCTGACCTCTCAGGGCGGGCCAATGAGGGCGGCCAGGCAAGGCCTTCACACCTTAGCTCCTCTCGCCTCTCTGGCACCAAGAGCCGGACTGAGATGCAGGCTCCTCTGTGGGTCCCAGGGTCTCATTGAGGGGGGACTCGGTCCCTGCACCAGGACACCCGCATGCGGACACAGCAGGTGTGACGGATGTATTAATGGCACAAATAAGTGAATACACAGGAAAGTGTCAGAAAGTCTGCACTTAACACCGTTAACATGTACATCGGTAAAGGAGGCCCACCCAGCAGGCAGAAGCTACTGTGTGAATCAAGCCCCTTAAAACTCGCACGACTTTCCGGCCTGAGGCCCCAGATTACTAACAGCCTAATCCCAGCCTCACAGACACACTTCTGGGGTGGCTCCGTGTGGGAACTTATCTGAGCTCCTCCCTGGACCCACACGAGCACACCTGTCTTCACCCGTCTCTCCAGGGAGAGCCGTGACCTGTTCTTGGTCAGTGGCTTCTCAGGGTGGTTTTCTGTGTCACTTTACAAAACAGATAATCGACTGTCCTTGAAACAGGAGGACCTCCTATCTTTCTTTCCTGCCCGCTCCAAGAGGGGACACATTCTGTGCCCAGGCTCTGCCGGATCCTCCAACACCCCCCAGCCTGCAAAGGACACCGGGGAACCAGTGTCCGAAAGGCAGTGTCGAGAAAAGTCCCGACAAACGCTGCTCTGGTGACCGCCTCAGACAACACGGCCTCAGCTGTTCCATTTGGGGTGCTGTTCCTCTCAGTGTCACACAACAGAGATGAATGAGGCCATGCTCGGTGTCATCCACATGCATAGACGGTAACTGCCTGCACGGGTCACCCACAAAGGCATCAGAGTCAACAGTGGGACCATAAGAAGTCTCCTACTTGTGAAAAAACCCAGAGTCGTAACACTGGAATTCCAGAAGGTGGAACAGAACGTGCAAATGTAATCCAGCAGACACGACATCCCCAGAGAGGAAGCCAAGAGCTGCTGGGTTGCTTTTCTCGCAGAGAGAGGAGAGAACAGGGTCCACCTGGGGACAGGCAATCAGAACACTCCTGAAAGAAACAGCTAGAAGGGGCTTCCCCTTATGCACAGGCGCTCCCGGCTCGGAAACACCTGCAGAAGCCTTGGCTGCCAGAACATGCCCCAGGGCACTGGGCTGAGACCCTGGAAATGCACTTGGGTGGTGACCCCAGGGACACGTGCGCACTCTGGCTGCTGCTGGCTGGCCACGCTCTACTCCCCGCACTTCTCGCCCCTACCCCTGAACGCCCCCCACAGATCCTCAGGACAGAGGTGAAGGCATTGAGGTTTCCACAAACGAGATCCCTTCTCCGCAAAGCGAGATCCCTTCCCACATCTGGCTCCCTGTGCATCCAGCAAGTGGAACACAGGCGTGCTTGGAGGAACGGTCAGAACCACAGGGCCTTGGCCCCGCACCCTTGGATCCCGGAGAGTCTGAACGGATGATAGGAACACACATAAACGGCCAATGAGGTGCTTCATTTCAAGGGGCAGCAGCAGGCCCAAGGCTGAGTTGAATGACAGGCGGAAACCGGCAGTGAGAGGACGTCACTAGGTACTGAGGTAGGAAAACAAAGCTCAGGCTGATGCTGCATGCGATGACGGTGCCCCCGGGGCCCCACCCAGCTCCCTGTCCTGCTCCTTCGTCCCCCACGTGGGGCTGGCAGCCCAGGCCGCACGGTCAGGACCATCTTTCTTCCTGTGACCTCTCAGAACATGCTTTGCCTGCGAGCGTGCCTGCACACCGCTGAGGATGCTGTCAGCGGTGGGTGTGCGGGAGCCTCCCGGCTACCGCGGGGCCGCGAACGCTGGTTTCCCTGATGGCCTACCCCCCACCCGGCCCTGTGCTCTGAGAAGAGAATCCAAGCTGGAGTCCTGGCCCTGTGGTGACGATGGGCAAGGGAAGTAGCTCCACGTGGCCCGTGAGAGGAGAAATCCGATGAGACAGCAAGGACTCCCCTGGGCTGCACACACACACCTGCACGCACGCACCTGCATGCACACACCTGTATGCACAGACCAGCACATGCACGCACACACACACACGGGACTCCTCAGAGAGAGGCATCTGATGAGACAGTAAGGACTCCCCTGGGCTGCACACACACACCTGCACGCACGCACCTGCACATACACGCCTGCATGCACAGACCAGCACATGCACGCACACACACACACGGGACTGCTCAGAGAGAGGCATCTGATGAGACAGTAAGGACTCCCCTGGGCTGCACACACACACCTGCACGCACGCACCTGCACATACACGCCTGCATGCACACCCCTGCATGTGTACACACTCATGCACGTACACACACACACACACACACACAGGGAGAGGAAGTGTCTGATGAGACAGTAAGAATTCCCCCAGGCTGCATGCACACACCTGCACACACACACACCTGCGCATGCACACCTGCACACAAACACACTTATGCACACATACACACCTGCACACACACCTGCATACACACCTACACACATCTGCACACAACACACCTGCACGTGCACACCTGCACACATACCTGTGCATACACACTTGCACACATACCTGCACATACACGTCTGTGCATACACACCTGCACACGCGCACGCGCGCACGCACACACACACACACACACACACACACATACACAGGACTCCTCAGGAAGAGGTGTCTGATGAGACAGTAAGGACTCCCCTGGGCTGCACACACACACCTGCACGCACGCACCTGCACACACACGCCTACACGCACATCCCTACACACACACCCTTGCATGCACACACCTGCACGCACACCCCTGCATGTGCACACACTCATGCACATACACACACACAAACACACACACACACACACACACACACACACAGGGAGAGGAAGTGTCTGATGAGACAGTAAGAATTCCCCCAGGCTGCATGCACACACCTGCACACACACACACCTGCACACACACACACCTGTGCATGCACACCTGCACACACACTTATGCACACATACACACCCGCACACACACCTGCATACACACCTACACACATCTGCACACAACACACCTGCACGTGCACACCTGCACACATACCTGTGCATACACACTTGCACACATACCTGCACATACACGTCTGTGCATACACACCTGCACACGTGCGCACACGCACACACGCACACACACACACATACACAGGACTCCTCAGGAAGAGGTGTCTGATGAGACAGTAAGGACTCCCCTGGGCTGCACACACACACCTGCACGCACGCACCTGCACACACACGCCTACACGCACATCCCTACACACACACCCTTGCATGCACACACCTGCATGCACACCCCTGCATGTGCACACACTCATGCACATACACACACACACACACACAGAGGACTCCTCAGGCTGCATGCACACACACACCTGAGCACGCATACCTGCACAAAAACACACCTATGCACACATACACACCTGCATGCACACCTGCACACACACCTACACACACCTGAGCACATACCTGCACACAACACACCTGTGCGTGCACACACCTGAACGTGCACACCTGCACACACACACCTGTGCATACACACTTGCACACATACCTACACATACACATCTGTACATATACACCTGCACGTGCTTGTGCGCGCACACACAAACACACACACACAGGACTCCTCAGGAAGAGGTGTCTGATGAGACAGTAAGGACTCCCCTGGGCTGCACGTACACACCTGCACACACACCCACATGTGTTCACACACCTACACATACACACTTGCACACACACACCACTGAATGCGCACTCCTGCACTCACACACCTGCATGCACACACACCTACACACTTGCACACACGCCTGTGCGCACACACACTTGTGTGTACAAACCTGCACACACCTCTACATACACGCCTGCACACACACCTGCATGCACACACCTGCACGTACACACCTGTAAACACATACCTGCGTGTACATGTCTGCGCACACACACATGCACACACACACACCTGTGCACGTACACCTGCACACAAACACACCTATGCACATACACACCTGCATACACACCTACACACACCTGCTCACACACCTGTATACAACATACCTGTGCGTGCACACACCTGAACGTGCACACCTGCACACACACACCTGTGCATACACACTTGCACACATACCTGCACATACACATCTGTACTTACACACCTGCATGTGCGCGTGCATGCACACACAAACACACACACACACACAGGACTCCTCAGGAAGAGGTGTCTGATGAGACAGTAAGGACTCCCCTGGGCTGCACGCACACACCTGCACACACGCACACGTGTTCACACACCTACACATACACACTTGCACACACACACCACTGAATGCGCACCCCTGCACACACACACCTGCATGCACACACACCTACACACACTTGCACACACACACCTATGCGCACACACACCTGCATGTACAAACCTGCGCACACCTCTACATACATGCCTACACACACACCTGCATGCACACACCTGCGCATACATACCTGTAAACACATACCTGCATGTACATGTCTGCACACATACACCTGCATACACACCTACACACACCTACATACTTGCACATACACACCTGCTCACGCACCCACCCACACCTGCATGACACACTTGCACACACACCTGCATGTGCGCACACCTACACACTTGCACATACACACCTGCACACATACCTGCATGCACACCTACATACACTTGCACATGCACACACACCTGCGTGTGCATGTGTGTGCACGCACACACACACTCACACACACACACACACACACACACACACTGGGCTCCTCAGGAAGAGGAGGTGTCTGATGAGACAGTAAGGACTCCCCCGGGCTGCACATACACACAATGGGCTCCCCAGGTTTGCACACACCTGTAGGTACATTGAGAGGGACCTGCATGGGGGCCTGTGCACAAGACAATGGAGTAGGCCTATCCATACACACATGCTGACTTACTCACCAGGAGGAGTGCTGGCCCTAAAACTAGTGAGGGTTGTGGTGATGACACACGCTCCTGGATCGACACGACCTGGGCCACCTGCCTGCCCGGTGACTCCCCTTCCTCCCATGACCCTCAGCCCCAGTCGGCCCAGCCACCTCTCCCTCAGTGCCTCGCAGCCCCACACCCACAAGCCACGCCGTGCTTCCTCCCCCGATCCTGGCCACGAACAAGGCCCTTCCTATTCTAACCGATGGGCCCACGAGGCCCCTCTTTCCCTAAAACCTGCTCTGCTTTGATTCAGAGGCACCCAGCTCACCACTTATTATGGAAGGTCTCTTAATTACTTCACATGGTTTAATCCGATCCCCCTCCACAGACTGCAGACTCCGTGAGGCACAAACCGCATCTTCTCCTTTTTTGTACCTCCGAGGCCCACTGCTCCGTGTTGAACATAAACCGGCTTCCCAACCAAGTGTGCTACCAGATCCCATGAACTCTGTGCTCCGGTCTCTTTAGAGCAAAGGGTGACATGATACGATGGGGAGCCCAGAGTTTCTACTGTGAGTCCCAGACTCACTTTAGCCTCATGACCATCTCCTGACCCTACATTCTTCACCCCTCAATGCGGAAAATCAACACTCTTCTCCATAACGAGATTACTGAAACCAGCCTCGAAGATAATGATGAAATTCGCCAGCCCAGAATATGTTTCTGAACCCGCCTGCCTCCATGAGTGAGACCTCCACTTACACAGACTGCGTGATGAGCGCCACAGCCCCTCCCACCTCACCAGGGGACTATGACAATAGAGGGTCCAGTCAATAGTGAGACCAATAAGGTGGTGCCGATTGTGCTCAAAATGAGCATGCAGTTATTTCCAGTTTGTTTTTAAAATACGTGGCCATCACCTGTCATCTCATGGTCTGAACTTCCTCAGAAAGCAGTTGGAGTCAATCTCAAAAATCAATGGACGGATATGGCACATGCAATTTCATCTGTGTGTCTGTGACAGCCGTCACCCTGATTACCTGGACACCTGATGCTGTCGCGAGCGAGAGGCACAAGCCTTGCCCGCGGCTCGGGTCCTCACCGCCTGCCTTGACCTCGAGTGGCAGAGAGGGTTTTCAAAAGCTAACCAGTATCTCCTCTACTGCTTTTCTATTCGGAAGCACAGTGGCATGTTAATACTACCGTGGAGTCATTTTGAAGGCAGATGCTCCTGAGGACCTACTAAATAGGTAAAATAGGGGAAATCTGCAGCATTCAGTCCATTCACGTGTTGGGAAGCCTGTAAGAGAAATGAGAGTATCCCCATTTTCCATGATGGCCTCACGATGCCACACGTAGCACTGTGGACTTCTGCCGTGCCCTGAAATCACCAAGGGAATGAAGGGACAGGTGAAAAGATAGAAACCCTGAATGTGTTCGATGGGAAGGGAATTGTGGAGAGCCACCCTGAAAAAAAACAGTGAAAATAACTTACAGGTCGGAAATGTTAGGAGCAGCGGAAGCCCTTGAAGGCGTTCCTTATGCTCGCCACAGTGCTGGGACTCCACACAGCAGTCTTACTTAGTGCTCACATCAGACCCGGGGGGAAGGTACTGTTGTGAGCCTCATTTTAAAGGAGTGGAGGAGAGCCTGGGTGGCTCAGAAGTTAGGCATCCAATTCTTGGTTTTGGCTCAGGTCATGATCTCATGGTCCGTGAGTTGGAGTCCCGAGTCCTGGCTCTGCACTGACAGCACAGAGCCTGCTTAGGATTTTCTCTCTCTCCTCTCTCTCTCTGTCCCCTTCCCAGCTCACACTGTCTCTTTCTCTCTCAAAATAAAAAAAATAAATAAATAAAGATAAAAATAAAGGAGTAAAAACTGGGACTAGAAAAGTTAAGCTCATGCCCAGGGTCGTGTCACCAGTAAATCCCCAAACCTACATGTTACTCGTCAGTGAGTGTGGCAGACTGTGGGGGACGTCCAGGTAACGCCTGCATCCTTACCTGTGAAGAGCGGCTGTACCCCTAATTTCTCTATGTCTTATCTTGGTGACAGTGTTACTGTATCTTCCTTCTGGGCCCAGGTGGCCCCGCTAACCAGACGTCTAGGACTCTACGCTCAAGAGTGACTGTTTGCAGCTCTGCTGCTTCACTTCCTGATTTCGGACATTTTCCCATTAACTTGAAAATGTACCAAAGGTAGGGAAACAAATGATTGATGGATTGCAACATGGTATCGGTCGATTTTGATAGGAACTTTTTTGATGAGATGATATTTGAAACCAATGGGTAAAATGAGGTTTTCATGGGATTCCCCAATTATTCTAGCTATCTTAACACTGATGTTTGTTCTATTTAAATAATCTTATAAGCTAGTTAGACTTTGGCTAACGCATAGGAATTCTCCCCACTGCAGAGAAAAGACATTTCTGATGAGGGGAAATGAGAGAGGAGCTGCCACGACTCAAAACCCCAACTCTGATTCAGTATCGCCTTTCTTCCGTGCAGAAAAATAAAGCCCAATGTTGTTTGAAGAATGAGTGAGTGAGCTCATGGTAATTTGTGCAACCAAACTGAATTGTTCTGATTGCTGAGCCCACAGCCTTCTAAACCATGTGCAGATTCATCAGGAGGTGCCAATAATCCTGAACTACTCTTACTGGTAAAGTTGTTGACAACCACCAACTCTTCACTGGTAAAAAAAAAAAAAAAATCAACTGGTAAAAAACTGTTGTATTCAAATGACTTGTTGTTTTTAACATCAAGATAAGACTGTACCTCTCACCATAAGTATGATCCTCTAAATTCTTGGGGAAAAAATTGCCAACAGCTTAATACAAATCTAAGTACACAATGTCTTAGAGTTAGTTATATAAAAAGAATATTGACATCAAAAAAATAAAATGAGGAAGGTAGTACAAAAACGTAGAGCTTTGTAGGCATTCAAAGTTGTTATCAGCTTGAAATAGACTGTTATAAGTGTAAGATATTTTATGTAAGCCTAACAGTAACCACAAAGCAAAAAGCCTATAATACACACACAAAAGAGAAAGAGAAAGAAATCAAAGCATACCACTACAGAAAATCATCAGATCATAAAGGAAGAAAGAGAAAGGAACAAAGGAATCCACAAACAATTAGAAAACAATTTACTAAATGGCAATATGAAGTCCATACTTATCAGTAATTACTTTAAATGTAAATGGATTAAAATCTCTGATCAAAAGACATAGTGTGGCTGAATGGATAGGAAAAAAAGAAAAAAAACAATACCCAACTATATGTGGCCTACAAGAGACTCACTTCCACTTTATGGGCACTGACAGATTTAAAGTAAAGGCATAAAGAAAGATACTCCATGAAAAGGGAAACCAGAGGAAAGCAAGGGTGGATAAGCTTATGTTAGACAAAACAGACTTTAAGCCAGAAATTGTAACAAAACACAAAAAAGAGTATTATTTAATAACAAAGGGGTCAAATCATCAAGAGGATACGACATTTGTCAGTATTTATGTATCCAACACAGGAGCCCCTAAATACGTAAAGCAAATATTAACATACCTGAAGGGAAAAATAGCCAAGTAATCATAGCAGGGACCACAAGGACCTAACAGATACATAAAGAGCATTCCACCCAACAGCAGCAGAAGACACATTCTTCTTGAGCACACGTGGAACAATCTCCAGGACAAATATATGACAGGCCACACACAAGTCTTAATAAATTTAGTAAGACTGAAATCATATCAAGCATCTTTTACAATCACAATGGTATGAAACAAGAAATCAATTATAAGAATAAAACTGGATGGGGCACCTGGCTGACTCAGTCAGTAGAGGATACAACTCTTGATCTCAGGGTCATGAGTTCAAGCCCGTATTGGATGTAAAGATTATTTAAACAAATAAAACTTTAAAAAAAAAAAAAGAAGAAAGCTGGAAAATTCACAAGTATATGGAGATTCAGTGATATGCTCCTGAACAGCCAATGGGTCAAAGATGAAATAAAAAATACCTTGAGACAAATGAAATGGAAATGTGATACCAAAATGTGTGGGATACAGAAACCACAGTTCTAAGAACAAAGTTTACAGTGACAAATACCGTCATTAAGAAAAAAGAAAGATTGCAAATAATCTAACTTCACAACTCAAGGAACTAGAAAAAGAAGCATCAATGAAGGCCAAAGTTATCAGAAGGAAGGAAGTGATAAAGATCAGAGCAGAAGTATACAAAATACAGACTGAAAAGACAATAGAAAAGATAAATGAAACTAAGAGCTGATTTTTTTTAAAGATAAATAAACTAGACAAACCTTAGCTAGACTTACCAAGAAAAAAAAAAGAACTCAAATAAATAAAATCAGAAATGAAAGGGGGAGACATTACAACTGGTCATAAGAAACAACTGTGAACAATTATATGCCAACAAACTGGACTACCAAGAAGAAATGATGAATTCCTGAAAACACTCAACTGACCACACTTGAATCATGAAGAAATAAAAAAATCTGAAGACACCAATAACAAGTAAGGAGATTGAATCAGTAAACAACAACCTCCCCAAACCAGATGGCCCCATAGGTGAACGGTACCAAACACACAAAGAAGAATCAATACCAATCTTTCTCAAACTCTTCCAAAAAACAGAAGAGGAGGGAACACTTCCAAGCTCATTTTACAAGGCCAGCATTATCCTGATGTCAATGCCAGACAAGAAAAGCCCACAAGAAAAGAAAGTTATAGGACAATATTCCTGATGAAACATACATGCAAAATTTATGTTTAGCATAGATTTTAGCAAAACAAATTCAACAATAAATCAAAAGGATCACACACCATGACCAAGTACGACTTATTCCAAGGACACAAGGATAGGTCTACATCTGCAAATCAATCAACACGGTACGCCACATTAACAAGATGAAGGATAAAAAGTCATGATTATCTCAACAGAGGCAAGAAAAGCACATGACAGAATTCAGCACCCATTCATGATAAGAACTCAACAAAGTGGGTACAGCGGGAAGAGCAGTACAGCCCGCTGGAACCTTGCCAGAGCCCCACTGGTAGAACAGTGGGGATCGTAGCGAACTGTCCAGGCCAGTTCATAGCACAGATGACACTTTGCAAGTCAGCCTCACAGTGCAGAGAGAGCAAGGAAAGGGAACGGAGTTGAGGGAATGGCCCAGTGGCTGGCACAACTGCCAGCCAGGGTCCCTCCACCCACTGTGCCGGCCTCCCATCGCCTCTTCTCCACTCAGCAGCAGAGGGATCTGGGAGAGTGGGACCCCGACCACAACACTTGCCTGCTTAGTGTTCCCCAGTGGTGTCCCACGTCTGTTGGGGGCAAGGACCCAAATCCTTGTTCGTGCCCTGAGGACACCAGCCTCTCCCACATTTACTGTCCCCACCTTCCCCCGGCCTTATTTCAGCTCCTCCAATGTCCACACCCATCCTGATGCAGGCCCTCTGCATAAGCTATTCTCTTTGGAACACGATTTCCTTCCCACCCACCTGCCCTCTACAGAGCTGCAAGTAACAGCCATACAGGTTGACCTAAAGCTTGAAAGGGATGCCTACATGACCAAAACCTGGGAGAGTGTGCCAGAATTCAGTCACCCGCAGCCAGCTCTTCTAGGAAGACATTATTTTTTTTAAGTCATCATCCCAAGTAAGTTAATACTCCACAACTGAGCTACATTAGGGTACTACTGTTTTCTACTCTTCCTTTTCCTTCTGGCTTCATTTCCATTTGCAGTTTACTTCTATTTTGACAGTGTAGCAAATCTCTTTTCATATTTTCTCCCTCATTCTTACTCCCTCTCATGTAGGAGTGATATTTAAGCTGCTTAACTTGGATTTAAGTCGAAGTTAACTTATAGAGCAGATGACGCTTTTCAAAGATCAATTGCTGTGGTGAGGCTCTGAAGGTCCCTGGGGGGTTCTACTATGGAAACATCACTGAAGAGGAAAAGCAAAGCTTCCCCAACAATTCTAGAAATCTGATACCAAACCAGGCTGTACCAACATAGATGGTGGAGATGTACAGATGTGACTACAGGATAGGTGACGATGCAGAAGTATGGACACGGAGAGAGAGAGGTGATACAGCTGAAACGTGACACGGATCTGGAGGTCTAAGTGTAGACCAGATGCAGACATAGGTGTATGTGTAGGCGTAGATGTGGATGTGGGCACAGATGGGCAATTACGTGATTAGACAATGTACATGTTTGGATGCGGGTGTAGATAGATGCAGATCATACAGACATTAGCACAGATCAATGATATAGATGCAGACCCATAGACATTGATGTAGATGGATACAGACAGACAGAGATACAGGCAGATGGTGCAGATGCTGTGTAGACATGTGGGTGTAGGTGCAGGAGTAGACATAGTTGTGGAGACAGGGATTTATGGTGACCCTCTTGCATTTTGAGCACATAGGCTGATCCGCAGAGCCAACCTGTGGGAGTCAGACTCTAAGGACAAGCGTGGAGCACACAGAGTGCTAAAGGCCCAGCTTCCAGGCTTGATCAGAGTGGGCTGGGTTTTTCCAATATTTCCTTTTCCTCCCTGCCGCCCACCCACCCCCCCCCCCCGCCACCCAATCTCACCATTTGCCAAAACTGAAAGCATCAGATGTGGGAAGGGGCCTCACCATGGTCTGAGACCATTAAAGAGCCCCTTCCTGGCATAGCATCATCTCTTCTGGCATCTTCCGACTGGCTAGACATGGCCAAGCCAACTGACAAGCCATTGGGTCAAAGAGGCATGAAAATTGCTTTTAATGCCCACCATATTCTCACTTTCATGGTATTTTCTCACTTTGCCCACCACACCAGTTGGAGGTTAGACAAGTCTGAAATGTCCTCCAGTTCTGGAATTCCAGCCAATAAACAGACATCGAAATCCAACACATCACTCTAACCTCAACAGCAAGATGAAAGTGAGCCTACAGAATCAGAAGCATCGGAGACCACACAGCCAGTGTAAGGTGCGAACCTTACTGGGATCTGAGTCAAAACACCAACAAACAAAGTTCTGACATGGACGTAACAACAGAGCTTAACACGGGCTCGATATCTGATGCTACTAAGGTGGTATGGTATGCTAAAAGGAAGGATCCTTGTATTTTAAAGCTATTTAACAAAATGTTTCCCAGAGAATATAAGTGGGATCTATTTGAAAGCAGCATGAGAGATGGGAGTAAATGGGGGTGTGGATGGGACAAGGTTGGGCCTGGGTCATTATCTTCGTGTATGTTCAAAATTCTGCTTTAGAGCAAGACAAAAATCCATCCACTGTCTCATGAAAAATATGCAACTGAACAGCCAGGAAAGCCTGTTGGATGAGGTGCCTGGGGACAAGCCAGGCCTGTGCGCCCAAGGCCTTGGGGACATGGTGGGCGGGCCCTAGGACAGCAGCTTGGGCACCTGCAGTGCGGCCGTCCGAGTCCTTCCTGCAGGGAGGGCAGCGGGTGGTGGGGTCTCTGACACCGATGTCAGGGGGAGTTTCTAAACAGAGTTTCCACTGAGAAGCAAACGCCTTACTGCCAGTACATTTAAAGAACCCACTCTGTGACTTTGGACCTGTGTTACAGCGTGATCCTCAAACTGCCCTGGGAGGAACCTTCACATCGATTACACCCGTTTTCCTAGAACTTACGAAAAGCCCCCTCCTGGTGATTCCTGGACTGGCTGATGAGCTGATGTTTCCGCTGCTCCAAGAGCCCCGCCACACCCCGGCAGCCCCTCCCAGGAGAAGCGTGACGGCCGTGACACTGTGACAGCTGGTTTCCCGGTGGCCGCATGGGGAGATCCTCACCCCTCGGGAGGTGGTGGAGAAGATGGTGCTGGTGCCACCTCAGGCATGGGCCACTGGAGACGGTGGCTGTGCCAGCGTGCAGAGCGAGAGGAGGGGGCCGTGGCGGTGGTCCCGGGGGCACAGCAAGGGCAGCATCTCGAGGACGAGAAGGCTGGGAATGTTTCGGGAAGAATGGAGTGGCCTCAGATGACCTGTGCCTCGGGTGGGGCCAGACTGGGGAGGCGGCTGCTTCTGTAGCACCAGGCAGAGGGAATGAGAGGGAGGGCGGGCACCCGGGAGCCACTGAATTTGGGCAGACGGAAGTTCATGGCTGGCAGGAGGAGTCAGGATGAGAGGTTTATAGGAAAAACCAGGGTTCTGAGATTCTTTGATTCACAGGCTTGAGGACCCACTCAGTCGAAGCCGTTTGCTCCTTCTCTCAATAGAGCAGAGGCCCGAGTTCTGTGGCTCCCACTGCTCACGTGCACGTGTTTCCCTCACTTGAACTTCAGAACGACCCATCACTTACATGGAGACCTTTGCTGTACGGAGACCCCTGCGCATAGTAGGTGCCCAGTAAGTATGCGCTGAACATCACAGGCCCAGGCACCAAAACCAGACAAGCCAGAGCAGGGCCACCATCTGGGGCTCAGAGACCACCGTCTGCCCTCCTTCTCATGGGCATTCCCTACAACTAACAACTCCACAGTAGGGGACTTTAGGTTTGGAAGCTGGTCTCCTTGTTCACCAGAGGAGCAAATGGACTATTTGCACCGATGGCTATATCCCCCACTAAACTCTTCTCAGATGAAAATGAATGCGTCACACCACACACAGTCTTCTGAGATGAATCAATGGGATGCGTGGTGACATAGCGGGGACTCGTCACGTTCAGGAGAGACCCTGGACAGGATGGCAGCTGTATCTCCTGAAGAAAACGTTAGACCACACCATCGGAGACAGGGTCTGAAGCTAGAACAGAACGAACAAAACCCACAGACAGCCCCAACGCGGAATCTGTCCACGACACCGTTAAGATTTCTTTTCTCCCACAAGGAAGGAAAAAACAGGAAATGATACCAGCCCCCATGCCTTCTCTGTGTCCATGCCTGCGTTCCTCACAAGCACCGCGGGCCCCACGGCCCCGGCTCAGCTCTGAGGGGCTTCGCGGGCAGCCCGGGGTCTCTGCGCGGACAGGGAGGATGACTGCTTACTGGTGACCCTTCCTCTCCCACCATGTCGTCCCGAGGACACGGGTTGTTACACTTGCGTGTTAGTGACGGGAAAGGCAACGTCCTCCCAGGAAGGCTCTAAAAATAACTGAGTAACCTGATTCTCAGTGCAGAGAGTGGCAGGAAGGGAGGCCTCCTATGGCTGCCACACAGGGACTGAGGCCTGACTTCCGAACTTCCTTCCAGGCTTTGGTTCCCACAACCCTCACGTCCAGCCAGTGGACAAAGGGTAGGACCGGGCCTGAGGTCTGGCTGAGACCCCGTCAGTGGCGCAGCTGGGGCTGCCCGTGAAGCAGGTAGTGACACGGATGATGCGTGAGCCTGTAGAACACCATCAGAGTGTCACTGATGGGCCTGTCCAAGGGAAGAGAGTTCTGTGGGAAGAAAACACTGCAGAAAACCCACAACCACCTGCCTCTTTGAGAACACTGACGGGAGTCCGAGGCCATTCCCAGCCCCGTTCTCTCCGAGCCTCACCAAGGCCTCTGCACTCCACCCCTTCCCCCTTGACCGAAGCGTCAGTATTCCATGGCTCTTCCAGGGGTACCCGTGTTCTCTGCACTCACTGCAGCTGGGCTAACACCACCCAGCACGTGGACCTGCTCCAGAGCGTCCTCACTCTGCCCCGTGCGGCTCCCACCCTGACAGCCGGGCCCTGTGGGCCATCTTCACCCCGCGGGGGCTGGAAAGCAGGGACAGGTGTTCTGGGTGCTTCCGTGCGGGAGTGCTGGGCTCTCGGCGGTCCTCACGCAAGCTGCCCACTTCCTGTGGAGCAGCGCTGCCCTACATGGCGTCCCTGTCTCCCCACCAGCCTGGTGGCCACTCGACCTCTTCCTCTCAGCCTCCAATGCGCTCGCTTCCCTAAAGCCAGTCTCATCAGATGTCCTTGTGCAGGGACACACCAAACAGCAGGGCGTTTATAAGAGGCGCACCCCAGCAGAGCCACGTGCTCTTAAGCATTTATTTACCAGACGTAAAGCACGGGTCTCTTGGCTTCAAGTTCACCTTCTGTGTGCCCTCTCTTCCAAACTTGGAACACGTGGAAACTCACCTTTGAAGGGCAGGGAACTTGGAACACTTGGAAACTCACCCTTGAGGGACAAGGACAGGAATCTTGACCTTTGTCCAGTCTCGAATGGTCCACCCAGGGAGTAAAGAGCGTGACAACGTAAACAGCAAAGGACGGGATGGAACCGTGCCCATCAGAAAATGCAGGAGACAGAGGAGAGCGAGGCTAAGCCCTGTACACACGTCTGAATGGGAGGACATGGCAGTGAGCAGGAGAGACGTGTCATCGGTCACATTCTTCCTCCTTCTTATGGGACAATCAGGTATCCAGACGTCTTTGTCTTCTAAGAATGGCATCAGATTCTTGTCAATTAATTGCTCATCTATTAAGGCTTAAGCTGAGATCTGGTGAAATCTTGCCCTAGAGAATCTCAAATTACCAATTAATCTGATAAGAGAGGCAGAAATCTCAATCTCTTGCTACAGAAGGGAGGGAGCATAAGCCCGTGGTGACAAACAGAAAGAACTATTGATATAAAGTTGTTTTATCTGCACCATATATCTTCCATCCAATTGAGGCAGCAAAACAAGAAGGGAAATGGGCCACGATAATGATTTTTCCTTTAACCCATGCTTGCAGCAGGTGAACGTTCAAGTCCGAAAGGTCTGGCCCAGGAAAGCGCTGCAGAAAAACAAACTTCGAATGCAAAGGAAAAGCCGGCCCTGACAGTGGCTTCGTCTTCCGCTGGAAAGTCAGAAAGCAAGAGGAAACGCTGACCCGAGAGGTCTCTCTTCTGCAGGAACGCTGGCCTCGCACACACCACGGTCATTTCCCCCCAAGGGTCACCCTGAGGCAGAGAACGGTAGCAAGGGTCGTCCTGCTCTAAAGGCACCGCCCTCTGCTGTTCATGGTGACACGAAGCTGCCGCTCAGACGAGTCTTTCCGAGGATGACAGTCCCTTTCCCAGCCCCCTCGTGCTGCAGCTGAGACCCCGGACCCCAGACACGAGAGCAGTAGCCACTTTCCCTGCGAGCAACTTCATCTCACGCTGGGAATGTGCCCTCCTTCCACCCGGTCCTGCCGGCAAGAAAGAAGGTCACAGCACAGCCGTGCAGGAACCCACGGTAATCACGCACGAACACACGCGCGCGCGCGCGCACACGTGTGCACATGACATACACATGACACTCAGATACACACAAATGAATACAGACAACACACATGTACACAAGTGTGCACACAACACACAGATACACACAGACGACTACACACATGTGCACGCATGTACACGGCATACACATGACACAGATGAATACAGACAACATGCACATACATGTGTACGTGACATACACACGCCAAATACAGACAACATGCACACACATCTGCACACGACATACACATGATACACAGATACACATAAACGAATACAGACAACACACATGTGCACACGACATACACATGACACACAGATACACACAGATGAATACAGACAACACGCACACACATGCACACATGTGCACAGGGCATACACACAACACACACAGATGAATACGGACAACATGCATGCCCACATGTGCACACGACATACACATGACACACACAGACACACAGATGAATACAGACCATACGCACACACATGTGCACATGACACACACACGACACACAGATACACTCAGATGAATACGGACAACACGCACACCCACATGTGCACATAACATATACATCACACACACAGACATACATAGATATACAGATGAATAGAGACAACACATACACACACACACACACACACACACACACACACACCACATCAATGTTTCCCAAGGGAGGGAAAACTCCACAGATTTGGACGGTCTAGAATAAGTAACTGTTGTCCAAACGGTTTGCTTCACAAAGGAACCGAGGAGGTGCCCTGCCTTTGTTGGAACAGCACAGAGCTGAGCCTCCAGCAGGGCGTCGTGTTCAAGTTCCCATTTGAGCTTCTCTGTAAGACGATTCTAAAGACCACGCTCACTGAGAGTTCCCGTTCTAGGACACGGAGCCTGACAACAGACATGGACACATGGAGCTCACCATCCAGGCAAAGAGGGCAGAAATGGGAGGCCGCGTCTCAAAAAAAAGTACTTGAGAAAACCAGTCGACACTCTGATGCAAACTTGAAGAGTCAGCTGCTGAGGACTTCTCTAAAAAACAAGTAAAAGCACCATCTACAGCTCAAAAGGGTCTTGGGTTTCAAGCTGGCTTTGATACATGGTCTGTGGTTTGCGCTCAAAATAAAATATCTTCTGCCCTATCGTGTTAGACAACTATTGCTAACTGATGAAATTTGCTACCTACAGTATAGCAACTCCTGAAACAAGCTGGCGGAGTGAACTTTGTTGGGAGGTGTGGGCACAGAAAGAAGGCGTGCAGGACCAGAGTGAGAAACGGCACAGACCGTGAGCGGTCCTCCCACACTGCGTGTGACCGACGGCACGGACCGTGAGTGGCCCCTCCCACACTGCGTGTGACCACTGAAACGCGGGCAACTTCTGAATTCATAATGAAGAAACGCCTGAACGGTGAACACTATAACGCAACAGCAAAATCATATGTGGGCAGGACTGCACACACATCTGCACACACGTGCACACACACCTGTGTGCACGTGGCCAGCCACACACTTCCATTACTTGAAGAAGACACAACGGTTTCACAAAGCACAGCGTCAAAAGCCAGGGTCATTGGTGTGATGACCTGAAAATGGGGCGGCCCGTGTGTCACCCGCCAGGTACACACTGTGGGCACAGGGCCCCTCGATATGTGTGGGTCAGAAAGGGGAGAAGGAATAGCACCCGTCCCTAAGGCCATGTCTTCCCCTCTGAAGGAGGACTCATGCCCCAAGACCTGGACTACTTTTCTGGAGTTTCAACCGGCAAGGAGGCTGCGCAAGCACAGGTGCGGGTCCCACCCGCTCCCCGGGGCCGCTGCGTCCACGTGCCCCGTGGTCTGGGCTGCAGGTCGGAGGGCTGAAGGGCTCTGTTTTGTGGAGAACGGCCCCGAAGCTCAGGCCCCTGGGTCAGAACACTGGGTGACCGACAGGCTGGCTGCCGGCCGGCCTCCCGCCCCCGAGGTACCAGGAATGCCTCCTCCCGTGTCTCTGGGTGAAGACGGGCAGGGTGAGGGCACCCCCACTCCACCCACCCAATGAGCGCCGGGGGCGGAACACCAGGGCCTCTACTCACTCGGTTCCGGTCACAATGTAGCCGTGGTCCTCCTGGGAAGGCTTGACCTCCAGCCGCAGGCCTTCCGTGGGGCGTCCCTGGGCTCCGGCCGTGAGGTGGGCGTCTTCCTGCGAGGGTCGGGGAACCCAGGGCCGGAACCCGCCGAAGCCGCCCGTGCCGGGCTCTGCGGGAAGCGGCCTCTGCAGCCGCTCCTTGGAGTAGGTCTGACTCCTCACGTCCTCCACCCCGGCGCTCTCCTCCTCCCAAGTCGGGGGGGCCTCGGCGGCCTCTGATTTCTTTGCCTCCATTTTGAAGGGCTCCGAAAGAGGGGGTACGGCAGGAGAGAGTTGGGACCCAGGGTCCGGCAGGCGGTCCCCAAGTTCGAGGCTCAAACGACTGACCTGGCAGAAAGGAGGCTCCGTGAGATGAAGTTTAGGGGGATGGGCGGGTAGCCGCAGGCAGGGGAGGGAGCAGTTCTGTCACAGCTGCACTCAGACATCCGGTCGGCCAGGGCAGGACGAGGGCCGCGCACATCAGCATCACTCACGGTGAGTGAGTGCATCTGTCTCTGTCTCTCTGTCTCTGGTTCACTTTCTCTGTCTTGGTCACTTTCTCTCTCTGTCTCTCTGTCTCTGTCTCCGTGTCTGTCTGTCTCTGTCTCTGGTTGTCTTTCTCGCTCTGTCACAGTCACATACACCTTCCTCAAGAATCTGACTTTATAAAATCAGTGTAGGCGTTTGGCATCTAAAGTTTTAAAGAGAGCGCACGTGGATTCTGAGACCCCATCCTACCCCTCTGGAAACAGCGGGCCTCTGACAATGACAGTACTATTTGCATCTACTGAGCTCTTACAATGTACAAAGGCTCTCTCTCAGACACCTGGTCTGCGTGAACCCCCTGAGTCCTCACGATGTCATGCTCGTCCCCATTTCACAGGGAAGTGGAGACACCAGGACCAAGCGGTCACAGGGACACGTGATTGCATCCTCACACCCCCTGAGGGACGCTGGGTCGTCATATGCAAAGGCTTGCCCGTCCTGACCCCCGTTTCCTGGACAAGAGGGCCCTCAGAACCACTTAATTGACATCTCGCCAGATGAACATCATCTTACACACACAGGGCTGATTATATGCCAGACACTGTGCTCAACGATCTGTGCACATTCGCTCATTTAATTGTCACCCCAGCCTGTGAGCGCAGGCCTAGTTTTACCTCTAATCCATAGACTCCGAGGCCTACAGAGGTTAATAATTTGCCCAAGATCACTGAGGCACTGATTGGCAGATCCAGAATTTGAGTGCAGCTCTGACTGATGTCAGGGATGCCACCACTGGACCACACTGCCCTCTCAGACTCCGGCCTGCTTCCAAGGGAAGCGAATGGTCACTCCTGCTGCTGGGGCACGAAGTGCACGCCCAGGGCACCTCCTCCTGCATACGAGAGCAAGAGACCCCTGCTCATTCTGCAAGGTATGTCCTTTTTCCGCATGAAATCACATCCCCTGGATTATACCGGATGGAAAAAGGAAAAGTGAATTTACTTTATGCTTTCCATTCTCTTCTTAACTAAAAACTGTACATGATGTTTTTCCTTTTGTGTTTTGAAATATGTAAAGAAAACAGTATCTTGGTAAAAACATTTGCTCGAATCTGGATCCTGAACGGTGGCTGTACGTAGCATTTCAGTTACTAAGTAGGGATGGAACACTCTCCTCAGGCTTTTGAAGGAAAGAGAATTATGTTTTTGCTTAAACTGTGTTCCGTGAGAAGAGGAAACAAAAGATACTAATAAATAAGAGCTCAGAAAACACAACACTCAATACCCATTTGGAAAAAAGTTGCTTGAAAACATACCCCAGGTAACAGAGAAATGAATCAAAATTCAACTTGTTTAGGATGGAAAGGTAGGGTATAAGGACCCTGGGGTCTTCACAGAGTCAACGTGGACTCAAGTGTGTGCCCTGGGGAGACCCAGCAGCCTTGGCTTTGGCCGCACTCGGCCTTCGCTGTAAAATTCCCTCCACTTCCTAAGTCAAGAAACACGTTCTTAGGCCCACGTCTCCCTCCTCAACTGACACAGAATATCCCCCCATTTCTGATGGACATTTAAGAGGACTGTTGATGTTCTCTTCTGCTACTTGCTAACAGCATCGAACCAAAAACCACTGAAGTAATCTGGAAAGAGAAGTACAAACCAAAAATTGTTTTCCACTCTACAAAAAAACAGAACCACATATCGTGTGTATCATCGCTCACACACTGATCTTCTGCATCCTTAAGGCTTGTGCTAATGAGCAAAGGTTCTTAAGTAGGAACCCCTCGGTGAGTGGGGGTACCTGTGACTGAGCCCTGCTTCAGACTGCCTTCCCAACCAGCGCTGTCCAACAGGACCTCCGGCGATGATGGAAATGTTCCGTATCGGCACCATCCGATGCCCTCGTTACGAAGCAACACTGGAATGTGGGCTAGCACAAGTCGGGAAGCATGTTTTTTATTTCCTTAATTTTAATGAACTTAGATTCAGGGTTAAATAGCCGCCGTGTGGCCACTGGCTGCCACGTTAGACAGTGCAGTCCTAACTGTCCAGAGCCTGTGAAGGTCCCTGCTACGTGGAGCTCGGGAGTCAGTGCACACAGGACAGTCACAAGGACATAAAGCAGGCGTTTGATGTAATCGGTCCAGGTAGGAAAATTCTAAGGAATGCTGATTTTCTTACTCGTATTAATTATATTTTTCATATTCCTACAATGGGTATTAGTACATAATCTGAAAGCAGATATTACTATGTATCAAAATATACACAATGTTGTATGCACTCTTTATATTTTTTCCCCTATTTGGGGATTATGAGAGTTTTTTCCATCCTTTTCTGAAAAAAAACAAACAAAAAAACCTTTCTATATCACGTATGTTCCCAAACCACGAACAGAGAGATGGCCAGCCCAGCTCTAGATCTGAGGTGAACCAAACACGCAGAGACGCTCCGTCTTACCTCTTCGTAAGCTCTCCCTCCACCGTCCTGCACTCTGTCATCTGTGGAAGACACAGCGTTATCAGAAGCCTTGTCAAGAATGTCATCGCAGGTGACGCCCACACCAAAGGACCACAGACAGTCCTTCACAGAAGAGCGGGCATAATGATGTCGGCCTAATTTCTACTATCAAGCAAACTTTTTCTGTTTATAGTACAATATTAGCCTTCTATGAGCTTCATGGAAGAGGAGGGGGTTACCAGCTAAAACACAGATGTGAAGTCAGTAACAAATCGCATTACCAGCCTCACGGATCTGTGTGTCATCGTCAGAGTTAGCTCGCGGCAAGAAACCAGTGCCGGCAGCAGTTAATAGTGACAGAAAAGCAAAGTCAGGCGTCTACACCAAACCACCTCAAGTTAAGATGTCTTTACAGTTCATCACTTTTCGCTGATGGTGGTTTCTCTAAATACCCTACCGGCAGTGCCCGATGGTGCGTAACCCGAGAAGTCGTGAAGCCCAAATGCCCAGGCACCTTCTATACCCCTCCTCACCCTCAGAGAGGCAGCAGTCTTTTTATTCTTTGACTGCCTAACACACAGCCTCGTCCTGCTGGAGCTTGTGGTGTCCTGACTCCAGCTTCCGAGCATGCTTTTGTCCCAGCCCACAGAGCAGAGACACATGCACCTTTTCACTTGTGTTTCTGGCACATGTTTTATGTGTGCCTGCTGTGTGCAGGGCACTGCATTAGACACTTTCGTGTAGGTCCAGAGACTCTGAGAAGCAGTCAGTCACAGAGAAGGCCAGTCATCAGGGGAGACGAAACCTGACCTGCTCAGCCCTTAGCCCAAGGGTTCCAGCTGTCGTGTGCGTGCACGCGTGCATATGTGTGTGCATGCATGTGCATGCATGTACATGTGTGCACGCGCGTGTGCATGCATATGTACGCATGTGTGTGTGCATGTGCATGTGCACAGGTGTGCATGAGTGTACATGCGCACGTGTACGTGTGTGTGCACTGCATGCATGTGCATGTGCATGTGTGCGTGTGTTGCATGCATGTGTGCACACATGTGCGTGCGTGTATGTACGCGTGTGTGCGTGCGTGTGTGCCTATTGTGTGCGTGTGTGTGCACATGTGTGCATATATGAGCGTGTGTGCACGCATGTGCACGCACCCTGGGAGGGTGGGGGGATCTCTGCTCTCTCGCTGGTGCAGCCTCACAGGGTGGCTCTGAGCCTCAAGCAGACATTCAAATGGAGCCTTTTCACTGTATTATTCAAATATTTGACTCCATTCACCCACACAATCCAAACAAAAACACTTTCTATCTGGCCTGTTTTTTTCTAACTCTGAACCTCAGCACAGAGAGCAATTTGCCTTTCAACATAATTACTCTGGTAGGCTCAGCCTGTTAAGAAGGCTTTTAGAGGCAAAAGTTCAAACGGAGAAAAATCGTTTCTACAAATCCACCTCTCCTCAGCAGAAGGAACGTGTAACCGCTCGGTGAGCCAGGCCTCTGCACGGCCCCATCCCGCCCCACAGCCCCGCAAACCTGAGTGACCCTGGGGCCGGGAGCCTCACCTGGCACGCCTCCACCCTGCCGGCCAACGCCGGACTCTCTCGGCTTTCCCGCGGCTCCTTTCTCGGCACCTCGCGGCTCCCCTTCTGCCCCCACGGCTCGCATGGCGGAGGCAATCGCGCGGGCCACCTCGCCGAGGTCCGGCTGCTCTCCCAGGTCCTTCAGGAGACTCTGGATAAGTGTTTCTGGGGGGCACACACAAGAGCAAGCACAGGAGACACCGGGGAGGAGCGGTCAACACGGAACGAAGGGATGAACGAGCGACCCCAAACGGCACGGCGGGCACCCAGCAGGTGCAGAGAGCGGTGGGACCCCAAGCGGAGCAGTGGAAGTTGTGTCGACGGAAGGCACAGTATCGGCCATTCCAAAACTCACTGCGTGGGCCTAGCAGCAGACCGGACGATGGGGAACAAGGGGTCAGTGAGTCCCGGGATGGAGAACAAGAACTATCATTCTCTGAAGAACAGAGTAAAACCTGAAAAGACTGCGTGCAACCTCAGTGACCTGCAGAGCCACCTTAGGCACAACGGACCACAGCCAGAGAGCAAGAAGGAGACAGAGAGAGAATGGGACCCAAAAGCCGAAGGGGAAGGGAAAAACCCTCGGCAATTCCCCCAAACTGGGGAAGAGCATTAAGTGTGAAAGCCAAGGCACCCGGCAGACCCCAGAACCAACCCGAGAGCGAGCCACGCAGGGGCATCTCCTGGGAAGGGCAAGGGCGAGACGGCTCCCAACGGCCCCCAGAGGCTGCGACGCGACGCAGGCAGTGGCTGACTTGGCGCAGAGCAGGGCGCGAGACACACTGCGTGTCTGGTAAGAGTGATGCCTTCACATATTTATAATCAGGTGTTTGATAACACACACAGGAATGACGTATTTGAAGTGTGAAAGAAAAAACTTCTAATTCAGAAGCCCACGTCCAGGGAAGATCGCCTTCCAGCATGAGGGTGACGGAAAGACATGTCCGTATCATTCGAGGAGCCAAGCTAATCTGTCACCAGCAGACCTGCAGGACACGAAACGCCGAGGGAATGACACCGGCTGGAAACACAGGCCTGTGAGAAGTGCTGGAGGCTAGCGGAAGGGCGGCCGGGTGGGCGCACGCGCACGACGGTCTTCCTCCTAACGCCTCTATTCCAGGAGGAAGCAGTCACGTCTAACGCAGGGTTTATAAAGCAGGTCGACGGGAGTACCTGCCACCAGAGGGTAACGGAACCGTGCTGTTGTAAGGTTACCACACTCGTCTTACATGAGGCATCCTGACAACCCTAAGCAGACGATTTTCAACAAAGCTGCCTTAATTCGAAGGCGTTTCAATGGAGAAAGAGAAATATTTTTTCAAAAGATGATCAAACAAAAAACTCTGACGTAACACTTTTATCCAGAATATACATTTAAAAACACCTATAACATCAACAATAATAATAAAAAGGGACGTTCCAATGAAAATAGGCAAAGGAACTGAACAGAAACTTCAGAAAAGAAAATATACAAGTGGCCAGTAAGCACATGGAAAAGTGCTCAGCACCATTACTAATCATTGAAAGGCTAATTAAAGCCACAGTCAGCATATTTCATGCCTGCTAATATGACTCAATTTTAAAAGACTGAGAACAAATTTTGCAAAGGAAATGTAGCAGCAGGAACTTTTGTACATCCCTGGTAGGAGTAAAGCTTTAGAGCTCCCAGGAAGCCCCTGTGGCAGTTTCTTATAATAGAATATACTCCTTCCATATACCTAGAAAATGTGCTCAAAAACCTATGTCCATGGAAGAGGCGTATAAGATTGTGTTTAGCAGCCTTATCCGTAATAGCTATACAAAAAAAAAAAAAAAAAATCCAAAAATCCATCAACAGGAGAATGGACGAACTATCTGTCATTATCTGCACAAGCAGCAATGAACTATGGTCACGTACAAACATCCGGACGGATCCAAAGGGGATTATGTTGAGTGAGAAGCCAGACACTGAAGAACACACATGATTCTTTCAGTAGGAGGTGATTCCAGGACCGGGTGGGGCCTATGCAGGGGACAGGGTGTTGAGACAGACCGGGCACAGGAAGACACTCCCTGGGATGATGGGGATGTCTAATGGCACACTGGTTATGTGTGCACACACGTGTCAACACACTCATTCATACGCTCGGCATCCACACACTTCATGATACGTAAATCTCACTCCGTAACCGTAACGTTTAACGGAGTCCTGTTTCTGACGTGGGGGCAGGGGGCTGGCTTTTTTCCTGAGTATTTAATGCTGGCTAAATGTGTCACTGGTTCCTAAGTGAAGGTTCATGTAAGATGATTATTCTCATGACTTTGCTCCCGAAGAACAGTGACCTAGTGAGAGTTCACACTTCCCATGGCTTCATTTAGGCGATCCTCTGAACTAAGTTGGGGGGGCATCATTCCCCGCTTCTTACAAATTAAGAAATTTAGGCTTTTTGTATTTTTTAACATTTCCATCTTTGGGAACTAAACTAGAGTTGCACACGTAATTCCCTGTAGCACTTTCCCTCTCTTGCCCGCCAACAGGCATGAGAAGTTCTCAGCGCTCATGATTCAGCAGGGCCCCTGCCCTCACACCAAACAGAAGCCAAGCGTCTGCTCTGAAAAGGCACTTGCAGAAAAAAGAAGGTCCACGGTGACCCACATTTGCCAAATCCACTCCAGCAGCCTTTCCTTTCATCACGGTGACAATGAGAAACAATCCTGACAGAAACCGTGGCAAGAAAACACCACAGTCACTCGCCACATGCAGACCCGACCACTCGTGCAACACAGGGGTAGACGGACGCGGGGCCCACGGCGTTGAGGGACCGGCAGGCACAGCGCTGGCCCAGGAGGAGGAAAGAGCGCAGGGGCCTCACCCACAGAGGCAGACAGGAGCACGGCGCCAGGCCGTGTCTGCTTTCTGCGTGGACCCGTTAGCACAGGCAACTGCCAGGTGTCGGCCGTGAACCCCACTGCTGGCAGCACTGGATTCCTGTCCACTTTCTCAAGCCTCACAATTCTGGAATCTGCAGGGGTTTCCCCTTTCTCGGTGATAAGTGTAGCGGAGACTTTGGTTTCTAAGAACACATTTAAAATTCTCACCAGTCACTACGTGGCCCCTATGGTGCTCCGCCCCCGGGGCTGCCGAGCCAGATTCGCATGAAGAAAAGTTGACCCCTTTCTGGGGGGTTGGGGGGGAAGCGTGCACTCTGCCGCTTAGGAGAAAGAGTGCTACGTGCGTCCAAACATTGCTTCAGGGAGCTGAGAGCTGATGAGGCTGCACACACAGATCCGGCCCACGCGGGTACGGACTCCTCTCCCCACGGGCACTCCCAGGGTGTGGTCGGGGCAAGCCTCTTACTCTCACTCTCACTGGTGCTCAGTTCCCTTCTGTGTAAAATGGGAACAAGTGAGCCAGGCCTGAGAAGCACTTCCGTGGGGCAGCACCACGAGTGACAACTCTAAGTATGACCATGATGAGGCGCTGATGGTCGCGAGTCATGTAGCCCTCCACTGCTTTTCGTCCCTCACGACCCATCATGAACACAGAGGCTGGGGTGTCCGTGCTGAGCTCCGGCTACAGTTCAGCATCTTCGCAAGCAAGAAGCAGAGAACACGCCGTGTGTGCCCCAGAACGCTTACTTGTGCCAAGTGATGCTGCCTCCCAGTTGGTTCAACATTCAACGTAAGATTGCGCTTTGTGAGACGGTTCTTTGCCAAAGTATTCATGTGCATTTAAAGACGTGTGAAACTCAGTTATTAAAGTCAGACCCCAGGCTCCACCCATCTACTCTCTCACCTGTTCCTCCACCCGACCAACCCACTCACCCATCCACCCACCTATCCTATCCACCCTTCCACCCATCCACCCATCCACCCACCCATCCACTCTCCCACCCACCCACCCACACATCCACTCACCCACCCTCCCACCCTCTCATCCCCCCACCCATACACGCATCCCCCACCCACCTCTCACCCCCCCACCCACATATGCACCCACCCACCCATCCACCCACCAACCCACACATCCACCCACCTATCCAGTCTCCCACCCACCCATCCAATCTCCCACTCACCCATCCACCCACCCACCCACACATCCACCCACCTATCCAGTCTCCCACCCACCCATCTACTCTCCCACCCATCCACTCTCCCACTCACCCATCTACTCTCCTACCCACTCACCCACCCTCCCACCCTCTCATCCCCCCACCCATACATGCATCCCCCCACCTACTTCTCACCCCCCCACCCACATATGCACCCACCCACCCATCCAATCTCCCACCCACTTATCCACCCACCCACTCACCCATCCACCCATCCACCCATCCATTCACCTATTCACTTCACTAACTGGTACTGGGCACTCCTTGTGTTGAGAACTTAGGAGTACGAATCACCATGAGGAAGGATAGAGAATTAAAGGCATGGTTTGCTTCAGAGCTACAATAGGATTCGCACTCACACAGCCAGAGAGACTTGACGACTGGACAGTATTAAGCAAACTCAACATATGGGACAGACCAACTGCAGAGACCCTGCAAGAACATCAAATGACAGCACAACCCAAAAACTGATTCCAGTTTCCTCCTAAAACAGACAAGTATTTGAGCTCACACGCTCCCCAAACTGTCAGTTATTACCCCATCTGCAGGCAAATGTCTTTCCTGAAATTCAACCAAACAACCTCCAAACTTTAAATCTACTTGTAAATTACCTCCTACATTTTACCCTCAGAAATTAACAATGAAATTGACAAACTTAGATCTGACAACCGTCACTATAAAACTTTTAAACTATAAGAATATAAAACTTAGTTTTTACTAAAAAAGTTTTAAAAATTCTTATTAATTTCTAATGAAGGTAACCCAATTAATTTACTCATTTTTTTTTATTTTATTTTTTTTTAATTTTTTTTTTCAACGTTTATTTATTTTTGGGACAGAGAGAGACAGAGCATGAACGGGGGAGGGGCAGAGAGAGAGGGAGACACAGAATCGGAAACAGGCTCCAGGCTCTGAGCCATCAGCCCAGAGCCCGACGCGGGGCTCGAACTCACGGACCGCGAGATCGTGACCTGGCTGAAGTCGGACGCTTAACCGACTGCGCCACCCAGGCGCCCCTAATTTACTCATTTTTTAAAAAGATAAACCCAATTTATATCTTTTGAGAAAAAATCTTACTGTATAAATTTTGGGGTCTGAGTTACCCTGAGCAAAACTTTTTCATTAAAAACGTCAAGAATACATTTTAAGTAGAAAATCAGGGGCGCCTGGGTGGCGCAGTCGGTTAAGCGTCCGACTTCAGCCAGGTCACGATCTCGCGGTCCGTGAGTTCGAGCCCCGCGTCGGGCTCTGGGCTGATGGCTCAGAGCCTGGAGCCTGTTTCCGATTCTGTGTCTCCCTCTCTCTCTGCCCCTCGCCTGTTCATGCTCTGTCTCTCTCTGTCCCAAAAATAAATAAACGTTGGAAAAAAAAAAAAAAAGAAAATCAGTAAAAAACATGAAAAAATAACCTAAGCTAAAAAGTAAGCACAAGTCTTTGTCTTTGCTGTTTATTAGGCCTGTGGCAGCATAAACGCACCCACTCTAAGTGGTCTGTCTGCGGGGCTGCAACGATGGCATAAAAGGGGCGAAAGGGCAGGCACCTAAAAGTAGGAGCCAGACTGCAGGTGGCCGAGGCCCGTCACAGTGCTCTGCTGCTCCCTGTGCACAAGCCCCCTGGGCGCACACCATGACGCCCCCGACATCCGCTGAGGCAGGAAACGGATCGATACATGTGTGAGAAATTTTTAACAAGTGTTGAATCAAAAATGTGTCTCTGGTGAATGCAAACTTCACCAGGAAATCCACTGGACAAAAACGTTCCATTCCCAAGCACCTTGGCCAACCAAGGGCTTGCCCCGGTCTCTCACACCACCCTCGTCTCGCAGAGCCAAGGTGTGTGTGCTAACAGGGCTCCAACCACGGAATCCCTGCCCCACCCCGCTCTGCATCCAACAGCAGCAGGCAGAGGACGTCTCTTACCTCCCCTGTGACAACATTTCAGACCAAGTTAAGCCCCTGAGTCAAGGCTTCCTGTCTACCTGGGCAGAACGTTTCCTCTCAGGGCCCCACTGTCTCCAGCCACTGTCCAATTCCAGACGGAGGAGCACAACCCGATTACCGTGCCGGACGTGCAGTGTAAAGCAGTACAAGAACTACCACGGTGATTATTCCGACCCTGGTTTACAGCAACCTGGCCTCGCACAACTGGCCTCGCACAAAGCTGTGAAGCAGGCTAGATTCTCACGTCCCCGCTTGTGTGTGGCAACGTTTGCATCCCTCACTCCCTCGTGCCGTCTTCTGTGTATGAGTCCATGGTCTGGTCCTGTCCCCACATGTCCGAATGCCCCCTCCCTTGTGTCCCTACACACCCCCACCCGGCTTGCTCCTCAGGCAGCGTCTCTGTTGCCCATAGTGTGGGTGACTCATTCTAGGTCTCATTAAGGTGACTGATAATCCGTGAGTGATTTGTGCCTCCCAGAGACACTCACATTTAAACAGGAGAGTTCAAGAGATGGGATATTCCTTCCTCTCCTCTTTCCTCCCTCCCTCCGCTCTTCCATTCTTTCCTTCCTTCCATAAATGTTTATTGCACATTTTCTATGCCCAGCGACTTCCCAGGTGCGGGAATAAAGCAGTTAACAAAGCCCTGGCTTTCATGAAACATTCATCCATACCGGAAGAGAAAGAAAACAAGCAATTGAAAATATAAATACATAGAATGTCTGGTGCTGATAAGGGCTGTGGAAAAACGAATCCGGGGTACGGGAGATGGGGGAGGTGGGAAGGCAGTAATTCCCACTTGAAGGGTTTACTGTGAAAACAAAATAAAGCGTGTAGATTGTCTACCACATTTCTAATAATCAATACAGTGAACGTGGAATTGTGCTCCTCTGCTAATAATCTGTCCCAACATTTAAGAACTCGGAGAAACTCGTATTGTGCCATACCTCTTCCTTCTGTTGCTTCCTTCAGTCTAGTCTCATTATCTGGAAAAGAACAGGAACGGATGACCGCATGATCAAACTCGTTATCTTTAAGATAAAGACCAGAGATCAGGAGAGACTTTCCATGGATCTCTTAGAATGACTGTAATAAGAAATATCCACCTTCAAAATGGAATAATACAATATAATTCCAAACATTGTCCCTCTCACCTAAAAAAGAAACTTTTCAGGTTTCATTAGTGAAAAATAACTTAAAAAAAAAAAAAAAAACCTTAGGTATGCAATGGTAGATTCGAGTGGCTGAGCGGCTTATGATGAGAACGATTAACACATATCAGAAATCATCTCCCATGCCACTACTGTAAACCACACTGACTTATCTCAAAGGCACCCACTGTCAGTCATGTGAAGATGAACAGAAATCAAGAAATCCTTTTTTAAAAGTCCAGCTAGCCCTGGTGGATTGAAAAGGGACCATGGCACAGAGCACAATCAAATACCACGCGCATCAAAGTGGAACATTCTTTTGTTCCATCAACTGCACCATATAATTCCAAGACCCGGCCAGCTTATAATGACATTTTAAGTAGCTTTCAATGCTCCAAGTGGGCTCTAGCAGAGCAATTACACAAATGTCAGGGCATCAAATATGTAAGGCCTGGAGTAGGAGATCAAGTCACATGCACAACTGCTGCAAGCCTGACCTACTGAAATTATATGTCTTAATAGGGTCCCCCAGACAAAATGTTATAAGCTTTAGAGAATAAGCAATTTTGTGCAGATAACCTCACTACAAAACTGCTTTAATGAAGATGTGATTCATGTATAACAGCTTTTGCTCTTAAATGCCTTTACCACCATGCATATATGAAAGTATACAATTTAGCCATGTGTAAACACACTTCATCATCATCTCCACTACAATCATTACCATTGTCATCACCATCATCACTATCACCATCACTATCAATCATCACCATCACCATCATCCATCACCATCATCATCATCATCATCACCACCACCACCATCACCACAATCATCACTATCAATCATCACCATCATCACCATCAGGACGATCATCCATCACCACCATCACCATCATCATCATCATCACTGTCACTATCATCATCACCCAGTCTCTCTATTACATGTAACACTGAGACAAAGAACCAAAAAAAAATAATAAAATTAGGTTTGGCATTAATTGTGCCTCTTCAGTTGGTGATGGGGGTGGCAGTCAGATTGCTTTCTAAAGGATGTTTCATTGAAATTCACATTAACAGGAGTCTGCACACTCAGAATGTTAACTGACTTATGATAAGAGGAGGCGGCCTAGACATATTCAGGTTAGAAATGTGGCAGGGAGATGGCATTATATGTGAGGGTCAGCAGGCGACAGGGAGGATGCACTTGTTCTGTGTTGTTCTAGGAGGTCTTCCTGGTGGAAGGTGGCAGGAACAAACGGTTGCAGTAAGTCCTCTCTAGGTGCTCTACCCACTCTCCATATAAGAGAGGCAAATTTCAACTCAATATTCTGTGTAAAGAACTTTCCAGAAAATGCTTCTGGCTTCTCATGTAATGGACCTCACAGGGAAGTAATGAACTCATAGGTACCTAAGGGAAGGCTGACAGTTCATCTGCCAGAGATGCTATTGAAGATACTTCTCATGTGAGGGCAGATTGCGTGACCCCCCAGGTTCCTTTCGAATCTGAACAGTGACTCTTTGCTGGCACAGAAGTTGAGGGAAGCTGTTTCCCAGCCGAGGAGGAAGGCAGGGGATGGGGCCATGCAGAGTCAGGGTCCCTGCACTTCAGCTGCTCTTCCTGTACAGCTACACAGCTGCTCTTCCTGTACATCTGAGCAACGCAACCAGGTGTGTTCACTTCAGGGATGCTGGGCGGGCAGGGTGGAGTCAGAAGCCAAAACAAGAGGCACCATCTTCCTGCTGTGTAAGCCACAGAGCGACACCCAGAGACTCCTCTGCCCTGCTCTTGCTTCTCCCCCCACCCCCCACCCCCAGGAGAAAGCGGACTGTTTGCTGGCCACACAACATGGTGATAGGCTAACATAAAGGGTTCAGGCATCTTATACCAAATGTGGGACTAAGTTTAACTGAGATGTGGACTACTTTGATAACACAGGTACCTTCTTCCGTAGGTTCTAGAAGATGCTCATAAACCCCAGGGAAGGGCATGAAGCCAGGGCACAGCAATTTATCAACAGTTCCTCATGGGGCAGACTCTGAGAGGCAGCCTCTTTACTCCAGTAATTAAATGGTCAATTTGGTCCTGGTTGTTGTTGTTGTTGCTGTTGTTGTGTTTGTTTATTTGTGTTGAGAAAGAGAAAACGTGAATGAGTGAGAAGCTCAAACCCATGAACTTGAGATCATGACCTGAGCTGAAATCAAGAGTCAGACACAACCAACTGAGCCACCCACATGCCCCTTGGTGCTGTTTTTTTTTTTTTTTTTAAACCAAAAGTATTTAGGGCAACACTGGCCTTCACTCAAATGTGAATGTATTTTTTCAAAAATGAAAAAGGCAGCAAGTGCTTCCTTTCAAGTGAAAATGACCCTAAATTGTGGGCATATATTCTCCAGGGCAATAGAAGCACTTGAATCTGGTTTTTCACTATTATAATTGATCACTGTCACCATGAAAATAAAAGTTCTGGTTCAGTGCCCTCCTGAGGTTGAGGGATACAGGGTATACTTTCGCCCTGTATAAGTTTCCAGGCTGGGACTCCCACCATCAACAAAATGGGGAAATAGACAACACAGCCGGCAATTGAATGGTCTTAGCAATCATGGAAAGTTCAAACAGGAAGAGGCCCCAAAACATACATATCCAACACTCTGATCTTGAATGAAGGAAGAGAATAAGAAAGACTATCTGACTGGTTGGTGCTCAGCAGGTGTTCTGTAAATGAGCAAATTCATGAGTAAACTTGCTAAGAGTCATAGAGTTAGGAAATTGCACAGCCAATAGTTAAGGAAAGTGTTTCAGACTTCCATCCCTATAAGCATTCCATATCAACACAATAGAATCCATTTTAGTACAGATTTGGGGGGCAGGGGATGAGAACACTCATTACCTTGGCCATTCAACCTATAATACAGTAAGACATCTGAATAGAAAAAATAACAAGGTATGTTGGGAAGAAGCTGGCATAAGAAATGCCCAGAATAAAAGTAAGCAGAGCGATAATATTAACTAAATTCTCCTAATTCCTAGTCTGGGCTCCCCAGGGTGTGGAATCAAGATAATAAAGAAAGAATTCTAACAGACTGGCTAGAGGCTTTGTTTCCTGTTTGGTTTGGTTTTGAGCATTATCAGTGAGCAAGAATTAGATTGGCAGCTTCTACCAGTGGGCACACTGCATATTATTTGTCACCGGCTCTAGTTAACTATTTATAAAACTGTATATGATTCATCCCCTAAGGTGGTTTCCATAATTTAGTTGTCATCATTGAGACTTGAATGGAAAGAATGACTTTAGCCAAAATACTCACAAGATCTATATGAATAAAGCTACAAAATTCTGATGAAAGAAATCAGAGAACTAAATAACTGGAGAGATATTCCATGTTCATGGATAGGAAAACTCAAGATTGCCAAGATGTCAGTTCTTCCCAACGTGATCTATAATTCAATGCAATCCCAATCAAAAGCCCAGCAATTTATTTTGTGGATATTGGCAAACTGATTCTAAATGTATATGGAGAAGGAAGAGACCCAGAACAGCTAACCCAATATTGAAGGAGGAAGAAAAAGGTTGGAGGTCTGACACTACTTGAAAGAAAGACAGTATAGTACTGGTGAAAGAATAGACATACAGATCTGGAAAGCCCCAAAACATACCCAAATAAGAATAGTCAACTGATCTTTGCAAAGGAGCAAAGGCAATACAGCGGCACAAGACGGTCTTTGCAGCAAATGTTGCTGGATCAACTGGACGTCCACATGCAAAAAGGTAAATCTAGACACAGACCCTCACCTTTCATAAAAATTAACTCAAAATGTATTACAAGCCTAACTGTACACCACAAACATATAAAACTCCTAGATCCAGCAATCACACTCCTTGGAATTCACCCAAAGGAGTTGAACACGCATGCCCACACAAACAACCGCACGCGTGTTTATATTACAGCAGCTTTAGTCATAACTGCCAAAACTCGGAAGCAACCAAGCCCCTCAGTAGGTGATGGATAAATTAAACTTTTGTCCATTCATACACTGGAATGTTATTCAGTGCTAAAAACAAATGAGCTGTCAAGCCATGAAGATACATGGGAGAACCTTAAATGCATATTACTAAATTAAAGAAGCCAATGTAAAAAAAAAAAAAACAAAAACAAAATCACACTGTGTGATTTCAACACTGAGACATTCTGGAAAAGGCAAAACAATGGAGACAGTAAAAATTTCAGTGGTTGGAGGATTGGGAGGGAGATGGGTGCACAGGGGAAGCACAGAGGGCTTTCAGGGCAGTGACTACTCTGTATGATCCTATAATGGTGGACACAAGCCACTGTACATTTGTCCAAACCTGCAGAATGTAAAACACCAAGAGCCAACCCTAACTAAACCCTAACCTATGGTGATAATGATGTGTCCATACAGGTTCCCCAGTTGTAACAAATTTAACACTCCAGTTGGGGATCTTTTTTATGGAGAAGGCTGTGCACATGTGAGGGCAGGACGTACATGGGAAATCTCTATGCCTTCCCTTTAGTTTTGCTGTGAACCTAAAGCTTCTAAAAAATAGTCTCTTAAAAAAAAGGAAAAAGAGTGACTTTAGGCTTTGTTAAAACTCAGTGACTATTGAGGCTGGGAAAACTATAATCAGGGTTCTGTGGTCTGAAAAGATTTATGCATGAGGATGTTAATGGTGCTATTATGTGAAGAGCAAAGATCAACAAACTATATATAATTTAGGAGACTTGCAGTTGACCCTGGAACAAAGCAGCTTGGAGCTGTGCACATCCACTTACACATGGACTTTTTGTAGTACAGAGTACTATGAACATATTTTGTAACATTTCCTTTTTTCCAGCTTACGTTATTGCAAGAATACACATAAGACAAAGAATATGTGTTAATGAATTGTTTGTATTATCAGTAAGGCTTCCAGTCAACAGTAGGCTATTAGTAGTTAAGGTTTTGGGGAGTCGGAAGTTAAGTGCATATGTTCAACTACACAGAGGGTTGACACCTCTAATTCCCACGCTGTTCAAGAGTCAACTGTATAGAGACATAGAACTGATTTAAATGTATTGTGGTACCTACATACAGTGATGGTTAGATGATTATGCCTCTACTTAAAAACACAGCTGTATGGGTATGTGCATGGGTCATTGATTTTGGATGGGATATCTGAAGGACACACACACACAGAGTGGTAGCCTACTTCTGGGCATACGGCAGTCGTGGAAGGACTGGCTGCGGGGAAGCAAACTTCAGATTTCACTTGGTACACTCTATAATACTTGGATCTTTCTAAATAAGCACATCATAATCTTACAATGCGAGAGTTATTTTAGAAATTTAAATATATCACAGCAACAACATTCACAACAGCCAAAAGATAGAAGCAACCCAAGCGTCCATTGATTGATTGACAAAATATGGTGTTACCCATACAGTGGAATATCATTCCGCCTTGAAAAGGAGGGAAATCCTGACACCCGCTGCAGCATGGACAAACCTGGAGGACATCATGCTCAGTGAGACAAGCCAGTCACAGAAGGACAGCTGCCCTGTGATTTCACTTCTGTGAGGTCCCGTGAGCCATCAGGTCCACAGAGACAGAGAGCAGAGGATGGGCACTGGGTGCTGGGGAGGGGAGCGGAGTTAGTGTCTAATGGGGACAGAGTCTCAGTTTGAGAAGAGGACAATGTCCTGGAGATGGTGGTGGGGACAGCTGCACAACAGCATGTATGTCCTTAACGCCACTGAGCTGTGCACTTAAAACGGTTAAGATGGTCAGTTTTAGGTCATGTGTATTTTACCACAATTTCTAAAAGCTTTAATGTAAAAAGTGGGCATGGAACTATATATTACATAAGAGTGAGTGGAATTCACAGGGCTTGCTTGAGACTAATCCCAGGCTGGAGGAAGAACTAACCCGGTGAACACATCAAAGGGACGGCGACACCCCGCTCCCCTTGCCCAGAGGGGGACTGCGACACACACACGGCCACAGAGGAAGGCACACCGAGCCTGTGGCGCTCACCCAGGAGGTAAGTTGAAGTGACTTTTGTCTACTTCTTTCTGCACACCTATCGCCCAAGTTTTGCACAGTGGCCATTTGTCATTTTACAACTGGTAAACATCCCAACAAGTAATCATTTACAAATTGATCCCTACTCAAACTGATCTGGAAATTCCGGAACGGCATCGACGGAGGAGTGCACACACGGGCGGCAGCGGAGCGCTCCACCTTACACCGGAGAGGCCGCATTCGGTGCAGCTCGAATCCACACATGGCACACGGTTTGCCGTCTGTCCTCCATCACCCCATTTCACACAGCTCTTTCTTGCGAGTTGGCACTGCTTTAAAGCTTTTTTTTTTAAAAGATAGGGTGTAAAAAATAAATGAAGAGAGAGGTGTCTTTTCTATGATAAGCTTTTACCAAATGAACATCTGCCGTACACATTGAGTCAGTAACTCAATTTATTGAGCACTTCTCTGGGGGCGGGTATGGGTGGGTCTTCCTGTGGCTGCATGTGAGACAGTGTCACAAGCTGGATTCGATCATGCTGCAGAAGGACAGAGCCTTCTCGGCGTCACATGGGAGCTCCTTGCCCTTCGCGTGACCACAGGGTCGCCCTTCCAGGTACCAGCCCTCAGGGCGTCTGGGATGGCCAGCTGTCCAGGCTGACCATCCTGAGGGCACGGCAGCCCTCCACCCCTCCCTTCCCACTCTCTTGCTGTCACTTCCAAGGTGCAACTGGGTTGGTGCAGAGGACTGCGCCTAGGGATTCTGTGCTCACGGCACACTGAATCCACCTGTACATTCCACAGGGACCGCAGGCGGGTGGCCAAATGGTAGGGGCAGTTTTTCAGGTAGTGACGTGAAATGGCCCACCCGGGTGTCTGCTGTTATCGAACACCAATTAAACCCCAGTGCACAGAGTCCAAGAGTTATTTTCAGGAAGCCCCTGGACTGCAAATTTAGAGGAAAGTTGGCCTTTTCTTTTCTCGTTCTTTTTCATTAAATATGTAAGAAGAGAAATCTTTACCCATCCTACACCGGCTGACACCCCTGCCCCTCAGTGACCTTTTCCACTCTGCCCCCTCTAGAGGCCAGGAACATACTTTTGTACACACTAAGCAGAAAAAGCTGAACTTGGGATCTGAATGCTTGCTTCAACTGGAGTCCAGGAGCAATTAGCCAGAGTGACAAAGCAAATTGTGTTTAAATCTAAATGTTTTACGATTGCCTCTTCTGAGCTCCAACTTCGTCTTAAGTGATCTGACAGTGGGGGTGAGTGCCATCATTTATACTTTTGAGCTGCAGCTTCTCATCAGGAAAATGAGGTTGAAAATAATACCGCCTTATAACGGTGACATGAAAATCAAATGAGGCCATTTGTGTGGAAGAATCCACTGGTTCATTCACTCAGCAAACACTTTGCCAGGCACACGCTGGGTGCTGGGTGCTGGGATGGGGACAGTGACAAGGAGGCCATGTGTCATCTTCCTAAGCTGATGGTCTACAAGGGGGGGGGGACAAACATTTGTCAAACAATTGCACAAAACATGTACTTGCAGACTGTGAGATGTGCTCGGGTGAAGGCATAAGGTTCCAGGAGCCTCTCCTGTGCGGTGGGGTAGCAGCTCATCTTGCTGAGAGATCGAACACTTCAAAGAGACAAGCTGAAGTCTGCCAGGGGGGCTGAGTGGCCCCAGCTGCTGATGCTAACACAAGACACAGCAAGACAGTGTCCCCCTCACAGAAAAGCACCCTGTCACCACCTCTGAAGCCTCGTTGCTGAACAGTTAACACCATGGTCAGACCTCTGGGCTGGGCTAGCTCCTACACTGCAGGCTTACAGGAAGTACAGAGCACAGGAAACAGGAACCAGGGACATGCTATCATCAGGATGCACCAGCAAAATCCAGAATGTGAAAACCCCACGAGACAAGCAAAGAAGAAGAGAGAGAACCCTTGTGAGATCTAAAGGGGCTGAACAGACAGACCCACCAAGGCAATGGCTCTTCTTTTGAACTTCAAAAAAACCAACTGTAAAGAAAATTTATGACAACTGAGAAATGTGATAGCCGATTAGATCACAACACTAAGACATTACTATTAATTTTAATGTGTGATAAAACTATTGTCGTTAGGTTTATACAAGAGTTCTCATCTGCCAGCAATACAATGATGAAACCACTTGATAATGGGGAGGTGGTGGGGGTGTAGAAGTGGCAGGAAAGGCCAGGAGCTGCCTTTTGCTGAAGCCCAGTGATGCCATGCCCAGGGTTCATTTAACAATACTCTATTTATTTGGTGATTGACATTTTACATGTCTCCTTTTAAAGCATAAAGTGCAGCTGGGAAGACAGTATACATGAAAGGATGACCAACATCGCAAGTTAGCACAGAAAAACACTGCCAATGAAATTATGCAGTTAGTAAGGGTCATTGGAGAATGGAGATCAAAGAGGATTTTCCCAAAGACCTGTGCCTCAGGGGACATCAAGAAGAATGGGAAGGTACCAAGTGACGGGGAGACAGAGGCTCCTGAACACTAGCAGACACGTGGAGCCGGTCGTATTCTGTGAGCACACCTGGCTCTCTAGTGCATTGAAGTCTCTTTCGTAGAGGCTTCCCATTGCCAATAGCTAGGACAGAAGTAGTTGATAAAAGGGATTGTTTTAAGTTGTGGGAGATGGGAAAGGAGACAGAGAAGGAAGTGGTGGTTACATAAGCTGGGGCAGCCAGCAGAAGACGGGAAAGGGGCGGTCAGCACCATGGAGAGGGCCCAGAAGTCCCAGCAGAGGCCACTGCTTGGCCACCACCCAGTGGCTGGCGGTGACTTTCTGCAGTGTGCTCATAGCAGAGGTGCCGGGTGACACTGAGCCGGGGAAGATGGGAAAGGCAATGACAAGGTGAAGGCCAAATTGGCAGCTGAAGGCCACTGGCAGAGTCTAGGGATTATGGGAGTTGCAGAAGGCAGCAGGGCCAGTAAAAGGAATTTCTCACAGCTGCGCAGGAGAAATACCCCCAGAGGAGAACATGCTGGAGAGAGAGGTGCCCCCCCCCCCCCCCCGCCAAGCAGCAGCCTCCTGCAGAGCAGTGCCAGACACACCAGTGGGTATTTATGTGCAAACAATTCGTAGGCAAGCGCAGTCTTCTTTCTCATACAGCTTTCTTTCCCAAGACAAGAAGGAGAAGAAAGCATTAGTAATGGCCACACACGCTGCCTCCCTGTAATTATAACTTTGTTTTCCTTCCATTTAGAAGGTGCCATAATGGCTTTGTGGACCGAGAGAGAGAGAGAGAACAAGCAAGCTACTTAGCTGAAAAGCAGCAATATGTAGAAAAGAAGGCTGTCAGAACAAATCCAATTAAGGCATCACTTATAGAAAATAGAATGCTAACATTAATGTGATTCTCGGTCAATTAAAAAAACCTGTTATCTGCTTGATTTTATTATTTGTATATCTTCAAAGAAGAAATCATATTTTATCAGAATCTCACTTTCTATTTTATGGTCTTTGAAAAAGGCTGCTAGAAGATAAATACAAGGGACCCCTCTGCACCTGACAGAGGCAGAGGAACCAGTAAGTACCGCATCCCTGTGGGACGGCCACAGCGGGGCGTGACTCATGGAAGAGCCCTGAAGCTGCCGTGCTGAGGCTCAGTCACTTTGAAGGCCCCACGGTGCCTGCACTGCATCGTGAGGGGTATCCGTGTCAGACTGGGCTCTTCTGGGGACAGTCAAGCAACGAAAAATATGTGAATGTGACCCCGAGTCTGACCATAAGGAGTGCTGGGGCATGACATATGCTGAATCCAAAAGCGTTCATGTTCAATTTTCCACAATGTTCTGTGGCCAGCATAGTTTGGGGTCAGACTTGCCCATTGTTCCTCAACGTGTTTCAGCATCTTCATCAATGATGAAAGAAGCTGACTCTGAGAGGGTGAGGGTCTAAACACTGTGGCCCCTTCCACCCCAGGAGGGCCCTTTTCTCCCTTAGGCACCACGGCTGGATTCTCTTGGCATGAATACGACCACCTTCTCTCCTCAGAGCACCAGAGGCACAGGAGGGTGCCCGAGGCCCTTTCTCTCGCTGCACTGGCTGCAGCCATGACCTAGGGGGCAGCACTGATGCATCAGAAGCCATTCAAAGGATGTGTAGAGTGGAAAGGACTGGCCCTGGGCAGGGGCCAGAAAGACAAAAACAACAAAAACCTGGGGATTGGTGGAGGCTAACTTACCATCGCTCATGGCCTGGGGCAGTTTGGGGTCTCCTGGAGGCGAAGGCCACTTCCGGGGTTCCACCGGCGCCGAAAGGACCCTGGGTGTTTTCCACGGTGCATGCAGTGGGTTTCGTGGCCACGGGTCACCTTCCCCGTGGGGCGCCGGGGGCTTCCGAGCTGCATATGCGCCCAGCGCAGCGATCAGTTTCTGCCTATTGACGTTGCCATCCACCTTGGGGCTGAGCTCGTCAGGCTGCAACCTGCCAGGGGTCCGCAGCGGGCGGCCCCCAGGGTAGTCTGCCCCAGGGCCAGGAGCGTAGGTCAGAGCAGACGTTTGCGCCATGAAGGTCAGCATGCTGTCAGCAAGGGGGTCCTCACCCTGCAGGAGCCGAAGATCAGAACAATAGCAGGTGAGTCTCCATGTCAGCTGGTCGAAAGGACATTTGACCTCAATTTTCAAGGCACGAAACAGCACCGACATCTCTGAAATGCACACCCAAATTTTCACTCCACTGACAGACCGAGTTCTATGGCCCGTATTTGTATTGTTGTGGTTTTCTAATAGCAGCTTTATGGAGATATAATTCACATACCACAAAATACATCCTACTCAGTGTTTTAGTATGTCCAGAGTAGTGTGAACATCAACAGTGACTTTAATTCCAGAACGTTTTTTACCACCCCGACAGGAACCTTGTGCTCATCCCCATTCCTCCTCCCCGAAGCCCTAGGCAACCACTAATCTACTTTCTGTCTCTATGGGCTGGTCTGTTTAAGACATTTCATATAAATGGAATCACACAACATGTGGCCTTTGTGTCTGGCTTCTTTCACTTAGATGTTTTTGAGGTGCATCCACACACCAGTGCCGCATGCCTTCCCACAGCCGGAAAACACTGTTTTAAAGACGCAGTACATTTTGTTTATGCATCAGCTGGTGGACATTTGGGTGGTTTCTCATTTTGGGCCATTATGAATAATAGTGCTATGAACATTCATCTACAGTTTTGGGGGGACATATGTTTCCAATTCTTTTGGGTTCATGCCTGGAAGTGAAATTGCTGGGTAGTATGGTAACTCCACACTTGACTTGCTGGGAGCTGCCCGAATGTTTTCTAACATGGCGGCACCGTTTTACATTCCCACCAGCAACGTGTGAGGAATCCGGTTTCCACAGCTCCTCGCCAACGCTTGTTATTGGCCACCTGTTTCCTTACAGCCATCTAGTTGGTGTGAAGTGGTAGCTCACTGGCTGTTGATTTGCATTTCCCTGATGGCTAATGATGTCATGGACTCCTTGTCTTCCTTGGAGAAATGTCTGCCCAATTCCATCACCTGAATTGGTGTTGACTGTTGCAAAAGTATCTCTCCATCCACAATTGAAGCACCTATATTGCCTGTCTTACCGTCTTTATTTCACGACAACTCCTTTCTTTACTGATTATTGGAATCACCTTTATAGCCTATTCCCTTAACAGCAATATTCTGAAACATCAAAGCTGCCAGGCTTTCTCTTAACAATTATATGTAACATCAAATCCGTGGCCTGACCGACATGGTCTTTCATTGAGCCTCCACCTGTAAGTCCCCCTTATACTGAGCCCATTTTCCCGGGAGGAAACAGACTGTTTTTCCACTAGACGCCTCAAGGCCCAGGTGTCCTCCCCTCTGGAATAGCTACAAAAGTGTTAGAAATGTCAGCGTTCTACCTCTGTGGAACCGTCAGAATTTCATGGACAAACACGGAAATTTCCAACTTGGAGGTTCTCAGAAAAGTTATGGCTGTCCTTGAGGCTTACTCCGAGCTCCCTCCATGGTGTGGAATGGGTCCACGAACCATAAAATTTTAAAATCTTGCCCATTCACATTTTCTAAGTGCACCTCGCTTGGGGCACAACATCAATGTTGAGTCAATAAGGGAGTAGACCTTCGGATCTAGTTAAGATGTGCAGCCATCACTGAATTTAAGACAAATGGTTCAGACTCCCAAGTCTGGCTATTTTCAAAAATATTTGGGTTCAGGCTTCCAGGATAGACTTTGGTGTAGCAAGTCAGAAGTCAGAAAACTAGGGTTGATAAGGGTTCTAAGTTGTTGTTCTCACATATGAACTTGGGCAAATCACTTGACCTTTGGAGACTCAATTTTCTGTCAAAGAAGGAGACTGGACATTATCTCTAAGATTGCTTTTATTTCTAAAATGATGTGATTTTAGCTGTCATCCAAATTGTTTAATGTTGTCCAAGTACTAGCTGAAACCAATTGCTTTTCCTTTAGAAAAGAGAAAGGAAGATTCATTAGAGAAAGGGAGAGAAAAATAAAATGCTACCACACAAATAGCCCCTCCAGCATTTTCCCACAAATTGGGTGTAAGTGTCAATCTTAAGCCCAGGCTGAACTCCCGTTCAGAAAGGCTGTCTCTGAACACCTGGTCAGGTCATAGTGCTGGGGGCTAGGGAAGGCATCCAAATGCCTCATTAATGTGCCCACAAGCCTCTCTCCTCTTTTTGCCATGAATGCAGCCTAACCGAGGACTTCTGCTCAAAGAGCCTCTAATTACGGTCGAACTGGAAAGCCCCTGGTAAAGAACAAACCAGGCTGAACACAGTGCACAGTGGATCACTCCTGAACGAAACCTGTGCAGTGGAATGGGATAAACAACCTACTTTGGGTCTGTTTATGCTGTGAACCAAATTAAGGTAAAGAGGGAAAAAGAATATTTCAGTAGGTAAACTGTAGAAATCATAGAAAAGCATCAGTTTTTACAAATCATCCCAGGTCCTCTGTAAATGAAGGCCAGCATGATGGTGTCCTCAGGGGAGCTCACTGTGGCCCAGGCGAGGGTGCCACCGAATAACCAGGAGTCCTGGGAAGTGGGAGATCGGCAGGAAGTGTATTCTGGTGGCGGCTCCTTCTGCGTGGCTTCAAGTCTTGAAGGAGAGACTAGTAGGCGGGGCTGGATTCTGGGGCAAGGCTGCCTGGGTTTGGCTCACACCTCTGATCTCACAAACCTAGTGAGCTTTGCTTTGGCGAAGTATTTAATCTCCAAGTCATCCGTAAAACGGGGATGATAACACTCTGCTTGGCACAGCGTGTTAATCGCTACTGCCACTAGTATCGTCAGGGTTATTATCTACTTTACCTCCTTAGGCCTTCATTTTCTTTAAAGCAGGAGGAAGTCCACAGATGAACTGAGCATAAACCACCCCCCCCCCCCCGAAGAAGTTTTAAGCCTCAATTCAACAAGCTTATGATGTCAGGTTCCCTAAAATAATGCTGAATAATTTTTAGGACTTTAGTCGCCCCAATCCGGAAATTAGCAGCCTAAAAGTCTAACAATTTGCCACTGCCCAACACATGGTGTGGCCAGTTTTGGTACATTGGTTCTTGGTACACATGCTAGAGAAATCTAGTGTGGGAATCCCTGGTATGGTAAGTACACTGTGTACGAGGCATCTGAGAACTGCCACAGTTGATAAAATTTACCCCGACATTCCATTCCTCCAGGCACATTCCTTAACCCACAGTGTGGCCACATGAGAAGTAGAGTCTGCTCACCCGCTCACCCACACCTTCTACACTGGATAAAACCACGGGGAAGGAAGGCTCTTTGGGGAGACTGGCCTGATCCTGTCAGCACAGCTCTGTGGAACCTGCACAGCTTTGGACAACCTCCTCGCGCGTCACTTTTACTACCTTCAAAATTAGGAATATAGTTCCTTTTTTTCTTCAAGCAGATAAAAGGATGAGAGTAAAAAGGTGAGTTAAAGTGCTCAGCACATGGCTCAGAGGAGATGTTTGATAAATGGTAGGCGGTCGCATCACGTCTATCACCATGATCCCCACCGACATCATCATCACCATCAATATCGTCACTATGAGCATGATCGTCACCTCCCTCACCACCGTCACCTTCATCACCGCCATCACCATCCTCACTGCCGTCAGCACATCCCAAGCACCAGTGATGCGGTGTGCCAAGCTCTGGCCTACATTCTGTGGGGGAAGACTGTCTCAAACATGGACCTGTCTTCAAACAAATCGCAGACTGCAATGGGGGTTATGTCACAGACGTATGTAACTATAATTGAAAGCATATTATTAAAGAGGTTTAGTGATACCAATTTGGAAGGAAGAGGGGAAATCAGGGCTGCCGCCTGGAGGCAGCTGACACACTTCCTAAGAGCCGCAGGCTGCACTGCACCCCTATCTGCCAAACAATGAAACAGCCATGGATGCTCTCTATACCCACAGCCTCCCCAGGACCAGGGGACCAGAGCTAAAAGCCAGGCCTCCTTCCTCTCACGGAAGTCTGCCCACTCCAGCCCCAGACTGTAAAACTAGGAGTTCAGACGGCCAGGAAGGCCCCGGGGCCCTCGGAGCCCCACGTGCAAACAAACACTGAGTGGAGGAGACTCATGTCTGCACACTGGCCACTAATGCTTATCAGATGTTCTCTTATGCCAAGGATCCAACACAAATTAGGAAACTCAAATTGGGCCATCTTTTGACCACAGAACAAACATTTTCTCCAGGTTGTCTCACAGCCTGAAGGCAGCATTGACAAGCACATTGATCAAGACATGCTTACTGCCGGTGACGAAACACACAGCAATGGGGCTGTCCGCAGGCTTCCTGATGAGATGACCCCATAATGCCATCGGATGTGGCCAGATCTGGGAGCCTCGTAGGAAGCCTCCACCTGCAATTCATTAATGTAGAGATGGGATTACTTCTCTGTGCTTTTCTGTGCTCAGGCCATGGAGGATGATTCGGGGGAGTCATCAAGTCTCTTCCTCTCCCTCTATCTCTGTCTCTGTTTCTCTGTCTCTCTCTGTCTCTCTGTTTCTGTTTCTTTCTCTATCCCTCTCCACTCCTGTCTCTCCCTCTTTCTCTCCTTCCCTCCCTCTCCCTCTCTCCCTCCTTTCTTTGCCCACTTCTGCCTCCCTCTCTCCCTCCGACACTCCCCCCCTCCCTACCTCTCAACACAGAGAGAAGGATGTCCTGCCAAGGTGTTCAGGCTCTAAGTGTCCAGCCTGCCCCGTGTGCAGGGAATGGGTTGGAGGTGTCATTCTTACTGACGGCATCGTTGCCAAGACAAAAGAAATGTTTGCCTTCAGGGGAGCTTAGGGACAGACACTGGTCCATCTTTCTTTGCAGCTGAGACGTAGTACTTTCAGTTAGAAAAACCAGTCTCCAAACACTTTTTACAGGGTTCACAAAAGCTACGTAGTTGAAGAGATGTTAAGTTCTAAACTCAGGATCAACGAATTATGCAGAAAGCTGACAGCAACATGAGGTGTGGACTGTAAGTGAGGGATGTCTACGGTGATACTGCGCCATGCTAGCTTGGAATGGCTCTAGAGACAGCTGACGACATGAAGCCAGCGCCATCGCCTCGCCTCTCTATCCCCCCACATCGCCTCTTCTGTCATTTCTGCTGCACCTGCTGTCCTTCTGGTCTGCACCTTGTCCTACAGCCCCAGACTCAGCAAGTAACAGGCAAAAGGAATGGACTGAAGCAGAGACTTGTGATCCATTTTCTACCCATGTTGGATAAGCACCAGGCATGACATCAGAGGCCCACTGGCTAATACAACCACCAGGAGGACATCAGGATCACAATCACAAAACGGGTCCTGTTTTCTGAGTGCTGGTGCCAGGCTGTTCTTTGGTGTTATTTCTTTTTGATCCTCTCAAAAGCCTATGGTGTACACGAAACTACAGCATTTTTTGGATACGAAGCCAATAGAGTTCTGGCAAATGAGAACCAAGGTTGGGACACGGCCCTGGGCGTCTGGCTTCAGGCTGCGCTATAGAAAGGAGCAGGCTCGCCCTGCAGTCCGTCTGCTGCTCCACAGAGTTTGGGGGAGTAAACTCGGTGGGCTTGCATTTGGCATAAAAAATAAACGTGAAAAGGCTGGGCAAGAATCTCAGGGTTCCGATTTCAGTTCTACGACCAAGTAAGTGTTTAAAGCAGGCATTTCACTCCATCTTTCTCAGACTCGGTGTCCCTCTCCAAACTGAAGGCGTCAGGGAACTTCTCATCCTCATAAACGTGAGTCTACAGAAAGTACAATGCAGCCTGACATGACGAGGCTGTGGCTTTTTGTCCGTCTGTCCCATCAGCTCCCAAGAGTCCCGATGGAAGAGGTGAACGTCTCTCAAGAGTGCCTGAGTAGCTTCTCACACATGGTGACGTGAGATCAAAAACAGAAAGAAAAAGGAGAATGCCTCCTGCCCGTACAGAATGCAACACTAAAGAAAAACAACGAATAACGACTTCTCACAAAGCTTCTTTGTGGCTTCCTGTGTATGTCTGCACAACCACCTCTCATACCAGCAAGCCAGCTGTGCAAGGGCAAGGCCGGCTGCAGGATCTGGCACGGGGCTCAGCAGGATGGAAGGCAGAAACACGGACCCAGGAAATAAACAGGGCAGGGGTCTGGGAGGGATTGTCGGTGCGTGATCACTCCCCGTGAGGTCACAGATTGATTTCCAGCCCTCGCGACCGTCACACCTCAGATGCTCCGCCTACTGGGTGAGCACATGAACAAGTGAGTGACACACAGGCTGGTTTGCCCACGGAGCTCAGCCCCAAGCTGACTGGAGCCTCGGAGCTCAGCCCCAAGCTGACTGGAGCCTCGGTAAGTGGAGAGGGCTGGGCCTACCAGGGAATGGGGGGTGGTACTCACAGTAACTATGATTAACCCCTTCCTGCATATCGGGCACAAACCCCAAGAACAGCTCTACCGTACGATCCCAGCTTCCCACTGAAGGCCAGGAGAAACAATAGGTTGAGAAGGCAACTTTTAGATCAAATGAGCTTCACAGATGTGGTTCAGATACAATGTCGTGGCCACGGTCCTCACAGCTCAGCACCTTTGCACATGCTATTCCCAGTGGAACAGCTAAGAAGAGGGCAGGAGGGAACCTGAGTCACCAAATTCAATTTCCTCAGGCGGCACCTCTTCAGAAATGGAGGAGCAGACGGGCTTGCTGGTGGACGCCTGGCTGCTTCCCAGTCCGGGGCTGTTAGGAAGCTGCTGCCGTGGGCAGCTGCATGCAAGGCTTCCTGTGAACACATCTTTCCTTTCTCTCGCTACGTCACAGACAGATGAATGTTCAATTGTAAAGAAACTGCCAAATGGTGGCTGTAACAGTGGTATCATAGTTATTTTTTTGTTAATTTTGGCCCATCTAATGGACACAAAGTAGCAGTTCCTCAGCATGTTATGCTGTATTTCCCCCAAAGAATAATCATATTTGACACCTTTAATGCCCTCACTGTCCTTTGTGTATCTTTTTTAATAAAGCGCTAAAAACTTTTACACATTTTGTGTTGGCTTGCTCATCTTTTTCTTTTCCATCTTTATTAAGGTGTGATTGACACACAATAAATAGTACACATTTATGCGGACACAACCATACACCTATGAAGCCATCTCCAGCAACGAACATAACTGTCACCCAAGAAGTGTGCTCGTCCCCTAACAGTTCCTTCCAATTGCCCTCCACTCCCACATCGTCAGGCAACGACAGATTTCCTTCTGCAACTCATACACTAGTTCGTATTCTGTAAAATTTTGTATAAATAAAATTATAAAAGTATGTACTTTTTTCCTGTCTTTCAGTCAGCATAATTATTTGGAAAGTCACCCATGCTATGGCATGCATCAGTAATTCATTCATTTTTATTTCTGAGTAGCATTCCACTTTATAGATCAAACCCAGTTTGTTTATTCATTCACTCGTTGATAGGCATTTGCGTTTTTCCAGTCGTTGACAATTACTATTACAGCTGCTATGAATATTCACATACCGTCTCCGAAAGGACAAAGCTCTGATGTATCTTGGACACGAGTGGGATGGCTAAACCATGGAGCAGCATATGTTTAATTTCTTAAGAAACTGCAAATGCTTCCAAAGTAGCTACACTGTTTTACGTTCCCACCAGCGGAATATGAGAGTTCCAGTCCCTCCACCCCACTGCCAACACATGGTGTGCTCAGTCTTTTAAATTTCAGTCATTCTGGTAGGCATGTGATGGCATCTCCTCATGGTTTTAATTTTTATTTCCCTGATAAACAATGATGTTGAACATTTTACAATGAGTTTATTTGCCACCCATTTATCTTCTTTGGTGAAGTGTCTTTTCAAATCTTTTGCTCAATTCTTTATTTGCCTCCTCTCTTTCTTTTTAACAAGTTTTGAGAGTTCTTTATACATTGTAGAGAAAAGTGTTTTCAGGTGTATTATTTGCAAATATTTTTTCCCAGCCTGTGACTTGTCTTTTCATTCGCTTATCATTATCTTTTAAAGAAGAGAATTCTTAATTTTTATGAAGTCCAATTTATCAATTTTTTTCTTATGGATTGTACTTTGCTGTCACAGTTATACATCAGTATGGGGGACCTTAACACTTTTGAGCCTTCTGACACACGATCATGGTATATATATATATATCTTCATTAATTTAGAGTTTCTTTACTCTCATCAATGTTTTTTTTTAATTCTCAGTGTACAAATCCTTACACATATTCTTAGATTTCTCTCTAATTGCTTCACAATCTTGATGCTACTGTAAGTAACTTTTCAGAATTTTAATATCTAATTATTTGTGGTTATATAGAGAAATATAATTGATTTTTGTACATTGACTTTGTATTCTATGGCATTACTATGCTCACTTACTAGTTTTAGTAGCTTTTTTGGTAGATTCCATCAAATTTTCTGCAAAGGTGGTCATGTAATCTGCATGCCTTTTATTTTTTTTTTCTTACTCTATTGCACTAGCTAAAACCCCCAGTACTGAAGAGGCAAGAGCAGACCTCCTTGTCTAATTCCAGATTTTAGGTAGAAAGCATTCAGTCCTTCCTCATTCAGTGTGATGTTAGTTGTAGATTTCTACCATGAATTGATGATGCCTTTTGTCAAATGCTTTTTCTGCATCTTTTAAGACTATCATATAGTTTTCCTTTTTCTTGTTAATATGGTGAGTTACACTGACTAATTTCATATGTAAACAATCTCCTTATATCATCATGTATTATGCTTTTTCATATAATGTTGGATTTGCTTGCTAAAATTTATCTATAATTTTTACTTCTATATTTCTGAGGAATAATGATCTAAAGCTTTCTTTTCCTTTATCTTTCTTTGTATGATTTTAATCCTTTACTATTTATTGACTTATTTTATGGTCCAGCACACGATCTATATCGGGAAATATTCTATGTATACTTGAAAATAATGTATATTCAGCAGTTTTTAGATACTATCATTCTATCAATATCAATTAGGTTAAGTTGTTGATGGTATTGTTCAAATCTTCTATATCCTTAATGTTATTTTACCTATTTGTATAAGAAGTTACTGAGAGAGGAGAGTTAAAATCTCTAAAAATGATTGTAGACTTGCATAATTCTCTTTTTAGTATTCTTGCATTTTTGCTTTATGTATTTGAAGTACTGACATTAGGCTCATAGAAAAGATTTTATGTCATTTTAATGAATTGATCATTCGGTTGTTATAAAATCCTCTATCTCTGATAATGCTAATTGTCTTGAAGTGTACTGTGATTAACATCATCACAGCAGCTTTCTGATATTTAGATTTTCCACTGTGTATATTTTCCATACTTTTACTTCCAACTTATGTATGTCTTTCTAATATCATGTGTTTTGGCTTTAGTAGAATATGGTTATCTGTTTTCTGTTTTTATTAATTTGAACATCTCTGGGGGTGCCTGAGTGGCTCATTTGGTTAAGTGTCTAACTTTTGGTTTCAGCTCAGGTCATGATCTCTCTGTGTCAGCACAGAGCTTGCTTGGGATTCTCTCCCTCTCTCTCTGCCCCTCCCCTGCTCATGTGCATGTGCACTCCCACTCTCTCTCTCTGTCTCTCTCAAAATAAATAAATGAGTTTTTTAAAAAGTTAAAAAAATTGAACATCTCTGCTTTTCATTTGGAGGGCTTAATCCATGTCCATGCTACAATTATCAGTATGGCTGGACTTAAGTCAACTTTCTTGATATTTGTTTGATAGCCCGCAAGGTGGCAAAAACGTCTGCACAGCAGCTTTGAAAACATCTGATTATGTATTTCCTGTGCTTATCCAGTCTCTGTTCATTAGAGAGAGGACACTGGACCCAAAAAATAACAAGTTCTAGGTTCTCGTGCAGTCTTTAATACGGAGAACCATCTATCTCAACATAGAAGAAAAAAGCCTAAGCCAAAAATGCCACCAAGTGCTCATGTTCTGAATCAGCTCGTTACTGTTGTGCTGGAGTGGCCGCATGGCAGGGGGGCCGCAGGGTCCAGCACCCCACCCGGGAAGCGTGTGAGGGAGAGGCCTGCCCGGAAGAACCACAGTGTGTGGCCATCTTGCCGGGGGCGGTTAAGGACTATGCGAGTCGTGCTCGGCAGACGGAGTCAGACGGATGGAGTGTGTGGGGGTGCGAGCACCACACCCTCTCTCCTGAGATGGATGCCGGTCGTCCTGTGCCTCCGAGGGCCCCAGGGTAGAGTCACAGGCACTGACCCCACAGCCTCAGGGCTCTGGAAGGTCACACTCTCGTGCAGAATGGGGAGGCCTGTCCAGATGCTCAGGTCAAGTCACCAGGTAAGTGAGCCAGAGCTGGACGGACTCTGCTGCGAATCCCGCTGACCAGCGTTTGGGGGCTACAGACTCACCCCCGCCCCCAACCTCAGGCCCAATAGGACACGGGGCGGCTCTGGCAGAGTCACTCACCCACCTGGGGGTCACACCCCCAACCCCGGCTCTGCCACAGCTCCCCTGCCCCCAACACTGCCGGCATAGACCACGTGACAGTCTCAGAGTCCCTGATGTCACACTCTTAGGTTACCCCACAGCAGGTGTGGACAGCAAGGCAGTATGGCAGAGGACCCAGGCCGTCCACACCCGTCCTCGTCCGAGGAGCAGCAACTTCGTGCGGCTGAGTGAGGAGACGGCCACGCAGGAGGGGAAACATGGTGCTGGGTTCAGGATGAGCACGAGGCCCCGCGGCACCGGCGGCGGCTGATGAAGCTTCGCCAACACCCTGGGCTCCAGCTTGTGCGCCTTCCTGCTCCGTTTCTGTCCCCGGCGCAGAAGGCCGCAGACTGGTTAGGGACAGGAGCCGCTTCCCAGAGAAACGTCGGCAGGTTGCTTTCAAGCTTCTCCTGGGTCTCGGGAACTTGTAAGGACCGTCTTGCCCTTCCCGCCTCCACAACCATCTCTGGGTCCCACACCCAGGGACGCGACGCAACGTCTCCATTACGGAAGCCAAGGCTGAGCATGAGGCTTCATGTTCCTTTTGATAAAGACACATCGGGAGACAAAGGAGGAGGACAAACGAGTGATCTCACATTTGTGTGTATTCCAGTCTCCCATCCTCGGGACTGGGAGAAGCTGGTTTCCCCGGCACCGCGGAGTAAGTCAACAGGTGAGTCGCTTGGGCTCTGGGCGCCCTGCGGGGCTGGGCACGGGCGTTGTGAGCTCAGCTGCGGTCTCCTCGGGAGACAGGGCTCCAGCAAGAACCAGCAGGCAGTTTCCAGACCTACATTCACTGTGTTTCTGCAGACAGGTTAGGACTAACAATGGTAACTACCACTGACTGAGGCCTTTGCTGTGAGCTCTGTGTGCCTTGTCTCGCTTCTCCTCACAGTGACTCTTAGACTGTTTTACAGCCCAACTTCACGGCCAAAGACCCTGAGGGCAGAGAGGCTGAGCGGCCTCCCCGAGGCCACACGGCACTGGTGGGAACTGGTTCTGAACACCCTCCAGAGTGTCCAGAATCTCGCCCACCATGTCTGGCCCCTGGCCAACACCCAGGAAAAGGTCCTTGACAGTTGTACCTCTCACTCCACGGCATCCAGCTGAGCATCTGGCTCATAGAAAGTGCTCAGTCTCAATAAATGAATACAAAATCTTAAGTTCAACATCTAGAAAAAACGTTAAGTGGATCCGGCTCAGACGGGGTTACGGCCCACACTGAGAAGCCGGCCAAGGGTCCAGGCGGGAGTGGGACTGGCTGATTGTGGCGTGGGGGCCGCCCTGCGTTATCTTACTCTCTCCTGCTAGGGGCTCGTCTGTGAGGACTGAATCCGTTATGGCAAATGCCACGAACTGGGCAAACACATTCCCACGATCCAGGACAGAAACGTGACTGTGCAGGAGCTCCCAGCAGCCTCTCAAAGTGGCCTGGGGGCTCTGGAACCCCATGGCCTCAGCAGGCGCCCTGGCCGGTGCTAGGACTCCCCACAGGGCCTTGTATCCCAATGTGACTGTGAAACGAGGGCTGGACGGTGAAGGACCTCGAGGAGGGGCTGACACAAGTAACAGGACCCTAGAGAAGCCCGGACGACAGACGTCCTTTCTCTGGGGGCTCTGCCCGTAAGACGCAGAACTGAACCAACCTTGCACCTCAGCCCACACCTAACTTGACCTCACCTTGCGGGGCCGCAGCACCAGGTCTGACGTGCCCGCTCAGAGTGCACTGCTGTCCTCAGGTGACTCGGGCCTCATCAGCAGTGTGCCCTCGAAAGGACCTTGCATGGGCACTGCACAGTCTCAGCCCAGGGCGGGCTTTAATCACTTCAGTGGCTTCTTGACAGGAAAGTAATTGAAAAGGGGACACACGCTGCGTCCCCCATATTTTCTGGGGAAAATCTTCTGAGGAAACCCCAGCAGAGCCTCAGAGGAGAGGGACCTTCAGTCATGCGTCACTCATAGAAAGGAAAATATGTCAAATCCCAGTGGACATAACTAATGTCCAGCAAAAAGTGTGCACATCACTGCCAAAACCCAACATGCCCACGATCACCCTGGACTTCAGCACTTTGCCCAAACCCCCTCCTCGGGATGCATGAGGCCCCTGGTTCTGACTGTCCCTGCTCTCTCCAGGTGAGTCAAAATCTGGTAAGTCCAGTTTAACAAGTAGTCATCCTTTTCCATCTAAACAGCTGACATTTGTGATTCTGTTTCTTTAAAATGTCCTTTTGGGGGCACCTGGGTGGCGCAGTCGGTTAGGCGTCCGACTTCAGCCAGGTCATGATCTCGCGGTCCGTGAGTTCGAGCCCCGCGTCGGGCTCTGGGCTGATGGCTCGGAGCCTGGAGCCTGTTTCCGATTCTGTGTCTCCCTCTCTCTCTGCCCCTCCCCCGTTCATGCTTTGTCTCTCTCTGTCCCAAAAATAAATAAAAAACGTTGAAAAAAAAATTAAAAAAAAAAAATGTCCTTTTGAGCATCTCAGAATGGCTTGAGGGCATGTAGTGTCGGTAGAAAACGAACTTCTACCCAAGAGCACGGCGCCTAGACCCTCCGCACCACACAGGATGCCCACCTAGGGCAGGCGAGCCCAGGATGCAGAGGCTTCCTGAGAGGCAGGCCTGGCAGTGTGACCCCAGCACAGTCCTGGGCTCAAGTGTCCCTTGGGTCCCCCTAACCCCAGCACAGTCCCGGGCTCACTAAGCAGGATGGGGGCCCCCCAGGGCCCCCCTGACCCCAGCACGGTCCTGGGCTCACTCACCAGGATGGGGTGTCCCCTAGGTCCCCCTGACCCCAGCACAGTCCCGGGCTCACTCACCAGGATGGGGGCACCCCTGGGTCCCCCTGACCCCAGCACAGTCCCGGGCTCACTCACCAGGATGGGGGCACCCCTGGGTCCCCCTGACCCCAGCACAGTCCCGGGCTCACTCACCAGGATGGGGGCACCCCTGGGTCCCCCTGACCCCAGCACGGTCCCGGGCTCACTCACCAGGATGGGGGCACCCCTGGGTCCCCCTGACCCCAGCACGGTCCCGGGCTCACTCACCAGGATGGGGGCACCCCTGGGTCCCCCTGACCCCAGCACGGTCCCGGGCTCACTCACCAGGATGGGGGCACCCCTGGGTCCCCCTGACCCCAGCACGGTCCCGGGCTCACTCACCAGGATGGGGGCACCCCTGGGTCCCCCTGACCCCAGCACGGTCCCGGGCTCACTCACCAGGATGGGGGCACCCCTGAGTCCCCCTGACCCCAGCATAGTCCCGGGCTCACTCAGCAGGATGGGAGCACCCCTGGGCTCCCCTGACCCCAGCACAGTCCCGGGCTCACTCACCAGGACAGCAGGCTCCCCTGGGCCCCCCTGACCCCAGCCAAATTCAGGGTCCCGGTTCTGCTCCCTCACAACTGAGTGTCCACTGCTGTAAAGGCGGTAAAGGAGGAAACACCCTCTTTGCTGCCTGTAGGTGTCCTATCTGTATTTGATGGTGGCTTTCTAGAGCTCCCGAGCCTGCTCCAAGGAAGACATCCTGAAGACCTTCACCCCTAAGGGTCCTGGACTGCTGACTGGCTCCGTGTGGACGGTGGGTGGGCAGCCACTGCTGGAGTGTCGTGTGCACCTCTGAGCAGGGTCCAGGAGCATTCTCTGCACACGCCCTGACCGTCCCTGTACCACATACTAGTCCAGGACTCAGGAGAGAAACCAGGAAATGCCAAAGACTCACACTGGAGAAAAGGGCACGTGGCAGGTGAAAGACACCCCCCCGGACCACGGAGCTCCGAGGCTCACCTGGGCTGGCGGCCTGTTGTGCTTTGTGCGGAGGCGCACGTTTGGAGCAGCAGCCTGGGACAGGGCCTCCAGGTATGGCAGGTAGCGCTGGACAGCCCTGGCCAGACCACCGTCGTCCTCCAGACTGGACCTCCTGTCCTCATCCACACTCTGCTTCGAGGTTCTGAAACGCAAAAGAAAACTATGAGCCAGTCGCACATTTGTTTATGTCAATTAGCTGCCTGGCCCTCTGCTCCGCGTGACAGAAATGCACGCGGGACGGCCCTGGAGCCTGAGCAAGGACACGGGTCTCAGGGCCAGAGGGTGAGGCCCGCCTCCTTGACGCACATTAGCCTTGGACTTGAATCTCTCAGGCGCCTCCCTGAGCCTGGTGTCCTGACGCGTCTCCGAGCCACCGTGGGCACTTGATGAGGGGCCCCTGGAGAGGTCAACGTGGCCTCTTTGAGCACCGGGGGTGGGAGGCAAAAGCCAGCAGACAGAAAGCAGCCAGGACTTGCTGCAAGGCCGATCCTAGGAGCAGAGGGCAGGGCTATGCGGTGGGCCCGCAACACGAGAGGCTCACGTGGAAGGGGGTCTGAGGTTTGGGAAATGGAACAGGCTGGGGAGGAAGGAACACAGGCAGAGGAGGCAAAGGCAAAACCAAGAGCCGAGAACGGGTCTGAGGCCTGAGCCCCGGCTGCCGCGAGTGCAGGTCGAGGCAGCGGAACTGAGAGCTGACCTCGTTACAGACAGGGCAGGTGGGTGTCCCACAGGCGAAGGCTGCTCTCCCCCAGTGACATACAGTAGAAAGAGCCCTGAAATCAAGCCCTCCCTGGTCTCACCGCGTCCCGACGCCTCAGCAAACACCCCACATACATGACTGTTCAGATGCAGGGAGCACCTGCCGATGGCTCGCTGCTCACGGCTGCAGAAGAGTGACCCAGAGGTGCCCTCCTGACTCCCAGGGCCCACGAGCGTGCTGGGTCCCAGGGCACAGATGGCACTAGACCCACGGTCAGCTGACTCTGAGATGGGGGCCTGATCCTGGGTTACCCCGGAGCCCCAGTGTGGCCACAGGTCCTTAACAGAGGGCGAGGAGGTGGAAGGCGGTGGTGGAGTGATGAGGGGCAGGATGACTTCCAGGAAGGCGGGGAAGAGCACAAAAGGGAGGAAACAGTTCCAGCCCGGCCCTCCAGAAGGGGCCGCCCTGCGACTCCACAGGCTTTGGCTCAGGGAGGCCCAGGCTGAGCTTGTGACCCAGGGAACTGCGAGGTGACAGGCGGCCACCGTGTAAGCCACGAGGTCTGTGGCGATCTGTCACAGCAGGAAACTGACGCAGTGCCAAACATTTCTACGCTGGCACTACGGAAGAGCCACGTACGCATCACCATCCGTGTGTGCGGTCCACACCAGGCAAACACAGGTTTGCAGCAGGAGTGACCGAGAGAAGCTTTCTGCCTTCTTTCCACGTGGCGGCGAGACACAAATGGGGCTTGTTCCGAAGCTAGACGCTGCTTCACGCCCGAGTGCCGACCAGAAAGGCCGTGGCTGTGTCCAGGAGGGGAGGCCAGGACGAGGCCGGAAATGCAGGCTGACCGATCCAGCACGGACGTGAGAGGCGAGAGGGCAACCGCTGGACTTATGCTCAAAGTCATTAAGAGAACGACCAACTGCCCAGCAGACAGAGACGTTCTGCACAGGCTGAACGTGGCCAGAACCAGAGGCACAGAGGAAGCGACCGGGTAGCACCCCTACCGGCAGGAAGTCAGGGTCACGGGCCTCAACCCATCCAGGAAACTCATCTGGCCCCTCAGTGGCCTCCTGTCCGGATCAGCCCCCAGTCCTCCCATTCCCCACGGCCTCCCAGAGCCCTGGCTCTGGAGAGCTGACCTCTGTGTCCAGCCATCTCACAGCCTGGACCCGCCGACCAGAACTTCCCAGCCCGCTGACGGCCTTGCTTTGAGCAAAGCAGCCGCCCCCAAAGGGCCACGACACACCCTAAATGGGGCAGGAGACCAAGCAGCAAGCTCTCTCTTCAGAGACCCCTCTGTGTCACCGAACTCTCTGATGCCCTGATCCGTGCGAGGAGCTTGTCTGACGATGAGCTCTAACACCGGCACCGTGTGTAACGTGGAGAGGCTGAGAACTTCCCAGACCATCAAGTCCAGGTTCCCTCTCCTTAGAAGCCACCTGCCAGTTTGTTTTTCCTCCCACATCACGCTGTCTGTGGCCGGCTTCGCTGTGCCCACTGACACATCTCTGCAAATGGCAACCTCACCCACCTGTGCCCCGGCCGTAGCCCACAGGGCTCACTTCTCTTCTCCCTCGTCTCTGTTCCTCACTCGCACATCACACACTCCTTCGGGCTGACCCAGAGACCCCCCAGACCCATCCACGTCCCCCTCATGTAAGTCACGAGCAGCCGTGCGTGATGGCCCCGGGGGGCCTCTCCCCTCTGTCACCTGGAAGCCATGGGGGCCTCTGGAAAGTTCACCAGGTCACTTCACTAACTGGTAAAAGCCCCAATCACACTCCACTTCCCTGGACATTCATTCACCTCGTGGCTCAGAAACTCCCTCCCAGCCACATCCAACCCAAGGTGTGTTCCACTCATTGCTTATTACATTACCTTCAATTCTTTGTAGCTTTTATTACTGACTGAAATGACCGTCTTTATTTAATATGTACTTTTTGTCGCTACATATCCTCTCACTAGAATGAAAGCTGCTTGAGGGAAGGGGTCGTGTTTCTCTATATTCTTCACGTTCTCTGCTCCAAAGCCCCGAATTTACGCAGAGCCTAACTCAGCAGGCACTGAAAGAGTACGTGGTGACTGAAAGAAAGAACTTGGATACAGACGGTAAATTCTGGGTCGATGCAGAGTTAGCCCAAAACGCTCACATTTCACATTATTAACCTGTTAAATGACACCTTTCCTGTGCAACCTAAAAATTATCACCGAAAGTGAATTCAAGGTAACAAAAGTGATCATTGTGGTGTAGGGGGGGGGGGGAGGGGGAGAGGGGGGCGTGATCAAATTACTTTTCTTTTGAAAGAAAAGTGTCTCATTTTAGATTATGGAAGATATCATACTCCCAGTCTGTTAGGCCTCCTTGACAACCACAAATACTGTTTGTGTAGAAAGAACCAGACACGTTTCCCGTGGCAACTGTATATAACCTCAAATTGTGCTCTCTGTAGTGGATGTTCAATAAATGTGGCAGCTGATTTTTGAATAATAAGTAATTATAAGCAATTATAAGCTCTGACATTTACATAGCCACATATGTGGGTGGGTTTTTTTTTTTTGCTACTAAATGCATTTGACCTTCATGTAAGTAAATACTGGTTTTTAAAATTTGTATTTTTTTAATTATCCGCCAGAAGTACCCTTGACGTTGAACAAGAATATCCCAGACTGCCTGAAAGCGGGTACAGCTCACACAATGTCAACATGAGGTTTAGAAAAACAGCACACAGGAAGGGCATAGACTCATCTGCTGTTTTTTCCATTTCTTCCCATCCTTTCTGTGCTGAGTTTTGTATTTGGAGAGACTTTGCTTTTAAGTAATCATTTAATTTTCACTTTTATTTGTAAGTGTACCAACTATGAGAAAGTTTTGTGGTAATTCTAGAAATAAGGCATTTTGATATGTAAACAGAATAGCCATCAGTTCTGCAAGCACAGGGTTGAGGCCGTAAGCCACAGGGGCGCCTGGGTGGCTCAGGGGGTTGAGCGTCCGACTTAGGCTCAGGTCATGATCTCACGGTTTATGAGTTCAAGTCCCACATCAGGCTCCGTGCTGACAGTGCAGACTGTCAGCATGAGAGAGGCAGAGACAGTGGCTTGTGCTTTCTCTCTCTCATAAAATGAATAAGCTTAAAAAATTTTAAAAAAGAAAGAAAGGCCATAAACCCAGGAGAAGGGGGAACAGAGCTCAAGGCCTGAGAATGCATCAACTTCCTCCATTCAGGGCCCTGTGTCTACATGTGTCTATATGTCTGTGTTTGTGTGTGTGTGTGTGTGTGTGTGTGTGTGTGTGTGTGCGCACCTTTCTGGTGCATCCGTGTGTGTGTGTGCATGCCTGTGTGCATCCGTGTGTGTGTCTACATTTGTGTGTCTGGTCTGTGTATATGTCTTGCAGGCTGGGTGAGGTTGAGTTACAGCAAATAAAATGCTCAATTTGTTAGTAGCCATTTACACTTTTAGTGACCAGGAAGCAGCGTCTTAAGTATTTTACATAAACGTGACAGTTTGTTACTTATATGTGGGTCTTCAGGGTGATTTTGACACGCTTCAGGAAATGTATTGGGGTTTAGGTGGGTGTGTGACTCATTCTAGACTTCCCACTTATAGGAATGGACAACAGGATCCTGGCTAGGTTTTTCACATAGAAATTCTGGTTTTCAAGAATGGATCATTAATGTTGGTGTGGTATTTGTACACATTTCATAAAAACTAGGACTTACAGAAAATCCTCTTGTTTGCGTTTAATTGCCTCAATTGACAAAGTTGTCCTGCTTTGATTTCTGATGCCTTTTCAAGCTACACCATAGTGAACCTCACAGGTGATAAGGACTTCATGGTACTTTGACCTCAAACCATGGCTGGTGTCTCCTCGCCGTTATTGAAGGGAGGAAATATGTTATATGACATCGACATGTATTTTAACTAAAGTCGATTCACTTCTCTGGCAGTTTGTCTTTCTCCGTCACAAATTGCTAACTTCGTAAAAGTGCCTTTCGGTTGTCTCGTTCATCCTCTTGGAATGTCTGTTGCCAGTGGGTTTGTCTGTGATGCTGTAATATGTTACAGTGAAGAGTCTGCTGTCACTACGTGGGGCAAGCCTGGAGCAGTGAACTTGCAAATGGGCTTAGCCTGGCATTCAGCTCGAAGTCGGTCAAAACTTTGTAAGTATACATTTTCCACTTCTAAAAGACCAAACACACTTTGCATTTAGGACTCCAGTATTCTCTTTCTCACATGCATGCACAGACCTCAGGCTCCAAATAACGTAAGATTTAGAATGTAAGATTTTAGAATAATGTAAAATTTAGAAAATTTGCTTAAAAAAAAAAAAAAAAAAAAAAAGCCCAGACTAGGAACGAAATCTTTACAGGGAGCAGGCAGTGAGCCTTGTTCTCACTCCTTTCACAGTCGTGGTAGCTACTGAGAAACCACCTTTTCACTCTTCACGTAGAAGCCTCGTGGCCACCTGGCACAATGCTCCCGGGCAGTCTTGTGTGACTCACCAGAGCTCCACACAGGCTGCGGGCCTCCTGCTCACCTCCTCTGGCTCTCAGGAGAACCAGCAAAGGGCAGGCTCAGATTCCTGCGTTCTCAGTGACCCCTCACGCTTCCCCTCCGCTCCTTACGTCCGGCGTCTAATTACTGATGGGCCTGCTTTCTGGGTTTCACATGCAGTGCTTACTCTGGGTAGCACAGGAGCAGGGCTGGGCTTCCTGAAGGTGATTCTAAACCATCCAGGCAAGTTAATCTCTCTGAAGGTTAACTGTCTTGTATGAAGCATGCCAAGTATATCTCACTGGCCAGTTGTGGATACTGACAAATCTATCAAGTGTAGAATGCTCTAGAAATGCCCTATGGGACGAAGAAAGTGAGGAAGGATTCTTGGTTGGCGTGGTCACCCACATAATCGTTCAAAAGTGTCAGTAGATCATTCATTCTGTCTTTCCTTCACTGATTCAATACTGGCCACGTGTCAACCTGGTAGAAAGCACGTGCCAGGTGCTGGGGGTCCCTGGGTCAGAAGCAGCGCCTAGAGAGGCGACAGAGGGAGAGAAGGCAGAAGCGTAATAAGGTGGAAGACACCGATTTCTTCACTAATGATGGTAGAAACTCGCACTTTAAAAATATCCGCAAACCAAGAAGGTGATGGCCACAACACGACAGACAACAAAAGCAGCCAGTTCACACTCCGCAGACGAAACGGGAGCGGGCAGGGACAGCAGGGCCTTCAGCGAGCCGTCCAGGGGGCTGAAAAAGTGCCGACTGACGTTCAAGAAATCCACGCGCAAAAGAGAGAAAGTCCAAAGGCTGAGATTTTAAAGGACAGCCAGATCGATTAGGCAGCAAATGACAAAGAAAAAGCAGGAATGGCAACACTAATTTTAGAAAAATGGAATCCAAGACAAAAACCGGTAAAGCCAACAGAGGCACCCTTTGGAAGTGACCGTGGGTTCAGCGATCACCAGTAAAGACGTAATGCAGCAGCCCTTATGTGCCCAAAAGTCAGAGCCTCAGTGTTTAAGGGAAATATACTAACAACAAAAGGAAAATTCACAGAAACAGTTTTGTCTGAGAAATTTCAGTAAGTCAAATATAATTAAGGACATATTATAAACCATATAGAATCATCAACTACATGTAAAAAACCTGCACCCTGCAAATAGTGGGCATGATATCTTTATCCATTGAAAATTAATAACAAGATGGCATAAAATAGGCCACAGAGAAAACCTCAAAATCTCCAGAACCTAAAAGCTGAACAGGTCACACTGCCTGACTAAAATGAAATAAACTAAGTGCTCATTTCAAGTTTAAAAACAATATAAACATGAAAAACCAGGCACTAGCTACTTCCAAAAGGTAGAAATTTACAGTGACAGATAATTTAGAGCAAAAGCAAACAAGGAGACGTCAGTCACGGGATGGGACAAAAACTATGTTCCAAAGCTAATGCACAAACTTTTGTAATTTCATTACTTTTTAAAAAAATGAGTAAGTAGAAACATGAAAAAAAGTTGAACTCGAGAAGCTTCATAAAAAACAAGTCTAAGGGTTCTGGGATACTCAGTTAAGCGTCCAGCTCTTGACTTCGGCTCAGGTCACGATCTCACGGTTTGTGAGTTCAAGCCCCACATCGGGGTCTGTGCGGACAGCACGCAGCCTGCTTGGGGTTCTCTCTCTCCCTCTCTCTCTGCCCCCCCCCCCCACTCATGTGTGCACATGCATGCTCTCTCTCCCTCTCAAAGTAAATAAATAACCACTTTAAAGAAAGTAAGTGTAAGGACAGTAAGAAAATCCAAGAGAGAAGTAATTTTAATCATGTTAAAATTGTGAAAAAAAATTATGCTAAAAATGAGAAGAGTGACCACTACCTACATGTTGAATGGATTTTTGAACTATAATCCAACTCTATGTATCACAAGTTAACAAATGTGGAAGTCCCTGTGAAAAGGAGGGTAGCTCTCTGCAAAAATACAAATGCCTCAATTTTACACAAGAAAAACTGTGAGCGTATTTTACCAATAGTCTTGGAAGACAATGAAGTGTTATGAGATACACCTACAGAGAAAGACTATTAAAAAGTATGTACACTGGCAAACAGATCATCTCAATGCTAAAGAAAGTGCAGAAAGTTTTGAAAAGAGGGAAAAGTACTGTCTGTACCATGATGACCGTCTGACCGTGACCCTCGCTGCAAGGAGGCCGGAGCCAGACGATGGCAGGAATCTGTGCCTCTATTCTGTTGCTGAGACTGCCTGTCAGGCAGAGTGCCATCAGGAAACAGACTGGACCCTGAAGCAGGATGTCCGTGTAACTGAACAAGGCACTGTTTACAGGACTGAGAGGCACAACAGAGATGACCATGGCGAACCACCAGACCAACAGGAGGGAGGAGACACGCTGCCCAGGTCCCGCTGCCATCCTGACCCCCTCTTCTCTGCCCTCTAAGCTGGGCTGAATCCCACTGGCCAAACCCAGACCCAGCCTGAGGACACGGGCGCCTACTGACACAGCCTAGGAACACCGTCCCTCGGGGGCCAGAGCCAGGAGTGAGACGGACAGGAATGCGGAGAACGTCCCATCAAGTCCTCCAAAAATAGGGCTCTGCTGGTAGAGCTGGGATGATTGGTTTACTTAGGTTCAACACTCTCAAAGACAGAGATTAAAAATCCAGCCTAGAGAGAGCTAAGGGCACTCTGTTGTCATTAGCAACTATACTGGTGTCATCTACGGTACAGACCAAAAAGATACCTCTACAAGACGGGATACGTGACAGGTTACTAGCCTCAAATATAAAGGCTCTACACTGAAAGAAACAAAACAGAAAAATAAAAAAATGCTTTTCATATGGGCAAGAAGCATGCATAGGAAATCCATAAAGAAGAAAATTCCAATCTCTAATATGAATGTTTTTAAACTTTTAATCTTATTTATTAAAAAGCAACAAAGAGGGGCGCCTGGGTGGCGCAGTCGGTTAAGCGTCCGACTTCAGCCAGGTCACGATCTCGCGGTCCGTGAGTTCGAGCCCCGCGTCGGGCTCTGGGCTGATGGCTCAGAGCCTGGAGCCTGTTTCCGATTCTGTGTCTCCCTCTCTCTCTGCCCCTCCCCCGTTCATGCTCTGTCTCTCTCTGTCCCAAAAATAAATAAAAAACATTGAAAAAAAAATTTTTAAAAGCAACAAAGATAAGGTGTCGCTTTTCATAATAAAGCTGGCAATTTCTGCAAATGACAATACTGACATTGGTAAGAAGGTGGTCATCCAGGTGTCTGTTCAACAGCCTCACCTCGTCTGCAAACGTAGGTCTTTGGGTGATGCTGTGCTCTGGTCTTTCTCTCACCTCAGCTGTCCAAGGAGTTACCCTTTGCTCATGGTGGAGTTCAAGGTTACCTGGCACAGTGCCCCTCATCTTAGTGAAGTTCAATCTTCACTAGGAAGGAAGGAGCAGTGGGCAGCACTGAAACGCCCAAGGGTGATTTAAAGACAAGTGCAAAGAGTATGAAGTCATCTAAAACAAAAATGGAAATTCAAGATAGCTTGACTTTGCTTTTTGGCTGTTTTTTCTTACAGAGAGGTCTTACACACACTCACAGACTCTAATGGCATATTCTCTTTGACAAAGGAGGCCTTCAAGGTTGACAGCTGGGCGCAGGACATAGAAGGACACATTTTCCACCTAAAGAAACCCCTAGTCTGGCTGGAGAAGAGCTGAGATGGGAACGTGTTCTCAGCGTGCACAAGTCCTTTACACGTGCTCACTCACCTAATCTCCCTGGATTCGGAAATGAACTCCTTGGCGGCTTAGCTCCTTCACTTATTAGAGGAACATGAGCTAAAGGCAGATGCCCACGTTTCTGTGCAACTGAGATTTTCCTAACTGAAGTTTCAAATAGTCTCTTTCTTTGGGGAAAAAAGAAAGGACTTTCCCAACTTCCCTAAGCCTTTGGGAAAGGGCTTTTCACTTTTTAGTCACTTGAAGAATATATAGTTCAATGGCCGAGGGACGAGACAATCCCAGCTGGCTCACTGTGGCCTGTCTGCTTTGGACTAAGCCTCCAACTTCGTGTGTCCCACTTTCCTTCCCTGCAAGGGTGCGTGGGAGATTAGGAGCCCTCACGGTGCGCCGCGAGGAGGCGATGAGATGTTGCAGAGTGAAACACTCAGCGCAGCACTGCTAGGCTCTGGCAGCGGGAAAACTTCCAGGATTTAATTCTGCTTTTTGTACTAAAGAGAACATAAATTCTTACTGGGAAATGAGAAATCTTGACTTCTCTGCTTCCAACCAAGGCTGTGAAGATGCAGGGCTTTCCAAGGGTCTTGGGAAAGGGACAGGGCCCTCGGGAGGTCTGTCAACGAGGACAGCCCCTGGCTACAGGGTTATGCCAATGCATCTGGCTCCACTGGGCCAGGACACAGAGGAAAGGAAAGCACCCATCTGCTCCGTATTGGACTTCTCCAACTCTCTGGTCCCTCTACACCCAAAAGACAATAGGTTCAAACAAAAACAAGCTTGATGGATGCTGGCCGTGGCCAGAGAGCAAGGAGACATAAACCGCATCTACTTACCTGGCTGTGCTGGAGGCGTCCAGATGTTGCGGGGAGGGAAGGTTCAAGAGCTCCTGGGCCATCACGTGCTGGGTGTAGTCATCCTGCCATGTGAAGCCTGGGGACAGATGCAAAAGCTGCATTATCAACGTGGAAGGTGAGCAAAGCTCTTGTTTCGGTCACAGGAGAAACTGCTGCTGTTTCCAAGTTTTCCCGCAATGCCAAAGCGCTCACTGCAGTTTACTAATAAGGTCTTTTCCTTCTAGAAATCCCCGCCTTCTGAGACATCTAGACCAGAAATATGATGGGTGCTTTGTCAGATGAAAAACACTAGGCGCAGTGGTGGCGTGGCTGGACAGCAAGGCGCCCTTGAACCAGGAGCACATTTCACGGATTTGTCCCCAGCAAAAGATGCAGACTTCCTCATGGAAAGGTCTTGGTCATAGCAAAGACATTCTCGACCCAAATGTGCACACGTTTACCCACCACTCAACCGCCGTCCTGCTCCTCACCGCCACGTCTCGGGCTCCTTGGAGCTCCAGCCTGCCTAAGAGCCACACGTTTGTAATGAAATAAGGGTACTGTTACTCTGAAGGCAATTATCATGGGGCCTAATGTGCTGTATCTGGGAGCCAATTACATTATATTTATACTCAAATGTTATGACAAAGAGCTTTATAACAAGAGCGAAGTAGTTATGAAGGCAAAATGCATGTGATTATGCATTAATTACATGCACTGCAGATCACATGATAATTATGCTCAGAATTACCAAATAACTCCCAAGAATAATTATTATGCAATTTGTACATTTTAGATCTTATGGTAACACTTTAGCACTTAGAACTACCCCATGCAATTATCCATAATTATCTAATCACTAAATATCATGTAATTACCGAGATATATTTTTATGCCCTGTTCAAAAACACATTACCAAAATCTTCAAATCAGGACGGCTCTGTGCCTGTTTATGTGTGTGCGTGAGTGTGGTACAGGGAAGTCCAGAACTTGCTGAGAACCACATGTTCTGGGGAATAAAAAGGGCTCAGCAGATATAAGCTGCCTTCATGAACACACTTGAATTCTTTTTTCAAATGCAAATCTAACATTTTTTTTCATTTACAAATGGCAAGATTCAAACAGTTGGAACACTTCTGAATCTCAAAAGGCTCTATGGCATTACCCAAAGGGGAAGCTGATGGGAAAACTCACCAAACAGGCTAGCCTCTAATGGCAACTTGTTCTAAGCAGCCCTGTTTGAATATAGCATTTAGAGAATGGGTCGCTGCAGGGAGACCGAACCCCATAGTCACTGTTACCCTTACTTCAGGATGAAATGTACTTAATAATAAGCAAGCATCTTCCACTTGCCAAAAGCAACTAAAAAAACCACCCATATGAAGTGTATGCTTATGTGGCTATTAACCGTTGCTTCATTCCTGGGAGGATTCTCAAATGAAAGCACACTTGTAATATTAGCATAGTATCTAGCACTGTGAATTGAGAAAGTAAGCATAGTTTAACCATGCCATTCCCAAAAGGGTGGTCTTAATATCTATCCGGAAACAAACAAATAAAGAGCACAAAAGGAACTTCCCATAAAAATTTTTCATTTGTAGAATTTAAAATAACGAAACTTCGAATGTATTTTTTAATCTAAAGAGCACAAGTGCTCGCCTCGGCAGCACACATACTAAACAGCACAAGAGCCTGAGCCAATTCAATTCTGGGGTCTGTAAGGAGGGCTCAATCACAACAGTCGGCCAACTGATAAAGGTGTTCCGTACAGGTAATCTCAGGGAGACCCGGAACCCCTAGACTGACTTCTAAGCTTTCCTGGGAGCAGGCAGAAACTGGACACTTGGATGCAAAACCAAAGCAATGCATACATTAGGGCTTTAGACATTCTCTCTGAACTCCTCTCAAGGCTACTGAGAAGACAAAACCCTAGGAAGAGCTGACTGCTGCCAGGGAGACGGAGAAGACACATTCTTCCTACCCCTCCCACTAGGCACAACTAAAACCCTGCAGATTATATGCACAGGAGGCTACGAGGGGTGGGCGGAAGACAGACTTCTGCGGTCCTAGGGAATCTGAGGAACCACACCTGTGGGGCTCCCTGGGCTGTCCTTTGGCCTTATGCACCTCACACTGGAGCTGAGTCAGCCAGCAACCCGGGAGCACCAAGTGTAGGTGAAGCCCCGACTGAGGTCACCTCTCCCCAGCCAGAGGCCCAGGAAGGGAGCTACTTAGCACATTTTAGACAACAGCAGCTCCACTCTCATCAAACACTGCCAAAAACAGCACAGCACAGCCTGTACCCATGACAACAAAGGCCAAGAGGCAGCCTGGGTGTCCTCCCTTATGAAGCTGGAACAAGGCCAATGACCCCCCCCAACTCTGCCGGGTTGGCAAAGCAGCCACGTAGGGAGCAGGTGGTACCCCCCCCCATGTCAGTGGAGACCACATAGGGAGATCAAACTCCCACCCACCCACCCCGCCCAACACATGGACTAGACCCCTCAGCACAGATGTCAGCAGAAGCCTAGTGGTAAACCTGGACTCCCACCCCCATGTTAGTAACAGGGACCCCTCACCCACCTTGGCAGAGCAGTGTCAGAAAAAGCTGTTAAAATGCAGGGCTTAGGGGTGCTTGAGTGACTCATTCAGTTAAGCGTCTGGCTCTTGATTTCACCTCAGGTCATGATCTCACACTTCATGAGTTTGAGCCCTGCATCAGGCTCCGGACAGGCAGGGCAGAGCCTGCTTGAGATTCTCTCTCTGTCCCTCCCCTGCTTGTGCTCTCTCTCTCGCTCTCTCAAAATAAATAGAATCTTTAAAAAACAACAACACAAGGCTTAAGTGAGATCCAGAGTCTCATAATATAGTACAAAAGTGTTCAGGTTTCAACAGAAAATCACTAGTCATACCAAAAACCAGGAAGATCTCATCTGTAGACCCTAACGCCGAGGCTTGAAGTGTTAGCTGCACCTACCAAAGATTGTAAAGCAGTCATAATAAAAATGCTTCAATGAACAATTATGAACATACTTGAAAGAAATGAAAAACTAGAAGCCTTAGCAAAGAAATAGAAAGTCTCAGCAAATAAATAAATATAAAAAGAGCCAAATGGAAATACTATAACTGAAAAATACACAAACCAAAATAAACAGCTCAGGGGATGCACTGAATAGAAAGATGAGGGATAGAGGAGAGAGTCAGTAAACTAGATAAGAGAACAACAGAAATCATCCAATTCCAACAACAGGGAGAAAACAGTCTAAAAAATTTAAAAAAAAAAGGACAGAGCCTCAGGGAGTGTGGTGCTATAACAAAAGATCTAACATTCATATTATCAGAAGGGGAAAAAAAGGTGTGGCTGAAAGGGCATTCAAAAACTTGATGTCTGAAAATTTCTCAAGTTTGGCAAGAGATATAAACCTAAAGATTCACAAAGCTGAGCACCCTAAACAGGGTAAGCCCAAATCTCCTCCAAGACACATGGTTAAAATTCTGAAAACTAAATTCAAAGACAAAATCTTAACAGCAGCCAGGGGAAAAGGACACTTTACCTATGAGGGAAACACAATCCGAGCAAAAAGGATTTCCCATCAGAAACCACAGAGGCCACAAGGAAATTGCACAACATTCTCCAAGTGCCGGAAGAAAACAACCATCAGCCCCAAATCCCAAAAATCTACCAATCCAGAGACCCATCAAAAATATCCTTCAGGAGGAGTGGGTTCCTGGTGGCTCTGTCAGTTAAGTGTCCGACTCTGGATTTTAGCTCAGGTCATGATCTCATGGTTTGTGAACTCAAGCCCTGTGTCAGGCTCTGTGCTGACAGTGCAGAGCCTGCTTGGGATTTTCTGTCTCCCTCTCTCTCTGCCCCTCCCCTGCACTCTCACACACACCCACTCTCTCTCTCTCTCTCTCAAAGATAAATAAACATTAAATATATATATATATATCTCCATCCTTCAAGAATGACAGGGAAATTAAGACATTCTCAAAAAAGGGAAAATGAGAGCATTTTTTATAGCAGACTTGCCCTAAAACAACTGCTAAATGAATGTATTTAAATACAAAGGCAAAACAGAAGAAGGAACCTTGGAACATCAGGAAGGAGAAAAGAATGTGAAAAGTGAAAGTGACTAGTTTTCCTTCTCTGGAATTTTATATATTATGTTTGACAGTTGAGACAGACATGATAACACTGTCTGTTGTGCTTCTAAATGTATGTAGAGGAAATATTTAAGATAATTATAATAAACAGAGGGGAAGAGCCATAAAGGGAGGTAAGGTTTCTACACCCTATTCTTTTTTTTTTAAACATTTTTTTTTTATTTTTTTTTTTCAACGTTTATTCATTTTTGGGACAGAGAGAGACAGAGCATGAACGGGGGAGGGGCAGAGAGAGAGGGAGACACAGAATCGGACACGGGCTCCAGGCTCCGAGCCATCAGCCCAGAGCCCGACGCGGGGCTCGAACTCACGGACCGCGAGATCGTGACCTGGCTGAAGTCGGACGCTTAACCGACTGCGCCACCCAGGCGCCCCTCTACACCCTATTCTTAACTGGTAAAACAATGACAGTATATTGTGATTATTTATAATAATATGGTATCTATAATAATATGATATCTAGACCAACCACTAAAAAGGCTATCAAGAGATACACTCAAAAAGACTACAGAAATCAATATGGATCTCTAAAAAATATTATCATAACCCTATAGGAATGAAGAAGAAAAAAAAAAAAACAGAGAAAAATAGACCAAACAGAAAACAAATAGTAAAATGGAAGATTTAAGCCTTAACATACCAATAATTACATTAAATATAAATGGGCTAAATATACCAATGAAAAGACAGACACTGACTAAGTGGATTAAAGAAGCATGATCCAACTATATGTTTTTTATAAGAAACTCACTTTAAATTTAATGTTACAGACAAGTCGAAAGTAAAAGGTTGGAAAAAGATGTACCATGCAAGCATCAATCAAAGGAAGTAGCAGTGGCTACAGTAGTAGCAAATAAACTACTCATCAAAACAAACAAAAATGCCAGGGACAGAGAGACATTATATAAAGATATAAATCCACCAAGAAGACATAGGAATCCTAAATATGTATGCTCAAACAACCTAGCTAGAAATATGTGAAGCGAAACTTCACATGGAGTTTTTGGATGGAACAGAAAGGAGAAATAGACAAACCCACAATTACAGCTGGAGACTTCAACACTACTTTTTTAGTAACTGAACAAATAAAGAGAAAATCAGCAAAGCTTGAGAAGTAGTCAACAGTGCCATGGATTAACAGTTCTAATCAGCGTTTATGGAACACTCAATCCAACAAAAGCAGAACACACACTCATTTCAAGTGCCCACAAAACATGACATGGACTGAGACCATATATATCCTGGACCACAAAACAAATCTCAGCAAAATTAAAAGATTCAAAATCACTTGGACTGCATTCTTTAATCAGTATAGTGTTGAACTAGAAATCAACTAACATATATCTAACAAGAAAATCTCTAAACACTTGGAAATTAAACAATAAACTTCTAAATAATCCATGGGTCAAAGAAAATCCAAGGGAAAAATATACTGAGAACTGAATGAAAATGAAAACGTGGTACCAAAATTTTGCAGGACACAGTTAAAGGTGTGCTAGGAGTGAAATTTTTAGCACTAAATGTTTGCATTTCAAAAAGTCTCAACTCAATTATCTAAATGTACACATCAAGAAGCTAGAAAAAGGAGAGCAAAATAAACTCAAGGAAAGTAGACAGAAGGAAATAATAAAGAACAGAAATCAATAGATTAAAATCAGAAAAAAAGGAAAACAGAGGAAGTCAGTGAAAAGTTCCCTGAAAAGATCACTAAAATTGACAAATTTCTAGCAAGACTAACAAAGAAAGCAGTCACAAATTACCAGTACTAGGAATGAGACAGATGATATCAATACAGACCCTGTAGACCCCATATGGGAACAAGCATGTCTACACACTTAAACATGGCAACTGAGGTGAACTGGACCAATTCCTCAAAAACCACAAACTACCACATCTTATCCAATATAAAATAAATAATTTGATAGCCCTATAACTCTTAAGGAAATTGAATTCATAATTAAAAACCTCCCCAAAAAGAAATGTGCAGCCTCAGATGATTTCACTGGAGAATTCTACCAAACATTTAAGGAAGAATTAATGTGAATTCTACACAATCCTTTCCAGAATACAGAAGAAGAGGAAATAGTTCCAATTAATTTTATGTAGCTAATACTAACCTGATACAAAGAGGAGACAAAGACCAAAAAGAGAGAGAACCCTACAGAACAATATCTCTCATGAATATGGACATAAAAGTTCTTAAGAAAAATATCAGTATAGGGGCGCCTGGGTGGCTCAGTCAGTTAAGCTGCCGACTTCGGCTCAGGTCATGATCTCACGGTTTGTGAGTTCGAGCCCCGCGTCGGGCTCTGTGCTGACAGCTCAGAGCCTGGAGCCTGTTTCAGATTCTATGTCTCCCTCTCTCTCTCTGACCCTCCCCCATTCATGCTCTGTCTCTCTCTGTCTCAAAAGTAAATAAACGTTAAAAAAAAAAATTAAAAAAAAAAAGAAAAATATTAGTATATTGGGAACCTGAGTGGCTTAGCCAATTGGTTAAGCGTCCAATTCTTGATTTCAACTCAGGTCATGATCTCACAATTTGTGAGTTCGAGCCCCATGTCATGCTCTGTACTGACAGCACAGGGCCTGCTTGGAATACTCTCTCCCTCTCTCTCTGTCCCTCCCCTGCTTCTGAGCATGCATTCGTGCTCTCTCTCTCAAAATAATGAAATAAATTCAAGAAAAAAATAGCATATAAAATCCAGCAATGTATGAAAATAATTATACAGCTTGGGGTTTATTCCAGATATGCAAAACTGGTTCAAAATTCCAAAATAAATCAATGTAAGCTAACATATTAATAAGCTTAAGAAGAAAAAATTACATTATATCAACGTAGAAAATGTGTTTGAAAAATTCAAAACCTATTCATGATGAAAACTCTCAGAAGAATAGGAACTGAGGGGAAATTCGTCAACTTGATAACAAACATCTACAGAAGCCCTACAGCTAACATCATATTTAATGGTGAAAAACTAGAAGCTTTCCACAGTCACCTGCAGCTCCCAAGGGGAGAGGGTAGCCATCCCTACTCGTTCAGAGCAGGAGAGAAAACCACCGACCGAAAACGCAAGGCACCCGACAAGCGCCAGGCACCGCCTGCACATCCGGCAGAACGAACAGTGTCATTGTGTCTGGAGATGGCCATCTTGCTCTCTGGTGGGTGTGCAGGAGGCTGGCACAGGGGACTGAATTTCCTGTCCACAGGCCACAGTAAAATGCTGGGGACCATTAAAAAGAAGGGGAAAGTCACAAGCACATAAAACCAGGTATGAGGAGAGACAGAAAGAGGGGGAAAGGAATGGTATTCAATATTATTAAATAAAGATTCAAAATATAGGCAGATGACCACCATATCAGAAAGGCTGGAGTGAGTTAGAGCAAACATTTTGTCTCCTTCAAACTCCACACTTACCGGATCCTCACTCTGTCCAATACCGATTCAGCAGGGAGGCACATTTCTCTAACAGCAAAGAAGAAAAAGCCCATTAAATAACTGACATGGGCGGTGGGGGTGGGGGGAGGGTGCCTGGGGGTCTCAGTCGGTTGAGAGTCCGACTTCTGCTCAGGTCATGATCTCACAGCTCATGAGTTGGAGCCCCACATGGAGCTCTGTGCTGACAGCTCAGAGCCTGGAACCTGCTTTGGATTCTGTGTCTCCCTCTCTCTCTGTTCCTCCCCTGCTCTCTCTCTTTCTCTCTCTCTCTGTCTCTCTCAAAAATAAATAAACATTAAAAAAATTTTTTTTAAATAACTGGCATAAAATTCTTACTCTCCAACTGCTCATGAACAGGGGAGCAAAGGACAAACTGAGGTGGGGAGTCCTGCAGAGGCCTTGGTGCAGACGCCAGGCATTGCACTGGGATCCCCTTCTAAACCAGGACACAAAGGGCACAGTCTCAGAGCAAGACCCCCTCATTGCCCTGAGACCCCCAAGGGACCCTCGGCCTCCATGCTGAGGACGTGCAAGCCTTCCGACCTGTGACCTTTCAGTGCTAGGTCGATTCTCCCCCACCCACCCCAGTTTTAGCAAGATTTCCTTTCGTGACAGATTTGTTGACAAACTTTACCTTTTAATTAAAGTCTTTCACTTCCCCTAAGACAGACTTCAAAGTACAATCATCCCCCACACACTCAGCCATAATGCTCTCATGTCTTGAAATTTCTACTCCCTCTGGCTTTGGTCCACCAGGAAGTGGGGAGACGTCTGCCACCATTTACATCCTACCTGAATCCTGTTCCTGACTGTAAATTAACCTTCTACAGTCCATGGCTCTCCTGGTGAGATGTCCCCTGATGAGGTTCTCCCCTAATGCTCCCTAAGAAAATATCTGGGGACATTTTTTAAAGTCAAGGGAACGATACATATGGCTTCAGTGTTCCTAAACATGCACATTGACCTGACAGATGAGAGGCCCATGGAGCTCTAGCAATGCTGAACCCTCAACTTTCTCAGTCCGGCTTTTTCAATGTCTTTATTTTTGAGAGGCAGAGAGATAGAGTGTGAGCAGGGGAAGGGCTGAGAGACAGGGAGACACAGAGGGCTCAAACCATGAACCGTGAGATCATGACCTGAGCCAAAGTTAGACGCTTAACCAACTGAGCCACCCAGCTGTCCCTAAAACCCTCCTCTTTGAGTAATGTCTCAGCCCAGTTTTGACCGGAGAAGTAGTCTCACGGTATCCATGTTTTCACTAAGAGAACTGCCTTTGTTGCCAAACCTGTTTGCTTGCTTTTGCTGCTGTTTGTTTTCAAAACTTAATCGAATCTGATTTGGCCCAAATTGCATCCTAATGGCTCCTGATCAGCCCGGAGGATCCCCCAGCTTGTGGCCACCCAGACAGGTGAGGAGCAGGGCTGCTCAAAGAGCCTCTGCCAAGACCCCCTCCCTGCCTGTCCTGTCCTCTCTCCATCTAATTTCATGCACATCTTTCCCAACGGCTGTCTCGAGCTGCAGCCTCCATCCACTTGTGCACAGAGCCCCCACCTCGGGGCTTGGGGTCTTCCTAGTTGGAGGGGACACAGACTCAGACACGGGTGGAATGGAGATTTGCAAGAGGAGTTGCGTCTACAGGTTTAGCTCAGTGACCAGGAGCGAGGAAGACACATGCGCTGGCCCAGGAGGCTGGTGCCGGAATGTTCTGGCTACGAAGCATGGACCACTCCAATCCAACCCCAGTCCTGATTAGAACAGAGCATGTCAGCAAAGCGCTGAGGGTTTAGGTCAGATTCAAAGTAGCACGGATGGTCTTCTCCTTCTCAAAACTAACATAAGAAGAGCAAACTGTCTCACTGCTGACACTGGCCAGCCTCCACTGTGCTTTCTGGCTGAGTCTCCATAAAAAGGATTCTCTTGCGGGTACAACGTCATGGACAATTGGTTTAGAAAGTCTCAGTCACTGTAGCGAGAGAACAAAGACTCTGTGAAGTCATTTCTCTGGCTTCATGAGAATAAATACTCAGTTGAGAGATGGTTTCTCTTGTTTCCAGGTCATTCCATAGGCCCAGGATGCCGTGACAGCCATACCCTGCCATGGGGGCCTCGGGGTCTCAGCTGAGGAGCCCCAGGAGGCCAATGTGGAGAATGCAAACATCCTGCAAGCCCAGCCCCTCCACACAGAGTGAGCTTGACTTAATTCTAAGTGCTAAGCACTTCTGACTACTGGGTACCTCCTAAGTAGCAGTTTCTACTTAGGACCAAGTACTGCTGAGTCCTAAGTACCTCCTAAGCAGCTGCCTGTACTTAGTACTAGGCACTACTGAGTTACAAGTACCTCCTAAGAAGCTCTCTCTCCTTAGGACTGAATACTAATGAGTACTGTACCTCCTAAGCTTGACTAAATGGGGTTGAACCTCATTCATCTGACCAGGAACTCAGGACCTGCTGGGTTTTATTTATTAGGTGTCAGAGGCCTCTCCTCACATTGTCAGAGAGCACACAAGTCACGGCAAAGAACACTGGGGTGGATCTCTACAACTAGAACAGGATCTCCTTTTAAAGACCAGGCTTGACCCACCTTATCAACTAACTGGGCTGCGTGGGTTTTTGGTTTTGTTTTGTTTTAAATGTTTATTTATTTTTAAGGGGGGGGGGAGGGTCAGAGAGAGAGAGGGAGACACAGAATCTGAAGCAGGTTCCAGGCTCCGAGCTGTCAGCACAGAGCCCGACACGGGGCTCAAACCCGCGAACTGTGAGATCATGACCTGAGCTGCAGTCAGACGCTCAACCGACTGAGCCATGCAGGTGCCCCCTGAATGGGTTTTCTAACTGGATTTATTTGGGTGACTGTAGATGGAACTCTGCACGTCCAAATTCAGATGGTGAGCACTATCCTGGAAACCCTCGGGTGGCGCTCTCCTGTGAGGAGGAAATGGGGCGGGGTGGCTCTGCATGCCGACACGGTGGGACAGGCGACAGCTGCACAGCATCATGCACGGTAAGTGCTGGACGCTCGGTCCTTCAGTCACCCGCCGGGCACCAGGACCGCCCTCTCTGCAGGTGCCCACCCAGACCCCCACTGACTCAGTCAGACTGTGGGAAGGCTCATGGGAGAGCAGCTCCTCACAACACGATGTCCTGTCATGTCAGGGCACAACCGGGGCACGGCTGGCAGCAGTAAGATATTCCGAGATGCCTTCTCCACCTGCGGCACTAAATCCCGCGCGATGTCACCCTCCAGCAATGATATAAGACTGTGTGATATCAAAACTCATTAAAAATGCATATTCCAGGCTAGGCTGCATTCACAAGTTGATTGATTTATTCATTAGACTTATTTAAAATACATAATTCTCCTAAGCTTCTGGGTATGTGTAGCAAAATACAAACACCTCATGGAAGTTAAAGTCAGCACTTGAAGGAAGAGACAAGGCCCTGTCATTGTGGAAATGCCATCGTGAAGCCGGGGTGGGTCCCTGGTGACCCAGAGGTAGCAGGGGTGCTGCGGGCAGTACGCTGTGCCCCCAGATCCTCCCGATGAAAGCCAGCCAGTGGGATGGGTCAGGAGGTGGGGCCTTTTGGGGGTGACAGAGTACAGCTGAGGCCGTGAGGACGGGCCCCATGACGGCAGAAGTGTCTTACGAGAGGACGAAGGGAGCAGAGCCCTTCTCCCCCGGGAGCACGCAGCAGGTGGGCAGCTGTCTGCAGGGCACTTGCTTCCTTCCTTTGGCCTTTTCAAAGGACTTACATAGAAAGTGGCAACAGAAATTATATGGCTTTACTAATAACTCAGCGCCACAGAGCTAACAGGCAGGGCAACCGTACGTGCTGGCGGGCCGTAGCAAAATGACAGAGAATCGCGGATCTAGCACCGCTGCTCCAAAAAGCACATTCTTCCAGGGACAGTGGGGCGCATTTCCAAGAAGCAGGAGGACGAGGACCAGGGACATGTCTGAGCCAGGAAACACCGAGATGTGGACTGAGTGGGTGCAGCAAGTGCTCCCGCTGTGGGACGACAGTGAGGAAGAGTGCGCCAACCTCCGGGCTCATCGCTGCGGCACGCTACGCCTCACTCCTGCCTCTCCCTGCAGAGAGCACCTGCCGGTGAATGACCGATGGAAAGAAGCACTCTCAGATGCGGGCAGATGTAGACGACGTCTGAGGCAAACGCCGGGCCTTGTCTGGGGCGGAGATGGGAAGGCAGCTCCGGGCACACTGGTCTGGGGGGAGGTGCCCCATGCCTGGTAGAGTTTTCCTTCTGGGGAAGGCTGCACGGCAGGAGGAGGAGATAGAGGAAGAGGGTGCTCTTGACCCCTGGAAGCCTCTCCAGGCAAATACGAAGAAAGCCCAAAGGACGTAGGCAGAGGAACTGGCCCACAGCTCAGGACACACACATTTCATCTGCACGGTATCCCACGGTGCTGACAGCCCACACTCGTGTGAGTACCCACCCCCATCGGGCACCATTCTCCACACTGCATGTGGGTGAACGCGGGCCGTACAGATGGAAAAACTGAGGCACACGCCCAGTAAGCAACTTGCTCAGCGGCACACAGCTGGTAACAGCAGAGCCATGATGTGGCCCAAGGGGCAGGCTCCAACGTTTGTGTTCGTCACTACACCTTGCACAAGATGTCCAACCGAGAGGGGAAGTCAGGGAAAGAGGGAGAAAAATATTTCCGACACCTCAATTACTACTGTTAGGAAAATATAAAACTTACCTAATAAGATGACAACACATTATTTCAAAGGGTAAAGAATTGGGGATTCCATTGCAAAGGGGAGAAAAGGGTTATGCCTTAACATGCTTTTAAGATAAAATCCTGAGCCAAGAGCTCAACTCAAATACCCGTGGAAGCTGACAGGTGCAGGGGAGGCGTGAGGCAGGACACACACTTGTTCCCAGACGCATGTGCTCGGTTTGCATGTCAAAACTGGGCTTGACTGCACATCTTCCAATATCTGCACCCCGTCCCCTGTGGTCTTGGGACTCAAGGCCGTCTCGCTAAAAGCAAAGGTTGAAGGTACGGTTCACTTTCCAAGCTCTCCTTTGAGAAAGGAACAGGGCTCATATTGTCCAGGTGAGTTCAACAGGGTCCATGAATCTCAACTGAATCCTCATAGTTCTTGCCCTCTTGTCTGTTCTTGGATGTGACACAAAACACATTTAACTTTTGAGCCACTCCTGATGTTTTCTTACAAGTTGACACCACTATTTCATACCATTTTTCAGCCAGTCATGAAGCGGCCTTACCAACTGTGTGCTACCAAAGACAGTTTCAGTCACGTGTTACCCGGTAGGAAAAATTCACAACTCACTTGCTCTCAAAGTGCTCGTGGGACACTTTTCTGAAAGAAAAGGCAAAATCGTTGGTGGTGATGTGAATACCGTTGACCTGATTATAAGTACCGAGACGAAAGTGTCGCTGGAACCGTGTCAGAGAACCCCGCACGTGGGCGGAAACCATGGTAGAGAACCCCACACGTGAGTGGGAACCGTGGCAGAGAACCCCGCACGTGGGCAGAAGCAGAAACTGCACAGAAACTGCACAGAGGAGGCAATGAGGCCTGTACAGCGTGGCATCACTTGGAGGACACTCAGAAACTAGGAGGTGGCCGTAACAACACGCACGCCACAGAACAGAAATCACACGCGCTCGGGGATAGAGCATCCATCCGAGCGTCCTGCTGGGACCCAGCAGTCACCGGCCACTGAGCTGGGAAAATAACTGCTTTTCTCTCAGTGTAGACATTACTGCTGCAATCTAGAGACTCAGAATACATTCAGTAAGCGAAGGGGTGTGTGACTCCCGGAGTCAACCCCCACCACCGCTCCCTGACACCTGCAGTTCACTGTCCGAGCTCCGGATGGAGAACCCATCGCCCCTGGTACAGGATGAACGTGCCAGGAAGAGACGTGCCCCCAACGGCAAGCGACGGCAGCACCTCACAGGCCGCAAACACCTTTCCGGAAACCCGGCCACCCGGCCTCCTCGTCACCTCGCACAATGCTCTTGCCTCGCTAAAAATAAAAGGCTGATGGAGAAGGAGGTTCCCTCCCCACCTGCTGCCTCTCCCGTCGCCATGGCAACCCCGGCCCTCCCAGCACTTAGGGCGGGAGGGAGTCTGCAGGCCCACGGAGCACCCCGTGGCCTGGCGTCTCCCCTCACCTCCTTGCCAAGCCGCACAGGCAGGCCTACAGCTGCCAATTACTTGGAGGAGAGACGAAATCCTCCCAGTGCCTCTGGGTGGTGAGCCGGCACTGCCTCCACAGCTCGGTGACGGCCAGGGAAACATCTCTGAGCATATTGCTACTAATTATCTGTGTGCCGCTGGCTGGCGCCCCAAGAGCCCAGACCGCGTTCCTTGCTACTCCCGCCCTCATCTCTGCCCGCTGACAAGATGCGTGTCCCCCAAAGACTCACGGACTTGACAGCAAGGCCCCCACCAGCCTGTCTCCAGGCAGACGCGCCCGTAACTGCACAACACCAGGCGGGTCGAGGGCTGGACAGTGCAGCGGGCTCCCTCACGGGGGCGCCGCGTCTCCCAAGTCTGGGACAGGACCCCTCCCGTCTCCCCACCCCAGACCCTCCAGGCACAGTCAGGGTGTCCCGATAATGGGAAAGATCACAATGCCGAAAAGTGTGGACCCTGCTCATTTAGGGAAACGTGGCCCCGGGGTTGGCCAGATAAGAGTCCATTTGATCCAACGCCCCTGATCCACCCTCACAAACCTAAGAAGCAGAGACACAGTATGGAAGGCACCATTTCCTTGAACGGGAACTGCCCAAAACAAAACAAACAAGAATTGTTCTTTTTTTCCCTCAAATGCTTTAAATATATACTGAGCACTAATGCTGGGACTATTTAAAATAAACATACGACTCTCGGCTTCTAATAAGCTGATTAGATCTTGGCCAATCCCACTTTCTAGATGACCTAAGTCCACTCCTGTGGACCGAAGCTGCCCAGAGCTGACCGTGAGACAGCTAGTTAGCTAGTTATTCGTGCATTCCAAAATGAAAACACAGAACTTCCTTCAGGCTGGATGTCTTGGAAAGGAGAGAAGACCGTCTCTTCCCTTTCTTGGCAGACCCCAGGGACCACCACGCACGCTGCTTTTACAAAGAGTCCCGCACAAAACTCCGTGTCACCTGAGACTGCTTCCCTTGTTCCGGAGTGCCTGGTTAACCGGACCCAGCCAGCGCAGGACAGCCAGACTGCTGAACCTGCAGGTCTGTGCCCAGCGGAAGAGGAGGGCCCGTGCATGCAGACGGGCAGACCAGGATCTGGGACTTCACTGGGCAGCAAGGTGTCTGGTATTAAAAATGCTCCAAAAAAAGAAGAGAAAAATGGTTCAAATAAAGGTGGCCTAAAGTAACACTGCAGAAGCCCACAGACTTACCGGCAAGACTAATACCACCCAGTGCACATATTTACCCAAACCAACAAAGCCCTAATCTCTTCTTCAGAGGCAGCACAGAGCCACAGCCTCCTGACGGCACCCCTTGCCTTGGACCCCACATTCCAGAAGGGGACATATGACCTTTAGCCTCCCACGGATGGGGAGCAACTGCAGTCCCATCTGTTCCTGGAAAACCAGCGTTCTTCAGCTTTCTCCATCCCGGAGATGTATTTCCTGGACACATCCGCTTTGTACAGCAAAACAGGCCTCAAAACAAGAACTGATCGCCAAGTTACGGGGTTATGTCTGAGACGTGGGCACGTCCTAGGACAAAGCATGACGTGACACACGCACTATACACGCATGAACACGCCCACACATATGCACATACACCACACGCACGGACAGATGTGAGTACATGATTTTTGAAAGAACCTGCTCGGAGCAATGAGTTCCCCACAAAGACCAGCGATGGTGGGTCTCACTCGAGCATGTTTGGGAGACGTGGTAGAGCAGTCTGACCCTTCCCACACCTGCTTGTGTGAGCCGTGGCCAGCCTCCTCGGGGGCCAAGCTCGTAAAGAAAGAGGTCACACACAGGGGGTAGGCTCGAGAGGAGACCCCACTGGGACCTCAGAGAAGGGACATCTTCTTATCAGGAACACCTCGATCAATTTTACATGAATTTTCCCCTTTAAAACGTCACAGCTGAATGGATGTGTTGGAAATGAAGGCGAACGTGTCTTTCTCCAGGAGAGAGAGGCGGTGGAGGGTGGGGGCAGCAGAGGGAACGTGCGTGGAGTCAGGTGTTCGGTTCTCTGCTTGGAAATCTCAGCCTCTCCCGTCTGGCTCGCCCCCCTGGCCTCCAGGCACGGGCTGTGCCCCCACCGACGCAGGCTCCGCCGACCTGGGGCAGACCCTACTTCCAGCATGCTCTTTCTTTCCTGTTTCGTAACCACCTCCCCTGCTTACCTCTTCACTGTCTCCACCGAGGGAGGAGACAAGCAGACAATTCTCAGAATGTCCAGCCTCTCGACTGTCGTCAGATTAAAAACGCTGCTCAGAACTAAAATGTCCCAGCACCCACGACCGGCCCCATTCTTGGCATGCTTAACTTTGGAGGCTGCAGTCATGACCCCGTATGAGTCAATGGTGTTTCTTCTCAGCCAAGGGACATCCCGGTCCACTGAAGAGTTTCTAGGTAGGAAGCCAGGGCTCAGAGTCTCCACGGAAAGGCCACATGGGAAGGCAGCCTCAGTGCTGATGACTCCTCTGTCCTCATCTACTTAGGCGGTTCGTCAGTCACCCACAGGTGACCACGCTCTCCCCTTGACAACGGACTGGCCCTCCTGGGATGCTGGATCTAACACAGACGGACCAGCGGCCTTCGCTCAGTATCTTCACCGGCAGACGGGACGGGACGGCACCAATGTTGCTCTAATAATGTGCCCTTTGAGTGAGGCCACTGATCATTCACAAACTGTCATCAAGCAATGTCATACAGCAATCCGAAAAACCACAGCCAAGGAGCTCACGGGAGCCACGTGCAGCAGAACAGCGTGTCCGACGGCAGAGGAGCTCGCGAAGTGGTAACTTTAAAATCCTCCCCGCGGTCTAGTTTTGTTTTCCAGTAGGAGACACTAGAAGGCTTGAAATGCACGCATCCTGTCGGAGGCTCCAGGGCAAGTCCCTGAAACAGCAGCATGTGTCTCATGAGCCAGCACCAAGGATCGTTCTAGATTCAAAGACAGGAAAGTCACTGTGGACTTTGGAACAGGGCCCCGGTAACTCCGCAGAGCTGGGTCCTGATGGACGGGGCAGCACCAGAAACACTCTGGACACCTGAGTGGCTCCCACCTGGGAGGCACCACTTCTCGGGAGCTGCACTTGGTTCCTTTTCTCCCGAGGTCCAGGGGCTCGCTCTCACCTTAAGCTTCCGTGCAAACTAATGCTTGGAGGGACGTCCCACTGCCGTCTGCCACCTCAACCTTGAAACATGATGGAGAGACGCAAAAATGAACCAGTCCCCAAGAAACACATCCTCAGGCTCTGGCCAACAGAGCACCCACAACACAGGGACTGTCGGTCGCTGCTCGCTTCCTGCCCAGTTGTGTTGGCACCATAGCGGCCACAGGAACAGTCCTGCAAGGCTCACGCCGTGCAGCTTCAGCTCTGTCTTCACAATGATGGTGTGGGCCACACGCTTCAAGCCTCATCAGAGCCCAGTCTTACCTCGTTCCAGGAGATTCTGCCAAAACTCTAGCTGGAGGGAATTTTTAGCAAATAGGTGAGTTGGGCTGCTAACCGTTGCCCAACAGATCGGCCTCGGTCCACTTGTAGGGACTTGTCCAGCTCACCAGAGAAGCCGGTGTGTCCCAGCTCAGGGAATTTGTGTTCAGGATGGGTCAGTTCCCTCCCTCCACTCCCTCCAGCACCATCATCACCACCATTGTTGTCTCTGGGATTTGGGTGACCTGGAATCCAATTCTCCCTGAACTGACCTCTATCAAAGCCCCCTTTCCACCCGAAGATTTCCGACTTCTCTTTTATATACCGTTACAGGCCACAATCACAGAAGCTGCTGTCAGCAGAGGCCCCGACACGTGTCTCTGAAGCCTGTCCCACCCAGGTATGCGCACACAGATGCCACAGGCTGCACGCTAGAGGCCCGGCTTTAAGTGAGGGCAGACCAGTTAGGGTCCCAGAGGCATCTGCTTTCTAGGCATGAATATAAATTATCTGCTCCTATTTCCAACAAGTTGGATGGGTGCTCGCCACCCCTCTCTCAAGCATATGAGGACACACAGTGGCCGTCTACGTCAGAGACTCACCAGCTGACCAACCCAGACCACCAGTGGTGAAAAGCGAACAAATATGTCAGCCTTGCTTCCGGGAAAGAACTGTTCCACATCGGTAAGGAACACTAGAATGGAAACAATTTTCCTGGCACGTAGATTCCAAGTGCAAAAGGACCGCTTGAGGCACGTCTTGAGCACATGTCGTGTTTCTCGGTGAACACTGCTGGCGGCCCCGCAATGGGAGGCAGTGAACCAAGAAGGGTCCGCCCGAGGGCTCTGGGCTCCTGCCAACTAACGTGTAGCACCTTCCCTTAAAATGTTCTCAGAAAACACGGACTCCCCTCGGTGAGAAGCCTGGGTTCCAGAATATAAAGCATGACCCTTGCACAAGAACCCACGTGACAGATTTGTCCTGAGAGAAGTGCGTGTCTGCCAAAGAATGGGCGTGTCCCTGCCTTTCAGACCACGTGTCATTTACCTAACGCTTTGACCCACCTCCCACGGGAGGGCTGACACACGGCGATCTACCCTTCCCTGTTATGTGGGTCGTCAATGAAGTGGTTCTGCCTGTCTCTTGTGGCTTCCCTCGTGTGGCCTCGGTCAGCTGATGGCCATGCTGCAGGGTCCATGGTGACCTCCCTCCCACATCCAGAAGGTCATGCTGGCTTTCAGCTGCAGAGCCTCTGAAACGACTTAAAAGCATAAAGTTGAACAGAAGGAAAAACGGCTGAGTACTGCTTCAGCAAAGCTCGATTTCAAAGTACGCTCTTCCTCTCCTCCTCATTCCTCCTCTCTTCCCTTCTTAGCCCATTGTTTCAGGAGCCCAGGACCACCCTGAAAATAACCGAGGAGGCTGGTGGCGCACACACAGCTCCTGCGGACGCCGGCCCGATCCTGTGTTTCCCTAGGAAGCCCCCAGACCCTTCCTCTGCCCGGCAAAGCAGTAAGGTATCATTTCTCTTTATCCCGAACTCTGTCTTCAGGGAACATTGCGGCTTGCAGCACGGAGGTCGCTTTCCAATGACACCTTGTCTGTCTACACTTAGCTCTCAACCACCACAGGCCAGACGGTGCTCCTCCAGGTGCAAGAGGGCACAGGAGGCTGGACCCCAGAGCTCACACAATGTCACTTCTGCACATTCCGTGAGCCAAAGCCAGCCACGGCCAGCAAGGACTCACAGGGGAGGGAGGACTCTATCTCTATGGGAAGCAGGACAGTATCACCCTGCAAAGGATAACAACCATGCAAAGAGGTCAACGAGACTGGCATTCATTCCCTGTTGCCTTGCAGCCAGAAAAGTGGGGATAAATAGGCTCTTGGTCCCCATAATTCCCCTACCCATGGTTCCTGCAGGAGACTTCTTAGAAGGAAATGTAGGCAAAGCAAAGGATCAATGAATGATCACAGCCTAGAACTGGCTTTCCTGCTGCTCTGGGAACCTTCAGACTGCCATGCAAGCGCCTGAGCCAGGCTGCAAGATGCTAAGGGGCAGCGGCCCCATTGCCCTATCATGCCTGCAGACAGCCCGCCAACGCTGGCTCACAGAGCCCCTGGCCAAGTGCCCGGATCAGAAAGGCCACCAGCATCCCACAGAGCCGTTGGTTAAATACACAGTCGTTGTTCTGAGCCACAGATCTGGGGTCTGCTGTGTGGTGGCAGTTTTCCCTGGGCACAAGGGCCTCCCCTCATTGCAAATACTTGCCTTGGTGCAGTTGTCCATGCTGCACGTGGCGGGGGCTGCTGTCGTAAAGCAGGAGCGTGGGTCTCATGACCTGCTCTGCAGCGGCCTATGCTCGCCGTCTGCCGGGGGGCTGCCTCGTCACCAGAGCGTTGCCAGGCTCCAGCTCTGGCGGCTCCCCCTGCATCAGAGTGCTTGGCCTTAGCGTCCTCCTTTCTTAGGAGACATCCTAGAAAAGCTCTAAATAACACTGAAGTTAACTGACCCATGACCCAGCGTGGGGTCTTGCCTTTGTCACAACCTCTGCTCTGGCGGACACGTGGGGAGAAAGGAGACACTCAACAGAAAGGAGCGGCGGCTTCCAGAATCCTGCGGTGCCAGCACCTGCTGTCACAGCATTGGCGATGCAGATCAGTGTCCCCGGCACACGGGACGCAGGGGACAGCCCTCAAGGACAGAGTCCCGCATGTCCCCACCTGGCTGGGGATGTGTCAGGTGGGCAGACAGCTTGTGTCTGTCCCAGCCCTCTCCTTTCCCGTTCAGACCCTGGCGAGGGCTTCCGCTCTGGCCTGCCCCAGTGGCCCAGGGTCTCTGGCACACGTGTTTGTCCTACCATCGGAGGCTGCACGTGGCTCCCCGCGCATGGCCTTCTGCTGTGAAAGGACCCGTTATTCAGCAACGTGCCTGCCCGCCTGTCACCCCCCAGGCTGTGCGAGGCCCTTCTCCCCAATCCCACACTGCAGGCAAGGGAGGCAGGAGGAACCAGTGGACTTTTCTTTCTGAAACAGGAGGGGAGGTGCTTCTGGCTGGTGTCACAGCAAGAGCTGGAGGCCGCCCGTGGGCCTGGGGACTGCAGGGCGCCAACCCATCACCAGGTGTTACCAGCCCCCTCCCAGAGAGTCCCTCTCTCTGCAAACAGCCCACGGCCTCCACCCACAGGGCCTCCTGGTGCACGTGGCTCTCAAGGTCGTAGAAACAAAAAGCAAGAGGGTACTCTTTTCAGATCACCACCCTCACGAAGCTCTCGGAGGAGCCGAGATGGAGGAGAAGCATTGCCTTTCCCTCCTAAGACACCGGATAACCTCTACGAGGAGGACGTCATTTCACTGGTAAACCAAAGGAGAACCCGAGGGAGAGGCCAGCCTTCTGGCCGGATGTCAATGGCACAGCTGATATGAAGGACCTACTTGGTCGACAGGAAACAATCAGCAATTTGGTTTTAGTTCCTGAAACGCTTCTGATCCCGAAGACCTGTCTGCCTGCACATCATTAACTCAGCCATCGGCCCAGAAACGCGCTCTCAGATCACGGTCTCACGTCCCACCTTCCATGCCTCCTTCTCCATCACAGCAGCCTCAGCCCTCGGGGTTTCACTCTCCACTCCCTCCCCACCGCCGCCCTGCCCGTGCTCTCTCCTCTACCGCGCAGTCCCAACCACTGAGAAGGGGCGCATCAGGCCCACACGCCCTGCAGCCTGGTGCTGCCATCCTGAGCCGGCCCAGGAACCACTTCTCACAGACACCTCTGCGTCCCCATGTGGACAGCTCACCACCACTCTCCCCCCGTCACGGTGTCCCAGGGCCCTCATTTGGGTCCAAACCCCAACTCACCATAGGAGCAATCTGCTCTACTTTTCTATCATGTGAATGTACGTGTGTCCACGCACACACACGGACACACGCGCACACGCGCGCGCACACACACACACACACTTCCATACGTCTGGTCCTCCCAGGAAGCTGCCTGTGCTCCGGTCAGGGTCTGAGTGTCCCCTGCTGTCCTGGTCCAACAGTGCCTGATCCCACTGCCCTGCTCAGGCACTGCTATAGTCTGACTGAGTTCCAAACGCTGCACCCCGGTGGGGAGACGCGTGACCACACACATCACAGAGCATCACGGCTGCGCTTCCTGGCGCACAGACAGTAGTGGGATGCGGAGACAGAGTTCAGCTGCACCCGGCGCGCAGTCCGAAGCAATGTGTAGGCAGGTGGAGGCAAAGGTGTGGAAAGCTGGGGTAGCAGGTGGACAAGGGCTGACAGGGGGAGCCACGAGAGAGAGGCGGCAAGAGTCATGCCTCCACGACATGCCTTCTGCTGTCCGCCGTGTCACGGCCCCTGACAACTGCCTTCGAGGATGCCCTTCCCAATGTACCCTGACCCAAGTAGGGGAGCCCACGGTCGAGGACGCTGGCTTCTGCTTTACTGGCCCACGCTCACAGGCATGTCCGCTCCAGCCAAGGGCCCAAGTCTGTACAAGGAGCCTGTCTGGCCACAAACATACAGCACTACTAACGCTTCAAAATAGGCCCTCGTGTCACTCCTGCTCAGTGTGTCCCAGAGATCAATGACAAGGAATGCAGGCCCTGCCCTTCCTTTAGACATGCCGAGGCCAGGGCCAAAGTGGGGTCTGGACCCCAACACTATTTACGCCACAGTCAGTTCTGGCAGCTTATGGGAAATAGATGCAAGTTAGAATATGGATATAAACAGAAAACAGGAAACAAACGAAGGGCCTGGCTGCTCAGAGTGAGACAGGATCGGGCGGCACGCGTGGCACGTGGGGCAGCCCACACCATGCCCCAGGCTCGGCACGGACCCCAGCACCCAAGCGGCTGCTTCCGCGGGATGGACTGCCCAGTAAGGAATGCTCACCCATGACCCAGGCCTAATGTGTTCACAGCGTTGGGGGGGGAGGGTGTGGTCTGAGGGAGAACTATTTAGGATAAGCCCCAGAGGGAATATAAGGGTTAGACAGTCAGAGGGGGAGTCGAGGGTCAGGTGGGAACAGGATCCCAGTGGGGCGGAGCTTGGTGAGGGCAGGAAGAAAGGGGATCCAAAGAAGCTTGGGGGTCCTGGAGTGTGGGGTCAGCAGCTGAGAGCAAGGCCGGCAAACCAAGGAGAAGACAGGTCTGCTCCAGGAAGAGAAGGAAAGAAAACTTTGATGGAAGGGTGGGGCTGTCCTCTCAACAGCAGCCCACCGGGATATTTAACTGCAGGTGATACTTGGTTCATCTCGTTTGGGGGCCACTACAAATAACACAGAATACTCTGCACACTTATCCTGGCTAATGTGCAAGTGAGGCATAGGTCGATTTCTGGCGGGAGGAATACTAGGTCAAAGGGTACGTGAACTTACGGCTGAAAAGAGAATGACAAGTGATTCCCCCCGAAACTCATGGCAATTTATATTCTTGTCAACTGTGTATGAGAGTTTCCACTTTCTACACCTGTCACCAGCACTGGGGACACCCAGTCTTGTTTTGTCAATCTGTTAAGAAATTATAGCTCATTGTTGTTTTGGTTTGTTTCTCTTTAATCATGAATGAGGGTAAACGTTTTATACGTTTACAGTTGACTCACATCCCCGTCTCTGCAAACTGCCTGCTCAGAGCTCTGCCATATTTCAACTGCCTTGTAGTGTTTTTCACATTCATTTGTAGGAGATCTCCGCAGTTGAAAGGTTGGATCTTTGCCAGTCCTCTGTTCTTGCAACTTTTCTTATAGTACCTTTTTTTAAGTTTATTTATTTATTTTGAGAGAGAGAGAGAGAGAGAGAGAGAGAGAATGAGTGCAAGTGGGGGAGGAGCAGAGAGAGAGAGAGGAGAGAAAGAGAATCCCAAGCAGGCTCTGCACCACCAGACGCACGAACCTGAGCCGAAGTTGGATACTTAACCGACTGAGCCACACAGGCACCCCTCTACCACCTTTTCCTAGTCAAAATTTTTTAAGTTTTATATCATCAAATATACTACTCTTTCCATTTATGGCTTCTTAGTTTTATATCACAGTTAAAAAGGGCTCCCATGGGGCACCTGCATGGCTCAATAGGTTAAGCGCCCGACTCTTGATTTTGGCTCAGGTCACGATCACACGGTTCGTGGGATCGAGCCCTGCATCAGGCTCTGTACTGACAGAGCAGAGCCTGCTTGGGATTGTCTCTCCCTCACCCTCTCCCTGTCCATCTCCCACTCACACACACCCTCTCAAAAATAAATGAATACACATTAAAAAGGGGGCTCCTACAATAGAAATCAAACTCATCCACGCTTTCTACCACAACCTTTTCATATTACTTTTGTTTAAATTATTGATCCATTTGAAATTCATTTTTGCTTACAAAAATAAGAACTCAAATACTATTCCCCAAAACAATTACAACACAATTTATTGAACAATTTATCTTCTTCCTGTCGATTTAAAAACCCATCTTTGTCATATTCAAATTCCATATGTATTTGCGTCTATTTCTGGATTTTGCTCTGTTTTACTTACGACGCTATGAAGCATAGCACTTAACTTGAGAACTTTCAATATTTATCTATAACCTGGAATACTTTTAACAGCACTGAAATTATTCATTTCTTGAAGACTTGAAATAATTTACCTGTAAAACCAACTGGCCTGGTTCTTCAAGACTTGGTGGGTGTGGTGGGAATAGGGTGAATCTAATCAAGGTGCTGCAGTACCCGTGTTCTGCTATTGTCTCTGATCAGATTTTATAAATTTGTGTCTTTAAAAAGAATTTACTTTGTTCAGAATTTTTAAATGTATTTGCATGCTTTTACAAAGTACTCACTTAGAATTATCTTTTAGATTATCACTACGCTATTTGAGGCACCTGGGTGGCTCAGACGGTTGAGCATCTGACTCTTGATTTTGGCTCAAGTCATGATCCCAGGGTCATGGGATCAAGGCCTGCATCAGCCTCTGCGCTGAGAGTGGAGTCTGCTTAAGATTCTCTCTACCCCCCTCTGCCACTCTCCCCCCTCACACTCTCTCTCTAAATAAAATATACATATCGTCACACTACATTTTTAATATCTTTTTGCAACGGATTTTGTGTATTTGTGTTCTCTCTCTTGCTTCTTGGTTAGGCTAGCTGGTAGTCTGTTTTCTCCTAAAGAACTGGCTCCTAACATTCTTCCTCAGCTGAACTGACTCTCCATATGTAATCCGTGACTTTCCACTGTTTCTTTACCATTTAATTCTCGAGCTTTGCCCAAGTGTGTCTTGCTCTTTTTCCAACTTCTTGACTCGCATGCTTTGCTCATTCACCCCGAACTTTCGGTCTCAGGTAACACGGGGACAAGTCTTGACGGCTGAGCGGCACCACGTGCTCTCTCGGTCGTTACCTCCTCATCGTGGCCAGAAGAGCCCAGATGCTCACCGGGGGTTCGGTGGTGACCAGTGCTGGCTGGTGAGAAGAGGGGTGGTCTACCGGGGTGGAAACTCGTTTTCTTTCCTATAAAACAAAAAGCCCTCCGGGAAAATTCCTTTGTCTCTGTCCTTCCTCAGTCATCACAAATGCGGTGCCTGAACACCACAGACATCTTGGGGTCATTAGGTAACAAGAACAAGGATGAAAAAAAGCGTGAAGAAAAGTCAACGCGCTAAGGACCACAGAACTCGGGCGAAGAAGTCCGGGTCCCGGCTGACATCGCTGGGCCCGGCCTCAGCAGGTGTCTACATCCAGCGTCCCTGTGGGGGGGACAACTGCTTCACTCACTGTTGGACTGTCTCGCTCTCAGCCGAAAGCATCCCCACCCATGAGGTCAGGCAGGCAAAAGGGCTGGGGCCCTTCCTCTGAGCCCTGCTTTAGCCAAAGCCCATCAGTTAAGGTAACGTACTTTCTACCAGGGCTACTTGCAGCTAGAGCTGGGCTCCCTAGAGCTGTTCCCGAGGGAGGTCACTGCGCAGGTGCAGCAGCAGCTCGTCTACCGCAGGAGGGCAGCCGTCCGTCTTCCACAAAGTGTGTCAGGAACCGTTTCTGAGTTCTTTCTCACTTGACGTTCTTCCCGTGACTCTGCCACATGTCCAGGCTCCACGTCTTCTCCAGTCTCTGCCTGGAAGCCCATTCCCACAACTCCGCTAAAGGACCTCAGCCTCAGACTCTCCAGAGATGGCTGCCCGGCTGTCCCCGTGTGTCCCCTTCGGCCCCTCTTCTGCATGCAGGCTACTTCTCTGCACAAGAACCCCTAGGGAAGGCTGCCCTTAGGTGTTCTGTTCCCTGAAGCGGGGCTCCTTCCTGTCCAGTTCTCACAGAAGAACTTTTATTTCTCCCGTGCTCTACGTTTTGACCTAATTTCTATCTGCGCTGCAGAAACATCTGTTTGCCATCCTACTGCTTTGTGCCCCCACATCTTCACCCACAGGGAACCCCCTGGGTGGTCACTCATGTAAGACTGTCTGTGTCCTGCTTCGGAGAGCATGAGGAGTGACCCAGATGGACTCCGCTGCTGGGGGATCGGCCGTCTCCTCTGGGACCACCCACGGACTTCCCTTACTCTCACTTATCTGTCTGTTCTGGCCTGCTTGTTATGCACACCGTCGAACTTCAGGGAGATGCTCTGAGACGTGGTCTCACGCCCCATCTCAAACCAGAAGCCACAGCCACCATGGCTCTTCCACGAGCGGGTGCCGACAGACCTGTGTCGAGCATCCTGTCTGACATCACAGTCCGGTGAAGGTGGTGCTGAGTGAGTGAAAGTCAAGTAAACAGTTCTAACAGGTAAGCAGGACACGGCCGGATCAGGAGACCCCAGGAAGCCTCCGGGCAGCAGCACCGCACACACTCCCAGATGCCTCTGTCTTCTAATGCAGAGCACAGTTCCATCAGTCCTGAACTTCAGTCAGGTGGATGCAGAGCTTCCAGAGAAGCTTCTAGAAGTAGAGGACTACTCAAGGCGGATGCTCTGAGAGCATAAATAGGTGACAAGAGCACCAGCTGACATGCTGCAGAGGCAGGTGGGGAGGAAATGCAGGGAAGCAGAGCGGTCTGCTCAGACGAGCCGTGTGCGACCCCCTCTGTCAGCTCTTGCAGCCCACCCCCGCCCGTGCCACGGGAAAGGGGAGTGATGTCATGACGCCCCCTCACAGACACGAGGTAGAGCCTAAGGGGGCCTCTGTATCGTCTGCATAAGACTGTCGTCACCAAGGGCAAGGATATCCCCCTGGGAAGCTGAAGAAGTACATTTCTGTTGCCTTGAGAGTTGCACAATGTGAAATGCTCCATGGCTTGGAAAAGGCCACTCAAAAGCATCTGCTAAGAGGAGTCCCAAGAAGAGTAGTGACCCTTTCCTGTGGCCCCACGGCCTCCCAGGTTGGGATGAGGGTGATGTAGCCCATGAACCTTCACCAGGGAGCAGACACAGCTGCATTTGTGCGTGCACGTATTTGTGTGTTCGTGTGTGCATTTGCCTGTTATATGCACGTACACCTGTGTGAGCGTGTGTGTGTGTGTTGCCTACATGAGTGTGCATGTGCACTGTGTCCGTAAACGTGTGCATTTGTGTGTCATATGCATGCTGTGTGTGCTTGCGTCTGCACGTGTGTGTGCACAGCTGTGTCTGTGCATGTATGTGACTGCATGTAAGCATTTGTGCATGTTCATGGTGTCTCCGTGTGTGTGGGCATACACATGTGTGTGCACTGTGTGCATGTGTGCATTCGTGTGTCATATGCATATTGTCTGTGTGTGCACAGCTATGTCTGTTCACGTGTGTGAGTGCATGTAAGCATGTGTGCACTTGTGTGTGCATGTTCATGTTGTCTCCATGCAGGTGGGTATACACGTGTGTGTCCCTGTGTCTGCATGTGCATGTGCGTATACATTTGCGTGTGGATGCACGTGCATACGCACACATGCGCAGGAGATGATGACCTGCACGTGAGATTCAGAATGTCTACGTGCCTACCAGACAAACGCCTGCTCGTCTATCCATGGGGCTAGCAGGCACGTATCAGTGCAGTCACCAGATGCTCTAAAACACAGCAAAGTGAGGCAAATTATCAGTGCTGAGGACCCTTGAGCACGGATGCTGCCGTGAGCTGCCTTTCCCTACTTGCTGCTGGCCTGACTGAGGGTTTCCTATCAGTTCCTGCAAGACTGCTTTCTCAGCACACATCTCAAATTTATTAAGTAATTCCATGGGGAAATAAGGCTTTTATACAGGGCTTTGCTTTATAAATAATTTGTCAGTAATGTATAGTAGTGCATACATTCATAAATCATGGCTAACAGAAGCCATGAATTCCGGCAGGATACAACTTTTCCTGAAGACCCAGAAAAACAGTCTATCTGAATAAGGCCCAGGGGGCTATAAAATCAAAGTGCACGTTCCCACACTCTCCAAACAGAAACCGTCATCGCGTTCTCTCTTACAGACATTCCAATTCTCATAATAAGGCAGAAACCCTTGCACACCTCACACACACACACACACACACACGTGCAAAGTAGCTATGTCGCTAGCACTTCAGGGGGTCGATCACAGCAAGGCTGCCTTGACTCAGGACAGTGTCCGTAGGAAAGCCCGGGCGCTGCCACTGAACACCCCCACGGAAAGTGGCACTGGTAGGTGTGGTTTATCCTCCTGAACTTGGAGAAAAGACTCGTCTGGAAAACCCACAAACCTGAACCAGGACTGAAAGCCCATCAGCAGGGAACAGGAAGGCCAAGGACACCCACTGTCGCCTCCTGTGAGACATGGATGGACCGCGGAGCCAGAGGGCAGCAGACAGAGCACGACGTGGACAACCCGCAACCTGGGGTCAGCTCAGCAGCCAGTGCCCCCGCCGTGAAGGACAGGGACGGCCAGAGCCCCACCGTGAGAGACCGGGATGGGGACGGCCAGTGCCCCTGCCGTGAGGGACCGGGACAGGACGGCCAGTGAGAAGTGCTATTCTAACGGGAGCCATTGGCTTAGAAGCCAAGTAGCCAGCAGCCTGACTGAGACTGCTCACGTGTCTGTTCGTCGCTGACACCTCGGCCTCTTTCCCAGTGGCCCAGGGGACGCAGGCCAAGGCTCACAGCCATGCCCGTGGACACGCAGGTGGGCGGGGCAGGGCAGGGAGTGACAGGAGAGGCGGGGGTCAGCAAGAGGCAGAGAGCAGGCTGGCGGGCAGAAGAGGCCTCCCAGGAGGGCACCAAGCACAGAGGAGTCCCCGGGACCGAGACGACACAGTGCCTGGAGACGCGTAACAGTACGTGGGATCGTGAGGGACCCTCTTCCTTCCCCAGTACTCTGTGGTGTGGTCCCTGCGGGAAGTCTGCACGAATTCCAGGAGCTCTGAGCTGAGACTGATGAGGCTGCAGTAGGGGTGTGGAGGACAGGCACTGAGGTGCAAGGTCACTGAGGTAGGGTCACTGAGGTGGAGGGTGACTGAGGCACAGGGGACACTGAGGCACGGGGGTCCCTGAGGCATGGGAGACGCTGAGGCCCAGGGGGCACACTCACACGTATGCACATGCATGTACACAGTCGTGTACACATGCTAAGATAGTCACATACACACACGTACACATGCGCACACATGTACATACACACACTTGTGTGTGCACAGCTGTCCTCCCCCACCCCTCCTGCTGCTCTGTGGCTGAGGAGAGACGGTCAGGCCTCTCTCTGGGCGGCGGGACAGGCCCGTCAGCCACGGGTGGTGCATGTGCCCCTCGCTGCGGAGCTGAGTGGCGGCGGCCACCCCCCTCCTCGCAGTTGCTGTCATGATGGACCCTTGCTCCCCAACAGAATGGCTTCTTCCCACCCTGCGCCGCCCAGGTGCGGAGGTCCCCTCCATTCCGGTAGCCTCCGTCCACCGTCACTGTCGGTGCCTCTCCCCGAGGCCACCAGAGCCCGGCGGGGCCCAGCCGCGCGCAGCTCCCAGGACCCGGCCCTCTGTGGTGCTGACGTGGTCTGTGCGCGGGCTCCGGGCCACCTTCCCTCCACCGGGTCTCACCAGGCGCCGCATCTCAGGAAGCCAAGCGGGTGCCCTGCTCCGAGCGTTTGCCAGCGAGGCGCCCTGGGGTCCCACGGGGGGCGGGGCAAACCGCAGCCCCTCAGCGGACGAACACCCCTGCCTCGCCCAGCTGCAAAGACACACGGGAATGTGACTGGGAGGCTGAAGGACAGCTGGCCCAGACGCCGGCGCGTCACGAGCACGTCTGCCTTCCCGTACGAGGTGGACGGTGGCCGACGGCCCGTGTCTGCGGACTCCCTGGCAACTACATTCCTTCCTCACATTCGGGCTGAGCCACCCCAACCACTCTCCAGTTGTGTCCTCTCGCTCCCTCACCGGGGCAGGGCTGCTCGAAGGAGGTCTCGCGGTCAGGTGGACGTCTCCCACGCCGGGGCCAATTCCACAGCCCCTTAGTCAACGGCCATGCCGCCATATAGATCGGGGGATACCTCCTAAGCATATCACGCTAGCGGTGAAACGCTCTGACTCTGCAGAGGACATAAGACATGAGGCACCCCGACCTCCAGAGCTGACGCGTTCTCGGCGCATTCTGTTCACGTTCGCTCTTCAGAGTCAGGTCACATCAGAGGTGCGTTCACACACCGGGCACTTACACACGCCGTGGGCCACAAGGTCCTCAAAATGTGACGCCGGCACGTCGTGGCTCCGAGGCCCCCCCCCCCCATACCGCAGACAATTCGGACGGCACAGGGCGGGCACGGCGGGTCCTGGGTAGCCCTGTCTGCCCCTCTACTCCCTCTGCCGGGCCACCGTCTGCACACGAGCTTGCTTTGGCCAGGGTCCCTCATCCTCGGGGGCCTCCCTCCCCCGCAGTGGGGCAGGGGGCCCCAGTGTTCTCCACACGCCCTCACAGGTGCTCCTGGAGCCGGGGCCCTGGCAGCTGCTGGTCAAGTGGAGGCGCGAGCGTCGCCCACAAGAGCCGCACGTGGCGCGGGCGCCGGCGGAGCGGGTAGACGAAGGAGCAAGCGGAGGAGGACGGGACATGTCTCTGAAAGGCTCTGGCAGGGGCCCGCTCCCCCACGAACAGGGGTCGGGTGCAGACCGCCTCCAGTCCCCCATATGGAACGCGGAACCAGAGTCCCCACTGTGGGGTGCGTTCGCCCCGTTTCTCTCTGCAGAGGGCAGATTCAGGGGCGCTAGCATGGGCAGAGGCCCCCACCCAACCCGCCCGCGGGGCTGAGCACAGACGGTCCACAGCCTGCCTTTCTGTTGAGGAAGCGCACTCTCCCAGAGGAGAGGCCTGGCCTTCTGTGAATGCGCATCTTCGGTGTGTATGACCTGTCACTGGGATGCTGAGGACACGCCCCATGGTTCCTCTCGCACTGTCTCCAGGCACTTCCATGACCTCCCAGGACCCCAACGCCCCGTCTCCAGGACCCACCTGGGACCTCAGAATAGCAACCGGGAGGGAGAAACCAGGAGAGAGGGGGGTTTCCCTGCTCCTCCCCCCTCGGTGGGTTCTGAGGACGAGGGACGAGCCACCTCACTCTGACTTGGTGTGAGCGCACGCAGCTGGTTAAATTCAGAGCCCTGGCAGGGAGCACCGGCGTCTGTCCGGCTGCCAGCCAGGTCCGGGCTCAAATCCAAGCTCTGCCATCGTCAGCCTCAACAAGCACCCAGCCACACCGCCTTCGAAGGTGGGAGAAGCCCCAGAGGCTTGGTGGCCTCCTCCAGGCGTCTCCAAACGACCCAAGCCATGGTGTCACAAATGCCCCGACTGCCAGCAGGGAAGGGCGGATGTCCCCTGAGCTCCCCGGGTGTGTCTCCAGAGCGTGAACGAGACGGGCTCCCTGGTCGGCACGGTCCAGCTGCTACCTCCTGTCTCTGCAGGACACGCTAGCCCCGCTGCTCAGCCGGACACAGTCCTGGTGGGAGACAGTGGAAAGCTTGCCCCCCGACACACAGGCTCTGAGGCGGGGACCGTGTGCTTCCTCTCGTGACCAGGCAGCAGGCTCGTGTGCGGGGCCGGGGCCGGGGTCAGCCCGTGCTCCCACGGGACACACGCCGTGGCGGTAGCATCGGGGCTCCAGGCGGGCCTCTCAGCACCCTGGGAGAGGCCAGGTCACACAGCCAGGTGGACGGCAGGCCCCGGACGGCCGGGCCAGGCAGCGCCATGCAGGACCTCACCTCTGGGTGTCACGGGGGGGCGACCAGCAGGGCAGTGCTGCTCCCCAGTCCCCTTGGGGACAGTCCGCTGTCCCTGAGCCTGAGCCTGGATGCCATGTGAAGAGCGGCCCTCCAGCCTGCCCACTACCCCTCAACATTCCCCACCACGCAGAGAGAAGGTGAGCAAGCCAGACCCTGGGGCAAGAGGAGCAAAGAAACCGGAAAGAGCCAGAACATTCTGTCGGCCACCCCTGGAGGACAGCAGGGCACAGATAGTACCCCTCACCAGATGCCCAGGTGGCACCTGGCAAAAGGAAGCCATGGGTTAAGGACTGAGCAGTGCCTAACTCAGCCCCACAAAGGAAAGGTTTTGAAGGAGGGGCCTCAGCACATGAGGCCCCAGGAGTGGGCGGTCCCAACATTACACCTTCAATCAGAGCGGAGGAAAGGTGGGTTACTTTGAAGACTGAATTCACAGTCGGTTTAAGAGCTCAAACCATCATTGTGTGACACCATTAAAAGATGGGGTTCAGACATGCCAAATGAAAAACAATGCATTCACTGGCCGTATGCAAGGGAAGAGCGGTGACATTATTCAATGTATTTGTTAATCGGGTGCTGACATGGGAGCTGCTGCTTAATGCCCCCGCCGAGCACTGAGCCCACCCTATACCCTCGTGCCCGCTCCCCCTGCATCCGAGACGCGCTGGTATTTTCCATTTTCTTTGCTGTTAAAGGGCAGGGGAGCGGCAGCATAAATGCCTGCCTTACTCTCAAGCTCTGCCTCTAATGACTAATACATTACTTGGCCGCTGCACCTGCTGCCCCTTCCCGACACTTGGGAGGCTCTTCAGGGGAAGAGGGCCGGGCGTGCGCTCCACCAGACACTGCTTCACCAGGAAGGGGCCACGGACAGTCTGGGGCACGGGCAGAGCTCATGCACGGGGTGGTCACTGTAACCAGTGTCCACGGAAGCAGAGGCAACAACTCCAGGCTGCTAGAAACGCTACTGGCACAGTGTGTGCACTCCATCTGGAGTATCGTCAGGTGCCTGACAGGTTGTGCGTCTGTGCTATTTGTGGGCAACGCCCTGGGCCTGCCCAAGGAGCCCTGCATCCCAGGAACCCACCGGGCACTGGCATTCTCCACCTCAGAGCTGTAGGGACTGTGGGGCCTCTCGTGCTGAGAGGGGCTCAGCCTGGGGGTCAGCAGGCCCGTGAGCCGCGGGGCAAGTGCGTGTGGGGATGTGCCTCGGGGCTAGAGCCAAACATCCTAACTGCCCTCTCTGGACAAAGTCTCAATCCCGTGGTCCTTGTCTCTCTCCTCCTTCCGTAATTGAGAAACATTTTTAAATAACTTTAAGCACACCCACTCCTTAGTGCTCAGGATTACGGACAACCCAAAGACACCAAACAAAATCCCAAATCTACACCTGGCTGCGCGAGGTTCCTCCTCTGTCCCTAAGGCCAGGACCTGGAGCATTTCTTCACACAATTAATGGTGCCTCTAATGCAAGAAATATTCTTTCCTGCCCCCTAATATCATCCCCCTGAACTCTGCCCTGTAAGCCACGTGAGATTTGGACAGTGGACTCCACCTGGCCTGTCATCTGAACGCTCACTGGTCACTGCGTGACACACAGGGCCTATGCTGACCCCACAGACTACATTTGGGAACATTTGTGCTATGGTCAGTATGCTCTTCACCGTGTGGGATTCTCGACACAGTAGATCATGGAGGGAGGGCGTTGGCAGCAACCACAGCCCAAGTGTGACGGTGGATTAGAGAGATTCCCAATGGTCCGGGAGCATGTGGGGCCACAGCTGCAAACACACAGAGCTGCACACGGAACAGCCGTGACATTGCTCCTGACAGTGGCTGCCAGACCTGAAAACTGAAGCTTTTCAAAGGTACCTGCTGTGCATCTCCGGTCTATTTCCAGGGAACGTCACAGTAGCCGCCACCCAGCTTTTAGCAACGGACTCTGGAACTGAGGAGTGGCTGAGGGGCATCATCGCTGTCCCCGGTCACCCGCCTTCCCACATCTATTTGATGGTTCTTTGGGTGGAATGCACAGAAGGCCTGTTCTTGGGGACACAGAAGATGGGTGGGGGGCAAGACCTCAGGCCCTGACCTCCAAAAGTGCCCTCGCCTGACAGTTGGCACAAGGCTGAGCCCCACGCAGGTACAAGGGCGGCTACAGCTACGCTTGTCAGTGCATCTTGCACTGATCCTCCTCAGAGCCAATAAAAACTGGGCGGCTGCTGTCCCACATGTGGACCTTCGCCGTGGCGCCCGCTTCAGCTGTCTTCCTTGAGCCCTTCCTGTGTGTGAGAGGTGGGAGCAGGTTGGGGAGGCCCCACCCGCTGAGGACGTGGCGGCAGCGTGGGCTCCCCCAGGCCCCCTTTGGGCACTCAGGTCTGACTTGGGCTCTGTAAGTAACTGCACACGCTCTCGTGCACGTCAGCCAGACGCACACCTTCCTTTCTGGCCTGTCCAGGTCTTCGCCCATTTTTCTTTTTTTTTTCTTTTTTTTTTTAATCTTTATTTCTGAGAGAGAGAGAGACAGAGTGCGAGAGGGGGAGGAACAGACAGAGAGGGAGACACAGAATCTGAAACAGGCTCCAGGCTCTGAGCCGTCGGCACAGAGCCCGACGCGGGGCTCGAACTCACGAACCGCGAGATCGTGACCTGAGCCGATATCTGACACTTACCTGGCTGAGCCACCCAGGTGCCCCCCCCCGCCCCGCCCATTTTTCTGTAGGCTGGCTACCTTTTCTTACTGAATTGTAATTAGCGTATGTTCTAGATACACGTTCTTTATCAGACGTATGTGTGGCCACGTCTTCTCCAGCCTGTAACTTGCCTTGTGTCTATCTCCCTCTCTCTCTCAGTGGCATCTTCTGATGAAAAGAAGTTGTTGACTTTAATATAAAACTCCCTCCTTTATGACAGCACTTTGCCCAAAAATATTCCACCAGCAAGACTGTGATCTGTGAGGCAAACGCTCTGTAACTTTAATTGTAAAGCTATATGACCAAATCCAAATTGGGTTTTTAAGTCCCCGGGATAGGGAGAAAACAGTGAGAGCAGCCAATGCTCTAAGAAGAAACCAGAAAACACTCTGTGTTGAGACTGAAAACAAGCTGTAAAATGTCTGAGAAGCCGTGCAGGATGAGACGCCCTGTTTATCAGCCTTCTCAGGACATCAGAGAAGACAGGAGCCCGCTTCAGAGCCTGGGTCACCTGCTTGAGGTTCTCAAATCGGAAGAGATGAAACACAGTTTGGAGACAGAGGCACACAACGGCCTCTTCTCCTTTTCTGTTTCAGACCCTGATTAGGAAAGCTCAGAGAACAAGAGGTGTGGAGAGGTGGCCTGGGTTTCCCCGAGAAGAGGCTGTGATGGGGCCTCCAGCCCTGCCAACTCTGCCCGGCACCGCGGCCAGCGGTCTCCCACAGCAAGGGCAACCCGCCAGTAGAGAACGAGCACAGGGTGAGATCCTCGGACTCCCAGGACACGGAGCGTGCGAACCAGAGCCAACACAAGAGAAGACGCTGGGCCAGCTTGTAGGAAGGACTCTTGCAGAGCCCCTGGAACGGGAAGGCAGCCCGCAACCACGTGACGGCCGGCACAGATCCTGCAGGCCAGAGGCAGACGGACCAGAGTAAGAAACGACATACAGGTGCTGAGAGGAGAGCTCCATCCCGGATGACCCAGTGTTGGTCAGAGCCGTGCTCCTCAGGGAAACGGATGTTCCTAAGGGACGTGCATCCCCACCCAGCAGGCTCATTGCCAGAGGAAACCGGGTCGCATTACGGCAGTGACGTTGGAAGTTTGGGCCATAATTGGCTGAAGAAGGACAAGAGTTTCCTGGGCCACCTTCTCTCCTGGAGCTCTCAGAAGAAGGACTCCACAAAGTTTACCTTCATGGGCGACAGCAGGCGTGGTGGTTCTGCTCCCATGCATTCCTGTCTGTGTCGTGAGTAGAGCAGAGTCAGCTCTGGACCCCCCGCACATGTGTCTCGAACTCAAGCCTTGGAATTCTCAGACCAAACATGCGTTTGATGTAAATGTGCCTCTTCACACGCTGCACAATTAACACCCAACGACAGTTCGCACGGACAAAGCTAAGCTAGTGCAACTTAACAGTGACGTGGGCAGAATTTACCACGAGAAGCCATGATTGACTGTGCACAACACTTGAGGGGACACAATTCGTCGCGGTCCCTCCTGCTCTGCAGCCATCTCAGGGCGGGGACTCTGTGGCGGGTGGGCACAGCGCCCTGCAGCACAGTCCGGCTTGGTGCTCGGACCTCTCTGGAGACACCACCAGTTTCTGGTTTCTGCAGGCCAAGCTTTACTAAACATTAGCGACTCTCTCAAAGGTCTACTAATTAGGACCTTTTGATTACATGCCCAATGAATTTTTTTGAAATTCTTTAAATGTCACAAAATGGACACGCATCGACTAAATCTGTCACACCCCAAGCACCAGAATGCTCCTTCCAAAAGCATACCTCACGGTCTCAGCGCCACCTGTAACTTTCAGACACAAGCAAGGAGGAGAATGAGGCTGCAAGATAAGTTAGAGCACAAGAACCTTCTACTCGTCTCTCCCCACATGAGCCACTTCTCACTGTCTCCTCTGAGAACAGTTCTGGTGAAAGGTGTGAACTCAATTGTCAACAATGAGCTCTGAGCACCAGCACTGCGCCCCTCTTCACTCGTTAGACGTGTCCCTAAAATGGATTGGAGTTCCGGGGACTTGGAGTCTAGCACCGTCCTTGCTGGTAACTCGCCGGAAGTGCTATGATGCTTACTTTTGGCAGCTTTGATACTGTCCCCTCACGTGACAATTGGTTTGTTTCATATTATTTTCTACAGTCAAGTCTTACGAAAGGATTATTTGACTGATTGCAACATTTGCTGAGAGAGTCCTGGCTGGACGTACGGGAAACTGAGGCAAGCAGGGAAAACTTGCCTCAGGAACTGGCGGGGGGAGCTGAAGAATCTTGGAGAAGAAAGGGAAGGGTCTAGGCTGAAATACATCCCCAGCCCGGGGAAGCGTTCCCCATGAAAACCAGGCACGAGGAACATCGCTGCCTCAGGAATGGGCCTGTCCAGGTCTTTGGGGGTCACTCCTCAGGCCGCCTCTCAGTTTGCGCAAGGCGAACTCCACTTTTTGCAAACTCTGTGGTATCAAGGGTCAAGGGTCAAGAGTGAGAATGGCCGGTATGTTCTTAATAGTTTGGATCACTGTGCAATTCTTTGCTGACTGATTTTGTAAATGGCTTTTGTTGGAAGTAGAGAAGTACCTTGAGTCGGGGAACCATGCATTTTAGACATTGCTTGCCAAAGATACCAAAGATGCTTTGCCCAGAAAACACACAATCTGTGCGTTCCAGGTCAAGATGTGGTTCCCCACTCCAGCTGTGTTCTCGCTCACCCTCCACCAGTACCGGTCCCAACTCAGGGACGTTACAAGCAGTGCACACGTGGTTGACATGGCAACACCACCAGGGAAACCTGAGTCTGGACGCGAGCCGAGTCGACTAAGCATACAAATCTCTGAGTGCGGGAACAAGGGGTGCCAGGCGCGGTGAAATCCCAAATAGCAGCTGGGGCCCCGAGAGCCCTCTACAGGGAGCCACGCCTTCACAGGGCTTCCTTCATGAACAAAGACGGGGATCCAACACACGGCGCCCAGTGCGGTGCTCCCAGATGAAGAGGGGCATGAAGCCAGCGGGGCGGAGGGAGAGCCGGCCAGGAGGAAAGCAGTCACGGTAGCCACGAAGGACACGGCTGCTGCCCATGCCCCCCCCCTGCCATCACCGGCTGGCCCACCCTGAGCGCTGTTCCACAGGGAGCCCTCGCCCAGCCCACCACGTCCCAAAGCTACTCCAGGAAAAGCCCCACAGGTTCGGATGGCAGAGCGACCAGAGTGTGAAGACAGCTACCTGAGGGGGCCTCTTCCCAGCCCACCTCTGCTCTCTGCTCCTCAACCCCTTTCCCTTGCCCTCTGCCCTGCCTCCTGGGGATGCTGGCGGGTCCCCCACGCCGCAGGCCTCACCACTATCTCCACCTGCCTCACGGAGAACAAACCGCGCTCCCTCGTTCACCGCCTCGTTACTGCAGCCTGCAATTTACTTAATTTCACTTAATAATGTAACCGATGTCAGGGTGCCTGGGTGGCTCTGTCGGTTAAGCGGCCGACTTTGGCTCAGGTCATGATCTCGCGGTCCGTGAGTTTGAGCCCCGCGTCGGGCTCTGTGCTGACCGCTCAGAGCCTGGAGCCTGTTTCGGATTCTGTGTCTCCCTCTCTCTCTGACCCTCCCCCGTTCATGCTCTGTCTCTCTCTGTCTCAAAAATAAATAAACGTTAAAAAAAAAAATAATGTAACCAATGTCATGTGGTTCGTTTTAGTGGCAATATGTCCTTTGGTATGTTTAGTAAGTTCCTTAGTCCTATTTGCATGGAATCATCAAATCATCTCAAATTTTCCTTGACTTTTTAAAAAAATTTTTTTAATATTTATTTATTTTTGAGAGAGAGGCGGGGGTTGGGGGGGGAGCGCAAGCAGGGAGGGGCAGAGCCGGGGAGGGGCAGAGAGAGAGGGAGACACAGAATCCAAAGTAGGCTCCAGGCTCTGAGCTGTCAGCACAGAGCCCGACGCGGGGCTCGAACTCGCGAACCATGAGATCACGACCTGAGTCGAAGTTGGACGCCCAACCAACTGAGCCACCCGGGTGCCCCAACCTTTTTTAAAAATTTTTACAGAAAGAGAGAGAGCATGAGTAAGGGAGGAGCAGAGGGAGAGACAAAGAAATCTTAAGCAGGCTCCACACTCATCACAGAGCCAGATACAGGGCTTGACCCCATGACCTCAGGGTCCCGACCCAAGCCTAAATCAAGAGTCAGACGCTCAACCAACTGAGCCACCCAGGTGCCTCTCAAATTTTCTCTAACTTCTTAAATTACATTTTAACCACTTTAAGGAATGGATTATATGCTGTTCTAGAATTAATAAATTTTGGCATTCACAAAAATCACCTAACCCTCATGAATGCCAAGCTTCTGTTCCAATTATCATGCAACAGCATTATTATTTGTATCTATGTCAGCTTCCCCCTAGATTGTGAATTTCCTCCCTATTAGGTGTTGGTGATGCTACAGTGACAAATCAACCCCAACGCTTGAGCAATTTAACACAACAAAGCTTTCCGTCCTACACATCTGTGTGCACAGAAGGCTCTTGGTGCCTCCTTCCCAGTGGTGGTGACTCAGCATCCGACCTGCTTCCAGTGGAGGCTCTGTTCACCTGGCAGAGGAAGAGAAGGGCAGGGTTTTTAATGCCTCAACCCAAACCACAGTTAGGACCAAGAGGACCCCTGCGATCAGGAGGTCACTTTCCGTTGGGCCCCTTGCCAGGACCGGCCTGTCACAGCAGCTAGGAATCTGAGCCAGGCGCACCCCGGCAGTGTGTAAACATCACCTGGAAAAATGAAAGACGCGAATGCCGGGTGGGCATTCGTGGAGAGGGTCATGGAATTGTTGTGAACTCTCCCAACGACCTGTTGCCTCTTCCTTCTTCTCTTCTCCTTTCCTTTATGTTTACAGCACAGACTGATCCTTGCTCCTCAGTCGTTACCTTTGCTTTCTGTGGTTAAACCTGTAGAAAGGGAGCCTCCTGCCCTTTGCTTCCCTTCCATCCTCCTAACTACTTTGCCCGAAGAGATGCTGGCAGGTGCAATTGCTGTTTCCACTCAGAAAGACCCAATCAACACAAGCTGAAAAGGTCAGAGCTCGCCAAAGCTCCCAGGCTGCCATGCCGAATTGCCCCTGACAAACGATCCGGGAACACCGTGGGCTCCTCCGTGGGGGAGGACCTTCTTGCGGGCAGAACGTACTAAACAGGGTTGCTCAGTGAAACCTGCCGCAGCACCGTGTGTGGGGCGGCATCACCAACACCGCCAGGAAGCTGGAAAAGTCACCAGAGTAGGCGCTGCTGGCATCAGAGCCGGTGAGCGGAGCGAAGACAAGACAGGGTCACGCTGGCTTCTCTCTGGGCCTCACGGGGGGCCCGGAGGGAGGGCGAACAGACCCAAAGCAGTGTGCCCGCCGGGGTCACAGTCCTCGTCCGGAAGCTCAGAGCAGGACTGCAGGCCCCCGAAGGAGCTCCGTCCTCCCGTCCGTCGTGGGCTGAGTACCTATCGCAACTCAGCAATGGTGCTGGACCCCACTGCACACAGGGATACAGTCTGCACTTGGCTCTGCCGGTCCACCGAGACTCGACACCAGGCGCCTCACTCTGTCCTCGGCTGGGCCCGTTCGGGCACACACATATCAAAATGCGTGTTTGTTTGTCATCACTCATCTTTCTTCCTACTGTCCTTTATATCATAGCATTATATTCATTTTTTAACATTCTTGCGTGTTGGGAATTCTGTCACTTATTGATTTCATATAAGCATAGGAGAGAAGGCGTTACCAAATATTTGCCATGAATAGGATGCGAGGTCTGAGAAGGTGGAGACTCCCCACCTGAGCCATGTGAGATGGGCTTTCCGAAGCAGCGGTGGCCTTGGGCCTTGAAGAGCTCAGGCCCAGGTGCAGGGAGGGCTTTCCGATTTGGCAAAGGATCCGGGGCCCAGGAAGACTGCGCGAGACAGCCCTGAGCACAGGTGCGAGCCAGTGGTGACACTGACTGCCAGGGGCGCAGAGGACGACCTCGCTGGCCTGCAGGACTGGGAGGGGCGGGGTCTGTGACCCAGTCCGCGGTCCAGAACGGGGCTACTGCCCAGAAAGTCCGGATTTGCCCAGGAAAATGACAGAAACGTGTGTAACCGCGGCCAGCCTTTCATCTCTGTGTCTTTAGCTGCCGGGATCCACGGTTCCAACAGAAAATAAATATGGAAAGGCAGTAACCACATTCAAGTTTCAATTGCTACCCAGGGTGGTAGGAAGAAGTCATGCATAGTTAAAATGACTAATTTGCAAGGGGACTAAAGTACATTCCCAGATATACGAAGTCGTTTCATTTCTGAAGAATTTAGTCAGAATATTTATTTGCTACTTGACAAAAGAGATGACAGATTTCATCAGGGATAAGATCCCCTCCTCAAGTAGACAAAGACTCCAGGCTGCTTTTCACATGCAAATCCGCCCTGATTAGGTTAACTCCTGGGGGCGGCTGGGCACACCTGCCCCGGAGGTGGGGGTTAGGAAAGCGGAGGGAAGTTGTGAATTAGCAGAACCCAGCTCTTGTGCCCTGGCTCCAGGCCTCGCCTCCAGCGAACCGTGACCAGACGCCCCTCCTGGACTCCCGCCCGAGTGCCAGCCCGGTGCCGTGTCTCCTCCCAACATCCAGCCCCTACACTTGACTCTGAGCAGACCGAGCAGGGGTGGCTCTGGGAAGGCCCGCGTCAACAGGAGGCACAGGCGTTCGCTCCCCTGTTGCGTGCGGGTCTCTGCTGTTGCCGCGCTTCCAAGATTCGGTTATTTTGTTCCTCCAAATATCCTCCCCAGCAAAGTTTACTGCACAAAGTGCCTGGAAGAAAGCACCCAACGGTACAATCAGACGCACCCCTTGAATAAGGGCATCACCCAGAAAATGCACTAAATTAGGATTTAATTGCTAGAAATTACTTTCAATTACTAAAAATTACGACAAATTAGTTGTTGAATAGACACATTCTTTCACCACCATTAATAATTTAAAATTGCTAATTGCGTGTAATTATGAGTAATTTTTGCTCTTTGGTGCCAGGCCCGGGCCTCGGGCACCTCCCGGTGCACAGCCTCCAGGCCAGACCCCCAGGAGAGAGGACGGGGTGGGGCAGCCTCGTGAGAGACCTTCCCTGCTGAAGAAGGGACAAGGCACCAGGATGTCTGCTGTTCTAGGAAGGGCAAACCTGGCTCTCCAGAAAACGCCACTTTGCTTGTCATCCTTCCCTTCACCTTGAAATCCTGGAACCAGCCTCTGCTGGTGTCACCCTTGCAGGTGCTCGTGGTGTCACTGGGCAGTGTCCGTTCCCAGGTGCACCTCACCTCTTCCCTCCGCACCCGGGCTTTCTTCCTTCCCTGGGGTTCTTTCCCACCTGTAAACCCCTTCCATCCGTGAAGGCACAGCTCCCTCCTGGAGGCCTCGCTGACCACCAGGCCCCAGGAGACCCTCCCAGAGGCCTGGTCCCTTCCCCACCTGTGTAGCCATCCCAGGACCTTTCCTCCTAACGAACCCGACCCCTGCTGGCCAAAGTGAAGCTTCCAAAATCCCCACACGAAGCCACTCCTGGAGCTCCAGGGAATCCGTGGATGGAGTGTTTTCACCTGGGAGTTGAGACGCCCTTGGCCACAGCGTCTTTCTGTGAGACCAGAGACAGCGTGGACAGCCAGCTGTGGCGGGACACACGCCACCTGTCGCCCAGCTTGACCCTCTTGAGTCCCCACAAGTAAGGATCACAGCAAACCTCCAGAGTAGCCCCCTTCCCCACCCCGTCCTTTCTCACGTACACACACACACGTGCACATGAAGACCCTCTCAGGTCCCAAACCTCAATCTTCTGCAGGCTGGACGGGAACGTGCACCTTCACCTACAGTGTCCATCTACATTTGTTTAAAGACAGAGTGTCAAGGAGGTGGGGCCATGGCTTTGAAAAAGTGCCCTCAGACCATCAGCTGTGCACTGAGCTGCCCCTGACCACTGGATGGGGCCACCGCACGCACCATGAACTTGCCCCGGGTCAGGAGGCACAGCTCCGCGCCCGCCCCGACTTGTACCCTTCCCTCCAGGCACGGCCCAGACCCACAGCTTCGTGTCCACCGCCTGGAGGAACTCAATCTGGTAAATACCGCAGTGGACACCAGCAAGAGAAGAGCGGGTGATGGTGACAGGGTTTGACTGGAGGTACCTGTGCTGTTCCAAGTTTCACCTCACCTCCTTGCCCCTGGACCGGTCAGACCACCCTCACGACACCTTTGCGTGACTTCCCGTGACGGTGGTGGCCAGCTCTGGAGCCAGCGGCACACCGGCCGTTACTGCCCGCATGCGGTAGTCTAACAGCCCCTCCTCGTCCCGAATGTCCTGTCTCCAAAACTGAATTGGAAAAAAGAAAGAAAGTGATCAACTCCCCACCCCCGCCAATGTTTTGCCCTTCCTGGCACCCACATGTCTTGTCCTCCCTGACCTATGGGCAAAGGAGCGCCCAGGCCTCACCACACACCCATTCAAGCCCTGACGGGGGCTCACGCACACACAAGGACAATGGCTGGATGAAGCTGGCTGGGTGGCCGCTTCCTTCACCACAGAGCTGGGCGGCAGCCCCCTGCCCTTCCCTCTCACCCAGCGCTCCTTCTCCGACAAGGAGAAGCTTCAGTGCGCCGCAGGCCTTGGATGGCGTCCAGCCCGCAACCCTTCCCAGGAAGAGAGAGCCGGAGGGGAAGCACCTGTGTGAGGAGAGCATCCCCTGCACGTTCAGTAAAATAAAAGGAAGGTTGAATCTCTGCCCGGGTGTTACCCAGAGACAGACGTATGTCACACTCAGAGGCGTCACCCCGCACAACGCGCACCCGGGCGGCCCGAGGAGGCCCTGGGGAGGGTGGCGCCCACACCGGCTCCTCGAGCCTCCCCGTGTGGTGATCCCAGAAGAACAAGGGAACATCCTTCCAGAATGCAATTTCTCACCAACCAAACAGTGGAAACTGAGAGCAGGAACCACCTGCCTCCTACTGGGTGACCTCCCATCTCCTCTGGAAGAGAGAGGGCCAAGGTCCAATCACAGCATTGAAAAATAATCAACGTGATGGATAAGCAATACCATACCGCTCACTTCCTGATCTGAGCTGACGTGTGAGCTTGACCTCACTGAGTGTACCCGGCTCTACAAACCTTGGCATGACCTGACTGTTCCGCCAGGGCTCCTGAACTGCCCAAGATCCTTAAGAACCAATTGTTCTCAAGTAGCTGACCTTGTTTCAGGCTTTGATTTGTTTATCCAATACTTTGTGCACAGACTGCATGAGTACACAGGTGCCATCACAACTAGAACATGGCAGATCTCAATCTGCAGCCTCCCACACGTTTGGTTTTCCCTCCTGTCCCCGACGCCGGGACGCGGACAGAAGCTGGAGCTCTTGTATGCAGAAGCCCAGGCTGAGGGAGGCAGCACTCTCTTAAAACCTGCCAAGTGACAGCTTAAGAAAGCCACTGCTCAGAAGGAGGGGGAGGCCTGCTGTCAGAGGCCCCGGGTGCAACAGGGTCCCCAGGGGCCCACGGTGCTCTGACAGTCTGCCGAGCACGAGACAGGAAGGAGAGGGCAGGACCCAGCTTCCGCCCTCCACCTGGAAATTCAAGATAATCTCATACCCCTGAAAACTCCAGTCTTTACACACAAACCGTCTTTATGTATTTAATTGGCCCTCTCTGGGGGATGTTTTTTGAAACTCGGTCTTTGAAGGCCTTTCATTATGGTATTGAGATAAAGGGAGAAAGAGCAGGGTTTATAGACAGAACAGAGCAGATAAAAAGAGAAGCAGGAGATGAAAGGAGCCTGGAATGACAAAGGAGGAAGAGCCGTGAAGGACGCCCACACGGAGGCTCAGACGCGGCCTTTGGCTTTTTCCACCTTCCTAGATTCTCCAAGCCAGTTCATTAACTTAACAAGAGAAAAATCACAAACCTCTTTCTTTTTGAAGACTATAATATCAATTTTTAAATTTTCCCAAACGTGGAACAATGGAAGTGTTTTCTACAGAGAGAGTTCAAATTAGAGGAACAGAAGCGTACTGGGGATGAAAGGAGAGACAGGAGGCCAAGACGGCAGGCCAGAGCAGCCACCATGCCGGCCGTCCTGCGGCCAAGCGCCTGCCAGACCCCGGACAGAGTGCCCAGAAACGCACACATGCTGGTACAGGGACACAGCCACACTCGGAGCTGTCTATGCACTCTTCATCACATCTTCTATTTACACCTTTCTGTGGATTGGAAGCACATAGAACATGAGCGCGTACGCACTCCTAAACACTAAACTCCAGCGAGAATGCTGGGGTGCATGCGGAATGCTCTTTCACTGAGGGCGGGGTCACCCGCAACCCTGGAGGCCGGCAGAGCGGTGAGCACAGGAAGGGTAACTTACAAAGCACCACGATGCCCATCGTCCCCTATGATCCCCCTTACTCTTTGAGTCTCCCGACGTGACAGAGGAAGGAGCAGGGAATGGGGGGAACAGGGGGCCCAGCTCTTCTGACCCTGGAGTGCTGGCTCTTCATTCCCCTGCGTACCTCCAAACAGCAACACAGGAACCAGAACCAGAGCAGTCACCCGGGCACCGCGTCCTTTAGGAGCTGTGTCCCCAGTCTAGGCTCCTGGCAAAGACGGCTCTCCATAAAGGCTTATGAATCAATAACATATAAAACCAGAGTCGATCCAGGTTTTCTTGAGACGGCCCCGCAGACACATCTTCCCTAACAGGTTCACATGCTAAAGGGGGCAGAGGCCATTTTTCCACACTGGGCCTCCCAGCTCAAAACCCAGCCATCGCCCCCCAGACTTTGTGGCCTCACAGAAACTCGCCTCTTTGTAAGAAATCTGTCTAGGGTGCGAGGTTCCTCTCTGGATAAGGTTAAGGGGATGCTGCATTCTGAGGAGTGGTTCTGGCCTTTGATTAGGGAGGCCTCAGGATTCCTCCCTAAAAAGCCTTGAGTAAGGTCTGATTGAGCCTGTGAATACAGTCCCTGTCATTAATAATCCAATTACCCTCGGGAGTGGTCCTGTCCTTCTTTAAGAGCGGTGAAACGGAAGAAATCAGACATCTACCCGAGGAAGCCTCAGGAAGCATTTTCCGCCTTTTCTAGACAAATTCTCACCTAGCGTGATAAACACATAACCCTAAAAACAAAGTGAGTAACCAGTTTTCCTCTGTTGTCTTGAGAAAGTGACTGACTTACCAAAAGTGAGAGGAAACAGGTATATTTTGTATGTGAAATGTAGGGCGAAGAGACATCTTTGAGAATCCAATGTGGGGCTTCAGAGAGAGCTGTGGGGCAGAGAGCGGATCTGGGGGGTAGAGAGCAAAAGCCTTGGGCAGTGTACGAGGACTTCCTAAGGCTCACTGGCCATGTTCGTAAAGCTGAGACAATGATGCTTATTTTGGAAGATGTTTTGAGTATTAGATGCGGTGACACAGGTGACTAGCTCTGCAGCCAGAACACAGACTGTCAGTGTCTTTCTCCCCTGTCTCCAGCAGCAGGGCCTTCACCTGTTCGGAGGAAAGTGCACTGAAATGTAGAAATGGGGGACACGCAGTCCGTTGAGGGGCATGTTCAACTATATACACAAGAGAAACCACAGTGGCACATGTCACTTATGATTTTATATTCACCACAGGACACCAAGCGAGCATCCCAGGCAGCACCCACAGCAGGAAAGCAAGTCCCCATTCAGGAAAATTACGAGTCATCTCAAGCCGGTCACCCAGACTCCGAGGCAAGAGGAGAGCAACGGCTGAGTGTGGAGACCGCGGCCCACAGCGTGGCTGGTTACCGGTCTCCCCGGCCTCGCAAAGCCGCGGCCCACTGCCCAGCAGTCTCCCTGATACCCACAAAAGCAGAAACCGTGAGGAACGTGGACCCAAACGCCTCCACACGCCTACCTAGAACCGTTGTCATCTCCGGCTCCACGTCTTAGAGGAGCCAACACACGCCTACTGTAAAAAACGGCATTTTCTTCAAAATGATTGTGTTCTGCTTGTAGAACATTTTTTTAGTTTAAGGAAATGCCAAGCAGGTCATAAGTTAATCAATTACATGCTTAAAATCTGCTTCAAAGAGACGATCCATGCTGACGTTGAGGTCACCGTATCTCCACTACAGACATTCTCGGATTCTCCCCCAGGACACGGACACACACGTACACGCCATTTATCGGTATTCACGGGCGTGTCCAATGCACACTGTTCACGTGTGTGATCCACGTGTAAGCTGAACCCACATGGCTCAGTAATGGCTACGTTTTAAATGAGTAACAATAACAAACATCCAACCGCTTAAGCACTCCCTGCACAACTGCACAACTCCACGGTGCCGATGGGGACGCTGAGGCACGGACAGCTAGCTGCGCCGGATCCCGCCCACATCACGCTGGCAGCAAGGGAAAGACTAGGGACTTGAATTCAGGCCCATGCCCTTGATCACTAAAACTACAGATGGTACTGCAAATCATTACAAACAGTCTACGCATTTCCTCATGACCACATGGGACAACTCGGGGCTCATGACTACTCTGCTTAAACTCGTAGATCTTTCTCACTGCCCCTCCTCTCTATTCCCCCGAGGACTTTCCCTTACACCCCCTTAAGGTTCACTTATTCCCGGCCTCTCCCTGCACACACACACCTCCACAGGAGCTCACGTGCCATCCCGCTGCTCTGCCAGAATATTCCTGATCAGGCAGGAAAAGGCTACGCGTCTGCAGACGTGAATAATTTTGAAAACTTCCACTGCATATGTACACATACAGCAATACCGCATCGGCGGGAACAGGAAGATGTAAACATGCAACCCATGCTGATACACCTCATGTGCATCTTGTGTCCCTAACCCGCCGTCTGTGCACGTTACCGCGGCGGCCTCCTCAGCCCACAGGCTGCCGTTACCCCGCACTGAAATACCCAGAGGGCGACAACGCCCTCCCGGCGCGTGCTAGCCATCTCGGTAATGCCTGCCCTGCTCTCAATTTTACTTTTGCTCCGATGTTTACCATTTGTACCCGGTTCCGTTTGCTCTCGTCTGAATATGTGAGCTATTCCCAGCGGCCTGGGGAAACTCCCCAGCCGCTGTGCACAACCCGTCACCACGCCCCTGCCAGGGCTGTGTGGGGAGAAGGGCACTGGGGACCCCGTGGGGCCAAACGAGAAGGGCACTGGGGAGTCTTCTGCTGGGCAAACATGTCCACACTGAAGGGACAGGACGATTGTGGTGAAACGAGAAACTCCAAGGGCCAAAGGTCACTTCTTACTAAAAGGTGGCAAGAAAAAGTAGCCAGTGGCTGCCTGCCACGCACCTCCTGGACAGCAGGGGCAAAGCCCAGTCGGCTCCTGACCTCCCCATGGGCCCCGCAGGAAGCAGAGCGAGAGCCTCACTCCCCTCCACCATCCAGAGCCGGTTCTGACAGGGAGGCCGCCTGCTGGTTGGCAGGTGCCTTCCTGGCCCTTCCTTCCATCCTCGGGGCTCCTCCCCAAGAGCTGGCCCTGTCTCCACTTTTTCTCCTCCTGTGGCCTGTCTTTCCCTCCCCACCACACACCACAGTGGCCTCTCCATTCAGCTGCAGGATGTGAAGAGGGGCTTCACGCCCCTGTCGGGGTGAGTGGAATGCTGACACCCACGTCAGCAATGGGGCACTAGCTCCACACCTTGTTTCCTGTCACTGTACAACACTGGCCCTTGGGCGGGCGGAGACGGTGAAGAACTCCAGCTCTGAGCCTGGGAGTTACAGCCAACAAGGCTGGATTGACCCCGGCCTCCGAAGGACACCGAGTATTCACCTTGGCGGCCGGAGGTCAGCCTGCAGTGCCGTCTGCTACATGAAACGAGCTAACCGGAACCAGTTCCTGGTGTTCAGGGAAACGGTGAGCACGAACATGCATTTGTGACAATCGGAGAAGCCCACTTTGACCCTTAAATGCTCTGTCTAGTGAGCCCCTTTCACTTTGCTCGATGGAGCACCGGACCATTCTGTTACCGACTTCTGTGATAACCCATCCTCATGTCTAGTAACAGCGGGAACGTTCCATAAATGGTGGCTGACTGGATGTGGGAATACCTGTGAAGCAGGTGGGGAAAGTGGCGTCTGATTCCCAAGGACTGAAGGATAAGGTCTGGGACTCCTGGCCAGGAGCAGGGCTCGTTGACCCAGGAGCAGGAGGCACGTCCACGTCGAGGGGAGGTGGGGTATTCAGTGCCACAAGGAGAGAGAGAGGCTCATCTTCACTCTGTTCCATTGGGTCATGCCAGTAGCAGGTTCCACTTGTGTGGCATTCTGGAATTCTCTAACTGCAGCTCCCAGTGTCAGCCCCCTGAGCTCCAACGCGACTTTCTCTAGAGTGGCTCTCGCTCTGTTACTAGGTATCATCGATGGCGTCTGTCTTCGTGCTCGAGAATTTAGACAAAGTCGTGGTACGGAACCACACTTCCTCGAGGGGAGTCTATTCGTTTTTGTTTTGCTTTATTTTGATTCTCTGTTTAAGGTCTAGGAGCCCCTCTAGTTTTGGTGGAAAATTTTGGTTTTGGTTGGTTTCAAATGTTTTCCCAAAGGCGTTTATCCACCTGCCTCTGTCTTGAAACGTGAGGTTCGCTGCGTGTCCTGTGGCAAGAACACAGCCCAGAACGGCCGAGAACGTCAGTGCCACTGCTGCCTGGTGTGTGGCTCCTGCCTTGTAACAACTCTTTAGAGGACTAATACAGTATTGAAAACACGTACCAATGTTCCTGACCCTATACTTCCATTCCTGACTTCAAATAAAAGTGACTGCTTCATGCAGCTTTGGCGTTTACTCATATGACCGGCTGACATGCCCAGAACCCTACAAAATCACAAGAAAGTTTTAACTCAAGAAGAGAGAGATGAAAGAGGGAGAGAAAGAAGAGGATGATAAAAACTATTTCCAAAATGAGAGGTCCAGGATCCATTTGTAATTATCTGCCCACCTGAGTCTAAAGGCTTTTATTCGGTAAGACAGGTAGTACACAAACCCGTAATGTGAACAGAAGCTTGATTGGCCCTGTGACCTACACAGCTTTGAGTGAGGTTTCATTCTAAATTCCAGCCCCAAAAAAGGACCTGCCCCCCACCCCCACCTTCCCGCTTCTTTCAGAAATGCAAAGAAATGCAAGGTGTTCTGTGCCATCTGGGAAGCGTCCAGGTCTCACAGGCCTCAACTGCTCTCCTGCAGGTACACCTAACTCTCCCGAGGGAGAAGACTCTGGCGCATCAGAAATGAAGCCTCCAGGAAGCGATGATGGTCCCCGCTCCAGAGTGCAGGGTGCTCAAAAGCAGGTGCCGGCCAGCCTCTGGATGTGGCAACCTAAATCAAGCCTTCAGCTTTTCAAGTTTTAAAAGGGATGAAGTCTACCTGACTTCACACTTAAAATTAAAAGGCAAAATCTGTAGTTCACATGAGAAAAAAATGCAAGCTTTTACAGTGTTCAAAGTTAAGAAACCTACCTTTTAATCACAGGGGTAGTATATATTGTGCCAACATTTCTTGACATGTAAGCATCTTCTAAAAGACAACAATTCGATTCTCAAATGCATATAAAGAATGACTTTGGTTTGCCCCCTAAGTGACAAGTCTTAGTTTTCATTTCTGGTTCCCAGATTTGTAGTCTTTCATGTAAATTAAAGGTTCACTCTGGTGTCAGCTAAGTGCATCCCAGCTCGAGAAGACAGAGTTCTGTTTTCTGCCTCTATTCTGCCTTGAGAATCAGTCATGCGATGGTCTGCCGTCAATTCCTGCAAGAAATGTGTCTAGATGAGCCACAGGAGGCGTGCCACTCAACAGGACAGGGGAGGCAGACTGGGGTGGAGAATCAGCGGAGGAACTGGTGAGGGGGGTGACTGCAGCGGAGGAAGGAGGGGAGAAGCCCAAGGCTGAAGGGACGCAGAGCTTGGCGGCTTCCACTTCCCTCCGTGTGATCTGCTCGCCTTGCCCAGAGCTGGGATGTGTGTCCACTAAACCCTGCCTCACTTTGCACTTCACCACACTTGCACCAAACTTCCACACTGCCACGGGTGTTTGCTGTATCTGGTGCCAGTTATCAAACCATCATCTTGCAGCTCTCTTCTGCACACTATCAGATCCCATGGCTGGCGTGACTCGATAGTTACATACACGGAAAGATCAATTTGTGTCAGTCTAAACCCTCTTGGCCCATCCTCTTATGACCAGCTGTCTACCCTTTTGAGGCTGCTGGCAGGGCAGTGTGTGGTAGGTGGGCATGGAGGCTCCGGGGCCCCCAGGCCCCTGGTGCTCCCAGGAGGGTGGTAGCTTCCTGGACACGACACTGAGAACCGGGCACAGGCAGTGAGATGGCCAGAGGGCCCAGTGAGTGCGGCCAGAAGTCCCTGTCCTTCGCCAGAAGTTCTGAAAGTCCTTGAATATCATAGAAAATATGACATCCTTTCCCCCAAAGACATATGTTTCCTAGTCATTCTGTTCCTTAAGAGATAATGGTGAAAGTGCAGTGTGCAGAGTAAGACTGATTCTCTCAGAATGGAGTTCTTAGAGGAACAGACACAAACTATGCCGTTTCTGGTATCACGGCTCTGAAGAGCTGTGGAAAAATAAAGCTTTAAAATTGATCGTATTTGCTGTTCTAAACTACAGGGCTATTTTCTCCTAATTTCAGACCGATCAACATTTAGAAGAGTTAGAACTAACTCTTTGGCTTTCATGTGTCTGTCCTGACGTCAATAATCTGGAAACCAATTCTGAAATGTACCAGGGGAGCTCTTTGTTCAAAGGAAATGTGCCAAGAATGCTTTAGGAAGGTAGAGAGGCCCCCTTTGCGATGTGAACGACGTTGCTAGTCCGCTCATTTCATACCATGTTTCCTTGTAGTTCGGCAACCCTCGGCCCACACACTGCAAGCCCACTTTGACTATTCTTTCTCTTTCTTTAGAGAGAAAATGTTTGTTGCAGAAGGGGTTTTCCTTTAATTAAGACCTCTCGTCTCTCCTTTGATTGCAAAATTCACCAGCGAGAAGGGGTGCTTTTGAGCCAAGGAGGAGATGTTACCAGCAAATACGGACTTGGAAAGGATATGTGGCTCAGGCGGATTCTTAGCAAACAGAAGGTGATGGTCAATGTTTAGTCACACAAAGGCTTTGGCAAAGTTTGGGCTGCGATGTGTACATACTGCATGTGCCAGGTTCAAAGTCACACAAGCTCTGTGACCACGTATTTCCACAGCTGTGTGCCCTCATCGCTGCATATGGCTCGTGCTATGTTTGGGAGAGCGCCACGAGAGACACTTTGTGAACAGCATGCATACCCCACTATGGATACAGACAATGCTCACTGAATTTACAAAACCAACTTTTTGAAAATGTAGGTATACGACTTTTTACGTACACGACAGGCGTATTCAAGTGTTCTACAGCATTCTGCATCACTCTTATGGTTTATAGTTCTTTTTAATTGCCTGTTCACATTCCTTAGAACAAGGCTGTTGGTGGTATTCTCTCGTGATGTTTAAACTCCGCTTATCTGTAGTGATGCTCCCTTTTCCCAAGTGTTGTGTATTTATTCCTTTGCAGTACTGTTGTTGGCCAAACAGAAGTCTCTCTGGTTTATAAGTCTTTTCGAAGAACTGGGTTTTTCGTTTCTTCTTGCTGTTTTCATTATTTCTTTTTCACTACTCCTTAATTTTCTGCTCTTTTCTTCATTAGTCCCTTCTTAAACTGCCTTGTGTTTACACTGTTGGCCTTTCTATTATTTACCGTGTCACAAAACGGTTCATGCATACAAAAAGGAATAAAACCATCTGATAAACGGACTGCACTCACCACTGTCTTACGTAAGACACACAACGTACAACGCTGCATCGGAGCCCCCTGCCCCCGACTGCAGCTCACTCTGCCTGACTCCAGAGGTGACCACTATCCCCACGTTGTGTGTTCAACGTCCTGTATTCCCCGCTCCACGTGCACGGTGTGTGTGAGTTCTCCTAACCAGGAGACAGTACAGTCCTCCTCTTTCATGTTCACGGTCTCAGACTCTGCATATTCTGTACGACCTCGCTTTATTTATTTGCTCAACATGTTTGTGAGATGCAGGCATGTTGATACACGTGCCTCCAGTTTGTTGACCCTGCTTACGTATAGCGTTGAATCTCTTCCTGGCTAATGGAGGTTTAGCTTACTTCCATTGGTTTTCATTACCGCAGATGTAGCAATGCCTGTTACAGACGGAGCACAGATATACAATGTGGAGTCCATAACCAGAAGTGGAGAGCTGTGATTTGGGTATTCACTTAACCCATTTTTTTTTTTTTTTTTTTTTTTTTTTTTTTTTTGCTAAAACAGCTTCCAAAATGGTTGTGTCCGCTGTGTCTAAGAATTTTCAATTTGCCCCAGACTCGGGTCAATACTTGGGAATGTCGTATTCTTTCATTTTTGCCATCTTATAGTTAATGAAATAACCTCTTGTGATTTTAACTTCCATTTTTCTAATTTCTTGTGAGGCTAAGCGGGCTGTATTTCTCACCAATTCATGAGCACTCTTTATGTTCTGGGCCTGAGGTGTGACTGCTGCCCTGCCTACCGACCCCCTCATGGCCTCTCCACCCCCTCCAATCACCACTCACCCTCAGCGGCCCCTCCACCAGGTTCCCACCACGCATGAATGTCCAACTGTATATAATGAAAATCCTGAGAAGGACAAGCATCATCACTGTGACTGTACATGCCCTCCACGTGCACCTCTCCATCTCTCCACCCCACAGCACGAATCTGCCTGGAACTCGGAGGGGTAGTGGGCCTCAGCTGGACCTCAGCAAGAAGGAATGACTCCAATTTCCAGGAGCATAAGGGGGTTTCCTAACAAGGGAAGACAGGTAAGTGGAGATTCACTGCAAGCAAAGAGAATGACCGAGGAAGAATATGAAGGAAGCAAAGCTAGGCTTACGTGTCCCACTGCACAGAGCATCTTGGCATAGCAGGGGACATAACGCAGAGCCCACAGCCCACCCCTGTGCAGAAGGCCATCACATCTGGAGATCACTGCAGCCCATATTGGTGTTCTGTTCCATTCCATAGCATTAGATGATTTCTTTTCATTCTCTTTTAAGGAATTATAAAACTGTGTTAGAGTTTGTTTTTTTTTTTTTAACTTTGCTTTTTTGCTTTTGGTTTTGACATACAGCTCAATACAACAGGAGACTCTTGCCAAGAAATAAATCCATAGTTGTTTTCATGACAGCAAATTATGTGCCAACGAGTGACATTTAAATGCTGAATTTTAATGGCTTGTCAGAAGAAGTGAAATGTATTTTTTAAAAATTTAATACACAAGAGAACAATGAGGAGCGTTCTTCTTGTAGGACACGAGAATGGTAAATAGAAAGTGAACACGTTTTTTTCCTTGATGTATATATTTACGTTGGAAAAGAAAGTTGCACAATTAAAGGCCATTTTCCCTTCTTTCTTCATGAGGAAGTCTCCTGAATGGCGGTGCAAGCAGCTGTCAATGAGACGAGCAACCATATGGCCAAGAAGCAGCCTTGATGTACGGAAACATCCAACCTGCTGTACTTCAAATGCAGCTACCTGGATAGAATGGTTTTAAGGGATTCCGAAGAAGCTCCCTTCCCCAAAACCATCTCATATCAGGCTAACCAAGTTCAGTACACCAGCAGGATTAGAGATTCTTTTCCTAGAGTAAGACATACACTCCCAACACCTCCAGGATGTTATTATGGTATTGAGCTTTGCATGACCAAGGTGAAAAACCCAAAACATCCAAAGGACAAGTCAGGAAGAAACTAGACAACAGACCGAAAATATCTGAGAAAAAGTTCTGGATTACATGGCACTGTTGGAAACAAGTGCCAGATGGAGGACCCCAAAGTGGTGTGGACACATACATGTGTTCATGTGTTTTTATATGTGTGTGTTTCTGTGTGTGCTCATGTGTGTGCACATGTGTATGTATCTGTGTGTGCACTCAGTCATGTGTGTGTAAATGGACATGTGTGTGCTTGTGTGTGCTCAAACATGTGTGTACATGGATGTGTGTGAGTGCGTGTGTGTGAATGTGCGTGTTTGTGTGTGTCCTCACGTGTGAATATACATGGGTGTGTGCATGCGTATGTGCGTGGTAGTGTGTGTGCTCACGCGTGTGAGCGTACATGGATGTGTGCATGTGAGTGCATGTGTGTGCGTTTGTGTGTGTGCTTGTGTGCGTGCATGTACTCACATGTGTGCATGTGTGAGCTCACATGTGGAAGTGTGGAAGTGTATGTGCGTGGTTGTGTGTGCTCACACGTATGTGGACAAGTACGTGTGTTTGTGTGCTCACATATGTGTGTACACCGACGTGTGCATGTGTATGTGCATGTTTGTGTGTGCTCACATGTGTGTATGTACATGGATGTGTATGCATGTGTTTGTGTGCTTGTGCGTGGGCATGTATGTGTGTGCTTGTGTGTGCACGTACATGGATGTGTGCATGTGTATGTGTGTGTGCTCGCGCATGTGTGTGCACATGGATGTGTGTCTGTGTGTGAGTGAATGTGCATGTTTGTGTGCTCACATGTGTGCATGTACTCACACGTGTGCATGTGTGTGCTCACACATGTGCATGTACATGGACATGTGTGCATGCTTGTGTGTGCTCACACGTGTGTGTACGTGGGCATGTATGCGCATGCTTGTGTGTGCTCACATGTGTGTGTACGTGGGCATGTATGCGTATGCTTGTGTGTGCTCATGTGTGTGTGTGTACGTGGACATGTATTGCATGCTTCTGTGTGTGCTCACACGCGGACGTGTGTGTGCTCATGTGTGTACATATACACATACGTGCTTGTGCATGCGCTCACATATGTGTGTACACGGACATGTGCATGTGCGTTTGTGTGTGCTCACACATGTGCATGGACGTGTATGTGCGTTTGTGTATGTTCATGTGTGCGCTTCTGTGTGCTCACGTGTGTGTGTGTACATGGATGTGTGCATGTGTGTACAAGTGTTGATGGGAGTGAAGGTACTGCAGCCCACACCCAGAGGGGCAGTCATACTGTCCCGAATCAAAATATGCCAAAATCACCCAACTGTAAACTTAGCAACTGAGGTAACATGAGTCTCCCCTGCCTGTGGCAGGGCCAGCAGCACGAGCCCTCAGACGCGGTTACAGGCACAGGGCTGAGACACACCAAAGGGCTTAAGGTCTTAGTGTTTCTCCCGTGCTTACTGAAGACACAGATTCCCAGGTCCTGCTCCACAGTCCTTGTTGGAACCACTGGAACGGGCCCAGGAATCTGCCTGTTCCAAGTTTTGAGGATGAGTTTTCCTAGCCTGAGAAAGCCAACAGCCCCAGGAAAAAGAGGTCACAGATCACAGATCAGGGGGCAAAGGGCACCCTGGAAAGCAGTCCCAGGGCAGAGCCGAGCTAGAGGCTCAGCTGTGCGGCCACAGCACTTGTGTCCTGTTGCCTGTGATGCGGCTGAGCTGACCCTCGGCAAAGCCTGTGGCAGGCTGGGGACTCAGGGAGGGGGACTGCTTGCACCATGTGGCCGGCGTGACCCCCTGGCTCCAAGAAGAGGCCCTTGTCTTTGAGAATGTGCACCAGAGACACGGGAGCAGTAAGAGCTCATCCCAGGGCTCACAAGCGGTCAGAAAGATCGGCTGTATGAGCCTCTCCATCACTTTAACGTGCCCTCTTGTGACTAAGCAGCAAACAGCCATCAGCAGCAGAGGTGACCCCCCAAGACAGAACCCCACACCTACCAGACATCTCCCAGCTTGGGTGGGAAGCACCAGGTGGCTCCCAAGAGACTCACACAGCCTGCTCCAGGACCAGCCAGAGGGAATTAACTTAGAGCTGGGGGTGGGGGGCGGTTTCTAGAGCAAGATGGATGTCACAGGGTAGGACTAAGTGTCATAGGGCAAAAGTGGGTGTCCTAGGGTAGAACCAAGTGATCTAGGGCAGGACTTGGTGACCTAGGACAGGACTGGGTGTCCTAGGGCAGGACCAGGTGATCTAGGGCAGGACCAGGTGATCCAGAGCAGGGCCAAGTGATTTACGACAGGACCCAGTGATCTCAGACAGGACCAGGTGACCTAGGACAGAACTTGGTATCCTAGGGCAAGACCGAGTGATCTAGGACAGGACTGGGTGACCCAGGGCAGGACTGGGTGTCCTTGGGCAGGACCAGGTGATCTAGGGCAGGACCGGGTGATCTAGGACAGAACTGGTGACCCAGGGCAGGACTGGGTGTCCTAGGGCAGGACCAGGTGATCTAGGGCAGGACTGGGTGATCTAGAACAGGATTGGGTGACCTAGAGGAGGACTGGGTAGAGCAAGCAAAATGCCTTTAAGTAGGCAAATGGATAAATAAACAGTCATACCTCCAGACAGTGGAATATTATTCAGCACTAAAAAGAAATGAGCTATCAAGTCATGAAAATAGAGGTACACGGAGGAACCTTAAATGCATATCACTAAGTGAAGAAGCCAGTCTGAAAAGGCCTATACATTGTATAAGTCTAACTCCATGAAATTCTGGAAAAGGCAAAACCACGGGAGACAGTAAAAAGATATGTGGTCGGATGATTAGGGGGAGGGATGAACGGGGACGCACTGAAGACTTTTAGGGCAGTGAAAGTACTCTGTATGATTGTGTAGGGATGGACACATGTCATTGTACATTTGTGCAAACCCATGGAGTGGACCAAAAAAAGTTAACATTAATGTAAACTATGGGCATTAGTTAATTACAATGTATCAGTATTAACTCATCAACTGCAACTAATATACCATATCAAGCCAAGATGTTAATAACAGAGAAATCTTTGGGGAGGTGGGGATAAGGGAGTATGTGCAAAGTGTCAAGACTTTCTCTGCTCAACCTTTATGTAAATCTAACATTCTCTAAGAAATAAAATCTATGAATTAAAAACCTTATTTGCCTTTATGCTTAACCACCTCCACAAAGTACTGCTCCTATGTCTCAGACTCACTCTGAGCACTAAACCTGCAGTGTAACCTTGTGTGACTGCAGTGATGCCATCGGAATCCCCAGCTTCACAGGGTCTTTAGGGCATTATTTGGGAGGGACGGAACACTGAAAACTGGGAAAGAGATACATGGGCAGGTCCTAAGGAAGTTGGGACACTGAACCCCTCCGTTCCACCAACCTTTCTTTGCCAGAAGAAGCCCTCCTTCCCCTCCTGCTAAAGAGGCTAACCCTGTCTGAAGAACGTGTCTGAGCCACCCAGGTGGTTGCCCCACCTGGTCCTGCTGAGCCTTCCCCAGACACACCATCACCACCTCTCACTGCATCTGGACCTACACCTGGACTTAAGTCCCAGCAGGCCCCAGGGTGGGGAGGCACAGAGAGAGAGAGAGAGAGAGAGAGAGAGAGAGAGATGCCCTCAAAGAACGGCATGATCTTGCCAATTTACACCAACAGAAACCTGGGCAACACATGTGGGAATGGCTCTTAAGTATGTGAGATCAAGACGGAATGAACAGAAATTGGACCAGGCTAAATGTATTGATATGGGCCACTAAGCGCAGATTCTCCAACCAATGTTTTAGATTAGGGGGCTGGAAATAGCTTTAACAGTTTCCACCAATGGTTGACATAAACAGGCATCCGAAGGGGGTGTCCATATGAAATGACGTGGAGATGCCAGAATTTCCTTGTTATATCACAAAGAGGCAAGTGTCTGAGGCTTATGGAAATTGGGACACTGGAGTGGATTGCCATGTAAGACCTGCTAATGACCTCAGGAGGGTCAGGAGGATATGCCTTTCCCCAAGACTATGAGAGATGAGTTTAGAAGAGTGCCCCAGCACCCTTGAAGAGCTCTGTGCTGATGCCCCCTCAGGTCAGAAAGTACCGTGGGAGAGCTCTCTTCAACCTGGGATCCCTAAGTGCAGAGGGGACGACGGGATCTTGAGGTGGCAAGGGCCAAGGGGGCGCATGTAAGAGCTAAGGACAGATGGTTGTGGTCCCCACAAAGCAGCAAGCAGAAGACGGTTGTTACTGATTAGGTGAGCAGACTGCTCCTACCACTGGAATAGACAGACAGAAGGCCTCCAAGAGTCTTAGGGACCTGCATAAGCAGGAAAGTTCCGGATCTACAGAACTGAGGTCTGGCTTGAATCACCAACACAGAGTCACAGCCCTTCAAACAACTTCCAGACTTGGCACAATCCCAGGTCATAGAGTAGAGCCCCAGGAATGAAGCTGCAGGGTCGGGGCAGAGTCCCTGAAGGGTACACAAGTCAGCAATTCATACAGTGATTCCTTCTCCTAGCCTTCCCCAGAGGGACCTGCGCCCTTGTGCCAGGATGAGTGTGTACAAGGGAAAAGGAGATAATGAGAGTCTCCAGTGGCTATCAAACACTGACTCTGAACTGACGCTAACAGCAGAAAAACCCAAACATCACTGTGGCCCCCCAGTCAGAGCAGGGGCTTACAGAGGCCAGGTGATCGCACTCACTGTGTCGTCATTCCCCCAGCTCCGGAGTGGACACACTCAGCGGCTGGCAGGTCCCCCACACTGATTCCCTGACTGGCAGATTCAGGGCTATTCTGGTGGGAGAGGCCCGAGGACAGCCTCTGGATATAAAACCTTGTACCAAAAGCGATACGGCCTCCCTGGAGGGCATGGTTAGTGGGAGATTAGTGCCACCGTCAAGGACTTGAAGGATGCAGGGGAGGTGACTGACACCACGCCCCTTTCAACTCTCCTGCTTGGCCTGTGCCCAGAGAGGTGGATTGTGGGAAAGGACAGTGGATTATCATGAACTTAACCTGGTGGTGACTCCAAGTGGTGCTGCTGTTGCAAAGGTGGTCCCGCTGATGGAGGAGTCAGCACAGCCATGGTGCCCGCGACGCAGCTGTTAGTCTGGTGACCGCTGTCTCTACACCCATACTTAAGACCAACAGAAGCTGTCTGTTCTCATCTGCTGAGGTCAGCAACATGCCTGCGCTGTGCTATATCACAGGTGTATCAACCCTCCAGCCCCCTGTCACACCTGCACTGTGCTATATCACAGGTGTCCCAACCCCCCAACCACTGTCATTATCTGGTCCACCGGGGCCTTACTTAGTTCTGTCCACACAGCATCATGCATGGGACGTCAGTAAATTTAGAAATTATGCTGATTGGACCTAATAGGGAAGAAGCAGCAACTACCCACATATGTGGCTAAGACACCTGCACACCAGACTCGGATGCTGCTTGGCCCTTCGGAAGGCCCCAGAGGCAAATCACAGAGCAGACCCTTAGGGCTTGGGAGCACACACACATCTCTGCAGATAACTACTCTCCTTTCAAGAAACCGCTTTTGGCTGCTACTATACCTTAGTCAAGAATGAACGCTTGGCCACAGGCCACCGAGCTACCACACAATTCGGTTACTATGAACTAAGTGTTGTATGACCATGGCCGTCTTACAGCTCACACACGTTGTTGGTCCTCTGTCCACTCACCCGGATCTGTAAGCAGCTGCCAGCAACTGCCCTTTCCCCCAGGGTCCCATTCAGCTTCTGGGAACTGTGCACGTTCGGCATCCTGACGAGGGGCTGACTTTCGCAGGACACCTCATCACCAAGGTCAGGGCCACGAGAACGGTCATGGGCTCCTGTCCGTCCTTGTCCTCGACCTCTCATCTCACACCCATGGTCCCTTCCCACTGCCTGCCCTGCAGATTCAGGCTCCAGACCAAAGACAGAAGTCTGGTAGACACGCTCCATCATCGCCCATGACTGCACACGACCAACTCCCTGCAACTGATCGCGCACGCGGTCTCCTAGCGGTTCTGCTTCCCTGCCTGAACCTGGGACAGTTAGTGTCCTGGGGAGAAAGGGTGCCATAGTCCAATGACTCGGAGCGAATGAATGAAATTCTTTACTGCAGAACTTTCCGGCATGTTCACGAACCAGCATACATCACGAACGTTCAAAAGGAGGAAAGGAGCAAGTAATGTTTCCCAAACCTACTGGACCACAGACTTTTTTCTTGATGGAGCCACTGATAAGCTCTGTGGGATATGATGTAGAAAGAACGTATGGACTCAGGTCCATGTTCCTCCCCTGGTCCCTCCTTCCAGGCCTGGGCCCCCAGCAGGGCCATTTTAGGTCCTGACCACGAGACATGCGAATTTCACCCTCCAGGAGCTTCACCCTGACCCTCACCTGACACCAAGGTGTTGTGTTTGCAAGTGGGCCTCCTGTCCAGGCTCCGAGGGCACAGGAAACAGGGCTTTACTGCCGTAGTAGGAACAGGGCATAGTAATGCTAAGCATGCCGATGCAGCTTCCCCCTCTATTTCAAAAATTATATACATAATATAAATTACGTATGTGATAATTGTGTGTATAATAATATCTGAGTCATTGTAATTATTTTTATTCTGAAGTTAGCTAACATACAGCGTGGTCTTGGCTTCAGGAGTGGAACCCAGTGATTCATCACTTACATACGACAGCCAGTGCTCATCTCAACACGTGCCCTCCTCAATGCGCATCACCCATCTAGCCCACCCCCCACCCTCCTCTCGCCAGCACCCCTCAGTTTGTTCTCCGTATTTAAGAGTCTCTTAGGGCTTACCTCCCCCTCTGTTTGTATCTTATTTTTCCTTCCCTTCCCCTATGATCATCTAAGTTTCTCAAATTCCACATGAGTGAAATCTTATGATATGCGTCTTTCTCTGTCTACCTGACTTATTTCACTTAGCATATTTTTAAAACTATCTTCTTAGCACCCCTGTGAAGTAAACAGGTAACAGGAAGCTCCTGTATAACAAAAACTTGCATAATGACAGTATTTAGAGGCAAACTGACTTTCTGGGGGTTGATCAGTGGCTGGCTTGCACGTGGCTGAGGGGGGCTGGTCCCAGGCGTGGCGTCTCTGTCACGTGACCTGTAGATGTCTCTCCTACTCTCTGAAGCACCGTCAAACTGCTGTGGTTCCTGGACGCCCGGCAGCATCTAGGGCCACCTCTAGCCCACGAAGGGAACCCCCGCTGGAACCTTCTAGGAGTAAGGCTGCCTGCTCCTAGCCCTCTTCTATCTCAGCACTGGTCCCCCCGACCTAAGAGGCCCATGATCTTTAAGGAGAAGCAAAGCACCTGCTGAACGCTGGGTGCAAAGGCAGCTCGGGCCAGCAGCCCAGGACAGGACAGTTTGGCCCACACCTGCCTACCTGTTCGGGAGAGCTTCTGCAAGGTGGCTGCCAGGTGCTGCAGAACCGCTGGTGACACTTCATAGCGGTGTGTGTCTACTGCTGGAACCTTCTGGCACCTTCCAAACACTCCATCTGTGAGAAAAGGGAAGCAGAGAAGAAAAAGTGACATTTCATTTTCAGAGAGAAGAAAGGCATTACACACATCCTTGCAATATATTCTAATTATGCACTGTGGTGAGGCTTTGGAACACGGCTTTAGAAAGTCATCAAAACACTATCATAAGTCAGAAGCACTTGGAAAGTAATGGTTTATTTAAATAGAAGAGCATGATAAAAAACACAATTCCAAAGGTATAGAGAAAAGGACGTGAATTCAGAGTAGCTGGCATTTTCTATTCTACTTTCTCATCCCTTCTCCCCTCGCCACCCCCGCCACTCACTTTTTGTAATTTCCTGCCCCTGGCTTTCACCTTTCTGACTTGAAGCTTTGCTTCTGACGGTCCTGTGACAAAAAAGCCAATAGTACTCAGGATCGGTTTTCCAGATGAGAAACAGAACACCCAGGTAATATACACATGAATTTGTGGAAGCCTGAGGATCGTGGAAGTACCTGCCACGCAGGCTGGCAAACGGGGGCAGATGCGGGAACGGCAGTGAGGCTGCTCAAGGTGCTTCCAGAACAAGAGAGACTAACGGGCACAATTTATCTAGTCTGTTCCATCTGTCTAAAATGACACACTCTGCTCATCAACATCTTTTCAAACCACACCCTCCAGTTAATTTAGGCCCCAGTTAGTCTTTATTCGGCAAATTGTTCACTTTGAAATAAGCTTCCTGTAGGGGGTTCAAACATCCAAATTACTGTCCTTCGTACACACAAAAGACTAATTCAAGGGCTAGGCGGCCATCTGCAGCTTCAGGCCCGGATGGAGGGGGAAACACTTCCCTTATTGTTCACAACAGTCTCACTGCACGAAGTGTAGCCGAGGAAAAGCCTTCAAGTGCAACAAGTTTAATCGTCAGAGACACGTTCGCCCAGTGCCAGGCTGACTCAGTGATTACGGGTCTGATGTCCCATATGTGCTTAAGATGGATGGCGCTGTGTGATCGGCAGAAAATCATCCTAAGTATGGAGAGCATGTCGTGGATTTCTATGGGACTTTGCACAGCAGGGGACACAGCCGGCACAGCTGCTCATTCCGGGCACACCACGGCCATGCAGAAAAGTCAGACCCTCTGCCGGCCCCGCCCCCCGCACAGGGCTCTACTGGGCACCTCTGCCGGTCACCTCTGTGGGTCACCCCGGCCGTGCGGAGCTCTGCCGGTCACCTCCACCCTATGGCACCGCCCCTCTGTCTGAGTGACTCACTTAACACAACGGCCATCTCCGGCCACAGTGATTCCCAGTCACAGTTCCCTTGGAGGGAGGGTCTCATCTCCCTGCCACTACCCAGTGAGACAGGCAATCTGCTCCACGTGAACACAGACAGCAAGTGTCCCCGTTCTTTTGATTTTGCCTTGTGCGAAGAACCCTGTGCCTGTGGATGGCGTGTTCATGTGGGGAAGGACGAGGGGGCAGGAAGGAGAAGGAGGCTAAGAGAAAAGCTAAGAACTCTCTATAATGTACCTGAAACTCTCAATTTACTTTACAAATGGAGTATCTCGAAAGTAGAATTGTAACATGTAGAGACTGGGAGGAGCATTAAGATGGGCTGACCCCACATTTTACAGTTGAGCGTCGTGACCTGCTAAGGTCCTCATCAGTGAAAAATGGCCAAAGACATTTCCTATCTATTTTGGAACATCCCAAGTGAATTAATTCCCTCTGAAGTATAAACGGCTTCACCCTTGAAAGTTGGTTTGTGCCACACAACGTGGTAAATATATTTTTGGAAAAATAATTATTGGATTTTCTTGAAATCTCTCTCTCGACTATATACTTAAAACACATATATATAATACATAGTATTTTTGTGCTTTTAAAATTAGGTTTAGTTTTAGCTAGTCATTTGGTTTTAATGATTTAAATGTTGAAACTAAACCATTGATTCTCTTTGCCCCTAGACTACAGCCTTGCTGATGAGGCAGGACAGACCTTTCCCCAGTACATTTCTTTAAACTTTATCCTTTAAATAAACTTTATTTTTTAAAGCAGTTTTAGGTTCACAGCAAAGTTGAAGGGCAGGTACAGAGAGTCCCCATATACCTCCTGCCCTCACGTATGCAAACCAACAGCCCCCAGCCTGAGTGGTACATTTGCCACAACCAATGAGCCTACAGTGATGCCTCTTTATCACCCAAAGGCTGTAGTTCACATCAGGGTCATTCTCGGTGTTGTGCACCGATGGGTTTGGACAAAAGCACAGTGGCACGTGCTCATCATTATAGTGTCACGCAGGGTAGTGTCACTGCCCTGAAAATCCTCTGTGCTCCCCCTGTTCACCCCTCCACGCCTCTCACTCCTGGCAACCATTGACCATTTTACGGTCTCCAAAGTTGTGTCTTTTCCAGAATGGCATATACAGTTGACCCTTGAACCACACTGGTGTGAACTCTATAGGTCCAATTTATACACAGATTTATTTTTAGCTACACAGTACTGTGCAGACACACGTGTTGGTGTGTGTACATATGTGCATCTACATGTGTGTATACTGTGTGTGCTTGTGTCCACGTGTATGTGTTTGCATGTGCGTCTACAAGTGTTACGTGCACATGCCTTTGCATGTGTGTTGTGTACACGTGACGTGTGCTGTGTGTATGTGCATACACGTATACACATAGACAGCCCTGCCATTTGTCTAGCGGCCACACTGTGTGAGAACCCAAGGATACAGCCATTCCAACATCATAAATTCATCTAGGAAACAGGTATGTTAATACCTCCCTACCAGAAACCTGATTTCCTTATTTATTTCTCAATAAACAACTTCACTACCTTTTTCTCTGTTTCCTCTGGATGACTGTGTGTACACTCTCATCCACACCTTCTCCTAATTTCCAGCCCCGTAATGCTGTGTATCTGCGGTGCCCTCCCCATCCTAAGGAGTGGATTCCGTCCCTGCCCACACTGCTCGGCCTCATCCTCCAACCTCAGCAAACGCACGCCCTGCTCTGATGTCCCCCCGGCTGGACAGGTGGGATAGTGGTGGGACATGCATCCGGGGCAGAAGTGGACACGCAAACTACTCACTTGTAACTGTGGTACAGGCTACAGAGGGACATGCTCCGGGGCGGCACAAAGACGGGGCACTGACCTCATCCGACACATAAAGACCCCACGAAAGTAGCAGCCGGTTGGGCTCCAACATTTACAGAAAGGGGCTGCCTACCTAGGGCTGGCAGGGACATCTAGGCAGGGGAGCAGGCTCTGTGGAGGACAGGAAGCGTCCGGTCGCTAGAGCTCTGGGACCAAGGCACTGAGCTCCCAGATGCGGAGCGAGTCAGCGGTGTGTGCAGAGCCTGAGGGCACGGAGAGGTTCAGCCCTCCTCCAGGAACTTCTGGCACCTTCCAGGCAGGTTTTGCATTTTGCCAGAAACCAAGGGGTGAGCTGCCTGTCCAGGGGAGGGTGGCTCAGCGAGGAGGACCACCATAGAAGTAAGAGAGCAGGACAGATCCACAGCCTTTCCAGAGGTGAACCCGTAGGACACCAATGCCACCCAGCTGTAGGCCAGCCCCTTCCCCGAGTCCACGGCACAGAAAGCCTCTGGGGTTCAAGGAAATATTCCGAGGGACAGCCCATGGAACATGTGTTTTTCCAAAGCAGAAACAAAGCTGTCTTGCTGCCAGCTGGGAGAGGTGACCCAATGGCCCCCAATCAAGTGACACTGCATCCTTCCGTGCGGAGGCCACCTCCCAGACCTCTGTGGGCAGTAACCACAGCAACCACAGAATCATGGACTGTGCTTAAAATCCCCAAACTTGCTGACGGCTGTCCCCAAGACCAAATTTCTGAGATGACAATCCCCCTCCTCATTTTGCAGAGCAGAAGACTGGGTCTCCACCGCTTCTGGAAACCCGAGACTACACGCTTTTAAACAGAAAAACAAGGGATGTTTGCAATCCTCGGAAAATAGCTGCTGCTGTCCCAGCTGAGTGTCACTGACCAGACGGCCATCTACAACTGGGCAGTGGGTTTCTCCTGTTAGAAAGAGAGACCTTGATGATTTCTTTGCTGTTTTTTTTTTTTTTTTTGAAGAATGTGAAAAAAACAGCTTGTTCATAATGTCTGTGCCTTTGTTTTAACCAGTATTCCTTGGAGCATTATTCCCACAGGCAGAAGTCATTTTCACTCATCAACACCACTGTCCCCTGAACACTGATGCAGGCCTGTGGCTGTGCCCCCCTCCTGGACCGGCGTTCCAGAATTCACTTCTCTCTCGGTCTGTGGGGCTGTGCCTGTCCCCAGGCTGCATAGGACACACGTGTGCACACCTGTGTGCACACACATCTCCACATCCCTCTGGCACTGACATTCTCCTCTCACCTCCAGGCACCATGGGCTCCTGGAAGGCAGGCACCAGAGCTACACCTCTTAGAGCTCCCACATCTGACACTACTCTGCACCCACTGTAGGTTCAATAAATATTTGTGACCGATTAACTGGTGTTTTTCCACTTGCCTGAAAAAAAAGCTGAGTGGCGCCTGAGCAGCTCAGTCGGTTAAGCGTCTCAATTTCAGCTCAGGTCATGATCTCACAGTTTATGGGTTCGAGTCCCGTGTCAGGCTCTGTGCTGATAGTGTGGAGTCTGCCTGGGAGTCTCTCTCCCTCTCCCGCTCTGCCTTTCCCCTGCTCGCTCTCGCTCTCTCAAAACAAATAAACGTTTTTGAAAAGCTGAGATGCCCACAGAAATGTATACCACCATCAACTAGAATCCTAATTCGCTGGAACCTCACACTGATTTAGAAGTGCACAAGTCCCAGCACATGACCCGGCTGGAGGCAGGACCAGGGATCGCTGAGAACAAACCCAGGGGGCTCGTGGTGGAGCCTGCAAATGAGGGGGTGCTCCTCCGTGCTCTCAGCAAACACGGCACCTCCTCCCCCTCTAACTCCGCGCAGGCTCAGAGCACTGGTCCTCCCCCAGCTCATCCATCCCCAGCCTCACACGTGGAGGACCTCTGCTCTGGGGAAGGCATGTTCATGTTCAGAGATACTGGCCTTTACTCTCAGGATGCTGTGGCTCTGGGGACTGCAGAGTGCAGGCCTCTCAGAGAATGAGCCAGACCAGCAGGTCAGACTACCAAGCGGCTGTGGGCTTGAACGGGTGGGTTTAGGTCTCTCTTGGAGAGAACCATCTCTGTTCAGCGTCCGTCACGCAATTCACCTCAGGCTTGCATTAAAGGGCATCCTGAAAAAAAGCCTGCGGAGTCGACGTTGTACACCTGCTGAGAAACGTCCCTCATAGCATCGTCAGTGTCTCTTCGTAAAGGTCCAGACAGGGAAGGAATCCCCCAGACCCCAGGACAGGACCCACCCACCTTCAACCTTCCACCCTCTTGTTGGTCACCGGCTGTTCTCGTCACATCTCTGATCTTGTTGTGCAGGCTCTGGTGGTGTTTTTTTTTAAGGAAGTAACCATTTTCTTTGCACCCATCATATTCAATCCTCTCTTATTTTTCTGTCTTTCCCTGTTTTTTATTTTTGTATGCATCTTTTTTACATTTCTTCATTATTTCTTTGGGAAGAGATAATGAGACTAGGTAATTCACCAACACAATGTGATCACCTTATTTAGATTTTCAGAGTGGGATAATTAGTTTAGGGCACGTTTAGAAATTATTGCAAAGCACATACCTGTTCAATAATTTGTGTAAATAGTTTATTCATGAAAATAATATGCATGTGCAAACGTATTATCTTTGTTCCCTGGAAACCCTAAGAACAATATTCTTGATTTTGGAGCTAGAAGGGATCGGCAGGAAAGGTGTCACAGTTATAAAGTCTTTGCAAATGAGGGTGTGCCAGAGGTGGCATTAAAATAATTATGGGGCAGGAGAGAAACATACAGTAAATAATCCGTATGCAGAATCTCCTTGCAGGGGTAAAAACAAGAGCTTTCAGGAGGTCTAGCCCGGGGATCAGCCTTGCCTCTTTCCATAATCATAGAAACAATGGCCTGTGACATACATTTAGTTTCTCAAAATACTGCATACAGTAAACAATAAATGCATTCATGCACCTTGTGAAATGGCTGGTCAACCCTATGGGACAAAAGGAACAGGGGTCCGTCTAAAGCAGCTCCCGAGGGCTTGCAGGGGAAACACAGGAAGTGGTAAGGGGTTTGACCACAAGGCCCTCCTGGGACGTTCCAGGAATTTAACCCAGTGCTCAGAAACGGCACACAGGCTCAGAGAGATGTGTTTTGGGGCACCCAGTCCCTGAGCCCACGGTGGGTGTACCTGCTGTATCCGAGCACCCATAAGCCGCCATCTAGGAAGTACGTTACATTTTGTAAAACGGGTTCTGGTTCACCCCCACCCTGCATCAAACTTGGCACCGAGGTGGCAGCAGGATGAAGCAGCAACAGCGACCCCTGGTGGTCACCTCCCCACAGCACAGGATCCTCACAGGGACAGTTGGTGGGGGAGCTCCTGGGAAGCCCAGACAGGCCAAAAACCATATCCACAGAGCTGCCTGGACCCTAGTTTGGAGATGGTGCTGGTGTTCCCCAGGGAGGCAGGGGAGTCAGTGACATGCACATGTAGACACCCACACAAGCTCACATGCTTGCACACACATGTGCACAGACTTCTACACCCATCCATGCACACTGGGGACTGCCCGGCCACAACCAGGCCAAGGGACACCCCCCCCACTTGCAGACAGATGCCTGCACCCACCTTTCAGGCAGGCTAGCGTAAAAGCCCCGCCCTCCAGTGTCATGCTGTTCCAAGCTAAAGCACCCTTTCCTTTTTTCTGGCCTCCCCTCTGTTGTCCTGTAGGACCCTAATCTCTCTCCCCTCCTCCCAAGGTAGAAGCTTACCCCCCCCCCATGCTGTTCAGGGTGTCCACAGGCCATGTAGGAAGGACCTGCCCCATCAGACCCCAGGGACGCCTCTGTGCACAGCATGGCCGGGGACACACAGAGGGGCCGGCCGTCCGGAAGCTGCGAGACAGCCTCGGTCCTCAAGCTCGGGAGTGACGACGCCCTGCCACCCCTTCTGTGAATACTGGGGACCAACTTCTCCCATCGCCTGAGGAGTGTGGTATGGTCTGGGAAGGTAAATGTGGCTCATAAGCCCCAGGCTGGTAGCCAGGCTGGGCAGTGGGTGAACAGTGAAGACGGCAATAAGAATAAATAAAACCGGTCCCGTCACTGCCACCGAGCGCTTATGCCCCAAGCACTTTCCTAAGCCTTTTCTGTGCAAGAACTCTAAACCCCCGTCACACTCTGATGAAACACCACCATCCCATTTTACACCAGCTGGAAACTGAGGCGGACAGAGGCAGGAGCCCAAGGTCTCAAACCCAACAGCGTGCATCCGTGACGCCTGCGAGCCCTGCCTGGCCTCTTCCGTCATGTTCCCTTCGCCTTCTGGCCGTCATCACCCTGAGCATTAGCTTTCCTTTCCGTACACATGTCCCAGTTTCTGACGTAGAAAATAGTTACACTGCAGTGATGGAACGTCTTGTTCTGAAACTCATTAACAAAATTCCCTGGGTCCCCCGTTTGTCAACTCTGGATGTAAGAGCTAACGTGTTTACATGCAGTTTTGATGTGCCAGTACCACTCCTACACACGCAACGCAGTTAATCCCAGGACAACCTGCCATGGTCTCAACTGTCATGGTCTCCTTTCACTGTTGGGAAAACGAGGGCCCAGAGAGGTTGTGTGACCTGCCGAGGTCACACAGTAAATGGCAGGCTGGCCTAGAGTCTGCACACCCTTTATTACTAACATGCCGTCACTTGTGCAGCTGTGACGGCACCAGGCCAGGGCAGGGGAAGCCAAACCAGGTATCTTCACCGTTTTGGTCACCCAAGCCCACATCGGAAGAAAAGAAACAACCACTGGGGGTTTGAGGAGGGAGGGAGACGGACCGGCACGTGGCTGTTTGTAGCCAACAGATACCAGCAACAGATTTAATGTTTATTTGTTTTGTTTTTGGTTTTTTTTTTGAGAGACAGCAAGTGACCACAAGAGCAGGGGAGGGGCAGAGAGAGAGGGAGACACAGAATCCCAAGCAGGCTCCATGCTCCGAGCTGTCAGCACAGAGCCCGACGCGGAGCTCCAACCCACGAACCGTGAGATAGTGACCTGAGCCGAAGCCGGACGTTTAACCGACTAAGCCACCCAGGTGTCCCTACAGCAACAGTTTGGAGTCTGCACCACGACAAGCCACCCACAGCCAGAGGCAGAGTCCAGGGCCCTTCCAAAGGCTGTTCCATCCCTACACTGGCCACGGGGTTGGCGCCCACCTGCTTCCCAGAGATCCTTCCGGTAGCCTGGAGCCCAGGTGCACAGTGGGGACGGGCGTAAGCAGGAGATTCTGACTTTTGGCAACTGTGAACTACCCTGATTAGACAGCGATCCACAGACCATGCTGGGGCTGCCCCTTCAGACACTCAGGCCGGCCCTGCTTGCTCAGACACGGGGGTCCGCCCACGCACAGCTTGGACATTCCCAGTCCTGCTCGAGGCTGACGAGAGACAAGGGGCAGGAACACTCTTCGCTGCTCAGCTGCCTCCACGTTTCCCAGTGAGATCAATTCAAAGGCAAAGCACCGGATAGTTACCATGTATCACAAATGTGCCCACAATGTCAGAGTTCTGGAGGGGAAAGGTGGTACCGGCTGCATGACGATGCTAGTGTCCTTACTGCCACTGAATTGTACACTTAATAAGGCTTACCATGGGGGCTCTGGGTGGCCCAGTCGGTTAAGCGTCCGACTTCGGCTCAGGTCATGATCTTACAGATCTTACAGCCCACATCAGACTCACTGCTGACAGCTCGGAGCCTGGAGCCTGCTTCAGATTCTGTGTCTCCTCTCTCTCTCTCTCTCTCTCTCTCTCTCTCTCTCTCTCTGCCCCTCCCCCACTTGCACTCTTTCTCTCAAAAATAAATAAACGTTAAAAAAAAAAGCTTAACATGGCAAATTTTAAATTGTATGTATTTTCCCTCAATTTAAAAATTTAACGGGGCGCCTGGGTGGCGCAGTCGGTTGGGCGTCCGACTTCAGCCAGGTCACAATCTCGCGGTCCGTGAGTTCGAGCCCCGCGTCGGGCTCTGGGCTGATGGCTCAGAGCCTGGAGCCTGTTTCCGATTCTGTGTCTCCCTCTCTCTCTGCCCCTCCCCCGTTCATGCTCTGTCTCTCTCTGTCCCAAAAATAAATAAAAAATAAAAAAAAAAAAAAAAAAAAAATTTAACAAAGAGCGATTCAAAATAAAAGAATACAACAAAGCAGGGCACTCTCAGCGAGCAATGAGGATGTGGATAGATGTTAACGGTGTCCCGCGAGGCAGGGGCCATCTCCACCGGGAGGTGGGAGAGGAGCTGCATGGACTCCTGAGGTCGGTTACAGCTGCTGCTGGGGTCACACCACAATCACGTTTGGGTGACGGGTTTTCATTGGGGCACATGGGCACTTCCGGTCATCAGAATTAGTTCAAATTTCATTTAGTCCAGACCAGTGAGCATTCATCTGGCGCCCACTCTGTCCACAAGCCAGGCCCAACCGTTTGGATTCAGGGAAACACCACCCCCTCGCATCTGATGAGACACACACGGGCATCAAGAGGTCACCAGGACCTGAGTTCCTGGAAGCAAAGGCCCAGAGACAGGCCTGGTCTGCTAGAGAAAGTCAACGCTGATCAGGGAGGGCTTTCTGGAGGAGGCAAGGCCAGGGCGCTCTACTATTGCTATCCAGCTGAGGATGGCTGTGAGGCCCCGGACCGCGGGGTCTCCTGACTGCTCTTCCACACCTGCATGGGAGGAGGCTTCTAGCAGGCACCAGGCTGTCTTCAGAACTGCAAGTGCCTGGAAAGCACACGGTCAGGCTGCCTTGCTACAAGGACTCTTGGTTCCACAGGGGAGCGGTGGCTCCAGTCACAGTGAGGTAGGGCCGTTTCGTGCCTACCCCTCAACAAGTGCACCCCCTCCCATCAACATGCTTACACATCATATTAAGTAACTGCTCACAACACTGTGCATCTGGGTTTTGAACACAAATTACACTACCTGGAATTTAATACAAGAAACTCTTTGGAGTGTTGGTTGAAATGTCACACAAGAATTTGGAATTGCATACGCATGTGGGAAACCAGACTCTGCTAGCTCTAGGATAAGTAAAAGTGAAAACCAGAGAGTCCCCAGATAGAATCCACCCAGAAAGAGAATGAGAGGCTGTGCTGCTGGCAGCGACACTTTCCTTTTCCCTTAACTTCAGCACAAACGACAAGCCGAAGGCTCACAGCTGGGAGGCACAGAGTGGACGCCAGTGGCATTTGTGAGGCGCTGGGGAGAAGAGAACCCACAGGAATCTGAGACTCCGCTGGTGAGAAGTCACGTGCCTGCTTCGTGCCAGGGGCTTACTGGAATCGTCCTTCCCTCAAACACCCCTCTGTTCACCAGTGTCTTCTGTCAGCCAATGGATCATGCTGAAGTGACACAGGAAGCCACAAACCCACGGAAGACACCGTCTCCTGATCTCAGGCCTGAGCTGGGTTGTGCCTTATCAGCTCCCACACCTGTCCATTTCAGAAGGTCACAGGGCCAGAGCCCAGGACTCTGTCAACAAAGGTGCACAGCCAAGTGGACCCGGGCATTCTGTGCCTCCCTGAGAAAGTCCCCGGACAGGACAGGCCCCAGAAGGCACCGGTCTGCAGGGGCCAGGAGGCCCCAGAAGGTACCAGTCTGCAGGGGGCAGGAGGCCCGGCTGAAGGTAAACTCTGGCCTGTTGAGCCGCTTGCTTACCTGACCCACACAGGCCAAGACTTCTGTCCGCTCCACGTGGGTGCTGGCTGCCCGGCCCCTCTGCCAGCGTGGCCCTCGGCTCACTGGGCCCTCGGCTCACTTCATATCCAGTGCTTTAAACTCAGGCCGGGGAGACAGCCAGGAGCCCCAGGAGGGGGACGTTCAGCGTTGAGAAGAGGAGCTGTGCGTGCTTCCCAGCCCCGAGCAGGTGTCTGAAGGCGCTTCTTGCACTGACCCCACAGTCTGCTGTGATGCGCTGCAGCCGCCCCTGGAACGGCTCCTTCTCCTTCTGCAGCGCGTTTAGGTCTGCACACCTAGCAGGATTAGGTCTACACGACACCGCCACTCATGCACTGCTGCATTTTAACTTCTTGTTGACCTCTGGCCCCTGAAGAGGAGGCCTGACAGCTGCAGGGTTTGGAGCACTCAGATAGGAAGTCCTGGGCCCCAGAGCTTTTCCAGGGGGAGAGGCTGGGGTGGGCTGGTGTCGGTAATCCCCGGCACAATGTTGATCAGCAAAAACAAATCACACTGAGCCTTAAAATAGCCTTTCCTGAAAAGAAAGCTCGCCTCTTAAGATCACCGCCTAGGTGAGCACAGCAATAGATTTTCCAACGGACACATTAACCTTCCTGACTGCTTTCCACCATCTCGGGCCATGTGGCTCTGCCAGTCCTCGGCTCTGTTCCTGAAACGGATGGACCCGGCCCGGCCACCTACAGGACACTCATCCCGAGGCACCTGAGAGCAGGTGAGCAAATCACACCTTGTGATTTCAGAATATACAGGGTTTTTGCTGGGAGCTGAAGAGAATGATAGCATGTATTTTATTCAGGCCCTTGTGCTTCATAGACAAGAAAATTAAGGCAGTGAGGGATCGGACAGCCCACTGGGGGTTGCCCCCATACCCCCACTCCCCAGCAAGACAACGCCCGTGGCCACCATGCCCGCTCTGGCCCTGCTAGGATATTCTAGCATCCACAGTTTCCTTCAATAGAAACAACACAATAAAACGTGAGGTCAGAGTCAAAAGATGACACATTGCATTGGGCTGTGTAAACAATCCTAAAAAGATCCTGGCTGGACATTATTCACTTTCTAAGTACAATGTTGAAGCAGCTGCAGGGTTGGGACCAGCAGCAGTGCTGGAGCAACATCGGGCAGGCTGGGCTCTCAGGTGCTGAGACTTCTCCCATGAAACAGAAAGCACCTTCCGGAGACTGGCCTGGAGGAGCCCGGCTCTGCGGCCACCGGATTAGGTGACCTTCACCTGCTGCTGAGCCTCCCTAGTCTTTAGGGGTTAGGTGTTTGTTTTGTTTGGTCGTTTGTGAAAATTACAGGCTGGAGCCAGATAATCTGAACACCTCTTCCAGCTTTAAAATCCAGAGGTCAGTGCCTGTTGGTAGGAAGATGCTCTCCCCAAGCAGTGGGACCCTGAGGGATTTCATCGACACGAAAGGCAGTTTACTGGGAGAAAGACGCAGTTGCAAGATGAAAAAGCACAATCTAAACCACCGACGCGTGTGCCATTTGCACAGCTCTGCTGCAGGCAGGTGCTGTCCTCGCTTGTGGTGACTCTGTCCCAAAGGCGAGGGTTAATTCTGGTTTTCTGCCCTTGACCCAGACTGGACAGACACATTGGCACTGCTCTGGAGATTTCAGCACTGTTCTCCCTTCTTTTCCTGGACATGACGGAGGCACCCTGCCTCCGCTAATGAGCTGAGCGGGCTCCTTGCTTCCTGTCAGGGGAGCTATGGCCGATCCGGGCCTCCAGGTCCCGGCCACGCTCAAGCATCCCCAGGAAGTCGGGCTCTCTGGGCAGGGACCTGGCTGGGGACGGGGGACCACCCGAGGCCAGCGTGAGGGTACTCGGCAAACCTCACCGTCGAGAGCTCAGACCCCACCCAAATCTCCGCGGGCTGTCATGTTTGGTGCAGTCTGCTGTGGGTCCAAAGATAAGCAGCAGGGAAGGAAAAAAAGGCAGTTTATCTGTGGCAGCTAATCTCCCCATCAGCAGCCCTCTGCTCCAGCCCGTTGCCAAGTAACGGAGGCCGCTCCTCTTATCAGCCTGGAACGTTCCATTGACTATTCAGACAAGAATAGAAAGGCCTGGCACTGAGGGCTGTAAGCAGCACTGAACGAAAATGGCACATTATGTGGGATGAGGGAAAAGGGAATCTGTTAGCCCTCATCTTATCTGGAGGGTGACAGTTACTCAAAAACAGCCATCCATCACTCGCCTCTGCACGCATTCTTATTCCGGCAACTGGAGAGCCCCTTGCTCGCTTTCCAGAGTGGGGGGGGGGGGGGGCGGGAGGCAGGGGACAGAGGGAGACAGAAAGAGCAGGAGAGAGGAGAGTCGGGGAGAGGGAGGGAGCCGAGGGCCCTTGTTCCTCAACCCGGTTTACTCTGGGCGCCCCCCTCCTCTCCTTCCTTCTCTCCCCTGGCCCAGGCCCCTCCGCTCTCACACCTGAGGTAGCTCCTCACAGTGGAAGGTCCCACCTTCCGAATTACCCAAAAAATGTGCGCCCCAGCCCAGGGGAGGAACACAGCTGAGCCCCCAGCAGACGGGGAACACCCGGCGCCTTGAGACTGGCTAAGCCACAGGGCCTGCTCCTGCCATGAGCCTCCGAAGGACGCCCCCAACTACTTGTCAACCGACCCAAGACCCTCTCCCCACTTCATCCCCAGCTCTGTTCTCAAGCTGGCAGAAACAGAAACAGCAGGACCTGAGTGGGCTAGGGGAGGGGCTAGGGGAGGTGCAAGGAGAAGCCGCGGGCCCCGGGGCGGGGGGTAACGGCGTCAGTAGCGCCTCCTTAGACGGGGGCTGCACGGCCACCAGCCTGCCCACAAGAGCGGCCCCCAGGCCCGAGCCCCGCAGCACCGGCCTGTGCTCTGGCCCACAGGGAGCCTGGTCCTCCGCCTGTTGGTCAGATGGTGATGCACGCACAGGCCACCCCCTGCCCCACAGACCCAGCATGGCCTAGCGAGCCTGTGCGCTCTCAGTGGAAGCAGCCAGACACGTGTGCCTGGAGAGTGGCATCAGAGACACCCGCGTGCCCACCAGCGCCAAGGAAACACGGCCCACCGAATCCAGGACACGCCGAGGGTTGCCCAGACAGCCAACCTTCAGGTGCTGGAGCTCCTCGGCCACTCCGCTTCCCCAGCAGCGTGCGGGCCCACTGGGGGTGCAGAGGGGAGACCACGATGGGCATACAGGAGATCCCCCACTCTGTTCACCTCCTCCACCTCCCCGCCGGCCAGACGGCCAACGGTTCTGAATGCCTTTTCGAAAGGTCGTCTTCTAAACAGCACAGATGCCTTTGTTTCCTTTCCCCCAACACATGATTGTTAGAAAAACAGACACTTCAGGGGCGCCTGGGTGGCTGAGCCGGTTAAGCATCCGACTTAGGCTCAAGTCATGATCTCGTGGTTCGTGGGTTCGAGCCCCTCATTGGGCTCTGTGCTGACAGCCCAGAGCCTAGAACCTGGTTCAGATTCTCTCTCTCTCTCTCTCTCTCTCTCTCTCTCTCTCTGCCCCTCCCCCGCTTGCATTCTCTTTCAAAAGTAAATAAACATTAAAAAAAGAAAAAGAAAAAAGAGAAACATAAACTTCAGAGAGAGAGAGTCCAAAGGGAGAAGTGAACTTGGAAGTTTTAGTATTCAAAATATTGAACAAACTGAGGGTTGATGGGGGGGGGGGGGGGGGCGGAGACAGGAAAGTGGGTGATGGGCATTGAGGAGGGCACTTGTTGGGATGAGCACTGGGTGTTGTATGGAAACTAATTTGTCAGTAAATTATCTTAAAAAATATTAACTTATAGGAAATTCAATTCTGTACAAAGTACACTTGTGTGTTTAAAATAAATTTTAACTACTAGGAATAACTACTACTATCTGGAGTCCAAGCAGATTTTCAGCCATCACTGTCCTGATCACCCAGTTCCAGGGGCCTGATCCATCCCTCAGCATGTGGTGGCTGGGAACACAGAGGACCTGCTTGTCCCTCTCACAAGAGTCACTCTCCTCTGCCTTCAACCCCCCCACCCACCCACCCTCCCTGTGCCCAGTGAACCCTGCATTCTGCAATCATCCAATTGCCCATCTGTCTCCTTCCAGTAGGGAAGGGTGGGTCCCACTTCCTGCAGTGCTTGGCCTATGGAAATGATTTTTGTAAGAATTTACCAAAATCCAAAGCAGGGATTTGAAGACATATTTGAAAACCTATGTTCACAGCAGCATTATTCATAGTAGCCAGGAAGCAACCCAAATGTCCATCGCCAGATGGATGGATGAACAAATGTGGTATAGATGTACAACAGAGAAGCATTCCGCCTTGAAAAGGAGGGAAATCCTGACACCCGCTATGGCATGACGAACCTGGAGGACATGATGCTCATTATGTGAGCAAAGCCAGTCACAGAAGGACAACTGCCCTGTAATTCTCCTTCTATAAGGTCCCTGGAGCCGCCAGATCCATAGAGACAGAGAGGAGAGGGTGGGCGCTGGGGAAGGGGGATGGGGAGTTAGTGTCTAATGGGGACAGAGTCTCAGTTTGGGAAGATGGAAAGTTCTGGAAACGGTGGTGGTGATGGTTGCACAACAATGTGAATGCACTTAATGCCACTGAACAGTGCACCTAAAACTGGTTAAGATGGGGGAGGGGGCATCTGGATGGCTCAGCAGGTTAAGTGTTCAACTCCAGATTTCAGCTCAGGTCAGGATCTCATAGTTCGTGGGATCGCGCTCCACATCAGGCTCTGCACTGACAGTGTAGAACTTGCTTGGGATTCTCTCCTTCCCTCCCTCTCTCTCTGTCCTTCTCCCCCTCCCTCTCTTAAGTAAATAAACTTTTAAAAAAATGGTTAAGATGGTAAATTTTGCTATGTGTATTTTACTACAATTGTTTAAGAGTGATAAAAAATTTGGTGGATGAATAAGAAACCGAATAGAAGAGATATGCCCCCACTTTAGGAACAGCGATGGGAAGAAAGGCCTGTAAACTCAGTGGGCCATAATATTTAAGGCAAAGCGATGGGAAGGCTCTCTCAGTGCAGCTATCCCTGAGAACCCCGCAGTCCAGGACCCCAACAATCCAAAGTGGTCCATGCACAGGTTGAAATACATTATCAATACCCAAAAATTTCATTAGAAATAAACATATCCAGTAGAAGAGCTCATCACTTAACTTTAAAAATATCTTGGTTTCCAATCTGGATAGATCAGCCTTTGGGGGGAAATGAGTTCTTTAATAGTGGATTTACAAAACAATTTAATTTGGTTTCATGTTGGCCAAGAGATCTTTGGTGAGGCTAACCACCAGGAACAAAAAGAACGCCTTCCAAGCCCTGCCAGACACACCAGATGAACTTTCTGATGAAGGGGCCAGCTGGAACCATGGAAACCTTCTTCTCCAGATCAAGGTCAAGGAGAGCCACAGTCCTCACATGCCTTCAAGTGTTTCCATCGAAAGGCCCAATTTCAGCAACCCTCTAGGTTGTTTTCTCAAAGACCACAAAAAAGAATGATTCCTGTAAACCAACATGGATCATCCTTAATTACCGCACTGCAGCCACGGCTATTTAAAAACCAACTGCAGCAAAGTGCTGACAAACATTAATGAGCAGTGATGCACACATAGAACTGTAAATGAAAGGATAATGAAAGCAATTTATTTGAAAATTAAAACATGATTAAGAATGGCAGCCTGTGCAAGAGCCCAGAGGCCCAAGGAAAGTGTCTGATGTGCAACCAGCTCTCATTAACTAAGGAGCCCGGTGAAATTGCTTTCCTTTCTCTGACAGTTTTTAATATAAAGTAACTTCACTAATAGATGGATATGTCCTTTCAGAACCCGGGACCTGGAAGATATCTAGAAGTAGAGCATCCAAGGGCAACTCCATTCATGTGGGAGTCTCACCAACGAGAACCTGAACCGAACTTCCCTCTGACAGTGGACGTGAACCCTGCGTTCATCCACACCAGGACAACATGGATGCCGTGGATGCCTGGACAAGAATTCTCACTATTTGGGATACTCCAAGGTCTGGCCTCTCATTTTCAGACTCGGAGACCAAAGTAACTACATGGGAGAGCGGGTTCTTGCAAGAACTTTGCAATCTGGAGTCAGACTTATTTCAGCACAGGTGCTGCCCAGCCAAGTCCTGACCCATCCTAGGGCAGGTCAGACCAGGTGACCTTCCAGTGGGTCCTGAAACAGGTGTGGACATGAAGATTGGACCCTGGTGTCCTCACAAGCCCAAGAGGGCCTTTGGAAGGTGGTTCCTCAGATGGGATAGGTCACCTCATATCTGCTGCTGATGTTCAGTCATCCTTGAGCCATGGGACAGACCCAGGCCCTCCCGTGCTCAACACATTTACAGGAACAACACAGAACACATGCCTGTACCTGTGCTGAGCCCACCTTCCGACCTCTCCTCGCTGATCCCAATTCTGTTTGCACTTCACTGCTTGATGCTCAGGCTCCTTCTGCCCTCTCATCAGTGTTTGGTTTCTTTCGTTGCTCTCTATGTATGGGTCACCCTTCATTTGTACCACCACTATCCTCCTGCTCACACCATGATCCAGCTGCACACAGGAGAGGTGAAAAAGCCCCAGCTCCCAGCATGTGCTGCCTTTCTTGGGCCCCATCACGGCCCTGAGCTCTAGGGAGCAACAGTGTAGCATATGGCCTACTGAAGACACCCAGATGCCGAGCCTGCTGATATCCACCCACCTTTACTACGAGTCAGTGCATTCCATGGAATCAGAAAGCAGAGATGGGTGGAGGAGAATTCCTAGCCCAGACGCTGCTGGTGTAATGTTGCTACAGAAAGCACATGGAGAAGAAAACCCGAGCATCACTGTAGACACACACACACAGAAGAACGACTCTCTTACTTCATCTGTAATTACAGAGGTGCCGACTCAAGCAACATTAACGATTTTGCCCATCAGTTTGGCAAAGGGTCTTGTGTGATGATGATTGGGTTGCTGTTGTGTTATGAGTGTAACAGGCTCATCCACTTTAAAATCAAGTAATTATTGTCGGAAAGTGTGCAAATGAGACACACGCCTTCTGAAGGACAATTCTGCAACATTATCAAAAAGTTTTAACACATTCGAACCTTTCTTTAAAGCGCCTGGAGTTTGCAGACCATCCTATCTGTTTAAACTTAGAGCATTTATGTGCTATAGTTCTTGGGAGCCAGTGACTTATTTACTCGGGCAGCATGGGAAGGCAACACCAGGGTTCAGGGATTAACTATCATTAAATGACTAGTACAGCCTTAGGAAAAACTCCCTTCCCCTTCTGCTGTCATCACATTGTGGTGACAATAATAGGGTAAGGTTTGCAGCTTTAATAAAGTATTCTAAATTTCTTAAATAATGTTTCAAAATACACTGCTGTCACATTTAAATAACACAATTAAGACATTTAGGGCCTCGGTTTGTAGAAAATATTCAGTTATGTAAGAAAAATTCCTTTTAATTCTATAGGAAAACAATACACATTTGCAAGTGTGAGATGTTATTTTTGTTTTGTGCTCCAGGTGCAGGCATGCCATATTTTTGTACAGAAAGCGCATGAATGATAGACATGCTGTTTTTTAAAAAGCTCATAGAGAAGAGAGGTATTTATTTTCATACTCTGGGTCTACGTGGTTTTATATTGCATCACCAAAGCTATAGATTGCCTCTTCCCTTTTGCTACCACAGTGCAGTGAGGAACATCTCCTCCTACCAGGAGTCGGGCTGCAAGATCACGAGAACCAGAATGCATCAAGTGCATGCTCTCAGGACCGTGCACCACAGGAGGATCACGGGGTCACCAAGAACACATTCTGAAAGTCACCAAGCACACAGGGGTTGCTGACCGGTAAGGCTGCACCTGCCCACATGCCACCAGTAGTAGATGAGCACTGTTCCCTTCCCGCGTGACTGCCCACATTCTGTTTAGACTTCCTCATCTTTCCAAACTGACGGATGTGAGGTGATAATTCATTGTAATTTGCACTTGGCTACTAATGAAGGTGAGCATTTCTTTATATGCTAGTTATTTGGCTTTTTAATGTCATGATTTGATTTAAGATTTAATATTAATTCTTCCAAACCGTGAAAACTATTTTTCCATTTATTTGTGTCTTCCTCAATTTCTTTCATCAATGTCTTCTAGTTTTCAGAGTACAGGTCTTTCACCTCCTTGGTTAAGTTTATTCCTAGATATTTTGTTCTTTTTAATGCAACTATTAAGGGGGGTTGTTTTCTTAATTCCTCTTTCTGATAGCTCATTATTGTGTATAGAAACACAACAAATCTCTCTGTGCTAATTTTGTCTCCTGTGACTTTTCTGAATTCATTTATTAGTTCTAATAGTTTTTTGGTGGCGTATCATGCCATCTGCAATAGTGATAGTTTTACTTATTCCTTTCCAATTTGGATGCCTCTTCTTTTCCTTTTCTAACTACTGTGGCCAGGGCTTCCAGTACTATGTCGAATGAAAGTGGTGAGACTAGGCATCCCTGTCTTGTTTCTCATCTTAGAGGGAAAGCTTCGGCTTTTCACCATTGAGGATGATGTCAGCTGCGGGTTGTCATATTTGGGCTTTATCATATTTAAATACGTTCATTTTATAACCACTTTGTTGGGAGTTTTTATCACAAATGGATATTAAATTCTGTCGATAATTTTTCTGTGCCTACTGAGATAATCATATGATTTTTATCCTTTGTTTTATTAACGTGGTGTATCATGTTGATTAATCTGTGGATGTTGAACCATCCCTGCATCCCTGGAATAAATCTCATGGATTGTAGTGAATGATTTCTTTTCATGTACTGTTGGATTCAGTTTGGTGACATTTTGTTGAGGATTTTTACATCTATGTTCATCAGAGATACTGGCCTGTGATTTTCTTTTTTTGTGGTGTTTTTGTCTGGTTTCATAATTAGAGTAATGCTGGCCTCAAAAAATAAGCTTGAAAGCCTTCCTTCCTCTACAATACTTTGGAATAATTTGAGAAGGATAGGTACCAACTCTTCTTTAAATGTTGGTAGAATTCATCTGTGAAGCAATCTGGTTCTGGACTTTTATTTTGAGGGAGTTTTTAAGGCAATGCTTCAATTTCATAACCTATAATCAGCCTATTCAGATTTTCTATTTCTTCACGATTCAGTCTTAGAAGGTTGTGTGTTTCTAGGAATTTATCCATTTCTTCCAGGTTGTAGTAGATCAATTTTTAAATATTGCCCAAGATCTGAGAATGGAAGTAAAGAGGCAGAGATTCACATGTAAGTTTAATAAAGAAGTTCATATTAAAGCCGGGTGGATGTTCAATTAAACATCAAACTTCATACTGGAAGACTGCACAAGGCTCACCATGCATAATTCTCATCCGACCACTTGAGCTTTGCCGTTACTGCTGGAAGCTGTCATCGGTGCCCTTGGTGCGGGGTGGGGGGGGGGTGCCTCTAACACCCACTGTCTGTGTTCTCCGCACACACAGATCATCATGATGTGTTTATCTTTTAAATATATACACCCCTGCCACGCGTTATTATCTGGAGATTCACAGGCTTGACTTCTTCCAAGAAAAGAACAACAGTGACAGCTGAAGCACAGGCACAGGGACAGGGTTTGTTGAGTCAGTGTTTCCCTGAATGCACGTGAACACGCCCAGGTCATTGTCCTAAAGTGATGGTCAGGACAGGGAGACTTCTTCCTGTAGGCACCCTTCCTCACTCCTCACAGACAATCCATATGATCCCAGATCCAAAGCATTTCCGGTAAGTTGGGACCGGACGGAAAAAAAGTGACTGGAAAGCATGCAGGTGAAAAACACTCCTCAAAAGAGCCTCGCGTGAAGCACGCTGTCAGAATTAGACGTCTCTACTTGCTGGGACGGTCACTGGGAATTTGTCAGAGCTCCACAAGGTCAGCCAGGCCATAAGCGGATATAATTGGCACTTCTGGAAAAGGAGACTTTTTAAGCTAATTCTAATGCAAAGAGCGTGACTTTTCCTTTCTCTCCTCCCTTCCTTCCCCCCTTTTTTACATAAGAAATCATGGTGCATCTATTTCCTGGTATTCAGAGTCCTGACCCACCAGCCGGAGTGCCAGAGAAACACGCTCACTCCCACCGGAAACAGCATCTGCTCCGGCAGAGTGCTCACCGACAGCGGAAAACCCATGACAAGGAGACGACTGGAATCATCTCCTTAATGAATGCAGCACGTGCGGGTGCACATGTGTACTCACACACGCACACATGCACACACACGCAGTCAGTACTGGAAGAAACAGCAGGACACGCCAAACTGTCAATACCTCGCACAAGACTCTCTCTGCTACTCGGCAGTAATGAGGAATTACCATAGCAACGCACACGTCCTGTTTCTCCGCACATGGTGCCAGAGCAGCGTCTCCACTGACCGACACACACTGCCTGATGGACAGGAGGCCACGCCATCATGGGGTGTTTCTTCTGCCACATTTGGTGGGACCCCTCTCAAGCAGAGCTTCCCCTCACAACCGATTGTCATTTACAGCCAGGGCTCTCATGCCTGGATTTTTCTCTTTGTCTCTGCCACCAGAGGTCCCAGCACCGCTGCCATCTCACATACTCCTGTCTCCAGGGCGCTGTGAGAGGAATAAACCCTGAAAGTAACCGAAAACGCCGCAAGGAGACCAAAGAGTAAAGCGGCTCCTTTAGTGCTTTCGGGGGGGGGGGGGTGGTTCTACTGTCAGAAGCACACTGTTTCTACTAAGCTGTTTTCTTCCACTCAGGACATGAAAAGGATAGCCCTAAGGGCTCTGGGGAAAAGGCTGCACTCGATGCGGAAGAGTCCTGGGTGGGTCACCATGAAAGGCAAGTTCATTTGGAATGAGGGAGACAGACTCATGCCTAGGGCCCCAAGGAACCCAGACTTGCCATGTTTAACGCAGCACTGGCGCTCTGGAGCAAACAACACAGACAAAATCCTCCCCCTGCAACTGAAGACAGCTGAATGAGGCACATGGCACAGGGCAAGGATGCAAGGAAGTAGGTCAGGGTTCTGGTCCAGGCTCGAGCCTAACTTCCGAGGCGGCTTCCAGTGAGCCTCGGACACTTTACCTGGGATGGTCACACGAGATGACGCTCCCAGCACTTCCATGATGCTGGGACTTGACGGGTGCTCGAGGGCCAGAGTGAGAGGGGCCACCCGGGCCTTCAGGGGCACTAGGGCACAGGGGCCGCCGACAAGATGCCAACAAATATGTGGTCTGCACCCTTGCCGTGCTCCAGTTCTGAACAGCCCTCAGAGTGCGACAACAGTGCCCACTTAATGCGCCGCAGCCTGCCCTGGGTGAGGAGGAGAGCAATCGGTCTGTGGGAGCCTGGGCGCTCTGTCCTGTGGAGCTAGTGCCAAGAAGTAGGAGATTAGTTCTACGAAGGACTTTTCCAGAGAGCAGAGAACGATCTCAGGAACACGTTCACGGGTATGGGAACTGGCTCTTTCACCCAGGAGCCCATCTGAACATTCAGGTACTTCCCATTGAAGTGCAGCTTTCTACATCATGAGTTCATTCTTGAAAGGCTCAATTACTCAATTATACGAACAACTTCTCCAGAACATTTACAAATTTCAACTGCGGCAAATAGGACGAGCAAAATAGTGGATCTGATTGAACCTTGACTCAGGGCTGTCTTCTCAATGTCTGATGCTGAATGCCTGAGTGTGACTGCCTCCTGTAAGTCCCCCAGAGACCGACATGACAGCGCACTAAGGAGCAAACAAGGCTTAGCAAAAGCCACCAATGTGTTATGTAAACCTTGCCGGTGAGGCTACAAGATCAAGATTGCTGCTTATCTAAGTAATACAATTTATCCTTGAATTCCATCATTTTAACATGACAACTTTTTACAGTATGTGTTGATTCAAGAACCCACTCTTTGACGACCTCCCCCAATATTCAGAGACCATCACAGTCTCCAAGTGAGACAGACCGCGGTCCCTCTGCCTTCTAGTGACACTCACTAGTGTGGACTTTAAATAAGCAGATCTTGATTTTTATTAGAAACTTCATAGCTGTTTTGTCCCAAACCTTCTTGAAAAAAATTCTTATTCCTGCCAGTGTCATGCTTTGAGCTAATTATCATGTAATTATTGCCAAGTGGGTAAAATTCTGTACGTGACAAATAATCGGTGCCGCCTGAAAAAGCTCCGCGTGGACTTGTCCATCATGTGGGCTCCCGACTCCACCCTCCTCACTCAGTAACTGAGAGGGATGGCAAGCCTGGAACCGGGAAGCTCGCAGAGGGTCTGCTGGGCACAGGGAGCACGTCCAGTGAGCAAAGCACAGAGGTGTAGCTTCACGAGAGGAGAAGGAGAGGGTTCAGCCCTCCGTGCAAGCCACGCGGCCCATGTTGAGTGACTGGGTTGTCCCCGGGGCTCAGTTCCCCAGTCCCCCCCTCCCCTGTTCTCACAGGAACTATAATTTTAGGACAAGAAACCTGCGGTACAAAGCGGAAGAGACAAGAACTGAGCTGGAGCCCTGCCCAGTGTTTCCGCACAGGAACGGCTGTGTTGTGATCCAGAGCGTCCACAAATAACCCCGTCCGCACTCAGTCAGTGGTCAGGCGGTGGAGGCTGCCCAGATTCCCTGAACATGACGGCCTCTGAGTGACTTTCTGGTGGCCCAGGACACTCACAGCCAGTAAGGATAAGCCTGTTGGAAATCAAAGCAAAAGCCGGACCAGGACCACTTATAGGTGGGTCTGTCAGGCCCCGCACTCAACAGAAGTGGAACCGCAGAGAGTTCGACCCAGTGGCACCTTAAATCAAGTATTTTCACACAGAAGAAACTTCTGCTGATGTGAACCAAAGGCGGCTTTGTCTATAAAAGACTAGTAACGTAGCCATTTATAAAACTAATACGGAGTGAATGTGGCTTCCGTCATAATGCACGCACACTGCAGAACCACATTATGGAAACAGAAAACCAAAACTCATGACTTGACCTCAGGGCCCAGCCTATTCTAGATGGAGATGACTTCTGAAATGAAATTTTTGCTATAATTTGCTCTTGCTTTTGCTAAAAGGTTGAAGGCATTTCTATTCCCACTGAGTATGAATAACATTAATTTCACAGCATCACCCACAATGTTCTTAAATACATTTATCTTCAGCAAGTAAAGTTATATTGATTTAAAGAAAAATATATTTCTTTTTAGTAAACTGGTTGACCCAAAGGCTGCAAGATCATTTTTGCAACACACGTATATTCACTAAGAGTTCTTTAATCTCTTCAGAGTAAAAAAAAAAAGAAAAAGAAAAAAACACCAGCCACCACAAAATCCAATAAAAGTCTCTCTCTGCTGGCACAGATATTTGGATGCTTTTTGGTTTGGAGATTGCTGTTTTCTGTTGAATTAATGCGATTCATCCATCTTTGAAATGGAGAATTATTATACTGCAGTGTAACTAACTCCCACAAAGGAGAGCTGAAGATGGAACAGGATTTGGAAACATCCAGATGAATAACAATCGTGATTCAGACCAGACATAGGGAGAGAAGAGACCAGCTTGGCCCCACCTAAGTGAAGGCCAGGCCCCTCTGAATCCAGAGTGTGGTAAGGAATGCACCCATCGCTTGCCTCCCAAGCAAGACTGCCCCTTCCGTCTTGCACCAGGTAGCATCCGATCGCCAAGGAGCCAATGAATGAGACTGAGATGCCTGTGTGTGTGGCACAGAGCTGGACACTGAAGCAAACCGGCGGAACTCAACTGGCTGCGCTGCAAAAAAGCAAGGATGACAATACCAACACTCATGCACATCGACACTTCCCACAACTCCCCCTTCCACCTTGGGGAAGGTCTCATCCCTGTCCCCACTTCACAGAGGAAAAAATGGAGTCTCAACTTGAGCAATTCGCTCAAAGCCCAAGGAGTCTGGGTTTCAAACACCGATCTACCTGATTCCCAAACTCTTTTGTAGAGAAAAGGGGCCATGCCCACCACAGACCATAGGGAATGGAAATTAAAACCACAGCGTGATCCCACTGCATACCAACTAGAGGGGCTAAGGCTACAAAGACAGAACACACCGCTGGTAATGAGCTGGAGCAACCCCCATGCTCCCCTGACAAAATGGGAGAGTCCACTGCTCTGGGCAACAGTCTGCCATTCCTCAAAACATAAACACACACCTTTCCGATAACCCAGCAATGCCACTCCTGGGGTCTTGCCCAAGAGAAGTCAAACATGTCCATAACCATAACTGTATGAGAACTTTCAGAGGAGCTTTATTCATAAAAGACACACTGAAAAAAGAAAACGTCCAACAGGAAAATGGTTTCTAAACTGTGTTGTACCCATACAATGGAATGCTGCTCAGCGGTAAACAGAGGCCACTGAGACATGCAGCCACACGGGGGGTTCTCTGGGCCAGAAGCAGGAACCAAAGTGAGTGCACAGAAGAAGGCACTCATGTGATGTGTTAGCACTGGCGCAACTAAGTGTGTAGTAGAAAATAGAGAAGCCATTTCCTGGTTGCGGTGTCGACAGGAAAGAGCTCAGGAGTCTTCCAGATGGTGCTAATGTTCCATGTCTCAATAGCAGTAAGGATAACATGGCATGTGTATCTGCAAAACCTCACAGGACTACACACTTGAAGGCTGCAGATTTCTAATACATGCAAAATTTAACTGGAAAAATGTAAAAGCAAGTAATAAAGGGTGGGGGAGAGGCTTCCAATCCCTTCCTGCTTAAAAACGAAGGAGCCAAAAGGCAGCTCCCGGCAGTGCCCCAGAAGTGCAGAAGAGTGGCTACACAGGAAACTCCAGGGATGCGTGTGGAGAGAACAGGGCTCCAGTAGAGCCCTGTTGCAGAACAGCAGGCTCTCCGGGCAGAAGCTCGTGTGGAAGCTGAGGTCCATCTGGCAGCGAGGCCACCGTGACAGTCGTGGCACACACACAGGTCAGAAAAGCATCAGACACCCAAAGGGGCACCAGGACATGGGACAAGGGGCTCCCTCGTCCTCCTGACCCGCCAGCCCCACTCCAGCTCCCGTGACCCCAGGCCCGTGGCAGGGGCTCAGGGCCTCATTGCTCACGGCGGGCGCCTTCAGCGGCCAGCATCCCCGCAGAGGGCTTGTTCCGCAGACTTACTTTGTTCATCTGTCTCCTCACCCAACAAATACTGCGTGAGTACCTGGGAGACGGGCACAGTGCATGCGGCCTCATCGCCGCGGCCACAGCACACATTCTAGCAGGAGGTGGAGAGAATCAGGCACAAGGTGAGACCCAACAGTATCAGGGATCAGACAAGATCTCTTCTGTTCCTAAATCCCATAGACATTAAAGCCATTAAAAACCACAATTTTCCCTGAGAAAAGGATCATGAATATAGTAACGATTAGGATCATCCATGTTCATAAAATAGTACATGTTCTCAAATCCAAGATAGGGAAACAGTTACGTTTAAAAAAGAATTTTTTTTTTTTACATTTATTTATTTTTGAGAGACAGAGAGAGACAGCGTGAGCAGGGGAGGAGCAGAGAGAGAGGGAGACACAGAATCCCAAGCAGGCTCCAGGCTCCGAGCTGTCAGCACAGAGCCTGATGCGGGGCTCGAACCCATGAACCGTGAGATCATGACCTGAGCCCAAGTCGGACACTTAACCGACTAAGCCACCCAGGCACCCCAAGGAAACAGTTACATTTAAACTTCCGGCCTTCACCAAAGAGATGGGGCGGACAAGCAGGTGAGAAGATGGCCAACCCCATTACTCCTGAGAAAATTAAGGCCCCGATGGGATACTGCGGGGCCCACCCGCGGGAAGTGGAAAGCCCGGTACGAAGCGCCATACAACGAGGGGTTCTCTGCCACCGTGCTGGCGGGAACGCAAAACGGCACAGCTAGTCTGGGACACACTGCAGCTGCCTCAGAAAATCACGCGTGCACTTCCCACCTGACCCAGCAACTGCGCTCACAGTTATTTACCCAGGAGAAATGAAAAGTTTTGTTGGTTACGGCATCTGAGACAGGCTAATTATTTTGGAAGGGAAAGGAGGTCCAGACTCACATTCACTGTGACTATCGGGGAGGGTTCATGAGAAACAGCACAGGTAAGAAAACACTCTCGAACACAGGTTTCAATAAAATAACCAACAGATTCACAACAGGCTGACCAGAGGACATGGGCTGCGTGGGGACAGATTCTGACATTAAGTAGATGCCAAGTCTGCCCTTCACAAGAGGCCCCGTGGAGCCCCGCCACAAGGTGACACACGGCAACCTCTGGCCCCTAGGACTGCATGCAGCTGGATGCAGCCCGGACACTCCAGAAGCCCCGCTCGGGGCAGGCGTGAGGGGAATGTGGAGGCAGGGACTCGGGGCCGCGTTCTGGGGCTGACAGACCCCTGGGTTGAAAACCAGCTGCACTGCTCCTCCCCAGGCCAGGACCCTGGAGCAGCCCCCTAACCTGGCCAGTTTCTAACGTGAGGCAGGTGAGAGCATGTGAACTGCCGAGTCTCCGTAAACACTGGTCTTCTTCCAGTCCACTCCCCCCCTCCTCAGAAGTCACCGTGGCAGACAAGAAAAGTATGAACCTTTTTTCTAGAAAAAGACATTTTTCTCTCTTATTCTACTCTCTTATAGTATATTCATGAGTGATACACACCACCTTCAATATCCTCCTAGTGTGTTAATGTTTATCATTCCGAGCTAACTGGAGAATATTAATGTGTGTGCTAATATACCAGGGCACCCTGGAGACAGACCTGCTGAATTGAACATCTGACAAGAGGTCAAAAGGCACCTAATGTAAAATCCTTATTAAACAGCTCTGAAAAATGATTTTTATAATTAATTCCAAAAAAGTGATCAGATGCAAAGGAGCAGACAGATTAAGGCATTTATTTTCCATTACTGGATATACCTGTTTGATATAATCTATGGCACCAATATTTGCTTCAGAACACAGCAATGATGTAAATAATACCTCCCCCACCAACAAACAGAAAGTAACACGTACTTAAAATTTTGAAGGACAACCTTCTGAAGAAAAGTTCCTGGAGCTTGCCGGTTTAAAGTGTAGCACTTGGCAATGAGCACACTCTCCGTTTCTTACTAATTACATGGAATCAAAGATCCGAAATATCCTACAGAGGATCCAAGAAATGACTTTTAAAAGTGAAGTAGCCAGAGTATCAAAAATTCAATTTGAAGTTCAAGAGTCAAGATGATACTCATAATAGAGTTATCAAAACAGAGGGGCACGGGAAGAACTTTAAATGGTGACGAAAGATATTATCAGTCTACATTCAAGTGCTGGAAGATTGTGAACTGACGAAACACCAACATGGACCTGTGTGGCAGCCACAGAGGCCACGGCAGTAAGGTGCTCTCTCGGGTGGAATCTTCTTCCTTACAAAGCATAAGCCCAGAGAAGAGAGGCATAGACACTAACAAGCAATTGTCATTAATATTTTTAAATCCTCTGACATAAAAGAATTACTATTATCCAGAAAGTCTGAGTACACTGAAGGAATCATCTTTGCTAGAATCCTTGGTTTGACATTTTGTATCATCGCTTTCTGTTGAGAACTCTGACCCTGAACATTTTCAGAGTAAAGAACATTTTAAATTAAGAACATAAGTAGTTTTACAGGTAAGAGATCAAAGCAAACATTAAATCCTGTTGGAGTCACTCCAAGGATCCCCTGCTCTATCACTGATCATCCACATATCCAACACCAGTAATTTATGTGTACCCACCGTCATGCATTCTGTCTTATTTGTTTGACATTATTCAATGTGGATGTGTCCACTGACATCACCCACAGAGCAGCATTTGGAAGTCACCGTGTAGGAGAAAGACCTGGTCAAGGATCTACACCATCACAGATTTTCAAAGCAGAGCAGGACCGTGAAGACCCACAGTAGCCTGCAGACCAGAGAGGACCCCTGGCCAGTCCTCGTATGTCTCTCGAACTCATGAGACAAACAACACTAAGGGCAAGTCCCCAAGTTGCTGGGACCATGGGCCATAAAATCCATTAATTCATGACTACAGAAGTAATGATTCCATGTTCAGGGGTTTTTCCTACCAAGATGCATTAAAGCTAAGTGTGTCCACTACGGTGAGGGCAGAGGGTATCCTGACAGTTTAGAGATCTCTACAATACAAACCAAAGTGCACAACGAAAATAATGGGGAAGAGCACGGCTTACGTCAATACAAATGAGTTCTAAATAGTAGAAACCTACTTTAGAGGAGAGATTAAGCCAGAGCAGTACTTATGGGACAAAACGAACCTTCCTTTTATCAAAAATCACCACAAACTCCATATGCATAAGGAAGGCCCATTTGTATATTCAAAATAATTTAACCTACCAAAAACAATTATATTAACTCTTGAATATGCCTTTATTGTAAAGAGTACCAAAGGTTCAGACACTGAAGTACTAATCTCAGAAGGCATTTTTGTGAGTCAGAGCCCAACTAAACACAAGTAGATAGTATTAATCTAAACACCGAGTGAGTCTTGCTTCCCAAAAGTATCACCTCCACATCTTTACATAGTGGGGGTCACCGAAGTGGCTTCCACTCAGTACTTCCATGTTCCAGAGCGGCGATTTCTTACTTCTGAGTTTTCTATTCCCTGCTCCCCTGATGCCCTTGGAACCCTGGATGGCAACAATAAGACCAGGTATTCTCTTCTGACGACACAGACAAGAACCAACACTGTTTGAGACCAGTATAACAAAAAGTTGCTTTAATATAAAGTCCTGGGGACAGCTCCAGAAACCAGGTTTTGTTCCACTTCAAGTAAAGCAAAATGTCAAAAAGAAATTTTTTTCATTGCACCCTTGAAAATTTGCTGTGATGAAATTTCAGCTTTCAAGAGATTTGAAGAAACACTAAAAGTAAATACAAAACAATCAAAACAGAGTCGACTTCTATTTTTATTTCCATGAAAAATATCTCTTTGTATAGCAACCACAAAGAGCTGATGAGAGGTGATCCAATGGAAAATCAAACTTTGCCCAGGCAAGCATAAAACATCCTCACTAACAAAAAGTCAGAGTCACTACTATCGAGATCATAATACCATTTTTCTTGCTGATTAGAATGCCAGATCATTCCATCTTCAATTATCAAGTTTCAAAAAATGTCCTTTTCCAGGTAACAGTGGCCAAAAGTGACAGGCCCTGCCATGCTAGCTGAAGTTAAGACATTGTGTGGTGACGTATGGGGGTGCACCCAAATCCCCAGGAGACCCCAGACCATCTGATCAGAGATAACTCCGTCCCCTGGTTCATCCATATGCACTTAATACAGGGAAGGCCCAGGATTACACTGGCCACCCAAGCACCACCTGAAGGGAAGAGAAACTTGAAGGCATTCTCTTGAAAACTCAGATCTCCTATTTCTTACCAAAATCTTCTCCCCAAATTAAGCATGCTTCAAAGTGTCTAATGGATTTCTACCCCAAATTTGATAGACAAATGTTCATTTCTTCCTTTTGTCTGCCCTTGCTGGGCTGAGGGGGGCAGGGGGGTGAGGGTACTGGTCCTACTCTCCAGACCTGAGTCTGGGCATGGCAACCCCTCCACTTTGTGAGGGCAGCCCTGCATTCCAGCTCATTCTTCTCATCCAAGGGGATGATCACACATGCAAAAACCTTCTCAGCAACTAAGACAAGACTACAGACACTATAATTCATTGGTTCCCAAGAATCTGCTCAGGTAGGTCTTTTGAGACGCAGTTCTGTCTTGGCCTTGATTAAAACAACCCCTCAATCCTCGGCTTACCTCAAAGAAAAACCACCCCCATCACCAAATGTAAACGTACAACCTGCCGACCCTCACACAGAGGTGATAAACAAGACTGAGCCCTCTGAGCCCTGACTCTCCAAGTTCACCACCACATCTACAGCACTGCCGATGTTTGGGGCAGAGATGATATTATGAGCAACTTTTTATTGTTGTTTTTCCTTCTTCTTCATGTTCTTTAGTGGGCTATATTACACGGTAACTAAATATGACTGGGGGAACTGGAACACTCTTCACACGCTATTGTGGAACTCTCACATCTACTGTTCATGTTTTCCAGAGTTGGTTGGTACTTCGTTACAGTTCTATGAGTGTTTTTCTTCTCCTCCAACAATATCTATTACTAAATTAATCATAAAAGGCCAACTGATGGATTTTTCTGGGACCATCAGCCTCCACCCCGCCCTACCCTTCTTTCTAGTTGTTGGTGTAGATCCATGGTATATTGCCTTAGGGAAACTTAGAATGTGTTTTTCCCACTTGTCTGTAATCCTCCCCCCAGACCAAGGCAAGGGGATGGAAAGTTACCTATGAATAAAGATGTGCATTTGCGTGCGCCCAATCAGATCCGAATTCCCGTATCACAGGAACACAGCATTTTCCTCCTCCTTCCTTAACACAGATCCCCAATCTGGAAAGAATAATCTGGAATGACTGAGACCTCACAGGCTTCGGTGCAGCTTCATCTTGTAGATGTTGCCCAGAAGCACACTTGTTCACCCTGGGTGGGGCAGGGGAGGGCCCACAGCCCACACATCCTTCTAGAGGACTGTTCCTGATTTAATAAATACTTTCTCCACTGAAAGCCTCTCTCTCTCTCTCTCTCTCTCTCTCTCTCTCTCTCGTGCTACTTTCATTTCAAGGAATGCAGTATTTCACCTCTGCTCATCTGAAGTCTTGTGAGCAAACCCAGGATGAAAAAGCACCTTCTCCATGGCTTCGGGGAAATCCCTTCCGAAAACCACATTCACCCAGCCAAACCCACTTCTGCCACGTGCCTGTACAGTGAGTCTGGAGGATGCGACATGGTGTGACCTGTCCTGTGCCCTCACAGCCAGACGTTTCCTCCCTTCTCAGTCCCACAGCAGCATAATGATCCCAAGTGAACAGGAGCTTTGTTGTGAGCAGTGTCCCCACGCCCTGCCTCTTCGACATTACAGAGCCCATAAATCTTTACCATCCCCACCACTCTGATATTCAAATCTCAGACTCACAGAAGTCTGGGAAACAGTGCACCTACTATACTACCTGCTTATGACAGAGGGTACAGCTCAGGAACACCAGATGGAGGAGACGTACGGGCCAGGGGTAGGGGTGGGGGCAGAGCTTCCCTGTCCCCTCCAGGTGCACCAGCCGCCCTGCACCTCCGCGTGCTGCCTGACCCAGAAGCTCTCTGAACCCTGCCGTTGAGAGGTTTTAAAGGGTTTTTATGGAGGGGCGCCTGGGTGGCGCAGTCGGTTAAGCGTCCGACTTCAGCCAGGTCACGATCTCGCGGTCCGTGAGTTCGAGCCCCGCGTCGGGCTCTGGGCTGATGGCTCGGAGCCTGGAGCCTGTTTCCGATTCTGTGTCTCCCTCTCTCTCTGCCCCTCCCCCGTTCATGCTCTGTCTCTCTCTGTCCCCAAAATAAATGAACGTTGAAAAAAAAAAAAGTAATTAAAGGGTTTTTATGGAGCTCCATTACTAACGCATGGCTGATTAAATCACTAGCTACTGGTAATTGATCCGACCTCCAGGCCCCTCCCCTCTTGGAGGTCTGGGGTGGTGCCGAGTGTTCTGGAGCCTCTAATCGTCCCTGGTCTTTTGGGGGACCAGCCCACATCTTGAAGCCATCTGGGACCTCCCCCCTCCCCCAGCCACCAGCCATCACATTAGCTCAGAGACTTACCACTCAGAGATTCCAAGAATCCTGGGAGTCAGGACAAAGACCAAATGCACCACAGCCCAGCGTTAGCATTTGGGTTCACTCTGTGTTTGCTCCTTCTGTGGGTTTCAACAAATGCATAATGCCATGCGTGCTATGGGAGGGTATGTGACATTTTGTCACTGTCCACTCAGTTTCGCTACGAACCTAGGACTGCTCTAAAAACTAAAGTCTGTTACTCAAAAATAAAGACCAAATATACATATTTTTATTGTACTGCACACAGATTCTACTAAACTTCTCTTAACTCTGCATTCTCAGTGCAGAGCTCAGCCATGACAGATCTGAAGGAATGGGTTATCCCCAGGGGTGACTGGAGACTGCCGGGGAGGAATTTTAACCCAACATGAGGAAAAACTAGCCAATGACGATGGCTTCCCAAACATGGGCCAGGCATCCCTCGGGACACAACATTTTCAAACAGAAGATGCAGGGACACAGAGTAACTGTAGGGCAGGATCAAAGCGGGTGGCGAACAGGGTGAACAGCTACATGACTGAGGCTTTCCCCACGTTTCAGTTAGTAATTCCTAAGCAAGTAAAATACAACACACCTACTTTTTGTAAACTTGTTTTGAAAATCAATACCCATGTTAGAAAACATGTGGATGGCACATCCCTGCATTTATCAACCATGCAAAGTAAAATGCACTCTGGCTATAAATTACCCTGACTTCGGATTTCGGCTCCGAAGTGCAAGTTCATTAGAAGAGAGACGTATTGTGCCTTCTGTTGTGGTGGCATCTCAATTAATTCTCTGGTCTTTGGGCAATGGAAACAGCAGCCTGCGGGCATCCGCCTCACACACCACTGGAGTATACGTGAATAATCACAGTTCATTCTGAATTGTGAAACACACATTCCTTTTTGTTAAGTAAATTAAACACAAACGCATCTGTGAGCGATCGATAAATAAGAAAAACATATATCCATAGAGATGCCATATTCACAGATCCAGCTCTGGCTTCTGGCTCCCAGAACAGGGTGTCCACCAGGTTCACGGCCGCTGGTGGCGCAGTAAGAACTGGCATCAGATACGTGTCTGTGTCTCGGGGCCACGCCACACAACTCCCCAGGTGGAGAGAGAGTGGGGAGAACAGTCCTTCCCACTTCCTGCCTGCCTCCTCTCCTGTCACATCTTCGTTTTCGCAAACTGGGGCGGCTGGGGAAGAAACAGGTAAGAATCCGAGATCTTTCTGCAAGGCTGTGAAATGTTCACAGATATATCCAAGAAAGGAGGAGGAACGAGGCCCGTCCGGGTGCTCGGCAAGGCAGCACGTCCCGTGGGACCGGTGTCTCTGGTGCAGATGCGGGCCTCCGGCCTGTCCTTCGAGGCCTCCTCTGGCCACGGTGTCTTTGCGCTCACGGTCCCTTCCTCAAGGTGCCAGAGGCCTGAGGGACCAAGACTCTAAAAGGCTGTTCAGCTTTCGGCCACTTTCCTTCAAACCTGTTTCTCCTGGCCCCCACCCAGCCTCCTGCCCACCTACCACCGAGCGGCCAAGCGCACCTCCACAGGTGTGAGTGCCCTTTGAGTGCCATCACCCCAGGGCATTACTCCCCCTGGGACTCGTCCTCCTCTGACAGACTCTGCAACTGCCCGGCGCAGCAGCCCCTTCTCCAAGCCCAGGGTACCAGCAGCCCTGAAGGAGCCGGGGGTGTCTCCCAAGAAGTTGTTCGGAGGCGGTCAGCCAGGGAAAAGTCTGAGTCACACTAATTTTCTCTATGCCTTCAAAGACAATGCAAAGTGGGACCGACCCCCGGCAGGGGCCGGGTGGGGGTGCACGTGGGACTGGAAAGGCCCGGACAGCAGCCTGCGCCTGCCTTCCTTTCTCCACAACTGCCCGATTTGACTTAAATTACCCGAAACTGGGGCTCAGGAACCACTGCACTAGAGGACCAGCAGCGAGCCCTGGTCTGACAGGAGTGATCGCGGCAGGTCATGGTCACAGGGACGTCCCCAGGACTCCGTGCATCACTTCTCCCCCCCCCCCCCCGGGGCCCCACCCCACTTGGCCCCTGCCATCCGCCCCTCTTCCCAGCCATGACAGCCCACACGCCCACAGCAGACTTATCCCAGGCTTGGCCTGTCCCGCCTCACCACCACCACCACCCCCGCCCCGAACATCTGCTCTGGTACAAACGTCCTCCCTAAATGTGGCACCGGGACCAACACGCAAGGTGCCCGTATTAATGTTCCCACAAAATGAACAGGAGACCACAAGAGGAGGAAGAGCAGCTGGAAAACTGCCAGACATGATGCATGGTATCCACTCACTTGTCTACACCACAGGCTTGCAACTGTCAGAGCTCTGCTGGTGCAAGCCCTCCTTGCAATGACTCCCATCTCCAGCAGTCACAACCCCAAAGTTCGCGTGGCCGAAAGTACTCTCGCTACAGACTAGCTGTCCTTCCCTCTCATACCGGTGTGAACGCAGCTATTATACTGTTAACGCTCAGACACAAGACTGCCCGCGACAAGGCAGACAGGGCAGAAACAAAGACTCTTACTCCAGATGCCCCAATTCATGGGCTGCTACCCTTTAAAGAGCCGATGCACCTCCACCCCAGATGTCAACTTCTGACTTGTGCAAAGCAAGTCCTGGCAGAGGTCCCTCCCCTGCTCGGCACTGGCAGCACCTCCAATTTCGGAAGAAACGCTCCCTCTCCTGGCGGATCCTTAAATCCATCCCTTAAACCACTCCTGAAATCTAGATCCCAAAACGCCTCCTAGCTCTGATCTCGGAGCCAGCCTCCCTCCTCTGGGACACTGACTGTTGGGGCACCATGGGGAGGTGGTCTAGCTCCGGGAGGGGCTCCCCCACAGCCAGATGCCCCCAGCAATTCCTGGAGCTTGAAATCACCGTAACAGAGGACCAACATCCAGCCACTCCCACAGGAGAAGGGACCTTCGGACATTTTCCCACTAAGACACACGGTGTCGAGGCTGACGCCCCTGAATCCCCGCCCTACCAATGAGGGTCCTACAGGCAGGAGAGCAGGGAGCAAACTCTGGAATGAGGGCCAGTCGAGGACACCCACCCTTCACAGCCCCCCAGGACAAGGTGCGAGGAGGAAAAGAGGCTCCTCTGCTCAGGCAGCCACAGGGGCTAGTGAGGGACTGCTGCCAGGACTAGGTCAGCTTTGGGGAGGCCCCGCAGGGACAATGGCACGCTGACTGGGTGGGCAGTGAGAGACCACACCCCCGAAGGGGAGGTCGTATGGACAGGGCTGGCCTGTCCACAGGAAAGCTGGGGCACCCCACAGAAGGGAAGGGGGGCTGGGGCACCCCACTGGAGGGGTCACTCGGGGGGGGGGGACATTTGGGGGCATGAGGTCATCAGGGGCTGACCCAGAATCACCAAGTGCTGTGGACATGGGAAGCTGAAGGAAGAACGTATATACACTCCGTAAGATAAAGCCAGCTACATCTTGGAATTAACGGCTGAATAAAATGGGGGCAATGTGTCTAATCGGTCAACACATCAGCTTGCATCTGGAAAGGTGGAAAGTGGGGGCTCCTCCCTATGTCCAGCACCGCCTGGGGGAGTGACAGCTCCACCGAACACTATCCCTGATGCAAGAAGGGCCTCCTGCTGCCAGGTCAGGGGCAGATACCGCTCAGCTGGTTAGAGCCCCAGGAAGCATCCCACGTGGGGCATGGGATGGCCGCAGCACCCACCCAACAGCCCAGGTGCACCTGCCCTGTGGTCAGTGTGATGCAGTTAGCTAGGACGCCATCACAGTCGAGGTGCTACAGAAACACAGATCAGTGTGCTTCGAAAACTACAAAGACAGGAGGAGCTCAGCCAGGGAACCTCCCGGTGCTTCCCTTACCAACCGGGGCCCCCAGCCCAGAGATCCTGCAAACGGGAGCTCCACCTTTGGTTTCCCTCCGCCCTGCCCCACCACCCCCTGCAGCTCCTTGGGTGGAATTTGGGGAATGGTTTTCTTCCGTTAAGGCAGAAAGAGTGATAAGGACACAGGGACTACGTTCCGCGACTTGTCAGGTGTGTGGCCTCGAGATAACCACTCAACCTGTCTCAACCTTCCCACCCTTCCCTCTTTGTTATGGCACAGACACGCCTGCCCTGACAACAGAGAGAAGGTCGCCGGGAGGCACCCGACTACAGCAGTTTTATCTCCTCACCGGCACCAAAGGCCCCCTGGGAAAGGGGGGCGGTGTCCCTGAAGGGAGCCCCGGTTGTACCCGCTGGTTTTGGCAGGAAAGGACTGAGGGCTAGAAGAGCAGAGGGCTGGGGAGCTCTCCACAGCTTTTAACACATCCTTCACCCAGCAGCTCCTGCTAGCCCCCAACCTTGAGTTGGAAGCTCCCAAAGTCACCCCAGAAACCTAAATGCTGTGATAACTTTAGAAAGGTCAAGTGCACCCCGCACACCCTCCAACTCGTCCTCGAAGAAAACCACAGTTTAAACCAGATTTTTCAACAAAACCACCTAGGGGTGGACTAGGGAGCCCACCCTCCACATAACAACGCACACATGTTCCCAGTGGGGCAGATGACATTTACAGCATAATTTGGGGTACTGAAGCACGTCCCTGAGGCAACACACAGGCTTCCTGCCTGGGTGCCTGTTAGGGATTTAACATGGGCTGTGGATTTCTTACTTTGGGAAATTTGTACCTTGGAACTAAAACTCTTCAAATGTAATTTTCATCAGATAAAGCTTCTTGTTTTTCAAAGCAATTTCTCATGGCTTCCTGGGTGATTCTTCCAAATGATGTAATTACTCTAATGGTATTCATTATAACCTAATTACCTGATACTTGTAAAGATGGAATTATGATGTGTAATTGCACTGCACGGCCACGGAGCTCCAGCTCTTCACGATGGAATACTATTTCCTGGCATCTCAAACAGGTATGAGGCAGTGCGTGTTCAACTCACGTTGCCTCCACACATCCCTGGTCTCCGGCCCCCCACACACGGCCCCAATACAAACCAGGGGGTTTCAGTAGCTCTGGGAGCACTCCACCCCCTACCTCTTTCCCATCAAAACCCCGCCCTCCTGTCAGCCCTTCCAGTGGCTCCCGGGACCAGCTGGCCTGCCAGGTCCCAGCCCACTGAGCACAAATGTAGCTGCTAAAGTGAAGGCAAGCTGGGAGCACTACTCCCATGTCTGGAGGGGCAAGCGAGGGCTTCTGACAGGACAGACCCGAAGACAAGGGGCCGTCTTCCAGGCAGAACCCAAGCCCAAACTCTGGGTGCCAGGGAAGGCCCTGCTGGCCAAGGCACAGGTGTGTGACAGGCAGTCCCTCCAGGCAGGTGATGGAGGTTGCGCTGGAAGAGCAATCCTGGGCTCCCCACCCCCCCCCCCGCCGCAACCCGCTGTGTGAATGGAGAAACCGTCGTGCTGATCCTCCTCCCACAGAGGTACTGACACCACTGGCACCCTCTGCTCTGGTGACGCCCTCTCCTGACCAAAGCACAGGAAGGAGATAAGACACGGGCATAGCTGAGAGACGGAGAAACTTTTCCTCCTGGGAATGAAAAGTAAATGTCAAAGCTTCTCATTCCCTGGAAAGGGCATCGAGGACTATAAAGAATTGACAGGAAATGGTGGGTGGGAGGCCACGGGCAGGCTCACTGCCCTCCGCCTGGCTCACAGTGGAAACCTCCTGAAGCCTCAACATCAAACACGGGCTCCTGCAGCACACCCACTGACAGGCTGAGCAGACGCAGGGACACAGCCAGGCTGTCATGACAGCTGCACACAAGCCACCGGCCCAGAGCAGCCAGGACCTAGTCATCGGTGGCAGCTTCCTAAGTTCTGTCCCTTCTTCCAAGTCAGGACCAACCAGAGGAAGCGAAACATGTTCCCCTAACCAATCACAGAGGACGCCCATCTGTTTTGTTTGCCCCCCTGCAGCTCCAGATCAGCCACCCCCATCAGGCTCATGGGGCACCTCCCCTTTGCCACCACGAAGCGCCTGCACCCCGCCTGCTACAGCCAGCACAGAGTAAGGAGTCTCTGTTCTCATTTGGACAGTCCTCACTTATTTCTACTCCACCGTCCAGTAGCTAAGGTAGAATGAATTCTACCCACTTTTGTGGGACGCTGGGACTGGTGGGAAGGTTGCAATACCAGAAAGTGGCCACAAGATGGCACAAAGGAGAGGCCTTTGTGAGCCCGGGCACCTGCCACTGGAGGTGCAGATGTGGCCCCGCGCCCATGGGTCCAGGTGAATTTGCCCCTCAGTTCCCCCCACTCTGGGATGGGAGAGGGAGAGTGGCTGTGGAACCACAGGGCTACAGGTTGAAAAGAATTCAGCTCCTCTCTGGCCCCTCACAGGGGTGAGGGCAGGTCTCATTGTTGGCCCTCCCAGACCACCAAACCCTGTGGTGAAAGGCCCGGGAGGGGACAGTCTCAAGCTGCCCACGTGGTTCCAGCAAGTCCAAGGTGAGCATCGTGGGCAAGCGGTTCCCTCCCAGACGCCCTTCACACCCAGGCTGGCTGTGGCCTCCACACACCGGGAACGGACTGCCCAAGTTCTCGGTCAGAAGAGGCTGAGTGATGCCCCTACACAGCCTGGGGACAGCCTAGGGACCCTGTGCTGGGCACAGCATGGGGAAAGCCTACAGATAGCCTAGGGACAACCTGGGGACAACCCAGGGACACTGCTTCAGGAATGTGGCAAGTCAACAGGACCCATGGGGCTGAGGGCAGCTCATCCAGGGGAGACTCTGTTCCCTACCAAGCTGGTTTTCTCACTGACAGTCTCGGAGGCCTTTTGAGCATTTTCACCAAAAAAGAAGTTGTTTGAAACACAGAACAAAAATATGCTGAGATAACGGTTGTGGTATGTATTTTCTTTCAAATGTGCAAAATGGTCCCAACAGAAAGTCCTTTAGAAATGAGCACAAGAAGAGTGAGGCCACTGAGAGCTGACTGCCGCATGCATGGCCGCGTCTCGCTCTCTCTCCCGCGTCAGCGCCCAAGGCTCTGCCATCACGATTGTGGTGAGCACCAAACAGATCAGCCACAACTCCTAAAACAAGACACTGACAACCCAAAACAGAAGAGCTGAAGAGCCGAAACCTCCAGAAAAGGGGGAAGTACAAGGTTCTTCAGTGGAACAATGAGACTCTCTTCCCTGAGTGCCTGTGTCCCCTGAAGAAGTCAGGTTTTTCAGTGACTCTTCGTTATTCCAGAAGACTCCTGCTATAAGATCTTCCCTCTGATGTCAGCTGAGCCTTGTACTCTCCAAACTGAGCCCTCTGCTTTTTCCATTTCCCTTAATAATTCTCAGACCCAGCAAAACTTAGACTCTGCCCGACTCATGGGCCAGAGACCCCTTCCCAGTATCTAGAGACAGGGATCGGGACTCAACCTGGGCCCTGCAGAAACACCTCTGTGAGCTGACCCTACTACCAAATGCAGCTGAAACCATCCTCCAGGCATCCTGGAGATGGACACCACCACCCCCACCATGACTTCCACTGGGTCAGCAGCAGGACCCATGTCCGTTGCACCCCAGGCCTGTCCAGGCCTGTCCTCAGAGCACAATGCCGGGGTCAAGATGGGCTCCTGCAGCCCAGATGGCTCAGTCTGTCCCAGCACCCTTGACTTCCTGCACAGAGAACCAGCTGGTCATGTCCCAGTTTAAAACAAAGGACAAAACGGGATTTTACCCAGAAAAGGACAAAAATGCCACATTGTTCTGGCCTCCCACATCCTAGTGGCAATTTACTGCTGGGTCTCCCAGAAGTAAATGAGGGAAAGAGAATGGAACCAAGATGCTGCTCTTAGAATCCCACAGCATGACTCTGGGCCTCCGTTCTGCTGCTTATGAACCGTCTCTCGGCGTCCCCGTGCCTCCTGCTTCACAAGGCCCCCACTCCTCTCAGGGCTGCCTTCATCACCCTCAAGAAAAGGAAGGCCTTTTGAGGCCTTTCGACTGAAAAGATAAAAGAAACAAGTAGAGAATAAAAGTATAACCATGAAATAAAAGCAACTACACATATACAGGCAAAACAGACTAAAACAAAGTACCCTTTAAAATGCACAAACAGGGGGCGCCCAGGTGGCTCAGTCGGCTAAGTGTCTGACTTCAGCTCAGGTCATGATCTCTGGGTTTGTGAGTTCCAGCCCCGTGTCGGGCTCTGTGCTGACAGCTCAGAGCCTGGAGCCTGCTTCGGATTCTGTGTCTCCCTCTCTCTCTGTCCCTCCCCTGCTCACACTCTGTCTCTCTCTCTCAAAAATAAATAAACATTATAAAAAATAAAATAAAATGCACAAACAGGATGGTATCAGCTATAAGTAATTAAATACTCTGTAAATCGTGAAGTGATGTGTGCACATGATGGTAATGGGGCAGGAAGGCAGAGGGAAGTCACTGAGATCGTGAATACCAAGGCCAAGAAACACAAAAGAAAATGAGAACTGTCTGATTTTGAGGTCAGGGAAGTTCAGACACTTCAAGGATTCTTTAATGTGGATATTTTACACATTTATACATATAACCAGACTAGCAAAATATCAGTCATCATCCATAAACCAACCCAAAACTCACATTACACTCAAAGTGTTCTCCAACATATCAGTCACAGTGGAACACATCCGTGTTTCAAAACAAATGTGATAGCAAAATAGACCATGCCCAATAAATGCTGGATATTATTATCCTATCTGAAATAGAAGATATCCCATTACTTACTATATCATGTTTACCCCAGCCTTACAAGCATGGAGGCTGAGGTCTGGCCACCTATCTCCTAAGGAGCCAGCTAACTCTGCCACCCACACTACTCAGCACCCACTAAAAAGCTGGGGCTTGGTGAGTTCCACCAGTCTGTCACTAGTGCTGATGCAGCAACCATGCCTTTTGTTGGTACAGGCTGACAAACACATTTGCTGTAACAACAAACAAAGAGAACGTATATAAATTCTATTTGTCTGGTTTTTTTTGTTGTTGTCATTGCTCTTGTCAAAGTTAAGTTTCTTCTCTTATTTTATGATTTATCTTTCAACACCATACTGCCTATAATTTGAAAAGTCTAGACTTGTTAGGAAAACCAGCAAACCTCTTAAGTTCTCACACCTTTCCTACTCCCCACAGAAAAGCATTTTCAATGCACTTAATTGACCCTTTTGGTTTTTATCTCCGTATCTCTGAATGACATGCTCACATTGCTACTTCTCAAGTTTTCAGATTTAGATATTATCTATTGACTTCCTACTATGAAAGATGGGGACTTACCTCTTTATCACACATCAATATATCCAATCCTCTCTCTCTCTCCCTCTTTCTCTCTCTCTCTCCCTCCCTCCCTCCCTTCCTTCCTGTCTCTCTTGCAAGTGCACACACACACTCTTTATAGTCCCATTTAGTTTTATTACAATTTTTATCAGGTTAATATTAGACACAACATTATGACTTTGGAAATTGTACTCCCTGGTAAGTCATGTAGTGTACTGCAATTAGTATTCTTTTCTTATGTTCCTTTTCGTTTTTCCTGGAGTTATAAATGTCTTATTTGTTTGCTTGGTTTCCATAGTCTGGTTATTTCACATTGTCTTCCATGTGTGTGTTTTGTTTTGTTTTGTTTTGTTTTGTTTTGTTTTGTTTTTTGGGGTGGGGGGGGTCGCTCCTACCTTTTATCATAGGTTTTCTGTAAGTGTCTGATGATCCTGGGCTGCCTACTCATAGAAGCTGGTTGGGAGGTATGGGGGTGGGGGGAATTGTTGACAGTGGTGTCAGTATAGGCAATCACACTGAGCTGTTTCACTGGGCAAACTTTTGTCCTTGTTTCCATTTCCCTGGAAGCAGAATAAGAAACTACCACACTGGGGAAGGAAGACAAGAAAGGTCAGGCTTCTAATAATGAATGTGCTGTCAAGCCAGCTATCACTGTGTGTGCCTAGAACATAATTACTCCATGGAGAAACTGTGAGCACCAAAATGACGATACACTTCAGAATCACCCCACCCAGGGATAAGTATGCACTTCCTCCCATGGCCACCAGTTGGGGCTCCTGTGGCACAAGGGGCAGGAAGTGAAGCAGTTAGTCCTCCAGAACTTTTAGTCCCACCAGGAAGCAATACCAAAGGAACACAGTGAGTCAGGGGGAGACTTGAAGGGGGTGAGGCTGGGGCATCTGTACCTGTCAGACAAGTATCTCAAACTACCTATAATTTTAAAAACCTGTTTTGATTGTAACGTCTGATGAAAAATAAAACAACATCTGCATTGCACTTGTACTGCCTTTCATAACAGGTGGTTAAGTAGAGTAAGTAAATACCTTTTTCATGTGACAGATATTTTCATGTAAATACTCCGGGAAGCAAAGGGCCAAACAGGAAAACATTCTAAAAATGTATCTACTACTCTTTCCGATAGCTTGAAATTTAACCTTTAGACATTCTACTTAACAAACAGTGCCCCCAAATTTTGTGGATTTTGCCCAAAGGAAAAACACAAGTGATCAGTATTTCTTCTGAAGCGAGTATCTTGATGACCTTTGGACCAACCCCATCACATTTTTAACAGGAGCATGAACCCATGCACTACTTTATATGGACAGAACAGGCATTTGTAAACAACATTCATGTTCTCCTATTATCTCCACACTTCAGGCTTGTGCAGTTTAGTGTTTTTTTTCTTTTGGTATATTGCTGTATGTTTACCAGAACCACAGCTCCTCAAAAACCTCACAGAAAAATTTCCTTATATCACAACAAAATAACAACCATAACAATCAGTGGAATCACTTTATTATTACTCAAGTCAATTTCTCTGAGATTCAAAGCCATCTTGACATAATGTTCCATGAGTCAAGTCAATGTAAATCTAATAAAAACAACAAAACTGCATTAACCTCTGGTCTCTGGTTTCAATTAAGACCAAACTGAAGAATGATCAGAAGCCCCTGTCCTTGTAAGCTCCCAGTCTCCTAGCGTGGGCGGCCTCTCTCCAGCAGCTGAGACACACCTCATGAGCCACCAGACTCGGTGGCAGTCCCTCCAGCCATAAATGCAGATGGGACACATCTGCTCACTGCCCCCCAGGTGTCCCACAACGTGTCCTGTACACAAAGGTACCGTCTGTTCCACGCCTGCTGCACCAGCCAGGGAAGGTCTCCCAGGGTTGGTCCTGGCTCTGGGTGAGCTCTTCAAAACCTGACCAATATCCCCTACTCCAGGAACTCCTCTCTCCCAGATCCTGGAAAAATATCCTGATTTAGGATATTCTCTGTTTGATTAAAAGCTGAGCACAGGCAGGAAACCTGGATTCCCTGCAAATTGCACTTGGACCCCAAGGCAGCCTCTGCTGGACTGAGGGCCCATCATTATGAAGGGCGACCTAGGTATACACTGCAAGATAGGGAATAGAAAGAGAAAGCCAGAAACCTTCCAGGAAGAAGGTGAGGACAGTCAGGAACCAGGATCAGCGATGCAGTGGCAGCAATGACCCTAAGTGGCCTGAAGTTGCCTGGAACTCACGAGGTTCTGACAGCTATTCAGAGGCGTAGCCCAGACGGGCAGAGCCAGGCTCCATCCCTGGGACGCACAGGAAGGCGGGACATGTGAGACTTCATTCTCCCTTTGTTCTTTTCTCTCTGCCACTTCCCATTCCTCCGGCAGCGAAAGGTCTAATAAACTGGCACTCTTTTCCTGTTCTGCTACCGCAAGGGAAGGAGATGGACCCTCAGGGAGCAGAGAGTGAAGGCAATGGCTGGGAGGGGACTCCACACGGCCAGGGCCCAGGAGCGTCCCCAGGGTACGCGTGATGCTCCGGGTGGGTCCCCGGCACCCCACGTCACAGCATGACTGCATTCTTCTAAAGAGCCATTGCTGTCACAAGTGGGGGGAGAAAATGCTAGTTTAATAACCAAGAATAATTTCTTATGGAAAAACTTGTACTTGGCAAAACACTTGATATATTTTAATGGAGAAAATGATCTCTACAACATGGCTGGAAGTGGCAGCAGAGAGGCAGATGGTGAGAACGTTATCTACGGAACGGACAGGGATTCTGGCGTGCGTGTGGAGGGGAATGTGTGGGAGCGGAAGGGTAGAGCACAGCCCGGGAGCTGGCGGGTGCCCTGGTGCAAGGACAGACCCAGAAACTGGAGAACTGGGGTGTGAAGCACACCTTGTCGGATGTCTCTAAGTCCACCCCTCACAAAAGTCAGAGATCCCGAGGGAAGAAGGGTCTGCTCAGTGTCCCACAGGACATGGGAAAGACACAGCACACGGGCCGACAGAGAGGGATGGAGAATAAAGCACACTCACTCCAAGAGCAGTGGCGGCTACAGGACCACAGAAGAATCTGGAGTCTCACCTGCAGAGAACATCTGTGACTGTACTTAGATCCAGCAACTGCAGACCAGGGCACCAGGGCCGCCTTGGGTTTTTTTGCACTTGGGAGGTCCATATTTCAGTGTCACCCTAAATAGGCCAAAACTTAGGGGCACAGCCTCCATGCATACTTTTTGAGGTGCCAAGGTGCCCCCCACAAGCCCCAGACAAGCTGGCCCAGAATGTTAACGGGGGGGAGGCACCCCACACCCTCCATTCTGACGAGTTTGCATGCTGGCGAGTAACTGAATTTAGGTTAGTGAGAATCTAAGCGACACTATGGAAACAGCACTCAATGTCATGGCACTATTGCAATCCCAATATCTTACATGATGCGGGCTTAAGCAATATTCGTTGGACAAAATTAAATCCTTCCCCCAAAGTCACAGGATTACATCATGAATCTCCTGAGGCTAAATGGCTTATGGCCTTGGGTGAGTCACTGCAATTCCCTTCCAGGAAAGGAAAGGCTTCACTGGAGATCAGTTGTCACCCCTGCAGCTCCCACATCCTGTTTTATGACTGCCATGGCATGGACTAAAAGGGTCCCGTCTGGTCTAAGGCTGCCCTGGGTGGAGGGACAGACAGGCACAGAGACTATCTGGTCACAGCTAACAAGAGTCTGACGAAGGAAAAGCATGGGGCAGGGAAGCTGCCGGCCAGAGAGCCAGAGGCCCCTTCTGCACATCTCCACGGCACAGCAGGTGATGGGGACAGGGTGTGAACAAGAAGAGGAGACTAGAAGAAAAGGGGCATGCACAAGTGACGAGTGACCGAGTGACTGCCAGAGGCCCAGCTGCCATGCACTGGCTGGCTGGGAGGTGGGATCTGATCCACAGCAGACATGGGCTCCCCAGGAGTCTGGCCCCACCTGGGACCCACAGTACCTGAGGGCATCATTCCCCTCAGGAGGGCCCAAAGCAGAGAAACAAATATAAGTGTGACCTCATGTTAAAACAGGACCAAGTCAACTCCCTGCTTAGGTGGATGCTTGCAAATTAGGTGTCCGTGCACAGCCGCGGGAGCGAAGCCTGGGCCCCTTCCACTCTTTCTAGGGCCAAGAGAGGCAGAGGGAAAGGAGAGGAAGTGTCCTTATTTCCTGCCACCTGCTTCCCTCCCTCCGACCCACCCAGACACGGGCACCAGGGAACCGGCACCGCACTAGGCAGTAGGGCTGCCCGCACAGGTGCTGCCCTCCCCCCACACTCCTGCCATGCAGCACGTCACCCTCCACCCAAGCCCCAGCTCCCCCAGCCCAGAGCGTCTGCAGTGCTCCACGCAGCAGCCAGCCCTGCCACACCCAGAAGGGAGACCCAACAAAGCAGACGTGGGGAGGCGCTGGGGCACGGCTGGCGGATCAAAGGCCGAACAAAGCAGGGAAGGAGGTTCTGTGCGCCGTGGCCAAAGCTCCGGGGTGTGCTCAGAACCAAACCCTGCAGATCATGCAGCAAGGCATCCTAGGATCAGGCCGCCACAGTGCGGCGTCCCCACCACAGGCACGAGAACCTAAACTGCTGGCATCCCTTCCCAGCACACACAGAACCTGGGTGACCGGAACAGGACGGTGTGTAGTCTGCAGGCCAGACCAAAGCCCAGGGAGCTGCGGGGTGCAGTCACACTGCAAAATCCCAGAGCAGCTGAACCCCCAGCAGCCTCCCCACCTCCCCTGTTCATGAGTCCACAGCTTGTCTCCATCCCTGGGGCCTGGGGAAAGCGCTCCAGGGCCTCCATCATCACTGAAAGTGGCCCCACAGACCTCCCTTGGTCTCCACACATGAGGACAGTGGCCCAGAGAGTGGCCGTGGACCAGAGGTGCACCTAGGCAGCTAGAGAGACCCTGAGCTACTCATCCCCCAGCTCCACACGGAGCGAGGCTTAACACAGGGCGCGGCCTTCCCGGCACACCTGCACCCGTCCAGCCCTAAAGTGGGCTCGGAAGGCAGCGGCCCCTTTGACACCAGTGGCAGGTTTGCAAGGCAGCAGGTAACCTGCCAACTGGGGGGGTGGGCTTCTGAGGACCGCAGAAACGAGGCCGGGAAATGCAGGACATCCAAGGTGGTGCCCGGAGTCACCCCGGCAGGGGCCAGGCGACCCCGGGCAAATCACACGGGCTCCCGAGGCCCGGGCCTGTGCCAGCCTGGGTGCCTGAGGCCTGCTTCTCCTGATGTTCCTCCTGATCCTGGTCTTCAAACATTGATGATCTGCTGAAAGGCCCTGGGGTCCAGAGAAACCTCAGTTAGCTAAGGGCAAGTGCTCGATGGACCCACGCGGTTGTCCCAAACCACCACGAAAGTGAAGAGCTGGGACTTCTGCTCAGGCCATCCTGCCACAGGAAGGCTCCACGTGTATGCCTTCCACAGGCTTCCACAGGAAGGCTTCCACAGGAAGGTAGCACGCACGCACACATGTGCAAGCTCATTGCCTTTCGCCTCAGAGATAACTGGAACCAGGGCCACAAGCAGGCCTCATGCTATCACTGAGGAGCTGTCTCATTAACTCCATTCTACCAAGAGGAGGCAAGGCACACTGGCTCTCCACTTTAAGGCTCCTCCCTACCTTCAAATAAATCGTCACCAGCTCTAAGTACAGGGCTTACCCCCACGGAGGAGAGGATAACGTGTGTCGGGTGCGATAACTGATGGAGCATTCCTTATCAGGCATTTCCAGTTGGATCAATGCAGTCATTAGGAGTCATTAGATTGTCTCATTCATGTTCTCCCTTCCCTTCTCTGTTCATCCATTTTTGCTCATGAATGACAAGCCACTCAAGACTATTTAAGACCCTTTTACCTATGATTCTTGTATCAGATTAAGCAAATAAATCAATTCCTCCCTAATGGCTTTGTTGCCTGTGCAATTCATCAAAATCCAATCTTAAAACCTGAGTATCTCAGTAGCTGATACTGGCATCATTGATGTTGCTGTTGTTTGTTTTCTTTCTTTTACTGTGATATAATATGCATAACATAATATTTACCACCTTCGCTACTTTTCAGTGTGCAGTCCAGTGGTATTACACATGTTCACACTGCTGGGCAACCATCGCCACCATCCATTCCCATAACCCTTCTCAACCTCTTAAACTGAAACTCTATTAAACACTAAATCCCCATTCGCCTCTTGATCCAGCCCCTAGCAATACCATTCTACTTTCTGTCTTTATGATTTTGAAAATTTTTTTAATGTTTATTATTTTTGACAGAGAGACAGAGAGAGATAGAGAAAGGGAGAGAGAACACGCACATGCGCAAATGGGAAAGGGGCAGAGAGAGAGGGAGACACAGAATCTGAAGTGTATCCAGGCTCCGAGCTGTAAGCACAGAGCCCAGTGCGGGGCTCAAACTCACAAACCGTGAGATCATGACCTGAGCCAAAGTCGGATGCTAACCAACTGAGCCGCCCAGGCCCCCCTGTCTTTATGATTTTGACAAACTCTAGGTATCTCATAGAAGTGGAATCATACAGTATTTGTCTTTTTGTGACTGGTTTACTTCACTGAGCATGATGTCAAGGTTTATCCATGTTGTAGCAGGTGTTAGAATTTCTTTCCTTTTTAAGACTAAAAAATACTCTATTGTATGGATATACCACACTTAGCTTATTTATTCATCTGTCAGTGGACAATTGAGTTACTTCCACACTTTAGCTACTGTGAATAATGCTTCTGTGAACATAGGTGTACAAATATCTCTTCAAGACCCTGCTTTCAATTCTCTTGAGTGGGTATCCAGAAGTAAAATTGCTGAGCCATATGGTAATTCTATGTTTAACTTCATGAGGAATGTCCATGTGGTTTTCCATGACAGCTGCACCATTTTACATTCCTACCAACAGTGTGCACAAGGGGCCCAATTTTTCCACATCCCCGCTAACACTTGTTGTTTCCCATTTCTTTGTGAGTAGTCACCCTAATGAGTGTGAGATGGTATCTCAATGCAGTTTTGATATTCACTTCTTAATGATTACTGGTATGGAATATCTTTGCATGTGCTTTTTGGCCATTCATACATCTTCTTTATAGAAATATGTATTCAAGTCCTTTATCCACTTCTTTTTTTTTTTTTAATTTTTTTTTCAACGTTTTTTTAATTTATTTTTGGGACAGAGAGAGACAGAGCATGAACGGGGGAGGGTCAGAGAGAGGGAGACACAGAATCGGAAGCAGGCTCCAGGCTCTGAGCCATCAGCCCAGAGCCTGACGTGGGGCTCGAACTCACAGACCGCAAGATCGTGACCTGGCTGAAGTCAGACGCTTAACCGACTGCGCCACCCAGGCGCCCCCCTTTATCCACTTCTGAATTGGACTGTGCTGTTTGTTGTTGTTGTTATTGCGTTGTAGGAGTTCTTTATATATTCTGGGTATTAATCCCTCATCATCTGGGATTTTCAAATATTTTCCCCCATTCTGTAGGTTGCCTTTTTATTCTGTAGATAGTATCTTTTAATGCACAATTTTTAAAAACATAATTTGTCTATTCCCTCTTTTGTTGCCTATGCCTTTGGTGTCATAGTCAAGAAATCACTGCCAAATCCAATGTCATGTAGATTTTGTCCTGTATTTTCTTCCAAGAGTTTTATTATTTTAGGCCTTACATTTAGATCCTAGATCCATCTGGAATTAATTCTTGTATGTGGGGTTACACAAGGGTCCCAACTTCATTCTTTTGCATGTGGATATTCAGTTTTCAGATTTCATTGGTTAAAAAGACCATCCTTTCCCGAGGAGAAGCCAAGATGGCGGAGCAGCATGGAAGCTTTTTGTGTGTCTTGCGTCCGTGAAATACAGCCAGACAAACACTAAACCATCCTACACACCTAGAAAACTGATTGGAAGATTAACACAACAATCTGCACAACCTGAACCACAGAATTCAGCAGGTACGCAACACAAAGAGCTGAACTTGGGGGAGCAAGAAGCCCCGAAAGGTAGGGAACGCCTTTTGCGGGCAGAGAGAGGATGGAGACTGGGGAGGGGGGGGGAGCATATGGGAAAAGCACCCCTCCCCAAAAGCAGCTGGAGAGAAAGTGGAAAATTGGAAACAGCTGCAGGGACTAAACTAAAAAGGGAGAAAGGAGAAAGGAGAGGGTTTAAATTCCATTAAGACTGTAAATAAGGGGAGCACAAAGGCTGCAACTCCACAGCTCAATACCTGGCAGTGCTCTAGTGGGAAAGGTGAATCCCCAGGAACAGAGTGGGGTCCGGGAGGTTCTCGGGCCACACAGGGAAAAGCAGTTCCACTGCTGGAAGGACATTTGTAGAGACTGTTGAAGCCACCTGGTCCCAGCAGACCCCGGAAGGCAGCCACATTCGCTGATGCTGGGGCAAGGTTGTTGAGGGTGAAGCCTAGTGCCAGATGTGTGTTGCAATTTTCCATGGTCCCTGAAACGCTGAGGTTACACTGTCTCCCAATTTGCGGGGGGGGAGGGGGGGGGGAGTGGGCTGGCACCTGGCCGCAGTCTCGGGGCACCAGAAACAGCAGGGTCCAGCCGACATTCGGCCATTGCTCATTCAGCCATTGCTCATTCAGCCACTGCTCGGTGAGACCCACCCGCAGAGGGGCGGAGCAGGTCAAAGCCGCAGTCCTTTGGAAGTAAGGGGCTGGGGAAAACAGCCGCACCTGAGACAAAACTTGGGAGAGAGGTACCGCCTGGGGCCTGGTCACTAGAGAGTGGAAAAGCGGGGAGTGGACAAGAGCTGAAGACGGAGGACTGGTGCGTGATTGCTGATCCAGAAGAACAGACCGGGTAGCTGGGTGGCATCATTTTTCACCGCTCCCGCGCATGCGCATGGGCACGCGCACGCACACGCACACCAAGGAGCACCGCAACAATCCACCCCAGTAGGCTAGCAGCGCCATCTAGGGGAGAGCGGAACCGTCACACCGAGCCCTGCCCAACTGAGCCAACTTCGCTCTTCAAGAACACAAACCTCACCACCCGCTTAATTTATGGACTACGAAGAGCTACATGGACTGACCTCTAGGGGAAAACGAAGCAATTTCAGTCCTACTTCAATCTGTTAGCAGTTTCATCTATTCAATTTTTTTTCTCTCTTTTTCCTTTTTCTCTTTCACAATTCTTTTCTTTTTCTTGAATACAGAAAGAGAAAAAACTCATTTTTACTTTCAATTTTTATTAAAAATATGTCTTCAATTTTTATTACTATATTTTTTTACTTTTGTGTAAATTTTTTCAAATTCTACTTTACTTCCATTATTTTAGTCTACTTCAGTGTACTCACCTTTTCAAATTTTCAAACAATTTCCTTTTTTTCTTTCTTTTTCTTTTTTCTTTTTCATTTCTTTTCTTTTTATTGAATGCAGAAAGAGAAAAACTTCATTTTTACTTTCAATTTCTTTTAAAAATATTTTTGTTTAATTTTTATTACTATATTTTTTGCTATTATGTAATTTTTTTCTTTTTTTTTTTTTTTTTAATTTTTTTTTCAATGTTTTATTTTATTTTTGGGACAGAGAGAGACAGAGCATGAACGGGGGAGGGGCAGAGAGAGAGGGAGACACAGAATCGGAAACAGGCTCCAGGCTCTGAGCCATCAGCCCAGAGCCCGACGCGGGGCTCGAACTCACGGACCGCGAGATCGTGACCTGGCTGAAGTCGGACGCTTAACCGACTGCGCCACCCAGGCGCCCCTATGTAATTTTTTTCAAATTCTATCTTACTCCCATCATTTTATTTCAGTCTACTGCAGTGTATTCACTTTTTCAAATTTTCAAACGATTTCTTTTTTTTGTCTTTTTTCTTTTTTTATCATTTTTCTTTTTTGTTTTTTTCTTTTTTCTTAAATACAGAAAACGAAAAAATTCATATTTTTTCTTTTTAATTTTTATTAAAAATATTTTTCTATAATTTTTTTCTACTATATTCTCTACTTTTGTGAATTTTAGTCTACTTTAGTGTATTCATTTTTTTCAAATTCTCAAATGATTTCCTTTTTTTTCTCTCCCCCTCCTTCTTTTTTTTTTTTTTTTGTTTCTCTAATCTGTCAAACCACTTTCTACACCCAGACCAAAACACACCTAGGATCTAGCATCATCTATTCGATTTTTTGTGTGTGTGTTTTTAATTTTTAATTTTAATATTTTTTTAATTTTAATATTTTTAATTTCAATTTTTCTACCTCATTAATTCCTTTTCTCCCTTCAAAATGACAAAACGAAGGAATTCACCCCAAAAGAAAGAGCACGAAAAAAACGACAGCCAGGGATTTAACCAACACAGACACAAGCAAGATGTCTGGACCAGAATTTAGAATCACAATAATAAGAATACTAGCTGGAGTCGAAAATAGATTAGAATCCCTTTCTGCAGAGATAAAAGAAGTAAAAAATAGCCAGAATGAAATTAAAAATGCTATAACTGAGCTGCAATCACGGATGGATGCAGCAGCGACAAGGATGGACGAGGCAGAACAGAGAATCAGCGATATAGAGGACAAACTTATAGAGAATAAGGAAGCAGAAAAAAAGAGGGAGATTAAGGCAAAAGAGCACGATTTAAGAATTAGAGAAATCAGTGACTCATTAAAAAAGAACAACATCAGAATCATAGGGGTCCCAGAGGAGGAAGAGAGAGAAAGAGAGGTAGAAGAATTATGTGAGCAAATCATAGCAGAAAATTTTCCTAACCTGAGGAAACACACAGACATCAAAATCCAGGAAGCACAGAGGACTCCTACTAGATTCAACAAAAACTGACCATCAACAAGGCATATCATAGTCAAATTCACAAAATACTCAGGCAAGGAGAGAATCATGAAAGCAGCAAGGGAAAAAAAAGTCCCTAACCTACAAGGGAAGACAGATCAGGTTTGCAGCAGACCTATCCACAGAAACTTGGGACGCCAGAAAGGAGTGGCAGGATATATTCAGTGTGCTGAATCAGAAAAATATGCAGCCAAGAATTCTTTATCCAGCAAGGCTGTCATTCGCAATAGAAGGAGAGATAAAAAATTTCCCAGGCAAACAAAAATGAAAGGAGTTTGTGACCACTAAACCAACCCTGCAAGAAAGTTTAAGGGGGACTCTCTGAGGGGAGAAAAGATGAATATATATATATATATATACCAAAAGCAACAAACGATTAGAAAGGACCAGAGAACACCACCAGAAACTCAACTCTACAAGCATCATAATGGCAATAAACTCATATCCTTCAGTACTTACTCTAAACGTCAATGGACTCAATGCTCCAATCAAAAGACATAGGGTAACAGAATGGATAAGAAAACAAGACCCATCTATATGTTGTTTACAAGAGACCCACTTTAGACCTAAAGACACCTACAGATTGAAAATAAGGGGATGGAGAACCATCTATCATGCTAATGGTCAACAAAAGAAAGCCGGAGTAGTCATACTTATATCAGACAATCTAGACTTTAAAATAAAGACTCTATCAAGGGATGCAGAAGGGCAGTACATCATAATCAAGGGGTCCATAGACCAAGAAGACCTAACAATTGTAAACATTTATGTGCCAAATGTGGAAGCACCCAAATATATAAATCAATTAATAACAAACATAAAGAAACTCATCGATAGTAATACCATAATTGTAGGAGACTTCAACACCCCACTCACAGCAATGGACAGATCATCTAATCAAAAAATCAACAAGGAAACAATGGCTTTGAATGACACATTGGACCAGATGGACTTAACAGATATATTCAGAACATTTCATCCTAAAGCAGCAGAATATACATTCTTCTCCAGTGTACATGGAACATTCTCCAGAATAGACCATATACTGGGACACAAATCAGCCCTAAGTAAGTACAAAAAGATCGAGATCATACCATGCATATTTTCAGACCACAATGCTATGAAACTCGAAATCAATCACAAGAAACAATTTGGAAAGGTAACACATACGTGGAGACTGAAGAACATCCTACTAAAGAATGAATGGGCTAACCAAGCAGTTAAAGAAGAAATTAAAAAGTATATGGAAATCAACGAAAATGATAGCACCACAACCCAAAACCTCTGGGATGCAGCAAAGGCGGTCATAAGACAAAAGTATATAGTAATCCAGGCCTTTCTAAAGAAGGAAGAAAGATCTGATACACAACCTAACCTTATGCCTTAAGGAGCTGGAAAAAGAACAGCAAATAAAACCCCAAACCAGCAGAAGACAGGAAATAATAAAAATTAGAGCAGAAATTAATGCCATTGAAACCAAAAAACAGTAGAACAGATCAATGAAACCAGAAGCTGGTTCTTTGAAAGAATTAACAAAATTGATAAGCCACTAGCCAGTTTGCTCGAGAAGAAAAAGGAAAGGACCCAAATAAGTAAAATCAAGAATGAAAGAGGAGAAACCACAACCAACACAACAGAAATAAAAACACTAATAAGAGAATATTATGAGCAATTATATGCCAATAAAATGGGCAATCTGGAAGAAATGAACAAATTCCTAGAAACATATACACTACCAAAACTGAAACAGGAAGAAATAGAAAATTGGAACAGACCCATAACCAGTAAGGAAATTGAATTAGTAATAAAAAATCTGCCAAAAAACAAGAGTCCAGAGCCAGATGGCTTGCCAGGGGGATTCTACCAAACATTTAAGGAAGAGTTAACACCTATTCTCTTGAAACTGTTCCAAAAATTAGAAATGGAAGGAAAACTTCCAAACTCTTTCCATGAAGCCAGCATTATCCTGATTCCAAAACCAGACAGAGACCCCACTAAAAAGGAGAACTATAGACCAATTTCCCTGATGAACATAGATGCAAAAATCCTCAACAAGATATTAGCCAACTGGATCCAACAATACATTAAAAAAATTATTCACCACAACCAAGTGGGATTTATACCTGGGATGCAGGGCTGGTTCAATATCCACAAAACAATTAACATGATTCATCACATCAATAAAAGAAAGGACAAGAACCATATGATACTCTCAATAGATGCAGAGAAAGCATTTGACAAAATACCTTTCTTGATAAAAGCCCTCAAGAAAGTAGGAATAGAAGGAGCATACCTCGAGATGATAAAAGCCATATACGAGCAACCCAAAGCTAATATCATCCTCAATGGTGAAAAACTGACAGCTTTCCCCCTAAGGTCAGGAACAAGACAGGGATGTCCACTCTCACCACTGTTATTCAACAAAGTATTGGAAGTCTTAGCCTCTGCAATCAGACAACACAAAGAAATAAAAAGCATCCAAATCAGCTAGGAGGAGGTCAAACTTTCACTCTTCACAGATGACATGATAGTCTATATGGAAAACCCAAAAGATTCCACCAAAAAACTGCTAGAACTGATTCATTAATTCAGCAAAGTTGCAGGATATAAAATCAATGCACAGAAATCAGTTGCATTCCTGTACACCAACATGAAGCGACAGAAAGAGAAATCAAGAAATCAATCCCATTTACAGTTGCACCAAAAACCATAAAATACCTAGGAATAAATCTAACCAAAGAGGTGAAAAAGCTATACACTGAAAACTATAGAAACTTTATGAAAGAAATTGAAGAAGACACAAAGAAATGGAAAAAGATTTCATGCTCCTGGATAGGAAGAACAAATATTGTTACAATGTCGATACTACCCAAAGCAATCTACATATTCAACGTGATCCCTATCAAAGTAACACCAGCATTCTTCACAGAGCTAGAACAAACAATCCTAAAATTTGTATGGAACCAGAAAAGACCCCAAACAGCCAAAGCAATCTTGAAAAAGAAAACCAAAGCAGGAGGTATCACAATCCCAGACTTCAAGCTATACTACAAAGCTGTAATCATCAAGACAGTATGATACTGGCACAAGAACAGACACTCACATCACTGGAATAGAATAGAGAACCTGGTAATGGACCCACAAATGTATGGGCAACTAATCTTTGACAAAGCAAGAAAGAATATCCAGTGGAATAAAGACAGTCTCTTCAGCAAATGGTGTTGGGAAAACTGGACAGCGACATGCAGAAGAATGAACCTGGACCACTTTCTTACACCATACACAAAAATAAACTCAAAGTGGATGAAAGACCTGTAATGTAAGACAGGAAGCCATCAAAATCCTCAAGGAGAAAGCAGGCAAAAACCTCTTTGATCTTGCCCGCAGCAATTTCTTACTCAACATGTCTCTGGAGGCAAGGGAAACAGAAGCAAAAATGAACTACTGGGACCTCATCAAAATAAAAAGCTTCTGCACAGCAAAGGAAACAATCAGCAAAACTAAAAGGCAACCAACAGAATGGGAGATATTTGTAAATGACATATCAGATAAAGGGTTAGTATCCAAAATCTACAAAGAACTTATCAAACTCAACACCCAAAAAACAAATAATCCAGTGATGAAATAGGCAAAAGACATGAATAGACACTTCTCCAAAGAAGACATCCAGATGGCCAACCGACACATGAGAAAATGCTCAACATCCTCATCATCAGGGAAATACACATCAAAACCACAATGAGATACCACCTTACACCTGTCAGAATGGCTAACATTAACAACTGAGGCAACAACAGATGTTGGCAAGGATGCAGAGAAAGAGGATCTCTTTTGCATTGCTGGTGGGAATGCAAGCTCATGCAGCCACTCTGGAAAACAGTATGGAGGTTTCTCAAAAAACTAAAAACAGAACTACCCTATGACCCAGCAATTGTACTACTAGGCATTTATCCAAGGGATACAGGTGTGCTGTTCCAAAGGGACACATGCACCCCCACGTTTATAGCAGCACTATCAACAATAGCCAAAGTATGGAAAGAGCCCAAATTTCCATCAATGGATGAATGAAGAAAATGTGGCATATATATATATATATATATATATATATATATATATATATATACACACACACACACACACACAATGGAGTATTACTCAGCAATTAAAAAAGAATGAAATCTTGCCATTTGCAACTACGTGGATGGAACTGGAGGGTATTATGCTAAGTGAAATGAGTCAGTCAGAGAAAGACAAAAATCATATGACTTCACTCATATGACTTCAAGAGACAAAACAGATGAACATAAGGGAAGAGAAACAAAAATAATATAAAAACAGGGAGGGGGACAAAACAAGAGAGACTCTTAAATATGAAGAACAAACTGAGGGTTGCTGGAGGGGTTGTGGGAGGGGGGATGGGCTAAATGGGTAAGGGGCATTAAGGAATCTACTCCTGAAATCTTTGTTTCACTATATACTAACTAATTTGGATGTAAATTTAAAAAAAATAAAAAATAAAGTTAAATTACAAAGTTAAAAAAATAAAAATTAAAATTTTTTTTAAAAATTAAAAAAAAAAGACCATCCTTTCCCCCATTGAATGCTCTTGGCACCTCTGTCAAAAATCATTTGACTATACACGTGAGGGTTTATTTTGGGATCCCTATACTATTCCCTGGGTCTATATTATACATCTATCTTTATGATGATACCACGACTGTTTTGATAACTGCAAACTTTGGAGCTTAGGAAGTGGTAGTCCTCTAGTTTCAAAAGTCCTCTTTCTCAGGATTGTTTAGCTATTCAGGGTACATTGAGATTTCATACGAGTTTTTGAGTAAATATTTCCATTTCTGCAAAAAATGACTTTGGGATTTTGATAGAAATTACACTGAATCTGTATATCATTTTGGGTAATTGACATTTTAACAATATTGTCTCCAATCCATGAACATGAGATAAATTTTCATTTATTTATATCTCCTTTCATTTCTTTCAGCAATGTTTTATAGTTTTCATCGTACAAGTCTGCACCTCCCTGGTCAAGTTCATTCCTAAGTATTTTATTCGTCCTGATGCTATTGTAAATGGAATTGTCTTTTAAATTTCCTTTTCAGGTTGTTCATTGTTTATTTATAGAAACAAAACTAATTTTTGTGTGTCTTTGTGTCCTGTAATTTTGCTGAATTCATTTATTAGATCTAACAGCATTTTTCTTTAGAGTCTTTAGGATTTGCTATGTATAAGATAATATCATCTGCAAACAGAGATAATTTTAATTTTTCCTTTCCAATTTGGATACCTATTATTTCTCTTTCTTGCTTAACTGCTCTGACCAGAACTTCTAGTATTATACTGAACAGAAGTGGCATCCTTGCCTTGTTCCTGATCTTAAAGAAAAAACTTTCAGTCTTGCACCATTAAGTATTATGTTTGCTGTGGGTTTTTCTATATGGCTTTTATCATGTGGAGGTAGTTGACTCTTGAACAACATGGGGGTAAGGGCACCATCTTCCCACGCAGTTGGAAATCCAAGTAAAACTACTGACTCCCCCAAAACTTTATTAATAGCCAACTGTTGACCAGAAGCCTGATAACATAGTGAATTGACACATATTTTGTATGTTATTATATACATTGTATTCTTATGATAAGCTACAGAAAAGATGTTATTAAGAAAATCATAAGGGGGTTGCCTGGATGGCTCAGTCAGTCATGTGTCAGGCTTTGATTTCAGCTCAGGTTGTGTGGTCGGGGAATCAGGCCCCATGTCAGGCTCTGCACTAACAGAGCAGAGCCTGCTTGGTATTCTCTCTCTCTCTCTAAATAAACTTTAAAAAAAAGAAAATCAAAAAGAAGAGAAAATACATTTACAGTAGTGTGCTGTATTTGTCCAAAATATCTGCATATAAGTGGACTCAGGCAGTTCAAACCTTTGTTTTTCAAGGGTCAGCTGTATTTTGTTGAGTGCCTTCATCAGGAATGTTGTTGAATTTTGTCAAATGCTTTTTCTGCATCAATTGAGATGACCATACCAATTTTTTCCCCTTCATTCTATTAATGTGGTGGAATACATTGACTCAATTTCCTATGTTGAGCCATCCTTGCATTCCAGGAATAAATCCTTGTATATGCTGTAGAATTCAGTTTGCCAGCATTTTGTTGAGGAATTTTGCATCGAGGTTCATAAGAGATACTGGTTTAGAGCTGTCTTTCCTTGTAGTATCTTTGGCTTTGGTATCAGGGTTACAATGGCCTCACAGAATAAGTTCAGAAGTATTCCCTCCTCTTCAATTTTTTTTTGAAAACTTTGAGAAGGATTGGCATTAGTGTTTCTTTAAGTGCTTGGTAGAATTCACCAGTGAAGCCATCAGGTCCAGGGATTTTCTTTGTTGGGAGACTTTTTTCACTACTGATTCAATCTCCTTACTACTTAAGTCTATTCAGATTTTCAATTTCTTTGATATTTAGTCTTGGTAGGTTTTGTATTTGTAGGAATTGGTCCATTTCATCTAGGTTATCCAATATTTTGGCATACAATTGTTCATAGTATTGTCTTAGCCCTTGTTATAATAAACTCACTTTCATTTCTGACTTTAGTAATTTGAGTTCCTCTCCCTGTTTTTCTTAGTCCACCTAGCTAAAGGTTTGTCAATTTTGTTGATCTTTTTGAAGAAAAAACTTTTGATTTCATCAATTTTCTCTATTGTTTTTCTATTCTGTTTCATTTACCTCTGTTCTAATCTTTATTACTTTTTTTCTGCTAGCTTTAAGTTCAGTCTGTTCTTCTTTTTCTAGTTCCCTAAGTTATAAGGTTAGGTTGTTGATTTGAGATCTTTCTTGTTTTTTAATGTAATAATTTATAGTAAATTTCCCATGTAGCACTACTTTCACTGTATCCCATAAGCTTTGGTAGGCCATGGTTTTGTTTTCATTCATCCCTCTAAGTATTTTCTAATTTTCCTTGTGATTTCTTCTTTGATCCATTGGTTATTTAAAAGTGTTTAAATTCACAAGAACGTGAGTTTTCCAGTTTTTGTTATGTTATTGATTAGCTTCATCCTGTTGTGGTTGGAGAAGATACTTTGTATAATAACTATCTTTTAAAATCTATTGAGATTAATTTGTGGTCTAACATACAGTCTATCTTGGAAAATGTCCTGTATGCACTTGAGAAGAATGTGTGTGTGTGGCTGCTGGGTGGAGTGTTTTATATTATGTGTTAGACCTAGTTGGTTAATTGTGTGTTTAAGTCCTCTGTTTCCTTACTTATCTTCTATCTTGTTGTTCTATTATTTTGAGCAGAGTATTGAAGTCTCTGACAATTATCGTTGAACTGTTTCTCCGTTCAATTCTGTCAGTTTTTACTTCATATAATTTGATGGTCTGTCATTAGGTGCATGTTTATAATTGTATCTTCTTGCTTTATTGAACCTTTTATTAACATATGTCCTTCCTTGTCTCTTGAAAACTGTTTTGAGTTAAAGCTGATTTTTTCTGATATTAGCATAGGCACCCTTTCTCTCTTTTGTTTACTATGTGTGAAATATAATTTTCCATCATTTCTCTTTCAGTCATTTGTGTCTCTGGATTCAAGTGACTCTCTTGTAGACATCATACAGTTGAATCATGTGTTTTTTATCCATTCTTCCAGCCTCTGTCTTTTGATTGGAGAGTTTAATATATTTACATTTAAAGTAATTACTGATTGGGGCGCCTAGGTGGCTCAGTTGGTTCAGCGTCTGACTTCGGCTCAGGTCATGATCTCGTGGTCTGTGGGTTCGAGCCCCGTGTTGGGCTCTGTGCTGACAGCTCAGGGCCTGGAGCCTGCTTCAGATTCTGTGTCTCCCTCTCTCTCTGCCCCTCCCCCGCTCATGTTCTGTCCCTCTCTCTCTGTCAAAAATAGACATTAAAAAAATTTTTAAGTAATTACTGATAAGGAGGGACTTCCTTCTGTCATTTTGCTAATTGTTTTTTATGTGGCCTATAAGCTTTTTTTGTCTCTCATTTTACTGCACTCTTGTCTTTTTTTGAGTTTAGTTGATTTTTTTGTAGTGAAATGTTAAAATTTTTTCTTAATTTCCTTTTCTATAGCTATCTTCTTTGTGATACCATGGAGATTACCTTTAACATCCTAAGGTAATAGCATTCTAGTTTGAATTTATAGCAGCTTAACTTCAGTAACATACAAAAACCCTTTTCCTTTACAGATCCATCCCACCCCTTTCAATTGCTGATGTCACAAAATTACATCTTTATTCATTATGTGCTCCAAAAAATAAATTAATATTTTTAAATGCATTACTTGCCTAAATTATGTAGAAAACAAGATTTGGAGTTACGAACCAAAGTTATAGTAATGCTAACAAATGCTTTTTATTAGTATTAGCTTTTACATTAATAATTGGTTTTTTTTTTTTTCCTTTAAATGTATTAGTCTCCAGGGGTGCCCAGATGGCTCGGTCATTTGAGATTCAGACTCTTGATTTCGGCTCAGGTTGTGATCCCAGGGTTGTGGGATTGAGCTCCACATCAGGCTCCATGCTTAGTGTGGAACCTGTTTGAGATTTTCATTCATTCTCTCTCTCTCTCTCCCTCTAAATTTTTTTTATTTAAAATTTTAAAATATATGTATTAATCTCTTAAATCATGTAGAAAATAGAAAGTATGGTTACAAACCATTGTTTCAATAATACTAGCTTTTATATTGCCCATTACTTTTTTTTGAGATCTTTATTTCTCCATACAGCTTTGAGTTACTGTCTAGTGTCTACTATCTACTTACATTTCATCTTATAAGATTCCCTTTAGCATATCTTGAAGGGCAGGTCTACTGGTCATGAACCCCCTCAGTCTGTTTATCTGGGAATGTCCTGATTTCTCCCTCACTTTTGAAAGACAGTTTTGTAGGTGGCGCCTGAGTGGCTCAGTTGGTTAACTGTCCAACTTCAGCTCAGGGCATGTTCTTGAGGGCTCATGAGTTCAAGACCCACATCAGGCTCTGTGCTGACAGCTTGGAGCCTGGAGCCTGCTTTGGATTCTGTGTCTCCCCCGCTCTCTCTTTTCTTCCCCTGCTCTCTCTCTCAAAAATAAACATTAAAAAAATTTTTTTAAAAGAAAGACAGTTTTGTAGGATATAGGATTCTTGGTTGACAGTTGTTTTCATTCAGCACTTTGAATACATGGGCCCACTGTCTTTTGGCCTCTATAAAGTTTATGAGAAATTTGCTCATTTTCTTATTGAGGATCCCTTGTATGTGACAATTTTCTTCTCTCTTGCTGCTTTCAGGATTCACTCTTTATCTTTGGCTTTTGAAAGTTAGATCGTAATATGTCTTGGTGTGGATTTCTTTGAGTTCATCTTACTTGGGAGTTAATTGACCTTCTTGGATATTTGTATTCATGCCTTTCATCAAATTTAGGGATTTTTCAGCCATTATTTTTTCAGATATTCTCTCTGCCCCTTTCTCTCTTCTGCTGGGATTCCCACAATGGGTATGTTGGCCTGCTTGATGGTATCCTACATGTCCCTTAGACTCTGTTTACTCTCCCTCAAACATTTTTCTTTCTGTTCCTCAGATTCAGTAATTTTCATTGTCCTGTCTTCAAGCTTATGGATTCTTTTTTTTTTTAATTTTTTTTTTCAACGTTAATTTATTTTGGGGACAGAGAGAGACAGAGCATGAACGGGGGAGGGGCAGAGAGAGAGGGAGACACAGAATCGGAAACAGGCTCCAGGCTCTGAGCCATCAGCCCAGAGCCTGACGCGGGGCTCGAACCCACGGACCGCGAGATCGTGACCTGGCTGAAGTCGGACGCTTAACCGACTGCGCCACCCAGGCACCCCTGGATTCTTTCTTCTGCCTGCCCAGATCTTCATTTGAATCCCTACAGTAAAATTTTTCATCGCAGCTATTGTACTTTTGAACTCCAGAATTTCTTTTTGGTTTCATTTCATGTTTTCTATCTCTTTATTGAAAGTTCCATTTTGTTCACACATTGTTTTCCTGACATTTTCCATATTTTCCCTTAGTTCTTTAAGCATCTTTAATTAAGACAGTTGCTTTAAAGTCTTCGTCTAATAGATCTGCCATTAGATCTTTTTCAAAGACAGTTCCTGTTATCTTTTTTCCTTTGAATGGGCTATACTCTCGTTTCTTTGCATGTCTTGTGCATTTGTTGTTTTTGTTGAACACTGGATATTTGAATCTAATAATGTGGTAATTCTAGAAATCAGGTTCCCCTTCCCCAGGAATTGCTGGGGTTTTTTATTTATTTATTTATTTTTTGTTATAGTTTTTGGCTTTCTGATTTCTGCAGGCCATCTGTGTGCCAAAGATCAGCCTGAGGTATAATATATTTCCCCATACATGCAGTTGTTTTTTAATGTTCTAGTCTTTAATGTCCAGCTCCCAAAAGGTGAAGTGACAAGTGAAGGGAGTAAAAGTGGAGCACTGGCCCTTTAAATCCCCTGTAAGTCACTTGGGGAGGTTCAACAACAATGGCCACCTACCTCTTTGTATAAGTGTGATCAGACGCAGGAATCAGCCATTAGAACACATATCCCCAATATTTGAAGGGCAGGGCCCTTTCTACCCACCCTGGCTTGCACAAGCTGTGTGCAAATGCTTCCAGAATATGTGTACAGCTGCCTGTCAGGGGCTGAGGGTGGGGGACAGGTAGGCTGCTCCTGTGCCAAATTGAAATTTAGCTGAAATCTACCAGCTGAAATTTAGCTGAAATTTAGCTGAAGTCTACCAGGGGTGCCTGGGTGGCTCAGTCAGTTGAACATCTGACTCTTGATTTCAACTCAGGTCATGATCCCAGGGTCATGGGATTGAGCCCCGTGTCCAGCTCCAGGCTGTGCATGGAGCCTGCTTAAGATTCTCTCTCTTCCTCTCCTTCTGCCCCTTTCTCCCACTCATGCTCTCTCTCTCCAGAATAAAAAAAATAATAAAACATTTAAAAAATAAAACAATAAAATAAAATTTAAAGTAGCTGCAACCAAAATTAACTCCAATTTACTATCTAAGACTTCTGGAAGTTCAAGCCTTCAGTAGCCTCCACAGTTCCAAAATAGTTAGTCAGACACAGTCTTTCTGGTGCAGCTGCTGTCCAGGTGGGAGACAGTTTCCTGGTGTTTCCCGCTCTATCATCTTCCCAGAATCCTCCTGTCTGTCTTTTTATAAAACTAAATCCCCTCAACTGAGCTAAGACTTCTCCAAGGATTCTCAGACTTGAGTTACTACTGGATGGCCCTAGACAATTTTTGCATGTAGAGATTATCTGATTTAGTCTTTTGTGGATAGATATTAGTGATCCCCAGTCAGCCTTGTAATAACTGTAATCTCCCTTTACTTAGACTGAACTATCACTTCCTCCTCATGCCTGTGCGGGCCACATGCCCAAACTTCCTAGGTACTGATGTCTTTGCGATGACACTTTGCAAGCAGGGCTATGTACATTAGCCGGAATTTTCATGTCTTGTAATTGCCGATATAATTACAGTACAGGGTCCCTCCTGAGATAACAAGTAATTGTCCTTCACATGAGAACGAAAATAGATCTTCAGGTGCCTGCCTACCATTAGTGCCATTTCCTACAACACAACTTACTACCTCATGGCCGCATTCAGGTTGGCTGATAAAGTGTGCAAAGCAAAAGATAAAACTCCTTTCTGAGGCCTCTCTGCAACACAGAGCCCTCCTGCACAGTGGACTGATGGCCTGGCCTCTGGCCTGACAGGTCAGCCAGCGTGTGGTTGCTTGTGTCTCAGGCTGTGCGTGGGGTGCAGCATGCCGGAGTTCCCATTCTTCCTCCTCTAAGTTTCAAGTCATTGAACAAGAGTATGATTCTGAGCATGAGGAGTTTATCCATCCACCTCCAAATTCCTTTCCCATCTGACTACCTCTACAGTTACTGCAAAGAGGCAGAAAACCAGATGTTCCTCTTGCAACCCAATTACCTTGTTGTGGTCTCCATCCCATCAGGCTTCCCAGGAGGTTATCATGACGGATGCCTTTTTCATTTCAATCCACCTCAACCCTCCAAGTGTATTCAGCATGTGCAGCACTAGCGCCAAGGTGCCATCTGAAGCAGAAAGATAATTACAGGTGGAAAGAGGGAACTTACCCCTTCCACCCCACATCTCTGCCAATCAAGCAGACGTGCACACATGTGGTCTCTGTTATCCACAGCACTACATGCATCATGCATGGGCCACTGCAGGGATGGAACACAGGACATGTCCGAATTCCATTTGTAAAAGTGTGTGCAAGGGGAAATGCTCCTTTCCATCAAATTACAGTGTGCCACTAGTGCCTTCTCTTGGCGGCTGCACATTCTAGGTTAATTTCAGGGTTTGCAGTAATTGAAGAGAAGAGAGAATGGAGAGTCCTGCACAAACAAGAAACAGGCAAACTTGAAGGTTTTTCTCAAGACCCAGCACTTAAGTGGATTGTCCATGGTTCTCCCCTCCGGGTCCCCGGAATGGGGGCTTCAGTCCTTCTCCAGCCAGACGTGAGGGGTGTACTAGGACACAGGTGGCTGCTGCCTCTTCCTGGTGCCATGTCACAGCTTGTGACTTGAAAGAAAAGTCAGACTTCCCCACTCCTATCTTTTCAAGGCCTGCACAGCCTCAAATTCAGTGTCAAAGGATGCCAGAGGAGACCTCAGGGCTGGTCCAGCAGCCTCATCTGCAACTTCTCTTTCCCCCCAAAATACACGACTCTGTGTGCATCTACTTAAAAATACTCTCAGAGCCTAGCTCCCATCACACCAGGAAGGGTGTGGCAACCCTGTCAGGACATTATTTCTGCTCTGCAGAGAACTGCACTGGTTTTGCCTATGCCTGTCATTTAAGAGTGACTGTACAGACTTTCAAAAAAATAAAAGAGACTCTTCGGGGCAAAGACTAAATGAGCATTTTTTCCCCACTCAAATGGGAAGTCGAGTTTTTCGGGGTGTGGGGCAGGAAGGCAAAGAGCTAGTGAGTGAGAAAAGGTGCAAGTCTGGGGTCAGAGATCCAAAGCAGCTGGGGTAACGGGAACCCTCTTGCACTGTTGGTGGGAATGCAAACTGGTGCAGCCGCTCTGGAAAACGGTGTGGAGGTTCCTCAAAAAATTAAAAATAGATCTACCCTATGACCCAGCAATAGCACTGCTAGGAATTTACCCAAGGGATACAGGTGTGCTGATGCATAGGGGCACTTGTACCCCAATGTTTATAGCAGCACTTTCAACAATAGCCAAATTACGGAAAGAGCCTAAATGTCCATCAACTGATGAATGGACAAAGAAATTATGGTTTATATACACAATGGAATACTACTTGGCAATGAGAAAGAATGAAATATGGCCTTTTGTAGCAACGTGGATAGAACTGGAGAGTGTTATGCTAAGTGAAATAAGTCATACAGAGAAAGACAGATACCATATGTTTTCACTCTTATGTGGATCCTGAGAAACTTAACAGAAGACCATGGGGGAGAGGAAGGAAAACAAAAAGTTAGAGAGGGAGGGAGCCAAACCACAAGAGACTCAAAAACTGAGAATAAACTGAGGGTTGATGGGGAGTGGGAGGAAGGGGAAGGTGGGTGATGGGCATTGAGGAGGGCACCTGTTGGGACGAGCACTGGGTGTTGTATGGAAACCAATCTGACAATAAATTTCGTATTAAAAAAAAAAGGCAGCTGGGGGAGAAGCAAGAAGGTGACCGACATACCAAAACGGACCAGGAACTAAGTCTCAGCTCAAGAGACAGAGCCTGTGGTAATGTGCCGGGCCCATTACAAAGTCCCCCGTACTGGGGCTTAGGACAATAGAAATTTGTTTCTCCCAGTGGTGGAGGCTCACAGTCCCAAACCACAGTGTCCGCTGAGCTACTTTCTCGTGACACCTCTCTCTCCATGGTATGTGGCCAGCTGTCTCTACCTGTGTCCTTACATGGTCATCCTTCCGTGTCTGTCTTTGCGTCCAAATTTCCCCTTTCCAGAAGGACATCAGTCATATTTGGATTAGTGTCCACCCTAATGACCTCATCTTAACTGACTACACTCGCAACAACTCTATTTCCAAATAAGGTCACGGTCTGGGGTACTAGGGGTTAAGATTTCAATATATCAAGTTTGGGGGTAGACACAATGTAACTCATAACTAGCACCGTCCAGAAAAGCTGAATAGCAGTCAAAGCTGTTTATTAGACACACTTGTTCCTTAATGCCACTCCTGATTTTATGCATCTCCATCAAACACATGGGGCCCTCAAGATTTCCTGCTACTCTGTCCCCCATGTCTCCCACGTCCCAGAATGTTCTACATGAGCCCTTCCCAAGGCAGGCAGGATGAGCATTCTGCCCCTTTCTAGTAAGGCGATTCCAAGATTTTTGTAAAACCTCTCCCATTAAGGCCTTGTGATGCCTTCGTGTGCACGTGGGAGGCAAAGCAGGGCAAAATATACACCAGACACATGACAGGGAGAGACCCAACCTGGCAAAGGCTCAAGCATCAGAACCTTGGTCGACAGGGCCTCTCAGGAAAAACCGTATGAAGCAAGCTTAATGCTAAAGAAGCAAATTACACAAAAGCCTTGTTAGGGAATTCCCTTTCTTGTACAAGCTTTTACAATAAGAATTCCAGGGCATGACCTAGAGCAGTGCCTCTCTTTCCTGGTTGTACATGAGAACACACAGCAACATGCAGACTGATACCATTCTCCTGGCCATAGTGAGCACCTATTAGACTTAAGCTCCTGAGAGTGAGAATCTGCTCACCCTGGAGACATTCACTTAAATGGCTGAACTGGGGCGGCGTCAGTGGGCGATATCAGCGGGGCAGGAATCAGACCCGTAAGTGCCATAGAACTGAGGCGTCTTTTGGATTCCTCAGAGTTCTGAAATTCCGGTTCTAGGAAAATATACTTCGGAAAAAACCAACAACATTGAAAGGGAGCAAATGGATATTTGCTTTACCTTAGGCTGACATAAAAATCAACCGATCTACGTAGTAAGTAAAATTTTAAATGCAGGTTGAAAGTCACAAAGTTCACTGTGACTTCATCTGTGAATACTCACACATCCACCAAGAAAGGAAATACTGACAAAGCACACATGAAAACAAGAACAGAATACTGGGATGGGGAGCCCACAGCGACCTGTATCTTATTGATTATGTGAATTCTCTAAATGTTCCATAATGAAAGGTACCACTGTGACAAGAAGAAAAATTAATTTTATAAAAATCACTTCATCAGAGTGTATGATCCCCCCAAAGATGTTAAATGTCGATTTTACTGATACAGATATGACGTCCTAATGCGAGGGAAGGGAGAGGAGTACATTTAGAACAACACGATGAAACACAAAACCAGAGTTTCTACAAGGCAGCTGAAGATTAATCACCAAAGGAGCATTCAAGATGAGGAATGCTGTGAGCTCAGAGGCACAAACAGAAGTTGCCACTAGGAGGTACGTTAGCCCATTAGTGTGATGACAGCCCAACAGCTGGCTGGAAGACAGAACACCATCCACAACCCTGATTCACACGCACAGCTCTCAGGGAAGAGGGCTCCCCTCCTGAGTCTGCAGGGACGTGGCCCACCTCTGCCAGAGGTCTGTGGAACAGGAGATGGGCCTGAAGCTTCTGATGGAGACATCTCCAGCCCCCCCAAGGACAAGCCCCTCCCCCGGGACAAGCCCTCCCCCAGGGACAAGACCCCCCACCCCAGGGATAAGCCCCCCCCAGGGGACAAATCATGGCCCAGGGACAAGCTCCTCCCCCCCCAGGGACAAGCCCCCCACCCTGGGGACAAGCCCTCCCCAGGGACAAGACCCCCCACCCCAGGGGACAAGCACCCTCCCCAGGAACAAGTCCCCACCCAGGGGACAAGACCCACTCTAGGGGACAAGCCCCCTCCCCAGGGGACAAATCCTCACCCAGGGACAAGCTCCCCCACCCAGGGACAAGCCCCCCCACCCCAGGGGACAAGACCCACTCTAGGGGACAAGCCCCCCCACCCCAGGGGACAAGACCCACTCTAGGGGACAAGCCCCTCCCCAAGGGACAAGCCCCACCCCCCCAGGGATAAGTCCCACCCCCCCAGGGAAAAGTCCTGCCCCAGGGGACAAGCCCCCTCCCCCGGAACAAGTCCCACCCCAGGAACAAGCCCCCTCCCAGGGACAAGCTCCCCCCAGGGACAAGTCCCCTCCCCAGGGACAAGTCCCACCCCAGGGGACAAGCTCCACCCCCCCACCCCCCCCCCACCCCCCCCCCCCCGCCTCCAGGGATAAGCTCCCACCCAGGGGACAAGTCCCACCCCTGGGACAAGACCCACCCTAGGGGACAAGCCTCCTTCTCAGGGGACAAGCCCCTTCCCCAGGGACAAGTCCCACCCCAGGGGACAAGCCCGCTCCCCAGGAACAAGTCCTACCCCAGGGGACAAGCCCCCCCCCCCCCCCCGCCAGGGGACCCCTGCTCAAGGCACTGGTTTGGCTGCAATCCGTAAGTCAACTTTGTGCTGAGCGACATCTGACAGCCCATCGTGGTCCTGACACTTCTAGAGAGGCCTGTCTTGGGAAAGCAGGCAGCACCTCCACCCCGCCACCGGGAAGCTGTGTTTTGCCTTGCCCTTCTCTGCCCCAAAGAGGGCACTGCGGACCCTCTCAGCTGGGGGGCACACACACACAGCTGTGGGTCCCACACAAACCATCCAGCGATGCAGATGCCGGCAGACAAGGCTAGACGTGGCCACAGAGTTTGCACTGCCTGAGGGAAAACTGCAGAATCTTTCCTTTGGGCTGTAAACCAAGGCTCCATCCAGGACTGAGGTCTTCTTACTTAAAACACCTGAAATGCTTGCCTCTCCAGAGCAGACGTCTGGAGGAAACGCTCTCTTACCACAGGCCTGAGACACAAAGGGAGCTGCAGGCCTACCTCCGACTCGGCAGGCAGCAAAAACAAGGTTCAAGAGTTTCTCTAATACATGGGGTCTTATCTTGGGGTGCCTGGGTGGCGCAGTCGGTTAAGCATCCGACTTCAGCCAGGTCACGATCTCGCGGTCCGTGAGTTCGAGCCCCGCGTCAGGCTCTGGGCTGATGGCTCGGAGCCTGGAGCCTGTTTCCGATTCTGTGTCTCCCTCTCTCTCTGCCCCTCCCCCGTTCATGCTCTGTCTCTCTGTGTCCCAAAAATAAATAAACGTTGAAAAAAAAAAATTTAATACATGGGGTCTTATCTACACAATTCTCCCTGCTGCAAAATATGATTCATCTAGTGCTACGGTATCCACTACTTCCTGAATGTATTCAGAATGTATTTTTCCGACCTTACCCAAATTCGTGTTCTTTTCAGTCTTAGAAAAGTGAAACTCGTCTGACTGTGGACAGTCTGCTCAGGAAACCCAGACCCTTCGGAAGTGCGAAGTAGAAACTCGGTGTGCCACGGCCGTAGATGCTGACCTCACGCCACAGAACTGGGATCCGAGCGTGCGCTGATCACATGAAGGGAAGAAGCTGCACACCCGGCGCCTGAGGGGCGGCCACCTCTCCAGGGACCCCCACTGGCAGCTCCTTCCAAGGACCCTCTCGACACCACACGCCGTGTGACTGGTGCTCAGTGACTCTGAGCCTGGGTCCCGCTCCCAGGGCCGCCCACCCGCACAGCTCTCAAAGGTCACTTCTGCACCCACAGTCCTGCTCACCCAACCACCGGCTTCTTCAGTTTCCATGCATACCTTCTGTACTCAAACCATAGTCATGATTTTTGTGTCGTCGTTTCAGGTCTGTTTTTGTCACCCAGCACCGAACAGCTTGGAAAACAAAGCTTCAGAAGCACACAGACAAGTGACTTTGGGAAAATCTGACTCTCCTCAAGCATGTGATGGGGAAATGTTACTAATACAGAACAGACAAAGCATACAGCCCACGGGTCCGTGCCGCCTGAAAAGAAAGCGAGGACACGCCCCGGGTTGTGGAAAGAGAACTGTCCCCACCAGCCTCCCGCAGCTGGGACCTCAGACAAGCTCAACACTCTGAGCCCAGAGTAAGACCAAAGACCCCCAAGAGCCTAGACACAGTGCCACCACCACCCTGACCTGGAAGCCTGTGCTCATGGCTCAAAACAACCTTGATCCTGAAATGTCATACTGCTAAGTGGAATGGAGAATGAATTCGCAACGCATTTATGTGGAAACCTGAAGAAGAATGAAAGCAAGATGTCTCCCAAAACATTTAACAATTATCGTCTTTGAGAGGCATATGTGCATGCGCCCTAAAGCTCCTCCTGGTTTTAGAAGTCAGAATGCGGGGAAAAAAAAAAAAAAAAAAGAAGCCAGAATATGAAAGAAACCTGCATAGACAGAATGACAAAGGCACCAACCTGGTGTGTGAGATTTTTATTCCTTAAGTTACACTGACATCTGGTGGTCTTTTCTATCAGAAAGGAAATACTCTTGGTTCTGTAATCTTAAACATATGTATAATCAAAACACATCTTTGCAGTATCTTTGGGATTGAAAGCAAACACCACCAGAGGCAGCATAAAATATTAATAAAATAATGAAAAAGCTAATAAGAATATATTTATGCATAGTCTTAATTTTAATAAACCAAAAAATAAATAAAATGAAGCATGGTTTTCCTCTTCCTAGGCCACACCTTGTTAATAAGGTAGTTTAGATTAGAGTGGCTCCCTCTATAGTGGAATTTTTCAAATAGAATTTAAAAGGAAAAGGAGGAAGAAGAGATCAGTGCCTGAGGGCATCAGCCCACAGGTTTCTCTCCCCCTGTGAAACTGTTATTATTAGCATCTTACAGGAAGCTCTTCTCTTGGGTAGTGAAACTAGGAGAAAGTAGATATTCATTACTTGTTTCTACAAAATGACAGCTATTCCTAAGTGTGCCAAAATTAAATTAATAAAATGGGTAATTCAGTGGGCTCAGAAAAATCCACATGATAAGAAAAGGTAACTGCATAATATAAATGTTTCCCCTGTGTTTGCAGAACTACATTGAACACAGGACCACCTCTTTGCAACTTGACTATGGTGATAACTGTAAAAGATGGGGGAAGAAGGGGACTCACACAAAAATTCGCTTTGGATCTTCTGTCCCCCTCTCTCTGCCCCTCCCCTGCTTGCACTCTCTCAAAAATAAATAAACATTTTAAACATAAATACTGCTAACATAAACACTGGACTTCCCAGTGATATTTTTATTAATTTGCTTGTATATTCCAACAGCTACCAAAGACAGTTTGAAAGTCTGTTATAGCAATGTCATTTTAGAAGATACAGAGTTATTTGCCACCCATTCTAGCAATCACTTTACCCTCTTTAATTAAAAGAAAAAAGTATCAAAAGGCAATCATCCTACCTCTCCCACCACGCATGTTCCTAATTATCACAGCACCCGGAAATTATACATTTTTATTCCCATTTTACAGATGAACAAGGGGCACCTCCAGATGGACGAACATCCCAGGTTTACCCTCCGGCCCAGGGAACATCTCTGTGCTCCCAACCTGCCGGCAGATGTAGCATCTGGCCCAGAAACTCTGCCTCCCGCCCGCCCCACCTCCCCCAGGCCTCATCTCTGCACCCACGCTCTGCATTAACATTCACTTGACTGTGCTCAGGGCCAACACCCGTTCGCCATACAGTGTGCACAGCCTGCTTCCTTCAAGAAGCACCAGCCCACCAGCTGGCCACTGTGCTGGCCAAGGCCAACCTCTCCATCCATGGTCAGGACTGGGGTGGCCTGGCCTGGTCCCTCAGTAGCTCCGTCCAGTCGGACAGTGATGCCCGGGTCACCGCAAAGGCCAACAGGCCACCTGACACCCGACAGGCACTTGAGAACTTGAGAAGGAGCAAAACTGGAAATGACAAAACCAAAGACTCCGATCTTGCCTCCACTGCCTCCTAAAGTGACCGGTAATCATTTCTTTCATGCTGGACTGTTGCAGGGTTTTTTACCTCAGTACCCGCCCGGGGTTCGTTGTCTCGCCTCGAAGAATGAAGAGATGGACACAGAATATAATGAGCAGCAGGCAAAAGTTTATTAGAGTGTAAGGAAGTAAGAATAATAGGAAGGCTCTCTTTGCAGAGAAGGGGCGTTCGAAGGTGAATACCTGTGACTATAGGCAAGGGTCCTTGTTCTACAAGGTTTGGGTCGCCCCTCCTTCCCTTCCCCCTCGATCCTTCTCAGGTCCTTATTGGCTTGATAACTCTAGGTGCTGGGTTGTCCATTCCCGACTGGCTCCATTCCATTGTATGAGGGGTGGTCTGTGGCCAGAGTGTTCTTTGAGGGTCATATGTTTTATGGTCTACTACTTATTTTTAGTTAGGTCTTTTGTCAAATTCCTGAGGGGAACCTGAGGGGGAGAGTAGGTGGGGTCTGTTATGTTCTTAAGAGGAGCATTACCCTCGAGGGAATCTGCTGTGGTCAGCATTGTTCCAAAGTATGTGTCTCTCCCCACCCAGGGACCTCAGGTCCTAATCTTTCCCTCTCTGCCTACTGGATCCTAGCTTTTCCTGTCATAGCATGCTGACTCCTCTTGGCCCATGCAACTTCCAAGTCAACAGAAATGGCAGGAAACAAAGGAAAGCCTGCGCACAAGCAACTAGCTTCTGTCTCCAAGCCCCTGCCACCCCCAGACTCATTCTACAAGCAATTATCCCTTTAACTTAACAGAGCCTGTGGCGGCCCTGATAACACATCTATGGCCAGCTTAAGAGGTGACAGCTCACCCAGGCATCTTGCATGGGAAAAGGGGGATTCTTGCAAAGGGGAGATCTTTAGGACTGGCCAGATGACATTTGCAGCTGGAAGCCATCCACTCTGCCTGTGATTGTGGCTTCCTGGACCTGGTGATGCAAAGTGAGGTGTACGTAGAAACATGCACAGATCACACAGCCCACCTCCTCCTGACCCAGGACCGACTACTGACCCACGCTGGGGGCTGATGCACCGGCGACTCCCACTTCAGCTCTGCCTCCAGCCAGACCTAAGACCTGTGGACTGCTATGGCTTCTGAAGAAATGCCCAGGGTCACACCGGCAAGGCAGAAAAACCAGCCAACCTCTACACAAGTGACACATGCCTGAGAAGAGGTTGTACTCATGGCACCCCACAGACGGGTGGCTGACCGGAGCCCTCAGATCATTCCTGCAGACAGAGAAGGTTCATGCAACTGCCCATCAGTTACATGTGTTTAACACGATCCCCATGTCCCAATGCTGGCTGGGAGTCATCAGTAATAAAACCTGTCAAGGGGCCTAGAAGGAGGCACATGGGGTGTGTGAGAAAACCATCAGGGTGTGCTTTCCACACACAAGGCTCTTTTTCTAAGCTGGATTCTGCCACGACTCAGCCGCTGGACCACAGGCAGCCACACTCTCTTTCTGAGAAGTGGGAGGCCAAAGGCTGGACTGGATGGGGATGGACAGCGCTTCCCCTCAGCATCTGTACTCAAGCCACTGCCACCATGTTGGGCCGGACAGCAAGCCCTCATCCTTAGGACCAAGGCCTCATCCAGATGCGAGGCGTGGACAGCCACAGACCATCATTCCCAAAAAAGGAAATGGTGGCTCACTGCTGAAAAAAAATAGACTCACACAAATGCTCCTGCTGCTGCTGCCCCTGCTGCCACTTTCCAAACTTCAGAAAATGCCCAGAGAGAATAGACATTCAAGCTGTTGAGACCCGGCTATGTACCAGAATTTAGGAACCAACCCAACTGAATCCTCTGGATGAGAAAGGGAAGGTCAAGGACCTTCCAAGAGATCTCGAGAGCAGGTAACATGTGGCTGGCTTTCTTCCTCACCTGCCAAGGGCAGGGTTTTGGCCAGCTGATAGCTCAGGGTTCCTCCAAACCCAATGCTCGGGAAGAAGAGGGGCCCGCGCACATGTGAAGACATTCAGATCATTTCCTGCAGGATCTGAGAAGTATTTTAAGAACTGAAGAAAAGAGCTGAGAAAAAAAATGTGTTGACATTGCCTGTCAAAAATCCAGTTTTAAGAAGAAAGAAAGCTGTTGCCTTTTTGAGGAGACACCATGCACTTGTTCTCCAAAGTTTCCTGCAAACCACAGAAGACGAGGAGCATGCCTATGTGGTTTCCACCCACTAAGATGCTCACCTGAGTAGTTTTCTGACTCAGCCCAGCGTCCAGATTTCCCCTTTGACTTCTTCCAGTGGCCGCATGCATAACTTGAGTGCATTTGCTGGTGAATCTGCCAAGGTCTTTGGACACCTTCCCTCTCTGGCACCATTTAACAAAAATGCAGCCCACACCAAGTCACCTATGCCCACACCTCCAGGTGAACACTCCCACCCAAGAGCACCATCCTCTTTCTATAGCTCTCTCCCAAATATCAAAGCATCAACCTAATACAATAACAAGAACATGCATGTTGTCCCCTGGGGAGGGAGGTGCAGAAGGAGAAAACAGAACAGATTCCATCACTGTCCTGCCAGGTAATTCTAGACTAACAAGTTTCTCTACTTCTGCAGAGTGAAAGTGATGGTGTAGAGGCTCTCTGACTTTCAGTTCCAGCTAAGATTTCTTCTGACTTAATCTCTGGGAAGCACACCAGAGGCTCCCAGTGTGTCCCAAACAAGATAAAGGCTTTGAGCAAGACCAACCTCTCCAAACATCCATTTCCTCAACCCTAGTATGAGAACAAAAATGTCAGTGGCTCTTTACTCCTTTGGGAATAGGGTCCTGTAATGGGTTGAATAGTGTCCCCACAAAATTTATGTCTAATCAGGACCTCAGAATGTGACCTTACTTAGAAATACAGTCTTTGCAGATGTTATTAGGTAAGCATCCTGAGATGAAATCATCCTGGATTTGGGGTGGGCCCAAAATGCAATGACTAGTGTCCTTCTAAGAAGAGACACACAGAACACAGGGATGAAGGCATGTGATACTCCTGGGTCATTGCATCCCCATGTGATGGTGTGGGATGAATGTCCCAATGTACCCATGAGACACGGAATATGCGTGAGAAGCCACTTTCATGGTGCTACACCTCAAACATTTGACAGCCTGGGCTGTCCTAATACAAACAGGACCATCTTCTCTTTGGGAAGTCTCCTCCCACTGTTGTGAGCTCTCCCAAGACCCCATTTTTCTCCTTTATTTCCCCAGAATACGGCATAATCTTTTTATAGAGCAGACACTCAGTAATCTGTGGAGTTGGCGGTAAGCCAGTGAACAAACTCAACATGTACAACATGATCAAAACTCAATTTTATTTTTGTCCCACATTTCTTTGAGCTTTTTCAGTTGGGGGGGGGGCAGTGTTTCTTCCTGCATCTGTGTGAGGATGTATGAAGGCCCATGAAATCAGAAATCACACTCCTCTAAGCTGTGGGTCTCTCGTGGCTCCTTCTTCCACCTGAGCTCTTCCTAGCAACGTTTCCATGCCCTTCCAGGCACCTGTTGTCATCACTCTTCCAAATGGCACACATGGAATAAGAAGTCACTCCAGCCCTTGGGGGGGGTGGGTGATGGGTACTGAGGAGGGCACCTGTTGGGAGGAGCACTGGGTATTGTGTGGAAACCAATTTGACAATAAATTTCATATTTAAAAAAAATAAAAAATAAAAAGAAGTCACTCCAGCCCTAACCAACTTTGGGGTCAGTTCCACCCTCGAGCAATCTGCCAGGCGTGTCCTGCCCTTTTGGGATCGAAGGCCAGACCTCATGCCACAATTAGGTGCCAGTCCTCGACATCTGGATGAAACCATATCAAATTGGCTGAGTCATCAAAGACCCTCACCAGGCTTGGGTTCGAAGGTCATACTTCCTCAGTCTTTTCCAAAGTTGGGATGGAGGAAGCTCAGAAACAGTAGTCTCTGAGGAACTCACTCCCCAGACCCCTCGCCCACATTCTCAGCCTCATGCATATGTGAGATCAGGCTGAGGTGCCCTGAACCACGAGACCAATGGAAGGGCAGTTTCCTGATAGATCCGTGCCCACAAGATCTCTCTACCTCTGAAGCTCACCTGAGCTGAGTAAGGACCAACAGCAATGATGGTTTGCAGCCACAGGGTCTGCAAGTGCAACTGTGAATGGGACAGCATCATACCTCTCAGGTCAGGATGCTATGCAATGTCCTGCCTTAGGAGCTGCTAGGAACCTCACATTTGTAATCATCTCTAAATAGCATCTAAAAACAACTATTTTCAGGCCAAGAGATCAGCACTTGTTAGTGTACTGTCTGTTAATAAAATTTCCTATCCAGCACCAGGAAGCTCATTATTTTTTTAAAAAATAATAGAATCTGTTTCTTCTATGAGGATAGCAGATGTTGGGTGTTCACCTCTAAAGGATCACAGAATCAGGAGCACCTGGGTGGCTCATTGGGTTAAGTATCCAACTGTTGATTTCAGCTTGGGTCATGATCTCATGGTTCATAGGATCAAGCCCCACATAGGGCTCTGTGCTGACAGCATGGAGCCTGTTTGAGATTCTCTCTCTCCCTCTCTCTCTCTCTCTCTCTCTACCCCTCCCTCCCTCTCTTTCTCTCTCTCAAAATAAATAAACATTTAAAGTAAATAAATAAAGGATCACAGAATCAAATCACAGATGAGGTGTGGCCATCAGCTGTGCATCTTAGGGATGGATTGGCAGCCTGCCCACTGTAGGTGGAGCCCCTTCCCACTGCTGACAGCACATGGGCCAAGGAAAGCCCCCAAATGTCCCCATGTGCTTGGCAGCTTCAACCCAATGCACTCACTCTTCCCACCAGGGCAGCAAGGTCGCCTGGAGACCCACTACCATCACCCCCAATTTTATTCCAGCGAAAGGTCCAGCTGTGCCAGAGGAAAGCCCCTTCTGATTCCTAAGAGGTGATGCCCCCTGGTAACAGTGGCAGCTGTCAGAAAAGATCAACACTGATTTACCCGCTGTATCTATTCAAAGCACTCTGTACTTCACATTGGGAAGCTCCGCTAACAGTCAATCCACTACAGTCTATGAAGGTGGAAAAAATCACCACCGAGGCTTATGTTGCCCACCTCAGGAGCCCAAGACAAGAAGCTCCTCCAGAGGTCAGGAGCCCTCTGGGGTCAGGGCTCCCTTGGAAGCTGGGCTATCTTCTGGAGGTCAGTACCCACCCCCGACATACTGAGGTCAGGGCCACCCCAAAGTTCCAGTCTCACCCACAGAGGCCAGGCTCTCCCCTGGAATGCCAGCTGCACCCCCAGGTCAGGGCTCCCCCAGCCCCCACCAACAGAGGGCAGGTCCCCCCACTGCTCTGGAGGCTAGGGTGAAGCTACTGGGAGGCAACACAGCCAGGTAAGCAGGGGCTCTAGGGCACTCCTCGATGGAGACCCTAGGTAAGGTAGCAACCTGCCTCTTCAGGCTCTGTGAACCAGGAGGACCATACCCCCATCTCACGAGGGTGCTGTGCAGGTGACACGGGTTCACGCGTGTTCAGACCTGGAGGAAACCCATTAGCAACCCCATCCAGACCTTCCACTCAAGGGGTATTCCTTCTCCACTGTCCACACAGCATATCTATTTTCTTATCCCAATCTAATAGATTGAGAGCTGGGTAAAGACCTGTTGGATAATCTACAGCAAGAAAGACAAATTTTGAACTAAAGTTTAGTTCAGGATCAAAATAGTGCATTGTATCTTGTTTGTAATAAGTTGTAGAGGGTATGAGACCAAAGAAGAGAATTTAATTCCTAGCGTATGTATAAATTTCCTACACAGTTCACTTAGCATTTTAACAAAATACACACAAAAATAAAACATTATCTTCAAGCAAACACAATGCAAGTGGACCTAAAATGCATCTGGTTTGCTTCCTCCTCTTCCCACTGCCTGATCTGGACCTGAAGTTAATAAAGCAACAACAACCCACCCTTTGGCATTTTCCAAGCTGCACTCCCAGAGCACAGCCAAAACAAGAACATTAGCTGGAGTGCTCCCTGGTCACCGCAGCAACAAGGCCGCTGGCTGTTTCCTGGAGAAAGCACTGTGGGAGGACCCCTGTGGGTCAGAAATGAGTCATTAGCCAAGGGTGCTAGGCACATACTTGAAGTCTCTGAGCCCTAAGTGACAGGGTTACCTGCAAACTTGGGAGCTCACCCGTCTGGCACAGCCAGTGCACGTGGCCCATGAGGACCTCCTGCTTCAGACAGAGCCCGGCCTTCCGGGCCTGACAGCCCCTGAATGAGAAGCCAGGGTCCCCCCACCCCACCCAGGGTGATTCCAGTCAGGCAGGGGTGTGAGCCATGCTTCCGGCACACCTGACATGATGTGGAATACCAGAGCACTCTCAAATGATAGGGAATCCGATGCTCAGTCCTAAACAGCCCGAAGCCAGGCATGTGGAGTGACTTATTTATCACCAACCCCCAAACAGGAAGGCAAGTTTCTCAGCACCAGCACACCGTGAACCAGGAGGGCAACACTGAACCATGACAGAGAAGCTGACTGGGAGTGCTCACCTGGGAGAAATTTAAAAGAAGTTAATGGGCTGAAGCATTGAGCCCAAAAGGACAGATCGGGGAGGGTAGCAGGGTGTTAACAATGGCTATTCATGCTTTCACCACAGAGAGAAGAAATAGCCTTAAAATAGAATCTCATCACATCCTCCAGGACCAAATTTCACTAGTGTAACTGCATCTGTGAGGAAGAACCACAGAAGAAATCAGGTGTTCTTTGGGCTCAGCTATAAGTAATATATCGGCACCACCCACTGAGAGTTCTCTTTAAGAAGAAGCCGCCCCCTCCTTTTTCTGACCAACAAAGCCTTCACCTGGGCTCCTCAGTCCAGCACACTTGTCCAAATTGCACCACTCTCCTGCCTGGTCCACACCAATGTGGGTAATGCTTCGGTGTTCCCACTAACACCATGAAGGGTCCACGGACAGCAGGGTAGGAGGGAGAGGAAGGACACCCACCAGTGACAGCTTTCCAGCGCACTGTCCATCCTTTCCAAATGCATCACACTAACTGAACAACCACCAGCTTGTTGGAGAAAATGTTATCGGTCAACCACATTTGAGGGGCAAGAAAGAGACCCTTCTCAACTAGACTAGAAAATGCGCACTGAGATTCATGGGGCTGTTCTGGCGTAATTCTGTTTAATAGAAGCTGAGCAGTTCAGTTTAATTTCCTGACTTGATTGCAGGGTCATAAGTTGTACCTTCCACCTCATGTTTCCAAATTCATTTTTCACTCTAATTACCACTCTGACCTCTCAACTGCATTGGTAAAAAGTTGGAGATCCAGTAAATGAAGGCCAAACAAAACCCTCCAGCAGATCACCTCCAAGAAACCACCTGCTGTAGCTGGGTAGAGGACCAGTGGCTTTGCTACCAGGGTCTGGGGGATCCCCTTAGCCCCGCCCACTAACCTCGAAGCCTCCACCAATCTCCTCAGCTCTGGCTTGTACATAGTACCCACCTGAGACCTTTCAGATGCAGATGCTTGAGTCCCACCTCCACAAGTTCTGATGGGACTGGTCTGGTGGCACCTTCGGCTTCAGCTTTATTAAAATCTTCCCAGGTGATTCTAGGAGCAGTAAAGATTTAGAACCCTGCACCTATTCGGTGCACACAAATTACATGCCAGTTCCCATCTTAGGTTATTTCTGACACGTTCCTCCCCACCCTACGGTGACTCATCATCATCCCACACATGAGGAGACCCTGCATCAAAGACCCTCAACCAGGCTCTCTGCATGATAAATGAGAAGGTTTCTGAAGGAAAATTAAACTAATCAGAGTGATTTACCCTCGATTTAGTCACCAAGAGGTGATATCACAGTAGCTCATGAAATCCCTCTACAAGGATCTTCAATGAAAGAGCATTGTCCATAGAGACTAAGAGGTCACCTCAAAGATACCGCGGCTGTTAAGAGCTGGAAGTTCCTGCACCTGCCCCTCCGGGGTCCCACATCCTGGAGCCACTTTTACTGTCATTTCCATCTCTGACATCCCTGGTAGCAACCACTGAGTTCTGGATTTCTTCTCTTCCACATCAACTTTGGTAGTGATTTCATGACCAATAAACACCACACATCAAAGTTGTCCTGAGACACTCTACATATGTATACAGTTTAGTTATACTCAGTAATCACCCCAATCTGGGACCACTTCTAGGATGGGACAGCATAGGGCAACACTCACTCTGCCGGTTCAACATGGCAGATAGTTATCAGAGTTGAGCTATACAGCACCAGCACCCAACACCGTGGTTCACATTTCAGTTCTCACGCTACATTAGCCATGAAAATGGCTAAGGGAGAGACTTTGCTGCCAGGTCCGCAGGCAGAAATCACTGTGTGCGTAACAGCTGCATCACGACCAGTCAGGGCACTTCTTCCAAAGACTGTCAGTAATGGGTCACTGTGCATCCTTGCTGTTCACACAGACAGCAAAGCATGTAGGTGCACTGGCTCCTTGTCTTCCGGTGATAAACCACATAACATTTCACAGAAACAGACACTGGGAAAGACAGAACTGACTAAGAAAGAGACAAGTGCAGAAAAGAAGTGAAAACTGATAAAACAGGAAGTGAAGTTTGAATCAAAGGCCAATGGAATCGGAGGAGAAACAGCTGAGCTGGTGAATATGGACACAGCCTCGTCTGAGAGACTCTAGATGTACAGCTGCATGAATTCGGGGAAGACAGCTCATCCACATAGACGAGGGAATGGCTGTGAGGAAAAGGGTGCAGACGAGAATGTGGTGCCAGCAAAAATATTCACAGTAAGGAACACTCAGAGATATTCCACAACACTGAACATGCAAAGGACAAACCTGGAAGCTGATCCAAACCTAGAAAGGTGCGTGACAATCCCCAGGTCACAGAAAAGACACTTCCTTATGATCGTTAAGTTCTAATACAAGAAGGCAAGCGCTGCTCAAAGTAGACCGGGGGCACTTTCACTCTCAATGTTTCTAATGCGTTAAGTCACACTGTACTAAAGCAATGTTAGGGTTTTTACTTCCCTCTATATTTATAACCAGAAGTAAAAGAATTTTTAATGTTTTTACCAAAAAGTTTAAAGGTCACAGAGTCACTGCAATTTTCCCCACTGGTCATTAATGATGATTTGGCCCAGTGTCAGCTTGGTGGCCCTTGTTAAGGCCCTACACCCCGGTGTAGGGTGGGGCTAGCCTGGCACTGGTTTGTGAGTGACTCTGCTTCTCTTGCTGTCTACTACAGCATTCTGTGTTTCAACATTGCATCTAAGCACACCCACAGCATTGCCAAGTTTTGAGGGAAAGACTGGCCAGACTAAAAGCATGTGTCTTGGACAATGTGGTTTCTGTCACTGACTAGCAATAAGCATCTTTGTGTACTTCCACCATTCTGAAATATTACTGAGAGGACAGCACAGCCTGATACTATTTTCTAACATGAAGCCCTTTTGGCCAAGAAGGCCCCATTTCAGGAAACGACTGTTTTGCAAACATTACACACGCTATAACAAGCCAACATCCTTTCTCTCCTTTAATCACTTATCATAGATGCAGGAAGTCTATATCAAGGGCACTGGGGAGCCCTTAAGACTCAGAGAAATGCAGTGCTTCACAAAAACATTGTTAAAGTGGAAAGTCAAATGAGCGGCAGCTCTCTTTCCCTCGTTACTTCTAAAGAATTGATACTGATTTGCACAGACCTTCCTCCTACACTTCATGCCAAGAGGCCAGTCAGCAGTGCACTGCCAAGCAGAATTAAAATGATATATTTATCTTGAGCATGCCAAGTAAACAGTACAATTAACAAGCCCTCCATGGCTTTAGTTGGCCAGTATTCACCAACAAGAGATTTCTAACACTGCAAAGAATGTTTTAAAGTCTTTGGAAGCTTAGCATTTCGTTATTTTACTGTCTCCAAATCTAGAAGCAAGGAGTAGTCTCTGTTTCAAAGACCATTTTTGAAAGAGAAGACTTTTACAACCAGCATAGACAGACAGAAAATCTACCTTGTGTAGAGTCTCATTGAACTGTAAAAGATTTTTACTACCTGTATTATTTACTCAACAGGCATGTGCTTGAAAGCCCAATAGTTTGGTAATTATTATGCTCTTGTGCACATGATTTCATCTAAAATATCTCCACAAAGAAGGACACTACATAATCCTAACGGGGACAATCCAACAAGAAGATACAATAATTGCAAATATTTATGCACCCAACATGATAGCACCCAAACACATAAAACAGTTAATAACAAACATAAAGGAAATAATCCATAGTAAACAATAATAATAGGGAACTTTAACACCCCACTAAGATAAATGGAACAATCATCCAAAAAGAAAATCAACAAGGAAAGAGTGCCTCTGAATGACACAGTGGACCAGATGGAGTTAACAGATATAGTCAGAACATTCCATCCTAAAACAGGGGACTACATATTCCTTCAAGGCCACATGGAACATTCTCCAGAAAAGACCATGAATTAGGCTACAAAACAAGTGTCAGCAAATTCAAAAAGACCAAAGTCATACCATTCATCTTTTCTGCCACAACACTATAAAAGTAGAAATCAACCATAAGAAAAAATCTGGAAAGACCACAAATACGTGGAGGTTAAATAACATCTACTAAACAATGAGCTGGTCAACCAAGAAGTCAAAAAAATAAAAAACTGCACAGAAACAAATGAAAGTGAAAATACAGTGGTCCAAAATCTTTGAGATGCAGCAAAAGGGGTTCTAAGAGGGAAGTTTATAGCAATGCAGGCCTACCTCAAGAATCAAGAAAAATTTCAAATAAACAACCTAAGCTTACACCTAAAGGAGCTAGAAAAAAAAGAAAAAACCAAAACCAGCAGAAGGAAGAAAATAATAAAGATTGGAACAGAAATAAATTATATAGAAACTAAAAAGACAATAGAACAGATCAGTGAAATCAGAAGCCGATTCTATGAAAAGATCAAGAAAATTAATAAACCTCTAACCAGACTCAAAAGAAAAAAAAAAAAAAGAGACAGAGAACTCAAACAAAATCACAAATGGAAAAGGAGAAATAACAACCAACACCACAGAACTACAAACAATTGTAACAGATTATTATGAAAAATTATATGCCAACAAAATGAACAGCCTAGGAGAAATGGATAAATTCCTAGAAACAAATAATCTACCAAAACTGAAGCAGGAAGAAATATAAAAATTTGAATTGAAAAAATCTGAGACTGATTACCAGCAATGAAATTTTATCAGCAATCAAAAAACTCCCAACAAACAAAAGTCCAGGGCCAGATGGCTTCACAGGTGAATTCTAATAAACATTTAAAGAAGAGTTAATACCTATTCTTCTCAAACTATTCCAAAAATTAGAAGAGGAAGGAAAATTTCCAAATTCATTCTATGAGGCCAGCATTACCCTGATACTAAAACCACATAAAGACACCATAAGAAAAAGAAAACTGAAGGCCAATACATCTGACGAACACAGATGCAAAAATCCTCAACAAAATGCTAGCAAACCCAATCCAACAATACATTTTAAAAAAACCATTCACCACCATGATCAAGTAGGATTTAGTTCTAGATACAAGGGTGGTTGGATGTTCACATATCACTCAACGTGATACATCAATAAGAGAAAGGATAAAAACTATATGATCATTTAAATAGATGGAGAAAAAGGATTTGACGAAGTACAATATGCACTCATGATAAAAACAAAAAGCCCTCAACAAAGTAGGTCTAGAAGGAACATGCCTCAACATAATAAAGGTCTTGTATGAAAAACCCACAGCCATACTCAATGGGGAAAAACTGAAAGCTTTTCTCCCAAGGTCAGGAACAAGACAGAGATGTCCACTCTCACCACTTTTATTCAACATACTACTGGAAGCCTTAGCCACAGCAATCAGAAATAAAAGGCATCCAGGGGCGCCTGGGTGGCTCAGTTGGTTAAGTGTCCAAGTTCGGCTCAGATCATGATCTCATGGTTAGTGAGTTCTGATCCCACATTGGGCTCTGTGCTGACAGCTCAGAGCATAGAGCCTGCTTCAGATTATGTCTCCCTCTCTCTCTCTGCCCCTCCCCCTGCTCACATTCGCTCTCTCTCTCTCAAAAATAAATTAAAACATTAAAAAAAATTCTTAATAAAAGGCATCCAAATTGGTAAGAAAGAAGTAAAACTTTCAGTATTTTCACATGAAATGATACTATATATATAGGAAACCCTAAAGATTCCACACAAAAAAACCTACTAGAATTGATAGATAAATTCAGTAAAGTCACAGGATTTAAGACCAATGTGCAGGGGCGCCTGGGTGGTTCAGTCGGTTGAACGTCCGACTTGGCTCAGGTCATGATCTCACTGTGGGTTCAAGCCCCGCATCGGGCTCTGTGCTGACAGCTCAGAGCCTGGAGCCTGCTTCTGATTCTGTGTCTCCCTCTCTCTCTGCCCCTCCCCTGTTCATGCTCTCACTGTCTCTCAAAAATAAATAAATGTAAAAAAAAAATTTTTTTAAAGGCCAATGTACAGAAATCTGTTTCATTTCTATCTACTAATAATGAAGAAGCAGAAAGAGAAATTAAGAAAATAATACCAATCACAATTGCACCAAAAATAATAACATAGCCAGGAATAAACTTAAACAAAGAGGTAAAAGATCTGTACTCCATGGGGCACCCCAGTGGCTCACTTGGTTAAGCGTCCGACTTCAGTTCAGGTCATGATCTCATGGTACATGGTCTGGGGCCTGCATCAGGCTCTGTGCTGACAGCTCAGAGCCTGGAGCTTACTTCAGATTCTATGTCTCCCTCTCTCTCTGACCCTCCCCCACTTGTGCTCTGTCTCTCTCAAAAATAAACATAAAAAATTTTAGAGAGAAAAAAAAAAGAAAGATCTGTACTCTGAAAACTATAAAACAGTGATGAAAGAAATTGAAAACAACCCAAAGAAACAGAAAGACATTCCACGCTCATGGACTGGAAGAACAAATATTGTTAAAATGACTATACTACCCCAAACAATCTACACATTTATTGCAATCCCTATCAAAATACAGAACTAGAACAATCCTAAAACGTGTATTGAACCACAAAAGACCCTGAATAGCCAAAGCAATCTTGAAGAAACAACAAAACAAACCTGGAAGTATCACAATCCTGGACTTCAAGTTATATGACAAAGCTGTAGTAATCAAAACAGTATGGTACTGGCACAAAAACAGATGCATAATCAATGGAACAGAAAAGAAAACCCAGAAATAAACCCACAATTACATTATCAATTAATCTTTGACAAAGGAAGAAAGAATATCCAGTGGGGAATAAAAGACATTCTCTTCAACAAATGGTGTTCGGAAAACTGGACAGCTACATGCAAAAGAATGAGATTGGACCACTTTCTTACACCACATACAAAATAAACTCAAAATGTATTAGGACTTAAATGTGAGACCTGAAAGCATAAAAATACTAGAGAACACAGGCAGTGACTAGAACACAGGCAGTAACTTCTTTTTCATTCATCGCAGCAACTTCTTACTAGAGGTAAGGGGAACAAAAGCAAAAATGAACTATTGCAACTGTAACAAAATAAAAACCTTCTGCACACCAAAGGAAACAATCAACAAAGGCAAAAGGCAATCTACTGAATGGAAGAAGATACTTGCAAATGACATATCTGATAAAGGGTTAGTATCCAAATTTATAAAAAAACTGATACAACTCAACACCCCCAAAACAAATAATCAAATTAAAAAATGGGCAAAAGACATGAACAGACATTTCTCCAAAGAAGACATCCAGATGGGCAAGAGACATATGGAAAGATGCTCAACATCACTGATCATCAGGGAAATGAAAATCAAATCTGTAGTGAGTTAGCACCTCACCCCTATCAAAATGGCTAAAATCAACAACTCAAGTAACAACAAGCGTTGGTGAGGATGTGGAGAAAGAGGAACCCTCATGCACTGTTGGTGGGAATGCAAACTGGTGTGGCCACTGTGGAAAACAGTACAGAGGTTCCTCAAGAAGTTAAAAATAGAACTACTCTATGATCCAGTAATTCCAATACTGGGTATTTACCCAAAACGTAGAAAAACACTCACTCAAAGGAATGAATGCACCCCAAGTTTATTGAAGCATTGTTTACAATAGCCAAACTGTGGAAGCAGCCCAAGTATCCATCCACTCACTGATGAATGGATAAAGCAGATGCGGTGTATATTTATTCAATGGAATATTACTAGGCCATAAAAAAAATCTTTCCATTTACAACAGCATAGACGGAGCAAGAGAGTATTATTCTAAGCAAAATAAGTCAGGAGCGCACGGGTGGCTCAGTCGGTTAAGCGTCCGACTTCAGCTCAGGTCATGATCTCACAGTTTGTGAGTTCGAGCCCCGTATCGGGCTCTGTGCTGACAGCTTAGAGCCTGGAGTCTGCTTCAAATTCTGTGTCTCCCTCTCTCTCTGCTCCTCCCCCACTCATGCTCTGTCTCTCTCTCCTTCAAACATAAATAAAAACATTTAAAAAAATTTTAAAAAAAAAGTCAGTCAGAGAAAGACAAATACCATATGATTTCACTCATATTTGCAATTTAAGAAACAAAACAAATGGGCAAAGGATGAAGAGAGAGAGAAACCAAGAAACAGACTCTTAACTTTAGAGAGCAAACTGGCAGTTGCCAGAGGGGAGGTGGGTGGCGGGATGAGTTAAATAGATGAAGGGGATTAACAGTGCATGTCGTGATGAGCGCTGAAGAATGCACAGAATCACTGTATAGTCCACTTGAAACTAATAGAACGCTGTATGTTAACTGTACTGGGATGATAATAAAAACTTTTTAAAAAGTCTCCAAAGGTAAGCGGGAATACGCCATATTATAATAGGTTCCTGCCACATTCGTGTACAAGCACTTTAGTAAGTGAGCAAGGAACAAAGAAAGCATTCGTTCTCCCCAAATAGGCACTGTTTTGTCTTTCTGCCCAAAGCAGGAAAAAAGGAGCTCACGCCATGTGAGGCAACACCTGGGACCCCGGAGCACAGCAGTGTGGAGAGGCCATGAAGAGAATGTAGAGAAAGCCCTCCATGCAGCAGGTTCTGCCCAGCACAAGCTCCCTTTGACCTTCGCACCCCGGTCCCTCAGGGGCTCTGTTTGGAACACAAATCTCGGGTTTGTCGTTTTGAGGGCGGAGGTGTCCAGGACTTCTTTAGCAGTGAGGTCAGCACATGTGCCTCCCTCTTCATCAAAGACAAATGAGATCAGCATATCTGCAAAGCGGATTTCAATTAAAGAGATATTTTCAAGAAGGGAAGGCTTGATGAATATTATGCCCAATCAATTTACACATGTAGACATAATTTCTGAGTTGTTTTTCCCTTCCCAAAGAGTAGGGCTGTCATAAAGTGAATCATGAAAACAATACCTTCACTCTCTACCAAATGGGCTTCTGGAAAAATAACCCCTAAGCAATGAGTCTCATCTCCCTTCTCTTGCATCCCCATTGGTGAAACAATAGTTATCTGTTGTGACTGTGGATGGAGTGGGGCAGTCTTCCCCTGCCCCATCTTTGTTCATGAGATGTGTCCACATCCCCAGCATGGCTGTGTCACAGACTGAGAGACCATGGGGACTACAGCCTCAGGAATAAAGCACCCCAGGTTCCAACAGAGCCATGCAGAGAAATTCTACCCATTATCTTCCTAGAATTTCCAAAGCCTGTCAGCTTTCAGAAAGCAGCCACATGCCTAATTCTGCCAAGATCTTCCTCTGATAAAACTAAGTGAATTCAGGTTCATTTCTGGAGTGACAATTCTCAAATAGCCTTAAGCCTATGTGGCTCAGATTTTTATTCCAGGTTTGAGAATAAAAATAAACCAGTTATAAACATTTACCAGTCACATTACCAGTTAGTAATACACTAGTACATGCATTACATACTATAATTTAGTCTCAGGTCTTCAGATAAAAATTTCAATTGAATCACAATTAAAAGGAAGAATTTAACTTGTTGCATATTATTGAGACCCACTGCATTAATAAATATCAATATAAGATTCATTTTATTACTTAGAGTCTTCAAATCTATTTTAAGTTGGGGTAAGAGTACAGGGTTACTGAATTCTAAATGAAATATAACTTTTAATTCTTTATGCAAAATACATCAACAAAACGTTATCTAAAGTTTCTGACATATTTTCCTTTCTGTAGTTTGTCCAAGAGAGATATGTCAAGAAGCAGCTTTCCTACGATGTGCCTCAAAAATAAATGGAAAGAAAGAAATGTAACAGATGGCTCAGATTAAATTTGAACAGTGATAAGTAATGGCTTTTAGGACAGCTGGGTAATGTACTCTTTGCTCAAAAACATGTTTGATCTGAAACACAAAAACAATCTTATGGTTTCCATGAAAGTGAAAAAAAAAAAAAAAAACGCAGCTGAATAGTGGAGCAAATCACTGGGTTTCTCTCCAATATGTTCTGTGCTGCTTTGAGAGCCATATGTTCTGTTTGATATAAATGGTATATAACTGAAATCTAAAATTCTTACATTTAGAAGTAGTGATCAAACATCTTACTGCCACATATTCATCAATAGCTGTGGAGAAAATAAGGAATCACTATTACCCCTAAGGTCTGAAGTAAACAAATGAAGCTGTCTTAACTATAAACAATGTAGGTCCTCCTTCATCACCAGATATGTGCAATATTCCACAGCACAGGTACTGAGATTAGAGACCAAGTTCCTCTTTTTTTTTTTAAGCTTATTTATTTATTTTTTGAGAGAAAGACAGAGAGAACAGTTGGGGAGGGGCAGAGAGAAAAGGAGAGAGAGAATCCCAAGCAGGCTCCATGCTGTCAGTGCAGGGCCCAATGCAGGGCTTGAACTCACAAACGTGAGATCATGACCTGAGCCGAAACCAAGAGTCAGATACTTAGCCCACCGAGCCACCCAGGCGCCCTGAGACCAAGTTACTCGAAAGGAGGTAATCTGGTCATTAGCAACGAAGGTTCATCACAGAAATACTCCAAGAAAATCCACTATTCAAAGAGTATCTACAGAAGAAGTGTCGTTAACATGCAATTTTGCTAGAATTCATTAATTTCACAAGCTTACTGAATCCTGCCTCAGAGATCGACAACCGTGTCATCACTGGCCTACAAGGAAATTCAACTGCAACCAAGAAAAATCTACAACACTGAAAAACTACAGATGAAAAATCCCAGTGGGCTTTCAATCTGCAAAGACAGCTTCCCACACGTCTGGAAAAGGAGAAATGGGATGCTTTGGTTTGAGTGAATTGTAATATGCACATGGAGAGGCATCAGCAAATCCCGTCAGTGGAAGCTCCAAAACACCATCTGACTTCCTGAATTACAAATCTGGACGTAGAAGGGAGCTGGAAAACTCTGAATGCTGCCAGATCCTCATTTCGGATGTATGCACAAACTCTTGCATGTCTCAAAGAAAGTCAAATACAAGGAAGATAGAAACAAGGAAAAAGAAGAAGAGAGACCTGGGGTGCCTGGGTGGCTTAGTCGGTTAAAGGTTTGACTCTCACGGTTCGTGAGATTGAGCCCCGAATTGGGCTGTGCTGAGCATAAGGCCTGCTTAAGATTCTCTCTCTCCCTCTCTCTGCCCCTCCCCTGCTCCCACATTCATGCTCTCTCTCTCTCTCTCTCTCAAAAATGAAGGAGGAAGAGGAGAAGGAAGAAGAGGGAGGGGAGGAAGGAGAAGTGGAAGAGGAAGGAGGGGGGAGGAGGAAGAGGAGGCGGAGGAGGAGAAGAAAAGAGACCCGTACTCCCCTGAAGCGGCAAATGGCCACTTGAAATGCTGCCGTGTGCAGCACTGAGCAAGGCCCAAGGCAGGAAGCGCAGGCCTCTGGGTGACCACCAACCAGACCCCGTCGCAGTGACTGGGTTCAGCCAGCCGGAACATGCTCAGGTCCCGTGTGTCTGGATTTCACCAGCATGGCAAGTGGAGAGGAAGACAGGATGGACGGGCGCCGTGTGCTCCTGACTGCTTCTCCAAAGGCAGACGGAGAAGCGGGGCATGTGCAGGGCTCAGGCCAGCCTCCCGGACAGGACCTCCAGTCTCATCTGGCAGAGCAGCTTTCTCTGCTAGTCAGCCCAAGGCAACGAGACAAGAAAGCCTGAGGTGGGGGTCCTTATGCAAGTTAACCCCAAACGCTGTCACTTTTGAAGACAAGGAAAGGCTTGAGTGGGGAGTTAACCCCGAGAATCAGACCACTGGTGAGGAGTGGTGAGAAACTACAACCACATCTCCTTTGTGCCCGCTGTGGGCACTCCCCCACGACAGGGCAGGCCACAGCTGCCTGAGGGCCTTCGGGGACCCTCTGGACATTGAGGCAGTGGGCAGCAGTCTGTGAGGATCTCACTGGATGCCCCTCCCCTCCCCCAGTGGCCTCCAGTGTCCCATCAGTAAGTCCCAAACTGTGTGTCTTCACGGCACTCTGCTCAGCCAGGACTCTCCTAAAGGAGAGGATCCTGGAGATGAGTCTTGCTCCCTCCTCTTCTAGATGAGGAAATCCAGGAGCAGAGATGTGACGCTACTGGGAAGACCAGAGAATCAGGGCCAGACTGGAATAAGGACAGCAAAGATGCACGGAGTCTCTGTGTTCAACAGTTTTGTTTCACTTGATCCTCACGCTCCGCTCTGAGGCTGCGATTTCTCGCTTGCACTTTGTAGACGAGGAAAACGAAACCAGAGAACATAAAGAGCACTCTCAAGGTCTGGGGGCTTAGAAGTGGCTCGGCCTCCCCAAGGCCCTCCCGCTGGGCCCCTCCCGGCTGACCACCCGAAGACACCGGCTGACTTTCACAAGAGGAGACGCATACTGACACGTGGCCCAGGAGTGCCCTGTGCCTTGCGCACAATGTCTCCCTGTGGACACAGAGACCCAGGCAGCAGGGTGAGAGGTTATTACCGGTTCTATTCACTGGGCGGCCCATTCTCCGCTTGGCTTTAGTAAGCGGCCGCCCAAGCGGAGGAAAAGCACTGATAAAACAGGAAGCCATACGGACTCTCTGTCAGCTATAATGGAGTCCAGTGAAGGAGCAAAGTGGGGCACGACTGCCAGAAACTCTGCCCACTAACACTTCCTGCTCTGAGGTCTGCAGTCACAGCGCACTGGCTCTGAGCGGCCAAGTGCACACTGCTCTATGCAAAACCAGAGACTGACCGTAACTGCTGGAGGTGAAGATGAATTACAGACCCGCCTGCTCCTCCTCAGCAAGTCTCTGCTACGTTGTTTTTTTTTTTAAATATATTTTATCAACGTTTTTTATTTATTTTTGGGACAGAGAGAGACAGAGCATGAACGGGGGAGGGGCAGAGAGAGAGGGAGACACAGAATCGGAAACAGGCTCCAGGCTCCGAGCCACCAGCCCAGAGCCTGACGCGGGGCTCGAACTCACGGACCGCGAGATCGTGACCTGGCTGAAGTCGGACGCTTAACCGACTGCGCCACCCAGGCGCCCCATCTGCTACGTTTAAACAAGTAGCGTGTGCAGCTGGAGGGGCCCACCGCTAGCCCTGGACGGTCAGTTCCGTAAGTCAGCTTGGCGAAGCTGTCACACCCAGCTATTTCAAAGAATGCCAGCAGGGGCGCCTGGGTGGCTCAGACGGTTGAGCATCAGGCTTCAGCTCAGGTCATGATCTCACGGTTTGTGGGTTCGAGCCCCATGTCGGGCTCTGTGCCGACAGCTCAGAGCCTGGAGCCTGCTTCAGATTCTGTGTCTCCCTCTCTCTCTGCCCCTCCCCCACTCATGCTCTGTCTGTCTCTCTCTCTCTCTCTCTCTGTCAAAAATAAACAAACATTAAAAGAGAAATTTTTTTAAAAATAACAAACAAACACCAGCATAGGTATGGATGTGACTGCCAACCACTATCACTGACTTTAAGTAAAAGGGCATTACTGTCTGTAAGGTGGGTGGGCGTCATCCAGTGAGTTGGAGGTCTAAAGAACAAAGGCTGAGGTTTCTGGAAAAGGAAACTCTTGCCTGAGTTTGCAGACTCAGAGCTGCCCTACAAATTTCGAACTTATGCGCCTACAATCCCATGAGCCAATTCCTTACAATAAAGTTCTTTACAGACACACATATGCACACACCCCACACACATACACACCTTCTTGGTTCTGTTTCTCTGGAAACACTGACTGACACAGTGGTAGAGATAAATATGGAAATATGTTAATACAACAAAATAGCACAAGAGGTATATCCTGACCTGGAGGCACATCCAAGCACACTGAGGGCACACAGCAGCAACAAGCTTATCAGCGGGAACTGGGAAGGCAGATCAGAGAAACACTCTTAGAAAGGTGGGCTAGATGAACCAAGCAGACTTGTCAGGTAAGGAAGGGGAGGGACAGATCCACATAGAGAGCAGATTTGGACAGGGACAGCACACAGGACGGAGGAAGCCTGGCTGGGTGAGATGAGACAAGAGCTGCCTTCTGACCATCTTGCAGGTACAGCGAGAGAAGCACACACAAAGGGCAAGGTTGAGGGACCAGAACAGGTCTGCTGGTTGAAGCTAAGAACCTGCAACTATGCACTGACAAAGTCCTATCTGATTTACCATCAGAAAAGAGGCTAATGGTTTCCTGTCTCACATTTAGGTCTTTCATCCATTTTGAGTTTACTTTTGTGTATAGTGTAAGAAAGTGGTCCAGTTTCATTCTTCTGCATATTGCTGTCAAGTTCTCCCAGCACCAATGGCTAAAGAGACAGACAGGAAACCATCAAAACCCTAGAGGAGAAAGTAGGCAACAACCTCTTTGACCTCAGCTGCAGCAATTTCTTGCTCAACACATCTCTGAAGGCAAGGGGAATAAAAGCAAAAATGAACTATTGGGACATCATCAAGATAAAAAGGTTTTGCACAGTGAAGGAAACAGTCATCAAAACTAAAAGGCAACCAACAGAATGGGAGAAGATATTTGCAAATGGCATATTGGATAAGGGGTTAGTATCCAAAATCTATAAACACCTTATCAAACTCAACACTTGAAAAACAAATAATCCAGTGAAGAAACGGGCAGAAGACATGAATAGACACTTTTCCAAAGAAGACATCCAGATGGCTAACAGACACATGAAAAGATGCTCAACGTCACTCATCATCAGTGAAATACAAATCAAAACCACATTGAGATACCACCTCACACTGGTCAGAGTGACTAAAATCAACAACTCAGGCAACAACAGGTGTTGGTGAGGATGTGGAGAAAGAGGAACCCTCTTGCACTGTTGGTGGGAATGCAAACTGGTGCAGCCGCTCTGGAAAACGGTGTGGAGGTTCCTCAAAAAATTAAAAATAGAACTACCCTATGACCCAGCAATAGCATTGCTAGGAATTTATCCAAAGGAAACAGGAATGCTGATTCATAGGGTCACAGGTACCCCAATGTTTATAGCAGCGCTATCAATGATAGCCAAATTATGGAAAGAGTCCAAATGTCCATCAACCAATGAATGGATAAAGAAGATGTGGTTTAATATACAATGGAATACTACTTGGCAGTGAGAAAGAATAAATCTTGCCATTCGCAGCAACGTGGATGGAACTGGAGGGTATTATGCTGAGTGAAATAAGTCAGAGAAGAACAGATATCATATGTTTTCACTCATATGTGGAACTTGAGAAACTTAGCAGAAGACCATGGGGGAAGGGAAGGGGGAAAAATAGTTTCAAACAGAGAGGGAGGCAAACCATAAGAGACTCTTGAATGCAGAAAACAAACTGAGGGCTGATGGCGGGGGGGGGGGGGGGGGAATGGGTGATGGGCATTGAGGAGGGCACTTGTTGGGATGAGCACTGGGTGTTGTATGTAAGCGATGAATCATGGGAATCCACCCCCAAAACCAAGAACACACTGTAGACTGTATGTTAGCTAACATGACAAATTTTTAAAAAAGGAAAAGAGGCTAAAATCCTGTTCCTCTCTAGTTGATGCTTCAGTATCTAATCTGCCTTAAATTTTGCTTGGTTTCCAAACTTCAGTGGTTCTCTTAACCTCAAATCAAGTGTTAAAATAGGGTGTTCTGGAACCCAAGAAACCCGCTGAGAATCTTTAAACAGGAGCCACCTATGCAACTGGCTCCCACAAGACAGATGTGGAAGCCAAGCACTGTATTTCAGGCCAAAATTTAAAAAGTAATTTTTTTATGTGGGGAATCATAGGTGCTGAATACATAGAAGGAAAGGTGTGCTTTAGAACACTGGAGAGAAAGAGACTGTTCTTTACATCTCAGAGAGAGCAATGGGAAGACCCTTAAAAAAGCCTTTCCAGAAAGTCACTTAGGCTGTTCTTTTAAGACACACAGAGAAAATATAGAGAAGAAGACTAAAACTAGGCATAACCCACCAACTGGAGAAACTGCCATTAGCATTCTGGTATACTTCCCTTTTTTTCCCACTTGGGCATTCTTTACGTACAGGAGATCACATTACTTATAAAATTGTGTAGCTCCCTTCTTCATTTAACATCATTTCATAAGAACAGTGCCTGGCTGGCTTAGTCTGTAGAGCATATGACTCTTGATCCCAGGGTTGTGAGTTTGAGCCCCATGTTGGGTACAGAGTTTACTTAAACATAAAATCTTTACAACAAACAAAAACAACCCACATCATTTCATAAGAGTTGCCTTTCCCCTAGAAAACTCTTTATAAATATCATTTTAAATACACCTGAAACTAATATTACACTGTACGTTAACTAACTGGAATTTAAATAAAAACTTAAAAAAATAAATTTAAAAAATCATGTTAATGGCATACAGTATGCATCATATGTTCATAGTTTGCCATGCCTCCATTTTGCAAAGGTAGGTGATTTCCCATTAGCAAACCCCCTGTGTCAACTGTGGCAGATCTGGAGGGCTAGGCGTACAAAACCTAAAGGGAAGGAAGTCACAGTTCAGTTAAAACTTTTCATTCCTGATTTTGCCGAGAAAATTCAGTCCGTTTGTCCTTGTATTTTACTTAACCACTTCTTTCAAAGTCTTTTCCAATAAAAACAACTATTTTCTAGCAATAAATTTGTAGCAATAAAAAGAACAACGTAAAACAGAAATGTACTGTGCTCCGCCACCTAGTGTCAGCACATCTTCACCGCCATAAAAGAGCCAAGGTGGTGTGGGAGAGTTGGGCTATTCTACAAACTCCAACCTGATCAGATGAAATCATTCTGGGGTGACAAGACCAGAAAGTCTTGTCATTTGGCAACAGGGCCTGTACTTGGACCCAAGGCTTCGACTCCTAGTTCCGGCTACTTTCGTTATTAACTCATAATATTCTCATACAATTGCTCTGCTACTGACGAATCCACCTTCTGATCCAGTCCATGCTTTCTGGTGGGTAACACGGGCCATACCAAGGACACATCAGCGACTGGCTGTCCCTGCGTCCTGGGCAGAGCCTACCCAGAGGAAGGGCTTTCAGCTCCAAGGCCACTCGGAACACGGTTTGTCACTTCTCTCAACAGGACAGGCTTCTCAGTGTCTCCAGGAAGAGCATATTCATATCAGAATCAACGGCACATTCCAGCAGATCCATAAAAATGGCCCATTACCAAGACACCTCCAGGATGGCAGTGAGCACAGTCCTTCGTTAGTATCTGTTCCTGCTGCAGACTCAGGATCATGCTCACTCGATTCAATGCTGACAGGAGCTCCAGCACGTGCCTGCTCTCCTGGCTTTCTGCCTTAGGCTCGCCCTTCACCATCCATCTCTGCAATGATCCTCACTTCCTGCCTGCTGGCCATCAGCTCTAGTCCTTGGTCCTGATCCTCAGCTTCTACAGATTTTGTAGGTGCACCCGGCTCCCACCTGTCTCAGCCAGCTTGAAACCCTACCCTGGCTATCTTCTACTGTGTTGCCCAGTGCTCAGGCATGCCCACACCAGTGTTCCAAACAGCAGAGTCCTGTCCTAGAGGAAAATGCTCCAGTCCAGAACTATAAGCATGCAAATGTACGGAAAGACCGAGGTAGACTGGTTTTCTTATCTTTCACTAAATTCACAGGCTTTCACTTAAATGCAATTTAAATTCAAATAGATGCAGGAGCAGGTTCCCATAATATGCCATGGATTGTGAGAAAATGGGGTCTGAAATGTCAAGCCCAAATCTCCAAAGAAAAGCAATCATTTACAGGGAGAAGAGCAAGGGGGTAGAATATGAAGGATCCACAGTGGGCAAAGACTAAGGACTTTCCCCTGACCTAGCCAACGCACTCCTTAAGACAACATGAGGGGGAAAAAAGCCTTCTTGTGCAACATGGAGTTTGCTTCAACTACAATGCTTTGCAAGGACGCCAACAAGCAGGAGAATCACACTGAGTGGTAACTGCACAAGGAATGCAGCAAAGGCTGTTGCCTGGCCCTTGCTACCAAGTGGAGTGGCCTCTGAGACCTGGAGGGGTGATGGTCTGGGTCTGTTTTACCGAGTTTAGGTGAGAATGAGTTTGAGCAACCTGACAAGAACACTCAGTGGCAAATGCATCCTTGCATGGCTTAACATGGTCTCAGCTGCCTTGGGATGGCTTCGCGCTCCAAGAGCGAGGAGAGCTTCACCTAGCGCCAGCACCTTGTGCCTCACTGACAGTTCAGTGGAAAAAAGGGCTTGGATTGAGAAAAACTTCTGCTCCGATTCCTGACTCTATTACTGTTAGCTGTGTGATTTTGAAGAAATCAGAACTAACCAAAATCTTCATCTCTGTAACAACTAGGATGTTTTCAGTTTTGAGTCAGAGAAAATATCACTGACACTGGCTTAAAATCAGGGAGTATGTTGGTTCACTTAATCAAAGCATCCAGAGGAAAGGGCTGATTTCAGGGGAGCCACCTGCAATGGCTCCACTGTGTCACCCGTGGTCTGCTCTCTTTTCTCCTCTCTGATCTGCCCACTGTGTCGTGGAAGTCACCTGCTGGCTCCATCCCCGGATTGACTGTGGCGGCACACTGTCACACCTGCCATCCTGTCTACCTGAGTAGAAAAAGGGGTCTTTCCTCAGAATTCTCTGAAAGTCCTACACTTCACTCTGATTGGATCAGCATGGATCACATGACCCTTCCTGAATCAACTGCTATAGCCAGGGCCTTGGAATGTTCTCCTTCACTTACTGAGGTACATTTTTCAGATTCCCCAGACTATGCGTACCTCTCATGGAACAGGAAGGAGAAGAGAAAGATGCAACTCGGGAGACATGGTCAATGTATGCTCTCCAGTAATATCTTGCAGAGTAAAGGCAGTGATGTATGGAAGTGCCTGCACAGTGGCTAACACATGGCAGGTGCTCACAAAGTATAGATATGTTCCCTAAATAAGCACCTAAACTTATCCGGCTGGGGGAAACAAACCTCTGGGACAAGCCGTTGTTGAAGGGAGTTGGGAGCAGAGGACAGAGGCTGAGTTGCAGCAGGGGTGCTGACACTGGCTCAGGCCCCATCCCTAACTGGAGGATAAAGGTCACTTTATGCTTGGAGTCTCCTTCTGCAAAGCTTTTCTGTGAGTATCAGCTATAAAAATACTTTTTATGGCCCCTGGAATATGTTTAAAGTGTTATGAAAGCAAACCACAGCTACAGAAATATTTTCATAAATCTTTTATTAAAATATAACATGCAATTCAAAAAAATTCACACATTCTGAGAAGTGTCCAGCCTGATGAATTCTTATGGAATGAACACGCCCACTGAAACATGGATCCATAACCCAGAAGCATGCCCCGCCCCATTCAGCCACCATGATTCTAAATTCCAGCACTGAAGCTTTGCTTTGACTATTTGAACTTTATATAAATGGAATCACACTGTGTATACTCTTTTCCGTCTGGCTCCTTTGCTCAACATTGTGTTTGTGAGATTTATCTACACTGCTTTGTGTAACAGTAGTTGGTGTTTTATATTTCATTGTGTGAACATGCCACAGTTATTTACACATTCCTCTGTACATAAATGATAGACACATAAGACATATTTCCAGTTTGGGGCTGTTAGAAATGAGACTGCCAGGAACACTCTTCCTTTTTTAAATTTATTTATTTATTTTGACAGAGAGGGAGGAGGGAGGAGGGGCAGAGGGAGAGGGAGAGAGTAAATCCCAAGCAGGCTCCGCACTGTCAGTGCAGAGCCTGACACAGGGCTCAAAGCCACAAACCATGAGATCATGACCTGAGCTGAAGACAGACACTTAACTGACTGAGCCACCCAGGCGCCCTAACCAGGAACACTCTTGTCCACATCCTTTGTATATCTAATAAGTATGCATTTCTGTCAGGGACATATACTTGGGAGTAAAACTGCTGAATCATAGAGTGAAATAAAAAAACATATATATCTAAGTTTGCCACTTTATCTGAATTTATAGGCAAAATTGTTCATAATATTCTTTTATTGTCTTATTAATGTCTGTAGGATTTATAGTGATGTTCACTTTTTATTTCTGGTATAAGTAGTTTGGTCCTTCCATTGATCAGTCTTGTCAGAAATCTACATGAAAATCTTTTTAAAGAACCAATGATTGGCTTTGTTCATTCTCTCTACTGTATATTTATTTTCTACTACTACATTATTTTTTGCTCTTTATTATTTAAAGTTCAATTTCCTACTGTATTTCTAAATTCTTGTGATGGATATGTATATTATTTTCAATTTTTCTTCTTTACTAATAAAGCACTTAAGATCATTATTTCCTTCCAACCGTAGCTTTAGCTGCATCTCACAAAGTTTAATGTTGTACTTTCATTATCATTCAGTTCAAACTATTTTCCGATTTCTATTGAGATTTCTTCTTCGAGATATAGGGTATTTAGAAGAGTATTTAATTTCCAAACATTTAGGGATTTTCTATTAACTTTCCTTTACTGGTTTCTATCTTAACTCCTCAAGTCATAAAAACATTTTTAGTGATTTAAATCTTTAGAATCTTTTTTGCCCAACATACGGTCAATTTTAGTAAATATTCCATGCACGTTCGAAAAGAACGCATATTCTGTTTGGAGGGATTCAGTGTTCTGTGTGTGTCGCTGAGGTTAACTTTGCTCATCCTGTTCTCCAGATCTTCTGTACATTTACTGAGTTATTGTTGTTATTTGTCTGTTTGTTGCATCAATTATTTAGAGCAATATGCTAAAGTCGAACTGTGATTGTGCATTTTTTTCTATCTTTTTGATTTATGTATTTTGAAGTTACATCAGGAGCATTAAATCTATAATACTGTGCATCCCTGGTCAATTGACTCTTATGTTTTATTATGATTCTTTTTATCTCTGAACATGCTTCCATCTTAAAATCGACTTTGTATACTAGTACACTTAGGCCAATGCTCTTTAGGTGTTTTTCTGGTATCCTCTTCCATTTTATTTTCCTGTCCTCTATAGCCCAACATTTAAGATGGTCTCTTGCAAGCAGCACGTAATATGGTTTAGTTTTTAATGGTAATCTTTAATTTTTAGTGGAAATATTTAGCCCATTTATTTTCAGCACAGTGACTGGTGTATTGGGGTCTGCACCTACCATCCTATCACTCACTGGCTTCTTATTTGTCTGGCCTGTTTTGCATTTCCTCTTTTTCTCTCCTGATTGCCTTATTCTGGATTGAGCATTCTAATTATTTCCTTTTCTTTTTCTCCCTTAGCCAGCTAGCTATTCTTTTACAACAGGATCCCTGACTTATCACAGTGTAACACAGTCATTACATCCCACATGGCGCCAGAACCTGAGAACACATCCCTCCCACACAGCCAGCACCTGTATGTGTCACCACCTACTTGCCTCTCCCACTGCTCTCCATTTCTTCCTGCATCTCCTTGCTTCTATGAGGGGAGATTTTCCTGGTCAGAAGAACCCTTAGTATTTCAGTAAGCGTCTTCTCTTGATGGAGTATCTTAAGTTTTGTCTGAGCATGTGTATTTCACCTTTATATTTGAAAAATAATTTCAGTGAGCATTATATTTCTACATTGACAGATATTTTCTCTGGATGCTTTCCAGATTTTCTCTTCAACTTTGGTTTTTACTAATCTTACTATAATATTAAAGGTATGGTTTGATTTGAATTCATTCTATCATGTTGAATCATATAAAACTGCCAATATTGTTTATGCCTATAAAATGGCTATTTAGATCTTTTAATATCCAAGGTTTGATATTTTTCTTAAGTTTTAAAAAGAAATCTCACACATTATCTCTTCCAATATTGTTTCTGCACCATCTTCTCTCCTATTGTTGGACTCCAGTTACATGACATGCATAAGCATGTCCTTTTAAGCATGTCCCACGTTCATATACAGTTTTTATCAGCTTTGCTCCGTTATTTTTTTTCAAGTCTTTATTTACTCATTTATTTAAGTAATCTCTACACCCAACATGGGACTCAAACTCATGACCCTGAGATCAAAAGTTGCACACTCTTTCAACTGAGGCCAGCCAGGTGCCCCTGCTCTGCTATTTTGCCTGGTTATTTCCTACTGACCTACTTCCACCTCACTGATCTGCTCTTCTGCCATGTTTAATCTTTTGTTACATCCATCACCAAGTCTTTAAATTCAGTGCTAGTATTTCTATCTGATTATTTTATTCATAGAATCCATTTCCCTAAAAAATATTCTGTCTTGTCATCTATTTTCTTGGACATAGCAACACAATTATTTTAAAGCTTTAATGTGGTAAGTATAATAACTATAAACATTCTTTGTTATCTGTTTTTGTGCCTTGGTCTTTGCCATTCATCCTTGAAAACCGAACACCAGATATCTTGTATGAAACTTCAGAGGCCCTGGTTGGCTTTACCTTCTTACCTTCCTCCTTGAATAGGCAGCCAGATTGGGGCCAGATTGCTTAATCCAACCAAGGCCTGGCCCTTGCCATTGTTGAAAGAGTGATTCTATCTCTGGTTTATCCACACACCTAAGGTGTAACTCATCAGGTGTCTCAGCTAAGACCTGGGATGTGGGCTCTGACCCCTCTTTTTTAGGAATTCTAATTTTGGGGGTGTCTGAGTGGCTCAATGAGTTAAGCATTTGACTTTGGCTTAGGTCATGATCTTACAGTTTGTGGGTTCTCTCTCTCCCTCTCTCTGCCCCTCCCTGTTCTTTCTTTTTTTCTTTCTCTCTCTCTCTCTCTCTCTCAAAATAAATAAATAAACATTTTAAAAACAAATAAGTAAAATAAAGATGGCAGAGCTAGGAACAACCTCAAACGCTGTGTTAGTAGAGACAGACTAAAGAGATGGTGGTGCCGGTATATTATCATCACCACACGCATCCCTTACTTCCTTCTCCAAACATGTAACCAGAAAGACCCAATTTCCAATAGCCTTTACAGTGAGTGCAGCAACTATCTGCCACCTTCTTCCTCTTACTCACTGCACACCTACCGACCAACCTGATTTGTGCTCACTGCTCACTTTGAAAAGCAGCAGGTTTTACCTGGAAAATCACTGATCATGCAGCAGGGAGGAGGTTCTGTGTGACAAAGAGCTTGCCTGGCAGGCCCTCTCCCCTTCATGTCCTGGCCCCAGCTTATCCCTATAATTCATCCACAGGACCACATGTCTTGCATAGTAGACCTTTTAAGCATGTCCCACATGCTTAATAACATGAGGCCAATAGAGTTGTGACCAAATGATGTGTTCTTATGTTACCTGATCTCCAGCTTCAAAATGTTCTTTAAAGAACCTCAAACGTGTATGATGTAGAGGATGGCTGGGAGGTAACAGAGGTGGTGGCAGGTGTGAAACACCGAAAAGTCAGCTCAGGGCAGTTTCTCTAGAAGGTTGTTGCACAGATGGCTGTGATACAGCTGTTGCCCTGTGGCACTGAGAACCTCCCTGGCCACTGGTCCTCACCTGTGTCACCCTCTGGACTCAGGAGCATACAGGTGATCCCAGGACATGGCTGTGGGCATTGCAAAGCTTGGGGAGGAAGGAGGGAGGAGACAGACATACAGATGTCCTTCTTCTTCTCTGCTCCCTTCTTTGGAGTGGACATCACAGAGAAAGGCTAGAGCATTGCTTACGTTAAAATTCTACTGCCTACAAAATGCCAGGAATAGTAGGTGCTCAGTAAACATGTGCTACACTAATGACTCAGCAAAGATTTTTCTTCTTGTGTTACCAAAGGCTGTTGAAAGGCAGAGAAGGAACCAAGACACTGGTTTCAGAGAACCCCTCTTTTCTCAGTACCGCATCTGACCCCTGGAGAAACAAGTGTGGCTCCTATGTGAATTCACAATGAAATCACATGCATTTCTTTGAATTTTATTTTTTCTTCCTTAAAAGGGAAACTTACATATAAACTACTTCTTGGTTGTAAAAATATTAATTATTGTCTGCTGAACACGCAGAAACAGTAAGTTAACAAATTGTTTCACTTGATTAAAACAAGAAAAACGACTACTCTAGATCACCGCAGAACTTAACAGCAATAGACGGATCCACTCCACAATATGCTAATAAGCACTGCAATGAACATGGTAGATATGCACCGGGCAGAAGCTTCCTCTCTCCCAGGAAGCAGGGGGCCTGCAGTCCATTCAGGCACTTACGGCCACCCCCAGCACATACTTTGATCTATGTCAATCTTATCACACCTGCAAAGTACTGCCTTCAGGACACTTGCCAAGATTAACAACACAAGAAAAATTACTTTGGCTTCCAGAAATAACTTCAGTAGATTGTCCCTTTGCGTCCAACCTCAGCAGCATGCAGAAGAATGTCCTGAAATAGTCCTGAAACGATGCAGACCCCCGCCTCCCTGTAGAGGAATGAATGTTCCCCTGAATTCTCTCTCCTCTACCACATAAAGGCAAGACACAACACTGTACTAATGAAATACACTGCAGGGAAGGCTGCATTTCATTTAAATGTTTGAAGTTATATGGTTTTCATATGCATTGTAGAAGTGTAAGGTGACTTCCCATTTAAAAAAAAGGGTGGCGGGGGGTAATGCCTGGGGGGCTCAGTGGGTTAAGCATCCAACTTCAGTTCAGGTCATGATCTCACAGTTCGTGAATCTGAGCACTGCGTCGGGCTCTATGCTGACAGCTCGGAGCCTGAAACCTGCTTCAGATTCTGTATCTCTCTCTCTCTCTCTCTGTGCCCCTCCCCCGATTGCCCTCTGTCTCTCTCTCTCAAAAATAAAGATTTTAAAAAACAGCAAAAAAAGAAGTTATGATAAAATGCAAGTTTTCTTCCTATTCCAGTCACCCAATGTACACATTGCTGCCAGGTGATTCCTGGCATCCTTCAGAATGTCTTCCCACAGGGACACACACATACTGGTCACACAAACAGGGGCTGATCTTGCTTTTAACTCCTTTTTTATTCCACCACCAGACCTGAGTTCTCATGCTCTGAATTCTCAGCGACATCCAAACTTTGTGAACTTGGAGTTTTGCCCAGTTGAGTAGCTGATCTCCTGCATTTCATGTGGCTCAATTTCATTTCTCCAATTTGGTAATTAGGGTCAACACCATCTTGTATATTTCTCTGTCATTTAACAAGACCTTAGAAGGTCCAGTTAAAACATTATGCCAATTTTTCTTGATTGTTTCTGTCTTTTCTTAATGATTTTTTGGGGGATTTTCTATATATTTTGAATATGAGACCTTTGCTAGTGATGTGTGTTAAAAATCTCCCATTCTGTTACTTGTCTTTTAACTCTCCTTTTCGTGTCTTTTTAATTAAGAAATTGTTCTTGATTTTAACATATTTGAAATTATCAATCTTTTCCTTTGTGGTTAGTGCTTTTTATGTCCTTTTTCAAAATCTTTGTCTACTAAGGTCACAACATCATTATATTTGCATCTAAAAATCTTTGTTGTTTTGCCTTTCACATGTAAGTGTATAGAACTTGATTTTTCTAAAAGAAATTAAGTCCAATTTCATTTTTTTTCTAATATGGAATCAGCTGCATCTTTGTTTCTCATTCAAAACGTCTTGAGGTCTTTCTACATCAGCACAGATGCAGTTCCATCTTCAAGATGAACCATTAACTTGAAGTATATTTAAGATGTTCATGGTTTTTCTATTACAGTGTTTCAGAGAATCATTTTACGTTTGATTCTTCACACATATGCTTAACATGTTAATTGTGTAATTTCATAGGAGTGAGTGGGGCTGGTGAATTTAAAAGTATGTGTATTTTAGGGGCGCCTGGGTGGTTCAGTTGGTTAGGCATCTGACTCTTGATTTTGGCTCAGGTCATGATCTCATGGTTGTGGGATCGAGTCCCAAGTTGGGCTGTGTGCTGAGCATGGAGCCTGCTTGGGATTCTCTCTTCATCTCCCTCTTGTCCTGCTCACACACACGTGTGTGCACATTCTGTCTCTCTTTCTCAAAAATATTTTTAAAATAAAAATAAATTTGAAAAAAAGTTTAAATTTTCATAGATAATGGGTTTTCTGTCTTAAAATATTTATTCTTTCTCAAAATTATTAAAAATTTCCCTAAGTTCTCTTCTAGTACTTACAAAATCCCATTATACTTCAAATCTTTGAACCATCTGGATTTTATTTTGGGGTAAGGAGTTTGGGAGGGACCCAGCTCTGTATTTTCCAAATGTCTGGCCAGTTGTCCCCAAATCATTACTGAATAATACATCTTTTACCCACCAATTTAAAATGTCATCATTATCATATACTAAATATCCATATGCATTTGAGTCTATTTCTAGACTTTCTATTCTTTTCCCTCAATCTGTCTATCTATTTGTGGTCACCACCACTCAGAGCTGAACGCCCCGTCATCATAAAGCACTGCAGCGTGGGATGGTCAGTCAACACCCAACAAACAACAGCTCTGTTCCATACTTCCTTGTTCAGCTGCACACATACTTCTCAACATGAACTTGAACATGAGTTTGCTTAATTCCAACAGAATTTCTTTTAATGTTGTACTGTGACTGCTTCAACATAAAAGTAATTCAGAAAGAACTGACATAATACAACATTAAACCTCCCTACCCAGAAATGCTGTCTTGCCAATTATCCAGCTGTCTTCATGCTTCTTAGAGGAGATTCTGGACTTTCTGTGAGTCTACCTCCTCTACACGGCCTTTCAGGCCCTTCACCACTGCGCTTCCTCTAGGGCCACAAACTTTCTACCCAAAGATCTCTACTTAGTACTTGTTTAGTCACAACAGCTAATAATACAGCCTCTCTATTTTTTGATGGTTTTAAAATGTCACTTATTTCACCTCCTTTTTAAAGATCATTTCTCTGGAAATAGAATTTTAGGTTGGCAGTTACTTTGTTTCAGTTCTTTAAAGCTATCATTCCAGGGGCGCCTGGGTGGCGCAGTCGGTTAAGCGTCCGACTTCAGCCAGGTCACGATCTCGCGGTCCGTGAGTTCGAGCCCCGCGTCGGGCTCTGGGCTGATGGCTCAGAGCCTGGAGCCTGTTTCCGATTCTGTGTCTCCCTCTCTCACTGCCCCTCGCCCGTTCATGCTCTGTCTCTCTCTGTCCCAAAAATAAATAAACGTTGAAAAAAAAAAAAAAAAAAAAAAAAAAAAAAAAGCTATCATTCCATCATCTTCTAGTTGCCCCCAACCGTTGAAGTCATCTGTCAACTGCATAAGGAACCACCCCCAAAACCCACTGACTTAAAACAATCATCATGTGAGCTGGAGAGGTCCCTAGTGTCAAGATCAGCACCTCTCTTATTCCCTCCTCATCAGACTGGCCAATGTAAGCCAGCAGCTGAACCCAGATAAGACAAGGGGATGCAGCACCATCTATAACACAAACACTCAGCAACAGGCAAGTATGCAGGTAGAAAGGAAGGTGTAGGAGGACAGTAATTCCGTCTCCCACACAGTCTTAACACAACCTATGACATTACATGCCTTGTCTCTGTGTTTAGGCCATATTTTTAAATTTTCATTTTCAACAATTTTACTATACTGTTCCCGGGTGTGTGTGTGTGTGTGTGTGTGTGTGTGTGTGTGTGTGTGTTCCTCTTAGGATTCGTAATGTTTTTTGCATTTTTGCCTGATGTCTCTCATACGTTTTGGAAACCTATCAATTTTTACCCTTTCAAACACTGCTTCCGTCCATTCTGTCTCCTCTCCCTTTGCGGACTTCAGTCTACAGTACGTTACCTCTTTATAATGTCCATATAAGTCTTTCTCAATTTTTACATCCTTTCCTTTCTCTGGATATGGTCTTCTGACATATTTCCCATTCACTTCCACTGTGTCCACTCCACTGTTAAACCCATAGGCTGCTTTCCTAAATCTAGGGAGTGCATTTTCCAGTGCTAGAATTTCCATGTGGTTCTTTTCTATAGTTCTACCTCTCTGAAATTCTCCACGTATCAACTGTTGTTTTGAAGATATTAATCACCATTTCTTTCAGTGTCAAAGCCTGATGACATCAATACCTGGATCACCTCTGCATCTGTCTCTGCTGTCTGCCTGTTTTCTCTTGGTCCTATCACTTAAAAGGCATGGCAATTTTTACCACAGGCTGATATCGTGTGTGAAGAATGGAAGAGGCTCAAGCTGATATCTTAGCCCATAAAGGTCTTTTCTTCAACTTCTGACAGCCAGCAGTACAGTGGCCAGGCTCAACACAGATGGGGTTATTCCTATCCATCCTTTCTCCTGCCATAGTCCCAGCCTTCCAGAGGGCCTGACTAAAAGCCTAGGGTGTCTCCCAGCATGTTCACATGTTGGCAGACCCTGAATGACCACTCTTAAACCCCCCCGCAGCTGCTTTCTCTCTTGCCCTCCCTATGCCAGCATTGATTGATAATCAATGCTGAGTCACCTGAACTGCGATCTCGGTTATTTTTATAACTCTTTGGTATCTTCCAATGGTAGTTTTCTGCCGTTTATCTAGCTTTTCTATCAGCCTTGGGGTAAAACTGGCCTATGCAAACCAGTCACCATACTCAGAAGCAGAAGTCCCTCTGCAGAATTTGAGGGGTTTTCATACATGACCTGAACATCCTTCAGATTATTTCCAGACGGTTTAAGCACCTCCCATTGTGTTTTCTGTTGGTTGCTGATACATAGGAAAGCTCTTCATTTCTACATTAAATGTGTAACCAGTCACCCCACCAGATATTGTCAGTAGTTATTCAATGGATTTAGGTTTTCCAGGCATATAACCATATCATCTATTAATAATTATCATACTGTCTCTTCCTTTTGGTTTTACACCTCTTATATTTTTCAGATTTTTTGATTTCCTAATACAGTGGTCTCAATCCCAGAGATTCTGATTCGAATGACCTAAAGAAGAATGGAGACAACAGAAGCTCTTAAAAGTTCCCAGGTGGCGCCCAGCAACAAAAGCTCCCAGCAGCAAGGGTGAGAACTCCTAGGTTGGTACCACCAAAGCTGTGCTAGATGACAGTTGATAGCTAATAGTTATATGTCAACACATGTATGCACAGATGAACACTGAAATCCATGCCATTATGCTGAGTTCTAACACTTGCTCTATCAATTTATCTACCTACCTAAATAACTTCTCACATTAAGGAACTTTCCTTTTCTTCCGATATTTTTTAGGTTTATTTATTTATTTTGAGAGAGAGAGAGAGAGAGAGAGAGAGAGAACAAGCACATGAGTGGGAGGAGGGGTAGAGAAAGAGTGAGAGAGAGAATCCCAAGCAGGCTCTGTGCAGACAGCACAGAGCCTGATGCAGGGCTCAATCCCACCAACCGTGAGATCATGACCTGAGCAGAAATCAAGAGTCAGACACCCAACCTCGTGAGCCACCCAGGTGCCCCCATCTATTCCTATTTTATTAAGAAACTTTATCAACAAATAGATGAATTTTCTCAGATCTTTTTATAAATAACTACCTGTATTTCTTCTTTAACCCATTAATATGGTATATTGTATTAACTTCCTACTATTGAATCAGTCTTTATTCTTGGAATGAGCCCCCAGTTGGTTCTGACACAGTATTCTTTTAATGTGCTACTGGATTACATTAATATTTTATGTAGGAACTGTACAAGAATATCTGACTGACACTGTGCTGTGTTTTCTGACTGTATGCTAATTTTATAGCTTGCATATCAATGCTATCTTTGCAATAGAGAATTGGAAAGGGGTGTGTGTGTGTGTGTGTGTGTGTGTGTGCACGTGCGTGTTTATGCTCCAAGGCTGTCTAATTACCATTGGATTAATCAATTCTTTGGAAGTTAGATTGGAAGGTGATATTTTTATAAACCGTATCCCTATAATTAACTTGTTCTACACATTTCATTTCTTCTAAAATGAATGCCAATGGGCAGAGAGCCTACCAAACACAGCCCTACTGACAATGAAGGTTTGTCTGGACATGGCAGGTGAGGACTCTTGAAGGCCGCCATCTTCCTCACACTGCCTAAGTGAGGAAGATACAGAGCAGCTGAATAGACTGAATAAAACACCAACCCCTCCCCTGTTCTAGCACTGGGTCATAGGTGATAGGAAATTTCCTTGCCCTGGGGGAGGGAAACAGATACAAACAACCACCATAATAAGATCAGGGAAGATTCAGTGAAAAAGTGACATTTAAACTAGACTGTAAAAACTGAGTTAAGTGTTGCCTAGAACTTCACTCTCCTCCCACCCATCCTGAACTCTGAGCCTGAGCTTTCCTCTTCCCCCAGAAGGCGGGGTGAGCAGAGTGCTTTACCATTAGTATTATTCAGAAGACTGCCACTGACACTTGTTCAACAAAAGTCTCCTCGCAGAACAGTGAAGGAATGGATGAATACATTTTCTAGGACTTAAAGGGGACTGTGATTTTCACATTAATTTTAGGGCCCCAAATGACTGTTAAAGGTTATATTTAGAAATAGCATGAAATAACACGGGAAAATGCTTAAAACAATATGTTTAGAAATGCATAAAACATGGCTAAGTGTGGGAAAAATACTAGGAAAAAAGAGGTCAAGTAACAATGGTTTGGGCTTTTTGATCTTTGATTTTAAAAAATCAGTTATAATTTGAGAACAGGGTTATGTAGGAAAAAAATCACTCTTGAATGACTTTTAATAATTATTAATCTGTATTACACTTTTCTACCTCCTTCTGCAAACAGGAATATCTGTGGGGATTTCCAATTGTTTGTTTGCATACCATCTCTACTCAAGTACCCAGCCTTCTCCCAGGCCATCCTCACTGTCAAAGACAACGTTCAGGAAATAAACTTAATTTTCACAAGAGATCAAGCACTTATATAAATACTCTTAATCTCAGCTAATGCTGCATTTTGACTTGTGGGTCCTCCGCATCAAGGTGGATAACCAAAAATTACATGCACTACTTACAGTTAATATTCTCAGGAGTCTAGGTGGACTGGTGAATGAACTGGTTCAACCATCTTTCACAGGACGTTCATGCAGGCCTGTGCAGGGGTGCTTCTTCACCCCCACTGAGCCCAGGCATTGGCGTAGGTGAAGGTGTAGCTGCATGTTAGCAGGACTCAAGGGCAGACGCTGCACAGAGTGGCCCCTACATGTGGGCGGTCCGCAATACTTTTGTCCTCTGCGGGCTGCACGAAGCAGTGATAGTTGCTTTGTTTCTCCAGAAAAGCAGCTACGAAATTCGGGAGCAGGGCTCAATGAGAGACAATGGGTGAGCAGACTGGCCCAAGGGTCAAGGGCACTTTGCCCACTTCTAGGAATGCAGGTACTCCCAGCAGACACGGGGAGGTAGGCACGAGAAATGGTTAGGTGTCAGACCCAAAGCGATTCCTACTGTGTGCAGTGCAAATCCATTCCTCTGCAAAGGAACAAGGAAGACACAGGTGGCCAGCTCTGTGTGTGTTTCCTCGCACTCATGAAACCAGGACACAGCACCACTGGAGACTCTACCCTTGGTCTCCCACTCCACAGTAGCTCAGTCTGATTCCAGCCTGGCCACCTGTCTCCAAACCTGCCCTTTTATCTGGCGACAACAAGAAGCTCCATCCACAAGCCACTAAGAATTGAAGGAATTAAAACTGGAATTTGCCACATTCTCAGGCAGGATACAATTTTCTCTTCCAGACTTGTCTCCACCTCTCTGGAATTACTGGCAGCTCCTGCTAGCCCCTGACAACACCTGTGCTCTCCACCACCCTCCCAAGCCCCAGGTCAAAGGCCCTGCTCCTGTCTAGCACCCACTGACACCAGCCAGAGGAAGCTCTCCCTCCAGGAATTCCCATGGCACGTGTCTATGCCCCTGCAGTAGCCAGAGGGGTCAGAAAGGACTTAGCTTGCTGCAAACCCTTACAAGACTGCAGCGTTTTAAGGTGCAGAGTCCTGGGGCTGCCACACTTGCTGCTCCTCTCTGAGATTCCAAAAGCCCACAGCAAGGTCCTGGGGCAAAGCATGGGAGGTTAGAGCCTCCCTCCCCAGAGAAGACTTGCCTTCCAAGCACATCCCTAGCCAGCCCATTCCTCCCGGTCTACTTCCTGGCTAGCTGCACAGATCCCACTCTGGCACTGCCCAACCCAAGCCCTGTGGTCAGCTCCATGTGCAGGACAAGGATGCTGGGGTCCTTGCCCTTTGCAGCCTAGTCCTGGCCACAGCCCCCTGCACTACAGCAGAAGCTCCTGCCCACTCACAGGCTGTAACAGGAGCCACCCAACATCCATTGTGGGAGGAGGGCCCAAGGTTGCCCCATGTCTGGGGCCTGACAGCCTGCATTCTGGGAAGAAATCCCCTAGGAGTGGGACTTGATAAACAGATGGTATTAGTGAGGTCCAGAGGGGATGAGAAAAGAGACATCTGGGAAAAAGCAACCAGGAGCTTAGGAAACAAATAAAAACTAAGAAGGGGCCAAAATACACAAATCCAAAGTGGCATGACTGGGGCAACTGTGAAGTCAAAATAGAGACTATTTGAGGGGCACCTGGGTAGCTCAGTCAGTTAAGCGTCTGACTCTTGATTTTGGCTCAGGTCATGATCTTATGGATCATGGGATCGAGGCCTGTGTTGGGCTCTGTGCGGACAGCGTGGAGACAACTTGGGATATTCTCTCGCTCTCTGCCCCTCCCCCAACTTGCACTCGCACACATGCTCCCTCTCTTTCTCTCTCTTTCAAAAATAAATAAATAAACTTGAAAAAAAAAAAGGGCTGTTCCAAGGGAAGGTGGATCATAAATGGGCCTCAGGGGACTCATGTTCTGGTTACAGTAACACCTGAATGTATGGAAAGCATTAATTAAATGCACTGCATTCATGGATCAGGAACAATGTGTACTGTGTTTCCACGAAGCAGAAAGACATTAAAACCATGAACTGCATAGTCTGTTAGAGACCCTGCACCCCACGGTAGCCAGGACATCCTTGCACCCTAGAGTTTGTAGAAGCCACTCAAGTTCCAGCTGGGTACATGTGAAGCAACGAGCAGACTGACAGGGTTCAGTAGAAGCTGTCCACAAGTGGAACAAAGATCAGATGGAGAACCACGTGCTACAACAACTGACAGATCCAGCCCTCGCATGCTGCTCCTGAGGCACTGCAAGTGCTCGAGGAGAATCAGAGGGAATACAGCGTGGAGTAGGAGTGCGGTAACGAGATTGCAGTCGAGAACCATAGGTAAGGGCCAAAAACAGTCTCTAAATGTGCAAACATGTAAAACTGTAATAAACCACTAAAAAGTCCTGGCCAACAGAACCATGATCACTTACGTGATGGACCTGAGGGTGCAGTGAAGCTTATGGTAAAGCCCTGCCTCTGCTTAAGATAAAACTCTAAGGAAATGCACATGCACATCTGGTAAGAATCTGAAAGAAAACAGAAACGGAGGAACATTCTTAAAGTTGTTTGTCTCTGTGACTAGAATGGTTTAATATATACCTTAGGTTGATATGTTAGGAATAAATAATTTTGTTTATTGAGCCACAATTTACTAAGGAATACTTTTATTCATTTGTATCTATGTCTTTATAGCCACCTGCCTATTTACCCAGACACATTGTGGACGCTTGAAGTCAACATGTGCCAAGGAAGCTCACCATCTCCATGAAACGTGCCCTCTCTGGTGCCCCTGCCTCCCTCACCAGCCCCTGCCCAGAGTCAGCTCAGACCCCAGGAAGTGCTTTCTTCCCGATTCTGCGACACATCTCAGCACCAACCAGATCTTTGAAGGTTCCCAACCTTGGGGCACCTGGGTGGCTCAGTCAGTTGAGCGTCCAGCTTTGGCTCAGGTCATGATCTCATGGTTCATGAGTTTGAGCTCCACGTCAGACTCTGGGCTGACAGCTCAGAGCCAGGAATCTGCTTTGGATTCTGTGTTTCCCCCTCTCTCTGCCCCTCCCCTGCTCATGTTCTGTCTCTCTCTCTCAAAAATAGGAAGGAAGGAAGGAAGGAAGGAAGGAAGGAAGGAAGGAAGGAAGGAAGGAAGGAAGGAAGGGTCCCAACCTTTACAGAGTACTGGAAGTAATGAATCCATGTGTATTTTTTTTCAAACTCATTTAAATTTGATAACAAATAAAAAGATTCTTCAGCCTGTCAAAGGCTGAAAATATCTGACATAAACCCTAGAATCAGCAAGGTTTTTCTGTGAAGGACCAGGGAATAAATGTTTTGAGCTGTATGGGCCATGCAGTCTCTGAGCCCTTGAGCCCAGAGAGCTGCACTATAGTGTGACCAACAGTGTGCCAATAAACCTTTATTTACAAACACAGCCAGTGAGCAGCACTTTGTGGACACCTCTCACACCAGCCTAAAGGATAAAGATCAAACGACTCAGCATGAAAAGTACTAACTAGAACTCCCTTGATGTCAGGGCTCAGGACCCTGGCTCTCCACCCTCACAGTGAAAAGTCCTGAGACCCCGATTCTCACACTGCAGGATGCTCTCCCCCTCCATCCTCGGGTCCTCACTGCCCCTCCCAAACCTGCATCATCTTTCTCTCTCTTTGCTGGTTCCCAAGGGAATTGTGAGGGAGCACTACCCTGCATACCACACCTCCCAACATGGCTCAGCACACTCTCAGGCACCCACTACCCAGAGCCCAGCCCGGACCAGCCAGCTGGTGACAGTCCGGACACAAAATCACAATTGCAGCTGCCCCCGCAAACCACGTGGGTGGCAAGAGCACAACATATCCACCTGATGGTATCGCCGTCTTTAAAATTTCTCCTTTTCTTCAGCCACAAAATATTGACACATTTCCTCCAGCTTGCTGGGTGCTGCATGGAGAGCAGAGGACAGGCCAGCATGGGCCTGCCCTCAGCTCAGGGGGTGCAGAACCTCCTGGGGAAAGAGGACCCACACGAATGACTAAGACAACTTGATGCCCCAGCCTCCTGCCTGCTTGCCCTTGCCCCCACCCATGAGACAAACCAGCTGGCCGTCCTCTAGCTCACAGACCAGGGCAGCTGAGTCCCAGAGGGAGGCCTGTGGTAACCTGGCACCCTCACTTACCCTCAGTAACACCTGGACCATTGTTCAGTCAAGAAGTATTTGGTGAGTAGCAAATGAACAGGGGAAAATGTGTGAACCAAATGTCAAAGATGACAATTCTGTGTATCTTTATCTTTAGCCACAGGAGAAGGATGGCTACATGTTAGATCATCATCCTAAAATGCATGAACAGAGCCTGTACTGTCAATGTATTAAAAACCAAAAAGCACAGATACTGCATGCAATGAATATATTACATAGGTCCCCCCACAAGGTGCATGCTCACATTTGTGGGGGAGGCAGGAGACACCTTTCCCAACACACCCACTTCCCATATTTGATCATGTTACCCTAACCCAGCCCTATCTGCAGAGGGTAATGAATGCGGTCCCCACTCCTTTATTAACAGCTGTGTTGACAGTCCTCTTTGGAAAAACACAGAAGACGCTGGTTAATCTCCATTCCCTTCTATGTCCCCCTCACTGCCACCTCCAGCAGCTACCTTGTAGAGATCCACTCTGTTCTAGAAAAACAAAACACATGACACCATGACTGGGGCAACTAGTCTGATGGTGTGCACAGCAAACTGTAAGTTTTTACTGTGGACATTTCCAAACACACACAAAAGTAAAGTGGACAACACAATCCATGTTCCTGTATCCTGCACTGACCTGGTGCAATAATCACCCCTTGTGCCTCCCACCCCTTCTAGGAGGGCTTGGAGTAAGTGTGAGAAAACCTAATACTGTATATATCTCTAACACATGAGGACTTGTACAAGATGTAATTACAAAGCCATGATCACATCTAGCAAAATTAACAATTGTTCCTTAATATATAAATTTCTAATATCCAGTCAGTGTTAAATCTTCCCCAACTGACTTTTAAAAATGTCATCTTAGGGGGTGCCTTGGGGGCTCAGTTGGTTAAGCGTCAGACTCTTGATGTCAGCTCCCGTCATGATCTCCAGGTTTGTGAGATCAAGCCCAGCACTCTGCATTGACCGAGTGACCTGGCTTGGGATTCTCTGTCTCTCTCTCTCTCCCTTTATGCCCCTCTCCCTACTTGCACTCACTCCCACATGCGCGCGCTCTCTCTCTCTCTCTCAAAATAAATAACTAAACAACAAAAAAATTTAACATCATCTTATATTTGAATTATTTGACTCAGGAACCAAACGAGGTGCACATATCTCATATATTGGATGGACTCATTAATATTTATTGTCTTCATATGAACCAGATGAACTGGTTGATGCTTTTTCTGATCCTTTCTCAGAATATTCACTTGGTAAAGGCCTCCTTATCTGACTACAAAAAGGCCAGCCTCTGTCATTTTTTTCCTAATTCTGGTTCCCACTTAACTGGCAGAGCACCTCTGGAATCACCAATGAAAGAAACCCTTGCCTCCTTAGCAGCTCTGGCATGATATGCTGGACTCCCTGCAGGATCTCGCACCCACATCAGCCTAGACAAACAGGGCTGGCCCTAAAAATAAAGATCTACAACAGGTGGGGAGGGTGGGGGCCCACACACAGCACCACAGTTAACACACAAAGATGGGCATCCACTCCAAAACCTCCTTCTCCAAGGGGTTATATCCGGCCTCCCAGGGAAGTATGATAAAAACAGAAAGAATCATGTCTTTAATCCTTTGCAGTGTTATTATCCACATCCTGAATTCTCTTGGCAAGGTCAAAACCTCACATGTGTAGGACTAAATTTTTTCCATTTGGAGATATTCTAATTCCCCTCCAAGTCTGCATGGGTGGATTTGCAATTCTTTTCTTTAGCTTCAGAAACCGGGAGTCTGAAGAAGTGGTCGGAAAGTGAGGTGAGTGGGCTCTAAGGGAAGGTACTTTCCTTTGGCTGTGACGCCCTCTATAAACACAGAACAAAGCAAACAAACCTTAGTGTATATCCTCCCAGCAAAGTCTCACCCAGGCACGTCAGCCTGCACATTCCCCATCTGCTGCCCAGCAGCACAGAGAACTTCTCCCGAGGCCCAGCAGTGCTCAGGAACGACTCTTAGGCCAGAAGTGGGTCACTTGGGAAATCTGTGGTGCCTCATCCCCAAATTCTGGTTTAATTGACAGGGGTGTGGCCTCAGTGCTAGGATTTCCAAAAGCTTCTGACAGTTCTCACAATCCATGTGTCATGTCCGCATTTGTCCCAAGAGTGAATGTGGGAGCCTCAGTGGTACCTGCCAGCTCATTGTCCCATCCTATGCTCCCAACAACCCCACAACACTCCCACCTTCTACATGAGTAGACTGAGATGCAGAGAGGCTAACTGGATGGCACACTTGGGATTCAAGTCCAGACAGGCATTCATTCTCTCTCTCTCTCTCTCTCTCTCTCTCTCTCTCTCTCTCTCTCAAAATAAATAAACATTTTTAAATGTTTCATTTTTGCAATCCCTATCAAAATAACACCAGCATTCTTCACAGAGCTAGAACAAACAAGCCTAAAATTTATATGGAACCAGAAGAGACCCCGAATAGCCAAAGCAATCTTGAAAAAGAAAACCAAAGCTGGAGGCAATCACAATCTACTGAGTCTAAGGAGTGGCAGCATAGTAGGACTTTCAAGAGAAACAACCAATTCTCTCTTTAGTAGCATATGAAAGTTTTAACTTACTGGGATACCAAGCATCTGAGTGAAAACCTTTCCTAACTTGGTGAAACAGCTTCAGTGTTTCAATGTGCATTTCCTCTCAAATTTATGGATCATCTGTGCTTCCCCTGCTGGATTCATTCATACCTTTTGCTGCTCTCCTTTCTACGTCCACACAGTAGGATCTCTGACCAGGACCACCATCCCCCAAGCCTAAATCACAACCCCCACCCTTATTTCTTCAAACATAAAGCAAATTGTTAGGCTTTTGCTACAGGTGCTTGGGTGAGCCTGTTTATCACTCTCAAAAGTGGTGCAGACCCTCATACATGGCAGCTGATGCCCTCGACCTGATACTGTCACTGAAGGCATTACCAGACCATGCCCCTCAACAGACAATTAGATAACTGGAAGCCCAAGAGGCCAGGTGAACCTATCATCTCCTACCTCCACCTTTTCCTATTTTCTTACTCCCACCCCTGTCATCAGCATCGCCATCATTACCATCATCAGCATCAACGTTATCACCATCACCACCATCATCATGGCCATCATGGTTGTCACCATCATCATTGTCATCATCATCATCATCACCACCATCATTAATTTCACCATCACCATCCTTACCACAATCATCACCATCATCACCACTATCATGGCCATCATTATCGTCACCATCATCATTATCATCATCACCACCACCATCACCACTATCATTATCACCATCCTTATCATCATCATCACATCATCATCATGCTCATATCACTGTCATCATCACCATCACTACCACGATCATAGCCATCATCATTGTCACGATCATCAGCATGGTCATCATCCACCATCATCAACATCAAGACGGCCATCATCATTGTCATTGTCGTCATCATTACCATCATAATCAGTTACTATGTGATTTATTAAATATCACCTGGGTGCCAGATTCTATGCTAGACCATTTATGCTCGTTATCACCAACCTTGAGACAAATAGTGTTATCTTCATTTTAGACATAAGGAAGTTGAAGTTCCAAGAGGTTAAGTAACTTGCTTAGGATAACATAGCTACTTAGAAAGGCTATTAAAGACAGGTAAAGACCTTGATTCCAGCACTAACTAGTTGTGTGATCATGAGCAGTTCCTAAACAGCCTTGGGCCTCCTCTCCTATCATGTGATGACACTAAGAGTTCCCATCTCAAAAAAGATTTATGAAGGGACACAGTGGCATCTCAACGGCCTCCATGATTTCCTCCTCTTCCCTGAGCCTGTCTTGATTCTCACTGATGTCACTTCTGTCTCTCCCCTCCTTACTCCTTACATCTCTTCTTGGTTCTTCTTTCATGTAACTTCCCTTCCTGCATCTCACATATAAGTCCTTTTTGTGCTGCTTTATCCCCCATTACACTGATGCTCACTGCAGGCATTTTTTGTTGTTAACAGTTTTACCTAACATTCACTGAGTGTCCAATATTTGCTGCATATGTACCCAACATCTTACTTGCAGTACCTCATCTCACCTTCATGCCAAGAAGATATTATTATACTCACTCTACACACAAGCAAATTTGGGCATAGAAAGAGTCAGTCCTTATGAGTCCCCGGGAGACTTGGTTCTCACGCTCATTACCATGTCCCTTATATGTCTCTGCCACAGACACTACCCTAAACATATGTGTCCAACAGCCTCCGGAAGATGCTCATTAAGAGCTGACTACATGCCAGGCATGTGCTAGACTTGGGCAGAAGATCTCTGATCTCCTGAGTCTAGAGCACAGATAGCCCACTGGTCATGTGCACTGAACTGCTCAGCCAGGGAACACATTTTCAGGCCTCGAACTTAGATCCTCTCCCTTGTTGCCCAGTTGTTGTCCCATTGCTTGATACATCTGTGTAGTGATAAAAGGACCTCCACAAAGCAAATATAGAACTCATCTCCTCACATTCAATAGCATACGTTTAAGTCACTGGCCTCTCATAATTTGGGTAATTCTACTGCCAAAGACCTTGTAGGTCCCAGATCTGGCCTTGTTATGCTGTATTGGGTCATGTTCTGGCCAACTGTTCATATTCCTGCTTTCCCTGCTACCCTATCCTATTTCTAGTTGACAAAATAACAGGCTTATAAGTAGACAGTTTAAGATACAACTGGAATTTTGTGGCTCAAGTGAAATAAAGCATATGAAATCCTCTATAAGTTGTAAAACACCATGCAGGTACTAGTAACAACTGGTAGCTTTCTTATAGTCTTCCTGTATCTTGAGCTAATATCCTTACTAATGAAAAACAGGATACTATCACTCAATTAGACTAGGGTTATTTACCTAAGACAGTTTTACATTATAATCTACAATTTGTTAAATGGCAAGTTAGTCATCTGCATTGATTTGTGTGTCCACAGAGAAATACCTTTTATGCTAATGATCCTCCCACTAACAAACCACAGAAGTAATAATGAGGAAACTGAACTCCTCCTCCATACCTTTGTCTTCGTTGCCCAAAGCACAGCTGGCATTTTAGTGCAGAGATCATGGAAATTTTAGGGCCAGAAGGTTTCTTAAAGATCACATGGCCCAGTGTTTCTCAACTCTGACTGCACATCAGAGTCACTTCACAGAGCTTAAAACAAGAAGAAAGGAAGAAAAGAAAGAAGGCTGATGCCCAGGCCCCACTCCCAAAGAGTCTGATTCAAGTCTGCCAGCCAATGCCTGAACACCAGTATTATTTCAAAGCTTCCAGGTATTTCTAATGGGCAACCAAAGCTGATAACCACTGATCTAGCCAAACTCCTCATTTTACAAGTGAGAAATCCAGCATCTTCAATGGAAAAGCAACTTGAACAGAGAAGGTCAAGAAAATGGCTGGTGGCCCAGGCTGGCCCCAAGGGTCCTGACTTCCAGTCACAGAGGTCATGACCACAGTGTGTATACAAAGGTACACATGCACACATGTGCACACACAGACATACGCACACAACAGATAAATCAATGGCATCAGGCTTCCAGATTGAGAAAATGAAACCATTAATCCAAAATAAACAGACAAAAATGTATACAGTTTGGGCCTAGTTGTTTTGTTTCTGTTTCTTTTCAGAGAATGAAGAAACAAAACACTAACTACTGATACATCTTCATTTCTGATAGAGAGGAGCCTACCAGTCTTGCTGAAACAGTGAGCACAAGCAGCTCAAGACCACCTCTACCCCCACCCCCACCCCCACTAACTTTGACCCAGTTCGGTCAGAAGGAGACATGTGACTCAGTGGGTTAAGTCTGAAGCTTGGCCTGAGCCAATCAAATTAACAGATGGAGTTGACAACTCAGGCAACTGGGCATATGAAAATGGCAACTGGCCCTCACCACTCTCCCCCATCACCCACAGTGGTCTTACTAATGCTGGGGTGAATTTCTGTTCCTTGAAACAAATAAGAAAAAACAAAATCCTACCAAAGTCATCAGAGTAGCCAAACAACATTTGTTCGTGCCACACAGCAAGTGTGAGAGAAACCTAGCCAAAGAAAAACATAAGGAATGGGGATTTTTCCTACCATCATAATGGGATCTGACTTGTTGGCAAATAGTAGAGTGAAAGGAGGAATTCCATTCCAACAACTGGAAAAAAAGAATATGTATTCTGTTTTGCCAGAAAACTAAGATTGACCAATAAGATCAGACCACTAAAAAGACAACTATGTGTTTTCCTAGTGGCTTATAAGATAATCTGCTTTTTATGTATTTACTTTTATTTCTTACATTTCTGCAGCTTTCCAGAATCTCAAATAACCTGACTGAGGAAACTTTCCGGGTGGGTGTCTGGGATAAGCCCTACCCTCCACTCTACGAGGAAGCAGGCAGGGTCCCCCAAAGGCCCACAAGAGGGTATTCATGGCAGCCTTCCTTACAACAGCCAGACACTGGGAACAACCTAAGCACAGCCCATTTCTCCATGGAACAGTACTCAGGAGCAAATGAACAAACATACGCCATGGGAGGTAAAGGATAACGCCAGTCACTGAGGTGGAGAGCAAACTCAATTACTGTGCCACCAACACCCCGCGATGCTGTAGGGACATACACAACCTTGAGTGCACATCTCAGGGAATTCAAGGAGTGAGCTGACATGCATCTTGGTGAGAGAACACAGAAGGCTGGCTGGGAGGGGGGGTGCGCAGGGGGGGCAGTGAGTCAGCATAGAAGGTTGGGGGGGTACGCAGGGGGGCGGTGAGTCAGCTCTTTCCCCAGTAAGCACCACCCCACCCCAGGGACTTTGTGAGGGTGGAGCACCAGCAGCCGCAGGACCCACCTGGCGACCAGAGCATCACCTCTCCTACCCTTGTTCATCTTTGTTGGAGTGAACCCTGAAGGACTTTAAAACCCTACTTGTCTTCAGTTCTGATAAGGCCAGTGCTTGTCTGGACCACAGCTGTGGGTGACTGCTACCTGAACACATCCATTAATCTTGTGCTAGTTCCAATCTCTTCACCATGTCAACCGCTCAAGCACTCAACCCTTGGCCTTGAACTGACCTGGCCTCTGCAAGAGCAGACTGCCTACTTCGGGGAGCTGGAGGCCTATCCAGACAAGACGCTAATGCCGAGAGCCCCTTGGATCACCGAGTTTCCCTCCTCATTCTCTCCTCTTCTTTCAGAGGATCAGTGTTTTTTAAGCAGAGATCTGAGAGTTTGTTTGTTTCCCAAAATGGAGGAAAGAACAGGAAAGCAAACTATCCTCCTGTCACACCTCACAGGGCCCTTTGATCAGAGGGAAGCCAAGGAACAGCTATTCTCCACTTTGAAAGATAAAGCTGGAGGCCTGCACAGCAGCCCACACCTTGTCCTTGCAGGTGAAGAAAGTCTCTATAGGACTGGGCCTTCACTCTCTCCCCCTGCTCCTACCCACAAAGCTCCTGGATCTGCCATCACGGTGATCCTTACGGGGTCTCACACGTGCACATTTACCTGCTTTTCAGTCTCTGAAATTTCTTCCAATTCTGAGAATAAGTCTGAACCCCCACTAACAACACAGATTTCGAGCCAAATGAATAAAGGGGGGAGGAGACCCTCTACAAATTGTTTTCTCTTATTTCTGAATGTAAAAGTAAAACCAAGAACCTCCCCAAATTGAGGGATACCCTGACCACAGGATTTCTCCGAGGTTTGGGTGTATGTATGAGACTCCTGATTCATTCTATCACTGAAATTCATTTTCAGGCAAACAGGGACACTCAGTTACAAGACAGCCCAAGTCTCCAGCGGGGGTTGCCTGGAACACAGTTATTCACGCTTCAGTGCTCATCTAACCCATAAATGACCATCTCCTCTTCTGCCGGCTTCATAAAGAGTTCACAAGAGGCACATAATGGTTGCCATGGATGTTAATAGGCATCTTAAAGGCACATGATGGTGGGCCACCATGATTCCATGCAGTTTTGAGAAGCAAATGGTAAGTTCAGTCAGAGGAAGAGAGGGCTGGGTCAGCTGTGGGTTCTAGATGGGATTCTGTCCCTGTGCCACTACATTTAACATCTAAGAGACCGACTTTGCCATCTGTTAAATGAGAACAAAAATACCTCAGGGAGAAAAAAAAATTGCTCAAAGATGTTACAAAAATCTAATGAGATAACATATGTGAAAACACTCAGAAGTATAAAACCCAATGCAAACTCCTATTATTTAATGCTATTTCAGTTACAAAAGAGACAAGCAGGGTATTCATCCAGCAGGAACATCTCACAAGCTCAAGCCCTGGTAACAAAGTAAGGCAGTTTCCAAAACAACCCCCAACCAAGCCTAATCGCATGAAGTCGGCTGCAGTGAAAACCACCAGAGTCAGAGTGTGACAGAGACCACTGGTCACCCACCCGTTAACCGATGCTTGACACACAGACCTGCCTCCGTGGAACCTGTGCTTCAAAAGTATTCACAGGTCAATGCTCCAGCAGGAGACGGCATCCCAGAAGTACCAAGGGCTCACCCCAGAGGCATGCCAGGGCCCTGAGAGATGAATGTCCACCTGTAGTGGCATCAAGCTGGCTGGAAAGCAGCCCCCCTGCCCTCCTCAGAGCAGCGTGTTGGACACTTGCCAACAACACCGCTGGCTTAACCACTGCAGTTCGGCCTAACAGTCTCCCATACGCTAAAAAAAAGTAAGTTTTTTTTTTTTTTAAATATGATCTTTAGGACTCAAGTTTAGTATAAAATTTTGCTTTAATGATAGTTTTTGGGCTTTTCAAAGTGGCACAACCACTGATACACATTATTCATCCAGGCTCTTGGTTGTGGCTGAAAATATCAATAGCTTCTGATCCCCAACACTAACTTCCTGTCTCCACCAATGCTTCCAGCAAAATGAATCAAAATTAAATCGGGATTTAGCAGATTTCTCTAAATATTGCAGCAATTCTTGACTCCGAGTCTTAGTAAGCGAGAAGCAACTGTGAAAATATGTTAAAACCTTAAAACCATTCCTGCCACAAACCAGTGCCCATTCTCTGAACAGACCCTCCCTGGAACAAGCTGCTTCCATGTGTGGTCACCCCCGTGGCTGGCATGCATGAGCCCACCCCTGGAATGGCACCCTGGAACTGAGCTGGCCCATGGGAGAGCAGGCAGGGGCCCCGCAATCAGATACAGATGCACACACCCATGTCATCTCTACTCCCGCAAGTGCTGCTGCAGAATGGGAAAAGGCAGGACATTCTGGATGGCTTTCTGGTCACCATGGCAACTGGGCTCTGGGAGAGGAAGAAGAGGAGGAAAGGCCTCCCAGCTCTGTGCGGTGATGGCTTCATAAACTGCAAAGCACATTCCCCAGACATGGGCATCTGAGAAGAGCACGGTTATATACTCAGATATTCAGGGCGGCTTGAAAGCAGCTAATGAAATTGCCATCTTGGCTTCAAGAGATAGCCCGAGCCATCCGACCGTCTAACAGCTGACAGTTTCGATGTGGAAAAGAATGAGCTATTGCTTTAAATATCAATTTTTAAAATCAGGTTGGCTGCAAGTATCATAAAAACAAACTGTTTTTAGCATTTGAAAGAAAAAGAAAAAACTGCAAAGCAAAAACTATTCCAATACAAACCTATTAGCATTTCTTGGTTCTGATATAATCAAATCTGCTTGGTTTGTCTCAATGAAGCACTGGACGATCCCGTACAATAGAACATCTCCTTCCTTCTATGCTGGTGGCATTCTTAGACACCAGGATCTAGAATGTGTAACACCAAAGTGACATCAGAGCATAGACAAATCAGCCAAGACTCGGGCCAGGAAGAAAGGCCAGGGTAGGTATGGGAGGCAGACACAGCTCCTCGGTCACCGTCTGCACAGAACACGGCAGTGTCACCCACTTACAGCTGACCATTCATCACAGCAAACCCTGAACCAAATGGAAGAGGCACAGTGCACCAAGAGACTCCATACATGGAATTTGCTCATCCATCAAAAAGGGGCGCCCGGGTGGCTCAGTCGGTTAGACGACCGACTCTTGGTTTTGGCTCAGGTCATGATCTCGCAGTTTTGTGAATCTGAGCCCCTCATTGGGCTCTGTGCTGGCGGTGTGGGGCCTGCTTGGGATTCTCTCTTCCTCTCTCTCTGCCCCTACCCCACTCACACTGTCTTTGTTTCTCTCAAAAATAAATAAACTTTTAAAAATTAAAAAAATAACTGATTAAACTTTCAGAACAATGATGGGAAAGATGGATCCTGGACCCTGCAGAAAACACTATCTACAACTGGCATTTCTAGTTAACTTTCCCCCAAGAAACACGCTGAGTGGTTCTGGGTTTAGATATGCCATGGGAAACAGCAAATGAGTTTCATCGAGTAGATAATTAATTGCCCCATCCCACCTTCAAAATTTTAGATTGGAGTTAATTCAATGAATTAGTATATGAATCCAGAAACTGGGGACTAAAGGAAAAACATTATTTTAAGAGTGTCTCAGCAAATGTGCACATCCACTGTCCTCAAAGTCAGGAATCCATCTGGGAAATGGGGCAATTCCTCTTGCATTCACTTCCACTGTGAGGAGAGGTGGACCTTCAAGATGGAGGTAAAAAGGCAAATCCACTGGGCAGGACGACATCTAAGAACAGTTAGGAAAGCAGGGTGCCGGGGCTCTGGGGAAAATGAGCTGCTTGGCTGGAGGAAGTGTCCTGTCAGAGAACGGTCCTAGAGAGAGGCCGGCTGAGCAAAGGCCAACCAGGTAGGATATTTAAACTGTACCCTATGCGGGCGCCTGGGTGGCTCAGTCGGTTGAGCCTCCGACTTTGGCTCAGGTCACAATCTCACCGTCTGTGGGTTCGAGCCCCGCATCGGGCTCTGTGCTGACAGCTCGAAGCCTGGAGCCTGCTTCGGATTCTGTGTCTCCCTCTCTCTCTGACCCTCCCCCATTCATGCTCTGTTTCTCTCTGTCTCAAAAATAAAAAATAAGCATTAAAAAAAAATTTTTTTTAATGAAATAAAAAATAAACTGGACCCTGTGGATGGGCAGCATCCTGAGGGCTTCACAGCAGGGCAGTGGTGAGTGCAACACGAAGCTGCAGCAGGCCACCTCTGTGCCCCTGGGAACGGGGCCAAGGAGCCATTCTAATATTAACGTGCAATTCCAAGGTACACTCAGCAGGGCCTATCTTGGTTCACAGTTAATTGACTCCAGCAGTGAGAACTAAAATACAGTCTAAGTGAGGGTCACGAGGCGGTCTGGCGGGGAAGAAGTCTGGGGATCAGAGACCTCAGAACCATAACATGCAGAAATACAACCTATAAGAGTCCACTTCCTTAGCATCCTGACTTGAGGGGAGAGGCAGCATGCCTAGGTTCTGAACCTACCTTTATCACCCCTGGGATTTGTATTACCGTTTATTCGGAACAAATATACTCATGTTGTTTCCCCATCATCAATTGTTTTGGTTATAAAGTCACACCCAATATGACTAAATTGGGATCACATCAGTGATGTTGTATATGTGGGCGTGCACGGGTATGCACACACATGTCCGTGAGTGTGTGCATGTGCACAAATGGAGCTGAATCAGTTTTAATTCATCATTAAAGTGAAGGCTCAAAAGTGCATTTATTTCCTGTTAATATGCCAAATTAAACTTTGCTTCACACTGTTTAACTCAGTAATTAATTTCCATTCCCTTTTAAGTTTGATTAATTGGAATTTAGAGCGCAACAAGCCTCCTGGTCACGCCAAGTGATGTAATCCCACATCTCTGGGCTGTGGGTCTGCGTGCGGGGTGCTCGCTGCCCCTCTGTGAGGACAAGGGGGCATGATCCTGCTCAGAGAGCAGCCCTGGACAATAAAAATTGTTTCAACAATTAATTCACCGAGCACAATACAAAGAGGGCGAGTGTGCTACTTGCCGGATCTTTCTCATGAGGAAGCGCCTGGCACATTCTGTGCCTATGGGCATGGCAAATGGTCTGGCAGGGCACACCACTGGTAAGCACCAGTGCCTCTGGGTGTGGTGATGGCGGCAGAGTGAAGGGATGTGGAGGAAGTTCTTTGCCTTTGATTCTATGTTTCCAAAGTGTTCGATTTTAATGCGAATATGTCTGTGCACTATTTGTAGAATTTATTTTCGAAGCAACACATGATGAACAAGAAAAGCAGAGGAAGACCCCAGTGACTAACACTTTCTCTTTTTTCCATATCCTGTTCCTTTTTTTTTTTTTTTTAATTTACGTATTCTCAAGTTAGCTAACGTACAATGTAGTCTTGGCTTCAGTAGATTCCTGTGATTCATCACATACATATAACACCCAGTGCCCATCACCTTAATGCCCATCACTCCTTTCCCAACCTCCCCAAACCCCCACCCCCTTCAACCCTCAGTTTGTTCTCTGTATTTAAGAGTCTCATGATTAACACTTTAGTTTTTTATACAATTAGACTTGGTACCATCTTCTTTTATCAAAATAATTCCAAAGTGGGCTAGGGTAACAATAACGCTCTATTTCTCACACTACGTGGTGGGCTCACTGGTGTGTACTTTCTTACACTCACATTATTTGAGCATATTGAACATTATGTATAAAGATTTTAGAACAAGAAAGACAATGTGCTCAAATGGAAGAATTTTAGAATCAGCTATGGTGTTATCTTTGGGGTAATTTTTTGTGCGTACTTTATTATTTATTTCCAGATCTTATAGGTTATAGTTAGGAAAAATAAAACTTCTTATCTTAAAAATCCATTTAATAGATGTGAGTAGAAGCAGTGAGAACTTATACACTATGACTTAGTACAAAATTATGCCTTCCTATTCCTTCCTTGATCTCTAACAATTTCCTTCATTCTGCCAACTATTACTGATGATTTCTGCATATCAGGTTAACATCCTAGCCCCAGAATACAAGGACATTCCCCAATCTCAGGAGCTTATGAGGAGTGGGTGAGCAAGGGCGCACACACTGCTGTTTAAGAAGAGAGGAGGAGCCGATTCTAAACCAACCAGGACTTCTGACAGAGGAGATTCTGGGTGTCACCACTGCAACATTCATGAAACGATATGTGTCAGCTAGAAAATTACAAATAGAGGACACATCTTTTATCTCTAATCAGTTTAATTTTTACAGGAGCTTCACACCATGACATCCTTGTCAAGCCCCCAGGAGTGCTTTAACCTGGCGCATGTCTCTGGAACACCAGGGCACTAGAAAGTTCCGGAGACCATCACCATGTAGCCTGAGAGATAATTTTGCTTTACATTTTATGGATAATATGTGTACGGTGGCTCCTAAAACATTTGGTTCTAATTTTCTACTCTCCAAACAGCTATGCAGCTTTACACCAACACACATAAGTGTCTGAGTTGTTAAATGTGCCAAATTTTCTATTAAGCAAAACGAAACAAACAAAATCTTTTTTTTTCGCACGCAAAAATCTTTGAAATCTCAAAGTGTCCTTTCTACACGTTTCTCAAAATGTAAATAGATTTAATAGCTCTGGTACCGTGAACCGCAGAAAGGGCGCTTACTGTCCACATACAACACTTGACGCCGTATCAGAAAGGGAGGATAGAATAGGTTTCGGCGTGTGGCACTGTCCCTCCCAGATCACAGCCCTGTAGCACCTTGACCCACAGAAAACAGGGGCAGATACGGCCGCAGCCGCAGCACAGAAACCGTTTTGGACGAGGACTCGCCTTCGGGCCGCACATCAAATGAAAGCTCCCCGGGGAAAAAAAAACATGAGCTTGGACAGGCAACCCTACTCTTCCCCTTCCCACCTCCACTCCTCAGGACTCAAAACAGACTCCAGCTCAGGGACAGAATACGGGAGGGCTGCCAGGAGGCACAGGCTGGCCCTGTAATGGGCAAGAAGAGTCACTTCTACCTATTTACACACTGCTCCCACGCCGCCCCCCTCCCCCAATAAGTGAACCACACTCATCACACCCCTTCTTGGGCATTCCCCCTTCCTGTGACTCCCCAAACTGTAACTACCAGCATCCATGCTTACACCAGTTTACAATCTGGTCACAAGATGTAGGTAGGGTCCCTAAGCAGGTTATAGAAGTGCCTTTCTGCGAAAAACACAGTCAGTTCCAAGTCCTGCCGGGTCAGCCCTAGCCCTGACCAAGATCAGCTACCCCAACAGGGAGGGAGTGTGAGTGAGGGTTCACAACCTCCCGTGTGCCAATCCTTGGCCAAGACAGAGGAAGTACCGGAAGGCAGCGAGTGAGTGAGGCCAGGCCGACAGGGAACAGGACAGGTGAGTGTCCAAGAGTACTTTGTGGGCGGGAACCTAATGGCAGAGGCAAGAAGGAGGGTGGCCAGGCAAAGAGTGGTCTGATTCCATAAATGGTCCCCATTCCACCAGCAATGCTCTCACAAATCCAGGGCGCTTTCCTGAAGACAATGAGCTGGGCTGACTCAGGGAAAGGCACAGGGAACAGCAGGAAAGGATCACTCATTCAATGGTTACCACTCATCTCCAAGATGTCGACTTCCACGTCAGAATGCAGATTGTCAGGAAATCAGTAAATACTTCCTACATGCACATGATAACTAGCAGAAGAAAGGTAGTACTTGAAGACTCCTCAAAAATCTTCAATCCAGAAGAGAAGTTGAAACACAAACCTCAGGGCGCCTGGGTGTTTCAGTCAGTTAAGCGTCTGACTTGGGCTTAGGTCATGATCTCCTAGTCCCTGGGCTCAAGCCCCACGTGGGGCTCTGTGTTGACAGCTCAGGGCCTGGAGCCCGCTTCTGATTCTGTGTCTCCCTCTCTCTGCCCCTCCCCCTCTCACACTCTGTCTCTCTCTCTCTCTCAAAAATAAGCACTAAAAGGGGCGCCTGGGTGGCGCAGTCGGTTAAGCGTCCGACTTCAGCCAGGTCACGATCTCGCGGTCCGGGAGTTCGAGCCCCGCGTCGGGCTCTGGGCTGATGGCTCGGAGCCTGGAGCCTGTTTCCGATTCTGTGTCTCCCTCTCTCTCTGCCCCTCCCCCGTTCATGCTCTGTCTCTCTCTGTCCCAAAAATAAATAAACGTTGAAAAAAAAAAATTTAAAAAAAAAAAAAAAGCACTAAAAAATTAAAAAATTAAATAAAAAATATAACACACAAACCTTGAAAAATACTCAAACATTGAGTGCCGTGAATAGGACAAACCATTTTTGGTGAGCAGTGGAAAGAAGGCAAGACCAGAGCACGAATGAGTGGGGAGGTGGGTAACTGGGGGAGGGGATGGGATCGGAGCAGTGCAGAGACGACAGAGAAATGAACAAGACAAAGGGAGGTCACCTTAAAGTTGGAGCCACCTGGTAAGGGACCTCAAATGCTCATGCTGGCTTCAGGAGTCTAACCTCATTCCATGGGAAGAGGGGCAGTTGAAGGTCTCAGGCTAGGAGATGACAGCTGCAGGGTGAGAGTAGGAAGGAGAGCAAGGCAGGCCACCCAGTCAGAGGAGAATGAGGCAAACGAGGGGCACAGGCCACCGTGGGGATGGAAACCAGACCAACAGAAGACACTGCAGAGGAGAGCTGGCAGGAACAGGGGTTTCCATGCACAAGGTTCCCCAAGACTGGGGCGCACAAACAAGAAGGATGACTTAGAAAAGCACTCAAATAATTCTGGCCATTCAAGAAAAAACTGGTAAGTGTTCCAGAAGTGCCATCTTACGGGAAAGATATTCCATCAATCTAGAACAGGTAATAGAAAAGAGAGTTTATGTGCAGCCATACAAGTAGCCTAACTATCAGGAGAACAGATTTCTAAATTCTGTTTTCAGTGGATTTGTGGATTCTTTTTTCAGTGGTCAAGTGTTTTCCTAAATGGAAAACAACCAATATCAGATATTCTGTCCTAAAAATAAGTTCCAAAGGTGTAATAATCAACTACTTTTTACATATGTAAAGAAAAAACGAAAGCAGAATTATAAAGATTTCTTAAAGATGATGCTTATGTCGGGAAGTGAGATGTTCACTTTCACGCATGCCATGGGGGCGCGAATTAAGGCCACGTTGCAGAAATTGGTTTTCCAGCACGTCACATGCCTCAAAAGTCCCACAGCCCATGCTCCACTAATCTGATTTGTAAGAATATTTTATAGGAAAGTGATACAAAATACTAAATAAAACTTCAAGCACAAAGCTCTTTTCTGTTATGACATTTATATTCACTTAAACAATAGTGAACATAACTTAAATATTTAAAAAAAAGATAGAAATGCTTTTACAAGGTTATGTTATACTCACATTTTGAACATCAGGGAGAGGTTGAAGAGGAAGTCTGCAAATGGTTTTAGGAGCATCAGAAAATGCAGGCGGTTGAATGCTACCTGAAAACTCAAGACACATAGCTGCAGACAGACTATGAAGACATTTGCACAAAATGGGGAGAGGGGAAAGCCACAGGCAGCACTGCTACACCACTAACAGAGACCACCGTGAGCGGTGCCTGCTATTTTCCGGCTATTTTCCATTTTTCACATCTCTGACATGAGCAGATGCCCATTAAAGGATGAGAAGTGAGACAGGGAGACTAACAAGGCCCAAAAGGAGGAAGGGGAGGACACAAGTCCAGGAGAGGCACGAAAGTGTGGGGTGAGCCTCAGGAGAGGCACCGAAGCTGAGCCTGTCAGAGCTGGGGCCCACCAACCGAGAGAGCACACGGGGGAAGAAGTGCAAGTTCACGTCCTCCGCTTGGAGAAGGTGGGAAAACAGAAAGAGGCGGTAAAACAGCAGCAAAGTCACTCTGCCTGTTCTGCTCTCTGGCCAGTCGGCTAAGTCTAAATCACACTGTGATGACGGCTCAGTCGACCCATGCCAACACCGGATTTTCCTGCAGGTCTGCAGGTCTGCTGCAAGGGATGGAGCCCTCCCTCTGGGACCCGGCAAGACGAGTCTCCTGAGACATCACAGGCTGTGGCAAAAGTAACAGCCATGTGTGTAGTGGCTGCACCACCAGCACTCACTGTTCACTCCCTACAGGGAACCACGGAAGGGCGCTCCTCCCTAGAGGGGACCACGGAAGGGCGCTCCTCCCTAGAGGGGACCACGGAAGGGCGCTCCTCCCTAGAGGGGACCACGGAAGGGCGCTCCTCCCTAGAGGGGACCACGGAAGGGCGCTCCTCCCTAGAGGGGACCACGGAAGGGCGCTCCTCCCTAGAGGGGACCACGGAAGGGCGCTCCTCCCTAGAGGGGACCACGGAAGGGCGCTCCTCCCTAGAGGGGACCACGGAACGGTGCTCCTCCCTAGAGGGAACCACGGAAGGGCGCTCCTCCCTAGAGGGGACCACGGAACAGTGCTCCTCCCTAGAGGGAACCACGGAAGGGCGCTCCTCCCTAGAGGGGACCACGGAAGGGCGCTCCTCCCTAGAGGGGACCACGGAAGGGTGCTCCTCCCCCAAGCCGAAGCTCTACCGTGGCGGGAACACACCAGCTTCCCCAGGTCCCTTCTCCGTGGAAGGAGCGGATCATCATTAAGAACTGAGGACACAGCAGGAGAACCACGCTTCCTGAAAGAAATTACTTCGCTGACCCCAGGCAAATGCCCCACTATGTGGGCACACAACAAATTAGTATAACTTTCCCCCTGAGCTTCAGAAATTTGTCAAGGCAACAAGCGTCTCCCAGTGGGTCCAGTGCAGCCTGGGTCACTGAAAGCTGTCCTCTGCAATTAGAGGGTTACCCAAAAGTGAAGAGTTTTAGAATATTCAAATCCTAAATTTCTTCCTGGTTTCTTGAAGTCTCCTGGTTTGCCTCATTTGCCTTCCTGGCCAGCTAGCTCAGTGAGGGCCCGCAGTGGAAACATACCTGACGAGTGAATGGATAAAAGAAAACATGAATGGCCACCAGTTGTCATTCCCACAACACTGGGAGTCTTCACAAGAGACGTCAGCCGCAGCCTTGAACACAAGCGCTGGCACACAACTCTCACACATTACCTCCCAAAAGCGTGCTTCCAGAATCGTCCAAGGAAAGCAAGTGAATGTCATCGGTGAAGATCAAAACCCACAAATGTGGCCTCTATACCTTGCTGATAAAATGATCTTTTTTTTTAAATTTTTTTTTAATGTTTATTTTTGAGAGAGAGAGAGACAGACAGAGCATGAGTGGGGGAGGGGCAGAGAGAGGGAGACACAGAATCCAAAGCAGGCTCCAGGCTCTGAGCTGTCGGCACAGAGCCCGATGCGGGGCTCAAACTCACAGACCGCGAGATCATGCCCTGAGTTGAAGTCAGACGCTCAACTGCCTGAGCCACCCAGGCGCCCCAAAATGACCTTTAAAAGGCCACGTTCCTCAACATCTTTATCCGGAATTTCTAACACCATGAAGTTGTGATTTATCCAGACAGAACTATCATCAAGTCTGCCTCCTCGGAGTCTGGAAGCCCAGTCAGGATGAGCAAAGAACCACTACTTCAGTAACCCCACAGGGCTGCCTCGTTACCCAGATAGCATGGTCAAAACAGGAGCACCACCTCCCAGAACAAGTAGTGAAGGGGCGCCTGGGGGGCTCAGTTGGTTGAGTGTCCAACATCGGCTCAGGTCATGACCTCACTGTTCCTGAGTTTGAGCCCTGCGTCAGACTCTGTGCTGACAGTGCAGAACTTGCTTGGGATTCTCTCTCCCTCCCTCTCTCTCTCTCTGCCCCTCCCCTGCTCACTCACTCTGTCTCTCTCTCAAAGTAAACATAAAAAAACAAAAAAACAAAAAAAGTAGTGAAAAGGGTTATCATGAAGCTGATTTTTAAAAAAAATTCTATGGAAACCCTGTTAAGCTCCCTGAAATGAGCCTTAGGAGCTGGGAGATCCTAAACACCAAGCGTGTCTTCCCAGTGAAGCAGCGCCTTCCCCACAGAGCCAGATGCAGCCAGGTCTCCTCAGCCAGAAAACCTCCTTGGCCGGAGGCCTCGGCTGTCCGGTTCCCACAGAGGCCAGGGGCCCCAGGGTGTCCGGATCCCACAGGCTTTCCCAGGCTCTCCGGGTGGTCACAACTCATATGGCATAGGTTTCACTGCTACTACCTCATCTCTTTTCAAATACACTGTACTTTTTCATCATCTCCCACTTGTCAAATTAAAGCTTCTTCTTTTTCTTTTCTTTTTTTTTTTTAGAGCAATAAAACAGAAGAGCTCAGTCTATCAGATTTTCCACAGCATGCTGGGCACCCCAGTAGATCACGACCTGCAGTTGACAGGCCCAGCTTGTGATCACTAAACACGAAAATGAAAATAAAAAACTGTTCTGAGCACTTCCAACAAAAATATTTATTTGGTCTGCTCCCTTCACACCTCAAGAAAGTCTCGGAAGGAAAAGAAGGACAGAAGGAAGGAGGGGAAGAGAAGATGGAGGGAAAGAGAAGAGGGAGGGAGGGAGGTTCCTTCACATGCTCGTGGCTCAGAGCCCTGGCCCACTGAGGGCCAGCAGCAGCACCCCAGGAAGGGCCAACACGAGAAAGAAGCGGGGGTATGCGGCCTGAGAACTGACCCCAGCTGACCTCTCCCCCAGATTCAGCCTCAGCCCCACTCTACACACAGTGGGGCCCACTGAGGCTCTTTGTCCACTGACAGATACTGTTTACTGGAGCTAGAACACCGTCCTGGAGACGCGGGGTGCTGCCCCCTCCCCGCAGGGCCCCCCCGCCAAGCGTCAATCTCTGGATTTGTGGGGCTATTCTGTGTGCCGGTTCTTGTCCAGGTCCCTGCTCAGTACTACCCCACCCCACCTGAGACACCTGACATTCCTACCTCGAAGCTTCCATGTGAAGCCAGAACAGGGGTCTCATGAATCATCAGGGATACCCCCCGTGGGAGCTGAGGGCCAGCACCTGACTCAGCAGGCCTGAACCTCTGAAAGGTCTGCCTTTCAAAATCAGCTCAGCAGACTCTGAAATGTCTTTATTACGTAAGTTTTATTACAAAAGTAACACAAGATTGCTTTTTTTAAAGATTGCTTTAATACATAAAGCAATACAAAGATCTTGAAACACAAGTTAATCTCCCCCATATATACCCTCCCCAAATTGCCCCTAGTTTCCCCAAAAGACACATTCTTCCTTCTGGTCATCTGCTGGGGGTGGGAGGGGGGGAGCATTCCCAGAAAACAGAATCATATTATAACCACTACCCTGCAACTTACTTTTTCTATTTATCACACAAGGGACATTTTTCCTGGTCAGGAAACAGACAGACACTTAACTCATTTTTTAAGTATCTATGTAATATTCCATACTATAGACCCAGCATAAGTTATGAAACTTCCCGTATCAGTGTATCAGTGGATTTACAGGTGTTACAGGTTTTGCCAGTATAAATAATGTGGCATACCCTCCCTTTTATATACGTGAATCCCCAAAACAAATCAAGTTATCAGTACATTTTTCATATAATAGATATTGCCAGATTACATTCCAAAAGGCTGTAACCAACTCATGTGCTTACTAGCAAAGTGCATCTGGGCCCATCTCCCTGAGCCCTCACCAGTGCCGGGTATCATTCATCATGTGAATGTTTGGCAATCTGCAGGTAAGCTTTATATTCACATTTCCCCTAAGTAGTACTGAGGGTAAACACATTTTCATACAGTAAGTGGGCCATCTTCTTTCCTCCTCTGCAAACTACTATTCACATCTTTGCCTGTTTTCCTATTCAATCTTTGCATTTTTCTTATAGGGTGTAGGGGCTCTTCATAATTCAGAATAAGAACCTCCGGTCCACTGACATGTTGCTAAATGGTTCTCCCAGTTTGGTTATCTTGTTTTTAATTGTGATGTTAAATAACATGACTAATAACATAAAATGTGGCATCGAAACCATTTCTAAGTGCACAGTTCCGCAACACTGAGCATGTTGACACTGTTGTGCAACCATCACCACTATCATCTCCAGAACTTTCCATCTTCCCAAACCGAAACTCTGTCCCCATTAGACCCTAACTCCCCATCCCCCTTCCCCAGAGCCCAGCGCCTACCCTCTCCTCTCTGTCTCTATGGATCTGGCGGCTCCAGGGACCTCATAGAAGTAGAATCACAGGGCAGTTGTCCTTCTGTGACTGGCTTTGCTCACATAATGAGCATCATGTCCTTCGGGTTCGGCCATCCTGTAGCAGGTGTCAGGATTTCCCTCCTTTCCAAGGCGGAATGATTCTCTGTTGTACATCTATACTACATTTGTTCATTCATACATCTGGCGATGGACATTTGAGTCGTTTCTACCACCTGACTTCTGTGAATGAGGCTGCCGTGAACATGGGTGTGCAAATATCTGTTTGAGTCCCTGCTTTCCATTCTTTGAGGTATTCTTTTGAGATTGCTAGATCATATGGTAAGTCTGTGTTTAATTTTTTGAGGAACCTGGCAGCTGCACCATTGTACATTCCCACCAATGATGCCCTAGGGGTCCATTTCCCCACATCCTCACCAACACTTGATATTTTCTGCTTTTGTTTTTTTACAGTAGCCATCTTCAGATGTGTGAGCTGGTAAGTATGTTTATCTTTTGACATTTTTTTTAATGTTTATTTATTTTTGACAGAGAGAGAGAGAGAGCATGAGCAGGGGAGGGGCAGAGAGAGAGGGAGACACGGAATCCGAAGCAGGCTCCAGGCTCTGAGCTGCCAGCACAGAGCCCGATGCGGGGCTCGAACTCACGGACCATGAGATCATGACCCGAGCTGAGGTCAGACTCTCAACCGACTGAGCCACCCAGGAGCCCCATTGACTTTCTTTATAAAGTACATTATCCCATGCAAAAATTTTAATTTTAATTGTGATTTCAAAGATCTATTGGACACTTTGAAAATATATATAAGGTTAATAGGTATATATATTTCTCTCTCCATTCTAAGAAAAGGAAAGGGAGGGGAAAGAAAAGAGAAGAAACCTGTGTCTGACCACAGAACATTCTAGACTCCCCAAAGGGGCCTGCCCTCTGTATCCTTACAGGGCTGCTGGGCCTCCTTGCCCCACTCGCCTGTAGGGTGAATGAAGTGGCAACCACAGACCCAGACAGTATGTTTTCTTTACTAACTCCCCATCAGCTACTCATAGCACACAATTTTGTGAGACTGGATGATGCCTGCTTTGCTATTTCGTAGACTTTAGCTGTATTAGAAAAAATATCAAATATTGTCTGTCTCCATAAATCAAAGCCTGCATATATATTTACATTTAAATTGCTTTCTTTTTCCAAAGAACTCAAAGCTGTTATCTTACATAATGTTAATACGAGTCCCTGCCAGGAAGGCAAGTTGAGGTTAGGGAAGGAAAACCCCCACGACAGTTATGATTCCAGGCCTGCTTTTTGTCAAGGACAAAGGAGAGTGAACGGAACTATAGTTTCCATTGTGCTGCTGCCGCTTACATCCCCAATTTAATTAAACATGCACATACCTATTTTCTTTACAGTCAAACTTCACTGAAGGCAGGTGACACATTTTTACAAGTAAGATTATTTTTTAAAATCTGCTTCCTGGGGCACCCGCGTGGCTCAGTTGGTTAAGCGTCCGACTTCAGCTCAGGTCATGATCTCACAGCTTGTGAGTTTGAGCCCTGCGTTGGGCTCTGTGCTGACAGCTCAGAACCTGGAGCCTGCTTTGGATTCTGTGTCTCCCTCTTCCTCTGCCCTTCTCCCGCTCATGCTCTGACTCTCTCTCTCAAAAATACGTAAATGTTAAAAAAAAAAAAAAACCTGCTTCCAAATAAAAGCTTCACGGGGTACAATCACAAGCAGCCTGGGAGGGGAGGGCAAGGGAGAGGCCTGACTGTGTATAAGAGTTGGAGGCGCTCAAGCTGGCAGGGCCACACGGCTGAACACTCTACATCCCGCCATCATGGAGGTTCTAATGTACTCTCCCCCAGCCTAAGTCACCATTATCACAGTCCGCACAGAACTTCCCCCAATCCCCGAAAACACACACACACAAAACAAACTATCCGGGGTTGTCAGCAATTTGTCCCCATGGCACATGAGCTAGCAGGACACAAGTGTGATTGTTCCCAGCCCTGAAATCCCAGATCTGGTCCACAGCACTGTTCACTCCAAGGGACACTCAAAGCACCTGGTTTTTGACTTTCAGACCCTCAAATGTGTCCCGTGTGGGCCCCGCAAGGACCAACTGAGCTCAGGGGTGGTCAGGCACAAGGCACCTTTTACTGGTGGAGGGCTTCCAAGGTCTAGGTCCTCTGTGAGCCAGGTTCCACCCGCAGACACCCGCGTTTGCACAGAGAACAGGGGCAGTCAGAGACGTCTGTGGCAGGCTCCAGGCAAGAACAAAATCCACACCCAAAACACACTCCCTGAACTACCTGGAGAGACCAGGAGCAGTAGGCAAACAGGCGCGCCCCTCACATGGGCCCTCCCACAGCTCCCCGGGCCCACCTGCAGACTCCGTGTGGCTCCAGGAGAAGCAGTACAGGGCAGAGCCCCTGTGCAGGTGTTGTACCCTAAGCCCTCCCTTAGTGCTTGAAGGCCACGACCCAATGGCACACTGCCCCAGATCTGCCGCCATCACACAGCACACAGGCCTCTCCTGAGCAGGGCAGATGTGGTGGAGGGAAGCTCACGTTCCCAACCCTCCAGACCCAGCCACTGGCAGGGCTCAGAGCTCTACCCGGAAACACAAAGCACCAGACATCTCTTCTCTTCCTGATGAGAACAAAACAGGTGGTCTAAAGGATGAACGGCTTCCTGCTGACGGAGCAAAACTAGGCTGAGGGATGTGGCAGTTCCAGCCGGAGTCGGGGCACCTGATTCCATCACCTACTCTTGTAAAGCTGCTGGTGAGCAGCCGTAAATCCTGGGTACAGATGCAGATGTAGACGCAGACACACACACGTGCATATAAACAATGTGTTCCACTTCCGTTAGGTTTCCATTAACTTTTTAATCACGCCCAGAGAAGTTTCAGCTCCACAACTCTCTTCGCGAGCATCAAAGAAAATGAACCTCGCCCAGAATGTTCCCTCCACATGGTGAGCCCCGTCCGCGGTTAGCAGGGTAGAGAGGCAAGCCCACACCCACAGCCGCATGTCGGCTGGGACTCGCACACTTACCATTCACGCAGGTCTCAGACGGTCTGCAGAGGCCATCCTCGAACAAACAGCCTGGGGAGGAAAGACAAAAGAGAAATGAGTCAGCGCTACAAAGAACAGTGCGGCTATCCAGGGCCATTACATCCACCAACTCCCGAGTCTCGAAGAAACGACGCGGACACACGCAGGCTCTTTGGATCTGACTTTGCTGAGATAATGCAGATGCTGGAAAGCAGCAGGATACACAAAAGAGAACGGCAGGTTAGGAAGAGATTATTAACTATGAGGGGATCCACCCCCTGGGTCACTGTACAGTCTCTGATTGTTAATTTGCTCACTGGGGAACTGCTGTAAAATCCACAGAGTTGAAGCATCCCCTGAAACAAATACGGGTTGAGGAAGGCACAAAAACAGGACTGGAGAAGCTACGAAAGCAGCTTCTGTTCTAGAAGCAGAGGAGCAGCATCTAACAGGGGACAGCGCTGCCATGAATTCACAAGAATAAGCAGTTTCACTGTGCCCTCACAACAATTCAAGAGAGAGATATTACAGTCCCCGCGCTCCCTGGGAGAAGCCCACGGGCAGGCCCGGAGCACAAACCCAGGGAGATGCCCCTCAGTCAGCCACCTGGGCCTCAACTCAAAGCAAAGGGTCTGCTTTCCTGAAGCAACATATAATCTCATGACAAATATCACGTGCTGTCTTTGTCTGGTTGGAACACACATCGCTGCCCACTTCATCCACGAACTGACCGCGTGCTGCTGTCTGTCTGTTACTGCGCCCCTGTTCCCCACTCCCCCTGGCTCTGCCCCCTGGGGCCTCTCGTTCACAGGCCCTCCCCACTGAGTACCCGCAGCAGGCCCTGTGAGGCGGGAAAGGTACAACAGCCTGGAAGGAAAACTGCCAAGAACCATCCAAAAGACGGTTAGCCAGCACTGAGAGTTAGCGAGACCTGCATCCAGTCTTGTTCCCCCAGAAGGAGTGACCCTGAGAAAGGCAACGGGCCCATCCAGTCTCGGTCTCATGAGCAGGACAATCAGGCTGCCTGATCTTTAAGACTCAAGTCCAGCCACCCAGGAGATGGTCTCTGCCGGAAGAACAGATGCAAACCACCCAGGGTCTCTCAAGGAGCCCGGGCAGTCTGGTCGCCCCTCCCACTGCCCCAGATGCTCAGAGGGCCACATGCTCCCTTCTCTGTGCCCAGGACCATCCCAGCGCATTGCCAGTGCCACAGAAGACCGTGGAGGAGCTGCCCCATGCTCAGGCCCACCACTCACTCACATTAACAACCCTGTTTGTCACATGGAACTTGCAGATGACAGACTGTGAGGAAAGGCAGCAGGAAGAAGCCTTTCCCCACTTCCTGTGCTGCTCTAATCACAGCTGACAATTAGACTCAATTGGAAGGAGAAACGCACCGCAATTAACACTTGAATCCTGACCCTCAACAACCTGCTATCTGCGTGTGCCTCATTCCATCCTTTACAGGGAACTGGTTAAAAAATGCAGCAGAGAGACTTCTACCAGCAGTATTTCAAGTTGTTTATCAGCAGAGCTGCAAGCGTTACGCATACTCCACCCCACCATGCAATATGCTAATTTATTTGTGTTGTTATCTGCTCTAAAATTAAGAAAGGCCATATTTCATTTTAAGTGTCAGCCACCTACTAACGCTAATTACGACCATAAATCGTAGAAAGAAAAAGACATCTGTGTGAGACACTTGGCCCCGCCCCGTGCTCTCCATCCGACACACTTCCTTCTCCAGCGGCACCCACCTCCCTCTCCCTTGGCAGGCTGGGCACGGCTCCAAAGTCGATTTGTTCACACAGCAATCTCACAGTCGAGCTCGTGAATGGCCTCAAGACCAGGTGCGACTCCAAAGCCAGGCAGTTAAACCCGTGAAGCGGGCCCGTGAAGCAGTCCATCTTGGTGCCCAGAGCTTACAGCCGGAATCGCTCAGCTCTGATGGTGGTATCCCCCCTCTCCATGAAAACAAAGGCGGCATTTCCAAAATGCTCAAACTGCTCCCTCGGCTGACCACCCAGAGACCAGCTGTGAAGGTGGGAACACCCCTTATGCATCTATCCACAGATTTCCCTCCAGCTTCAGAACACACACGCACGCTGACAGATACACACACAGGCAGACACATCACACACACTCACAATACACTCACAGATGTGCGTACCAAATCTTTCTAGTCCTAATTCTGCTTCGCCTTTATTTTCTCAGAATACTGCGCAAGATTGCGTCACCACCTTGATGCCTCTTTTTCTTTGCCTATTCAAACAGAAAAAGATCCAGCAATTCTGCAGAGCCAGGCCAGCTCTGCCTCCCCTCATTCCTGAGACATTTAGAAAGGGTTTTGTATTTTGTGGTGGGAAGAGCCCACACGAGCAGGATTCCCACGCCCTGGCCGGTTAACTGCCGACCCACAGCTGCACGAATCCCCAGTGCAGCCCTTCCGCTCGGAGGGTGTCCCCTCCAGACTGGGATGCTGCTGTAGAGGGCAGAGTGGCCTGAAAATCGAAGGCCCCAGCCCAGCAATCCGCATCACCAGTATTCCGCCCACCCACAGGCAAGCTGACTACCCTCCAGGGTCTGCTCTTTCCCAAGCTCCCTCCCTCCCACAGGTGTTTGCAGAGGCACTGACATGGCTGCCAGTGCACACTAGCAGAACAGGAGAGGTTCTGTGACCGAATGTAAGAAAAAGAAAAAAGTAAAACGAATTCTCTCACCAAACAATAAAACAGGTTGTCTCTCAGATGGACCATATGAACAGAGGCAGTGACTGTATCTTGTACAAAGCCACTGGAACATGCTTAGAACCCAAGTATTCTCAGGAAATCTTAACACTGAGAGCTGACGGGGAGCCTGGGGGGCTCAGTCGGTTAAGCGTCCAACTTTGGCTCAGGTCATGATCTCACGGTTTGTGAGTTCGAGCCCCACGTCAGGCTCTGTGCTGACAGCTCAGAGCCTGGAGCCTGCTTCAGATCCTGTGTCTCCTTCTCTCTCTACCCCTCCCTGCTCGCACTCTGTCTCTCTCTCTCTCAAAAATAAATAAACATTAAAAAAAATTTTTTTTAAAAACTGAGAGCTGATAATGCTACTAAGCCAAGAAAGATTTAGTATGACAGCCAAATAAAATGATGACAAACTCCAGCTGGCACGAGAATTCTACTTAAATGCACGTTAATAACTAGTATAACAAGTACGTTATCTCTTCGCAAAGGCAATCTTTCACAAACAACGAAGTCTTCTCATACATAGTTCTCTTACTTGATCGCTCCCCCTTCTCACTGAGCACTCCCAAAGCAAACGACAATACAATGTAATGACTCTCCCAGTTGCCTACTGCAATGCCTACTCCCATTTTGCAAAAAAAGGAAACCCGGACTCGAGAAGGTTAAGAATATGCCCACAGCCTGACTCAAAGCAGGGTCTGTCTCCCCCCCACACACGTGCTTTCTCCACTACTGCGAGCTGTTCCAAGTAAGAGGGTGGGTTTGTGTCCACACAAGCGTTCACCAGGGCAGACACAGGCACATCACACCACTGGGACCTTACTTGGTGGAGCCCTCTGTCCAGATCCCAGCCCGCAACTCTCATTCCTTCTCCTACCTCCACCTGCAACCTTTGCTCTTCTGGGGGCCTGGAACACACCCAAGGAAAGAAAAAGGCAAATCTCTGCCAGCATCTGGCCGGTGACCGCACACACGTGCACCCTTGGCGGGAAGCAGAGCCCCTGCTCCTGCTCACCGCTTCTCCTTTTACCGTATAGCTCCTCCTAAGGCAGTACCACTGGGCTCCTGCTTGCCCGTGGCTCTGCTCCTGGCCTCCACACCCTGTCTCAGCTCCCTGGAGCTTTGCAGAGCGGCTCCCACCCCGGCAGGAAGCGATGGGAGGCCTCACAGAGCAGGCAGATGGTGACACCCGGACTCAGGTGCCTTCAGCCACAAGCAGAAACGAAGGATATGGGCAAAGCGTGTCTGTCCCGGGGCCCATCCTGCCAACAGTTACCAGGAGCACCACCCCAGAGGTAGTCAACCTGAGGCGTGTCTCAGAGCAGACACTGAAGTAGATAAACAGTGGCAGACAGGTCCAGGCACAGGGCACACCCCCTGGCTGCACCTCAGGGGTTCCCAGGAGTGGACAGACATCATTTATTTTGTTGGGTTTTGATTTTGGTCTTGATTTGGTGTATACATTGTTTGTTCTCCACTAACCCAGCCCATTTTCTCTGGGAGCTGATTCTTGGCTCTCAGACATCTAAATAGCAGTAATCTAAAAGCTGCAAGACGGTGCGTGTGTGTGGTGATTTGTACAGGAAGGCTCATGTTTAAGCCAAGGTGAGCCCTTGGAACCAGGCAATGAACAGATCTGACTATCTCAGTGCAGCGGGAAAGCCTTCCCAGCTGCAGAACCAGAAGGATATTGGGTGACCCTTTGTGGCAGGTTCTGGGCTGCAGTCTCCACCACAGCAGATGCCAGGTGAGGGAGGACAGCTCTCGGTTCACAGTGGTCCCCAGTAAAACCTCAGACCTGGAGATGGGCACAAACACCCTTTTTCAGCTCCATTTCACTCCCCACAGGTGGACTTTCACAGTTTCTATTCTTTCTGTTCCTGTTCGTCCTCTGCCAGGAGTCCCCAGCTCCCCCAAGAGTCCCTGGAGCACAGCACTCAGTAAATTGGGTGATTTAATGCATGAAGAATCACTTCGGGGCGTGCAGGGCTGAGAAACCGAGTAAGAACTCTCCACTGCCCCAGCTCCCAAATGTGAGGAGTCCACACCTCAGCAACATTCTCTTGGTTCAAATACTCCCCGTACTGGAAAAGTGGCATAAAACACAGTGAACGGCTACAGGTATTTGGTAATCAATATATTCACCCTCATTAAGTGAAGGCAGAGCGCCCTGAGAGCATGCAGGGAGGCACCGTGCCCTGTCCTGGACCAGGGCCTGGTGGGCCTGGCCCACTCGCTAGGCAGCAGGAGGTGTCCTCCCACGAGCAGACAGAGGTCCAGGGGAGTGGCAGCTGGGTGCACACATACGGTGGCAGTTCTCTCTCCTCCACCGTGACCTCCGGAATCTCCAGGTCAGAAGGGCAGCCCTTCCAAAAGCAACAGGAGCAGGTGCTGGGCTGGTCTCTGCTGAGGCAGGGGGAGCACAGGCTCCGGTGAGCTGCAGGTGGAGGCTGAGGGCAGCCTCACCCCTGCCCCTGACAGCTGCAGGGAAGAAAGGAAGTTCTGAATAAGGTGTCAAACCAATTTCCAGAAGCCTAGAAAGCCCAGGTGATGTGAGCTGGCACCTGACAGTGTGAAATGGAGTATCAGCTGGTGCCAGGCAAAGTCTGAGATAAAGGTCACCTGGACACCGGGACCCGGGGTCTAAGCTGTCACCTGCTGTCTCTACCAAGCATGTGTCTTCTTTGAAACCCACCAGCCACTGACTGCACTCACTCACTCACTGTAGTCACTGAGCAGTTATTCGTCAGAGGCCCCTATTTTACGGCCGGCAGCAGGTAAACCATCAGTAGAAACAGCCTTCTTTAGGTTTCCCACTCACACCCCGGTCGGCATAGCAACAGCCTGAGTCATGTAAATGCCAAGAAGCAGTCTCAGGAAAGACACTCAAGTCCTCACAGCTGCCTCTGGGAAGGTGTTTCATACTTCAGTACCACCTTTTTGCAAGAAACATACACAGACTTCATAACTTCAAAAATATAAGGCAGGCACTAAGTCAGTGGAGCATTCAACTGTCGATCTCTGGGTCACGAGTCCGAGCCTCATGTTAGGGGTAGAATTTAAATATACATTTATAATAGCAAAGTTAAATAACATAAACCTTACTTTCCTTTCCCGGCTAACTTGCACTAGAAGCCTCACCAGACACCCACACTGACCACTGTGTCCAATGTGCTGCAGAGCTCACTGCCCGCATCCCCCACAGAACCCCACGTGCTCTGTTTTTTGTTCCTGACTTTGTGTACCTGTCCTGCCTTGTCCAGGCCTTTAGAAAAGAGCAACTGTGCCTTGAGCCCCATGAGCCCCCAGTCACTGTGTCTAGTGGAGCCTTTCAATAATCTTAATCAATTTCATTTCAGTGCCTGAATTTATCAAAACAGTGATTCTCACCAAAGCCATTTTATCAGTCTCTCCCAGGTAGAAAACAGTAAGGACTGTGAAAACATGAGGTTCTGGGGAATTACATTAAATTATACTCTTTTAGAAACGGCATTAGCAAAGAAAAATAAGGTGTAAGATTTGAAGAAATATTCTTTTTAAAAGTCATCCTCATTTTTAACATCCATCCAGAGTGAGGAAGTATTGGCCTGGCTCTACCCCTGGTGGACGCACAGCCTTGGCAAAGCCTCTCTGGCTCAGTTGTCTCAGCTGCGAATGGGGGGGGGGGGGGGGCCGCGGGGAGTTCCCTGCACCCAGCAGGTGTGAAGATAAAGTGCCCATAGTCCCTGGCACAGGGTCCTGCTGTCACTGCTCCCAACATCGCCATGCCATGGGCACAGACCCACATAACTACAAAGTCCCTACTCCCACGGTAGTTTTCCTGAACATTTCTATCACATCAAAAGCAAAAATGCATTTAATCAGATGGAGTATCCAAGCATGGATAGAAAACCTTTTCCACATTAAGAACTGCTCCTTTTGGAATAGACCCTGAACAACAAGCAAGAGAATAAAAAGCCTCAGACCAGAGGCTGGGATGCTGTGCACTTCTAGGAGCTGTGCACTTCTGGGAGCAGGAAGCAGCCCTGAAACCAGCACTCAGACACCCCTCATCTCAGCAACCTGCACTGAAGTCACAATATCTTGTCTCCTTCCCCCAAAATCCCAGATTAAAGCTGTGGTCCTGATTCCAAAGACAAAAGAGAAAGAGAGAGGAGGGGGGAGAGGAAGGGAAGGTGGGGAGGAGGAAGGAGAGGGAATGAGAAGGGAACAGGAAGGCGGCACTGTGATGTCCCTCCCAAAGCATCTAGAGGTTTGGGGCTTTCAGGGTAGGAGGGCTTCTACCCATCATGTTCATCCCAGTGCTGTCTGGGTGCAGAAACCACAATCCAGGATGCTGGTGATCCCACTGAGAGGAAGAAGACAGTCTCCAGAGCCAAAGAGCACATGGGGGCCTGAGACCAAAGCCATTCACAACTGGTGTGTATTACCCAGGGCACTATGGCCTTACAGTCAACTGCCCAGGAGTAACTGAGAGCTGAAATCTGTTCTACTGTAGGCTTCACAGGCACTGCCTGCTGCAAACCTTCAGGGTAACTTCTCTCACCTCATTCTGTGTGACAGGGTGGCTGCAGGCTCAGTGCCCCTCCACATCCATGCTTCCTTCCCAGCGGGGGACACAGCGAGAAACCCACACAAACACAGGCAAGCTGGTGCCTGTCAGTGAGGCGGGCTCCGGGGACCAACACAAATCACCAGGTCATGACAACTGGTCCTCCCTAGTCCAGCTCCCCACAACTTTGCTTGGTTAACTGTCCCTGAAGGTGACATCTACATTCATCAGGGGCTGAAAAGGCCACGGTCTGCCACACATCTTTTGTTTCTGCAAACAAAGTTCTTGTCTGAGGCAGGGGCCACTATCTTGAGGCAGTTCCTGCTGGCCCACCTATCCACAAAATCAGCTTCTCCGAGAGGTTGGTTAAGCATCCAACTCTCGGTTTCAGCTCAGGTCATGATCTCACGGTTCGTGAGTTTGAGCCCTGTATTGGGCTCTGCGTTGCCAGCGTAAAGCCTGCTTGGGATTCTCTCTCTCCCTCTCTCTCCTCCTCCCCTACTCACATGCTCTCTCAAAGTAAATAAGTAAACTTTAAAGACAAAAATCAGCATCTCACACACAGAGAACTCCATACCTGTTCTGGAAGGGGGCTCATGAGCCAGGACCTGCCAACCATCAGGTCCTATGACATTTTTCAAAAATAAAGAAAAACTAAATTCTTATCTTGAGTAACTCCCTTGATTTCAAGTTCTTCATTGCATAATATTTAAAAATAAGAATAGGGGCGCCTGGGTGGCGCAGTCAGTTAAGCATCCGACTTCAGCCAGGTCACGATCTCGCGGTCCGGGAGTTCGAGCCCCGCATCAGGCTCTGGGCTGATGGCTCAGAGCCTGGAGCCTGTTTCCGATTCTGTGTCTCCCTCTCTCTCTGCCCCTCCCCCGTTCATGCTCTGTCTCTCTCTGTCCCAAAAACAAATAAACGTTGAAAAAAAAAATAAATAAATAAATAAATAAAAATAAGAATAAATTGTTCCAAATTCAAGATATCTACCAGAATTCTGTGTTTTATTTTTAAGGTGCAGGAGTTAATTGTTGGGAAATGTGTTGTGAACAACGTACATCTTGCTGTACTACTTTGATGGGCTTCAACTCTATGTGTTCTGAGTGCTTTTTTGACTGGTTCTTTGTTTTTTGTCCTCTACTTCCTGAGATGGAATAATATCTTCAAAACAAGCATTATTTTCTTGAACTGTTCTTTGGGATTAAGAAAGCATTTCTAAGCTTGTTTCCATAGATACAAAGCTAAAGGAAAGCTTTGGGAAAATATCTAATGAGGAGCCTTGGATGTCAAATACTGAGAGTGCAAATAGCCACTTTGTCAGGAGACAGATATGGGGAAGCAAACTCAGAGAGCCCCGTAGGGACAGTCAGGAACACGCCCCAGATCGAGCAGCATTGAAGGCCAGGATAAAGTGAACTACATGAAAACTAGGATTGCTGAGAGGTGGCATACATGGGTGACACAGCCAAACTTTCCATTATATGTGAGATGCGTGGCTTGAAGAGGAAACAAGATTGTTGGCAGTGCTGGATTGACTTATCTGGTTTCCAGGCCATTCTTGATGCACATACCACTACGATAGTCATATAATCTCAGGACTCTCCTTAGTAGACTTAAATCATTTTGTCATCATCACATGATAGATCATGGTATTTACCATATTTCAGGGTAGATAGAAGTCAACTGGGGGTCCTGATAAAATATACATTTGATCCCCTAGACCTGCCATGGAGCCCAGAGTTCTGCATTTCCAATAAGAAGTGAGGGTACAGCTTGTAGAAATAATTTTAATTAAAAAACTTACATCAAGGCAGCCAGCAGGAGGTGGAAAAAGCAGTAGGAAGAGGATTAATGATGGCCAACAACAGCTGCGGGAAATGGCAACAACCCCTCACTTTCCGGCATGGTCCCTGAGGGTCGGCCCAGCCTTGATGGAGAGGAGATGCCCAAGAAGCACCCAGGCTGAGGCAGTGATGGCGGCAGGGACTCAGTGAGGAGGAGGACACGGGGGAGCAGGGTAGAAAGGGAAGACGGTGGCATCACTGCCCCAGCCGCCTAGTGCCACTGCCCACGCTGGTGGACTGGTTCCCGCACCTCCTGGTGGCAGAATCAAGGCCAGCCCTGGCTCCTGGCCCCACCTTGGACTCCGAGACAACACCCCCCGCCGCCCCCTCCCCGTCACAGGCACATACTCACTGAGCTCCTGAGCCAAGCCTGCCTGCCCTCTGGGCTACTTGAACAAACAAATCAAAGCACACCTGGTGGAGGGTCCAAAACATCACTACCAGTAGGGAGATAAAGCAACCAAAGTCCCAACAACAGAGAGCAAGTAACGCGCACCAAAAAACACCTCCTGAAGGCCCTGGACAGTGTATGACCTTCTTTAATATGGTAGTGCTCACAGGTACAGGGCACATAGCAAGGTTTTAAAACATGTAAGGGACAGAAAACTAGCCAAAATGATGAAACAGAAGAATTCTCCTCAAAAGAAATCCCAGGAAGAAATGACAGCTAAAGAACTGATCAAAACAGATATAAACAATATAACAACAAGAATTTAGAGTAATAGTCATAAGATTAATAGCTCGGCTTGAAAAAAGCATAGAAGACAGCAGAGAATCTATTGCTGCAGAGATCAAGGAACTAAAAATTAGTCATGATGAATTTAAAAATGCTGTAAATGAGGTGCAAAATAAACTAGAGGTGGTGACAGCCAGAATTGAAGAGGCAGAGGGGAGATAGGTGAGATAGAAGATAAAATTATGGGAAAAGATGAAGCTGAGAAAAAGAGAGATAAAAAAATCCTAGACCACGAGGAGATAGAGAACTAAGTGATTCAATGAAACGGAATAATATCCACATCATAGAAATTCTAGAAGAAGAAGAGAGAGAGAAAGGGGCAGAAGGTGTACTTGAATAAATCATATCTGAGAACTTCCCCAATCTGGGGAAGGAAACCAACACTGAAATCCAGGAAGCACAGAGAACTCCCTTCAAACATAACAGGAATCGATCTTCTGCATGACATATTATAGTGAAACTGGCAAAATATAAAGATAAAGAGAGAATTCTGAAAGGTAGGGACAAACGGGCCTTAACCTACAAGGGTAAACACATAAGGGTAGTAGCAGGCCTATCTCCTGAAACTTGGCAGGCCAGAAGGGAGTGGCAGGAAATATTCAATGTTATGAATAGGAAAAATATGCAGCCAAGAATCCTTTATCTAGCAAGCCTGTCATTCAGAATAGAAAGAGATAAAGGTTTTCCCAGACAAACAAAAACTGAAGGAGTTCATCACCACTAAACCAGCCCTACCAACAATCCTAAGGGGCCTCTGTGAGTGTTGCAAAGACCACAAAGGACCAGAGACATAGCTACAAGCATGAAACCTAAAATAACACAATGACTCTGAATCCATATATTTCAATAATAACATTGAATGTAAATGGACTAAATGCTCCAACCAAACGACATAGGGTATCAGAATGGAATAAACAAGACCTATCTATTTTCTGTCTACAAGACCCATTTTAGACCTGAGGACACTTTCAGATTGAAAGTGAGGGGATGGAGAACCATCTATCATGCTACTGGAAGTCAAAAGAAAGCTGTAGTAGCCATACTTGTACCAGACAAACTAGATTTAAACTAAAGGCTGTAACAAGAGATAAAGAAGGGCATTATATCATAATTATGGGGTCTATTCATCAAGAAGAGCTAACAATTATAAATGTTTATGCACCAAGTTTGAGAGCACCCAAAGGTATAAAACAATCATAAACATAAGCAATATTATTGGTAAGAATGTGGTAATTGCAGGAGACTTTAATACTCCACTTACAACAATGGACAGATCATCTAGGGAGAAAATCAGTAAAGAAACAATGTCCCTGAATGAAACACTGGACCAGATGGACGTGACATATATTCAGAGCTTTTTATCCTAAAGCAGCAGAATACACATTCTTCTTGAGTGCACATGCAACATTCTCCAAGATAGATCACATACTGGGTCACAAAACAGCCCTCAATAAATATAAAAGAAGTGAGATCATACCATGCATATTTTCAGATCCCAATGCTGTGAAACTTAAAATCAACCACAGGAAAAACTTTGGAAAACCTCCAAATGCATGGACATTAAAGAACATCCTACTAAAGAATGAATGGATCAACCAGACAATTAGAGAAGAAATTTAAAAATATATGAAAACAAATGAAAATGAAAACATGACAGTCCAAACCCTTTGGGATGCAGCAAAGGCAGTCCTAAAAGGAAAATACATTGCAATCCAGGCCTATCTCAAGAAACAAAAAGTATCCCAACTACAAATCTAACAGCACACTTAAAGGAACTAGAAGCAGAACAGCAAAGAAACACCAAGGCCAGCAGAAGAAGAGAAATAGTAGGGATCAAAGCAGAAATAAACAGTATAGAATTCAAAACAAACCAAACCAAACAGTAGAGCATATCAATGAAACTAAGACCTGGTTTTTTGAAAAAATAGGGGCGCCTGGGTGGCGCAGTCGGTTAAGCGTCCGACTTCAGCCAGGTCACGATCTCGCGGTGCGTGAGTTCGAGCCCCGCGTCAGGCTCTGGGCTGATGGCTCAGAGCCTGGAGCCTGGTTCCAATTCTGTGTCTCCCTCTCTCTCTGCCCCTCCCCCGTTCATGCTCTGTCTCTCTCTGTCCCAAAAATAAATAAACGTTGAAAAAAAAAATTAAAAAAATAAATAAATAAAAAAAAAGAAAAAAAAAAAAAGAAAAAATAAATAAAATTGATAAACCCCTAACCAGACTTCTCAAAAAGAAAAGAGACAGGACCCAAATAGATAAAATCACAAATGAAAATGGACTTATCACAACTAATCCCTCAGAAATACAAACAATTATCAGAGAATACTATGAAAAATTATATGCCAACAAACTAGACAACCTGGAAGAAATGGACAAATTCCCTAAACACCCACACACTACCAAAACTCAAACGGGAAGAAACAGAAAATTTCAACAGACCAACAACTAGTGAAGAAATTGTATCAGTTACAAAAATCTCCCAACAAATAAGAGTCCTGGGCCAGATGACTTCCCAGGGGAATTCGACTAGACATTTAAAGCAGAGTTAATACCTATCCTTCTCAAGCTGTTCCAAAAAGTAGAAAAGGAAGGAAAGCTTCTGGACTCATTCTATGAAGCCAGCATTACCCTGATCCACAAACCAGACAGAGACCCCACAAAAAAGGAGAATTACAGGGCCAATTACAGGCCCTGATGAACATGCATGCAAAAATTCTCAACAAGATACTAGCATATCGAATTCAACAGCATATAAAAAAGAATTATTCACCATGATCAAGTGGGATTCATTCCTGGGCTGCAGGGCTGGTTCAATATTCACAAATCAATCAATGTGATACACCACATTAATAAAAGAAAGGATAAGAACCATACGATACTGTCAATAGATGCAGAAAAAGCATTTGACAAAATACAGCATCCTTTCTTAATAAAAACCCTCAAGAAAGTTGAGATAGAAGGAACACATCTAAACATCCTAAAAGCCATATATGAAAAGACCACAGCTAATATCATCCTCAATGGGGAAAAACTAAGAGCTTTCTCCCTGAGATCAGGAACACGACAGGAATGTCCACTCTCACCACTGTTGTGTAACATAGTGTTGGAAGTCCTAGCATCAGCAATCAGACAACAAAATGAAATAAAAGGCATCAAAATTGGCAAAGAAGAAGTCAAACTTTGACTTTTCAGATGACATGGTACTCTACAGGGAAAACCCAAAAGACTCCACCAACAGGCTGCTAGAACTGATACATGAATTCAGCAAAGTCTCAGGGTACAAAATCAATGTACAGAAATCGGTTGCATTTCTATACACCAATGACGAAGCAACAGAAAGAGAAATCAAGAAACTGATCCCATTTACAATTGCACCAAGAACCATAAAATGCCTAGGAATAAACCTAACCAAAGATGTAAAAGATCTGTATGCTGAAAACTATAGAAAACTTATGAAGTAAATGGAAAAAGATACAAAGAAATGGAAAAACATTCCATGCTCATGGATTGGAAAAATAAATATTGTTAAAATGTCAACACTGCCCAAAGCAATCTACACAATCAAATTGCACTGGCATTCTTCTCAAAGCTAGAACAAACAATCCTAAAATTTGTATGGAACCACAGAAGACCCCAAATAGCCAAAGTAAAATTGACAAAGAAAACCAAAGCAGGAGGCATCACAATCCCAGACTTTAGCCTCTACTACAAAGCTGTAATCATCAAGACAGTATGGTTTTGGCACAAAACAAGACACATAGGCCAATGGAATAGAAAAGAGAACCCAGACTTGGACCCACAAATGTATCACCAACTAATCTTTGACAAAGCAGGAAAGCGTATCCAATGGAAAAAAGTCTCTTCAGCAAATGGTGCTAAGAGAACTGGACAGCAACATGCAGAAGAATGAAATTAGACCATTTTCTTACACCATACACAAAAATAAACTCAAAATGGATCAAAGACCTAAATGTGACACAGGAAGCCATCAAAACCCTGGAGGAGAAAGTAAGCAACAACCTCTTTGACCTCATCCGAAGCACTTTCTTGCTCAACACATCTCCAAAGGCAAGGGAAATAAAAGCAAAAATGAACTATTGGGACTTCATCAAGATAAAAAGCTTCTGCACTGCAAAGGAAACAATCAACAAAACTAAAAGGTAACCGACAGAATGGGAGAAGATATTTGCAGATGATATATCAGATAAAGGGTTAGCATCCAAAATCTATAAAGAACTTACCAAAATCAACACACAAAAAGCAAATAATTCGGTGAATAAATGGGCAGAAGACATGAATAGACACTTTTCCAAAGAAGACAACCATATGACCAACCAACACATGAAAAAATGCTCAACATCACTCATCATCAAGGAAATACAAATCAAAACCACATTGAGATACCACCTCACTCCGGTCAGAGTGGCTAAAATGAACAACTCAAGAAACAACAGATGTTGGCAAGGATGTGGAGAAAAAGGATCTCTTTAGCACTGTTGGTGGGAATGCAAACTGGTGCAGCCGCTCTGGAAAACAGTGTGGAGGTTCCTCAAAAAATTAAAAATAGAACTACACTATGACCCAGCAGTAGCACTACTGGAAATTTATCCAAAGGATACAGGAGTGCTGATTCATAAGGGCACATGTACCCCTACGGTTATAGCAGCACTTTCAACAATAGCCAAATTATGGAAAGAGCCCAAATGTCCATCAACTGATGAATGGATAAAGAAGATGTGATTTATACATACAATGGAATACCACTTGGCAATGAGAAAGAATGAAATCATGCCATTTGTAGCAACGTGGATGGAACTGGAAGGTATTATGCTGAGTGAAATACGTCAGTCAGAGAAGGACAGATATCATATGTTTTCACTCATATGTAGATCTTAATAAACTTAACAGAAGACCATGGAGGAAGGGAAGGGGGAAAAATAGCTACAAACAGAGAGGGAGGGAGGCAAACCACAAAAGACTCTTAAATACAGAGAACAAACTGAGGGTTAATGAGGGGGTTGGGGGAGAGGGGAAAGTGGGTGATGGGCATTGAGGAGGGCACTTGTTGGGATGAGCACTGGGAGTTGTATGTAAGCCAATTTGACAATAAATTATATTCATAAAAAAATAAAATAAAAAACTGAGTGTCTTGTAGGCAGCATATAGATGAGTCTCGCTTTTATACCCATTCTGTCACCCTATGTCTTTTGATTGGAATATTTAGTCCATTTACATTCAAAATAATTACTGATAAGTATATACTTTTTGACATTTTGTTACTTGTTTTATGCTTGTTTTTGGAGTTCTTCTCTGTCCATTTCTGCTCTTGCTGTCTTCCTTCACAGTTTGCTCTCTTAAGTAATATACTTGGATTCCTTTCTCTTTACTTTTTACATTATCTGTTTATCAGTTTTTGATTTGTAGTTACCATTAGGTTTATATATAACATTTATGCATATACCAGCCTATATTAAGTTGATGGTTGCTTAAGCATGAGCTCATTCTTTGCTCCTCCGCACACATTTTAGGTATATAGTCATACTTTACAACCTTTTATTTTGTGAGTCCCTTGACTATTTTTTATAAATAAACTTAATTTTACTGCTTTCATGCTTCCTACTTTTCTTATTCCACTTAAGGACTTCCCTTTCCACTCAGAGTCCCCTTTAACATTTCCTGTAGAGCTGATTTAGTGGTTATGAACCCCTTTCACTTTTGTTTGTCTGAAAAAGTCTTTATATCTCCTTCTATTCTGAATGACAGCCTTGCTAGATGAGAGTATTCTTGGTTGCAGGGTTTTTCCTTTCAGCACTTTAAATATATCATGCCACTACCTTCTGGCCTCCAAAATTTCTGCTGCAAAAATCAGCTGCTAGCCTTACGGGGTTTCCCTTGTATGTAACTATTTTCTCCTGCTGCTTTTAAACTTCTCTTTTTATTACTATTTGCCATCTTAATTGGTATGGGCCCTGGTGTGGACCTCCTTGGGTTGATTTGGCGGGGGGGGGGGGGGGGGGGCTCTCTGTGCTTCCTGGACCTGGATGTCTATTTCCTTTCCCAGATTAGGGAAGTTTTCAGCTATTATTTCTTCAAATACACTTTCTGCCCCTTTTCTCTCACTTCTCCTTCTAGGACCCCCATAATGCAAATGTGATTTTGCTTAATGGTGTTGCTGAGTTCCCTTAATCTATTTTTTTAAGATTTTATTTTTAAGTAATCTCTACACCCAACATGGGGCTTGAACTCACAACCCTGAGATCAAGAGTTGAATACTCTACTAACTGAGCCAACAAAGCCACCCCTGTTTTCATCTTTTATTACTCATATTTCTGTTTGGCTTGATTGCTTTCCATTACTTTGTCCTCCAGGTCACTGATCGATGCTTCTGCTTCCTCTATCCTGCTATTTATCCTATCTAGTGTATTTTTAATTTTACTTATTGTGCTCTTCATCTCTGATTGGTTCTTTTTTTATATTTTGTCTTTGTGGAGGGTCTCACTGATGTCCTCCACTCTTTTCTCAAGTCCAGTGAGTACCTTTATGACCACTACTTTAAATTCTCTATCAGGCATATTATTTATCTCTGTTTCATTTAGCTCTTTTGTTGTGATTTTGTCCTATTCTTTCATTTGGGACATATTCCTCTGTCTCCTCATTTTGTCTAATTCCCTGTGTCTGCTTCTGTAGGTTAGGAAAGTCAGCTATGTCTTCTTCTCTGGAAAGTAGTGGCCTAAAGAAAAAGACCAGTGATGCCCTGTAGTGCAATGTCCCCTATTCACCAGAACCTAGCACTTCAGAAGTGTCTCCTATGTGTGTTCTGTGTGCCCTACTCTTGTGGTTGAGACATGTTTGCCTACAGTCCAGTCACCTAAAATGGTTCTTTTGCCTATTGTGGACAGGGTTTGGTCCCTGGGCCAGTCTGGGTTCCCCATCAGCTTGAGTTGCATCAGACCAGGCATTTGCCAGAGATGTAGTAGCAACCAACTGAAGGATGCTTTCCCTTTGTTGTTCTCTGAGAAATTTACTCGGTGAGCAGGGCCTGCAGTCAGACTAGCTATGTGCCCCCAGCCCACTGCTGGGGCTGCAGTTGAATTGTTGTGTCTTCAAGGGCAGGGACTCAGTTTCCTCTAGCTCTCCTGGCTCTCCCAGAGCTGAGCTGGCTGATTTTTAAATTCCAGGTGTTAAGCCCCATTGGTTGTTCAGCCTCCCTGGTTTTCAAAGCCAAATGTTATGGAGATGTGTTCTTCCCATGTGGGTCCCCCATGACTGGGATGCCTGGCATGCCTGGTGTCAAATCAGTTCCTCTCCCTTCCCACACCCATGGTGTCCCTCCCTCCCACAGTCAGTCCCACAGGTCCCTTTGGCTCCCAACCTCATCTCCACCCTTCCTACCCTCCTCAGTGTGGTCTCTTCTCAACATTTAGCTGTGGACAGTCTGTTCTGCCAGTCTTCACGTCATTTTCTGGGTTGTTTACACTGATGTGGATATCATCTAGTTGTATCCGGGGTACAAGGTGAACCTAGGGTCCTCCAACTCTGTCATCTCCGGAAGTCCCACATATGAATTTTATCAGAGGATGAGCTTGATTGGTTTTAGGAAAAGTCTGAAGTGAATCTGAACGTAATTTTTTTGTCCTGTTTAACTTGTTACATTTCAACATCAGTGTGTTTGTACATCCCACTATACGCTGTAGATAAAATGACAGAACCAAGAAAAAGGATTTAAAACTATATCGGAGTAAAACTCACCTCAGGAATTATCAACCTCCAACTGGCAATAATGTCCTATAGGACACATGCCCTGGTATGTTAATAAGTACCTTTCAGAAAAGGTTGGGAGTCAGACACATTTGAAAAATGTCAGCTGAAATTTAACAGGATTCTCCTCTGCAAGACTTCTCAGAACCTTCAAAGCTGCAAAAGGCCATGCTTTCTTCTTAAGAAGGGTACCACAGCTGATGTTTGCCAAACTACTTGAAATGCAATCCTTCATCACATGTTACCTCAGTGGAATAGAGGAAACTAAACCAGAGAATTACAGTAAAGATGTAGAAGTCATCCTGCCTAAGAAGCTCTCAGTCTTGAGGACCAGAGGACTTGTTAAAACATGGATTGCTGGTCCCATTCTCAGTTTCTGGCATAGTAGATGTGGGGTAGGCCCTGAGAGTCTTCAATTCTAACAAGTTCCTGGTAATGCCGATGCTCCAGGACCCCATTCCTAACACAGCTGGTCAGGTAGAAAGTTTCTCAAACGTGTCCAGTAGGAACCAGTGTGGTGAGAAGCTCTGGTCCAATTGCATTTGGAACATTCTGTGCCCCGATGTCCCTCTCTACGAAGTTAAAATGTAGGGGAGCCTGGCTGGCTTAGCTGGAAGAGCAGGCAAACTCCTGATCCTGGGGATGGGAGCCCCCACATTAGGCATAGAGATTACTTAAAATAAATACTTTTTTTTTAATAAATGAAATTCATATGTGTATTAGGTGCTAAAGATACTGGGAGTTCTTCCTGTAATGAGAATTTTATCATTTGTTTAGTCTAGTATTTTCTATTTTCATTATTTTGACATCTTTTAACCATGACATCTTTGTGCATGCACACATAAACAAGTAACAACCCACTTTCTGAGACCACACAGGGAATATGATCACTATTTCCTCATGAAAATAATTCTTTCCTCTATAATCTCATCCAGGTTAATTTATTTTATTCTCAAATCCTTTTCTGTCCTCTGTTGAGGCCAAACAAACAATGCACTGCTTAGCGCCTTCTAATATCTCAGAACCGTTTGGTCTTCTAAGTACCAGCAGACAGCAACCACAGCTCAGAAGGCCCAACACTTGGCTTCCTTCACCCAGGACATGATTAATGGACTAATCGTAAGTGTGAGAACAGCCTGCCTTCTGCTGGGTATCCCTGCGGTTAACCCCATACAATCCAAGGGCAAGGTTTTGTTCTTTCAAATCGTCCCACATTCTAGGTCTGGGAGGCAGGAATCCTGGGAGAAAACAAATTTGCTTAAAACTGTTGGGATTTCTTCTCCCTCTCTCTCTGCCCCTCCCCCGTTCATGCTCTCTCTCTCTCTCTCTCTCTCTCTCTCTCTCTCTCTCTCTGTCCCAAAAATAAATAAAAATCTTGAAAAAAAAATTAAAAAAAAAAAAAAAACTGTTGGGATTTCGCTTCAACCCTCCAGCACAAGCACACTAGCTACTCTTGTTTTGTGGGTAAGAGGCACAGCTGTAAGCTGTGAGAAAGTTCCGTGCCTGAAGGAGCTACACCTGTTTCCAATGAGGCATCATCCCTGGGTGAGCCACTCAGCTGTGGGATATACACCAGCCCAGATAGAAATATCACTCATGACTAAGGAGGAAATCCATGTCGGGATAGTTCTGAATATTTTAAGGTTTTATTCTATTAAGTGTAAGCTTATCTCCTAGAAACCTCCATTACAAACCCTTACAATACTTAGCATGATGCAGAGCAAAGCTTCTCCCTCTTGAAATGAGATAACCACCCAGCAAAGTGATAGGTACACAGTATCTCTTAGTGAATGCATGTTCCCTTCCCACCCCCCCTTCCACAGGACAGCCTTTCTAATGTGTAAGTTTGTTCTTCTTCAACTTAAATATGCCCAATTATTTCACATGATATGATTTCATACCATTTTGCCAATCTAACTTCTCCGCTCTCAACACTGCCTGTCTCATGTGGATCTACCCTAGGATGGGTGCACTCATCAGAATTAAACAGAGGTTCAGGAGTGGTACAGCCACCTGGGTAAACAGACATTCTTTTCCCTTGTTCTGACTCTCTCCTCCTACCATGAGAGCTGGAGTCCATCAAGCTGCCTGGAGGTCAGAGAGAGGACTCAACTCTCGTAGATTCCAGCATAAAAAAAAATTGGCTTACTCAGGGGCAGGCAAAACACAGCCCTACGTTTTTGCAAATAAAATTTACAAATTATTATAAATAATAATTATACAAATAATTATAAAATTATTGAAGCACAGCCCACCCACCTGCTTACATCTTGTTATGGCTGCTTTTGTCCTGCAACAGCTAAGTTGAAGAGTTGTGACAGAGACTAGGGGTCTAAAGAACCCTATTTACAGAAAAAACTTACCTAGCCCTGGCTTATTAAAAGGAGTAGAGGTTGTTTATAGAATCAAAAGGGGGTTAGAAACTTGGCTTGGAGAAATGGGCAGGAATCAAAGGATCCCATGGGAACATGGCCCACCTCCACTGCAGCACCAGGACACAACCGCCTTTACTGGCTCTGAAGCTGCCAGGCCCACCACTTTCCTCAGAGTCCTTCCTTCTCGCTGCACTGGCTTAGAGCTTGCGTGGAACATGTGAGTGGCCTTGCCTACAACAAGGTTCTCACAGGAGCAGCCATGCACCCCCAAACCTGGACTCCACCACCCAGAGCACTGAGCCTCTCCAGGACCCCATCACACCATGGCGTTCTGACTTCATGTTAGAACACAAGCTGTTTCCTTTTCAGATCCACAGTGGAACCACCTCCCTCTAGCCTAGACCATCCTGTACCATTTCCACCACCAACCTCCCAACCCCAAGAGCAGGACTCTGTCCTTGTTCCCTCAGACATCACATTCCTACTTGACTCCCAATCCCAGCCTAAGTCTTTCTGGATTCCCAGCTGTGCATCCCATGCAAATTGATAAACAGATCCTTCCCATCTGTATCTGAGTCATGGCTACCTCCCTCCAGGGTACTGGAGAGTGATGAAGCTGGCTGAGAGCCGAGGAAAGAGGGAGAAAAGGAAGGCTGGAGAGGCGGGGTCGGTTGCAGGCCAGAGCTTGTGCCCCTTCTCACCAGGTTAGCCTTTTCCAAAATGGAAGCATCCCTTCTTTGCACTCCTCTGAAGAGCAATGAGTTGAGCTCTGTGGTGATGAGAAAACAGAAATGATAGCACCGAACACCAAAAATTCAACGTGAAGTGTTGTAAAGAGCTCCTGCTTAGGAATAGATGGTTCTAGAAATCAGCATGTGGCTGTGGACAAACTACACATTCTCTCTCACCTGCTTACTTAAACTATTATTGGAGATTTTTCATATCATAAAAGCCTAGAAAATTAAGAAAATGCAGAAAATCACAACAAGAAAGTAATACTAGTGACCTCCTCACCCAGAAATAACACCCCTATTTCCAGTCATTTTTCTTTGTATATCTATAAGGATTGGGGGCAACTGGGTAGCTCAGTTGGTTTCGGCACGGGTAATGGTCTTGCAGTTTGTGGGATCAAACCCCACATTGAGCTCTGCGCTGACAGCATGGAGCCTGCTTAGGTTCTCTCTCTCTACCTCTCTCTGCCCCTCCCCTTCTGGCACACACTGTTTCTCTCTCAAAACAGATAAATAAACTTTAAAAAGATCTTTAAAAGTACTGGTATCATCCTGTACATGCAATTTTATAACCCGCACCTTTTACTTCTTTTTTTTAATCAAATTTTTATTGATTTACACTAGGTCACAACTGAAAATATATGTCCAATCACCTTGCATGTGTATGTTTCATTAAATATTTTTATCACTGAAAACGAAATTTATTGGTTGATTTTTATTTATTTTTTTAATATGAAATTTATTGTCACGTTGGTTTCCATACAAGACCCAGTGCTCATCCCAACAGGCCGCACCTTTTATTTCTAATACACTGTAAACAATTCCCTGTCCTTGATATTTCTCACCATGATGAATTTTAATCACCACATAATAATTAATTCTATACTTGCACATAATCTATTTAACCAATTCTCTCATGAAGTGACTTTACATGGTTTCCAATTTTCCTCATTAAAAATAACACCATAACCAGCAATCCGGATTGTTAGTCCTTGGGGATAGCTCGAATTTCTTTCCCCTCGGGATCAATTCCTACAAAAAGAACCTCAGGGGCACCCGGGTGGCTCAGTCGGTGGAGCACGTGACTCTTGATCTTGGGGTTGTAGGTTCAAGGCCCACACTAGGTGTAGAGATTACTTAAAAATAAAATCTAAAAAACAGAACCCCAGATTTTTTAAAGGTGTTATGTGTAAGATTTTAGAAAGATGTTTACAAATTGCCTCTCATCAACATAAGAGAAGTGTGCCTTGACCCCTCAGCTTCTCAGTTTGTTAAAAGATTAAATCTCGCCCCTCCTGACCTAGGAGAGTTGCTGGGAGAACCCAAGGACATAACAGAGGTTGAAGCATCTTATAAACTAAAGCATGCAGGAAGAGTGTTACTGTCCTGTCACTCAGGGACCTATCCTCCTTCCCCACCTCCTGCATTACTGGGGCATGAATCTGAAATATCAGTAGTCAAAAAAATATATAAATAAAATAAAATAAGCTCACAAGGCACTTCTGGCAGAACGAAGCCCCTCGGACACGTTTTAGGATCTCTAACGTAATTTAACACACATCATGAACCACCAAGATGCATTAAAAGCATTGTGGTTATGTGCTATGCACAATTATCTCTTCTGACCAGTTCCCAAGCTGTTCTTTCTCCAGTGTAACATCTAAGTATATACAGTAGAACACCCTGGGGATGTCCAAGTCACCCAGTTTGCTACAAGGGCAGTCTAAAGTCTCATGAAGTTAAAAAATAATCATCAGGGTGCCTGGGTGGCTCAATCAGTTAAGCATCTGACTCTGGATTTCAGCCCAGGGCATGACCTCGCGGTTCATGAGTTCAAGCCCTACATTGGGCTCTACACTGACAGTGCAGAGGCTGCTTGGGATTCTGTCTGTCTCCCTCTCTGCCCCTCCTCCACTCTTGAATACTCTCTCTCCCTCAAAATAAATAAGTAAACTTTAAAAGAAAATCATCATCAAAAGAAAAATCCTAAGCTGAAAAACAAAAGCACACTTAATTTGAAAGCATGTACTCCTGAATCTGCCTCTGGCTTAGATGATTTCATTTCTGAGCTGCACAGCGAGGTGAGGAAAAGGAAGAGCCAGAGAGTGGAGCGGAAAGGGGAGGAGAAGCTAGAAGTAGGGTGCCCTGCCGCTGGTGACCCTGAAGTCCTCCCTAACCTCCAAGCCTCAATGATTTCACCTGTATATGTGGACAAAATATGGCCAGATGCTGGGTCCTTAGGGATGTCAAGGGCGGTGCTAACACCGGCACACCAGTGGCATCCAATAAACAGCAGCTACAACTATGACACGTGTCCTACGCTGCCTCAGGGGCAACAGAGAAATCAAGGACAGGCACATCCCCGCGCTTGAAGACAAGAGAGTGAGCGGGGTATGTAGATGTCTAGGAGGGTTAGAGAAGGGTGAGAGGATTAGGTGACTGACCCAACTCCAACCCCCTTCACAGCACTCGGCGTGTCTAAAAGCAGTACTGTATTTATCTTGTGTTGCTCACCTTCTCTCACCTGAATGGAAGTTCCATGACAGCCTGACCTACAAGAGAGGCTCACCAAGTATGTGACAATAAACAGGAGCTGCCACTAGGATGGCGCTAGGATGCACAGTCAGTGAAGAGCCTGACGCAGGGCTCTATCTTGTGAACTGTGAGATCACGGCCGGAGCTAAAATCAAGAGTAGGATGCTCAACCGACTGAGCGCCCAGGTGCCCCAACGACCTGATTCTTTACCCACCTTCCAGGCACAGCCTCGGAAGTCCCTCTCACAGCCTACAGGCCCTACCCCTGGATTCCAGCTTCACTGTGTGACTTGCTTTGGCATCACAGTGAGATGGGGCAGCGGTATTTACCGGTTCTGAGCCTCAAAAGGCCTAGTGTATTTGCACATTCCCCCTCTCTCCTCCGCCGTCACTGTGGTAAGGACATGCCTGCACCAGCCTGTGGGTTCCAGGAGGAAGAGGAGAGATATGTGGGCAGATACCCCCTGGCAGACCCGGCCTAAAGCAGCTGAAACCCCAAAGAAATAATAAAGGATTAGTGCTTTAAGTTTTGGGGTGCTTTGGTCTGTACTACTCACCAACTGATACAAGGGATTCCCACTCTGATAGGCAGGCATAGCAGAAACCTCTAGTACATCTAGCTGAGGGACACTGGAAAGTGACTTGGAGGAAGTAGGTATGAAAAGGCAGAGAAAAGGGGCGCCTGGGTGGCGCAGTCGGTTAAGCGTCCGACTTCAGCCAGGTCACGATCTCGCGCTCCGTGAGTTCGAGCCCCGCGTCGGGCTCTGGGCTGATGGCTCAGAGCCTGGAGCCTGTTTCCGATTCTGTGTCTCCCTCTCTCTCTGCCCCTCCCCCGTTCATGCTCTGTCTCTCTCTGTCCCAAAAATAAATAAACGTTGAAAAAAAAAAAATTTAAAAAAAAAGAAAAGGCAGAGAAAAGAGGGTAGACTAGCTCTGGAGGGGGACAGGCATTCCATGGAGATCCCCACGTGACAGAGGCCGCCCTACAGTGCAAGGATTTAGGCACAGACGGGGCTCGGAACTATCCCGGGACATCCCACAGTGAGCAGAAGCAGGAAGCCAAGCCACGCCGATGTTCACAAGCTATGGAGGAAGGGGTAAGGGCTGTGTACCTACTCGCCATCAGAGAAGACCCACCTGGTAGCTGGTACGTAGGGCTGGCCAGAAGGAAGGGAACAGAGAACAAGTGGACCGTCTGGGCCAGGAGGAAGGAGGAAGAGGTTGGGGTCAAGGTGATGGTATGGCTCTGGCTCGGTGACAGAAGGATGCATGAGGTGGAGGGAAAGAGGAGAGCCAGGAGGAGGAGGAGGAGGCAAGGGCCTGGCTCAGTTCAGTGGAGGGTGAAGGACCAGGACATTCAGGAGATGACACCAGGCATACTGGGGAAGTGTGAGCTCCAGAAGAGATGGGACAGGTATGAATTCTGGAGGTAAAAACTGGTGCTGGGGTGGGGGGGGATGAAGTCCGTAAAGGCAAGAAGGTGAAGGGAAGGAGGGAGCGAGGGGGACAGGAGAGCGAGTAACTGTCAGAGAGAGAAGGTGACAAGCAGTTCCCACAGCAGGGGGCTGCAAGCAGATGACCACGAGAAGGCCTTTCCTTTCTGTGACCACGTCCAGGGCTGGTGAAACAGCACCTTTGGTAAAAGCCTGCAACAATGTGCCTTTTATGATCTTTGTCAAAGCTGTTGGATCCTGGGGTGCAGGCCCAAGGATTCTTCCTCCAGACAAGGAAATAGGACAGTTATCAACATGCATGTCCTGAATCTCCCCATGTAAACCTGCACACCCCACCGGAGGGTATAAGCACATTGTTGGTAGTCAATTCTATGATTCACTTCAGGCTAATGTAGAACTTAAAGTCCAACCCCAATCTTCCTCTCTATCAACCAGAATTAAATATCCAGGCAGAACCAGAGTTCAGTACAATTGCAGAAAGCAGGACCACACAGCGCATAAGTGTGGAAATCAACCCTCCAAATTTATTCTCCTTATTTCTAACCTCCACAGCCTCACTTACATCCGCATTATGGGTTCTGCTGACAACACACCATAGGAAAAGGTGAAATGCCAGCACATAGCCAGCAGGCAGGGCTGACTAACGGACAGCATGCAGTGAAGAAACTGGAATGAGCTCCTTCCTTTGTCTGGGGTTGGCATCGTGGCGTGAGGCCCTGGGCGGCCACACGCAGCGGAGACCTGAAGGTGACACACTAGCAGATTTGTCTACAGGTTTGCATAAGAGAAACACGGGTGACGTGCAACTCTGCCCCATGCCTAGCGGAGTGCTGTGAGCAATGATGTGCACCTTAAATTGTAATCCCATGCAGTAAGCATTTATCCAAGGTCTTTTACAGACAAACACAAGTGAAATACAGTATTCCATTCCCCAGAAGTCCCTAAGGAGAGAATATTATCATCATGCAAATTAGTAACAACCTCCTAGTAATGTTTCAGGGCCCCTATTTCCCAAAGTTTCGAGAACATTCTAGCAAACTTGCTTTGTTTTGTGAGTGCTAAGGGACATAACCCCAGGTCTAGTTCTCTGGGAGAATACCTGATATATTTTCAATTTTATGACTCTGCATTTTTAGCTTTTCCTTCTTGGGTGTCCTGCAGCCCCAGTGACAAAGAATAACCTAGATGTCTGGGGTGCTCTGAGGAGATTTTATTTCACATACTCAACCCACAACAGGTGTTCAACAGAGTATGTAAATGAGCAAGGTAATAAATTCTCACATTCTTGCCCCACAAAAGCCTCATTTACCCCCAAACCCCTCCCCCTCCCTCTTTCTGATTCTCACACATTGAGGATAAAGCTGTTTTATCTTTTACAAGATTTCATTAAAAACAATTAATTCTTCCCTTCTTTGCCATCCATTTTAACTTGTGCTTGTCACCTGGGTTCTCTTTTCTGTGTTAAAATAGTAAAATGGCTCAGAGACACCAGAAATTCCACCATCTGATGAAAAACACCAGGATACTAGAACATAGGAGAAACTACCGTGGTCCTTAAAACACAAAAAGGAGGAGGAACAGGAGGAGAAAGACAATTACAAACAGGTCAGATGTGAGAACGAAAGAAAGTCAGAAAGACTTCGATGGCATGGGACAGGATTCTTTTCAGAGACAATTACTTAGTAAGAAAAGTGACAAGCAACGTTACCGTCAGGTCAGCGGAGACTAGGAGAACCAAGACATGTTTGCTGCACCACGAGTCCTCCCACAGCGAGCCCTCCTCTCCCATGTAGGAGGCCACGTGTGGTTCACAAAGCCTCTCACCTGAGTAACACAACTGCAACTGAAAGGCAATTTTGAGCTTCTTTTTCTCAAGTCAAAAGATCGAAACAGTTGGCCAGCACTTGGGGATGGCAGAAAATGCCAGGTTACTTTTTCTTCTGATATCCAGGACTCGACACCCATTCCTCTTAGGTGTGAATCACTGCAGACCTTCGTCCGCACCTGCCGTGGCACACTCTCCCTCCTTCCCCTGCACCCAAACAAAGAAGCAGCTGAGAGAAGTGACATCGGGACTGGCAACCACATCTCATGAGGGCCACTCTCCGTATTAGACCCCATCCTCATCCTATCCCAGGGCCTACGTGGAACAGTATGGCCTGGTGATCCCATTTAAATGACTAGACAGAGGTCACCTACTGAGATATGAACACACAGAGAACACCAATTTATGAGGACGGTGGAAGCTGAGAGAGAACCCACCAATCACGAAAGCGCTTTGTCCCTCCAGTTCTTCTAAACTGTGCACATCTTGCAGCCACATGAAAGGACACCATCCAAACAGGCCAGGTGCCATTTTCTCTTGGACACAGCTCAACAGACACTCTGTGGGCCTCACGTAAGAAAAGAAAACCTCGCACAGGCAGGTCTAATGCACAGCACTGTGCTGCAGATAACATGCAAATGGCACCCATGGGCTTCCGGCTCAACATGAGGTCTCTGCAGGCCCCAGAGGGTCAGTCAGCACAAACACAGTGGGCAGGTTGGGCCCCTGGGCAGAGCAGGGCTGTTATCACAGTGTGTGAAATAAGTCAGTCTTAAATGAAGAGTGCTGGGTGAAAGAATCAGTCTGAAAACTCTGGAAAAGGCAAAAACAGAGATCAGTGGTTGCTAGGGGTCCAAGCAGAGGGGAGGGAGGCTTGAGTAGGTAAAGCACAAAATTTGTAGGGCAGGGAAACTTCTCAATATGTTGTGGACACTTGACTCTTAAGCGTCTACTGAAACCCAATGAACTTCACAGCACAAAGATGAATCTCAGTGAATGCAAATTCAACAAAACATCAACAGGGAGGCAGGGGACCCCAGGAAGGAATGAAGAGTGTGACAGAAGAGTACAGCTGTGCTGGTAATGCTGGGAAGGACGCTGACCCCAATCACTCAGGAAATGAGGGAAGCCTGTGCTCTAGTGGATAAAGCTGCTCCCCAAGGAGTGCAGCCCAATGGTTCTGACCCTGCTGGCTACTCACAGACCCTGAAATCCAACGATTAAGTAAACAGGAGTGGGTGGTGGGAACCAGTGTCCTCACTGTTGGTATAGAAGCAGAATCAAGGGAAGAAGACTGAGATGGTTCCTGCAGTGACGGGCTGGAATTGAAGACAGTAGAGGCTCAAGTTAAGCTTGATATAGATATGTAATTACAGACAGAAATGTTTGTAGACATGTGCACATTCACACATGTATCTCCTTGCTTGTCAGCTAAGTATTCTGGAAGCAATGACACCCCAGCAGCAGTGAGCACCCCTCGCACTCAGTTTCTACACATTTTCAAATAAAAGGAATGAGGGCTACTTGTAGAAACAGCAAATTCTAGGATAGGACAGGAAATACACCAGATGAGCCTGAAGTACCTTGTAGTGTCAAAAAGTGAGGGGCGCCTGGGTGGCTCAGTCGGTTAAGCACCTGACTTCGGCTCAAATCATGATTTCATGGTTCATGGGTTCGATCCCCGCATTGGGCTCTGTGCTAACAGCTCAGAGCCTGGAGCCTGCTTCGGATTCTGTGTCTCCATCTCTCTCTGCCCCTCCCCTGCTTACGTTTGTGTTCTCTCTCTCAAAAATAAACATTTAAAAAAAGAATTGTTTAAGTGAGGCAGTGCTAAAAAAAAAAAAAAAAAAATTCCACAATGATGGTAGGATTCAGAGACTCACAAAGCAACTGAAAGAGCTCCCAAGAACCAAAGCTGGAAAATGTGAGCAAAAAAAATAAAGTAGTATCGGATTATAACCCAAAGCGTAAAAGAAATGATTGAATAAATTAACGGGGGAAAGAATTAAATCTGTGCAGAATTCCCCAAATACTTTATGTAGATTCTTCACCCTTGAGGAGAGGGAACATAATTCCTAGTCCTTAAGTGTGGGCTGTGCTTACCAAGCTCCTTCCACAGTGTGGGAAGCAGAGAGAAGAGTGACTTTATGGAGGAGACATCTGGCCACCACACCTCAGCCAGGAGATCAACGTCAACATCCACAGAGAGGAGCCATATTGACGATATGTAGCCTTGACATGATATGATGAGAAGGGCGTTTACCTCTGTGGTCTTCCTCCCTAAAACCCAAAACCCCAGTCTAATCATGAGAAAAGAATCAGACAAATCCAAATTATGGGACATTCTGCAAAACACCTGACCAGCACTTCTCAAAACTATCAATGTTACCAAAAACAAGGGAAGTCTAAGAAATGTCATGTTCAAGAGGAGCCTAAGGAGATAGGATGACCTAATATAAGATGGCATCCCAGATGGATTCCTGGAACAGAAAAAGGACATTACATCAAAACTAAGGAAATCCAAATAAAGTATACAATTTAGTTCATAACATGTATCGATACTGGTTCATAGTTCATAATATGTATCAATACTTGTTTGTTAATTGTAACAAATATACTGTACTTATGTAAAATCTTAGTAAGAAGGGAAACTAGGTGTAGGGTATATGGGAATTCTTTATACAATCTTCACAATTTTCTTGTAAATCTACAACTGTCCTAAAAAAAAAGTTTTTCAAAAATAAATACATTTTGTAGGGATGAATCACTGAATTCTACTCCTAAAACCAATACTGCACTGTATGTTAACTGGAATCTAAATAAAAAACTGAAAATAAGAAAATAAAAATAATAAATACATGTGTATATACAGTATAGACACAGTGCCATTTACAGCAAATACAATATACAGCAAAAATGCTGTATAATAGTATAAGCTATCTAAGGTGTAAAAAGCAGAACCAAAATTTGCCAGTCGTCCTCTATGTTGGGCAGTAGGAATATAATTAGCATTTTATTTTTTCTTCTTTGCTTATCTGTGCTTTAAATTTTCTTCAAGAAACATGTTATCACCTTTGTAGTATGAAAAATTCTACAGGTTATCAGTTCCTGGATTTATAAAAATCATGGATAAAAGAGGTTCAGGAAACGATCCTGATTTCCTCACAAGTTTGAAAGGTGTGGTTTTGACTGCCCGCTCACTCCACCCATCAGGCCAGAAAGACCACAAAGGTCGGCTCATCCCTGAAGTGTAAGCACTCTGCGAGGCTACACCTGGAATTCCACACGCAGATCCACAAAGTGGAAGCTATCATCACCGAGACGGAGGTGACAGAAGCCAGGAATGATTACCCAGCAGGCCCTAATCATCGCCCATGGGCGTCCTCACCTCACCACAGGTGCTGGCTGTTCCCAGAGCTGGCTCTCAGCGGAGGGCTCCGGAACACACGCCAGTCACGGAGAAGGACACACACAGAGAACACAGGGTTGCGTGGGGACGAGCCCGGGACAGCAGCACAGGAGCCAATCAGGAGGACCCACAGGTGCTGTGGAGTCCCTGCATGAGTGTGGCCGGCAGAGCTGTTTTTGTTCCTCAGAGCTTTATGGAACAATTGAACCCACGTGGCCCACGAAGGAGATCTGTCTCAGCTGTGTCCAGCGTGGGGCATCTCTGAGGGACATGACACATTCCCACACCCAGGATACGGCCTGGCTCCCGCTGGCCAATCATTTCAGTAGCAAGAACAGTACTCGCAGAACAGCCGCCCTCCTCCCAGGTCCCTCTGAAGGCCCAGAGGCCAGCGCACGGGAAGCAAAGGTAAGACCCACCTGTACTTCGCAAACACATCACCCAGGAACATGGCAGCAGCTGTTTACTTGAGTTTACTTCTTCCTCACTTAAAAGTAGTGAAATGGTTTGAAAATATTTATGAAAAGAGAACATGAGAGGACCAATATCCCCCATCCGTTTGGTTAAAAAGAAAATAGAAACACTTTGTAAAATTTCAAAGTTAAAAGATAGGCCGTTTTAAAAATTTACCTTTCAAGAGACACCTTTTTTTTTTAAATAAAATAAGAACAGAAAAATACCTCACAAATGCGATGTTCGTGATTGACCTCTCCCAAGGAAAGTATCACCTACCTGCCTAACCTGTCACTGGCACGTGTGTGGTTTGGCGACCTCTCTGGACTTGCTTTCCTTCATCATGAAAGTCTCTGACAAGCCAATGAGAAAATTATCAGAAAACAGGAACCCCCTCCACACTGCATCCTTTTTCTTTTATTCCCGTAGTGCTGTTTCTTGTCTAAATAATTTTTTATGAGCATTTAAAGACACAGTCACACCGGAGGTGATCAGGAAAAGTAGGAACAGAAAGCCAGAGCATCATGGAGAGGGGTGAGTGGATATGGGGGGAAGCAGGAGATCCCAAGTTGACACAGAGGTATTTAGCACATGTTGGTATTTTCCCTGCCAGTGATTTCAGTGTTCAAAGCATGACGTCTTGACCTGAGGCAGAACCACTTCCCACTCGATTCAACTGCTTCCTGCACATCTCTCACTGTCTCCACACAGGGGTCTCACGGCTGACTCCCACTGTCACCTTCCCGGACGGCTCGGTGAAGCGCCCGATACCTCTCCTCTCCGTGGCCCCCATGACCCCACCCCTCCCAGCTGTACAGCCCCTGACATCACTCCTCAACCCTTCCCAGTCCCTGTGTCTCATCTACACGTCACTGAAGTACTGGTGTCTGCCAGACTCGTACCAGAGCATACGTGATCTGCTCTCTCGGGTCTCTCTACATACGCACAGCCTGAATCCATAATGCTTCCTAAAACGTATTTCCAGACTCTACCAGGAATCCCAGATGCAGAGTCCAGCTCTATGGAACAAGTGCCTCTTACTAAGTGGTCCACATTCACTGCCTGTCCCACCCACAGTCACACTCTTGCCTATTTGAGCTGCTCGTGGGCCCCAGAAAAAGCTCCCACTTCAGAGTCGAATTCCGGGTGGAAGACTTCAACCCGCTCCCACGTCGCAATTTCAGCCATTCCCATCTCTATAGCACCCCTCTCTCACACCTGCTCCTCTCAACACACGCGCCGCACCGTGCTGTAGTAGCAGGGATGGGGGGTGCCCCTCTATTAGTCCAGAACATTCCCGAGTGCTGGGAGCCCCCCACAGCACAGGCCCGGCACAGAGCAAGGGCTGCAGAAATATGTGATGCGCGGGTAGACAAGTGAGTAAGAGAGCGCGGATGAGTGGGTGCTGCACGCACACCGTCCTGAAGGACCTGACCGACGGCGCCCTGGCCTGCGGTTAAGACTGGACCCTTCGCTTGGCGGTAGCTGGTTCAAAGTTTAAGGGCTCTAACTCTTGGAAAGTTTGCCCTTCCTTATTTTTTTTAAGTTTGTTTTTTATTTTTGAGAGAGAGAGACCACAGGGAGAGGAGCAGAGAGAGAGGGAGAGAGAGAGAATCCCAAACAGGCTCCGCACTGTCAGCACAGAGCCCAGGGTGGGGCTCGAAGTCACGAACGGTGATCACGACCTGAACTGAAACCAAAAGTCAATGCTTAACCGACTGAACCAGCCAGGTGCCCCTGCCCTTCCTTATCTTGAAGTCTCTTTCAATTCCGCTCTCAGAAACAACAGCTATTCCCTCTGAGCTGGGATGGTCTCCAAACTCGAGAGGGCATCTATCACTCCACTGTGCGGTGTCCCCTCCTGAGACCACCACCCACCGCTCCTTCCCTGGCTCTTCCAGGGGCACGGCCACCCTACCTCCCACCATCTCGCTGTCCTCAGTGACCCACATAAGAGCAGGGCCCCACACTGGCCATTTCCCCTAAAGGTGGCCTGTACATCACAGACAAAGCTGCAAAACCACAAGCAGCTTGACCTGGACAAGGCAGCCTGTGGAAGAAGCCCAAGTGGGATTTAACTTATCCACTCCGCACCTCACGTTTGAGCTGATACATGCACTTATTCAAATTTCCAGGTACTTTCCATTAATTCTATCTGCCTGTCACCTTGTGCTTGTGCTTGTGCTCAGCACCCTCTACCCTCTTTTCACCCTTGGAGGAAAGAGAGCAGGGCAGCAGTGCCCTCTTTGAAGAACACAGCCACACACAGGAAATACAGAATATGACCCTCTACTTAACTCCCTACAACCAGCAGGTCTGACCACTCTTTGCTCTGGGTATCTCTGAAATAGTCCACTCTCTGCTTCTCCACTACCATTTCCCATCTGGTTGCTGCTCTGACTCCTGACTCATCTCACTGCCCACTCAGCAGCCAGAACCATTATTAGAAAATGTAAAAGGGAATTTATCACTTATGAGCTGAAATACCTTCAGTGGATTCTGGATGCCTCTAGAACAGAGTCCAAAGCTGGCCTCACAGATGGTGACTCCAGGACTGGCCAGACAGGTCTTCGTCTGGCTCACATCTGGGCTCTCACTGACCACCACACTGGTCTGCACACAGTCTTTGTGTTCAGGGCAGCTCTGGGATCTTAGGTGGGCCAGTCTCTCCACTGGTCTGGATGATTCTGGAACTCAGTTCTGAAAGCATTCAAGGATCCAGTGGCCACACACTGTCCCCAAGGGAGAAGAGGGGCTCGTTCCCCAGTGCTACCGATATGTTTCTCAGTAAATGTGAGGACTTTCTCCAGGTCCCAGCTGCCCAGGGGGAGAGTCACTCGCCCGAGGAGAAGGTGCCTACAGGCCTCCTCTTGCCTGTTCCAGGAAAGGCCGGTGCTGTAGTGCCCCACAAACCAAATCACCTGTAGTCATCACATCTTCCAAGTCTACTTCTCGTTACACTAAAACCAGCTTTCCCTGTGGGTGTCATCACCCCTCTGCCAGACACACAAGCCCTGGGAAGGCTGTGTGCCCCGGGGAAACACTGCAATGGGATGAACTTCCCTGAGGCCACATAGATTTTTTAAATGCCTAGGTTGTCCCTAGCTCAACATTGACATCTCTTCTTATAAACAACAGCACAGCCGAAAAAGGAATACATTTCCATCTGTGAAACTGACCCTTCCCCTGCCCCACCAAGGAAAACACAATGTGCAGAGATCAAAGGGCTCCAGCCCTCTAAGGAAAGTGTGGTCTGGGGTCGTAGACAAGACCCAGCCTCTGATGGAATGGGGGTGAGATAGAGGGTGGGCTGGGCTGGGAGAGGAAAGAGTTGGTTAAATTATCATGAAATGCCTTTTTATCACTGAAATTTAAAGAACCTAATGATTTACTCCTTCACAAAAATTATTATTTATGTCAATTCAGGTGGAGTGTCTTTCTGCTACAATTTAAAATGGTTCACGTTCGGGGCACCTGGGTGGCTCAGTCAGTTAAGCATCTGACTCTTGATCTCAACTCAGGTCGTGAGTTCAGGTCCCGTGTTGGGCTCCAGGCTGGGTGTGAAACCTACTAAAAAATTAAAAATAAAATAAAATAGTTCATGCTCTTCAAAACATGGTTTTCACAGCAATCTTTCCTGGATGCTTGAAGCAGGTTCTTACCTGCAGCCAGAGGATCCTTCAGGCAAAGCCCACTGGGGCAGGGCCACAGGAGCAGGGCCACTGGGGCAGGGCCACTGGGGCAGGGCCACAGGAGCAGGGCCACTGGGGCAGGGCCACAGGAGCAGGGCCCTGTCAGGAACAGCAGTTCCAACTCTGACCTTCCATCACCCTAAACTCTGCACAGCCTCTATTATTTTGTGTGATGGTGATAACATCATTTAAAGCAGCATTTATATTTTTTTAAGCTTATAGCTCATTATTTTAAAAAAATGTATAACCAACAGAAACCAAAGTACAAAAAAGGGGAGAGTGGCACAGGGTAAGAAAAGATTTCCTTCCTCGGCCACCAACCAACCAAGTCCCCCTGGGCTCTCCTGGTTCCCCACCTGGAATGAGGCCATGTTTCAGGAGGCCGACAGAGGAATGGATGAGATGAGCTACGGAAAGCCTGTGCACACCAGAGGCTGCCGCATGGATCCATGATGATACTGCTGCTGTTTTCACCCAGAGAGTTCACTCAGCTTAACAGAGATAGAGAATTCAACCAAACTCCTCTCGTCTCTCCCAGAATGGAACCCTAAGTGTCACAGCCATTATCCTACCATGTGGTTTCTCTCTGTGGGAGCCACTCAGAACCACAGTTGCCGAAGCCTCCAGAGGATGGGGGCTGGGATGTCCTCAGCCTGCCAGGAATCTGAGTCCTGATCCCAGCTGGTACCTTACCAACTGCAGGAAGCAAAGGAGTTATCTGACCATCCTGGACTCTGGACTTCTCATCAGTAAATAATACATAATTTCTAAAGTCACATCTAGGGGCGCCTGGGTGGCGCAGTCGGTTAAGCGTCCGACTTCGGCCAGGTCACGATCTCGCGGTCCGGGAGTTCGAGCCCCGCGTCGGGCTCTGGGCTGATGGCTCGGAGCCTGGAGCCTGTTTCCGATTCTGTGTCTCCCTCTCTCTCTGCCCCTCCCCCGTTCATGCTCTGCCTCTCTCTGTCCCAAAAATAAATAAACATTGAAAAAAAAATTAAAAAAAAAATAAAATAAAGTCACATCTAGTTCTAAAATTCTATGGGTCTCTGACCGTTTCAACCCCACACAAAATTTGTCATAAACCCATGTGTGCCCTCTACAGCCCAGCATGTTCGTCTTTTTTTTAAATATGAAATTTATTGTCAAATTGGTTTCCATACCACACCCAGTGATCATCCCAACAGGTGCCCTCCTCAATGCCCATCACCCACTTTCCCCACCCTCCCACCCCCGATCAACCCTTAGTTTATTCTCAGTTTTTAAGAGTCTCTTATGGTTTGGCTCCCTCCTTCTCAAACTTTTTTTTTCCCTTCCCCTCCCCCATGGTGTTCTGTTAAGATTCTCAGGATCCACATAAGAGTGAAAACATATGGTTATCTGTCTTTCTCTGTACGACTTATTTCACTTAGCATAACACTCTCCACTTCCATCCACGTTGCTACAAAAGGCCATATTTCATTCTTTCTCATTGCCAAGTAGTATTCCACTGTATATATAAACCACAATTTCTTTATCTATTCATCAGTTGATGGACATTTAGGCTCTTTCCATAATTTGGCTATTATTGAAAGTCCAGCATGTTAGTCTTTATGCAAAGTATTATCATCAAGTGAAAGATTCTCTGGAGCCAGAGCGTGAACTCCCTGCCCGCTCAGTACCTCCCAAAGACCCCACCCTCCGTGTGTGATTTCTTTCCTGCTATTGATAGTTAGGAACCCACTGGCCACTAAGCATGATCTAGACTTCAAGTTCAGGTGCAGATTTCAGACACGCGTGAGTCATGCGGATGGAGTTCTTGGCCACCCTCATTAGGGCTGCTCCTCTGTGAGGTGGTAACCAGAGGCTTATCTCTCTGAAATGACACTGAGGCCACAAGTGACCCTGCTAGACTTAACCACACAGCTGTCAAGGAGAAATGGATTAAAAACATCTGCCCCCTATTTCCTTCAAAGAGGGAATATAAAAATTTGACTCATTTGTTCATAAAGCCAGTATCTACGGAGCACCTACTCTGTTCCAAGCACTGTGCTAAGATACTGGTGCAGAAGGCAGGCAAGGCCGACCCTGGAAAGCATGGATTCTTGTGAATTAACTAAATACATTCTGGTGTTGACAAAAACAAGCCTTATGCCATAACCACTATACAAATGATAAATAAAGTACAACTGCTATTGTCCAAAGGGTCCTGAGAGAGCATCTGGACCAATTCCATGGTTTGGTGACTGCCCATGACCCCACAGTCAGGGGTTGAACGAGATGCACAACCAGGCCCCCTGCTTCCAGCCAGTTGACCGCTTTCTACTAAATCATTTTTCCTCCCCACTTCTGAATTTAGCAGTGAGACCTATGCGTACCTACCCAGCAAAATACAAAAGTGATAATAATCCCAAAATCAATTTGCAAACAACTGTCAAGAATACCTTGATGGGTGGGTAATGGCTTAGAAAAGACAGTCCACATCAGAATCACTTACTCTCTGGGAGGGTGTGCATGTACCACTGCGGATCTAAATGAACCAACAGTGCATTGATGACATGGGCCAAGCTAGAGGTAATGCAATTGTGGACAGGAACTGAGCAGAGAGTGGTGTCTGCAAAGGAGCAGGCCCTGGGCGAATTAGCCAGGTGCTCGGGCCCAACAGAGCACCCAATGGGTTAGCTTTGTTCACAGAATTTAGTGTCTTTCCTGGTCTCTCATGAGCATGTGCACTTTCCTCCTCTGTAACATTGCTCATCACACAAGATCTTCCTTCTAGCCAGCCTAATCCTTCACTTCTACATGATCGGATTCCATAAGCAATGGACATGGAGACGGAGAGAACAGAGGTGCCACTGGGTAAGGATTAATGACAGACACCCCTTGAATGTGTTGTGTTTAAGATGATCAGGAAGCCAAGGATTTAGATGAGAGGACAAGACAACACTCGGATTTGGAACTTTCCAGCATCAAGGTGGCTGCCAGCATGCTGAAAGATGAGCCCTCAGAAGAGCAAGACAAGAATGAGGGAGGCAAGGCGTGCATCTAGGGAACCAGGAAGAGACATCACAGGAAAGAAGGAACTAGGAGAGGCCAGGACAACCCCACAAGTAGCCGAGTGTGGTGTCCCTGCCACCCAGAAGCAGGAGGTGGGAGCACGTGGATGGTAGCACAAGGCCAGGCATATGAGGCAGGGGAGACTGCAAGTGGCCAGAGAGAAGGTGCCACAGCCTTTAAATGTAAATCTCCATCAGAGAGGTGAAAAATCAAACCACATCACTGAGGAGTAAGAAGAAAGTTGGGGTGTTACAGACTAAATTCACAGATTGAAGCCCTGATCCCCAGAACCTCAGAACATGACCATATTTGGAAACTGGGTCACTACAGATGTAATTTGCTGAGATGAATGAGATCATTAGGGTGGGCCTCACTCCAACAAGACTGCGTTCCTACACAAGGGAAATCTGGACACACACACACACACAGAAGGCACACATGTGCAAAGGAAGGCATAGACTGGTGTGATGCTTCCATAAGCCAAGGATCACCAAGGATGGGTGCAACCACCAGAAGGCAGGTGAGAGCCCGGAAAGATCACCCACAGAGCCTCAGAAGAAAGCAGGCTGGCCACTACCTTGGTCCCAGACCCACAGTTTCCAGACCATGGAAAGACATTGCTCTTGTTTAGACTATTCTGTCTGTGGTGCTTTATTGCAGCAGCCTTGGGGAACCCATACAGTGGGAGATAAATGAGATCAACGGTGGAGAGCTTTCTGTCAAGTTCTACCACAAGGAAGGAGAGAAATGGAGCACAGGGGACTGAGGGCTGGCCCCCCACCTGGGAAGACAGAGGCAGGGGGTGAGCAGAGAGGGGAAATGCTGGGAGAAGGCGAGGTGCTACTGGGCATGCTCAAGAGGTGCTCCCCAATCAGGTCAGCTTTCTCACTTGAGAAAGTCTGAAACAGACATCTGTAGAACTACCGCAAGGATCCAACTGCCTTTCAAAAGGGAGACCTGATGCCTGTCCTTTGCAGTCCCCTGAAGGACAGCCATGGCTGGACTCTGGCTCATCATCAGCAAGGACTTTGAAGTAAAATGTCAGACCGACCAGCACACTAAGAAATCGTAGGCCCAGAGTCCCAGCCAAGGAAGCGAGCAGACCACAGCCTTTCCAGCTCCAGGCTCCAAGTTCCCTGCCCAGCAAACCTTCAGGGCAAAGCATGTGCTTCTGCAGAATGAAAGCTGCTTCTGGGAAGTGGTCCAGAGGTTAAGGTTTAGCTATTTTGGAAGCTGGGCATCTGCCAAGGAGAATACATGGCCACCTATGTGGAACAAAACTGTCAGGCAGCACACAGTGGCAGCAGAAGGCAGCACCAGGGATAAGAGACTCGGTCCTGCAGGATGTGTGTTCAAGGAGCCCAGCACCAGGCCAGAATTCCAATCTGTTTGGCCCTGTTGACCCTTTCTGGGTTTAAGAAAGGAAAGAGAGAAAGAATCCCAGACACATAGACTGAACTCCCTCGAGGCCAAACTCACCTTCCTCCTGCTCTACAGTTGTCTGCAGATCTCTGTGGAAATGGGAACAGGTGTCGCCTCCTCCTCCTCCACTGTGCCCACACAGGGCTGTCTGTGGCCAGGAAGCAGCACTTTCTGTTCTCCTTCCCCCCCTGAGAGAAGCCTTAGCTGTAACTTCTTGGGGATGTGAATGTTAATAGATGCAACATTTAATTACTATTTAGTATAATTAAATGATTATGGGGATTTTAAAGATCCTTTCACTCAGGATGAGTATTGCTTAGTCCAGAGCACCCCACTCAGGTGGCAGATGGGCCTTCCTCTCCTCCCTAACCTCAGGCAAGCACCTCTGCGGTCACTCCCTGCCAGACCCTGAGCTCCAGCTTCCAGCTAGCCCCACTGTCTCTAACAGCCAGAGACCATGGCTCACAGAAGGCCTCCTGGAGATGGCATGAAGACAATTGCCCTAAGATGCCATCCCCGTGCCCAGGGTGCTAACCTTAAGGCCCCACATCTCTGTGGCTTGAAAGCCAAGGATACTCGTGGCCTGGCCAGAAACTTCCCTCTTTTATTTATTTATTTTTTTTTAATTTTAAGGAGAGAGAGAGAGAGAGAGAAAGCGGAGGAGAGGGGCAGAGAGAGAGAGAAAATTTTAAGAAGGCTCCATACTGCCAGCACAGAGCTTGATGCAGGGCTTGATCCCACAACCCTGGGATCATGACCTGAGCTGAAACCAAGAGTTAGATGCTCAACCAACTGAGCCACCCAGACACCCCAGCAACTTCCCCTCATAACATGACTGTCCATGGACCCAGGCCCTTCTCAAACCACCTACTCACACCAGGCTTTCCACTTTGTGGAAACGAATGTCCTTGAGTTCCTAAAGAGATCACAACTTCTAGGAACGTCTGAATGGGGCCTTCCCTGAGGCTCATGACAGACAGATACCCCTGACTTCCCATAACAGGAGTCAGTGGGTGGCTGCTTTCTGGTACACCTGGGCCAGCCCCAGAAGGAAGCAGGATCAGCCTGTGAACAAGGAAAGAGATCATCACACAGAATGAAAAAAGAGAGCATAGCAGTTGGAATCACCCACCACAAAAAGCTGGTAGCACAGGAAAAGGAACACACATATTCCTGAGATATACTTTACCAGTAAAACCTCTATTTCCCCTCCCTTTTCAGGAGAAAAGGAAAAAAATCCAGAGTCATGTAGTTCCCTTTACAGTTCATGATGGCAGCATTCATTCATAACAGCTCAGACATGATGGTGGTGGCAGTGGGGTGACCAAGTGGTCAAGTCACCTCAAAACGCGCACGTCTGTGTATGTACATGTGACAGCATGAGCTGGAGGGACAGGAAAAGCACAAAGGAACAACAACTTTACATATATATATAAGAACAGTAAAACCCTGGCTCATGAGTAACTTGTTCTGCAAATGTTCCGCAAGACAAGCAAATATTTCTAATAAATTTTAACTTCATAAACGAGCAATTTCTTGCAATATGAGTAGTACATGACACCGAATGTCACATGATCACAACTGAGCCAATGGTTCTTCTGTCTCTCTCTCTCTCTGTCTCTCTGTCTCTCTTGCTGCAGGATTGTGGGTGATTGTCTCCCACGCTCGGATGCTCAGGCCATGGTGTTTGGCAGAAATCAGTGATTTTTCAGAATGTTGGAAGGTGCCAAAAACCAGTATTAGTGTATTTTTTGTCACTTCCAAGCACCTATGGACAGTCCTTTGCTTCATTCTAGGTCAGGCCGCCTGCAGATATAGACCCTTTCCTCTGCTGCCTTATTGCCAGTTACATTAAATACAGTCTCTGACAAGAGTTTATGAATACTTTACTGTAGTCAACATCCGTGTGAGCATATACAATGGTCCCCGTGCAGAAAAAGATTCCATTGAGCCAAAAGATAGCAGTAATTCCATTAGTGATACTGAAAGTTGTCCTACACAATAGCCCTCCTCTCTCTTGTCTCCCTCACACCAGCCACAAAGGTTTTCAAAGGTAAATGCAAGTTAATTTGTTTATTTTTCTTTATATTTTGTATTTTCTTTATTATTTTGTATTATATTACAGCATTGCAATCACTTTTATATGAATATTTTGAGTTATGGAATGAATCATCTGAGCTTCCATTATGTCTTACGGGGAAATTCCCATTGATACACAAGTGCTTTAGATTACAAGCATGTTTCCGGAATGATTTATGTTCACAAACCAAGGTTTTACTGTATTTACAATCAAGTCTTTGTAATTTAAGCATAACTGACTATTTCCTTGACCAATGCCAAAATAATCCAGAAGTCAAAGAATTTGGAACTGTTCTATATTCCAATTTTTTTAATTTAAAAAATAAAGGAAAAACCAATAAGAAACTTTACAGTCACAAATGGAACTCATTTGTCTCTTTTTTTTGCTCAAAGAATGGTGGTAAACTGAGTAAGCACTTCTTTTTCCTCTAATGTTTTATCTACTTTTGAGAGAAAGAGAGGGCGGGGGCAGAGAGAGGGGGCTAGAGGATCCAAAGCGGGCCCAGCACTGATAGCAGCAAGCCCAACACGGGGCTTGAGCTCATGAACCATGAGATCATGACCTGAGTTGAAGTCGGATGCTCAACCAACTGAGCCACCCAGGCGCCCCCTGAGAAAGCACTTCTGATTGCAGTGGCATTCACACTGCATGGCAAGCACATCAACGGGAAACACACTAACTCTAGCTCTTGCCAAAAGGCCAACAACAAACAAAAACAAACACCAAAAATTAGACTGTGTCTCAAACAAGAAACCCATCAACAGTACTCTGGCCAATGAAGCTCAGGTCTTCACACTGAATTTAATGTCCCAAGTCACAGCAGTTCCAGTGGCTCTCCAGAAGCATGTGCAAATTATGTGCTCCTTTCCCACAGGGGTACTTTGGATAACAGCTTCTGAGCCATGCTCCATTACTTGAGCTCTGTCGTGCAGCCATCCCAGGAACAGTCTGTGGAGCGCTCCTCCTGATGTCAGTCCAATCAAGTCACACAGGACTCTGAACAGTCTCACTACACCCACTGGCAGCAACCCACACCCTGTGGACCAGTCATGGGGGCAGAAAATAGCCTCACCCCCTCGATTCGAGTCTGTGAGCCACATTCAACCGCGTGAGCCCAGGCCCGGCACCTCACACTCACAGAAGAACGAAGGAAGACGTCGGGTAACACTCTGACAAAGCAAACAGTCCGCTGTGGGTGAATGGAAACGTACATTTCATAAACAACCTCCCGGAAAGCAGCGGATAAAAATAAACTGTCCTGGCCAAGAGGTGCACAACCTTCAGAGAATTCAGGAAAACATAAAACTGATGAGCCATTAAAATATCATCTTTGGGAAAATAACTGAAGAAATTTGTATCCCATGAAAGCAATCATAAAACCCCAGCCTCAATTCTAGCACACTGCCACCCCAGCCATAATAAAGGACTACTATGCTTGAACTCATCCTAACGAACCCGCTGCCTAAATATTTACCTGGGTTTGAGAAGCCAAAGTGTTCAGGGTACACTTACAGGTTGTTCACTTACATGAACAGAGAAGGCAAAACACCCAAGCAGTCCAGTCATTCCATTTCACAGATCATATAAACATGCTTGTTCTTAGAATCCATTTACACTGCATTAAAAACTATGGGGTGCCTGGGTGGCTCAGTTGGTTGAGCATCCGACTTCGGATCAGGTCACGATCTCGCGGTTCATGAGTTCAAGCCCCGCGTCGGGCTCTGGGCTGATGGCTCAGAGCCTGGAGCCTGCTTCCGATTCTGTGTCTCCCTCTCTCTCTCTGCCCCTCCCCCGTTCATGCTCTGTCTCTCTCTGTCTCAAAAATAAACAAACATTAAAAAAAAATTTTTTTTAATAAAAACTACAAAGTTAGAGGGGAAAAGGGACATGTCCATCCACAAACTTGACCCCCATGTTTGGGAAAGCTCCTCAGGAGAAGAGGAGGTGCCCGAAGTGCCCTGTCCTGGGCCCCCTGCATTACTACCGGTTCTGTCTGAACACTGAGCTACTGTGTAGAGACCACAGGAGCTCCTGGAGCCCAAGGGTTCACAGGGACTCGTGCAACAGTCCCTGGTCTGTCGAGGAACAGACCAATCAACTGGCCAATCGAGCAGGAAATTCCCAGCTATGGTGCTTATCGTCTTCCCCACCACAGAGCATTTACCAAGCTCTGTGGGGCACCCTGATGCGCTCTCTACAGAAACCCTCAGGAACTTCCTCTCAAGATATGAACGCTGAGTGCACATATAAAAAACTCAAGCAACAGTATGAATGATAAACTCCCACTGCCTACCTGTCAGCTTCATGCAGCCCCAATTGTAGAAGTGACCACTCCCACTCCTAGCCAGTTGACAGCACTTGCTGGAGGGACACCTCGCCCAGAGATGCCCGAAGGAGGTGTCCCTACCCATCCCCCAGGTGTCCAGTGCCTGGGCGCCAGTCAGGAACAGTTCTGTGCTGTGATGAATGTTCCAGAACTCACCACTGGACTTCTAAAAGGTGGCTTTGCCCATCTTGCCTCCCTCACACTCCTGAGAGTTCTTCCCATCTCATCTGCAGGAGAGGTGCCGCTCAGGCCAGCCACTACAAGCCCTTCCCAGGACAAACTTCTCTGCCAAGTTGGCTCTCACCATCCAGGCCAAAGCTGAGTCACTGCTTATCCTCACTGGTCACTTTCCCAACATAATGTTTGATCTCAATTGTGCCATCAGTACTCTGAAGACAAGACATTCCGAATATGCTTTACTCCAAACGCCTTATCAACAAAGACCAAGAGGGACAATACACCTGTCTCTGCTACTCTGCAGTTAGGGAGAAAGGGCATGACAGACATCAGACAGTGGACAAGCCACAGAAGGTTTCGCTTTGAGGCTTAAGGAATGAGCACCAGTAGCAAGTGGGGCTTGTCAACATGGACCACAACTCCCTCTCAACGCTGAGCACCCCACACAACCACCTCAGAGACCTGAGAGACTAACCAGGCCCCCGGAATTCCCGTGTGATCACCCAAACGATTTCACAACCTGGAAAGGTTAGGTTTCCATGGGTTTCTTCCCTGTGGCTGGAGCCTGGAGCCTGCTTCAGATTCTGTGTCTCCCCCTCTCTCTGCCCCTCCCCTGCTCATGCTCTGTCTCTCTCTGTCTCAAAAATAAATAAAAACATTAAAAACATTTTTTAAAATAATAATAATCCTGACAACACAAAAACTTAAATCAAAATGCCTGAAATGCCTTTTAAGTGAAAATCTTCACTGCAGCTCAGGGTTCGGGGTGGGTAAATAGAAGCTTGCTGCATGAAGAGAAGATTTTAGATTTGAGGCTTTGATTGGGTTCATAATGTCGGTGTCGTTTTCAAGAAAACAAGCAAATAATAAGAAAAAAAAACTACATACGTGAGCCCACTTGGGCCATATCTGTGTTCTGCACCAGGTGCATGGGAGACCAACTGGGCAGTTGACTCATAATGGACTTCCAGCTCCACTGTCAACCAAGTCAGAACCCAAAAAGAGATGGGCAAACATCCTGGCAGTCAGGATCACGGGTGGAGACAGACAGGTGCTGCGAAGGGCATGACTGTGTCTTCCCAAAATTGCTTTGTTGAAACCATAACCACCCTTCGTGTGATGGTCTCAGGAGGTGGAGCCTTTGGGAGGGGATGGGCCATGAGGGGTGGAGCCCTATGATGGCATCAGTGCCCTTGTAAGAGAAAGAGACCAGGCCCTCTCTCTCCCTCTCCACTGAGTGAGCACAATGAGCAAGACGGCAGCTGTCTGCAAGCCGGGAGGAGACTCACCAGTCACCAAATCTGAGACCACCTTGATCTTGGACTTACAGTGCCCAGAGTTGTGAAAAATTAACATCTGCTGTTTAAGCTGCCCAGTCTGTGGTATTTTGCTATGGAGCCCAAACGGACTAAGACAGATGGCTCAGTGAAATTAAGATCATTTGGAAGGCGTTTAATAGAGGGACTACTTACAAAGGGACATGGAGGAACCATGAAGACTACGGGGGACCTCCAGGTTGGCAGCAAATAGGCTGTTCATATCTAAGGCCCCAGAGGAAGGAGCGCCGAACATGCCGCAAGACACCACAGGGGGGCACTGAACTGCAGCCCAAGGACAGGGCCAGCGGGGAGGTCACAGCTGGGAGGGAGCCAGAGGAAGAAACCTCAGACTTCCTTCCTCCTTCTCAGTGCCTCCTGGTCTCCCGCTGCCAGCAGACCAGCAGATGAGGGGCCAGACGGCAAGGGAGTGGCCACAGGGTGCACAGAGCAGCTGTGGCCGTGGGCAGGGCAAGGAAGGGCAGACCGCGCCCCCAACACAGGGAGAACACCAGGCCACATCCTACCAACAAATCAAGCAGCCGGCTCTGGGCGCTTCGGCCAAACACTATTTCTTCCGTAGAAATCTAAATATTGGGCTATATTACTCTATATTACCATTTTCCCTTGCCAGAACTATCCGCTTATTTCTTATTTAGCCCTCTGATAAATGACTGCTCTTCATTTTTATTTATAAGTGTTCCTTACAGTATTTGCCAGTCTCACCTTGACCTCATACATTTTATTTGTTTTAATTTCTAGCAGAACTGCTTTTTCAAAATGCTGAAAAGTCGTCATGTTAGAGCTAACAAGAGAAAATATTGGTTTTGCTCCAGATCTATTTCTTTCGGCTTTGGAAGCAAAACTCTGGCTTCCCAAGGGCTGAAATGAGTAAAAGACCATGGGAATTCCAGTCTTCCTGGGGCGATGAGGACACCGATTTGGACAGTGGCTGGCCACTGGACCACAGGCAGAATGAGAGTCAGGACCAAGTTTTTAGGGAGTCTTGTGTAAGTCGCTTTCTTTTCATGCTTCACAAAGCACACAGCCAGGACTGTGAACTGCATCTCATTTTGAAACTGTTTTCAAGACTCTTCTTTTGTTTACCAAATAATTGATGAGCACAATTATAAACATTTATTTTCAGTAGATTCCCTCCTAGCAACTGGTGCCATTGCTGCGCTGAAGTCATCCCGTGGAAATCCACTAATGGACAATCTCAAATCTGTGCCTAATTGTTTCATGTGTTCCCATCACTAATGAGGGTATAATTGTAAGTTTCCAGAGAAGAAGCACAATGTCCTATATTTCACGATTCTGGTGTCCTCCAGGCATCCAGCATAATTCACCGTATCTGTTTCAATTAATAGATGAGATCGATTCTGTATATGGGGTCTGATGCTTTGCAATGCTCCCTGGAATTTCACAAGAGATGGACCTCCCCATTTCCTAAGCACTGATGACAAAAGCAGGTGCCCTCCCTTAGCAACAGACTGTGCCTAGCCTACTGCTGTTCTGCACCCCTTCTCAACATGCCTGTGTCCAGTGCATGGTCCAAAGGCAAGGACACAGAGTGAAAAGGCAGGGGCGGGGCCAGCTGACATTCATCTTATAACTGAAACAAAATTACATGAACTTGGCATTTTATTCCCATTTTACAGATGAGTAAAGAGATATGAGGCAACTTACCCAACTCACACAGCTGGAGACAGCAGGCCAGGCAGCCTGGACCCTCAGGTCTTACTCCCAAACCTGAGCCTGGTGACCTGCTGGAGGGGAAGCAGCCTCAACCCTGCAGGTCGGTCCTTCCAAACACACCTGGGAGATAATCTTGGAGGGAACTAAATCACACATTCAAAAATATTTTAGGGAAAATAATGCTCTGGGTGTTAGCTACAATTTTCCACAGTTAGAAACTGCAAAGAGATACACTGGTAACGAACAACTGGCACATTTTCCCACAAACTATTTCTCCAAATTTCATCTAAAAATATGACTATGAATTCAAATGAGTCAGAGAAACTTCTAAAATTTATATTCGATGCACTAAGGTGTGGATTTACTATTTACCTTCCATTTTAAGTGCCTGTGGCCGCAGGTACTAGCAGTGCTGGCGGTGTGCACTTACTTAGCTCAGGGTTTAAGCTCCTGCAAAAGTAAGCACTTCATCTCCACAGAGAAAAGGGCGTGAGCATGTTGAAACGGCACACCGAGCCGAGCACCTGACCCTGGCTCCCCACAGCCTCAACAGCAGGCCCCACACTGAGTCCTGCAGAGCTCATCTCTGACCGAGGAACCACGTCCAAGGCGCAGTAAAGAAGGCATCTCGGGGTGCGCCCTCCTGCGATGGAGGAAGGGGAGCACAGACGGTGATGGTTCACCGTGAGAACGTTTCCTTCAGTTCCAGGTTCAAGGCAGAGCCATCTCTATGCAGAGCCCACCCATGTCCGTCTGCTTCATCTGCTCTGGGCACCGGCACATCTCACTGCTGAGCCATCAGTGTGGTAAAAATCTGGACTTCAGTTTGGTGTGGTTGGGACGAAGGCCCAAGTGTGACTGCTGCACCATGGGCACTCTGCCTCCCTCCCGGTCTGACAATGCCCAGGGGCCGGGGCTGCAGCTGCGCCCTATCGGAACTGGCCCGCTGCCAGCCTTCTCTCTCTGCTGCCTTGCTGGTCCTTGATGCTGCAGCGTCCGCTTCAGTGTCACCTGCCATCTCCCCGGGAAGAGCCTCCCACCCCTAAGTCACTGACATCTCCTTTAATCAGAAGCCTTACTGGCCGGTGCTTAGCCTGAAGGAGCCGGCTGCAAGCCAAGCTTCCCTGGGGCTGTGACAAAGGTCGGCTCCCTACTTGCTAGTGTACAACGCAGGTTTACACATTGGGCCTAGGTGGGCAACGAGGAGCCAGGCCGCACAGACCCTCCATGATCTGAGGAATGGAGGGGTTTGTGCCGTGGTAAGGTCAGATTTCTGAGGAGAGCTTTTCTCCTCCCCAGGCCCCGGCATGCACCCTCAGGATATTTGGCAAGCACGGAACTTGGGGACATCTGGAACTTCACCATCCCTCACCCGGGACAGAGGCAGCCCACGAACCATGGGACTGCAGGGCAGTGACATGGTCATTCGTGCCTCCCTGGGGACACCGAGGGTGCTCAAACACCTCCCACCACTGATGCCTTTTCCACCCTTAAAACCTCATGAGTTTTTCCTTTACTTTGGAATAACTGAACAAACATTCTAGGCCTACATCCATCTCCAGTGTTACACGCTCAGTGTTGGTCAGCTGACATCTGGTGATAATACATCACATCTATCGAGTATTTATTGAGTCCCCGTCACAAAGTGCTTTCCATAAATGACCTTATTTAATCCTCACAGCATCCTGCAAGATAGAAGTCTCATTTTACAGATGAGGCAGCCATGGCTGTGAGAGGCTAAGTGATCTGAGGCCGCACACAGCCAGTAACTGGTGCTGGGATTCAAATCCAGGTCTGACCCTGATCCTGTGGTCACAAAATATCTCAGGAAATAATACTCTCAGAGTGCCTGGCACTCCAGGTACTTCATACAACAGTTTTTCTGCCTCTCCTTTTGAAAACAAAGGATAAATGTTTTGTCATAAATGTCAAAGTGACTTCACTTGGCTTCTCTGGGCCATTTCCTCGCCTTGTACGTCTGAAGCGCAGACAGCGTTAACGTGTGGTGTTGGTAACGCCATCAGCACCGGTATTTGGCATCATCATTCTGAGAACCCTGGGCTGCAGTGACGGACAGCCCACTGGGGTGGACCTTCCCAGAAGCACTGTAAACATAACTTGTCTGAAGTTAAAGTCCAAATGCCTGCAAATTCAGTTATTCTGCTGGATACTGGCCAGTCTCCCACCAGGCACTGCAGCCCAAGGGTCAACGCGCCCTCTCTTCTGGCACCCTCTGTACGGGGCCTGAGGGTCACTTCCAGGAACAAGGGTGTCAGGCTCCCAGGTGAGGTGAGCGCACACATGAAACATCATCATGACAGAAAACCGGCTTCAGTTCCCAGGAGTAAATATTCAGATTCCGTGGCCATCTGGCTGCCATTTCACAAGCTCTTTGCAAAATCTGGCTATAATTCTACCAAGTCATGAACATTAGTTGATTCTTTTAAGGTTTAGCTAAGTGAGTTGAAGAAAATCAAAATACTTGCTAAAGTTCACCACAACTGAGAATCAAAAAAGGTTGCAATGCTCACAGAAGGAGAAAGTGTTATGGGGAAGGGCATCCAATTTCAGGGAAACCAGAAAAAGATAGAAGAACTCAAAGACAGCAAAGGTTTACCCATGTGCATGGATGACACGTGTACAGAATGAGATAAATCAGAACTGCTGTTAAATTATGGCTTATTACGGGGTGCCTGGGTGCCTCAGTCGGATGAGCGTCCGACTTCAGCTCAGGTCATGATCTCACGGCTTGTGAGTTCGAGCCCTGAGTCAGGCTTTGTGTTGACAGCTTAGAGCCTGGAGCCTGCTTCGGATTCTGTGTTTCCCTCTCTCTCTCTCTCTGCCCCTTCCCCGCTCACTCTGTCTCTCTCTCTCTCTCAATAAATAAATGCATTTAAAAAAATTTTTTTAATCATAGCTTGTTACATCAATTTATGAAGCAAACTAGTCTAAGCTACCTTAGACCACAAACACTGCTTTACTCCAAGAATTCATTTACAGGTACACCTGGGTGGCTCAGTTGGTTGAGCGTCCGACTTTGGCTCAGGTCATGATCTTATGGCTCATGAGTTCAAGCCCCACGTCGGGCTCTGTGCTGACAGCTCAGAGCCTGGAGCCTGCTTCAGATTCTGTGTCTTCCTCTCTCCCTCTTCTCTGCACCCCCCCCCCACACTCGCTGTCTGTCTGTCTGTCTCTCTCTCTCTCAAAAATAAATAAAAAATAATTTTAAAACAACATTTAAGAATTCATTTAGAAACTACCAAATTATGTGCTAATTACTAACATTTATGCATATTTCTCAAGATCCTGAAGGAAGAACAGGAGACAAAAAGAAAGAAAAAGAAAAAAGTGTGTCTATCTGGCTTTAGTTTACATTCTTCAAAAAAATGAAACAACATATTTTCTAGATTTTTCATCAGTTCCAAAAACCCAGCATCCTTATTTTGTATGTCTTACTGATTTGTCATTCTTATCTGGGGACATCAGAAAGCTGTGCACATACTGGCTGGACACATGGTCTGTTTGCTCTTGTATGTATCACTGTGGGTGAGAATAAACGGAAGCACAAAGAAGGGATCTGCCCACAGACATCTAGTCTAGCTGACGAGGAAGAGCAGCATGAGACCTGCTGTGCTCCAGATCCAAGCTCAACCCAGCACACCTATCTTTCTTCTTCTAATATTAATGTTTTTCTCAGTTTGTCGAACATTAATGATAAAAAACTTCAAAATTGGGTTTTATACAATACTAATACACGCTGACAGCAAATCTGTGCCTTTAGGTTCTGTTCGTGAAGAAGGGCCCCTTTTCCATTTATCAAGGTTTTGTTGTGGAATTCCAGAAGTCTCTATGAAAAGAAGAGCCAGACATTGTTGAAAATCAAAATTCATCAAGCCCTGAAGTCTGAAGGGCACTGCCTAGGAGGAGACCCACAGTGGGTAAAGGGTGTGCCCCCTTGGACGGCCCCACACCACCACCCCCCAGACAATGAGCACTGTGGACTGGAGGAAAGGTATGAAAAAATGCCCCAAAATCACATTTTCAAATACTGTTGAGTCACAAGGTCTACTGAGTAGACTCCTTTGTCAGAGTTCATTTGAAGAAAAGATTCTTCTGCTTTAAAAACCCTCGTCTGTTCAACCCATTCACTTTTCAAACAAGACAAGTGAGATCCAAAGAGATGAAGGTGTAGCTGAGGTCCCTGGCCGAAGCTTCCATGTTGGCCTTGCTTGCCAGGCACAGCCCTCTCCCACCCTTACATCCACGGAAGCCTCTTGGGAAAGTGGGTGAAGAAATGGAAAGAGTGAGGGGAAGGCAGTCGCCCATGCCCCATCACCACCCAAAATGTACCCCTCTCATCATTGGTTTCATTTCACAAAACCCTCAAAAAGATCCACATGCCATATATGTCTCAATATTTTTGTTTTTCATTTCCCTTTTTATAGTAACTGAAAACACCCTGATATATAATGAAAAAGCAGGATTGAGAGTAACTGCATTATCTGCATTCAAGATGGCAGACTATTTAAAATCATAATATTGGCACTGTAGGACATGCAGATACGAACATGAGCATACATGAAGTGCTGCATTAGCCAAAACCCCACTGTATTTGTGTGTGAGGCCTAACTGCAAATGTAATGAATGCTATGAAATATTTAACACAAATACTCAAAGCCCTGCTCATAGGCCACATCAAGCTCCATTCAGGGTACTCCGCTTGTATTAGAGGGAGGGGGCAGCCCTTCATGTGTTGAATCTGTAAGTGATCTCAGAATTTATCAGAGGAAAGCATTGGGATACCTCCTGGAGTAAGTCTTTGGTGTCCTTCACCCAATTCGTAACTTGAAGAGCCTGTTTTACTTCCTATATAATAGCTTACCTCTCATTTGCAAAAAGCACAGTCAAGTGTGTGGACTGTCCCGGGCAGGGCTAACTTATCACGACCCCTCCTCAATAGTCTCTGAATGTCCCTGTGGGAGGAATACAGCCCTCCTCCCCCACACGATGCTTATCACTGGACACCAGAACCCATGTTCACCGAACTCGGTACACTCTTTCCCAGAAGGTACCCCCAAGTTCCAAGACCTCAGAGAGGTGTCAGGGGCCAAGGTTCCTTGTCTTCTTCAGGTAGGAATAAAGACCAGGGGTAGAATGGTGTCTTGCTCTGAACCTGGCATTTAAAGAGTGGGCTGCACAGATGTCACCCTGGACTCCCCATTTTCCACCACAAACTTTCCAAGAATAACAACAAATCTCAGATGACGAGATGGCATGCTGCCCTCAGCTGCTCATTCAAAATGTGCAGCACCCTCCCACACCTCCTGCGAAACTTGGTTTGCCACTGGACAGAATGCCCATCTCCACCAGACACTTGGCCACTGTCGGTCCCCACTGCAGCCAGGACCTTTCTTATTATCTAGTCAGCTTTGTTTGAGAATTTGATGGGTCCCCTTTCCCAACCTTTACTTAAAAGTTTTTTTTTTTTTTTTTTTTTTTAATTTTTTTTTTTTTTTCAACGTTTATTTATTTTTGGGACAGAGAGAGACAGAGCATGAACGGGGGAGGGGCAGAGAGAGAGGGAGACACAGAATCGGAAACAGGCTCCAGGCTCTGAGCCATCAGCCCAGAGCCTGACGTGGGGCTCGAACTCAGGGACCGCGAGATCGTGACCTGGCTGAAGTCGGACGCTTAACCGACTGCGCCACCCAGGCGCCCCTACTTAAAAGTTTTTTAAATTCATCTCACCACCATCCTTTTAAAGAGTTAAACAGGAATAGTTTAACTCCCCAGTTCTTAGTACTCAACCCTCTATCCAGCTGAGTAACATCACTGAGCAGTTAGACAAGTAAAAACATGTAAAAAACACTGAGTCAGCTGGCTTTTGGGGGAACTACCATTCTGCTTCCCATCTGGCTTTCATCACATCACAGGGACACCAGGAGGCATGACGAGCAGGTGGCACACAGCATTCCATCATCAGCCTTTCCAGGCTCATGCCACCACCACTGAATCAATGCCCAGCTGAAACCAATGATGGTCAAAAGGGTAGGCACAGCCACTCACTAATTCCGTGTCAGTGTTTCATCAAATACTTCATCTATCCCCAGAATAATTTGTCAGACTACACGTAAACTCACCAGTAAGATTTCTCGTCCCTTACATTAACTCTACTTTCAAGTAAAACTTCATGGCATCATTTCTTTCTCTTTTCTACACCTTCCCAGGATTGATATGGTCACTTTTCCATAACAGATTGGTGTGGGGGGGGCCATCTCAAAATATGATCCATTAGACTGCTTACTGGCCCTTCATGCCAATGAATGAAGAGTGCAGCAACGTAACACCCTCAAGTGGGGAAATAGGAAGCCCACAGTCAAGGAGTGACCAGCAAATTCTCTACTGCTCCAGAACCACTGTCTCCCTGGCATCTTATTATGTCTCTTTTTCCTTCAAGACTCTCAAATTTTACAAGATGTAATTTAGCAGTATTTTCTTGCAAGGGCTACAGACCACAACTGGGGCATATGCCCATAAACACCTAAGCCAGGTGAACTGGGGCCCACTGGGCAAAGGCACAGGACCATTAGGCTGGACCTTGCCCTCCACACCCTCACTGTGAGGGACCATGTGTCCTTCTTTGTGCCTCTGGACACACTTCCACCATATAGGGTTCAGTTCTGACCTGAGGCCAACGCAGTGAATTCTTCCTCATAAACTCAAATGTCCAGGGGTGGGCACTTTGCCCAAACAGAAGCGCATGATCAATTTCTTTGCAATGGTTCCTTGGATCAGCCCATATAAACTATGTAATCTGGTGAGTTTTTCTTTTTGCTTTGGCTGCCAGGAAGAGCAGAGCTCACTTGAACATCAAAACACTGCTGTGTCACCACTGTTAACAAGGCATCTCCATTGTAACTGAAACATCTGCACTCCAGACCTTTGCCAAAATATTTGACCTTCAGCAGCCCGCAACTGAACTCCAGATGACTAGCTTGCTGATGGAGATCTTTTGCCCCACTGAGTTGTTCCAGTCTGCAATGTGCTCTTCATTATTTTATTTACTCTTCCCAGTCTTAAAGGGTAGGCACTGCAGTCCCCCATTTTCCTTTTGAGGTAACGTAGACTCAGAAATGTAGCTTGAAAAGGGGCATTTCAGGGACAGTTGGCTGGCTCAGTCAGTTAAGGGTCCAACTCTTGATTTTGGTTCAAGTCATGATCCCAGGGTCATGGCACTAAGCCCTGCGTCGGGCTCTGTGCTGAGTGTGGAGCCTGCTTGGGATTCTCTCTCTCTCTCTCTCTCTCTCTCTCTCTCTCTCTCTCTCTTTCTCTCTCTCTCTCTCTTTTTCTCTCTCTCCCTCCTCACATGCCCTCCCCTCCCCCCCTCACACATACATGCTCTCTCTTGGGATTCTCTCTCTCCCTCTGTCTCTTTTTCAAATTAAAAATAAAGGGGGGGAGGCATGTCAAGCACTCACTCCAGGAAGAGCCCCAGGTCCTATCCTAGTGCCCAGTAGGCCTCAAGAGAGCCATACCCAGAGGCTCCCACCATCAACCTAAGAGAGTTCACCCAACAAGTGGACAGCAACATGGCTGGAGGCTAACATCCAACCTACTTCATGGTTTAAGGGAGATTTTCAGATGGCAAAGGAGCACAATGACAAGAAATGAAGGGTCTGGAAACTGGCTGTGTCCTTTTGGGGGAAAGTAACAAGCAGTCATGGTTATTTAATTCACCCACTTGGGTGAAAGGTATAGAGGACTTGGCTTCAGTTCAACATATAGAGAACTTTCTAGCATCTTGAGATTTCCACCTGCCCCAGAGATGGGAAGTCCCTGCAGCATGAGCTTTGAGCACAGCTTCTGACCTTGTAATAAGTCACTGTTGGCAACATGTAAATGCCTTTGCAGGTATGTCCAGCTAGCTGTCCTCCATGTCCTCCATGTCCTCTGACCTCATGGTCACTGAGCAGACACAGCCTCTGTCCCCTAAGTAATAATAAATGCATTATCTCTGAGGTACTCAGAAGGCCAACTAGAGAGGAAAGCGACTGGCTGGAATGACCCTGGATAGCAACCCCAGCCACTGGCCCCACCCAGAGGCCCAGCTGCCCCCAGTGCCAATAGCCAGCAGGGGTGAGGGCTTGCATTCGACTTCTAACCTTGGCGCCACCATCACTCTCCCGGGGTGGTATATGTAATGGGTATGTATGAGGAAGGTAGATCAGGCGTCCCTAATGCCCCAACCTCACAAGTGACAGAATCCAGAACAAGTGTGGGAGGACACACAGCTAAGCAGCCTCCAGAATTCACAGTGCTACCCTCATGCCTGATTTTCCCATCTGCAGACCCCAGAGTCACTGTCCCCAAAGGTTTCTTCCTCCTACACACCACAAACCAGCATGGGGAGTCGATCCCATAGCATTTAGCTGTAGGCAGAGAAAGTCAAATTTCTTTCTATTGCTTGATTTATTCTTGCTTAGTTTTCTTGGAGACCAGTGACCCTTAGAATCGCTCCTGTGATCTGCTAATGGGTCAGGCAGGCAGCTGATTCATGTTGGAAATACAAGGACCCTTTAATGAAAAGTACTCCTAGGAAAGTTGAGTTCATGGCTGTAAGCCAACATTCCCTGTCTGGCCTCTGAAGCTGCCTCAAATGTCTTACCTGGCAGCACTGCTCCATCCGCAGTATTGCAGACATTTTTTAAAGACTGTACATCAAGACTAATCAAAATGCCCTGAGACAGTCATGACTCCTAGGCATGACATTGCCCACCCACAGCACTGGGTACCCAGGAGCAGGTGAGAAGCCCAGCAGGGAGTGGCATGAACTCAGATGCCTCCAGGCTGAGGGCCTCTCTAGTGCCCAGACCAAGAAGAGGTAGTCACTACCCTGGCCACCACCTAGGAGGAGACAAGAGTGATTGGGCTGAACCAGGAAGGGAAGCTTTGGGATAGTACATTGTAATGAATGAAACTCAGCAAACACCAGAACCTGAGGTCTGTACTAACAGCATCTCCTATGAAAGACCTTCCAGAACCCTCTGCCAGGCTCCTCCACACAGCAGCAAAACCCCCTTCACTCAGAGAAGGACCAGCCCTCTGCCATAGAGCCATTCTTTGATGTGGGGTGCAGCAGTAAGCTGGCGCCCAGGAAAGAGGCCCAGGGATGGAGTCTAATGTTGATCTGTAAATTCTCTTCATCCAACACGAGGACAGGCATGTACAAACAGGACTTGGATTACCATGAGAGAGGAAGGAATACTGGGTAAATAATGCTTGCATGAATGATTCAGGCTTTTTTTAAAGAAAGACAGAATCTTGTTCTTAGAAACGAAGCTGACATGAACCTCCCACAGTGAGTCACAGGTGGATGGTTTCTCCCACTACAGTTCGGCAGCGAATGAAGTCCCTGACATTAACTGAAAACCTGTCCCGTTCAACCTGAGAGGTCAGCCAGATCCAGTGCCCAGCTGGGATGAAGCAAAGGAGGGTGCTGTGACAACCTGTAGCTGCCTTGGTGTGACCTGGGTCTCAGCAGTGTCCAGGCAACAGCAGCCAAGACCAATCCCGGACATCCCTGCCCAGGTCTCTCTCCTGCCAAAGAGCCCATGGAGTGGGCGTTCTTGTCCCTCCATAAAAATCTATTTTTAAGTCATATTTGCACTTGGAATGCAGAGACACAAAACAGAACAGTTGTCCCTCCTCCCCAGTTGTCTCTGCGGATCCAATTCCTCTGTAAATAATGCAAGGGCAGTGGATTCACAAAAGGCCAACAGATCTAGAAACTCCAAGGGAAGGAAACCCGGAGGGCACAAAATACGGGCCTCGTATCAGTTACAATGACAGCACTGAAACAAATCTAAGACCAGCAAAAGCCAGGCAGCTGGGAACGGGGCTCAGGTAGCCACTTCCTGGCTGGTCCCCACAGACAAGCCCTCCACCTGGGACACCCACTGTGCAGGCCAGGAGAAGGTCTGCTACTACTCGTCCAAACTGACATGGAGCTCACAGGCTATCAAAGGATTGTGATGAGACCACAGGCATACGGCTGTAATTAAAAATGAACAAGGGGCACCTGGGTAGCTCAGTCAGTTAAGCATCCGACTTCGACTCAGGTCATGATCTCACAGCTTGTGAGTTCGAGCCCCATGTCAGGCTCTGTGCTGACAGCTCAGAGCCTGGAGCCTGTTTCAGATTCTGTGTCTCCATCTCTCTCTGCCCCTCCCCTGCTCATTCTCTCTCTCTCTCTCTCTCTCTCTCTCTCTCTCTCTCTCTCAAAAATGAATGAACATTAAAAAAAAAATGAACAAGATAAAGCACCTGCTCATGGTCCCTCAGCTCCAGGAGGCTGACCTCATCACACCCTATATTCAGACCACTCTCTGCTCCTGCCCCTCTGTACCCCAGGAAACCCACAGAGGCTGCTCTGGCACCAAGTAACCCAGACCCCTGACCCCACCCCTTTCAGCTCAGCTGCTAAGGCTCTAATGCCAGTCCCAACCATGGCACCTCAGCATTCCCCATGGAAAATGCCTCTGCAATCCTACGACCCCCCCCATGGAATCTCCTAAAGACCATACAGGCGGACCCCAAGCAAGCTCTGTCTCCACGGATGACTCGGACAAACTCTCCTATCTCCTGTCTCATCTCCTCTACAGTAAGACCCACCACTCATGGATACGCTGCCCCGTGGACAAGCTGCCATTCATTTTCCCACATGTTGGGGGAGGAGGAGCAGGATGACAGTGAGGAGAAGAGGGGAGGAGAGGGGAGCAGAAGGGGTGCAGAGGGGAGGAGGCCCACAGAGCAGGGAGAGGTGGGAAAGTGTTGTGAGCACAGACTTTGGCCACAGCCCATCTGGAACAGGTCCCCAAATCTGCTGCTGTACTTCCTCATCTGTAGGTTTCCTCATCTGTACAAATGAGTTTATTGTGAAAATAAAAAAAGAAAATGCCCATAGAGCTTTTCAGATTGCTGTAAATGTTAGTTACTATTATTGAGTGGATTTTAAAGTATACTTCTACAACTTTTTCTACGTAGCTGGGTTGATTTGACTCAGTGCTTGTTTTAGGAGATATAATCCTTTCTCTTAATTCCCCATGATGGCACGGGGGGGCTGATGTGAGCCAAGACTGAGAGCCTGAAACTCTGAAGTGCTTCCATCTCTGTCTGGTCCAGAAGGAATGTGAGCCTTGAACAAAGGCCCAAGGTTGGGATTTTTCTCCACTGCCTGCCGTGGGTCCAGGAGCTCCGGCAAGCTAGCTCCACTGAGAAGGGTGAGAGCCAAGTGATTCTAGGATCACCTTCCAATCACAGGCTTTCCTATGAACCCTCCCTGTCCCCAGGCTTTTGGAGCTACAGCCAGACCCCAACGTGGCTCTCATTGGGAAATTGTTCATGAAAACCTGATGCAGCATCTCTTAATAGGAGCGGTTTCTGAGCCTGAAATGAAGCAAGCCCCTTAGTTAAATAAACACCCCCCTCTACCTGCAGGACATAAAACCCCAGATAATCCACAAATCATGCTGCAGGGTAAGAACAGTCAGATTTAGCCAGAGAACTCTGCTTACCCTGCCCCACAATGAGCCCACAGGGCACAAAAGTCCAATCTGCCTCAACAATAAAAGTCAAAGAACTATCAGGGATCAATGTAAGTGGGCTCTCCATTCCAGAGTGACTGAAACCAGGAGATGCCAGTAAAAGCCACAAAACCCACCAAGGGCACTGGTAGGGAGAATGGCAGAGGCTGCCCCTGAATTTGGGAGCGGTAGATTTAGGACAGACAAGATGCAGAACAAGAAAACCCAGCAGGGTCAGGAAGAACCTGGCTTCTTGAGGGTGGGGACTGCATCTGCTGTCTTTGGTGTCCAAATGCTCAGCCGAGCCCAGCATGCAGGAATGGTCCATAAACATGGATGTTCCAGAGATAATTCCAGTTTTCTTTTCCTTGTTTTTATTCTCTTCCAAAGAACCTATTATGGGAAGAAACTGTGGTCCTGTCCTGGAAAGCAGAATCCTCAGCCCTGATTCCCCAGCCCGTTGGGAGCACCATAGGAAGGTACTCTACGAGTGAGCACTTTGGACCGTCCTCCCCTAGAGATCCAGAGTTAGCATTCCCAGAACTGTGCAATGCCTGGCATCAGGCTAACCACTTAACAGAAGCAAAGCAAGTTGAGTTGTTTTTCCCATGTCTTCTGTGGATGAAAACCTCATCAGTCTGATCTCTTGGTGAGGCACTAAAGATGAGGGAGCGTGAGGCAAGCTTGGGAGGCAAAGCAAAAGCTAGCACCCCCTCCCACCCCAGGTGGGATCTGTGTGATATTCCTTGGACACTCCCAGCTACCCCAAAACAGAAAAGGACAAGACAAACAAACAAACAAACAAACAAACAAACAAATGGCTAAACTGATAAGAGCTTCTACCAGTTTACCAGAAAAAGGCAATCCCATCATACCCTGAAGTCCAGAAAATCCCTACTGTCTTAATGTTAATACTTTGCTAGAGGGAAAAACAACCTTAGCTTGACAAAAGCTAGGCCTCCAGTAAGTCTTCAGCATGTGACAGTCTCTTTGAAAACTCCCTCTTGGCTTTGTCTCCCTCGACTCCATAAAATGGTCACTCCCCACACACACACTTACTGGGCAGCTCTTCCTGCCCACGGGTCCTGTCCCCAGGCTTTAATAAAATCACCTTTTTGCACCAAACATGTCTCCACAAATTATTTCTTGGCCATCAGTTCCAGACCCCACGAACCCAACCATCACTCCAAAGCTTCATCACTAATCACCCACCCTGCCTAGGCCTTACTACTGTCCACCTGGCAACCCCCCTCTTAAATAACTCCTACAGGACAGTCACCTTCAGCCCAGTGCTAATGCTGCATTCTTAGAGTCCAAGCTGATGTGTTTGATCACCTTTAACCAAGACTCACCCCTTTCAGCTTGGTCCCCTGAGTATAGATGCTGAGGCCCAAGGTCACAGCCTTCCAGCTTTAGCCTTTGTCTTTAATGTACTGCCCCTGGGGGGTGTCTGGGCAACAAATACCATCAGTGGGCCCCAGGGATGAGGTTCAGCATGGGCACCCAGAGGGCCATCTCCACTAATGTTTTCAGGCACCAAAAACAATGTAAGTGGGTCTGAACCAAAGGAGCTTGTTAAAGCAGAGATGCCAAAAGAGGCCATGAAGGCAAGGTGAGGAGCAGTGTCCATAATCCAGCACAGAGATGAACAGGTTCTTCCCCTCACTCAGGCCAGTCAAGGATGGGTTCTGGACCCTCTCTACACATCAATACAAGACAAGAAAAAAGCAGTTCTGGAATCCTCTGAAGGGCTCTCAACTTCCATGGGCGGAAGGCTCCCAGACCAGAGGCAGGAAGCTCCCATAGCATAAGCTAAGACACCAGGCCCAGGAGGAGGCAGAGGACATCTTCTCTTGCATTGCTCATTAATCTTCATGACAAATGGGGATTTCCTTACTACTGTTATTCTGTAATCAGAAGAGGAACCTCATGCTGAGATCAGCCAATACATCAATGCAGTATGGGTCCCAAGGCCCAGAACAGCTCAAACCCAGACCCCTGATGCTGACCACAGGCCCAACAGGGCAGAGGCACTGAGGGCTGAGGGACCGACTCCCCAGAACCACCCATGGGAATAAGGTCTGGTTCTGAGATAAGATTTTTCTCTCACGTTTTCTTTGTTCTTCATTAACACATTTAAAAAGAAATAAGTCATGGGGTGCCTGGGTGGCTCAGTCGATTAAACTTCCGACTTCAGCTCAGGTCATGATCTCATGGTTTGTGAGTTCGAACCCTACATCAGGCTCTGTGCTGACAGCTCAGAGCCTGAAGCCTGCTTCAGATTCTGTGTCTCCCTTTCTCTCTGCCTCTCCCCTGCTCATGCTCTGTATCTCTCTGTCTCTCTCCAAAATAAATAAATGTTTAAAAAGAATTTAAAAAGGTAAGTTATATATTTTACATTAGAAACTAATTTTTATTGCTCTCATTACACAGTGTTTTCCTAAAGTAAACAGAAGTAAGGGCACCTGGCTGGCTCAGTAGGTAGAGCATGCATCTCTTAATCTCAGGGTCATGAGTTTAAGCCCCACATTGGGAGTAGAGTTTACTTAAAATAAAAAATACATACAAACATACATTTTAATAAATAAGTAAAAAAATAAAGAGAAGTAAAAAGAAGATAACAAAATGCACTCCCAAGTCCCGCTCATATACAGATACACAAGACACCATGAATATATTTTTTTTTTTAAACCAGACTGGGTCAGATTTTTTTGAGACCTGGTTTTTCCCTCTTCAGAACAACATAATCCCACCTCTCGGGCCAATAAATAGCCAAACAGGACTCCATTACATAGGTATGTCCATTTATTTACCCCATTCTCTCTAACTGAGCATTCATTTCCAATGACAATCATGGCTGTTCCGTTGTACGAAGGGCACCAAACAACCACACAACACATCATACAGACATGAGAAAAGTCTTGACATAGAACTTAACTAGGCTTCTGTTTTGGAATGTGGCCCAGGGGGAGGGAATGCCTGACCCTCCAGGGCATGTATTGTCAGGCCCTTAGGACTAAGACCTCCTTCTGGGGAGCCTCCCACACCAGCTTCCCATGGCCCCACATCCCCATGTTCTCACACTTGAGGGACATCAACAGAGAATGCGTGTGGGCCAACTAACCCGCTGCTAGGAATCTAGGTCCCCAATCTAGGCCTGCAAGTCAAGACAGACTCTACAAGGACATCCAAGCAACAGGGATATGTTATAAAACTAAACTCACCTTGTTTTCTTTCCATTTACATATTTTAATTTTTTATTGTGTTAAAGAACACATAACATAAAAGTTACCATCTTAACCATGTTTAAGTGTACAGTCCAGTAATGTTAACTCTACGCATATTGTTGTACGACAGATCTCCAAAACCTTTTTTTCATCTTGCAGACATGAAACTCTGTCCCCCTCCCTCACCCCCAGTGCCCACCCTCTCCTTTCTGTCTCTAAGAATCTGACAACTTTAGGGACCTCATAAAAGTGGAATCACACAGTACTTGACCTTTTGTGATTGGCTTATCTCACTTAGTATAATGTCCTCAAGGTTCATCTATGTTGTAGCAGATGTGAGAATTTCCTTCCTTTTTAAGGCTGAATAACATTCCATTGTTTGTACAGATCATACTGTTTGCATAGAACAATCAATGCATCTGTGGATGGACACTTGGGTTACTCCCACATTTTAGCTACTGTGAATAGTGCTGCTATGAGTATGGGGGCAAGATATCCTGCCTTCAGTTCTTCGGGGTATATACCCGGAAATGGGCATATGTTGATTTTCCATTGTGTGGTTTCTAATGATTTGTGAGACACTCAGAGTAACAAGTAAATGTCTTGACCTAGCCAAGCGACAAAACAAAGGTGTTTTTTTTTCCTCATTGATTGTTAGATGAAAGTGGAACTGATATTTATTGTGAACCAAGTAAGAGCAGAACTCTCAGCTTAACAATGAGAATGGGTGGCCTTGCTCACTGCATGTTTGGGATGAGGCATTTCATCCAATGACCCTTTGATGTAGGTCAAGCCACTTGCCTGGCTTTCATATGAAGAAACTTACCATATGCAGCAGTAAAGAGGACAGAGCTCTGTATATGAAGCCCTTTGAGAACAGAAATCGACAGACACAAACTGTTATCCCTGAAGGTAGAGCTAAAGATATCTGGCTTGACAAAAAATGAATGGAAAGCTGCACCAAATGTCCTTAAGAGAAGTCAGCTGTCTTAACTCTTGTATCCTTCTAAGGGGCAAACAACTATCATAAGAACTCAGAATTTGCATTCCATCAGAAATCTTGCCCACACAGTGTTCCTTCAGGTGTGACTGGGCATCGATTAATTGACTTGATGTTTGATTCATCCAGGTCAAAAAGGTTCACTGATCCCAACAGGCAGTAGGCATTCCGTAAGTGGGAGTTGCTCTGTTAGTGGTGAATGGGCAGGGTCTAGGAGTCATGAGCCCTGGGTTCTAATTTTAAATTTCCCCACCCTTGCAAACTTGACCAAGTCAACAAATCTCAAAAATTCAGAGATTAAGTGGATCAGGGCATCCATAATTATTCCTGTAGTTCCTTGAAGCCAGAACAGTCTAATGGTTCTAGAAGTAACAACCCCAACAATTCTCTTAACATTTCAGGGTATCTTTCAAAATTACAAATCTTGCAACACCTATCACTATAGAAAAGCTAATGACTCAGGTCTAAGAGGTAAACACCTGCCTGGGAAACAGGTCCCTGGCAGCCATTTGGGGAAGGGGTTCTCCACACAAGCCTTCTTTTGTAACACAGGAATGTATGCTTCTGTGGACTATGGCAACCTCCAATACCGGTACATTTTCTTTGAATACAAAAGACTTTTTTAAAGAAAAGGCCAAATGGTCTTACACACACACCAGCAGGTTTTAGTGTTACTTCGTTTTTTCTTTTAAACAGGCTGAAACTTCTTCCTGATTCCCAAGTAACAAGGGTTTTATTGCTTACTTTATCAGTTCTAACACTGTTTCAGACCTCACTTTCTTAAATGTGGCCCCAGAAATGCAAACTTGAAAGTCCAAATTTGAATCAGAAACTGCATTTTAACATGCCCCCCGCCCCACCAGCTCTCGATTTGAGAATCCCTATGCAAGACAAGACACTCTCAGGGGGCAGACAGCCACTTCTGAAATCGTCGACGTCCCCACTGCCAACACTTAGCTGAAACTCCACAGTGTGGGTGATTATGGTCACAAGAAAGGAGCCTGAAAGAAGCTCACAGACCAAAGTCCCTTTAGATATGTTTCAACAGGGGGGAGACCCTCAAACCTCCCTCTCCCTGGTGCCAAATGGATTAGCAAACAAACCAATGGACACATGTCTTAGGATTTCATGACCCCCGGTACAAGTCTTCCGAGGTGGGGACAGGGGTATATAGCCCTACGTCCACCTTCCCTTCCGGTGAGAAGTGACCATGAAATCAACAGTGACAACAGCAACAAACAAAATCGAAGTCAGTGCAGCGACACCCAGGGCCTGTCTGCATTACGACACCCCCTCCATCTCCCACAAATAAAGTCAGCGATATGTTAAAGCTCCTGATTATTAATAGTCCATTTAGCACTTTAAAAGCAGCACCGCTGATCCTCATGTGGATGCCCTGTACACTTGCTCTAGATGCCTAAAGAAGAATGTGTTGAGTAATATACCATGAGAGCGAAGCTCTTCGATTACCACTGGTCTTAATAATTCATGAAGTGCATCTTCTGTTGTACCACCAACCCCACGGGTTACACAGACTTGGAAGGCTCACAGCAGGCAATTCAGGATCGATGATGGGATGAACACTGCCAGCAGCCCGTGCCAAAACATAATGGGAGCAGGCTCAAAATCCCACATGTGGACGGAAGTGGATTAACTAAATACCAAACCAAAGACATAAAAAGCCTTCTTTATACTGAGTACAGGTCCTTCAAAAGCACAGAATGTCTCCCTGATCCTTGCCAGCATCAGCAGATAGCAGAGGCTGGAAGCTCAGTCTTTCCCACATAAAAGTCCCCTCGGAAAAGAGTGGTCCTCCTGGCTGCAGAGGAACTGCCCACCATGGCCAACCCTCATGCACAGAGAACCCCCTCTGCTTTGTGCAGACAAAGAAGGCATCCACCAGCACAGAGGGACCTGAGAGCTTGCCAGCAAAACAGGATTGCAAACTCGCAGCTAAAGACCTGGGCAAGGGGAGGGTCCTGAGGTGGAAAGGCAGAATCTCTATGACTGATCATCCAGCATCAACTATTCACCAATGGCCTATTCTTGAACTTCAACACAGCAAAGATCCAAAGGGAACGGACACAAGGGGGATCAGGAAGAACCAAAAGCATAACAAAATACAAGCCTGTTCATATAGCAGTTTGCAAATGATGATGTTTCATAATCTGAAGTTTGGGTGAGGCGGTGCCAACACCCAGCTGGTACAAGCTGAGAAAACAACTGGGCTGTAAAACCCTGGAAATACGACTTGATTACAACAAACATTTCTCCCAAACAGAGCTAATTACACAGCATTCAGCTGCTCCTGGCAGCTCGAATAGGAATGCCGGACATGCATTCCTGCTTCCAACATTTGGGCATCCTTGTAGGCTCTGGCCATACCCCTTCTGTGAACCCTAGGGCTCCTAGAGAGAGGAGGGGACCCCAAGACCCCATAGGGGACTCTATAGGTCCAATCTCACCCACCTTCATCTTATCCCCTGATAAACTTTGAAAAGTTGGTGGGATCTTCGATAAGATTCCTGTTTTTTAATAAATGGCCTTTTTTATTTACAGGATCCAGTATATATTTTTAAAACCTGCCAATGGGGTCATTTTTCACACCTGCATGTTTATTGTGGTGTTAAGAGCTCGGGCTCTGAAGCCAGTGCCTGAGTGTGTCTCCTGCACCATAGGGCAGTGTGAGGGCTACATGAGACAAAGGGCACAAAGGGCACGGAGTGGTGCCAGGCACACAGCAAGCTCCCAATGGAAGTTAACCATCACTATAAGTATTAATAACCAGATCTCTGGAGATTGTTCTACCTCATTCTTTTCAACAACTGCAAGACTCTACAGTATAGATATGACACATTTAACCAGTCTCTTGTTACAAAAATTAAGTTGTTCCTAGGATTATAACCAAAAAGAAAAAAAAAAAAAAAGGCAGCAATGAAGATGATTGCACAAACATCTCTTCACGTGTGTGCAAGTAGGTTGTAGGGCAAATTCCTAGGAAGTGGCATTTCAGGTCATACGGTTGTGGTTTTTGTGACGAATATGGCTAATCACCCTGGAAGAGGCTGAGGTGATTCTACTCCCACCAAGAGGGCACGGGGTGGGACACCCTGGGCCCTCGCCACTCACCCCAGTGCTCTGTGAGGCCTGGAGACCACACAGGAACACAAACGGCACTCAGCCCCAGGACGGCACATCAGCAGGGAGCCAGGCGGCAGGTGTCCTGATCCCAGCTGTCCACCTGCACACTCCTGGGATCACCTGCCTTACTTAATCCCCTCATCCCCACTAAGTCCCCATCTCTGTTTAGACCCGTTCTGCTGTAGCTTCACCAGGCACACATCAGTTTTAGGGCAGGTAAGAGGCTGAAAGGTAAGGCCCAGAGAGCACCTGGCTCAACCAGCAGGGAGGGTGTCCTTCAGCCCCAGGAAAGGCTCCTTGGCGTAAATTAGCCAGGAACATGATGGGGTATAAAGGCCTTTCTAGAGCAAAGAGAAGTGTGTGCAGGCCAAGGATGACACCAGGGGACACGCAGGGGCCTAAATCATCCCTTTGTGCACACACCTGCTTCTTAATGGAATGGGTATTCGTGAGAAGCTATAGGCAGGCCCATGGTCCAGACCCCGCCCTATATGCGGCCTTTATACAAATCGTACACAGCCCCAGGGATGCTGAGGTGGCTTAGAAAATGACATCATAGGGAGAGGGGGAAGGACAGGACAGACAAGCATGAACCTTCTCGTCTATAAAGCCATGAGGGCCCCAGAACAGAAGGCAGCCCAGGCTACACCTGGGTCCAGACACCAGGATCCGACTAGACCTGCAGCAGATCTGCAGCTCGTGGGGCCAGTATGTGTGGCTACCTGACATCGACTGTCATAACAGAGCTAAGTGAGCGACTTTTAAATAAGCCATATGTCAGGGCACTCTTCAGAGAGCCAAGACCCATCCTGAGGGGAAGACAGAGCCACCCCCGGCCCCACCACTCCACCTGGTCCAGCACTAAGTGGCTGTGTTCACAGAAGTGCAGCTTCCCTTGGAATTCCAGTGTGGTGAGGGTCCCCAAGTCAACATCAAAGTCCCCATGTGGGATATGCAGCCTCAGCTCATAGACAGTCCTGGTAGAACCCACTGGGGGTAGACATGTGGGCGCTGGAGGGCCAGGATGCCCCTCTGTCATGTCACTCTCCACATAATGGACAGAAATGCTCTGACTCAAGCCTTAACACAACTGTCCCCCCTACACATGAGGAGGTTGTGGCATGGAGGTGCTAAGGGACTTCCACAGTCACCAGACTCTGGACCCACTCACTAACCATAGCTCTATCCTCTAAGTCATTTCCTTTGTCTTAGCCATTCTCCTCTTATAAAACCTCTCTCTGAGGTTATGAATGGTTTTGATGACAATGGAGATCAAATTACTTGCTTTAGCCACAAAAATCAGAAGGTCCTGTCAGCTCCTAAGCATTTTGAGACGAAAACGGTAGTCAGAGGGTCACCAGTGACACTGCAGACCCTTCTCCAGGCCAGTGGCACAACCCCACCACCTGCCTTCCCTGAGCCTGGGCCAGCCCAGGTCTGTAACCTCTGGGCCCTGGGTGGCTCAGTTGGTTAACCATCCAACTTCGGCTCAGGTCATGATCTCACAGTTCATGGGTTCGAGCCCCACATCTGGCTCTGCGCTGACAGCACAGAGCCTGGAACCTGCTTCGGATTCTGTGTCTTCCTTTCTCTCTGCCCCTCCCCTGGCCACGCTCTGTCTCTCTCTCTGTCTCAAAAATAAACAAACATTAAAAAAAATTTTTTTAATAAAAGTGAGGGGGCCCTGGACTTTCTGAGCTACTGGGTTGTTTTTTTTTTCCCTCCTTTAAGCATCTCCAAAGAAGAAAAGGATTTTCATCTTCTTTATCATTTCATCTGGTGGAAGGAGAGTGAGAACAACCCCCAAAGGAGGTGTCACACCTGTCCTCCTCAATTCAGCTGTCCTCATTATCACAGATTACCTGACAGTCCTGTCATCATGGCCAGTCCTATGGCAAACACTAAAACTACAGAAATGATCAAAAAAATTAAAGGAAGCTAAATGGCTTTTATCCAAGTCAATGAATGAAATGTATCTTGCACTGCACTTCCCTGGATATTTATGGTGTTTATTCCAATCTTTTCTAGGCCAGAAAATTCCTGAGCTCACGACAGGCCGTCCTGTCACCATGACAAACAAGCTGGCTGAGACCAGGCTGTGCCTGCGATTGCATTTTCCACCCTCCAAACAGAATATATTAGACATTACGCAGGCAGCATTTATTTTAGGAAGGCTTTTCATTATGGCGATGTAAAATGTCAAGGCTGAGACACAGCGGGCTCTTTCCAGACCTGCAGGCTCCCTCATTATCTGACAAATGCATAAGTTCCTGCCATGTGATGAGTGAGCTGGCCCACCCCTCAAAGGAGGCAACCCAACATCCAAGTTAATCAACCAATGGGAAGTGCTGAAGGAAGGAGGAATCTAACACGGACACAGCCCTCCAGAACCAGGCAAGAGGTGGGGCGTCATATCCAGGATGGAGGAAAGAGGCAGGGTGTCGTGCTGAAAGCAGTCAGATAATGAGGAGCAGGGAAATGTTAGGGGGCTTTGGGGGAAGGAAAGACTCTGGAGAGGGTCCTGGCCCAGGACACAGGCACCACACCCTATCCCAGACATGCAGAACAGAGCTGCAGGCCATCGTGGAGGAAGAGATGACCAGCGTGCTGTCAGCTATGCCCATTGCTGCTGCTAAGACACACATACAGGAAGGTGACTCTCATCTATTAGAAACTGCATACCTATGAATATATTTAGTTCAGCTTTTTATTTCATAGATGGGGGAAATGAGGTCCAGAGAAAGTAGATAATTTGGTCACTCATAACATAAGGAACCCCTTTTTTTTTTTTTTGTTACTCCCAGAGAGGGTAGAACATTAAACGATTCTTTCCAGGGGTGTTGGTTTGGAAGAAAAACCAACAACTTTTAGACTACATTTCCTTTTTCCAACACACTGAGGAAACATGTAGGGAAACAAGTTCTTCAAATACTGGTGTCAATCATGTGCTTGATTTATACTGCATGAAATTGTGGTATTTACCACAAATACTCTAAACACACTTCTGGCGCAGATCTCACTCACCTAAAACACTTCATAGAAATATTCCTTCAATACGATGACTACAGTTAACACTGTTGCATGGTATGTTTAAAAGTTGCTAAGAGAGTAAATTCTAAAAGTTCTCAACACAAGGAAAAAAACATTTTTCTTTTTCCTTCTTTTTTTTGTCTTGTATCTGATAAGATTAAGGATGCTAACTAAACTTCATGTGGCCATCAATTCACAGTCATTATGCTGTACAACACCTTAAACTTACACGTATGTGTACTGTATGTTAACTGTACTTCAATAAAACTGAAGGAAAAAAGTAAATACTCCATAAAATAGTGGTTTCTGTTTTTTTATTTCATAGACTTAGTAAGCCATGTTTTTCTTTTAATTTCAGGAGAACCTACAGAAAGTCTCTAAATCTTTAGGTTTCCGATTTAAAATGTTTAAAAAAAAAACTACCACCTGGTATCAATAATCACTAACTAATAAACAAATAAATAAAATCTCAGAATTTAAACAAGTCTTAAAAGTGAGAAAATGTGACCCGATGGAAGGAGCCACTCATCGTCCTGCAGTGTTAGGGACACTACATCTGCTCCAACCTCACCAGGTGACCAGGTTTGGTCCTCCAGGCAGCTCAGTGGAAATAATCCACACTAGTTACTCCTTGGGTGCACACCCCCAAGGTACTACACTGACTTCTGGGTTATGAATCAGGCTTCCTAAGGGAGTGTGGACTGGATACCAAGAACCAGATTATCGCTAAGCAATCTAGAAAGAAATCAAGTTTGGGCCTCCACAAAACCCAAGGCAAATCCAGATGCCCTATGCTCTACTTCCCTGATGCTTGAGGACCTAACACAACATTCATCACTGCACTTTGGGGCAGAGAGACAGACACAGGACAGTTCAGTAAGCCTAAGGGTACCGCATTGTGTATGCACCCATCTGACCCCACTTCCCACAAGGAAGATGCCTGGCTGTTCACTGTAAAAGGACATACACTCAATCACCCTGTCCAGGAGACGGAGGAACGGGAAAGGCTCACGCAATGCAAACCTATCTGTCATTCTCCCTGCTGGAAAAGCCATAATCTCACCATCAAAAGCCATGAGAATAGAGTGCCTCATCTTTTCCAAAGACAGAGAACTGGCTGTCCTTCTAGCAAGATTTATCCTCTGCTGCTGCCTACCACGCTCCCTCTTTGTTTTCCTGAGCATCTAAGTACACCGGCAACAGTAACACGTTGTCAATCTAACTTCTTTTTTTTTTTTTTTTTTTAATTTTTTTTTTCCAACGTTTTTATTTTTATTTTTGGGACAGAGAGAGACAGAGCATGAACGGGGGAGGGGCAGAGAGAGAGGGAGACACAGAATCGGAAACAGGCTCCAGGCTCTGAGCCATCAGCCCAGAGCCCGACGCGGGGCTCGAACTCACGGACCGCGAGATCGTGACCTGGCTGAAGTCGGACGTTTAACCGACTGCGCCACCCAGGCGCCCCTGTCAATCTAACTTCTAACGCCTCTACTGCCACTGAACCCCTCCCTCAGCCCTGTCAGAAAATGCAGAGCACCAGACCCATACACAAAACTGATGAGGGAAAAGCCCTGCTTCAAAAGACGGAAGAGCATCCAGCTTAGAGTGATGTTTCCTTCCTGTGCTTGGGTTAGAAAGAGTGTATGATGACCCCAATTTCCAGGGCCTTCACTCATCGTAACACAGGTGGTCCTACTCTTCCCTCCTCTCCCTCCACTTCCCCTTGGGGCTTCACCCACTTCAGGTCCCAGGACTCGTGCCCCTCCATTAGGTCTTAGGGCAGGGGTGCTGCCCCAGACCTGGGACCCACATATTAGAAACACAGGGAGACTCTGGAACAATGAGCACAGGGGCTGTGAAGCAAACCGAGGTCATCAAGGAGGAAACTTGGGCCCCAAATCTCACACAAAATCAAGTGTTGCCCTCCACTCACTCACAGGCTGGACCGTGGGCCCAGAAGGTCATGACTCACCCAGAGTCACAAGCTGGTCTGTGCAGTCAGGGCAACAGCTGAGCACTCACACCCCTGCACACCACATAGCCAAGCATACGCCAAATCTAGACAAGAGTTCTTCTTTCTCACTCTCGTTTTTGTTCCATGAACACTTCACCTTCTGCTTTTCCCAGCTGGTAATTCATGACGTAGCCCAGAGAAGAAGCCAAAGGTCAATTCCACAACCAAGCCACGCAGAGACAGAGCAGAGAAAGAAAATAACCCCACAACCCTGACTGGCAAAGGCACCTACAGATGATAGGTCACGTTTTAGCCTTTCCATGCTGATCTATGGAACACCTTATAAACTGGTAGATTGAGGTCAACTGTACTTTGCGGCTGAGGAAACAATTCATAGCACTGAAGCTGCGGTGGCAGCCACCCCATGCAAAGCCCCACACAACCCAGACAGCAAAGTCACAAGCACTATGAACAAGGAGGAGGAGGGGAGGAAGGCCATGCATGCCACAGGACCCTTCCCAAGATACCCTTTGCCCTGGAGCCACTATATTTGCAAGCACTCTGTGTGGTGTGTCTTCAAGCTGTACCTAACACTCCACCTAATGAGTCTTCAGTTTTTACTCAGTTTTCCCTATTTCATGTCATTTTGTTCTGTGATTGTTTTGTTTTTGCATGTTGCTATTTTGTAATAAAGCCTGTATTTGTCAGCACATCTAATGGAAAACATCTATTTCTTAAGGTTCCCAAAAGGTAAAAAGCCAACTTCATAGGCACTGCCTCCATTTCCTGGCAAGAATTAGGAAACAATGAAATAAATGTACATGGAATAAAAAAGTTAGTACTTACTCACCAAAATCTTCTACAGATAAGAGCTTCCCAACCCAAGAGCAGTGTATATGGCACGGAATATTCTCTAGAGTTATTAAGTAAATTAACTTTACATTTTTTTTTACTGTAGAACAAGCACTGGGAATGAACAGGAAAAGGTCCTGGTGTGGTCTTTTGGAGGCAAGAAGGTTCTTAAAGGCAGGGATGTTATGGGAAGGCATGAAAGGTTTGGGAAGGTTTTGGAAGGCAAAGAAAATTCTGAAAGACAAAGAAGGTTCTGGAGGGCAGGAAGGTTCTAGAAGACAGAAATTGTTCTGGAGGCAGGGAAGGTTCCAGGAGGCAGGGAAGATTCTGGAGGGAGGGGAGGTTCTGGAGGGAGGGGAGGTTCCGGAGGGAGGAAATCCGGGGAAAGTTTTGGAGGCAGGGAAGGTTCTGGAAGGCAGCAACACTGTCTTGTTCACGTTTCATATCCAGTGCCCAGTATAGTCCACAGTACATAGCAGGCACTCAATCCATGGTACTGACCAAAGGTTTCCTTACTTGCTTAATTTTATAGTTCAGTGGGAAAACTAGTACTTTTTATTCATAGCGAGAATGAAGAAACCAGACAAGGGATAAATGTCTGAATTTCCCTGAAAATGTCATTTTGTTTGGTTCTGGGCATCAATGTGAGAAACTATGGAGCTATCCCCAAATTCTAATGATGCCACCTTCCTCCAAAGAAAACGGGCTCTTGCTTCTCCCCTGGTGGTTAAGGATCCCAGGACCCCCAAGAGCCTTATCCAACCAGAAGCTGAGATGATTCACCGCTGGGTCTCTGTCCCTGCAGGGAGGGTTGCCTGTCTCTGTTGAACCATTTCTCCTAGTGTGCAGCCTCCTGGGGTCCCAACTCCGATGTGGAAGGCACACCAGAGAACACCTACAGTCCCCCCCCCCCCCCCCCAGAACTGGCTGACTTTCCTCTCTTGGATCTCAACCACCAACTCTTCACTCTGATCCTTCTTATATTTCCTACTTTTTGTCCAGGTTCTCTTGTGTTCTCAGTGGATTAGTCAAACGACTCAGTCCACCACCACTGGACACAGAACTCTATCCAAGATCTTTGGCACTGAAATGGCTTTAACCAGCAAAGCTGAAGCTCATATTGAAACAGCAGTTTCTAAATGAAAATGAAAGTTTGATACATATCATTCAGCTGACAGTCGCCAGTACAGTAAGTGCGCAAATATGAATCTGTATTCTCTGAATTATCTACATTTTATTCCAACTGAATAAGTGAATCTCACTCCCTGACATTGTCTAGGCTGAAGAATTGTCACTAATTCATTTGGAAATGTTCTTAGGGTGAGAATTTCGATTTTAGAGTGACACACAGGAACAGTAGCAAGAAAATCTGATGCAGAAATGTACTTCCTGCCCTCACCTTACTTTTATAAAAATTACCTGACAGGACTGAATGACTGTTCCTGCTGCAGATAACTTCAACTGAGAACCGACATTCCTTTGTATGTCATTAACATTTTATGCTGGCCACCAGAGAAATGGACTAGGAGAAAGGGAACCTGTGCCCTAGAAATGCAGAAGAGGCCAGATAACGTCAAGAAGTTTTCAAGATAAGATTATATCGTATTTATAAATTGCTGAAACTGGACCAGGGAACCTTTTCCAGCTCCATAAGCCTGTAATTGTTTTATTTATTCAGCAAAAATTACTGAGTATATATATTGGGATATGTGCCCACATTGATACCAATTCACAACTATGTGTGTTTGATATATGGGCTAATTCTGCAGCCTCAAGAGGCCAGTGGCAAACGGCCCTATGAGTTCTGGTGAAGAAGGGCGAACGGCCCGCCACTGGTTCTCACGATGCACTGCAGCCCACTGCAATGCATTGTGCCCGGTGATGTGATTTATGGACTGGATGGCCCATTTTAACCAACACAATATGAAACCAGATATTTGAAGGGTTCTTGCAAAGAAATCATACATTGTTAATGACCACACAAACACAGAAAATGGGGTTGCAATGCTGACACTTCTCCCAGCGGAAACTGTCCTTCAGACACCTTCTGAGGTCAAAGGCATAGCAATTTAATTAGACCCAACAAGAAGGCAGCTGAAAAGATTAAAATTCGTTCTTCAGATTTTTCTAAATGTGGATTTACATATATTATCATCAACAGTGGACACTGTTCTAACTGCATATTGTGCCTTGAGATAGTAGATAATAACAGCCTGAAACCATCAAGATTAAAGACATTTGAAAATTAAGCATCTGGAGATGCCTGGGTGGCTCAGTTAGTTAAGCTTCCGACTCGTGATTTCAGCTGAGGTCATGATCCCAGGGTCATGGGACTGAGCCCCATTTCAGGTTCTATGCTGAGCATGGAGCCTGCTTGAGATTCTTTCTCTCTGCCCCTCTTCCCTGCACACACACGCATTCTCTCTCTCTAAAATAAAAATAAATAAAATTTAAAAATAAAAATCAAGCACCTGAAACGTTACTAATAATTTTGGTGAGTACAGAGAAGTTTTTGTACCTGCAACAATATTTTAATGATTAATAATTACTTTAATGATTACTAATACATCATTCTTTTACATTTATTTTTAAACTTATTTTATAAATCATTATTTCAATAGAGTATATGTATAATTTGTAAATAAGTGTGTGTGTGTGTGTGTGTGTATACACACACACACACACACACACACACACACACATCTCTGTGCAGAGGTGGACAGGAGAGCATGTGCAGTATGGAGGACAGGTGTGAAGTGGGGGACGTGGGGCCTCATCCACAAGGTTTGGGGAGGTTTCAAACAGAAGACTGACAGGGTCAGATATTCCTTCCTGGTGGTCAGATATTCCTGAACTGGAGGAGAGCAAGACTTCTTCCTATGACACTTTGTGCTGCCATATTTAAGCCCATCTCTTACTCCCCCACACGAAAGCACATGGCCAGGAGCTTCCTCCCAAAACCCTCCATCTACATCAGGTCTTCTCAAGCTCAGCATGGCTGGAATTAGGACCAATTCTTTGTTTCTCTGGGGTTCTCTGGGGTGGGGGCACTCTGTGCACTATAGGACGGTCAGCAGCATCCCTACCTGCACTCTCTAGGGCCCATTGGCATACCTCCCACCCAGCTGGGTCAAGCAAAAGACAGTTGAGACCACAGTTGAGAACCACTGGGTTACATGAAGGAACCCATCACCTGCTTCTGCTCCAGGATGCAAGTTAAAACAACCCTTTGCCCTTTCTTCTGAGAGCGTATTCTTCCTCCCATTCTTCATTTATTTCACACAGCAGAGCAGCATATTTTGATATTCTGGAGGAACTACTACGTCAACATGACAATATATCCAGACTTGGGTAGAATCTTTCAAAATAAGGTTTTGATTTTGGAATTAGCCCATTTAATTACAATCTTTGTGAGACATGTTATTTTATGTAAGATTGCCTCTAACAGTCTGGAACATTCTTTTTTTTCATAGTGCTTGACTTTAAATTCACCCTGGATATCTGATGTTCTTTCAGAGTTCCTATGAAAAACATGTAATCATGAAACAAATGCTATACATTCTTCAACAGTATTTAGACCAAAAATATCACTTTTTAACATCACTAATAGACTTCTTCATTAATGTACTGATGCTGTCCTAAAATGGGTTTAACATCTATATTTCAATCCCTCAAAACCTTTGAAAAATGAGAACAGGCATATCTATATAAATATCCAAATTTTCAGCTTGATTGCACATTTTTATCTTCTCAGAATAGCACTAAATCAAGATGTTCTTTCAGAAATACATTTTACTTCTCAAAGAGACAAAATACATATAACCAAGCAAAATCTAATTTCACTGCTAACATTCAGTAGTCTCTTTGTCCCTTCTACACTTCTCATTTTTTTACTAATAATTATTCATTCCCAGAGTGTTATTTTGACATCGTCTTGGTCCATTTTCCTAGACATTTGCTTTCCACATGTGAATTCCATAAGATGGTTTTCAGCACACCAGCAATGTAATTGGCACATTTCTTGTTACTTGATCTGCATGTATGCAATCACATCCTCTATGATAACAGTAAATTAAAATCTACCTTCACTATACATTAGGAAGACACAATCATTAAAAATCATCACAGAAATTAGAAAATTAGATCTTACTTCTTAGGGGACTAAACTAAAAATCTAATCTTTATTCTGAAAAATAATTTTTCCACTTAAAAAAGGTTTCTTTATTCAAATGGTCAAAATGCTTCCCTCTGTTTAGACTCTAAGCAATGAAAAATTCATGTAAAAGAGTATTTTCAGGGCACTTGGCTGGCTCAGTCAGTGCAACTCTTGATCTCAGGGTTGGTGAGTTCAAGCCCCAGAGTGGGTGTAGATCTTTAAAAAAAAATAGTGGCGCTTGGGCAATCCCTGTCAAAATAACACCAGCATTCTTCACAGAGCTAGAACAAACAATCCTAAAATTTGTATGGAACCAGAAAAGACCCCAAATAGCCAAAGCAATCTTGAAAAAGAAAACCAAAGCTGAAGGCATCACAATCTCGGACTTTAAGTTGTATGACAAAGCTGTAATAATGAAGACAGTATGGTACTGGCACAAAACAGACACTCAGATCAATGGAACAGAATAGAGAACCAGAAACGGACCCCAAATGTATGGCCAACTAATCTTTGACAAAGCAAGAAAGAATATCCAATGGAATAAAGACAGTCTCTTCAGCAAGTGGTGCTGGGAAAACTGGACAGTGACATGCAGAACAATGAACCTGGACCACTTTCTTACACCATACACAAAAATAAACTCAAAATGGATGAAAGACCTATATGTAAGACAGGAAGCCATCAAAATCCTTGAGGGGAAAGCAGGCAAAAACCACTTTGACCTCGGCAGCAGCAACTTCTTACTCAACACATCTCCACAGGCAAGGAAAACAAAAGCAAAAATGAACTATTGGGACCTCATCAAAATAAAAAGCTTCTGCACAGCAAAGGAAACAATCAGCAAAACTAAAGGCAACTGACAGAATGGGAGAAGATATTTGCAAACAACATATCAGATAAAGGGTTAGTATCCAAAATCTATAAAGAACTTATCAAACTCAACACCCAAAAAACAAATAATCCAGTGAAGAAATGGGCAAAAGACATGAATAGACACTTCTCCAAAAGACATCCAGATGGCCAACCGACACATGAGAAAATGCTCAACATCACTCATCATCAGGGAAATACAAATCAAAACCACAATGAAATATCACCTCACACCTGCCAGAATGCCTAACATTAACAACTCAGGCAACAACAGATGTTGGCGAGGATGCAGAGAAAGAGTATCTCTTTTGCATTGTTGGTGGGAATGCAAGTTGGTGCAGCCACTCTGGAAAACAGTATGGAGGTTCCCCAAAGATTAAAAATACAACTACCCTATGACCCAGCAATTGCACTACTAGGTATTTATCCAAGGAATACAGGCATGCTGTTTCGAAGGGGCACATGCACCCCAATGTTTATACCAGCTCTATCAACAGTAGCCAAAGTATGGAAAGAGTCCAAATGTCCATCACTGGATGAATGAATAAAAAAGATGTAGTATATACATATATATACATATATATATATATATATATATATATATATATATATATATATGCATACACACACACACACACACACAATAGAGTATTACAAAGCAATCCAAAAGAATGCAATCTTGCCATTTGCAACTATATGGATGGAACCTGAGGATATTATGCTAAGCGAAATTAGTCACAGAAAGACAAATATTATATGACTTCACTCTTATGAGGACTTTAAGATCCAAAACAGATGAACATAAGGGAAGGGAAGCAAAAATAAGATAAAAACAGGGAGGGGGACAAAACACAAAAGACTCTCAAATATAGAGAACAAACAGAGGGTTGCTGGAGGGTTGTGGGAGGGGGGATGGGCTAAGTGGGTAAGGGGCATTAAGGAATCTACTCCTGAAATCATTGTTGCACTATATGGTAAGTAACTTGGATGCAAATTAAAAAATAAATTATTTTTTTAAATAATAAATAGATTGATAAATAAATAAATAAATAAATAAATAAATAAATAAATAAAATAGGGGCGCCTGGGTGGTTCAGTCGGTTAAGCATCTGTCTTTGGCCTAGGTCATAATCTTGCCCTTCCCAAGTTCGAGCCCCACATCAGGCTCTGTGCTGACAGCTCAGATCCTAGAGGCTGTTTCTGATTCTGTGTCTCCCTGTCTCTCTCTGCCCCTCCCTCACTCTCTCTCTCTCTCTCTCAAAAATAAATAAATATTAAAAACAATAAATAAATAAATAAAATAAAAATGAAATAAATTGGGGTGCCCGGGTGGCTCAGTCAGTTAAGCGTCCAACTTCAGCTCAGGTCATGATCTCTCAGTTCATGAGTTCGAGCCCCACATCAGGCTCTGTGCTGACAGGTCAGAGCCTGGAGTCTGCTTCAGATTCTGTGTCAGATTCTGTGTCTCCCTCTCTCTCTGCCCCTCATGCTCTGTCCCTCTCTCTCTCAACAATAAATAAATGCTAAAAAAAATTTTTAATAAAATAAATTACTTTTTTTTAAAGAGTATTCTCTGGGTTTTCAACATCCCCATTTAATGTGCCCGCTTGAAGTACTTGTTTCTTGCCCCAAACCAGACATAAGCAAAGCGAAAACCCAAGGCCTAGTGTGGTCACTCCCAAGGAGAGTGCTCAGTGAACACGTGGAGTAACCAGCAGGTCCACTGTGCCCAAGGACCATGCCAGGCTCCTGCCAGTAGAGGCATGTTAGCCCAAACCCGGTTCTGCAAGAAATGAAAGTCTCTGCAGTTTTGCTCCTGACATCACAGTTTCTCTATTCCAACTCAACTCTGCTGCAAAGCCTCTTTTAAAAAGCATATTCCAGGCCACAAGAATAGAAACAGATATTAATAGGTACTACAGTCTCAGAACATGGAAGTTCTTGCTGGGCGAGCCCCAGAGTGTGCCCCCCACAGCACAAGGGCTTCAAGTGAGGATGCCCCGCCTTCCCTGCCTGCCACCCTGTACACAGCATCCCACTGGCACTTCTGCTTACCCCGTCCCACAGATGTCTCTGCCAGGTTTTTTCTGGGGAGTGACGTGCTGCGGACATGAGTCACACAATACAGAAGTTCACCAAGAACAACAAAACACAAGTACACCACCATCCCTTACACATGGGCATAAAAGTCGGTGGTCAACACAGAAATAGCCAGGGCAAGGTGGAAGGCACAGATGGCTCAGATCCTACCGCTCCCCACATTCTACAAACAGTCCAGGGGTCCGCAGAACCCAGGGAACTTCACAAAAACTGTTAGAGCAAGGGGAGAGTGTGTCCTTATCTTTTCCTCTCGGAGACAGAGGTTGCTGGGAAGAGACAGGTCAACCATGGGGAGCAAACTATGGCATGAGGCATATATCCAGAGCCTGCAGATCTTCCCTGAGACACAGGACACAACCCCAAGCACGTCAAAGAGGGCACACGATTCTAACACACCCAACCCACCGGGCTGCCCCTCTCTCCTTGCCATTCCCACAGTCAGGCCAGCCAAACACTGAGCCACAAGAACCATCCCCTGCAACAGCAGCTCAGAAGGCCAGCAACAGGCCACAGAGTGACCAAGCTTTGGGAAAGCGGAAGAGTGGCCCGCAGAGGCACAGTGACAAGCGGAAAAGGACAAACTATAGTGACTGCTGCACACCAACAAGGCAGGGTCTGGAGGTCACCGCCCCCTCCCTACAAAGGAGCCCCAAATCTGAAAGTCTGAGCCCAGGCCCACAGTGAGAGATGCTAACAAAGTCAGACCTCCTGAAGGCAGTTACCCCACCCCTTCTGACGCTACCATCATGGACACCGCAGTCTTTTCTGCAAGGGCACAGTTGCCCAGCATGTGCATGTTCTCACACCCCAAAGTCCTCAGGCGAACGGCACGGAAGGTGGTGGATTTGGGAGTCCTGCCTGAGGGTTAAGAGAATGTTTCCCTCACTCAGCCCTCACTCGGGGTGCGGAGGGTGCTATCCGTGTCATGCCCTCACAGTGACGTGCTGTCTTCTGTGTCAGGCTGTGGAAGACAGACGTGCACAGCACTGTTGGGTCCCAGGTGCAGCCAATGCTGTGTGTGATCCTCAACACTTTTACAAGAGTATGTGTGTCCTTTGGACTCTACCATCAGATATTTTTCATGCCTCAGTGACAAGACAAAAATCCAGACACCTAAAAACATTGCAACCTAGAGACGTCAAATACACTAAAAAAGTGCTCTGATTTTTGCATTTATCAAATATTACATAAGACTTCAAAAGAAAATGCTTAGTGTATCTGAAAAAGGGTACGTCCTATCTCTTTATGACACTTTCCACTCATACATGTAATAAACGTGCATAACTATTTTTAAGTCCAATTTCTTTTATTCAAGGGCTTTAATCTCTTTGAAGGGATGAAGTGAAATAAATCCAGACGGTGCTCTCACCATTAATTATTCTCATTACAACATAATTAGGTCTGCATCCTAATTATGTATAACTATTTTTAAATATGCTTATCAAAAAACATGAATAATATTACTATTTAAAATGTAATGGTAATGCTTTTAGCAAAAATCTCAATAGTCAATTTGGCTGAGACTTGGACTCACTAAAATAGTAATATTTTCAATAATAACAACATTCCACCCTATCTGGCCACCGAACTCCCACATTAACTGGAAAAAAATGGAGCTTCCAGGAATGTAACAACCAGGACTACCATTACCAAGGACTCTCCACCATCTCACATGATCCTCTCAAAAACATGAAGAATTTGGTACTTTGCTCATGGTTTAAATTCAAAAAGATTACAGGTAAAGTCCTTTCATTTTCCTTGACTTCTAATAGGAGGATAAGCGCAAACTGTGAAGATTACGTGATCGGAGACAGAAGGCAATCTCTCTGTCAACATGCTGCACAGAAACAGTGTCTTTTGCCATCCAATTTGTGTTCCAGACCCATATCCACTCATTCCCTACCATGCTTTCAGAAATCACCTACAGGATCTGGGTTTTTTTTCCATGTTTATTATTTCATGGAATCAAGGACCACAACACGCTGGTGAAGCAGGGAGAGCGCACGGGAAGGAGCTTATAATCTCATCTGTGTGCTGCTCATTGACAACACTTAAATCAGATGGAAGATTGGTGACCTATTTTCAGGCAAAACCAGAGAAGAAGATTCAAGAAGTCCTCAAGTATATTTCGGTGAAAGCAGATGTGCCTTTGCAGGACAGAACATGACTTGAGGTGGGAAGGTGGGGAGATGGCAGTCCATGCTGCTTCGTCACCCAGTTTCCCATTCCCAGCCCACCACTGAGAAATCAAGCTTTCACTGTATGCCTCGTCTGCTGCCATTATAATACCAGCTATTTCACAGAATATACAAAGCACTGAATTGGCCTCAAGCCCTACAACAGGTTAATTACTCCTTTGAACTGGATTAAAGCCACAACTCCAAATGGAAAAAGCATCAGCCTTCACGGCCAATTTTATTGGCTGCTCTGTCCAATTACAAGTTGACTATATTCTGCTGTTGGAATCAGAACCAACTTGCACCATTAATATAAAGTCCTTTTCCCTTTGGAAACCAGGTCAGCCTTTCTTCTGAAAATTCCTTCCACCAAACAAACTATTTCCAAACATCTTTTGTACTGTATGTAGGACATTGCATCAGAAGCCAAAATGGACCTTCAGAACACACAGTGACACAGAATGCCCATGTCATGTGAGGGGAAGTTTCACTCTTTCCTCTACCAAATGCCTCAGAAAATAATAAGTGACTAGAATGAGCCATCCCTTTGCTTGTTTGCCACTCAATGCCAAGCTTAGACCAAATATACTCTTGAAATTTTCTTGTGAGAGTAATCCCTCCTTCATTCCTTACTCTGAAGTGGGCTTTTTCTTCCAACAGGTCTGAAATGAGAGCTAGTTTCTTTGATGTTTGTATTACCACACTTAAAAATCTCATGGAAGCACAGAAGCATTCCGAACAGAGTGTTTATGAACACAGTAAGCCATGAATTCTACAGTGGCACTTGCATTCCTGCCATGAGGTAAGGCTAAAGGTGTCCAAAAGCAAGTTATCTATTTCCAAACATCAAGATTCACTCAGAGAGGCTAACCAAATAACTGAGTCTGAGACCCAGAACGAAACCCAACTCAGAAAATCAACATTCCCTGCCACAGACCAAAGAGCATTTTCAAATTCTCTCTGAAACAGGCCTGTCGAGCCTAGAGGTTCTGAAGCTCCTTAGGGAAAGGCAACCTGACAAGTGAAAATCACCTCTGTCCCTGTAGTAGTAACAGGAAGACATCCCTGTATTTGTGGGGTTGCAGAGACATGTTCTAACAGTGCATAGATTCCTTCTGCTGGGACCTGCAGCCTACAGAGCTATCCCTGCCCCATCCTGGGGTCACCTGCTGGAGAGAAAAGGAGACTCTGAGGACCAGAGACCTAGGACCCAATCCCAGCACTGACTCTCTTATAGCACTCTTCTTAAGCACTCAAAGCCTCAGTCTTTCCATCTGAGAAATGGAGATATAAATGCTCGCCTTGCAGGGAGTTCATGTAACCACACGTAGAGTCTTCCAGGAGTTGCCAGGGGCTCAGGGGACAGGGTAGGCTATCACTACAAATGGAGAGCACAGGGCAATGTTTGGGACAAGGAACTATTCTATTACCTGTCATCAGAATCTATACCTAGGATGATGTACCAAAATAAAAAACTCAGTTTTACTGTATGATTAATTTTTAATTAAATTTAATAAAGAGACACTGCCCCTATCTGTTTTACGAATATTCTCTTCCTGCCTGTTAAACTGCCCTCCCAGAAACCATTTCTAGTCCCATATACTGGGAGTGTCGTTGTGTTTTCTGAACCACAGTCAGTAGGATTGGAAGGAACAGATGAAAACAAAATTAACTAAAACACCCTGTTATCCACCTCCACACTGGACAGTTAACACCAAGCGATCGTCACAAAACCCTGAACAACTTCCTTATTTCTTCACACCACATCCACAAAGGCCATTTTAAAGATAGGATCCTGATGTTCCACACATCAACACCTCTAGTCCAAAGTTCAGTGCCTTACACCTACAGGGGAGTCATCCACTTATCAGCACAGAAGCCAACTAACAAACAAAAAAGTCACTTAATATGTGAACATAAGTGTTTCCAGGAGAACCGCACCCCTTTTCACTTCCTGCCTATGTATTTAAATAGTGGTTGTGGCAGAGTCGTTGGAGATAGCACAAATTAAAGGAAAAAGCTTCCTTCTTCCCCCCGCAAACTGTTTCCAGCCAGCAGAAAAGTGCACTGATTATTTTCGGCTTCTTGGGTTTTCTCGGCCCCTATCAACCAAGATTAAAAACTTAAGTCTAGCTGGGTCCATATTCATGAAGGTCAATTTAGACTAATGTGGAAACAGCTGCCAGGTGCTTTTATGTGGAGCAGAGAGTTATCAGCCATGAATTCAGCTGTTTGTTTTCTCAAGAAATGGAACATCTTGTCAGTAGAGATAAGACAGGTTCTTGGTTAACCGAGCCTCATTGGGCCTGCATTTGCTGGGATAAATCTAGATTCAAATCCTTTCTGCCCATTTCTTAAGTTTTTTGTTTGTTTGTTTGTTTGTTTGTTTTGGGGGGGTTGTTTGTTTGTTTGCCTCTCCACACGTCAAGAATCCTTAAACTAGCAGTATTTACACATACCTAGGCATTTAAATATATGCCACTCAAAGCCAGAGGATTATTTTTTGGGGGTCACAGTTACATTCAGTTACAAACACCTTTTCCTAAGGAATTTTGAAATTCTAAGGTAATGCTCCAAGAGATCATGGTAATAGAAACCTTTCTTAATAAGATCAGGTATAAGGACAGCTCAGCTAACTCCATCCCTCCTTCAAACTTCCCCTCTTCCTGAACCCATATTCCTCACTTAAAAAATAAAATAAAATAAAATAAAATAAAATAAAGGGTGAATAACTGCATTCACAAATTAGGTAATACTGCCTGCCTACATAAAAAAAAAAAAAAAAAGAACAGCAACAACAAAGAAACTCAGAAATGCAGAATTATCATGTAAAAGAAACAATGACCACTATAGAACTCATCAAGACATCACCCTGGGTGATCATCCTGGTTGCTTTTCTCAGCCTGACTGCAGACTCACCACACTGCTATTGCCCTTGCGCACAGGAAGCCAGGAACCCAAGGAGTCTGCACATTTCATGGCATACCGAAATTCCTGGCACACAACCACGATGGGACCCAACACCACCGCAGAGGAAGGCAGAAAGCAGACTATGGAAAATTTAGCACACCTCCTACACCTATTTGGTGGGCACCACGGAGAATGATCTTGATAACCAGGTACAAAAACAGATCGGCTTTTAAAAGAAGAGCTGCAAGATGCTGAGTAGCAGAACTGAGCTTAGCACCAAGAGGAAGCCATCTAAAAACCTTTTTCATTCCCCACACATTCCTTCTGAGTCTGACACATTTAACTGCCATCTCTGGACACAGGAGACAGCAGCGCCACAGTTCCACCCAATGCATCTGGTTTCATGGATAAGCCCACTGTCACCTCCCTTCCACAGAAGCCCAGAGTTTTGCATGCACCCCCATCCTTCTGCATGGGGACATCAGCACCTGATGCTGAAGGAGCCAGAACAGGGGAGAGGAGACAGGCAAAGAAAGGCTCACAGCCTGAGGGGGGGTAGCAGGGTTTTTGCTCTAGGGGAAGGGCAGGCTGCTCGCTACCATGCACCCAACAAAACCAAGAGCTATGGACCCTAAGAAGCAAAGATGGACATGTGCTTTTGTGGCAGAAAGGATGCTTTGATTTAAAAATAAGCAATCATGCCATCGAGTTCACAAAACAAGCCGACTCCTGCTCCTGGCTGCTGTCTCCTCAGTTCCATGTGGGCTCACTGGTGAATGAAAAACATGTGTGGGCAAATCAGGAAACAAAAAACAAGGGAGGAAAACAAACAGTCACCTATCTCAGAGCTAGGTGCACGGGCTAGCTTTGACTTTCGGATTCTCCCAGCCAAATTTTCATGAAAGGTTGACTCTGTCCTTTGGCAAATGAAATTCGTATTTCTTTAGCAAAAGAAGGGCCTTTTATATGATTGCCCTTAAATGTGGGGGCTATTTGAGCAGGCTCACAAACTGGCCTCCCTATAACTGAAAATAGCTTAAAGACAAGTACCTTGCAGTCAAATCAGATTCACATAGTACTGAGCACATGAACAAAAGGATGTCCTGAAATCACAAAGAAAGGCAAAGGGAGGGAGCAAAGGAAAATCCAAAGACAGGACTAGATGAAGAAAACAAAATTACTAAACCATCCTGGACAATGCTGCCTGATGCAGCAATGGTATTTTGACTAGAAACAAAGTTGAATCATATCATGGATGGGGGTGCCATTATTCCCTCCCTGTTCAGCTCTGATACTAGTGTCAAAAATAATGGGAAACTATGTGTCATAAAGGAGCCTTTGGAACCAGAAAGACATGGAGAGAACAGGTGGTGACAGGGCAGGAAGCTAAAGTGATTAAGGAGGAAAGGGTACCCTTGAAGAAAGGGAAAGGTGAGAGACATCCACTGCCATTGGGATGCTGCCAACAGCTGTTGTGAAAATACGGTGGTTTCATGGAATGTAGCTCAGAACAAGGAGATACTAGTACCTTCGTTGACTCTGGTTTTCATCAAGAACTCCTTCACTGACTAAATCTGAACAGGCCCCTGGCTCAGTCAAGGCAGTCTATACAGAAAGAACTGGTCTTAGGTCTTGGTAGTATCAGAGTCATTCTAACCTACAACTTTATGATACTGGCAAGGAGAAAAACTCAGATCTCCTCGAACTGTGTTCTTTAGACAACAACCTGAGCTAAATAAGAGGAGTACAAGTGACATGGCTAGGGCCAAAACGAAGGTCTCTAGGTGATCGTACATCGTGCATCATTATTTGGAACAATGTGTGACCAAATATCAAACAAGATCCAAATGGTTGAGAAAGAGAAAGATGGCAGTGTATACCTTTCATAGGTGACCCCGGTTCTCCCTGCACTTTCTGAAGACCGGGTACTCGAATTCTGAGAATATGGCAGCAGCATTCTGGGTGAGGACAGGGTAGGGATGGAAGGCTGGCGGGCAGGATGTAGGGAGCTTATATAGGTAGACAAGGCTACATGCTATTCCAGATTGGGCCCCCAAATAAGAAGACCACACTTACGCCTCGTTATCTGTAGACACTGCCAAGCAATTTCCAGGTTAATGCACCTGGAATCCTTGAGCCTGTCTGAGTGATTCTGGGCCCCTAACGCCCCACATAAAGACCATCCACCATCCAGGAGGTGTAAACAGAGGAGAAATGAGGCATCCTTTTTTAATAGGATTCAACTTTATAGTCGAAATATCATTGCTTTGTCAGGCAGTATTGTCCAGGACAGCGTGGTGATTTTCTTCTCTTCATACCCTTCCACTTTTGGGTTTTCCTTTGCTCCCTCTCTCAGCCACTTCCTTCTGTGACTTAGGCAAAATGCTAGGAACCGGCAATCGTAATGGAAAGAGAGTAGTCCAGGACCAGCCTCCCACTCAGCCCATAGAAACTGCCTTCCCTAGAGCAACATCAGCTGACCCTGGGTCCCCCTGACCTGCAGGGCTGCATCTGGCCAGCTGAGCGAACAGCTCTCACTGGAGGTGACAGGCCTGTCGACGGGTCCACGGCTCAACCCTCATCACCAGTTTGAGGCAAGGTCCTGGAGGTCTAGGCAGAGTGGGCCAGGCCCCCAAGCCTTCCCAAGCTTGTCCCTACCTAACAAGGGCTATCTGTGCGTGGTGACTTGGATAGCAGCACCCCGGGATGTGGGCACCGGTCACACCCCTCCACCCCAGGGGCGAGGACCTCCCTTCAAATCACCGGCTGTCCCTCTAACTGGGTCGCGGTCTGCATTAGCCAGGAATCGGGGGAGACTGACCTCTCTCCGTGCCACCTCTTTGTTCGGGGTTCCAGAAGGGCCAGGCCAGGGGCGGAGGAGGCCAGGTGGCCAAGGGACCCCTCGGCACCGCCCAGGACAGGTTTCTGCCCTCCCTCTGGACACCTAGCAACCCCCTATTATCTGGTCTGCTGCGCTGGGCAATCCGGGCCTTGAAGCTTTAAGGTGAGTCTCCTCCACCGAAGGGCCGGCGCGGAGGGGGGCGCGGGGCCCGGCACGTTTCCTGGGTAAACACGGCGAAAGGCGATCTCACGGAGGCGGACCCCGGCCGCGGAAGGAAAATGTCCGTCTGCCTGACGAAAGGCGGCTGCCAGCGGGGTTCACGTGCTGACCGCGCAGGCGGGAGTCCGAGGCGCGGGTGCGAGGGGCGCCACGGCCGCGGCGCGCCTCCCCGTCGCCCCAGCCCTACAGCCTCACGCACGCACGCACGGGACGCCCTGTCGCCGGGGGCCGCCCTGAGCCGGAGTCCTGGGCGGGGAGGAGGGGCGCCCGGGAGGAAACTGAGGCAGGGTGCGAATCCTGCCTGGCCCTGCGGCGAGGACAGAGAGGCACCCGGGGGAGAGCAGGGACCCCGCGAGGCACCGCGCCCCTCCAGTGAGCGCCCCCCGGCACCGCGCCGGGACCCCGCCCCGCACTCACCGAGAAGCCCCTCCCCCCCTGGCGCACCGACAAACCTCTTCTCTGCCCCCCGTCACTCCCTGAGAAGACCCTGTCACACACCGGGCAGCCCCCCCACCCCCGCCCCCTCACACACCCGGAAGCCCCCCCACCCCCGCCCCCTCACACACCCGGAAACCCCCACCCCCCCACACACACCGGGCAGCCCCCCCCACCCCCGCCCCCTCGCACACCCGGAAGCCCCCCACCCCCCCCCTCACACACCGGGCAGCCCCCCACCCCCGCCCCCTCACACACCCGGAAGCCCCCCACCCCCCACATACACCGGGCAGCCCCCCCTACCCCCGCCCCCTCACACACCCGGAAGCCCCCCACCCCCCACATACATCGGGCAGCCCCCCCTACCCCCGCCCCCTCACACACCCGGAAGCCCCCCACCCGCCACACACGCCGGGCAGCCCCCCCCACCCCCGCCCCCTCACACACCGGGCAGCCCCCCACCCCCGCCCCTCATACACCCGGAAACCCCCCCGCCCCCGCCCCCTCATACACCCGGAAGCCCCCCCGCCCCCGCCCCCTCACACACCGGGCAGCCCCCCCCATTCCCGCCCCCCTCACACACCCGGAAACCCCCACCCCCGCCCCCTCACACACCGGGCAGCCCCCCCACCCCCGCCCCCTCACACACCGGGCAGCCCCCCACCCCCGCCCCCTCACACACCCGGAAGCCCCCCACCCCCCACACACACCGGGCAGCCCCCCCCACCCCCGCCCCCTCACACACCGGGCAGCCCCCCGCCCCCGCCCCCTCATACACCCGGAAGCCCCCCCGCCCCCGCCCCCTCACACACCCAAGAGCCCCCCACCCCCGCCCCCTCACACACCCGGAAACCCCCACCCCCGCCCCCTCACACACCGGGCAGCCCCCCACCTCCGCCCCCTCACACACCGGGAAGCCCCCCCCACCCCCGCCCCCTCACACACCGGGCAGCCCCCCACCCCCGCCCCCTCACACACCCGGAAACCCCCCCACCCCTCCCCCTCACGCACCGAGAAGCACCCCCCTCCCCCAAACATACCCGGAAGTCCCCCACCCCCGCCCCCTCACTCGCCGAGAAGCCCCCTCCCCCCCCGCCCACCTCATTCACCGGGAAGCCCTCTCCCCCGCCCCCTCCCAAACCGAGAAGCCTCCCTACCCTCGCCCCCCTCACTCACCGAGAAGCCCCCCTCCCCCAGCCCCTCCCCTTTCCTCGCCGAGAAGCCCCCTCCCCCTGCTCCTCATATTCACCGCGACGCCCCCTCCCCTCGCCCCCCAAATCATCGAGCAACCCCACCCCCGCCCTCTCCCTCCTTCAGGCGCCCTCTCCTCCCTCCCCCGACACCCCCCTCCCCACTCACCGAGAAGCCCCGGAAGCTGCCGGGTGCGGGGCGCGGGCGCGGTGCGCGGCGGCGGCAGCAGCAGCAGCAGCAGGAGCGCGAGCAGCGGCCCCATGTCGGCGGCCGGGCGAGCGGCACTCAGTCCATGGCGGCGCGGCGGGGGCGGCGGGACCGACTCTGGCGAGCACCGCTCCTCCCCGCGCTGCCCGCGCCCGCCGCCGCTTCAGCACCGGACAGCGCCTCCGGCCCCGCCCACACCCAGGCCCCGCCCCGCCGCGCGCCCGCCGGCCCCGCCCACGGCACCCCCCACCCCCACCCCCGGCCCGCCCCACCTGCCGGCGCGCGGCCGCCCCAGCGCGCCCCCGTCCCATCCTTGTGGCTCCGCCCTCCCCCAGGGGGCTGGGGTGAGCCGAGCGCACGCAGTCCTCGCCCGGCCCGGGGTCCCGGGTCTCCCGTGGTCGCACTGGCCCGCCCGGGACGTGACCCTCCCTTTCGGCCAGGCGGGGGAAAGGCCCGACCCTTTTTGCTCAGACCCCGGGCAGGGCGCCCACCCGCGTGTTCCCACGCGGCGTCCGTGAGCACGCGGGGCCGGCGGCCATTGACGTGTGGCTGAGGCCGCCCAGGAGCCGATCGCCGGCTCTTAGTTTTATTTAATTTTAATGTGACCAGACGTGTTGTGGATCCATCAGAAGGGGGCCCAGAGCGGGGGGGGGGGGGGGGGGCGGGGTGAAAGTGTGGGAGGTCCTCAGCCTGAGGAAGAGGAAACTGTGGGAGCCCAGCCTGGAGGATCAGCGCCTTCCGAGTTCCGAATTCTACGCGGCGAGATCAGGATCCACGGTGCGGACGCTGCCCTGGTGTCCCTCCCTGGCCACTGTCCAGGGGTCCGCGGGGGGCCTTGGGGACCTTGCGGACCTCTCAGGGAGACTTCCTAAAAAGCAGGGTATGGCTGCAGGGGTCCTGGGCCGGGGGCGTTCGAGGAATCAGAGGGAGCTGTGTGAGAGAGAATGCAGGCTCTGAGCGTGAGTGTGTCCATCCCCTCGGCCCCTCGCCTGCTTCATTCAGCATTGGGCAGTGGCCTGGCCTCACCCCTGTGGGTCCGACTGCCCTAGATGAAGTCTGGTTCCTGCTGTGCCTGCGCCTGCAGATCTCTCCTTGCTGCGTGGCTCTCATCAGCTATCCTTCCCAAGTCCTCTCCCTCCTGGCCCCTTACCGCCCCGGTGCGGTGGGGCTGGCCTGTGCACACTTTGGGGTAGGGTAGATGGTGAGGGGGCTACAGCTCAGCGCAGGCCATCTACAATTGGAACTGAATATTGGGCCTGATCGCCCTGGCGATCACCTCCTTGCTGATGCCTGTCCTTCCCACCAGGTCCCTCCCTTACCCGGTCCTGCTCAACCCCCCTCTGTCCCTGTGCCCAAGAAAGTAGGCCCTCCTTGTCTGCCCATCTGTGGGCAAGGAGTTCTGTCACCCAAAGGCCCAGGGAACTGCCCCTCCAGAGAGAGCACTTGTCCACCCTGTGGGGACACAGCAGAAGCAACCATGGTTCTGCTCCGCACTTGCCCACAGATGTGCACTTTGTACATGCAGCCTCCCCCCCCCACCAGAGGATGGCCAAACAGGTGACCTGGGGTTCTTTACTCATTGTGTGTTCTTAGCACTTAGTATTCGGACCCTGGGTTCACACCACACTGCTGGCCGAGTAGAATTCGATGGTGAGATGATTCATCCACAGACGCTCTGAGGAAGGCCTGAAGACAGCCGTTCCTCTGCTCGACTTCGGCACCCCGCACACCACCGTGTGTGCATGTAGGGATCCACCTCAGTGAGGGTGCAGGCCAGACAGGGTGCGACAGCACTCATGCGGGCATGAGCACGGGTGAGGCCATCCCGACTACCACAGAGCTGGCTGGTGATAAATTGGGTGACAGAAACAACAGGAAAAGAAAAAAAGTAGGATCTAGATGGGCTAGAAGGTAAAGCTTGTTCGTGACAGGCCCACAGGTGATGCGGAAACATGAGGGCAGGACAGTGCCTGCCATCACTGTGTGATGCCCAGGGACCCGGAGCCAGATATCTAGCCCTATTTCTCTGCTGTCGATGCTGGTCACCACACCCTGGCTACAGAGGGAGCCGGCTGTGCCCGCCAGGACATGGAGGTCACTGGGGCCCTCACAGAGGGCAAGGTCCCTCTCAAGGACCTGGAAGAGCTCCGGGCCCCTCCTGAGGCTGCGTCCTGGAGGACTGTTTACTCTGGGGCCATACTGCTCCTTGGCCTTGGTAAACAGGTCTCCCAGAAAGCGCATGGGGTCGCTTCCATTGTTTGCTGGCTCTTGACTAGTCTACTGAGCCTGGGCCTGCTTCACCCCGAGGGCTCTGGCAGAGGCACCAGAAGGACTGCAAGGAAATTACAGTAACAGAAACACTGGAAAGAAGCACAAAACCCACAAAGGTGTGGATGGCTTCACCAGTGCCACAAGATCTCAGCTCTGCTGAAAGGACACAAGCAGCTAAAGGCAGAAAAGGGAACACATGGAAGAGAGGGGGGAAGGCAGGAACATCTGGTTTATGAAGAGCAGGACCAGGTTCCAGAGCCCAGGCTGAGGTAGCCTGGCTTTCTGATCTAAGAGAAGGCTGTGGGGGCACCGAGGTAGTCCAGCTGGTTAAGTGTCCTACTCAATCTTGGCTCAAGTCATGATCTCACAGTTTGTCAGTGCAGACCCTTCTTGGGATTCTCTCTCCCTCTCTCTCTGCCCCTCTCTCCCTCACTCTCTCCATCTCAAAAAAAAAAAAAAAAAAAAAAAAAAAGACTGGGCATGGCTCTTTCTGGAGCACTGGCCAGACAGATTGTCATGACAGGAATCCCCAGTGAATGGCCCAGACACACAAGGAGGTGTGTCCTTGTGTGTCATGTGGGACTGCACATGTGTGTGCACAGGTATCTGCATGTATGACTGCACCGTGTGGAAGTATATGTGTATGTATTCGTGTATGCTATGTGTGCATGAGCCTGTGTGTAAGAATGTTTGGTGTTATAGAAGGCATGTGTATACATCTGTCTGCTGTGTGTATAGCACCCAAACACTACAAAACATGCTTATTCCCTGAGCCCCTTAGATAAGTGTCTCCTACATGTATTTACGCTTTAGGCCATTCACTTACGACCTTACTTGATTCACTATTGTCACACTTATTCATATTCATGATACGCACCCATAGCGTGCCAAGGTCTGGTCTGTATGTGATGCAATCTTACATCCACAGAAGAGCATACTTGGTCAACCTCATCCAAGGAGATTTTCAAGGTCAGACACAGCCCTTGAGCCTTATCTTTCTCCGAGGACGTCCTGTGAGGCTGAGTAGGTGAGTGGGGTGGAACTCCCAGGAAAGACGCAGGACGTGGGGTCAGAAGGTCAGGGCTCAGTTCTGATGCAGTGCATGCCAGCTCTGTGGCCTTGAATGTTGCGGAGCAGTGACAGACCAAACTCTTGGCCAACCTGACGGTTTTGACTGCATCATTCGGTGCTCTGGGAAACATCGGGGCTGACGTCACAGAACTGTGACACCTAACAGACCAGAAAGTATTCATGATGGGGTGGCTGGGCTGTATGGAGGAGGCGGCCAGCTGTAGGGGGTCCGATGGCATGGGGAGAGCCAGAGGAAGTTGCCTCGCGATGTCAGCAGCGCCCTGAGCACTGCTTCGCACTCCCCTTCAGGCGGGAGCTGCGTGTTCAGCATGCCAGGCTGGAAATGCTCACTGGGCTCCCACTCGATCAGCAATAGTTTTCTCAAGGAGGAGAGATTTGTGATGAGATTCAGGGTCAGCACAGACAGCTTTTGCACACTCCGTGTGAACAGGGGCACTTGAATATGTGGTCATGAGCATCCTCAAATTGTTAGACAAACAATTTGGCCCTGGCTGAATGTCATCGTAGTATGCTTAGCTGCGATGAAATCGGAATTATTGACTAAAACAGTCAAAACTGCCAGATTGGCCATTTTTAATTGGCTATTTTTCATCATTTAAACACAGCTGCCTGGGTGTGTCTTTGAACAGTGACCCGGGGTGTGAGTCACCTGATGGTCCGTTTCCACCTGAGAAGCAAGCACGCTGCCAGGCCCCAGAGAGGTCTGTGTAGGCCAGGAGCGAACCACCTCTACCCCGTGGCTGCAGATAAGGCAGCCCCAGCACTTGGTCACCGAGAAACCACCTGCCACTCCTTGAGGTCTTGTTCCAAGGGCACCAGCTTCCTCCCACCTCTGCGGCACAACTAGACAGTGACAGCCCCAGAGAGAGAGAGAGAGGGAGACAGAGTACAAGCAAGGGAGGGGCAGAGAGAGAGGGAGACTGCATCCCTAATATTGTTCCTGGACCCCCACACTTGGAAGAATTAGGCTGAGCGTGTTGGATGCTGTGTTATTGGCCTTTTGCCAGTCCTCAGAGGCCAAGGGGGCAGGAGGGTGCAGCTGACCCTGCACGGTGTGGAGCTGTTGTCCGCAGGCACTGCTCCCCTATGGCCAGCAGCACCCCTGTTTGTGGGCCTTCTCCCCTCAAAACATATGTCTGTCAAGATGCGCCACCAGGTACAGACTTGGGCTTGAACAAGCCCAGGCAGATCCTCTATCCCGGAACGTGGGTCATGGGAGTGAATGCACCAAAAATGTTCGGTGCTGGTCCCTGGGTATGACCCTTCCTGAGGACAGGTGCCACTCCCTGCCCTGCATCTCTGTCTTCCTTGGCTTGGCAGGCTCCCTGCCTCCTAGGCAGCCCTTTGCTTTGCCAGGTTTGTCGATGCCTCAGTCACTCTGTTCACAGGCTTGCAGACAAATTGCAGGCTTTTAAGTCAACTGGCCCCGGATTCTTTATTACTAATAAACGGTCATGAACTGTTAATAATGAGAGAAATGCCTAACTTTATAAAGCACTGGCAAGGTGCCAGACAATGATTGCAGCGACGGATAGGCACTGGTATCCCTGTTCTACAAGTGAGGGGACCAAGGTGAGGAGATTCAAACCATCTTTCCAAGATCCTATAGCCAGTTTAAGCAGCAGAATCAGGATTCAAAGCCATGGTGTCGCTGCAGAGTCCCAACATCCCACAATTGCCAGTCCTCCCTGGTTCACCATCCCAGTTTGGTGAGAAAGCTCTAGAAGCCAGTCCTTGTCATGTCTCCAGAGCAGGGGTCAGCTTGCTCAACAGGCTGTTGCTGGTTGCTGTTTAGAGTGGTGATGCCAGATCGCTTCTCGGCCTTTTGGCTAAGATCAAGTGTAGAGTGGTGATGCCAGAGGTATTTGGCACAATTAAATCGGTGTTGTTTCTTTCACTTAGAGTCAGAAGGAGGTATACATCAGGGAAAACCTGAAGACGTGCCTTTCGTGTACTTCACCAAAAGGTAAACCTCACACAAAGTCACACTCTCCCAACAAGCTGGCTTATCAGTCTTGAAAGATATTCATATCCTTTGGTGCTTTCCCACAATGTTCCAGATGGACAAGTGGTACAAGGACCAGGCTGAAAGTCTCCTGGCAAAGCCGCAGAAAAAGACGAAGGCAACCTTGGGCACTGCCTCACCCCCTCCTATCTGGGACACCCCCTCCTATCATCTGCTTTCCCCCAGGTTATCAGCCAGCGTTCATGCCCCTGGACCCACAGGGACCACCGTGCCAAAGAAAAGGTCTGCCCTGCCGAGAACCAAGTCCTTCAGACCAAGGCTGCAAACAGCCTCAGCCTCCTGTCAGTTAGTTCTCTGAACAGCTCTGCTGTGGGCAAGGTTGCAAGCCAACCATCTGCAATCCGATGTGTCTTAGATGTGCCAACTTGAGTGGCCACTTTCAATCAGAGTAACCAAGAGTGTTGCCATTTGGATTTCAGAACTCAAGTTCCCACAAAGCAAGACTCCATTCATTCATTTGCAATAAGAGAGCCTCCTCGTTTATAATTTATGTTTCAACCTGAGGATTATAGAGGACCCAACAAGCCTCAATTAATTAAACTATAGTTCCCTTTGGAAAGGCAAGTATCTCTCTGACCAAATGGAGCAGAGCTAAGACCACATGGGATGGTAGATTAGTTCCAAATCAGAATTCAGATGATTTTTATTGGCAGATCCAAACCAACACAGCCTGACATCTGATTTGGACTCTAATTCCCAACAGGCAACTTCTGAAAACCGAGTAGCTGTGAGGATGGGATAGAGAGGAAATCCCAATTTGAATGCCATGCACTCATACAACACTTTAAGATACTAATAATGCCTCCCCCGAGTACCACCTTAGTGCCCTCACCGTGTGTAAACTATCAGTGGGTAAGCTTCATTACACAGCTACCACCTACTCAGCAAAATGCTGTGTGCATAAGAGGAATGTCGAGAAATATTCTCTGAAATAAGGAAAAGGGAAATATTCAGAGGTGCTTCATATCTATCTGATACCTCACTAATGTGAGATGAGTGTTATTATCCAGATTTTAGAAATAAAGTGATACTCTGAGAGTTTTCATAACCTACCCCAGCCTCACAGAGGCTACACCAAAATGTGAAGCCAGATTTAATCTCAAAGCCACACAGAATGTCCCAAAGGGTTTATCACAGAACTCCAGAACTGAGATGCTCCTAGTGTAGAAACTTGTAGATGAGACCAGGGTCTTGTCAAAGGGCCACAAGAATAAACTCGAAAACGGCTCCTACAAAGGCTCCCAAAGACAGGGAAATCTGAGCATTAACAAAATGAGTGCAATGGATTAAAATTCACCAGACTTCTAAAAATGTACTGTTCATAATAAAACTAAGAGAATATTAGTAGTCTTCAATAGTTGCTAGGGCATGAATTCATTCTTCTAAAAATTGGAAAATAAAGAATCAAAGCATTTATCCTGACTTTTCTGCATGAATAACATTTCAGGATGATTTCTGAAGGAAAGTTCTTCTTTGCAGAAAAAGTCCAGGTGACCAAAACAAAAGAGTGACAGTTAGAAAATCACCATTTTGCAATTCCTAGTAAAATAATAGATCCAGATAACAATAATCAAATGTTGATAATTAAAAGTAGAGGAGAAGATGGACTTAACAGATATAGTCAGAACATTCCATCTAAAACAGCAGAATACACATTTTTTTTCAAGTGCACATGGAACATTCTCCAGAATAGATCATAAAACCAGTGTCAATGAATTTAAAAAGACCAAAGTCGTACCATGCATCTTTTCTGACCACAACACTATGAAAGTAGAAACCAGCCACAGGAAAAAATCTGGAAAGAACAAAATATATGGAGGCTAAATAACATCTACTCAACAATGAATGGGTCAACCAAGAAATCAAAGAAATGAAACATTACATGGAAACAAATGAAAATGAAAACAAAATGGTCTAAAATCTTTGGGATGCAGCAAAAAGGGTTCTAAGAGGGAAGTTTATAGCAATACAGGCCTACCTCAAGAAGCAAGAAAAATCTCATATAAACAACATAAACTTACACTTAAAGGAACTAGAAAAAGAAAAAAAAAAGAAAAAGAAACAACCCAAAATCAGCAGAAGGAAGGAAATAATAAAGATTAGAGAATAAACCTAGTAGAAACTAAAAAACAGGGGTGCTCGGGTGGCTCAGTCACTTGAGCATCTGACCCTTAATTTTGGCTTGGGTCATGATTCCAGGGTTACAGGATCGAGCCCTGCATCAGGATTCTCTCTCTTTCTCCCTTAGCCCCTCCCCTGATCACATATGTTCTCTCTCCCAGTATAATAAAAAATAAAAATAAACTAAAAAACAAATAGAACAGATCAACAAAACCAGTAACTGGTTCTGTGATAAGACCAACAAAATTAATAACCCTCTAGCCAGATGAAAGAGAAAGAGGGAGAGAGAATTCAAATAAAAATCACAAATGGAAAAGGAGAAATAAAAACCAACACCACAGAAATACAAATGCTTGTAATAGATTATTATGAAAAATTATATGCCAACAAATTGGACAACCTAGAAGAAATATACAAATTCCTAGAAACATATAACCTACCAAAACTGAAGCAGGAAGAAATAGAAAATGTGAACAGACTGATAACCAGCAATGAAACTGAATAAGTAATCAAAAAACTCCCAACAAACAAAAGTCCAGGGTCAGATGGCTTCATAGACGAATTCTACCAAACATTTAAAGAAGAGTTAATATCTATTCTTCTCAAACTACTCCAAAAAATAGAAGAGGAAGGAAAACTTCCAAATTCATTCTCTGAGATCAGCATTACCCTAATACCAAAACCAGATAAAGACACCACAAAAAAGGAAAACTACAAGCCAATAGCTCTGATGAACATAGATGCAAAAATCCTCAACAAAATACTGGCAGACCAAATCCAGCAATACATATAAAAAAATCATTCACCACAATCAAGAGGGATTTATTCCTGGGACACATGGGTGGTTCAATATTCACAAATTAATCAATGTGATACATCACCTCGATAAGAGAAAGGATAAAAATGATATAATCATTTAAATAGATGCAGAAAAAGCATTTGACAAAGTACAACATTCATTCATGATAAAAACCCTCAACAAAGGTCAACATAATAAAGGCCATATATGAAAAAACCACAGCTAACACCATCCTCAATGGGGAAAAACTGAGAGCTTTTCCCCTAAGGTCAGGAACAAGACAAGGATGTCCACTCTCACCACTTTTATTCAACATACATACTGCATACTACTGCCACAGCTATCAACAACAAAAAGAAATAAAAGGCATCCAAATTGATAAGGAAGAAGTAAAACCTGCACTATTTGCAGATGACATGATGCTCTATATAGAAAACCTGAAAGACTGCACCAAAACACTACTAGAACTGATAAATGAGTTCAGTAAAATCAATACATGGAGATCTGTTGTATTTATTTACACTAATAATGAAACAACAGAAAAAGAAACTAAGAAAACAATCCCATTTGCAATTGCACCAAAAATAATAAAATACCAGGAATAAACTTAACCAAAGAGATGAAAGATCCATATCTGAAAACTTTAAAACACTGATGAAAGAAATTGAAGACAACCCAAAGAAACGGAAAGACATTCCATGTTCACGGGCTGGAAGAACAAATATTGTTAAAATGTCTATACTACCCAAAGCAATCTACACATTTACCAACAGTGTTTTCCACAAAACTAGAGCAATCCTAAGATATGGAACCACATAAGACCCCGAATAGCCAGAGCAACTTTGAAAAAGAAAAGCAAAGCTGGAGGCATCACAATCCCAGACTTCAAGTTATATCACAAAGCTGTATTGATCAAAACAGTATGGTACTCACACTAAAATAGGCACACAGATGAATGGATCAGAATAGAAAACCCAGAAATAAGCGCACAATTATCAGGTCAATTAATCTTCAACAAAGCAGGAAAGAACATCCAATGGGAAAAAGGCAGTCTCTTCAACAAATACTATGGGAAAACCGGAGAGCTACATGCAAAAGAGTGAAACTGGACTACTTTCTTTCACCATATACAAAAATAAACTCAAAATGGATTAAAGACCTAAATGTGGGACCTGAAACCATAAAAATCCTTGAAGAGAGCACAAGCAGTAATTTCTGACATTGGCTGTAGCAACACTTTTCTAATATGTCTCCTGAGACAAGGGAAACAAAAGCAAAAATAAACTACTGCGACTACATCAAAATAGAAAAGCTTCTGCACAGCAAAGGAAACAATCAAAAAACTAAAAGACAATCTATAGAATGGGAGAAGATATTTGCAAATGACATATCTAATAAAGGGCTACTATCCAAAATGTAAAAAGAACTGATACAACTCAACACCCAAAAAACAAATAACCCAATTTAAAAATGGACAGAAGATAGACAGGAACAGACATTTTTCCAAAGAAGACATCCAGATGGCCAACAGACACATGGAAACATGCTCAACATCACTCACCATCAGGGAAATGCAAGTCAAAACCACAATGAGATATCACCTCACACCTGTCAGAATGGCTAAAATAAAACACACAAGAAATAACAAGTGTTGACAAGGATGTGGAGAAAAATGAATCTTCATGCACTGTTGGTGGAAATGCAAACTGGTGCAACCAATGTGGAACAGTATGGAGGTTACTCAAAAAATTAAAAATAGAACTACCTACCATCCAGTAATTTCACTACTGGGTAGTTACCCAAAGAACACCAAAACACCCATTCAAAGGGATGCATACACCCTTGTTTATTGCAGCATTATTTACAGTAGCCAAATTATGGAAGCAGTCCAAGTGTCCATCAACTAATGAATGGATAAAGAAGTGGTATATATACAATGGAATATTACTCAGCCATTAAAAATTATGATATCTTGCCATTTGCAACAACATGGATGGAACTAGAGAGTGTAATGCTAAGTGAAATGTCAGTTAGAGAATGACCAATACCATCCGATTTCACTCAAATGTGGAATTAAACAAAACAAATGAGCAAAGGAAAAAAAATAAAGAGACAAACCAAGAAACAAACTCTTAACTACAGAGAACACACTGATGGTTACTAGAGGTGGGTGGGGAAACAGGTGATGGATATTAAGGAGTGCATTTTTACTGATGAGCACTGTGTAATATATAGAATTGATGAATCACTATACTGTACACTAAAAACTAATATAACACTGTATGTTAACTGTACTGGAATTAAAATTAAAAACCTTCAAAAAAACGGGGGGAGGGGTAGGACATCATCAATACAGCAACAGAGTTTTCTAGTGTCTTACCTCAAAAGAAAACAGATTTTGAAAATCGCCCACAGAAAAGACAGCCTCTGTGGAAGTCCAGGAGTCTAATGGAGTCTAATGGAGGATTTTGTTGGAGCACATACTACTACTACTACTGATGATGATGATGATGATGATGATGATGATTCAAGACTGGGTGCATTGTAAAGGGGAAGACCGTTTCATGTCACCCCACCCCCAAGGCAGCACAGCACAGGGTCAAGAGTCCTTCTTGATCCCTCCCTTCTCCTATGGGGTAGAGGCGGGCAGTGAAAGCATGTGAGTGAGCATCCGGCTTCCCCAGCTGTGTAGGAGGTAGGGGTACCTGAAGGCCTGCCAATGAGCCATTGGGGTCACCTTGCCTGTTGATTCCCCCCAGATGACCCACAGGTACCCCTATTGCCCCATTCATCACCCACACACCTCCCAACCCCATGACCAGCTCCTTGTGCGTGCCCCCACAGAAGCAAGCTTCTGCAGATGGTTGGTGAGCCTGTGCAGAAAAGCCAGCCAGACTTTTTTGGTTTTGTTTTGTTTTTTTTAATGTTTATTTATTTTTGAGAGAGCAAGCAGGAGCAGGATGGGGCAGAAAGAGAGGAGACACAGAATCTGAAGCAGGCTCCAGGCTCCAAGCTGTCAGCACAGAGCCCCACGCAGGGCCCAAACCCACGAACTGTGAGATCATGACCTGAGTCGAAGTCAGATGCTTAACCGACTAAGCCACCCAGGCACCCCAGAAAAGCCAGCCAGACTTTGAGACCAGGAGAAACCACACAAACTTGAGAAATTCAGCACTTGACCAGAGAAAGCAAAAGGGAGGCTGTCAGCAGCTGGCCCATTTCTGCAGGACATTTAAGAATTCCTTCTCAGGGCACCTGGATGGCTCAGTCAGTTAAGCATCCGACTCTTGGTGTCAGCTCAGGTCATGATCTCAGGGTTCGTGGGTTCAAGTCCTGGGTCAGGCTCTGCATTGACAGTGTGGAGCCTGCTTGGGATTCTCTGTTTCTCCCTCTCTCTCTGCCCCTCCCTACCTCTCTCAAAATAAATAAATAAACTTAAAAAACAAAAAAAAAAGGAATTCCTTCTCAAGAGGACACAAGTGTGGATCAGCCTTATTTAGCCAGAGAAGGTCTGAGAAAACCTCAAACTCCCTCACAGCCCTTGTGGTTACTAACTGATCCTGATAATTCTAGGACCAAACTAGACAGGCAGCTTCTAAAATACTTGGCTTATTTAAGCAAAATAACTCTGGGTCTAGCAAACTTGGAACTTCACAATGACATCAAGGCCTCTCTCCCAATCCTAATGAATCACCAGATACACAGAGCCTGGGGCTTCAGGAAGGATGCAGATATCACCAGCATGTGTTCTTGCAACTTTCCTTCCTTCTCCCAGAGAACTGTAGCCATTCTCCAGTCACAGGCCTGAGAAAGGCGGATGCTAACACTTCTCAGGGACAGCAGAGCAGTGACTGTGGGCTAATGCTCACCCTTTGCAAGCCAGAATGTCACTATGGTCTGTCACCATGGCCCCCCAAACACACCTCATGCCTTTCCCCTGGTGTCTGGGTGTACCCTAGGATGTCAGCCTCAGTAATGTGACGTACAGATTAGTCCCTGACCATGGAATGAAGTATGGAAGAAACAAGAAAGTCTTTAAGATCCCCGTCCCTACAAAGATATTAAATTCAGACCAATACTATGGATGAGCAAGCTGGTATATTAATAAAACTGAATACCACTCAACAATAAGGAATGAACTACAAGGGCACCTGGGTGGCTCAGTCAGTTAAGCATCTGACTTCCCCTCAGGTCATGATCTCGCAGTTCGTGGGTTCAAGCCCCACATCAGGCTCTGTGCTGACAGCTCAGAGCCTGGAGCCTGCTTTGGATTCTGTATCTCCCTCTCTCTGCCCCTTCCCTGCTCATAGTCTGTCTCTCAACAATAAATAAATGCTAAAAAAACAAACAAAAAAAAAAAATGGAAGAAGCCAGACACAGAAGAGTACCTGTGTGATTTCATTTCATGAAGTTTATAAACCAGCAACACACCCCCCTGGTGATGGAAATCTGAACAGTCGGCTACTTCCTGCAAGAGTGAGGGCAGGAGAGAACTTTCTAGGGTGATGGAAATGTTCTAATCTTGATTGGGGTATTATGGGCTATTTGGTTAAATATACTTTTAATTAATTAAATTTTTTTTTCAACATTTATTTATTTTTGGGACAGAGAGAGACAGAGCATGAACGGGGGAGGGGCAGAGAGAGAGGGAGACAGAATCGGAAACAGGCTCCAGGCTCTGAGCCATCAGCCCAGAGCCCGACGCGGGGCTCGAACTCACGGACCACGAGATCGTGACCTGGCTGAAGTCGGACGCTTAACCGACTGCGCCACCCAGGCGCCCCTAAATATACTTTTTAAAACTCATCAAACTATATACTTAAGATCAGTGAGTTTTATTACATGTAAGATATTAAGTTTTGTTTTTAAATGTTTATTTTTGAGCACACACACAAGCCGGGGAGGGGCAGAGAGCAAGAGAGAGAATCCCAAGCAGGCTCCGCACTGTCAGCACACAGCCCGATTCGGGGCTCAATCTCACAAACCTTGAAATCATGACCTGAGCCGAAACCAAGAGTCGGATGCTTAACCGACTGAGCTACCCAGGTGCCCCAAGTTATTCAGTTTTTTTAAAAATAGGAATTTCTCTGGAACTTCAGAGATCTGTACTCCTGTCAAAGATTTGAACAACGCCGGGTATTGACTTCCATCACATGGCCTTTACCGCAGCATGGCCTGCATAAGAAAGCAGAAGCGTCTTGGAGAAGTCACGACCATGGCAAAAATGTAAGAAGATACCAGGACTGGGATTGAACTCGGCAGCTGTCACTCCCGAGTCCTGCTACAGCCAGAGCTCACTACAGGACCAACCAAGGAAGGGGGCAAGCATGACCCTGAATTGGGAGGGCCCTGCGTATGGCACGGAAGTTCTGGGGACATGTGGGACCTAGCGCAGCACCACTGCCAAGAAGGAAGAGTAGTCCCGGGCGCCTGGTTGGCTCAGTCGGTTGAGTGACTACTGACTTCGGCTCAGGTCATGATCTCACGGCTGGGGAGACGGGACCCCACCTCGGCCTCTGCGCTAACAACGCGAGCCTGCTTGCCCCACCCCCCAGCTCTGCCCTGCCCTGTGTACAGTCTCTCTCAAAATAAACAAACATAAAAAAATAAATAAAATAAAAAGAAGAGTGGTCTTCGGGAACTCTCAGGATTGGGAGGTGTGCATTCTTCCATTTCCTGGATAGACTTGCAAGCTGCCAATTTTGTGAGGCCCCAAATCAAAAGCTTTTCCAACTACAGGGCAAGCTGCTTTGCCATTTGTCATAAAGCAGGGCCAAAGTTTCCATACAGATGGGGCCTGTACTCTCCTGTAGAAAAGTGTTAACACAGGGTGAGCTCCTGGATTTTGAAGCATGAGCAGGCACTCTGCGGCATTTTCTTCTCGAGAAAATTATCTCGGCTTGCTACAGACCCTTAGAAATGAACACTTGGGTTACCTCAGCAGAAGACCCCCACCAAATGTCCAGGGGGATGTGGAATGGGAGGCAAGAAGGGGGAGTCACAGAGCTCCAGCCACCAACCAGCACTGGCCCCAGGCCATTTCCCCTCATGTTCCTTTCCCGTCTCTGTGGTGTACATTTTATGCATTTCAGCTCATTTCCCGGTCCCTTCCTGTCACCCACTACTGAACACAGCTGTGCTATTTAATGACATGAGTACCACTGGGACTGCAGATCACGGACTACACCCAGGCAGCCCTACAGGAGGATCAGAAACTCACTCCAGGAGGGTCTCCCTGCTGGGAATGGTTGTGTTGTGTTGTGTTGTGTTGTGTTGTGTTGTGTTGTGTTGTGTTGTGTTGTTGGCCAGGAGGCTCTGCTGTATCCCATGTGTACTGAACGGAAAAGCACTTGTGGGCAGGTGCTCCAGAATGGAAGTGTGAGCTTTTCGAGGGAAGTTGCCCAACATCTGAGTTTCCTACACTCGCATGAGTCTGGGTGGAAGATGGGGTCAGTATGCTTGCTGTGGCTGCTGCAACGGGAATGACCACAAACTTTGGGGTTTCACACAACACAAACTCATTCTCTCAGTTCTGGAGGCCAGCAGTCCATGGCCTCACTGGCATAAACAAAGGCTTTGTGGGGTCACACTCTCTCTGAAGCCTCAGTGGGAGGATCCGTGCGTGCCCTCTCCAGCTTCTGGCAGCTGCCTGCAGTTCAAGGCTCCCAGCCACATCCCTCCAGTCTCCACCTCTGTGGTCGAATCTGCCTTCTGTGCGTGTGACCAATCAGCCCCCGGCTCCCTGATAAGGACGCTTGTGATGGCACCAGGGTCCACCGGATAAAGCAGGGTAACACCCCCCAACTCAAGGTCCTAAACTTCATCACATCTGCAAAATCTGTTTTTCCATATAAGGTAGTATTGACAGATTCCAGGGATTATAACAAATACATTTAAGTAATATACAGATATATAGACATATATATTTATTTACGTAATCTCTATACTCATCGTGGGGCTCAAACTCATGGCCCCAAGATCAAGAGTGCATGCTCCACCAACTGAGCCAGCCAGGTGCACCTATAACAAATATTTTGGGGGGCCATTACCCAGACTACCACAGGGTCCCTCAGTGAGCATGCATCCCACATGCCATGTTTATCTCAGAAAAATCTCGTAAAATGATCTACCCTAGAGACTTATCAACATGGGCTTTTGGCAAGACGGGAGAATGTGCATTTGAGTGGAAACCATCATCCATAAAACTCATTTTCTTCCACAAGGAGAGCAAGAGCTACCACTTAGCGTTAAGTCTACTTGGGGGTGATCAGCGTGGGCTGCTGTGCAGACAGGGCCAGCACGTGCCGTGAGGTGTGATACTCACGGGACGCCCGTGGAGCTGGGGTAAACACTGCCTCAGCTGAACCTGCAGAGGCCGTGGCGTCGAGTCCGTTCTATCGTGAGAGTTGATTTACGGGCAAGAATTGGAAGCCCGACTCATGTTTTCTTTTGTACGCCTGTCCTTGCCACGCCCGTCTGTCTGTCTGTCCGTCCGTCTGGGAGGCAGGAGATTCAGAACCCTTTTGAAACCGTTCTGCATGTGCTTCTCAAATACATTTGTTACATTTGCCGTGTCACCAGTGGAAGGAGCTTCATGTGCCATGAGTGACAGAGGCTGAAGAGATGTCCCCAAGGGACACAGGACTCCCTGTCAGATGCTGGTGCCAGGAATCTAGAGAAATGTAAATCAGGAAATTTCCCTTCCTAGAAAAAATACCAAAAGAAGGCTGCAACATGACAGAAAAGCCACCTATTACAACACACTAGCAGCAGAATTAAGACATCTCTGCTGAAATTAATCCTTCGGAAATATCCCTTATTTTAGAAAGAAGCGTGGTTCAGTCACAAGTTAGCTATAAAAGATGCCAGAACATCCATGAGAACCTGGGCCTGTGAGAGGCAGCCACAGAGACCTCAGGAAGCATGTGCTCCTGGACACGTGTACAGGACGTGCTCCACATGGGACCAGGCAGGCTGAACCCTAGCCCGCCATGCACGGCCGCTCTCTGCTCCAGGAGCACAGGGAATGAGAGGCCTTCACTAGACTGACACTTAGCATGACCCGTTGTCCAAAGCCAATGCCGTGTGCGCCCTGCCCCCAGTTCTCAGTTCTCATGCAAAGAACAAACCACCAGTTAGCCATCAGTGGTCCCAAAGGGGCACTGCATTTTACATGGAATATTTTCAAACTAAACAAGGTGGTATAGCCTTCCTCCTCATTTTCTTATTATTCAATTCTGAGGGTTACCTCGAGAAATAGTTCTCACCTTAGAAACAATTTATAGTTTAAATGTTTTGTGCTAGGACAGTTTTTAAAGAGTCACCCTTCTTCACAGCTCTGCAGTTAGCAAAGGGCTGACTAGTCTGCTAGAGACAGTCCCGTAACAAGGGCCTTGTTTCTAAGGTGGGCAGGGGCCCGCTGGGTGGTGGCGGCACTAGACAGGCCTCAGGAAGTGGGAGCCCTTAGTGTTGGGCCCACGTGGAGCCCCCACCCCTGCCCTGTGGCGGGTTTCATGCCACCAAGCTAGCACTGTGTGGCTAATGATGCGGTGGCACCAACCATGACCAACTTGGTCACACCATGTCTCCGCTGTTTGGTGCCTCATCCCTGGAGGGCGCTTTTGTTAGACTTGTGCTGTGGAACCTTCCTGCGTGTTTTGCCTATACTACTGACCAGGCTGACCACCCAGGACACTAGCTCAGGCCATTCACTGGCCATGAGGAATCCAGACCAATGTGTATGAACAACAGTGACCACCCAGACTTACCTCTCAATCCGCAGCACACTTTAAAACCCCCATGCCCAGCCACTTCTTGCTCACACGGCCTGATTCAGCATGATGCCCTAGCTGGTGGCCTCCAGCAGGGTGTCCAGATAGCAGGATTTCTTCGGAACTGTGACAGAAGATGAGAAGATTAATAGGACTTTGGGGAAAAACTATATATATTTTTGTTCATTTCATATGAATGCCAAATGTCCCTAATATTCTTTTCCAAGGACGGAAAAGATGTTTGCCCATTCAGAAACCATTCACTCCAAGTCCGGGGCCAGGTTGGCCTGCGTGAGGAGAGATGTCACGGCTGCTAACACCTGGGGTGGCAGCATCCACCTCGTCCTCCAGGCTCTATTTGGCTTTGTGGGAGCCAAGCCATGAGCTGAAGGCAAGGAGATGGCTCCGCCCACCTATTTTCTTCAGCTCTTCCCTGTGGCACCTGTTTCCATCACTCCTGTTGGACGTGATGTCATGCTTCACTTGCTGGCTCAGGAGGGCGGGGCTGTTTCTGAGGCCTCCATGTGGCCTTCTGCACAACCATGTCCTCATAGGCCAGCGGGCCAATCTCCATTTATTACCTGGAACCCAGGGCCGTCCCACACCCGTGTCAGCTCACACCCAGGGTCTTTACAATGTTCGGGGATCACCTTTTCCCAGAGCCCCACGATCTCTGGTCATAGGCCCCTTTGGGGACAGAATTACATACACTTCCTTCTTTTGGGGTACCTGGCCTCTTGGTAACTCACAGCTCAAGTCTGGAACCCGGACAAAAGAATGAGAATTCTCACTGGGGCCACTTGACTTCCTTGGATGGTAGAGACTGACCAGACTCCTTACTGCCCATCTACTGTGGGATGCTGCATTCCAGAGCCCTCTCTGACTCTCCTGGGCTGGGACAAGACCTCTGGCCTTGTCTTCTTTTCAATTATTGCCTCCACCCGTCTGACGTTCACTTCCCGCCAGCTGGTTGTCTTGGTCAGGGCCCTGTAATCTCATGGCTGTCAAAGAGCTTAGTTCCATAACGGCCTATCTCACCATCAGCCTGTCCCCAGGGTAGACATCTGGCTTCGGTGAGCAATGTCCTCCCATGGAACGTAGCCCTGCAGTGGGTTTTGTGGCCCTGTGTAGAGCCCGCACCAGCACATGCACCTCTCTGAGCCTCCTTCCACGGTTTGCACAGTGGTTCTGGCATCTTCACTCTGTGGGGCCATCACTTCTTCCACGCACCTGGGAGCTGGCCTAGTGGAGTGTTCACAGCTGGAGAGATCTGTGTCTGAGTGCTCCCAAGTTGAAAACACATCCTTTGCCGAAGATGTGTATGCTCTCTCTTCCTCACAGCTGATTAAATTTTCGTTAAATATTGAATACAAAAGAATATAGCATGTATAAGGTTATGAACAGCAAAATGAGCACGCAAATACCTGCTTCCAGTTTATTTCCACTGTAACCTCTGAAGAATCTCACACACCCTCCCAACTTTCCCTCCCATACTGTGTTCTGAATCTTGTTATCTTCCCTTGCTTATTGATATATTATCAGTACATATTAATAATAGTATATTGAGATGTTGTGTGAACATAGGCAATAGAGTGTTCAGTTTTACATGTTTTTAAGCTTCCCAGAAGGAAATCACACTGTTTTTCTAGGACTTGCTCTTTTCCTCAACATCACGCTCCCTGAGGTGCCGTCCGCCGTGTCCTGCCATCCCCATGGAGCAGGAGCAACGGCTGCCCCACCCCCAGAAGGGAGTCGGCGCTATTTCCACCCGGCTGCTGCAGACACTGGAGCTCCGAGGGTCCTCGTGCTTGTGCACAGGAACTTCTCCAGGGTGTATGCCCAGAGGAGGATTTTATGAACTATTTTGGCCCAATAAAAACTGAATTATGTTTTTTCACAAATTGGATTATTTTTCCCATCAAGACTGACACGAGATAAAAGAGAAAAACCTGACTATTCTGAAAACTCATGTATAAATTTAAAAAACTAATTAACCTCTTCCCACAAAGAAAACACTGAGCTCAGACAGATTGAGTTGAGTGTTAACAACAAATCCAAGGAATTATTTCTAATCTTACACAAACTCTTCCAGGAATATAGAAAGACAGAACATTCTTCAATTCATTTTTTTAAAGGATTTTTAAGTAATCTCCCCCAGTGTGGGGCCCAAACTCAACTCTGAGACCAAGAGTCACATGCTCCACCAACTGAGCCAGCCAGGCGCCCCTCGGCTCATTTCTTAATACTAAAACAAACACAGGCAAGGGCAAAAAAGAAAAAAAAAAATTACATTCACCAATACAGAATATGTCTTAGTTGGCAAAGATGTCTAGAAAGTCTTATGTTCAAAATTAGCTAAAATAAGCACCCCTAACTCCCCTTTCTCAATTATCCCTCAAAAAACCCTTACCCTGACCGCTCATAACTGTGGTTAACAGTCTGTTTCTGGATCTTCTTCAAGAGACAGAGGCAGTGAACTTGCTCTTTACCTTTTAGCTGGGGCAGAGGACACAAGTAAGCAAATGAAGACGGTCTCCCGTTGCATTTGTCACAATGCAGAAATTGTGGCTAACAGGGAGATGGACACAGACCTGGCCCTCTGCTGACACCATGTCAGCTCTCAGAAAGAAAAGATACCAGTGATTCACCTTCAGGCTGAAGGACTCGGTTCTCTGTCACTCATATTTAGAGCCAGCGGCCTGTGTTGACATCCAGCAAAGCAGCATCAAGACGAGGAGAGGAGGCTTCTACAGGAACCCCCACGGCTCCTCCCCCTGGACCTGGCACCCTCTTCTTAGCACCTTCTACTCTTGGCACAATTCAACCCTTGTCTCTAAAGGGGAAGACACATACTAAGATTTTTAAATAAAGTGCACAAACAGATGTTGTCATTGCTTTTATTAGTCATAGTCTCAAGCAATATTATATATACAAAAGTCATTTTTAAAACAACCAAGTTTGCTAGAAAAGTGTTTTTCCCCCTTTGCGCCACGGGTTTCCACACCACTAATACCTAGAGTCCTTTACGTTAAATATATTATTCATGCAGGCACCAGGCAAAAACCTAAGAACCTTTGAATTTCCTACTTCTAACTCCCCAAGTAAGTCCCACTCCTCTGACACAGATTATCAACATTAGAAACACTAGGAAAATACACATTCAGTTCATTTTCACGAAGTCCTTTTCCTCTGTTCTCACCCGACCAAAGATGTTAGGTTGGTTATGAATTCAGAAGTGCTCCCAAAGTCCTCGATGACGATTCATAGAGAAACCTGAAACACAAAGAAAGATAATTAATAACAAACCAACGACCAAAATACCCAAACATACACTTTTACAAAATAAAACTAGAAATGGTTTGCAACTGAATGTATGCTCAGAGAGAGTGAAATAAATCAGTAACTTCCGCTACTTGCTTCTGATGTAAAATGGAGCACGAATCCCCATCACGAGGAATCAGCACTTAGAGCCGTCATCACTGCTCCCACAGCCAGCAGCAGTTCCGAGCCCAATAAAATGTGCTCACCAGGCCAAGTTTTCTATAGGTGAACTCTCATGTACTCAGAAGTACTCTCATTTGTGAGGATCTAAACCACTACTTGGATCCACAGCAGACTCATAAACATGTCAAGTGCCTTTCACAATCATGGGCTTTGTTTCCTTCCACAAAAGCACAAGATAAATGAAAACGATTTACCCCAAGACTTGCTCTTACAATGACACTTAGACCCAATCACTCTTAGACCCACCTCACTTCCTTAGGCCCTCCCTTATATACTCCTCCCCACCCAACAGAGCCAGGTTTGGGCTGACCCCACTCAAGACACTGCCCCAAGCCTTGCAAGGATCCACTTCACACGGGAGCCCTTACCAGGCAGACCTCACACAGGTATGCTCCCTTCCTCCTTTGCCACCTGCTAACCTGGAGGGTCCCAAGCACTACCTTCGGAGGGTATGCGGGCCCCAGACACAAGTACCAACCATTAGCCTCAGTGACATTTCAGCAGATTCATCGTTCAGCTACCGTCTGCCTGGGTCCCACTCTCCATGGAGACTAACCAACCACGTGGTCTGGAACAGCCCTGTCCAGTATCAGTACAAACAGGCACATAACTAAATTTTCTAGTTGCCTCATTAAAAGAGCTCAAAAGAATAAAGTAAAGTTCATCTTAGCATATGTTATTTAACTCAAGATACCCAAAGGATGGGGGTGCCCGGCTGGCCCAGTTAGCAAAGCATCCGACTCTTGATCCCAGGGTTGTGGGTTCAAGCCCCACGTTGACTCTGAAGCCACACACACTGATATATTTTTACAATGTTTTTTTTTTCACACCATCTTCTGAACCCAGGGCCTACTTTATATTTCATTTCGGAGCCACAGCTCAGAGTTGCCACATGTCATGTTGTCAATTTCCACATGTAACAAAGTGGCCGGTGCAGGGGCAGCACAAATCTAGAGAAATTCTGAGGTTTTTCTCTTTACCCTGGAATTCAGTAATTTTATTCAGACTTACTTAGGTGTTATTCCACACAGAATTCAGTGAAACAAACAAAAAAAGAATTTTTAAAATTACACATTTCTCCCACTGGGAAATCTTCTATTGTTTGAATTACTGCTTTTCTTGGGTTTATTTCTCATCTGTCTTTACCCATGACTCATCTTCTTCAGTATCTAGTCTGTGTTCTGAGATATTCCTCCAACATGATCTTTTTTTTTTTAATTTTTTTTTTCAACGTTTATTTATTTTTGGGACAGAGAGAGACAGAGCATGAACGGGGGAGGGGCAGAGAGAGAGGGAGACACAGAATCGGAAACAGGCTCCAGGCTCTGAGCCATCAGCCCAGAGCCCGACGCGGGGCTCGAACTCACGGACCGCGAGATCGTGACCTGGCTGAAGTCGGACGCTTAACCGACTGCGCCACCCAGGCGCCCCAACAACATGATCTTTTAATATGTATTTGTATTTGGGAGAACGCAAGCAGGGGAGGGGCAGAGAGGGGGGACAGAGTGTTGAAATGGGCTCTGAGCTGTCAGCACAGAGCCTGATGTGGGGCTCAAACTCATGAACCGTGAGATCACGACCTGAGCTGAAGTCGGACGCTCAACTGACTGAGCCACCCAGATCTTTTAGACTATCTGAATCTGAGTCTCAACAGTGATGTCTCTCCACAACGTCAGGGACATTTTAAATTTAGGGGTTTTAACTCTCCATCTTCCTTCTGGGGTATAACTGGGTTTTTCTTTGAAGACTCTTGTTATTAACTGGCTGGCTGGCCCACCACTGTTACTTGAGTAATGGCTGCTCTGATTGCTTCTCACTGCTCACTACCCTCATGTCTGAGCCCCACAGCCACCGCAGATAGATCTGAGACGGTGAACAGTTGAGAGGCACAGGCCTGTGGAGGCCACCACCACAGCAGCAAGCTGGAAGGAATGGTGGCAAGCCTTAGTCAAATCACCTCCCTGGGCCAGGGTTCTCAGGTGTGACACAACATATGAACCAAGTGATGTGCTCGCCCACCTGAGTCCCATAGTCTTTAAACATATGTCAGAAGCCGAGTCTTCACAACCCTGTCCACTATCAGGCCCCACTGACTACGGCAGGCTGTGTTCACATGCTGAAGAAAGTCCAATGTGATCACAGCCATGGGAGGAACAAACGAAATCAATTTGCTGAGAAAAACAATTAATAAAACAAACAAGGCCTGTCTTTATTTACGTATAGTTTTAAATTATCTACACCAAGGTCCACTGGGTACTGATGATGATAAAAGCATGCTTTTAAATGAGCTATAAAAAGCATCCAGTCCCAAAACATTTTAAAAAGACTATTAAAATTTCATGCAGGAGAATAAAATAATATTACTCATCAATACTTGAAAACAAAAAAGATGTGATTTTTTTCAGGGAGTACTCCTTTCCTTCAAGGTCTAATAACAATATTTCATGTTGGGGATTGCATATAACACTATCAAAGTTGCCTACATATGGGCATAATTAATATGGCAAATAACTTGCTTATAATATGATTACAATTCATTTACTCAGTGGGAAAATTCATGATATAGCCTGAATCCTAGGAAATATTTATACTTCTAAAATTTCTAATTGTACATTTATTGCTATTTTCAGACTATTCACGAAAGTAATAAAAATAACATACTCGGCATTTAAAGGCACCAGCATGCTGGCAAATGTACACCGTTCCTCCTGAGAGACTAAGTCCAATTTACAGGATGCTACTCTGGGGGAGGCAGGTGCAGTGCAATGAGAAGCATTTTTTATTTAGTACCCAACAGACCAGGTAACGAAATACTAGCACTGTTAGAAAAGTAGTATAATCACTAAGAAAATGTTCACTTCTGAATTAATGCCCCATTGATTAAATTATTAACTGGACCAATGGTTTCCACCAGAGTCTTAAAGATACTGACTTGTCTTAATGTATCTACCCCAACATCAAATCAGTAATATTTTCAAATTTAGTCTTAAATCTTGTCTATTTTCCATTAGACTGATTTCATTTACTTATTTTTTTGGGGGAATGTTTTATTTATTTTTGAGAGGGAGGGAGGGAGGGAAGGAGAGAGGGAGAGAGGGAGAGAGGGAGAGGGAGAGGGAGAGGGAGAGAGGGAGAGAGGGAGAGAGGGAGAGAGGGAGAGAGGGAGAGAGAGAGAGAGAGAGAATGAATGAATGAGCAGGGGAAGGGCAGAGAGAAAGGGAAACAGAGAATCCAAAGCAGGCTCCAGGCTCTGCACTGTCAGCACAGAGCCCGACTCAGGACTCGAACCCACGCACAGCAAGATCATGACCTGAGCTGAAGTCAGATGCCCAACTGACTGAGCCACCCAGGTGCCCCTAGATTGAATTTTTTTTTTTTTTTTTTTTAGATACTGGCTTTTCTACAGTGTGTTTCTTGCATATTTAAGAGGCCCAAGTTTCATAGTCCATACCCATTTTTTTAGGATGTTTCCTCCTTAACAGGAAGAACTCTGCCATAAGTTATCAGCTCTGAATATCCTTTACTTTCCACAGTGTGAAGTTTGAATTTCTAAGGCTTTTTTTTCCCTCTCAATATAACATGATACAAATACTCACCTTAAAACCCTGTGCAAGTAGAAATTACAGAAATTTCTAGGGGCGCCTGGGTGGCTCTGTCAATTGAGCATCCAGCTCCTGATTTCAGCTCAAGCCATGATCTCATGGTTGTGGGATCAAGCCCCACAATGGACTCTGCACTGACAGCACAGAGCCTGCTTGGGATTCTCTCTCTCCCTCTCTCTTTGCCCCTCCCCTGCTCACGCTCTGTCTCTCTCTCAAAATAAGTAAACATTAAAAAAAAAACCCTATCCTTGCAAATGTTATTTCTAAAAGCAAAAAAATCTTGTAAAATGCTTGGACTTGAGATTGTTACCACATCCTATGAAAATACCTTATCACATTTACAGTTTGTAATTCTGATGCGCCTGGTAAAAATATTTATGCTGCCACGTGTTTTCTGAAATATACAAACACTCCTCATTTCCTCCAAATCGAAGATCAATTCCCTCTTCCCCGTAAGTGTCTAGAAATAAAACAAGCTCATGAAACCTAGAGTCTGTTGGGTTTCTCCTTCAAATATACAGTTGCAAACTCGACCTTATTAAAACACATGGTAAATATTCAATAGTTTTTAGGATGAAGCACATAATTGAACGCATTCCCCTTGCTCACAACCGAGGTCTTGCAAATCTCCATCTACTCCAGTGCCCTGCTCCATACCCTGTCAAGGCCTGGTGCTAGTATGCCTGGTCCATGGGGGCTTTCTCTTCCCGGTTCTGACCACTGCAGAGAGCCAAGCCTCCTCCAGGAGACCCCAACGGCACAAGTGGCACCTCAGCCCACTGCCCCCACCAGGCCCCACAGAGCAGCCGCCCAGCCAGCATCCCCCTGACCAGAGCAGCACACGAGCTCACGGGACTGGGAGAGGGCTCCAGCTTTGGTTCCAGCAGATCCCCTGCCCCCAGAGCTTGGATTTCCAGTGAGTTCCGCCAGACGGCCTCAGGACTACTCCATCTGGGGAGCAGTCTCAGCGCTGGGGCAAAGGTGCTCCTCACATCTGCCTTTCCTCTATGCTTTGGAGTTCGCTTTAACTCCCACCAGCCAGTAACTCTTCGACCAACACCCTGAGAAGGATTTCTGACATGGAAACCTCCCTGTCCTGGTCACAGTGTGGTTCTGCCTTCTGACTGGAATGCCACAAACACTCAGGAAACACCAAAGGAGGCTGGTACAGTTGTCTTAATAGCAGACAAAACGGACTTTATGGGGAAAGCATTACCAGAGATAAAGAGAGACCCCTCATAAAAATAAAAGGGTCGATTTATTACGAAGATGTAGGAGTTCTAAATTCATGTGTACCTAGTATCAGGATCACAAAAGATATAAAGCACAACCCCTCTTATCAGAAATGGACAGATCCAGCAGGCAGAAAATCATTAAGAACATGGTTGAACTCAACAGCACCATCAATCGACTGCGTACAATTAATAACAACAGTGTATAAAAACTTCTCCACGGCCAACTGGGATTTATTCCAAGTATGCAAGGCTGGTTCAACATTCAAAAATGACTTAGTACAGGAGAGCCTGGGTGACTCAGCCAGTTAAGCGTCTAACTTCGGCTCAGGTCACGATCTCACAGTTTGCGGGTTCGAGCCCCACATCAGGCTCACTGCTGTCAGCCTGTCAGTAAAGGGTCCGCTTCAGATCCTCTGTCCCCCTCTCTCTCTCTGCCCCTTCCCCACTTGCTCTCTCTCTCTCTCAAAAAAAAAAAAAAAAACTAAAAAAAATTGCTTAGTGTAATCCATCATATCAACAGACTAAAGAAGAATATGATAGCATATGATCCTATCAGTAGATGCAGAAAAAGTGTTTGACAAAATCAAACACCAATGCAGAATAAAAACTCTCAGTCAACTAGGAAGGGAACGTCCTCAACTTGGTAAAGAACACCCACAAAATATCTGCAGTTAACGTACTTAATGGTGAGAAAATAGAAGCTTTCCCACTAAGATCAGGAACAAGGCAAGGACGCCCCTTCTCATGACTGCTTTTCAACTGAAAAGCACTGAAGTCCTAGCTAATGTAGTAAGGGAGGGAAAGAAAGGGTACAAAGGTATACAGATAGGAAGAAAAAAATAAAACTGTCTTTGTTCATAATTTAGCAATTTAGAGTTTTCAAGGCCTTTTTGCAAAGGAGAAAGTGACTAAGAAAAGTACTTTCCCAGGCATGCGTGAAACTATTACCAAGTTCAGAGCTCTATTAATATTTAACCTTATGAAGTTCAGAAAACAGCAAGAAAAACAGTTTTTGTGGTTGGCCGGAGAATCAAACAACTAAACTAATAACAAGAGTTTACAGCAAGTTGCAGAGCATGTCAAAAACGGTACGTAACAACAAAGGCACTCGGCTGCAGGAGCCCAATGAACACCTTCCTCAGACCAGTCCCTGTGGCACCAACAAGCCCCCCAGGAATGAAGAAATGACAAGTATTTCTTCAAAGTTATGGAGGGACCTTTCCCATCCTCATTGTGGACGCTTGGGGACTGAGCAATTATATCTGAGAAATGCCTACAGTTTCAAAAACATAGCAAACCACCAAAAATAATCTGTCTGGTTTGTACATACATATAAAATAAGTCTGTATGCCTTTACTCTTCTGGAGTAGAATTTACGAGATGACAATTTTGTTTTTATTTTTGAAGACAAAATCAGGGAGTAAATTAAACATATGTCCAAGGGGTTTCCCAAGCAAGCCTGCTTCCTCACGGCCTGGCTGTAACCAGCAGGAATGAAAACGTGATCTCAAACGGACGGGCAGGGAACCCACAGCTCTCAGCAAACGTGCCTGGAGCACACCTAGTGCTTTACCTCTCCGTGCTGTCCTCATCCAGGGTGATCTCCATAAACGTCTTCAGTTTTCTGTGAACAGTGGCTGCAACATCCTTCACTCTTGAACTTCTCTGTTTACCTAAGAGGAAGTTATAGTAAAGACAGAGCAACGATTTTAACACTGGCACACAAAAGTAAGCATACTCTGCTATCGATATGGGCACAAGTTCAAGAAGAATGAGCCTCCCCACCCTTCGAGTTAATCTACCCACTGACCTGTGGAACAGGAATCATCCCCTCACAGGGATGTGAAAAGATGAAGTGGACATTTGAAAGCACTTCACCAGCCCTTAGGGACAGCTCTAGTGGACAATTCCATGAGCTCCGTCCATGCCATCACCTGTACCTCCATCAGAGATGACAACTGCCACATTTCAGAGTCATCATCAGTGTGGCAAATATTTAAGCACCTGTTAAGTACTAGGTGCTCAGCAGCACCCCAGCCCCTGTCCTCACCCCCTCACATGGAGAATTTCCCCTCATTCTCCAGGCCTCAACTTGGGTGACAGTCCCTTAGAAGTCTTTTCTGATGCCCAGCCTGGGTAATGCTAGTCACAAAGTGTTATCATGATTCTGTAGGCACGCCATGCATTCAGGCTTATGGAGAGTGCCTATCTCCCTAGAAGCACTCTCTATCTGTAACACGTTATGTCTTCGAAAATCATTTCAACATTAGTAAAGCTGAGCAAAAAATTCAGAAACTTAACGGTAATCTGCAGGGAGATTACTGCATTTTATACTGAGATGAGCATTTCATAAGTATCTCCAATTATTTTTCCGGTACTATTTCAACTGGCTGGGATATTCAGAAAAGGCAAGTGCAAGGCTTAAGCAGAACAGAAGATACATTCATTAAGTATTAACACCAAAACATACCATCATTAGCAAAAATAAATTCAGAACTTTAAACATAGGTAACACATGACAAACCAACAGGAATTCAATTCTGAGGCACAAAGAGGGACATGTAATGGGTCCAGTGGGGAAAGGTGACAGGTGAACAGGACTGCATCAGGAAGCGTGAGCCAGCTGGTTTCCAGGCTAGTACAGGGTTAGCTGAGCAGAGGAAACCCAGCAGACACTGTTTGTGCAGAGCATGGGAGAGCAGGCTACAAGAGTTGGGAGGGTCTGACTGAAAGGGGATGCCACAAACATGGAACCGAATTCCCAAACATTCCGTAACAGTTCTGTATGAGATTACACCCAGCAATATCCCAGACAGTATGAGAGAACATTTAACCAACCTTTGTTAATAACCAAAATAATATGCATAACAGCTGTGAGACACACAATGCCTTCAATATCATCAGAAGTAACACACGCCTGTAATTCATCTAAAAATGACCTGCAAAAAATTAATAAATATCTGGAATTATTCTATAGTATATATCCTAAAACTTTATAGGAGGACTAACACAGCCAAGATTCATCAACCACCATGAATTCTAGCTTTCAGGTAACGTGGATTAAACCTTCTAATACGTTCGCTGTAGATGTGCCGAGTCACACAGGTAAGATATTAACATCACATGATGTTGCCAGAAAGAGAATGGGGACATTTTGGTAATTGAAAAAAAGCTACTCTGTATACCCACAATGCACACAAAAAAGATTCAATGTCACTGAAAGATAATTTATGGCTGCTAAATATGATGCTTGTTTTAAAGTTTTCATTTTGAATGTATCTGCTATTATAGTCCCTCAGGTATTAGGCAAGTGCAAAACCACTCCTTCCATACTCCATCAGTCCTGCCTGGGCCACAACAAACGCGGAACTGCAGCCAAGTGACACAGGGACAGCACGTACCCAAAGAACCACACTAGTGCTGAACCTAGTCAAGCGTTCTGAGTGTACTTAGGAACAAGTATTTGCTACACATTAACATTTTAAATGTTTCCCTCTAGCTGAATTTTAGTTATGAAAAGCATAACCAGGGACTATTTGGATGGATGGATGTTATAGAAAATTAGAATTTGTTTGTATAATGCAAATTTTTAAAATAATGCAACTGGTTTTAATTGCTGATTAGAGAACACTATATGAAACACTTTTCTCATGGAAAAATGCATCTTTGAGAAATTCTGAGAGCTCAAAGAATAGACAGAAGTTACTGAGAGCTCACAGTCCAAGTGAGGAGATCAGGGCAATAAAGAGAGCATGGTTACCTGATTACAATCGGAGACTTCATTATTATTCCTATTAAACACCTTGAAAATGGCGGAAGGTCTGAAAGACCCTCGGGCGGGGTGAGCTCTTCTACATCAGAAACCTAGAAAGAAGTTCCAGACAGATCAGTAATTTCTAAATTGAAATGGAGACAGGGCTAGTTACTTGTTTTACACTGCTATGGGTTTTCATCCAGAAACCCAAAAGAATAATTTTTATTAACTGTTGAAATGTCTACAGTAATTATGATTAATCTATTTTATATTCAGGTGCATATTATTCAGCAGACAGAAGTAAAAAGATACATACATCAATGGACAAAACTTTTGTCAAACAGCCTTTAATGTGGTATCATGTTCTGTAAATAACGTGTTTTTATGCGAGTCTAACTTGCTATTCCTACTCATCTAGAATCCAGATTTCTCAGTCCCAGCACAACTGACATCTCGGACTGGCTGATTCCTTGCTGTGGGACGTCCTTGGCACCGCAGGGCTTTGAGCAGCGTCCCAGGCCTCCACCCAGCAGATCCCGGGCGTGGCCAGTGTCCTCTGGTGGTTCTCTTCCTCCAGAGGAGGAAGAGTAACGTGGTCTGGATGCATGAAGGGGACTCTGCCTGGATTTATGCCCTTTATCACCAACCTTACAAGTTTAAAGTCATCCATTAGTGGTGAATAAACTGCACGTGCAAATGGCTCCCCGGAAAGACTAAATCCAGAACCCTGCTCTGGAGAGGAGTCGGGGTGGAGGGAGGTTATGCTTTTATTTCAAATCTCACCTTCATACACCCACCACTGGCTCTCACCTATTTCTTAGCTATCAGGTGTGACTACACAGCTCTCCTCAATCAGCCTTTCCATACGCCCACTGGAGGATTCATAATACTAATTTGGATATTAAAGTCAATCATCTTTATGTATGAAATAGCTGTTTCTCATTAAAATGATGTACATCTTAAATGTAAATGCATTTGTGATACAGACAAATGATTATTGACTGGTTATAATAAAAATCTTGAGATTTTTTAGCGTATGTAGCAGTAAAATATATAACACGAGCACAGAACAGGAGAATGCTAATCGGAAGAACATTGTTACAAGACTTAAAATGTACAGGCACACTGTAATTTCTGCAGGGAGACTCATGAGTTAAATATGCATATTAAAATCTCCAGAGAAACCACTAGAACAGTTACACAAAGGACAATATAAAGTCAACAGAGAAGAGGGGCGCCTGGGTGGCTGTCAGTTGAGCGTCCGACTTTGGCTCAGGTCATGATCTCGCGGTCCGTGAGTTCGAGCCCCGCATCAGGCTCTGTGCTGACCGCTCAGAGCCTGGAGCCTGTTTCCGATTCTGTGTCTCCCTCTCTCTCTGCCCCTCCCCCGTTCATGCTCTGTCTCTCTCTGTCTCAAAAATAAATAAACGTTAAAAAATAAATAAAGTCAACAGAGAAGATAAAATGGAACAGTGCAAACACTGCCATTTCATCAAGAAATGGCAGGAAAAGAAGTAGGGGAACTAATAGAAAACAAACATCAAAGCGGTCAAATTAAACCCAAATATATTGGGCACCTGGGTGGCTCAATCGGTTAAGTGTCCCACTCCTGATTTCAGCTCAGGTCATGATCTCATCGTTCATGAGATCAAGCCCCACATCAGGCTCTGTGCTGACACTGAGGGAGCCTGCTTGGGATTCTGTCTCTCCCTCTCTCTCTGTCCCTCCCCTGCTCCTGCTCTTAATCTCTCAAAATAAATAAACTTAAAAAATAGATCTATACATATATCATTATGTCATTAAAATCAAATGGGCTAAGCACCCCAAGTCAAAGGCAGAGATTGTAAACTAGACCAAAAAAAAAAAAAAAACAAAAAACAAAAAAACAAAACCCCAGGTCTACCCATGTAGTGATTATAGGAAACACTTTAAACACAGGAAAAACAGGTCAAAAGCAAAAGGGTAAAAAAAAAAAAAAAAAAAAGATATGCTATGCAAACATGAAAAATGCCAGAGCAGACTAATGAGAAGTATCACCAGAGATGACAAGATGTTTCATAACTAAAGACAGTGTATCAAAACAACATAGTAGTCCCATGTGCACACCTAACAAAGCTCCCAAATACATGCAAACTAACGGGAAGAGACAAATCCACAGCAGCGCTAACCTCTCACTGATGGAACATGCAGACAAGTCAGTAAGGATACAAGAGAGGTCAGCGAACACCTCCTGTAAAGTAGTGAAATACATCAGCTCTGTGGGCAAACCACCTCTGTCACAACTACTCAACTCTGCAGTTACAGATGAAGTAGCCACAGAAAATCTGTAAACGGTGGGTGTGGCTATGCTCCAATATAACTTCATTTACAAAACCAGATGGTGAGCCAGGTTTGGCCATAGGCCATTAATCGATTGATCTATACTTGTCAGCTATAAAGCTCGATGGAGTAAATAAATCCTAGCTCTTAATTCTATGTATAATCTAGCTATCACTTTCCTAAACCAAAATGACCTTCCTTAAAGCTTTAAGGAGGGTCTTAAAATCTATTGTTATAGGAACTTAGCTTTTTTCATACTCATGACCTAACAGTACAGAATTCAAATAAATTATATGTATGTACATTTATATAAGTCAACAACATTGACTGTCAGATCCCATCTTTTCATACAGAGAAAATCTATCATCACCTTTCTATCTTCTATGGCACTGTTCCACACCCTCCCGCCATGCCTTGAAGGTCTTTCTGGGGAAACAGTTCTGACTGGAGTTATCATCCTGGTTAGGCCAATCTTTACCCAAGAAAGCTAACTATAAAAAATCTGCAACTGGGGCGCCTGGGTGGCACAGTCGGTTGAGCGTCCGACTTCAGCCAGGTCACGATCTCGCGGTCTGTGAGTTCGAGCCCCGCGTCAGGCTCTGGGCTGATGGCTCAGAGCCTGGAGCCTGTTTCCGATTCTGTGTCTCCCTCTCTCTGCCCCTCCCCCGTTCATGCTCTGTCTCTCTCTGTCCCAAAAATAAATTAAAAAAAAAAAAAAAAAAAAAAAATCTGCAACTGTTAGGAACACAGCCAGTCACTTACAGAGTAGAAATGAATACATTATCTGTTTAAAGTGATATCGGAAATTCAAATTTCCTGTGCTTAGAAATGAAAAAGAAAAGTATGGTTTATGCTACAGCAATGCAGTCAGATGCAAACTACCCCAAACTGTCCTGCCTCCTGCTCACCACTGATCACTGCTCCTTCTGCCTTGTCAGGAGAGATTTTCTTTTTCTTTTTTTGTAAGTAGCCTTCACGCCCAGCAGAGAGGCCAGTCAGGGCTTGAACTCACAACCCTGAGATCAAGACCTGAGCTGAGAACAAGAATTGGATGCTTAATCAACCGAGCCACCCAGGCGCCCTGAGGAGAGAAGAATCTCAAGAAATATATCAACTCACGTAGATCTCTAAAATGCAGCAAAAAAAAAAAAAAAAAAAAAAAAAAAGTTCACAGTGGAAGGACTAGCTTGGTTTTAGTCAAAGATGACAACATCCCAAAAGTCACATGACTCTAGTCATAAGCCTGCTAGGAAACTGAGGGGAGGGGGCTGGAGAAGCAGGCTACCTACTAAACTCTGAGTTCTTAAAAAATACTTGGAAAAACATGAAAATGTGCTGACAGTAGAAAATAGAATGTTGTACAGTCAAAAGCAGACACAAGAGTTTCAGGATCAACAGACATCACCTTGCGCAGTCGGTGACTTATCTCCACCACAGATGCAGCGATCACAGTGGAAAGTATGCCCCGGTGCACGGGCGTGTCCGCATGCCAAGACTGAACGGTCATTAGAAATTCATGAAGAGGGGTCTGAACTGAGTAAAGAAGCTACAAGAAAACACACCAGTTAGCCATTTTTCAGGGGTTAAAAAAAGACACTTTACAGGTCAAACATTCCTATTGTCCTCCCTAGGGGTCCAGGAGTCCCAAATCTTGTTTGCCCGTTATCAGCATCCACTCCTTCCTTTCCCATTACTGACTCCGATCTCTCAGGCACCACAGCTAGACAAGGACAGACAGCAGTGAAGCCCACTGGAAACAGCAACAAAAGCAATGCAAAAACCCCCAAGAAGAGAAGGACCAACAGCATAAATAAAGAAAAGATAAAGATACAGCATCAACAGTGAAAGAAGACCATGAGGCCATGTGTTCTGGTACAAGGAGCACAGTCAATGGTAAAAGATTTGGTGAGAAAATAAAAGATTCTGGCACAAACTAAACTACACAAACAGATCACAGCACTTGAACCAGCTCATCAAAAACAGAAGCATTTGGGGGTGCCTGGGTGGCTCAGGCAGTTAAGCATCTGACTCTTGATTTTGGCTCAGGTCATGCATAATCTCACAGCTTGAGTTCAAGCTCCACCTCAGGCTCTGTGCTGACAGTGCGGGGCCTGCTTGGGATTCTCATTCTCTCTCTCTCTCTCTCTCTCTCTCTGTCTCTTTCTGCACCTCCCCACTTGTGAGCTCTCTTTCTCTCAAAAATAAATAAATAAATAAACATTACAAAAAAAAAAAAAAAAGAAGCATTTCAAATTAACTCAAAGATGAACTGGTAAGCTAGGGAAAACGTGGCCAACAAACCAATCACTTTCTATCAGAAAAGAGCAGAAAAAAAATGAAACTCTTCAATGCTTCATAAACATCCTCCTATTTAAGCATTTTTTAAAACTTCGTTTAGGGTGCCTGGTTGGCTCAGTCAGTTGAGCATCTGACTTTTTGGCTCAGGTCATGATCCCACAGTTGGTGAGTTCGAGCCCTGCGTTGGGCTCTGAACTGATAGCTTTGAGCATGAAGCCTGCTTCAGATTCTCTGTCTCCCTCTCACTCTCTCTCTGCCCCTCCTCTGCTTGTGCTATCTCTCAAAAATAAATAAACATTAAATATATATATGTGTGTGTGTATATATATATATTTTATATATGTATATAGTTTATATATACATATATAAAATTAAAAAATTAAAAGAATAGCTGGGGAGTACCTGGGTGGCCAGGTCAGTGAAGCATGGACTCTTGATCTTGGGGATGTGAGTTCAAGCCCCACAGTGGGTGCAGAGATTACTTAAAAAAGTAAAATCTTAAAAAAAAAAAAAAAAAAAAAAAAAAAGAATAGCTAATTTGCATTTTTATAAACCACTACTTAGAAAACAAAGACTGGGGTCACCTGGGTGGCTCCATTATCTGACTTCGGCTCAGGTCATGATCTCACAGTTCGTGAATTCGAGCCCCATGTCAGGCTCGGTGCTGACTACTCGGAGCCTGGAGCTTGCTTCGGACTCTGTGTCTCCCTCTCTCTCTGCCCCTCCCCCATTCACGCTCTCTCTCTTAAAAATAAACATTAAAAAAAAAAAAAAAAAAAGAGAGAAAGAAAACAAAGACTGGCCCTATCCAATGACAGTATGATTTTAGGAGTAAAGCAAGTGTGGCACATGGGTCAGTATTTCCCACATGAACTGGCTACTCAAGAACCCTACTTCACAAAAGCTTTTACCAGCAAGGGACCCCCAGGCCCTTCCAGCTCTGTGACTCTCACTCCCAGTGAGGGGACACTGACAGGTAATGAGAGGGTAGTCTATGACGGAAATCAGTATCTCATCTGAGGAAAGTCCTCGTCATCTACGAATAATCAAAACCAGCATTCTCAAAAGTATATTTTAATTGGAAAACTCTGTGAAATAACAACGGAGTATTCACAAGCCCGTTGCAAGTAGTTCTGGGCTTCCTGACCTGCCTGGCAGAGGACTCTCTCTCTTGCTGTTGGCCTCCTGAGCTGGGCTCATTAAAACCTGTTCTAAGACTAAGAGTCGGAGGTGGGCTCTTGGACCTCCTGCGCCAGGCACAGACGGCACGGCATCTCCTCTCTGACCGCGCCATGCTCTGAAGGAAGTCAGGGGCAGCACCAGAAGGCCAGCGCCCTGTAACTTACCTCCCACACCAAGTTGCACCCCACCCAACAGCCCAACCGCACCCGCGAATGCTAACTGAGCCCGTGTGTGAGACGACACACCCCCATGCACCCCTGTTTGCCTGGCAAACACTGGCCATCTATTGACCAACAGCCCAGCCCGGGAAGGCAGGAGTACCCGTAGGCCTTCTTCCGGCTGCTTCCTGAAGCTCCGTGCCATACATTCCAACATTTTCTGAAATACTTTCTGGACCGTATCGAACAGTGTCACAGCTTCTTCATCTGAATCTGGTTTCTGTATCAAGGAACTTCCAGTTACCTCTTTCAGAATGCCAAGAAGTAATGACACATAAAAGAATCCCTTCACTAGAAAGAAAATTAGAAAAAAGCAGTTATCTAACCACAAAATTTAGCTGAGATTACTACGCTTTTCACACAACACGTGTACATTACGGTAACTTAAAATTGTTACTGGTAAGCCAATACCAGGTTGATCAGATTATTCTAAATTTGAATACATATAAAATTTAACAAATAAATTTAAAAACTTACTCCCTTTAATTATAATGCCAATACCTTCAACAACAGTAACAGCATATTTAACTGAGCCACTAAGAACCAGGCTCACTACACGTGGAGACAGCGTGGTCCCCTGAACACCTGGATTAGAGAACATGTCTTATTTTCTCATGTAATGGCAACATTAACACCAGCTCTAAGTCTGAGAGGGACGGCCCAAGAACTTTCAAAATGTGATTTACAAAACTCATAGGCCAACTCTGTTAAATTTCTAACACTGTAGTTTATCAGTTGTTTTTCTCTTCCAAATCACTTCCTTTACTGTGTTGCATTAATTTGATAAAGCGAGACGGGGGCCAGGTCACAGTTCTGGGCCTGCGGAAAACCCTATTTCTCAGAACATGCCAGTCTGTAGGAAGGCTTCTTCCTGCCCTTCTCTCGCTTTACCTACTCTTACGCATTGATGAGAGGCAGGGGAGAAAGCCTGGATCATAGCACCACTCCTCATGCCATCAAGTGATGGGGCTGTGACCTCCAGGTAATCACTCAGTCCAGCTCCGCCCAGACTAGCTGGAAGGAAGCCGACCTCTCACTCACTCACTAAACACATTTAAATTAGTACCTAGTGTGCAAGCACAGACCTCGCGGTGTTAGTTACTATAGGTCTTTGGGGGAATAGCAACTTCCCAGTGGTTCTGAGGGTGCATTAAAGAACCCTACTCACACCTCCCATGTGGCAAGCAAACAGGCTGGGGGCTGCCACTGCACAAGCCCATCACGCTGCAAAGTCACTTGACAATTAGGCAAACCACAGGGAGGAGAATCCTAAGGCCCTCGTGAGAAAAACTCTGTGGACTCAGGCATGTCTGACACCAGAAGCACCTTTGTTTTGTTCTGTTTGTTTGTTTTTTAAGTAGGCTTCAACACCCCGTGTGGAACCCAATGGGAGGCTTGAACTCACAGCCCTGAGATCAAGACCTGGGCTGAGATAAAGAGTCGGACACTTAACTAACGGAGCCACCCAGGCGCCCTGACACGTGTGAACCTCCTAGCTGCCTCAGTCTGTAAATTCCTTTTTTGGCATCTGCTAGTTTGCATTGCCTACCTGTCACCTGAAAGCAAGAGTCCTGATCAGCAAAGTGACCAAGGGAGGCGCTGGTTTGGTTATTAATTGCTCTAAACATGTTCTTTAATGAATGAAGTATACCTGTTTCCATGATTCCGAGACTCCAGTGTAAAAGTTGTATCTGAAACTTATAATCGCCAAGGCCGACCATCACAACGTCTTTACACACCATCAGGTAGGTCTGTAAGACACACAGATTTACCTTAAACAGAGGCTACTGAAAGCCAAAAAAGGGGAATAAATCCAGCCTTGCAAAGCTTCGAATATCTGCTTGTACTACTAATGATCTCTTAAGGCAGGTATTAATAAAGATGTTTTACAGAAGAATTTTCATAAAGATACTTTAGTTCTCATTTTTATTTCCATAAGAAATCTGGAAACCCATTTTATGTAATTCCACAAACATTACTGAACACCTATTACATGCAATGTATAAGATTACATAAAAATTACATGGCTTATGTTTTGGGAAAAGACAAACTCTAGATGCTGAAATGACACTGTGAGTATTTAAGAAGAGCAACGCTACTATCCAAGTTACAACTTTAAGATAGAAAATAAAATCTGAAACCACATCACGAACTTGGTGAAGAGAAGGTTTCCATGTTTAAAGACTTCTAACCTGGATAATCTGCTGATAAACAACCCTGTGAAGCTTGAGATATTCTTCTTCTTGATCTTGGATAAAAGATAGAACTTTGTTTTCTAACCAAAACCCAGTGTCTTCCAAAACGGACAGGTAAACTTTTCCTTCTGAGCAGAACTGTCCAACAAGAGAAAGACAAATTAGTACCAGAACCAGTATTGCCAACACACTTCGTATTGGGACACAGCCAGGCACACACTCACCTTGTGCTGAAGATGAATACTCAGCCGGCAGTGGAGGCTGAAGGCTCGCAGAGCCATCGCTTCATTAAAGTTGTGAGGTTTCCCACCTGGCGACTGCAAAATTGATTCCAGATCTGCCTGCAAGACAAAAAAAAAAAAATCCGTGGCCACGTTCCACTGTGTAAGTGAGGACGACCTGACTAACTTCACACACAGCTACAGTGGGAGGGTGACACCCTGGAGCAGTGGATGTGCTTTAATAACACAACAGAACTTTCTGAGAAATGTAGTCTTCCCTTCTCTCCCTTCCAACACCCCTACCCCTTCTAAAACAAGGTAAAAACTCGTAATAGTCATTGCTCAAGAACAGTCTGGATCAAGCACACAAAGCGTTTGCCCCTGGGGCAAATTCTGACCTGCTCCTGACCAGGACAGGACAGCCCGCCTGAGGAAAGAGGAAGAAAGGCAGCTCCTCCCAGGAATGATCCTCTCGGGGCTCAGGAAGGGCCAGAGCCTTAGCACACCCACAGCTCCCTAACCTTGTACCCTAAAGGAGCAAGGCCTTAGTGCTGGGAAGCTTATGGGAGTCTGTGTCTGGCTGTCACATGAAGAGGGAGGAGGTTCCATCAGCGTTAGTAGGTGGGGATACCCTCTGTGCCCCTAGTAGCAAAGCCTGTAGGGAATGCCCCCACCCGTCTTTCCCAGAACCCATAGGCAGCCTTAATTTTTGGACAGCAGCACAGCCAGTGCTCAGCTTAGTCCACGGGCAAAAATCCCAGCACTGCCTACCCATGTCTGGGCATCAGCCGTGGTCCATCTCCTTCCCTGGATGACTGTGCGCCTCCTTTTCCTCCTTCAGACCTCTCCCTCCCTTTCGTCATCTGATGCCCATGCTGAGCACTGGAGGCTCTGCCTCTGGCCCGACCAAACTCCACGGCAGTACCAGAGGCTGTCTCTGAGGGCTGGTGCTGGAGGATATGGCCAGAAGCCAGTAAGGAAGAAGGAAATGCTGAATTCACAGGAAACACTCTCCAAAGATTCCTGGAAAAGCTTGCCAAGGACTGTGAGGGTAAACTAGTATTCCGGCATCAATGCGTAAGAGTAGGTAAAGCAAGAGAAGGTAAAGAAGAGAAGGAAGAAGCCTTCCTACGGGCTGGCATGTTCTGAGAAACAGGGTTTTCCAAAGGCCCAGAACTGTGACCTGGCCCCCGTCTCGCCCCCCCGACCCCCACCACGTTAGTCATCTGCGTCTCATGTCTTCATCTACAAATTGAAGGAGGGGCTTCCATAACTCTTAACTCCTTTCCAGCTAGAAAAATTTTACACTCTAAGTATGAAAAGTCTGGATCTTATTTTTCACTCCTAATTGCATGGGCTCCCTCAACTTTCCTCATCTGTTCTATAAAGGTACCTTTGACATTTCAAGTGCTTTCAAGAGGTGGTTAAGTTTCTTCCGGGGAGCAGAGAGCAAGCACTGTCGATTCTTTGGATGGGTGAGCAAATACTCTATGTAAACCAGCGCCAAATCAGGTTTTACAGGGCGTGTATCATGGATCTGCACTTTCCGTTTAGATGCTGAGTTAGTCTGAAAGAATACAGCGATAAACTGGCAATTAAAACACATGTTCCCAGGAAAGCATATGATTTTCTAATACACACGTGTCCTCATTCAGCAATTTTAAAGGAACAAGACACAAATATACCTTGCTCTGGGGCTGTTCTGGCAGCCAGTCACAAACGAGTTCCAGAATGTGTCCCACTTGTCCCCAGGAGCAGAGACAGTCCAACAAAGTACAATAGCGCTTGTCTGCTCCTCCTTCCTCTTGGTTTCTTAATGTGGAAATCACACCACAGCTGAAAACGTCAAATACATAAAATCAGACCTAACATTGATTCACTAACAATTTCCCACTTTTCAAAAAGGTAAAAAAATAAAGCTAAACAAGTGAGGGTACATAAGGCCTTCCCACCATAGAACACTCAGACCTTCTCCGCTGCAGGAATAAATACAGCTTTCCCACAGTTACTACTCGGGCTCGGTCCCAACATAAAAGGCTGAATGTGAGCACAGCTTTAGGAACACGGAGGCCAAGGCTGTCCGATACAAGTGTTAAGTTATCAAGGACGTGCCAGGGCCATGAGACCCCCAGACCTTCTTTTCTGTCAGCTCTTTCAGACCCTAGAGCAAAGATTCCTAGTGCTTGGGAAAGAATTTTTGTTTAGCATCAGAACATCCATTTTTCCACAAATATGAACTAACATGAGTCATTTTTGCTGAGATAATAACCGACACTCTAGAACAACGCTATCCAGTGAAAATGCAGCACGAGCCACAAAAGCAAGCACTTAGGTCATTTCAAATTTTCTGACAGCCGCCTTTAAAAAAGTAAAGAAAAGCAGGCATAATTAATCTCAATAACCTATCTTATCCGATCCACCACCTCCACAGGGCTGTCCTCCGGCACAGCTGACAGGAAACTACCAGCTCCTCACGCCCCTCCATCCACACCAGGCCCCTAGCCCATGTGCACTCCGCGCCCTCGGCACACCTCGCCCAGGCGGCCACACGCAGACGTGCAGGCCTCGCAGCTCCAGAGCCCCTCATGCAGGCTTGACAAACAGAACCCCCACACGGTGGAGCCCACAGCTTATGTTCCACGTGGGCTCTGATCCCTCAGCGACTGCAGAGCCCAGTGGAAACTGCATCCTGCGGCTCTCCCGCCACCGCTGTGAGCTTGAAGCTGAAGTGGGGCCGTCTGCTGAACCTCACATGAATAATAGAGCACAACACTGGCAGGGTTCCCGCCCCACCACCGTCCCAAGAGAGGGTACCTGAAGGCGGGCACAGCAGAGGCTGGCATAAAGGACATGAGCATAAATAAAGGAATCTTGCAGCGATCATCCTAAAAGCATACAAAGGGGAAAAAAGGGTATTGAAACATGATGACGTTGTGAAAGGCTCTCTGTACAACTTCCTAGTAAAGGGTCTGCAGACTGCTCAGTAGGAACCATAGCATTCCTCTCAGTGCTCACGGGGACACTTAGACCTACTGCTCAGCCTCATGTCTGATAAGCAGCTTCGAAGTTTTACGTGACATTTTACCACTTTGTGTGATGTATTAATTTGTGCAAATATTGATTAAGCACCTACTGCGTACGAGTTGCCAACCTAGATCCCAGGGATACACTGGTAACCAGAATAGACCAGTTCTTTGCTCTCAAGGCACATACTTCTATTTTAAACACAATACTGTTGAAAGAGAAAAAAAAATTAACTCTGTACACTCAGAATCCTAAAAATAAATGTCAAGAGAATGAAACTAGTCAGAAAATAATTTTTCCATAAAATAATCAGAAAATATCTGGGAAGACAGAATAATTTAATGGAAAATGTACAGGCTTTAGAGTTACCAAGCCAAATCTAGGTGCAATCAGACTCCACAGTTTTACCAGCTGGAACAGCACAGAGAAGAAGGCAGCCTCTGAGGTCTGTTTCCTCCTCTGCCAAAGGGGAAAGGGCTGTTGGGAGGACCGGGTAGGGCACACAGGGCAGAGCCAACAACAGCACCCAGTACATGGTGACACCTAATAAGCTCTAACTACACCAGTATTACTGTGATGACACCATAACAAAAAGTGGACCAGGCCCAATCAAGAACACTTAATAAAAAAGATTCTTGGTTGGCTGGGAGAATAAGAGATGATGGATCCTGACAGAAAAAAAAAATAACAATTTTCCTGAAAATATACATGAAACGGTAACAAGGGCAACATCAAAATTTGATCTGCAAATAATCTGCATTCAGTTGGAGTGAACCCACCCTTACTCCCAACTCCCAATGAAGAAAATATTTTCTTAATATTATAAAAGTAGACTGATAATTACCGCTAATTCTACTCTGAGTAATAGATTGTTTTTTCACTTACAAGGATGCCCACAAGGTTCTCTGAGCAACTGAGGGCAGAGAAGCTCTCTTGCCTGAATCATCTGGAACTGAATTAATTAGCTGCCTTCCTTAGGTCCTTATATACCTGCAGGACGCAGTGCTCATTTGTCACCTCGTCCTGTACCCTATGGGCCTCTGTGTTATCTGCTGAGAATTCAGAGATAATGCTGGTTTCATGGCCCAATGTAATTATTTGAGCTTTTAAATGTACTGAAAACTTTGGCAATTTAGATTATTTACCTTCCTGACAGGTCACAGTTGCATTTCAGCGGCACAATGAAGCTCAGACACTTGACAATCACAGAAGTGCAGCGGAGAAAAGCTAAGAGGTCAAGGTCACATAAGCAATTTTGGAAGAGCCCAGAAGTAAAATTTAGCAAGAGAAGGATGTTTCATAAAACCTGCGGTCTTTCTATATTTAAACCATGCTTTCTTTATAACTGGGAGTAAATATGTATTTCTAGCACAATCTTATTTTTGTTTTGGAAATAATAAACTTCCCTCAGAAGTAAAAAGTCACAGCTGGTTAAGTGTCCAACTTCGGCTCTGGTCACGATCTCACAGTTTGTGGGTTTGAGCCCTGTGTCGGGCTCTGTGCTGACAGCTCAGAGCCTGGAGCCTGCTTCAGATTCTGTGTCTCCCTCTCTCTGCCCTTCCCCACTCATACTCTCTCTCTGTCTCTCAAAAATGAATAAGTGTTAAAAAAATATTTTTGTAAAAAAAGAAGTAAAGAGTCAAGAAATAAAAAGAGTTTCCTTCATCAAAATAGAAGTTATGTATGTGATTCTATTTGCAGACACAACTCAAACACTTCAGAAACCCATCTGCTTACAGTGTGGCATCAAATGCCTACAAGTGCCCACAAAACTCTGTGGCTATGGCATCATGTTAGCAGACTCCTCTTTCTCAATCCCTGCTAATCACACTAGATTCCCAAATAGTGTTACAGATCATTAAAGACACAAAGGCTGAGCACTTACACCCACATTTCCCTCCGTGCTGGGGAAATGAGGCTGAAAGACATATGGCCTCCACCCTCGAGAAAGGCCAAGAGGCCACCTATCCTGCCAGGTAAGAGCTGGGTCAGTATTCCTCACTTACAGATGACAAACTAGGTCCAGACAGGTAAGTGTGCCGGGCACTTCTGCTAATTCTGCACAAATGTAATCTTAACACGCCTGCCCGCTGTGTGAGCAGCCTTACCTTAAAGACTTTCAGGTACTCAGGGAGCACAGAGGCAAACTTGTTAATGGTGTAAACTCTGGCTTCTTTGTTATTTTCCATACTTCTATGAATACTTTTCCAGAGAATTACAACGATTTCTAATAAACCAGCCATGGATGCAACATCACTTACAGACAGTGTTTTGTCCAGAACCTAAGATACAAATAAATTGATTGTGACAGAATCAAATCATAACAACCATTATGATAACAGCTTTATCGTTAAAAGTACATGCCAGAGGGGCGCCTGGGTGGCGCAGTCGGTTAAGCGTCCGACTTCAGCCAGGTCACGATCTCGCGGTTTGTGAGTTCGAGCCCCACGTCAGGCTCTGGGCTGATGGCTCAGAGCCTGGAGCCTGTTTCCGATTCTGTGTCTCCCTCTCTCTCTGCCCCTCCCCTGTTCATGCTCTGTCTCTCTCTGTCCCAAAAATAAAAAAATAAAAAAATAAAAAAGTTGAAAAAAAAAAAAGTACATGCCAGAATTCCAGACCTAAAGCAGAATGTGAAGTATACCAAGTCTATTTTCATTTCCTAAAAAGGACTTTGTCTTCTATTTGAAAATCTCTACTAGAGGTGAAGGTCTTTAAAAACCCATTCAAGAAGTAAATGCTAAATTAACACTATATCCTTTCAATAAACAGTTTATATGAATTAAAAATCCTTGGGGCGCCTGGGGGGCTTAGTCAGTCAAGCGTCCAGCCTCAGCTCAGGTCATGTTCTCACGGTTCAGGGGTTCGAGCTCCAAGTTGGGCTCTATGCTGACAGTGTGGAGCCTGCTTCAGATCCTCTGTCTCCCTCTCTCTCTCTGCTCCTCCCCAGCTTATGCTCTCTCTCTCTCTCTCTCTCTCTCTCTCTCTCGCTCTCTCAAAAATAAACATTAAAAAAAATCCTCTAAAAATAAAAATGTAAACTATTATCTTTAAGGACATAATACGTGAGTACAGAACATATTTTTCTTTTACTGTATCTTCTTTTTTTACTATATCTTCTAAGTCGCAAGATGTTACTTCTCGCCATGAACTTTGATGTGAACAGACTGGGGGAGGAGGGAAGAACTGTAAAATGTGATTTACTTAGATGTGATTGCTACTGAGACTCCACTACAAACTCAGCCCCATCAGATCACCCCAGGCTGTCTGCCAGGCACTCCACTCTGTGGCCCTGGTAGGTCCAGCTCCCGAATTCTGGTATAAGGGCTGATGATGACCAACTCCCACTCGATCGTGGGCTTCCTCACACACCTTTCACATCTTCTGAGCTTATGCTGGCTGTAAGCAATAATCACTGCTGTGTTCCTCTGAGTGCTCCACTGAAACCACAAATGCACTCTGGGTACGTCTTCTTCTGTACGGAACACAGGCCCCACACTGCCACAACCAGCTCGGACACAGACTGACGGGGTCTGCTAGCCAGCCCTAGAATGGCACTGTACCAAACACAGTCTGATAACTTGCCAACAACCACTACAGACAATTTCCAGAAAAGGGTCTACAAAAGAGGATTCATTTCAGGTACTGGTATTATGCTATCTACTCAAATGCAATGGGAAAAGATAGTTTAAAAGAAAACAAAACTTGGGGAGCCTGGCTGGCTCAGTCAAAAGAGCATGCAACTCTTAATCTCAGGGTCATGAGGTCAAGCCCCATGTTGGGTGTAGAGATTACTTAAATAAATAAATAAACTTTAAAAAAGAAAAGAAACTTGAGGGTACACAGAAAAAACAAAAGTGGCTTCTACATAAATCTAGATTTTTCATTACACACTTAACACTTCGAATGAGCTATGGCCAAATTTGAAAAGCAATCAAACTACTAAAGGCTTAGAAACTACTGAAAGAATGATACAAATAACAGATTGACAAAATTCCATTCTGTATTTAACTTTACTTTTTACCATTCCAATGTTTAGCATAGCAGCCTTATCATTAAAGTCTCAAGAAAAAGCCACCACTGCTTTTTCACAAAAATGTGCTAAGTTCCTAAGTAAGATTTCATTAAATAGGAAGCCAATTTTTTATTTTAGCAGGGAACATCTTTGATTGTTAGTAGTTAGCAATGAGTAAAAGAATGACTTCAAAAATTTTGCTTTTAGCTACCTAGATATTCTTAGAATGAGAATATCCACATGACAAAGTGTGCTTCTTGTCTAGCACAAACTGTAACAGTCCTACATATTTCTAAACTCTTCTGTTTTCTACTAATATAGAAACTGACCCAAAATGTTGTAAAATGCAAGCTTTCTCAGTTATACCTAGGTTTCTAATAACAGAGGTATGGGGTTCCTTCAATATTTAAAAAACTTAATAGTCTCAGGGCCCCTGGGTGGCTCAGTCGATTAAGCGTCCTACTTCAGCTCACGTCATGATCTCACAGTCCATGAGTTCGAGTCCCACGTCGGGCTCTGTGCTGACAGCTCAGAGCCTGGAGCCTGCTTCGGATTCTGTGTCTCCCTCTCCCTCTGCCTCTCCCCCAACTCGTGCTCTGTCTCTCTCTCTCTCTCTCAAAAATATAAATAAATAAATAAATAAATAAATAAATAAATAAATAAATAAATAAAATGTAAAATGTAAAAAAAAAAAAAATGGAATAGTCTCTCAACTAATACATCACAAACATGTTTTTTCTCTTCTGCAAAACCATTTCCACCATCAGAGTGAGTTTGCGAGGGTGGCCCACAGAGAGGCTGTGCTTGCTCCATAGCCAGGACACTCAGCTCCCTGTGCATCACTGCGTCCACTTCCCATCCTGTGAACCCACGTGCCCTGCAAAAGTGGAGTGAGGCCACCATGCTGGCATCTCCAGCTGAGGGTTCTGAAGATGTATGAGCAGCCATGGGATCACTTTCCTGAAAAGTTCTGCCCAATCTGTATATTGAGGGAAAAGCTCTGAAGACAGGAACTCAAATTCCACCAAACATAAAAGCAGAACCAACTCCAATGCCCTGAGCTGAAGGCTTCCCAAATCCAGGCCATGAAGGCCTGTGAGTGGCTGGAACTGCCAGTCAGGGCCCACTGCCAGGATAAAAGCCAGTCCCACTCTTTTCTGCTCTCTTCTCCTTTATTCCACATCTGCCTCCCTGACTGGGACTGAGGACGACTTGTTTAAGCAGGGACTGGGCTGCTGGAGTGGTGGGCCTCCAGCTGCATGGGCTCAGGAGGCCCCAGGGAGCATCCAGGAGTCGTCAGGCCGGCCAACAGGCCAGGCTGCAGCTATAGCCCCAAGCAAACCCGTCAGCCTCTCCTAGAAAAAGGCCTGTGTCAGAGGTGGTGAGACACAGGACGGGAGTGTGGCAGGGTCAGACCAATGCACGGACCTCTCCTCGTGGCCGATATGCAGTACCATGTTTCAGCAAAAGGGCAGATTGTCTTTTATGACTTCCTGTTTTTAAGGATGCTCCACACTCAATGTGGGGCTTAGAACTCACAACCAACCCTTAGGGGCGCCTGGGTGGCTCAGTGGGTTAAAGTGTCGGACTTCAACTCAAGTCATGATCTCACAGTTTGTGAGTTTGAGCCCCACATCAGGCTCTGTACTGACAGCTCAGAGCCTGGAACCTGTTTCGGATTCTGTGTCTCCCTCTCTCTCTCTGCCCCTCCCCTGCTCACACTCTGTCTCTCTCTCTGTCTCTCAAAAATAAACAAATGTTAAAAGAAGAAGAAGGAAAAAAAAAAGAACTCACAACCTGAGATCAAGAGTCACATGCTCGCCTAACTGAGCCAGCCAGAGGCCCCTTTTGGGACTTTTATTTATTTTATTTTATTATTATTTTTTAAAGTTTATTATTTTTGAGAGGGAGAGAGAACATAAGCGGGGAAGCCAGGGAGGGGCAGAGAGAGGGAGGGAGATAGGATCTGAAGCAGGCTCCATGCTGCCAGCACAAAGGCCCACGTGGGGCTCAAACCCATGAACCCTGAGATCATGCATGACCTCGCCGAAGTTGGACAGCTGACTGAGCCACCCAGGTGCCTGTGATTTTTTTTTAAAGACCAGTTTCTCATCTATGTGGGTACTATAAAACTACCCCCAAATTTTACTTTAGATGTACCTAAGCATGAAAGTTGTTTATAAGCTTAAGATACTGCTTATAAGTAATGCATGTCTAAGTCTTAAATTTCTTTTATCGGGTCACTCTGGATTCTGAGTAAATAGCAGCTAACTAGTCCCTTTGATTAATTACTGCTTAAAAGACAACTCTAAATAAAGATTATTCCTAGAAATTCAACCCCAAGATGTTTCTAGTAGACTGTTACAGCAATGGCTAGCAGTAAACCCTTAAGAACACTACTACCCATTAATTATAAAATATGGTAACATCCGGAATCCAATCCAGGTGTATGCTACACCTACATTGAATTAAAATATACAGAGAACCTTAAGGCAAAGAAAACGTGGGATAGGGTGTTACCAGTAATAAACTTCCCTGTGTATTAAATACTACCCAAATCCCACAACAAACTACAAAGGATACAGAGCAATTCTTTCAAAAACATTAATTATGACCTTCCAAAATAATTAGTTGAACTATCAATAGTAAAGGAATAAATGGAAAATAAAATAGTGTTAACATGACACTCCATGGGAATGCCAGCTTTGATCCGGTGCTCTGCCTCTCTCTGCGCATGGGTGCCGGGGCCTAGTCTTCACCGAGATAACTCGGCCGCAGCTGTGGCTGGGCCAGGGCAAGCTGACTGCACTCACGTTCTCCTTCTCCCTCTCCTCGTGGCCCTCGTGGCCCTCTTGTGCTGCCCTCCGGATGCAGGCATTCAAGCAATGGCGAATCACATGAATCAGCTTTGCTAAAATGTTTAAGATAATCAATAATTAATTTGTGTTTCTTCAACAAAACCATCTTTCTAATAGTAAAATCATAATCCCAAACAATTAAAAGTATTATTGTAAGGAAAATCATTAAGAAATGCATTCAAGCGTGAAGCTCGTTAAAATGACCAACACTGAAGACAAGTAACATTAACTATGCTTCAGGCAGACAATATAACAAGTACTGAGAAGTGAATGTCCAGCACCTATATTAGTACAGGCCGTGTGCTCGTGGGCGTGCTGATAGAACTTCCTGGCAGCTGCGTGGTTCATCTGGACCAGTGTGACGCAGCGCTCGCACCATACCTCCTCGGGCTGGTTCACAGGCAGGAAAGAGTTGAAGATGAGGTTCACCAGGCGTCGAGACACAGGCCGGGAATCTGATTCCAGACGAACCAAAATATGCTCCATGGGGCATATTTTCCAAAACTATATATAAAGCATACACAGAAGGAAAATAGTCAATTGTCCCTATAATCTTGAAAATACTTTAAGCAAAATTTCCTGAGCAAAATCAAAAAGGAACTAATTTTTCTATTCCAAAGAAACTCATTTCAAATGACTACACCAGAATCTGTGACTCTTCTGTACAGAAATTAGAATAAACCAGTATTTTAAAAAGCACTGACAGGAACACCTGGGCAGCTCAGACGGTTAAGCATCTGACTCTTGATTTCGGTTTAGGTTAGTTTGAGCTCCGCATCAAGCTCTCTGCTGTCAGCACAGAGTCTGCTTTGGATCTTCTGTCCCCCCACCCTTCCCCCACTAGCACTCTCTCAAAAATAAACAAACATTAAAAAAAAAAAAAAAAAGGCACTGACAAGGGCACCTGGGTGGCTTAGTCAGTTGAGTGTCCAACTCTTGATTTCCACTCAGGTCATGATCTCACGGTTTGTGAGTTTGAGCCCCACGTGGAGCCTGCTTGGGATTCTGTCTCTCCCTCTCTACTCCTCCTCCCCACCCCCCACCCCGGCCCCCGCTCACTCTCTCCCCTTCTCTCAAAATAAATACTTAAAAAAATATAAAAAGAAGCACTGACATACAAGGTGCCAAGTAGAACACTGCTGAGAGGGTTAATCATAACTAATCAGTATCATGCTCGGTATAAACTCTCAAATGATAGCTATGACTATCAGTCTAATAATTTAAAACTTTCCTAAAACACCATAACTTTTAGCCCACTAATGTGAAAAGTGTACAGAAAAATTTACAACAGTCTTGACACAGAAACCTGAAGTGGACACCCCATTCCGTACCGTGGAGAACAGAGGCATCACCCCTGAACCCCAGCGGCACCTGGTCCACTGCCCAAGGGGGCAGCACCCTCTGGCGCATCCCTGCCTCCCTCTGCAGTGCCAGCTCGCCTAGATGACCACCGGCCTCCTCCAGCCCACCTTACAGCTGCTGCACAGCCACAACTGTCCCGTAGCCCTCCAGTCAAAAGCCTCAAAGTTGTCCACCGCCTACAGAAAAGGGCCAAACTTGTAAGCAAGACACTCCAGACAAGAGAAAACAGTAGTAGAGAGCAAATAGATTCTCATGGTGAAATGTTCAAATCCTGTCCCAGTCACTTCTCAGCTGGCATCTGGTGGTCTCCTCACCTGTCTAGTGGGGACACCATGACATGCATGCTCCTCGAAGACCTGCCTCCAACAGCCAGTCCCTCTTTCCAGTATTTTCAGCTAGATATTTCTCATCAGCATTTAAGTATTTTTCAACTCATTCCAAACCCTAAAACAAAAAGCCTCCCCATGAAACTCTGCTTGAATTTCCTGTCTTCTTGCAGCTCACTTTACCTCCCACCCCAGAACCCGCCTCTACCTACCCACTCCACCTCAACCCATAGAAACATGGCTTCTACCCTCACTGAACTTGTTCTTGCCAAGATCATAATGACCTCCTATTGAAAATCCAGATGAACATATTCACGCCTCCCCTTAAAGGAAACCTCTGAGCATCTGACGCTACTGATCACTTCTCCCAGAAATGTCCGAGGACACTTCTGCTCAGACACCTCATGGTACTTCTGAAAAAGTTTTTGGAGTAAAGACAATAACTAAGCCCAAGTCCCACACCAAACACTTCTACTCACGCTGGTACCGGGGGAAGCAAATAGCACCCCCGTGCTGCCAGCAGTAAGCCACACAGAGGGGACAGTGTTCTCAGCCCTTGTCCTGTCAGGGGCAGGCATCTTCACAGAAGAGAGCCCACTGCCAACTAACTCCAGCACTGACTCAGAGAGTGACTGGAGACTCTTATTCAAAAGTGAAAGGCAGTGCTTTCGAGGTTCAAGAGAAGAAGGTGGCAATGAGTCCAAGGATCTGACAGCTTTGACCACCTCCCCTGCTCCCTTCCTGCCTGAGTGTCAGTCCAGATGGATCACTGGTTTTGAGTGCGAATGTACTGAGGTGCAGCCCTGAACAGCACATCTGTGGGTAACAATGACATCAGTAAAAAACACTTCCCAAAACATTCAAGTGCACGTAACTATCCGGCGCAATTTCACAACCATGCAAAAGTAGATTCAACCCAAGACTAAAATAACCAATGAATGGACTGACAGTTCACCTGCTCTACTAAGCCGCCTGCAACATCACAGGAAGGCAGGCAAGAGTGGTGTGCAGGCCATACACTGAAGCAGAATGGAAGCAGATAGGCCAAGGGACAGAGCGGATACCTCCAGACTGCTGACTTCCTCTGGGCAACAGTACCCTCAGCAGGAGCATCACACTTTCCCCACGTGAGAACTTGCGGGTCAAGATAATTCTGCCATTAGTAAATGTCAACTTCAGAACATGTACAGCAACACAGTTCCCAAGAGGGGAAACCCAAGAGGAGAGAGGAAGTCCTCACCTTGAGAACTCAGGTAAGCAGGGGCTCTTCAAGACTCAAAACCTCAGAGCTCCAACCCGGCTACAAGGAATACAACCAAGAAACATCCCAGAGCCCAGCACAACAGCCCAGCCACAGAGCCAGTACCTGAGAGGTCTTTCATGACTGTCCCCATTCACATTAAAAAGTTGACTCCTGGGCCGTCATGGAGACTAGACCATCTTGAATGGGAACTAGCCATCAGCACTTTTACCAAATGTCAAGGTTCCAGGTGTGACTCTTAAAACTAACATTTCCTGCAAGTCTGCCTTTCCAGAAACTCCCCATATTAGCTTGTTTTTCTCTGATTCACTTTTCTCAAATAAAATGCAGAGCAGGGGCACCTGGATGGCTCAGTTGGTTAAGTGTCTGGCTCTTGATTTCAGCTCAGGCTCTGTGCTAAGCATGGAGCCTGCTTCGGATCCTCTCTCTCTGCCCCTCCCCTGCTCGTGCCCTGTCTCTCTTTCTCAAAATAAATAAAAAATAAACATAAAAAAAAAATAAAATGCAGAACAATTCTGATTAGCCTAGGATTCTGATTCATTTTGTTTCGATTACCTGAAGTTTTATTTTATGCAAACATATCACCAGCAGGCCGGTATCTGCAACAGACACGGAAGCAAGCAAATCCGTAACTGGTCTTTCACTTCTAAAATGCTAATTGTGTCCATTACTAACACCAGGCATGACCAGTGTCTGACAGTGTAGAACAGACCCCAGTCATCCTGACATGGTGGACGATCAGCCACTTCCGCTTCCTGTTAGCTGCCTCTCCACATGCTTACCGACTGGTGGCCTTGATCTTCCAGGAGTCCTAGCATGGACACCCCACAAACCCTTCCAGAGACCTCACAGCTGTGGCACTCCCTGCCTGGCTTTTGCAGAGCTAAGGATCAAGATGGAAGAGGCATCTCAATAAAACATTATGCTTTCTTTCTCTGCTCTTCCCACTATCCTAAAAATTCAAACTCCCCAGTCAAAGAACTTTTGTCTTCATCTTACTTGGTCTCTACGATATTCTCTTGGGTAGACCCAGTAATAAAGAAAATCCAGCTATTCTCTCCATTTCCTCACCAGTCACTACCTCAACACTCCTCTGCAAACAAGTCTGCACTCCAAACAACACTAGGCCAACAACACTAGGCCAAACGTTAAAGATTCAGAACTACTCAGTTTTATTAAGCTGTTATAATAAACAGGGTAAAAACTGCAGCCAGCATTTTTGCTGAAACAGACATGCTGACTCTTAAATACATATGGAAATGCAAAGGACCTAAACCAGCCAAAAATCTCTGAAAGAAGAACAAAGCTGGAGGACACGCTCTAAGACGTCATGGGAACCATTAGCAGTACAGCAGTATGTCCCAGGGCCCACGGATGTGCAAACAGATGAAAGGGCCAGAGCAGAGTCAGAAACAGCACACACAGATGGGCGACTGGGTAGGACATGGGGGAGTCGTGCTATGGAGGTCATGTAAAACAGTCTTTGGTTTTTGGTGCCTTTTTTTTTTGAACAACAGAAATTCAGAATTCAAAATTCACAAAACATAAAGCCGTAAGTATCCTGGCCTCTCCAGTGCCCCATCCCTGGACATCCAATCCCCCGCACCTCAAGCAACCATTATTAATTCCTTATTTTCTTCTAGGAAGATTTTCCTGTCTGAACAAATACATATGTATGTTTCCCATTTTATACAGCTGGCGGCACACTACACACACATCTACACTTGCTTTTCCTCGTGTCTCAGTGGTATTTCCATGTGAGCTCATCCCTTGTCATGGCCACAGGACACTCTCCCATCGCATGAGCACACCACACGTCTGTGTGGTCATGTTGTTCCCAAATTCTGTGTTGTGACAACAGCACTTTAAAGTAAATTTCAGACAAGTATTACATGGAGAAGAAAAGCCACAGTGTTACCAAAGGAAGTTAAAAAGCTTCTAACCGAAATTTTTAGCCAAAAACTGAGTAGGACTCAAGCTAAAGGAAAACAACCTCCCTTCAAAGTTCACACAACGTCACAACATGCATCATGACACAATGCTCACTTCTTTGCTTCTTCCTATAAAATGTGAAGGGGGGAAGCCTCACATTCATCATTTTCCCAGGAATATTTAAGTAGTTACTATGGGGGCGCCTGGGTGGCTCAGTCGGTTAAGCGTCCGACTTCGGCTCAGGTCACGATCTCACGGTCCGTGAGTTCGAGCCCCGCGTCGGGCTCTGTGCTGACAGTGCAGAGCCTGGAGCCTGTTTCAGATTCTGTCTCCCTCTCTCTCTCTGACCCTCCCCAACTCATGCTCTCTCTCTGTCTCAAAAATAAATAAACGTTAAAAAAAAAAATTAAAAAAAAATAAGTAGTTACTATGTGGTAAGTATTTCAGTATTTGAACAAAAGCTTTCATGTATATGATAAAAATATCATTTAAAGTAGAAGCTGCTTACACTAATGTCTTTCAAAAAGAAAACACATATTAATGATATTTCTAGAAACTTCAGTGAAAATCACAAAACAAATAAAATTTTATGACACAAATTGGTAGAACATATCAGTAGTTTAAATGTGATTACTGAAAATCTCAAGAATTAAAATCGCTTTGTCTTTCTGCTGATGAAAGCAAAGTACTTATTTATGTCACACCCTCAATGATAAAATCCTGCCTGTCCTACCTTAGCAGCCCGCACGGCTTTGACTTTCAGCAGCATATCAACAAAAGCCACTCTCACTTTCTCGGAATTGTCATGGAGACTGTATTTTAGTGCAGGCAGAAGCTGTTCTAATAACGGATGGCTTAATTTGTTATCCAAAATTATTGGCAGACACTACAAAAAAGGAGAAATATAAACAGTTCAAATTTAGAACATAAACAGTAAAAAGTACAGTTAACATAATATTCAGTTCCATCCTTACTAATGAACTACTAGTGAAATAAATAAACATACCTACAGATAATAACACTTTTCTAAAACAATTTCATGTAAAAAGCATATTTCTGAGGTGCCTGAGTGGTTCAGTCAGTTAAGTGTCCGAATTTGGCTCAGGTCATGATCTCACAGTTCATGGGTTCGAGCCCCGCGTTGGGCTGTGTCCTGACAGCTCAGAGCCTAGAGCCTGCTTCGGATTCTGTGTCTCCCTCTCTCTCTCCGCCCCTACCCTGTTCGCGCTGTCTCTCTCTCAAAAATAAACAAACATAGAAAAAAATAAAATAAAATAAATGAAAAGCATACTTCTAATGAATTAGTATAATTTCTTCAGATTGAAAGCAGTTATGAAATAATTCTTCAATGTTTCTCTTAGCTAAATTTTAAAAGATTTTTAGAACTGAAAGAAACACAGAACAATTGGTGGTAGCGAGGGCTCCAGAGTCAATCTGTGTCCAAAGCTGGGACCTAACAATCCTTTCACATTTTTTTAATAGCCCATGAATTCTCAGATTTCTTGACTCAATACTGCATGGAAACCAGAGCCCCCCGTCTGGGAGACTCATGACACATGGCGACAGTCACACATACCTCAGATGGGTGGTCCAGTGACCTGCCCAAGCTCAGACCAGGTACCAGTCTAAAGATCTGATATGCTCCACCTTTACTTTCCAGTTATTAGGAAAAAGGATTTTTTAAGGAGACCTCTTTTCTTTTTTATTGGAATTAGAGTAGACATATGATATCCTATTAGTTTCAGGTGTACAAGACAGTGGTTTGACAATTCCATACATCAGGCTGTGTTCGCCAGAAGTGCAGTTACCATCTGTCACCACACGATATTATTACAGTATTATTGCGATTAACTATAAAGAAACCTTATGTTTTCACCATCACACTGAAATATTTACAGATGAGCTGATACGCAGTCCTGGATTTGCTTCAAATTAATCAACAGTGGGAGACAATGGACTGTAAAGATGAGCAAGACCCAATGTGTCCTGATTAACTGCTGAAACTGGATGATGGGAGAAAGGACAGTTTTGTAGGTTCTTGTTAAAAGTACATATGGTATACCAAAAAAGTCAGTTTTAATATAATTTTAAAAACTTGGGGGCACATGGGTGGCTCAGTCAGTTAAGTGTCTGACAGCTCGGAGCCTGGAGCTGCTTCGGATTCTGTGTCTCCCTCTCTCTCTGCCCCTCCCTCTTTCACACTCTGTCTCTGTCTCTGTCTCTCAAAAATGAATAAACATTAAAAGAAATTAAAATAAAACATTAAACACTATATATAGCTCCTCCTTTAAAAAAAAATGTGCACCACCCACCCTGGCCATACACTAAAATCAGTATTATTTCAAGTAAGACTTTTTTGTAGAAAACACTTTCAATTTGGTTTTTAAAAATGTTACTTTGGATGTACAACAAAAATGTCCGTGGTGCTTTATCAATTGGGAAGAATTATGGGTTATTTAAAAATTGTTCTTTCTCTAGGGGCGCCTGGGTGGCGCAGTCGGTTAAGCGTCCGACTTCAGCCAGGTCACGATCTCGCGGTCCGTGAGTTCGAGCCCCGCGTCAGGCTCTGGGCTGATGGCTCGGAGCCTGGAGCCTGTTTCCGATTCTGTGTCTCCCTCTCTCTCTGCCCCTCCCCTGTTCATGCTCTGTCTCTCTCTGTCCCAAAAATAAATAAACGTTGAAAAAAAAATTTAAAAAAAAAATTGTTCTTTCTCTGTATTTTCTAATTATTCTATAAGTAAATATTGCTTATGTAATTTTAAATCCTACCTTAAAGACAGAACAGCGCACGTCAGCTGAGCTTGTGTCAAATGCCAATTCCCCAGTTACTTTCTTGAGGAGATCAATAAGAATGGTCGGAGGCATCATTTCCCAGTATTTGGAAGTTATTTTACAAACACCAAGGATCCCTGTAGAACGGACCATCGGATAAGGATCTTCTAAAAGGCTCTGTAAATTGGAGGGGGAAAAAAGACTTAAAAATCTTAGATCAGCTCCCTTTATATCAATATTTGCTTTATACATCAGCCCTCTCGGCATTCACAACGTAACAGGCATTTTAAGTCCTAGAAATACTGGTCATATACAGACTTACACATCTCTTACTATTTATCATTTCTATAATTGTGCATTTAAAGAAGACAACCCAGACACATGGGTACCACAGCTGCCAATCCTATCTACAGGACTCTGTGACAGTAGAGCCTCAAACACCAGCCCCACCTTCAGCGAGGTATGCAGATGTGAGTCGATCCTACAGACACAGCCTATGTAAACCACTCTCTTGAATTTCCAAAAGGCTGAAAGACCAGAATAAAGTAATTCTACTCGTTAAAAATTTTTTTTCTAACATTTTTATTCATTTTCGAGAGACAGAGAGAGACAGAGCACGAGCAGGGGAGAGGCAGAGAGAGAGGGAGACACAGAATCCCAAGCAGGCTCCAGGCTCTGAGCTGTCAGCACAGAGCCCGACGCGGGGCTCAAACTCACCTGAACCGCGAGATTATGACCTAGCCAAAATGGTTATCAGTCGTTGTGAATACAGAAAGAAACAAGATGTCATCTCTGGATGGAGTACACAACAGCACCACTAAAAACCTGAAACAACTGGGGCACCTGGGTGGCTCAGTTGGTTGAGCATCCAACTTCGGCTCAGGTCATGATCTCACAGTTTGTGGGTTCAAGCCTCGCATCGGGCTCTCTGCTCTCAGCCCAGAGCCTGTAGACTGCTTTAGGTTCTGTGTCTCCCTCTCTCTCTGCCCCTTCCCAACTCGTGCTTTGTCTCTCTTCCTCTCTCAAAAATAAACACTAAAAACAAACAAACAAACAAACAAACAAAACCACCTGACACAACAAACAAAAACCCCCACAAAAGTAACTGATCAACTCTGCACCTAATGACACTCAGGATATACAGGAGGCAAAGGAACATAACAATTATGCCACAGGGATATGTCCCCAGGCTTCAGGAAATAAAAGAATAATTTGGCTTCTTCAACAACTAGCAAGCAAAAATGAGAGACTGAGGTTACTGGACAGGGTCTTATCAATCTATTGATCACATGCATGGGTCTTATTCAGACACAGATTCAAACAAAACTGTTAAAAGTGTCATTGAAATGTTACTCAAGGGGTGCGGGATGGCTTAGTTGAGGATCAGACTCTTGATTTCGGCTCAGGTCATGATCCCAGGTCGTGGGATTGAGTCCCACGTCGGGCTCTGCACTGAGCATGGAGCCTGCTTGGGATTCTCTTGCTTTCCCTCTGCCCCTCTCCCCAACTCACACTCTCTAAAATAATTTTTTAAAAAATTGAAAAACAATAAGATAGAAAAGTCAAGATGACAGGTCATCAGGGAAAAAACAGCAAAATAAAGAAATAAGAGAACTTTTGGAATCTGAAGAACTATTCACAAGTTTTATAGATTTTGTTTTCTGTGAATTACTTTCAGTATCATTCTTCAAAGATATATTCTGGATAATCAACTTATAAGGACACAATCTCATACGAGTCCAGAGCCCAGATCCGGATTTCCAATCAATTGCAGTGACGACAAAGTCACTCAAAGCAACGGCACATAACTCATGATGCTCCTTCCACAGGAAAATCACTCCATTTCGACACCCACAGACACTCACAGGAGGCCTCCATGTTTTACCTCCAAAAGAAAGCCTCCACACTACTCAAGTTCAAGAATCACAAACATAACAAGAGTATGAAAGAACAGGTGAGGCACAAGGAGGACACCAGGACATAACCATTACTCTTATTTATTGGATTATCTCCTTTATCAATCCCCATGAAAACTCATTCTCATTTACTCAGTACCTGGTCCAACAGGGTCATGAACTCTGAGCCGACCTGCAGACCAAATCTGGCCCAGGCTCATCTGTGTGTGGCCCACAATGCTAAGAATGGTTTTTCATTTCTAAATGCTTGGAAAAAACCAAAAGAATAATATTTTGTGACATGTGAACATTCCAAGAAATTCAAATTTTGGTGTCCTCAAATGCAGTTTTACTGGAACAAACCACACTCTCATTTCTGTGCAGTCCATGGCTGCTTCTGTTCCACAATGGCAGAGTAGAATAGCTGTGACCACGTGGCCCACGGACTTAAATTCATTATCATCTGGCCTGTTGCAGAGACAGTTTCCTGACTGCTCTTTATTATACTGCACTGCCTCCTAAAAGGCGTTAGGAAAGAACAGGCATTGAGAAAAAGCACATTCAAACTAACAGACTGAATATCTTGGTAAACCAGCAGGGGTGGGGAAAATCAAGGCATAGAAAAAATCCTTAAAGTTTCAAAAGCACTTCATGCTAGAAAACAATGCACAATATTTTAGCAGTCCTGGGAAAAAAAATTACTTTGAACATACAATTCTTCTACCTGGCCAAACTATAAATTAGGTGCCAGGGGAAAAAAAATAACACTTTGGGATTCAAACACTCAGAGACACATACCACCCCAAAAATGCCATGCAAACAAAGAAGGACGGACGGAAACTATTTCATAGGCCTTGATGATTTCCCATGAGTTCATTTCACCCCCAAAAGGGAGTCACGGCCTCCACAGGATATGGTGCTTACATACAAGCCTTTCCCTATTAGAGCTGAAACTCTTATTGTTTTTAATTTTTAAAGTATTCTTTTAAAACTCCATTTAGACACTGACATCTCACTTTTATGAGACTGATAAGTTTTGATCCTTGAAAAACATAAACCTATCTCCACTAATACATAATCTTAAGCAACGATAACATCAATGTTTTCTACAATCTTTTTTTAATGTATTTAAAGTTTATTTATTTTGAGAGAGACAGAGAAAGCACAAGTTGGGAGGGCAGGGACAGACAGAGACAGAGGGGGTGGGGGGAGAGAGAGAATCCCAAGCAGGCTCCAGGCTGCCAGCGCAGAGCCCAATGCAGAGCTTGAACCCACGAAACCATGAGATCGTGACCTGAGCCGACACCAGGAGCCAGTCACTTAACTGACTGAGCCACCCAGGTGCCCCTACAATCCACTATTTTCTAGAGGAATGATGTAGAATTTAATTATTGTTCTGAAAAAACATTTAACTTCAATAATTAATATTCAAATAAAATATTAATTAATAATTTTTTTAAAGATCTCATTTTTTGGTAAACTTTACACCATAGGGCTCGAACTCACAACCCTGAGATCAAAAGTCACATGCTCCAGACGCCCCTATCATTTAATACTTTTTATTTTTAATAGGTGAATAAAGTAAAAACAAAATTTACAATGATTAATCTGAATATAGATTACTCTGCATTCCAATCTCTTTTTTTTTTAACGTTTTTTTGAGAGAGGGAGAGAGAATGTGCGAGCATGGGAGGGGCAGAGAGAGGGGGAGAGAAAATCCCAAGCAGGCTCCGCACTGTCAGCATACAACCTGACAAACCCACAAACTCTTGAGATCATGACCTGAGCAGAGATCAAGAGTCAACGCTTAACCGACTGAGCCACCCAGGTGCCCCTCTGTGTTCTAGTCTTCATATGGTCTATTAGCTCGAGTCTAACAAAGGTTTGGCATCTCTTATAGGTATTTTCTCTAATAAGAATTTGCCATTCCTATGCATAATTTATTTTTCACCATAATTTATTTTCACCTTATTTCATAAGGTCCTGCTTCTTAAACTTAACATGTACATATTACACAACTGCTAAAATTACACTAAACTTCGTAGCTTGTAAACATATTTATTCATATAGTATTTCTACCAAGTGTGATGTCCTCACAGTAAGACTCCTTCAATTTATAATACAAAGGATTTTTAATGGAATAGAGATATAGTTACACCACTCATTAGCCAATATTCTAAGAATATCCAAGCCACCAAGCCATTGATAGCATCTCCATCTCCAAGAGACCAACAGCTCTCTACACACCTTTCACCTTGTAAATGAGTACTAAACTCATCTCCAGAAATTCACTTCAGTTTCTAGTATAAGAGACACAGGATTCACCAATATGTTCCTAATATTATATTAGGTGATCACATCACTTTACATATTTTTCATGTTCCTATGGAGAGTAATAGCCAGTTATTTTTTCTACATGTTTTTAAAATTTTAATTCCATTTAGTTAACATACAGTGTTAAATTAATTTCAAGTGCACAATATGCGTTTCAACAATTTTACATTAGCACTTATTCTACTCAGTACTTCTCAAGATAAGTGCACTTTCAATCTCACCTATAACCACTGTCATGGTAATGCTAAATGCTTTATATTTAATTTTTCATTGAAACCTTATCACAATCCTACTGAGTATTATTCCCAGTTTTAAAGAAGAAATAGGACTCGAGGGAAATTAAGTAATTTGGTCAAGCCCAGACTTATGAAGGGGGAAGTGGAATCCGAAACAAAATGTGACTGCATGCTCTCAGTTGCTATGTATGCTGACGCCCAGCACAAGGCCTCAGGAGGTCCCCGTCAGGCTGTCCGCGGTGGCCTGCTCGTACGTTCCACTCAGGAGCAGGAGGGCCACGTGTACTCCGTGAGGTACAATAGGAGACATGTGCTGGCTGGACTGGCAGCACCCTGTTGGTCACCACGTCCAAGGCAGACACACACATTTCAGGTAAAAACAAGAGTTCATAGATTTGGACACCAGAATTAAAAAGAGCAAAAGTTTTTCATAGTTTTTTGGCTAAAAGTACCAAAATCTAGTTTTGATTTGCCCATTATTCCCACAAAAGTAATGATTCTCAAAGGGAATTTTAGGTAAATATACGTGGATAAATACTACTAACTGTCCACTGTAGGCATGCGTGTGTCTGTATGTAAGTGTGTATTGCCTGTGTGTGTGTGGGTGTGTATGTGTGTGTGTGTATACACATGCACGTGTGTGTATTTGCATACAAAGAGCTAAATCTACACATATTCTTTACACTACTGTTTCAACTCTCTGCATGCCTGAGATTTTTCATTAAGTTAAAAAATAAAGTGCCATGGGTAACCATCATTATCAGAACATTTTTGCTGTCACTTTCTAAAATTTTATTCTACTGACCAGGAAGCACTTTTTAGCTTGTGTTAGGAAGCTCTGGAAATGTAAGGCAATGTAGAGAAATAAGCAGAGGCCAGCACATTCCAGCCACCTGAAAAAGACCCGCAGCATCCTTGGAAATAAACGTGGCATCCTAATGTTCTCATGTCTCATCTGAAAAAGCAGTCATGTGAAAATTCCATTGCAACAAGCATTATTTATAGACTCGCCTTAAAACATCACCAGGTTTGTTCATGCACACGACCCCACCACTTAGAGCAGGCAGTATCAGCATCCCCAATTTGCAAAGACACAGAAAAGTTAGTGACCTGCCCAAAATTACACAACTCTCAACTGTGAAGTGGAATCAAATCTGGGGATCTTTAACCACATGTCATACTGCCTCTATGCTGGGGAGACAAGAACACACAAAAAACATTTAAAACTATATACAGTAATAAATAATTAGACGTTCCACAGGAGACAAAGAAAAAAAGAAAAGAATGCCATCGGGCCCAAGCTGTCACAGAAGGCACCAGGGAGAAATTAGGTTTCTCAGAAGAAGGTGAAGATCTGGAAACCTTGCCATCTGAGGGCAGCACACAGGCAGGACAGGAGAAGCCAGGATGCATACTGGGCGCAGACAGAGCTGACCTCATAGGGGGCTCAGCCACATGCAATACGTACATAGAGTTCTTCAAACTGTTTCTGGATTTCGCTATCCATTTCAATGGCATTGAAGTTTGGGTCTCTGATAGGAAATGTTTCAATGAACAACAGGGCAGCGTTGGACCGGACTTCAGAATTTCGGGCCTGGAATAAGGAAACAGTGTTTCAGAATCCAAAGAGCAAGTGTTCAAAGGCTTCAGTGTGGATTTCTTAAATGCTTTTAAGTATCTCAGTATAGACTTACTTACAAATTAAAGACAATCACAGTATTTAAAACTGGCCAAACCTAGGAGACCTTCCGTGAGCTAAACCAAACTCTTGGCTCAGTACTGACAGATATTAAAAGACTCAATGTCCACTTTATGTCACTAAGAAACAGTGACTATATCCCTCCCAAGACCAGATTTACCATGTTGAAAAGTACTAGTGTTCTCTCCCTGGAAGGGTGTCATCCTGTCTCCCAGTCATCAACAGAAGGGCCAGGATGGCCAAGCTCAGCTCTGCAGACTCCCAATGCCTCTGCTGGTTTACACAGCATGACAAACCCCTTCCTACTGTGTAGTCAGCACTTAACCAATTCAGATCTTCTTAATAAAAAAATAAAAAACATATGTCCCCAAATTTCACAAAGCTTCCAGTTTTCGTTACTACGTCATCACAATTCTGAACTACAGCATGATACATTCAACAGCATAATTAGCACGTTCTAAACATGGACAGACTAATAGTACCTTTAGTCCTCTCCAAAGGATGGGTTTATATAATCTGTAAAGCATCTCTTCCACTCCCTGACGAACCTTCTTTTGATGATGAAAATAGCTCAGCACCTAAGAGTCAAGAAAAGAAGAAAAAAAAAGGTAATGTTTTAAAAAGAGCACTTAAGATCCTACTTTCAACACAGAGGACAGGTTGTTCTCTCCACCAAAATTGTCCTTCCTGCTTCACAAGTCTGGATAATTCTTTCCTAAGAGGAGAAGATACAGTGATACATACGCTATTGGTTCTCAACGCGTAAAGGTGATCACGGAAAGAAACCAGTGGCAGAAACAAAGATCAATGATCTTGGGCTACAAAAAGGTTTCGGTTGTAGTTTCTACTCTTCTAGCAATAACCAAATAACCTCAGAAAAAGTTCACAGAGACCGCAGCCCTCTGGGGTGAAGTGGAAAAAGAGTGTGTGGAAGAGTCAGCCTACATGGCTTCTACAGCCTGTTTCTGGTCCCACATCTGTGGTTCCAAGAACCTATAATGAGCCTCCGAAACAGGCACACGTCTCACAGTGGGTGTCACTGTTCAGTGGCCCCTCACCAGGTCAGCTTAACTTGGATGGCAAGTCCTTCCCAAACTGAGGAACAATCAGAGAAGGGGCTGTGCACTCAGCTTCCACTGCTTTGTCCCTTTTCTACTGCCCGTTTCACCAGCCAGAATCTCTCTGCAACTCTTCAGACTCATCCCCAGCAACTATCAGTTTTGCCTTACTTCCTTAATTCACCACTCTTGGAACTAAAACTATATTAGTGAAAAGTGGAAAATAAAAATTAAAACAGACTATCAAACAAGAGATTATACTTTAAGTGAACCTGAATCAATTTCACACAGTCTGGGGATTATTTTTTCTGACTTCTAGTTATTTAGGAATTTTTACTGATGGTGGTAAGTGATATTAGTGTATAGGTTTGTTTTGTTTTTTTTTTTAATTTATTTTTGAGAGAGAAAGGGAGAACAAGCAGGGGAGAGGCAGAGAGAGAGGGGGACAGAGGATCCCAGGCGGGCTCCACACTGACAGTGGAGAGCCCGATGCAGGGCTTGAATGCACGAACCGCAAGATCATGACCTGAGCAGAAGTTGGATGCTTAACTGACTGAGCCACACAAGCATCCCTATAGTTTTTTTTGAGTATAGTATTATCAAGTTTTGATATCAATGGTATACACAGAAAGATTTTTAAATAGCTTTATCAGGTTGTATATCATGTACCATAAAATCAGCTCTTTTAAAGTATATAATTCAATGGGCTTTAATATATTTACAGAGTTGGGCAACCATTACAACTACCTAATGTTAGAAGATTTTCAACAACAATATGGGAATTTTTACTTCCTTTCTTTTTTTTTTTTTAAGTTTATTTATTTATTTAGAGGGAAAGAGAGCACTCGCAAGCAGGTGAGGGGTAGAGAGAGAGGGAGAGAGAGAATCCCAAGCAGGCTCCATGCTGTCAGCACAGAGCCTGATGTGGATCCCACACACTGTGAGATCATGACCTGAGCTGAAACCAAGAGTCAGACACTTACTTAACCGACTGAGCCACCAAGGCACCCTGGGGATTTTTACTTTCAAATGACATATGAAGCATTTCCTAAAGCTTCTTTCAACATATCAGTAAAATAATTTATCATATAAATGTGATGTTTACCAAAAAAGCAGATTTGAGGAAGAAGCTATAATGTATTATAAGCAATGATAAGAGTTAAAGTCCAGGAATATACTGCATTCAAAAAGTGAAATTAAAAAAAAGTGAAATTTAATGTTCTTCCTCTTAATTGTGTATTTTGACATAGTTTATCAAATAGTGATATCTACACATATAATATCTTAATTACTCAGACTACCAGAGCAGAAATCAAATATGAAAAAGTCTTTATTTTCTACCAAAAAGGAAGCAATTATGTCACAAATTTATAGTTAAACATGCTACCATTCCTTATGATGTACCTGAAATACAAATCATATACGTAGAATAAATGACCCAAACTGACCTACAATTTAATGAAACCACACTAGGATTATGTGTCGTTGGGGCAGGAGGCAGGAGACAATTGGATATATTCATCTCTGGGTATTTTACCCATGGATAATTCAAACTAACATACCAATAATGTAAAGATGTTTTTGTATCCTTTCAAGCTTGATATATTTACACTCCACAAATAATAGTAACACCTTACACAAAAAAGTAAAGAAATAGTCTTTGTTCATTTAGCTTCTTGACATGCAGTTGCCAAAATGAAGCACACAAGGCATTATTCCTGGTTTAGGACAGTGATCTTGGGTCCTAAACAGACCACATTTTCCAATTCCTCCTGCCAAGATCATTATGATTATCAAACACCTATCAGTGTCATCATGACACTGATAATAAAATAAAGCCTTATTTATTATTTAGTCACCTCATTTACAATATAAGTATAAAATTCATATCTAAATTCTAAAATTAGCATTTTAAAAAAGTTCCTTTTAAGTAAACTCTATGCCACATGTGGGGCCCTAACTCATGAACCTGCAACCAAGAGTTGCATGCCCTACTGACTGAGCCAGCCAGCCGCCCCTAGAATTAGCTTTTAAAAACAAATGTTGGGGCTCCTGGGTGGTCAGTCAGTTAAGTATCAGACTTCAGCTCAGGTCACGATCTTGAGGTTTGCGAGTTCAAGACCCACATCGGACTCTCTATTGTCAGCACAGAGCCTGCTTCGGATCCTGTCTCCACTTCTCTCTCTGCCCCTCCCCCGCCTGCACAAACGTTCTCTCTCTCTCTCTCTCCCTCAAAATAAAATAAAATAAAATAAAATAAAATAAAATAAAATAAAATAATAATAAAAATAAATAGGGGCACCTGGGTGGCTCAGTCGGTTAAACGTCTGGCTTCGGCTCGGGTCATGATCTCGTGGTTTGCGAGTTCGAGCCCCGTGTCAGGGCTCTGTGCTGACACTCAGAGCCTGGAGCCTGCTTTGGATTCTGTGTCTCCCTCTCTCTCAGCCCCTCCCCCACTCACACTCTATCTCTCTCTCAAAAATAAATAAAACATTTTTAAAAATTTTAATAAAATTTAAAAAGTAAAAACAAAATTGATCAAAAGAAACTATCAAAACATTTATTCCATTTGTTTACAGAATATCAAAATGCATGAAAGTAAATAATAAAAATAATCCCAAATATCCATTTTTGAGAAAAATGGTAGTGGTACTCAGAAAGTAAGGATTCTGGATATTTTTATGTCAAAGAATTTAAAAAAATTTTTGGGTAAGGTTCTGGTTCTCTTAACAACATACCTTTCTTTTCCTAGTTACAACTGCCAGGTACCAAATATCAAGATTCTAAGAAAGCTCCTTTAAGCTGATGCCTGCGGGGGATTAACTTAATTCTTAGTGATAAAAACATCACCAAGAAAGCCGCACGCCTCGCTCACCTCGCGCACCCTGGAGTGCACTGGAGACTTGCGCGGGAGGTGAATCCCATGGTGCATGAAGTCCTGGATGCACCCGTGCTCGACTGTCTGGAACGGCAAACACAACGTGAGTTACCACCTGGCACCGGCGTGTGGTGCGACAGATGACAGGGCAGGAGGTGCAGTCACTGGAGCCGGCTCTGTCCTCTTCAAGTTCACGGGGGAAAGCACCAAGGTCCTCTGTGGAGAGCTTTTCTACTTTGAGTCCACACCTCTTAGCATCCCTTCAGCTTTGATACTCCTTTACTTCTTTCTCCTCTGGTGAACTACCAAGCCTGTGCTAGATGGCGGAGCAAGCTTCTACCTACAGTTCAAGCCAGATGGTTCAGGGACTGAGTGTGGCCTGGGGGCCCCTCTTCTGAGTCTTCCTGACCCAGATGATCTCAGACTGGATCTGTCCCCAGAACTGATACTGAACCACCTGAAAGATGGGGGCTGGGACTCCAAAGTGACCAAAAGAAGATCTTCCAGGACTTCCATGGAGAGGACAAGGTGGGGCTGTGGGTGTGGGAAACTCTTCAGTTAGCCCATGCCACCTACGGACCTTCAGAGTTGGGCAACGGAAGCAGAGCCAACCACCAGGGGCAGCCCAAATCCCCAACGACTCTGTTGTGTTGCCCTGCACTCTGTCCCCACACCTGGGGCTCCACGGCTTTAGGGAAGGACATAAGAAAGCTACTACTATCAGCCTCCTTCATTATCTCCGAAAATACCTCCTTCACCTGAAGCCACTAATACATCTTGGCATCCTGTATGTGGGGACCCACACACCGACTTGTGATGAAATGCAATATGGGGTGCTACCTATGGAGTATTTGTGCCACAACAGCTGGAGCTGGAGAGCTAACTACCAGAATGTGGGCATCCTACGGGATAGCTGATCCAGGCTCTTCAACACACCCATGCATGGCACAGGTTTTGAAAACGGAAAAGGAGAGAGGGAGGAATGCTCTGAGAAATTTAAATTAGTTAACAAGCAAATGCCATGGGAGACTTAATGGATCCTGATTCCAAAGAAAGCTGTAAAAAGACATTTTGAAACAAAACAGAGAAATGTAAATATTTTCAAAAATACCCAGAAATCGTTAATTTTGTTAAGTATGTTACTGGCATTGTATACCTACATTCCTTAGAGATACACACTGCAGTACGTGGACGTGAGATGTCACATTTGGTTGCTTTAAAAAGCTGAATGGAGGGAGGAAGCGAGGGAGGGCAGAGAGCCTGAGAAGTAAAAAGCTGGCACTCATTTGGTACAGATTCAATCAAACAATCATGTTTTTAACTACAAACACCTATTTTTTTTTTAATGTGGATTGACTGACTGAGATCTCTATACCCAACATAGGGCTGGAACTCACGTCTGGAGATGGAAGAGTTGCACATTCTACCAACTAAGCCAGCCAGGCGCCCCTACAAACACCTGTTTTTAAAACCACTACTGGAAAAAGGGGGAACAAATATTCTTTCCTGTGAACAAGTGTTATGCAATAATAAAACAATGCAAAAATGAATACCAATGTCCTGGTTTTGCCTTTTCCTCAAAAAAAATAATACACTGTAGGGGCGCCTGGGTGGCTCAGTCGGTTGAGCCTCTGACTTTGGCTCAGGTCGTGATCTCATGGTTTGTGAGTTTGAGCCCCACGTCGGGCTCTGTGCTAACAGCTCAGAGCCTGGAGCCTGCTTTGGATTCTGTGTCTCCCTCTCTCTCTGACCCTCCTCCGTTCATGCTCTGTTTGTCTCTGTCTCAAAAATAAATAAATATTAAAAAAAATAATAATAATACACTGTAAAATGACTGTGGATGTTGTCGGCAGGGGAACGTAAGCGGTAAGTTTTTATCTTCCAGAAGTCAGTGACAAACCCTGATAATATAAACCAAGCTTAAGCTGCACAGGAGCAGAGTGGATAGAAAGCAGCCCAAACATCAGTAAACACCTTCCCTACCCACCAGCTCAGGGCCTGCTCCCCAAAAAGCAAAGACCCCTCTTCGACTTAAGAGTAAAAATTTTAGGGGCGCCTGGGTGGCTCAGTCGGTTAAGCGTCCGACTTCAGCTCAGGTCACGATCTCGCGGTCCGTGAGTTTGAGCCCCGCATTGGGCTCTGAGCTGATGGCTCAGAGCCTGGAGCCTGCTTCTGATTCTGTGTCTCCCTCTCTCTCTGCCCCTCCCCCATTCATGCTCTCTCTCTCTCTCTCTCTCTCTCTCTCTCTGTCTCAAAAATAAATAAACGTTAAAAAAAATAAAAAAATAAAAGAGTAAAAATTTTATTCTCAGAAGGAAAAAAAACACATTTAAGAACCCAGTATGAGAAAAATATAAGGGATATCAGCCAAAAACACTTTCTTTTGATATTTTTTCAAAAAGGCCTTTGAATGTCTTATAATTGTGAATTATACAGCCACATCTTCACAATGCAGATATTATGTCGTCATTAAAGGTAAGCCATATTCAAAACAAATGTCTTTAAATTCTCAAAAACAGTGTAACTAAAAGCTATGAGGTAGTCTGAGATAGGCACAGAAATGGGAACCCTAACCACAAACACAATTTTAAATTTTCTAGTGGCAACATTAAAAACAGAAAAACAAACCAAAACAACCCAGGTATAATTATTTTAGCAATATATTTTGTGCAGCCCAATATATTTAAAACACTATCATTTCGGGGCGCCTGGGTGGCTCAGTCAGTTGAGCGTCCAACTTTGGCTCAGGTCATGATCTCGCGCTCCATGAGTACGAGCCCCACATCGGGCTCTGTGCTGACAGCTCGGAGCCTGGAGCCTGCTTCGGATTCTGTGTCTCCCTCTCCCTCTCTGGCCCTCCCCCCGTTCATGCTCTGTCTCTCTCTGTGTCAAAAATAGATAAATGTTAAAAAAAAAAAAATTTTTTAATAAATAAATAAAACATTATCATTTCAACATGCAAACAATGTTTCAAAAACACATTCATGAGATATTTCATGCCCTTCTTTCCCCACTACATCTTCAGAACCTGACACTTACAGCACGTCTCCGTTTGGACTGGACACATTCCCAGTGCATGGCAGCCACAGGTGGCTGGACAGCACAGACCTAACAAAGCTACCAAAATGCTACTCGGCAAATCTTGACGTCACTCAAACTGCACATCCCAGTGGGTGGCGAGAGTCCTGGGTCTGTGGCTGAGCACGAAAATTTATAGGAATGAGAGTGAATCCCCATCACATAAAGTCTCATTATCTGCCTTTATTTCGACAAAGAGCATCAACACAGATATTAAATGACTATTTGTGATGACTTATTTGGTAACTAGAATACAACAAAAAAAAATGTTAACATTTAATAAAATGGAAAGAAAATACCTCCAATATTTTCCCTGAAGCCTTTTTCCAAGCTCTGAAATAAATTTCTGCAATGTGTACCATCAAAGATCTATTTAAAAAAAAAAAAAAAAGTTAGTGAAAGTTCAAACTTTTTTTTTAAGTTTATTTATTTTTTTTTTAGTAGTCTCTACACCCAAAGTGGGGCTTGAATTCATGAGCCCAAAATGGGGAGTCACATGCTCTTCCACCTGAGCCAGCCAGGCGCCCCCCAAACAATCACACTTTTAATGTATCATTTCAGGTCCCCTCCTATCCTAGAACAGGAGGAACCCCACCACAGACTAGTGCTCTGCAAAGTACCTGCAGGAACAGGTTATCTACCTGCAGTAGAGAGAAGAAAAGGGAAGGGATTTTGAGAAGAGGAACTGAAGTATCAATTTTCTTCCTTCTCAGTCAAGGTTAGTAAAGAATGTTTGAATATAAATAAAATTTCGACTTGGGAGTCAATTTTGGACTTTCCAGACTACTAATTCCCTCAAGTTTAGGGAGCCCTAAAATACCAGAGTTGATTTTAGAATCACAGTTTAGAAATCTACTGTTCAACCCAAATATTTTGCCAGTGAGGAAACAGGAGGAAAAAGCATTCTTGCGAACCTCAGGAGCTTTGTGATAGGGATTCAGAGTCAAAGCTCAGCTCAGTACTTACGCAAGCTGCCTGACAGAGGGAAACTCAGTAACCAAGCCCACCTCAAGAGTTTAAGAATTCAGTTTTAAAACGCACACTAAGTACTCAGTTGCAGAGCAGATTAAGCACTGAGCTCTTTACCTGCCACACAGCAAACATTCAAACATTTGCCATGACAGTTTCGACTGCTGTTAGTTTCCAAGATGTTGGGCACTCAGGCTCGTGCACGTATGCCTAGACTCTTACCCTGCAGGACCCTTCCCACCAAACTACAAAGCTCAATCACGGTAAACTGGGGAGCAGATGTTACATTCATGGTGTCAGAAGTGCAAGTGACATGGAATTTACTGCGAATGAGGCTAAGATTTAACTGGCAAATAATTTACTAAAGAATAAACACAAATTAAAATCTTAATTTCAGGGGTGCCTGGGTGGCTCAGTTGGTTAAGCGTCCGACTTTGGCTCAGGTCATGATCTCACGGTCCATGGGGTTCAAGCCCCACGTCAGGCTCTGTGCTGACAGCTCAGAGCCTGGAGCCTGCTTCAGATTCTGTGTCTCCCTCTCTCTCTGACCCTCCCCCGTTCATGCTCTCTCTCTCTCTCTCTCAAAAATAAGTAAACATTAGGGGCGCCTGGGTGGCGCAGTCGGTTAAGCGTCCGACTTCAGCCAGGTCACGATCTCGCGGTCCGTGAGTTTGAGCCCCGCGTCAGGCTCTGGGCTGATGGCTCGGAGCCTGGAGCCTGTTTCCGATTCTGTGTCTCCCTCTCTCTCTGCCCCTCCCCCGTTCATGCTCTGTCTCTCTCTGTCCCAAAAATAAATAAACGTTGAAAAAAAAAAAAAAAAAAAATTAAAAAAAAAAAAAAAATAAGTAAACATTAAAAAAAAATCTTAATTTCAATGTCATTACTGAAAAAGAATGATTTCCCATAGCAAGGAAAAAACTATCCAGTGATACCACAGTACATAATGAACACATAATTAAAATAACAATACAGGGTCACCTGGCTGACTCAGTCAGCTGAGCATCTGTCTGACTCTTGATTTCGGCTCAGACCATGATCTCACAGTTCGTGAGTTTGAGTCCCACATCGAGCTCTGCACTGGCAACATGGGACCTGCTTAGGATCCTCTGTCTCCCTCTCTCTCTTCCCCTCTCCCCACTCACACTGTGCACTCTCTCTCCCCCCCCAAAAGTAAATAAACATTAAAAAAAATAACAGTACACAATAAAAACAGTACATAATAAATAAGAGATAGTTTCTAAAGTTTCCAATACATTAATATAACTTAAAAAGTCAGGCCAGGGGCGCCTGGGTGGCTCAGTCGGTTAAGCGTCCGACTTCAGCTCAGGTCACGATCTCGTGGTCCGTGAGTTCAAGCCCCGCATTGGGCCCTGGGCTGATGGCTCAGAGCCTGGAGCCTGTTTCCGATTCTGTGTCTCCCTCTCTCTCTCTGCCCCTTCCCCGTTCATGCTCTGTCTCTCTCTGTCTCAAAAATAAATAAAAAACGTTAAAAAAAAAAAAAAAAAAGTCAGGCCAAATTGACGATTTCATAATCAGATTAAGACAGCACAAAATACTGGGGCGCCTGGGTGGCTCAGTCGGTTGGGCGTCTGACTTCGGCTCAGGTCATGATCTCATGTTTCATGAGTTCAAGCCCTGCATCGGGCTCTGTACTGACAGCTCGGAGCTTGGAGCCTGCTTCAAATTCTGTGTCTCCCTCTCTCTCTGCCCCTCCCCTGCTCACGCTCTCTGTCACTCTTAAAATGAAACACACACAAAATTTTTTAAAAAAAGACAGCACAAAATATTAATTACCTTTCATACTTACTTTGGTAATCCCTGTAACTGGTTTTTAATGGTCTCATGGATCATTTTAATAAAATGTATATTCCAACTGAAGAGAGAACTAAGAAATCTTCTTCCCTGTAAATGATAAAAAAGATACAATGTTGAAATTGCAACCAAAAGACATAATGTTGAAAGAGCAACCAAGTAAAAATTTTGCAGTAACTAAAACACAAATAATTCTTTGGATATTTTAGTAACACTAACAAAGGAAGCATCCATAACTGTAACTCAGGACAGCAGCGGAAGCCCCTGGAGTAAAGCAGCTGGGCAGCAGGGCAAGAGCCAGAAGACACCCTTGAGCTCCTTTGCTGGACCACAGGATTCCGCGTTTACCATGCTGCCCAGTAGCTAAGTTAATTAGCCCACAAACATCTCATTCTGGCTCTGGCATGGATGTCTGCATAACCTAAAATCAAAGTATGCTTGAAATCTAGCATTTGGAGATGGGAGGGAATTGAACATCAGTTCCTATCACCTTCTATAAATGAGAAAACTGAGGATCTGTAAAGTTAAGAGGCTAAGTGTCTACCAAACTAGAATTTTCAAATACACACATTGCCCATGTTAATTTATACGCATACTACTAAATTACACGTAGACCTAAAAAACAGTAATGATACTTGTACTCGATAGAGCACAAAAAATACATCCTCCAAGAATTTTCCCAGTGAACAGCACCATCATCTCTTCACTGCTTACCAGTCTACCACTACTGTCTCTGGAATCCTATGGCAATGCAACACACTTTGATATAAATGGCAGGGGACCGTGCTTGCAACAGGCAAGTTAGAAACAAAAAGTATTTACCGGAAGTAATTTGCCATTATGGCACAAGATATTTGTCATTTACTGAGAATGACGAAACTGACCTAACTAAAGCAATGACTGGTTAAGAAACTAAGTTTGGATATTGTAAATCCAAAAGACATCAATTTAAATAAAAGAGGAGCATTAACATACACAAAAGTTTATGTCTATACTGCCTACTTGCGCTTACACACACATAAGCTGATGTGCAGGTCACCGTGTACTATATACAAGTCACTCTAAATAGAGTTTACTTGTCTGAACCCACTCTCAGCTGCTTTATTGTCCTTAACTTTAACCACAGTCCTGGAGATGCTGAGGGCACAGGCCTCAGGTCTAGTGCCTTTTCCAACAACGATGATGCAGTAAAAGCGTAAGCACAGCCAGGGAACCTCCCAAGTGCTCAGTCCCTGCCAGCACCTGTGCTAAAGGTTCTATGCACACCACCTCGTGTGCTCGTCAGGAATCCTGAGAGAGAAACACCCTTGTTCCTATTTTACAGAAGGAAACACGAGGTTCCAGGTAGTCTGATCAACCACCTAGTAAGTGAACAAACAGGGATCTAAAAACAGCCTTTCTGACCCTTGGTCAGTACGGTCAGTAATCACATATGGTCCTTTAACCTAGCTGACAGGAGAGGGTGTCCTGGAGTGGGCAAATCGGGTCAAACCGTGTCTTTGCCCCTGACTAGCTGCAAGACCGTGAAAAAAATTGTTCATTTAAGGGCCTCAGAACTGGTACTCGTCCTCCTCTGAGAGTCCCTCCCCACCTACTTCAGGGAGTAGTGAGGACTCCCTCCTTCTGCCTCATACACGTCTGCAAGCAACAAGCAAACAGAAACAAAGGCTATACTCTGCAACAAAAACAATATTCTTCTCTGCATCTCTGGCATGGGAATATAGTCAATGTTTAATAAAATAAGACGACAGAAGAATACTAAGATAACAGATCAGAACTGTCCAATAAAACCATGCAAGCCTCTCTGTAACTTTTAATCTTCTAATAGCCATGTTAATAAAAGTAAAAAAGGCTAAAGTAATTTTTTTTAAATATTTTTGAGAGAGAGAGAGCATGAGTGTGGAGGGAGGGGCTGAGAGAGAGACAGAGGGTGTGCACGCACGCACAAGAAACAAAGAATCCAAAATGGGCTCTGCTCTGTCAGTACAGAGCCTGATGCAGCTCAAACTCATGAACCATGAGATCATGACTTGAAGTCTGATGCTTAAGAAACTGAGCCACCCAGGTGCCCCTATTATTGATTTTAATAATATATTTATGGAAACCAGTACAACCAAAACATTAGCACTTAAATATGTAATAAATATATAAAAATTATTAATGAGCTATTTTACATTCTTTCTTCATACTAAGTTTTGAATCCACATATTTTTCACTTAATGCCACAATCTGCCCGTATTTCATGTGCTCAGTAGTGACATAGGGGAATGGCCACCAAAATGGACAGTGCAGCAGAGAACAGAAGCCTCTCTTTGGATTTACTGGATGGCTAGAAAGAAGAAATCAAGAATACCACTTGACAACAGTTCTCAGTATGTGCCAATAACCTGGAATTAGGGCAGAGGGTCGGGTCTGATGCACCAGGAAGTGTATTCTCAAACTTGTTTTTAATCATTCGTAACTTAAACTATAACCATGGTTCCCCCCACGATTCACACAGCCACCTATCACCATCTCATTTAATGATGAAATAAGCAATGATTTGTAAAGTGTTTGCATCATACTGCTATGCAGTAAAAATGTGCAATAAATAATACCATGCTCAGTGTTTTAATGAAGGAGTCAGCCTTCATTAAAACACTGAGCATGGTACATCATCAACTACATGAACTTAGGAAAAACATCCATTAAAAAGCAGTTCACAAAACACCAAAAAGGAAAAACCCAGTTACCTCTTCTTTCTTGATATACTTAACACTTATGAAACACTCAAGCAGCATATCTTTAATTTCTTTACTTTCCTCTAAATCATAATCAAAGCAATACAAAGCTTGATGAATACGCCAAAGCCGACATATGTCTACACCCTAGGAATGACATAAAAAACAAAAACGTTAGTTTGTAATAAATCATTAAGGTCACATTTCGAATATGTCATAATAATACCTTATATTATAAATTATTACAACTCTGGATTGTTCACCAAAACGGGAAAAATGGCAAAAGCAAACGGAAGCACTGACAGGCAGTGCCGTCCAGTTTCTGCGCTGTGCACGCCCTAGTCTGTAGCGAGCACTGCGGCGACCACCAGCCCCATTGGGCTTCAGAGCACAGAACCATGACTGGTGAGGGACCCAGCTTTTAGTTTCTTCACTACAAGTTAAATTGAAATAGCCCCATGTTGGGCACCTGGCTGACTCAGTTGGTACAGCGTGTGACTCTTGGATCTTGGGGTTATGAGTTTGAGCCCCACACTGGGTGTATAGATTACTTTAAAATCTTTAAATAAATGAATCAACAAATAATTTTTTTTTATTAAAAAGATAAAAAGGCAGTGAAAATGGATCTTTTTTAGAACAAATTTTAAAAAGATAAACCGACAATGGCTTAAGGATAAATCCTGATGCAAACAAGCATTCTTCAATCCTCCTATGGCAAGCTGAGGGCACAACCACAAAGGGTCTTTTCTGTCACCAAACTGGTGGATCCTTGGAGGCCATGGTGGGACAGACACACGGACAGGGAGAGTGTGATTAAGTGCAAGCTTTCTACAAAGCTGTTGGCAATGTGTACCAAGAGCTCCAAATGTACATCAAGCTCAAATCCACTGACCTATGAATTACATTTCTAGAAATCTGTCGTAAGGAAGTAAAAATATGAGGGAGAGAAAGACAAAGAGAAATTCCTAAATATCCCTCAAATAGCAATGATCACCTTAGGTAGTGGAATTATGGGTGATTTTTATCTTCCTCATTTTCCCTTTTATTCACTTGCCCAACTGTCTTAAGATGAACCTAAGTATCTGTTGTTCTGATCAGGGGAAAAAACTGTTCTTTTTCTAGATTTCTTAAGTGCACACCAAAGAGTAAAGGCTGAGAAGTGGACCAAGTTGAATTCAATCCTCAGTTGGTGGAGTGGGCAGGGAATGGGCTAGATGGTGACAGACATTAAGGACGGCAGTTGTTATGAGGAGCACTGGGTGCTGTATGGAAGCTCTACTCAGTCAATCCAATCCTCAACCCTGCTCTCCTTTGGCGCTCCCAAAACCTCTTCAGGCCTAGGCTGCAGTCTGACACCCCACCTCCCACAGGTGTGGCACCTGCACCTAAGCCTGAAGGCTTTCCCTACCACTCCTGCCCCCTTCCTCCTTCACTGCCTACATGCAGTCCTGGGCAGTCCGTGGTGGGGTCTGCCTCTCAGAGGACCGCACTGACACAGGCAGCCACTCCCACTCACCTATCTGTCATCCCATCCCTTCTTCACTACTAAAAATATCTCTACTTTTAACATTGGCAATGTATCCCTTCAAAAACCCCATTTGCAGCAGAGATATGGCCATGTGACCAGATTCTGTATGCTGGATACAAGCTGAGAGTTTCTGAGAAGATCTCGCCTTGCTGCTTCCCTGCCTCTTCTTCCTGCCTGGAACTCACACCAGAAAGTGGAGGTGCAGCAGCCACCCTGCAACCATGCAGTGGTAAGAGGAAGGATGGGGGCCATACACCCCAGAAGATGGACAAAGCCTGCATGAGACTGATATGTGGAGCCACCGCCCCTGCCCACCCTTGACTGCCCACCTCTGAACATCCTAAGTTAAAAAGACAGTATCTGGGGTGGGGGGCACCTGAGTGGTTCAGTTGGTTGGGTGTCTGACTTCAGCTCAGATCATGATCTCACGATTCGTGGGTTTAAGCCCCGCGTCAGGCTCTGTGCTGAAAGCTCAGAGCCTGGAGCCTGCTTCGGATTCTGTATCTCCCTCTCTCCCTGCCCCTCCCCTGCTCATGCTCTGTCTCTATTGCTCTTAAAAATAAATAAACATAAAAAAAATGAAAAATTAAAAAAAAAAAAAAAAAGACCCTAACTGGGAAGGACCTGCAGTCAGGCCACTTATAAGCAAACATGATTCCTAACTGATATGAACACATGTGCTTTTAAAGAAAGGTATGTTTGGGTTTTTTTAACGTTTATTTTTGAGAGAGAGACTGCGTGAGAGCGGGGGTGGGGCAGAAAGAGAGAGACAGAATCTGAAGCAGGCTCCAGGCTGTGAGCTGACAGCACAGAGCCCGATGCGGGGCTCGAACTCACCAACTGTGAGATCATGACCTGAGCCAAAGTCAGACGCTTAACCAACTGAGTCACCCAGGCACCCCAGGAAGGTATGCATTTTAAAAAGTAAACATACTGTTTTAGTCTCCAGACTCTTCTTTAATAGCATGATAAAAGCAGTCTTTCCCATATCTTCCTTGGCAGGCAGGCCTTTCTCCCACCACATGACACACAAATCCTGAATGGCGTTCTGCAGCTTTCTTTCAGATTCAGGTAACGCATATAAAATACCTAACACAGAGCACAGGATATGTCCCGTTAGTACAGCAAACCAGTATTTGTGTAAAGTACTACGTGAAGTATTATGTACTTTAAATTGTAAAGTACTATGACTTACAAATGTTCGCTAAGCAAGTATCAGTTTATCTTTAACTTGCCAAAATTTATAAACATTATTTATAGAAGACAAATGATGCTAACTTAAAAAAACTGTTTACTACTGTTGTGAGAGCAGACCCAACAGAACAGAGAATTTTAGAACTGGAAGACTCAGGTCACACTGCCCCAAACGGTAATTTAAGAGAAACAAGTACTGAAACTACCCGAACCCAAGTGCAACGACACCCACAGTTATTAACACTCAACACTGAAGCCAGGTCAGGTGTAGTGACCACGAATGCACTACAACTGTCCCTCGATAGGTTGGCCTCAAATTCTGGCTCACTGGTGAAAAACTGTAAAAGCAATTAGTATAATAAACATAAAGACTGCAGTGCTTTTATTAAAAGAAAAGCTCAAGAATAAAATCAAAATACTAATATTATGCTCATAATTATAATCCATAGATATCTGAATGCCATTACATCCATGTACAATCCCTGAATTAATGGGAAGTTAGGAGAAACTACAATACTAGTGCTACTCATTTTATACAATTATTTGGGAACTGAAAATAAACTGTAGTAACGTTCACAAAGCTTTCGGATCTAGTTATATACTGATTGGGGTAGCTTCTTTTCTTTTTTTTTTTTTTAACATTTATTCATTTTTTGAGAGACGGAAAGAGACAGCGTGAGTGGGGGAGGGGCAGAGAGAGAGGGAGACACAGAATCCAAAGCAGGCGCCAGTCTCTGAACTGACATCACAGAGCCCGACGCGGGGCTTGAACTCACAAACCTTGAGATTATGACCTGAGCCGAAGTCAGATACTTAACTGACTGAGCCGCCCAGGCGCCCCAAGAGGTAACTTCTTAATAAGACCTTGTATTTCCATGCAAGAATTCTGGATAAAACAGATACATAAATCCAAGTGACACTAAGAACGAAAAGTTTGATAGGAAAGTGTCACATGTAACTAATTTATTCACAGAGTGAGGGTGAGGGCACTTGGGTGATTTGTCTTAAAACTCATTAATTAAAATTATTTTTGCAGGGCACCTGGGTGGCTCAGTCAGTTGAGCATCCGACTTCAGCTCAGGTCATGATCTCGCAGCTCATGAGTTCAAGCCCTGTGTCTGGCTCTGTGCTGACAGCTCAGAGCCTGGAGCCTGCTTCAGATTCTGGGTCTCCCTCTCTCTCTCTGACCCTCCCCCATTCATGCTCTGTCTCTCTCTGTCTCAAAAATAAATAAACGTTAAAAAAAAATTTTTTTTTTTAAAAAGAGTACTTCTTTGCTCCTTATCTAGCTAAAGTAAAAGAGCTTGAATGCAAAGTTATGCCTTAACACCTTCTGCTTCTACACGATGACCAGCTTCCTTTTACCGAGAATCATTTGATACCCACTTCTAAATATGCCACATTATCAAAAATGCAACTTACCATTTAACACGACTGCACATTCCAATAAGTCTTCGTAGTTCTCACTTTCATTTATTACAGATACAGATGCAAGAATCACAGATGTAATTGCATGAATTATTTCTAGGTTTTTCTTCTACAAATGAAAAAATTCAAATTTCAAGTGAATTAAAATCAACTTAAAATACAATTTTTAGGGGCACCTGGGTGGCTCAGTCGGTTGAGTGTCTGACTCCCGATTTCACCTCAGGTCATGATCCCAGGGTCCTGGTAACAAGCCCTGCATCAGGCCTTTCACTGAGCATGGAGCCTGATTAAGATTCTCTCCATCTCTCTCCTCTCTCTCTCTCTCTCTCTCTCTGTCCCTTGGCCCCTCCCCTGTGCGTGCAGTCTCTGTCTCTCTCTCTAACAAAAAATATCATTTTTTTTAAATGTGAAGGTTACTAATTTTATAAAAATCAACCCACACTTCTAGCTTACTCTAAAAAGTGAATTAAAATTGAATACGGGTCACTTGTCCAAAAAGAATACCAACACTGAATGGCAGATTAATAATGGTAAGATTGGAAAAGGTAAAACTATAATAAACAGACTTCTAGCTTTAAATTTTTTCTTAACTTAAAATTACATACAATAACTATTTTTTAACAAAGAAAAGGTAACAAATTATATATCTGAAAGACCAATACTACCATTTTTGAATCCTGCTCTGTTTCCATATTGTCTTCACCCTGGACTTCCACCATCCGCCATCCAGCCACCGGGCTTTCCAACAGCACATCTGTTAATAAATTCTTGAGCCTTTGCCATAACTCTTCTTTCTGCTTCCTTGATAATTCATCTAGCAATTCATTTAGGCTGAAAGGGTCAGAAGCATCTTTCTGAAAAATAAATAGCAACTGTCATATTTCAAATACAAAATTTTAGTTCTATCCTTTTTAAAATTTTTTTTTCAACGTTTATTTATTTTTGTGACAGAGAGAGACAGAGCATGAACGGGGGAGGGGCAGAGAGAGAGGGAGACACAGAATCGGAAACAGGCTCCAGGCTCCAAGCCATCAGCCCAGAGCCTGACGCGGGGCTCGAACTCACGGACCGCGAGATCGTGACCTGGCTGAAGTCGGACGCTTAACCGACTGCGCCACCCAGGCGCCCCTCTATCCTTTTTAAAAACAGGCATCAAAAAAAGTTTAGGGGCGCCTGGGTGGCTCAGTCTGTCAAGCGACCGATTTCAGCTCAGGTTACGATCTTGTGGTCCATGAGTTGGAACCCCACGTCAGCTCAGTGCTGACACAGCTCAGAGCCTGAAGTCTGCTTCAGATTCTGCATCTCCCTCTCTCTCTCTGTCCCTCCCCCACTCATACTTTTTCTCTCAAAAATGAATAAATGTTAAAAAAAAAAATAGGTTAAGTGCTAATTATTATTTCAAGAGCTGGGTTTAGTTTGTGAAATACATTCCTAAAGGGAAAAGTACAGGAATCATGAGACAAAAAGTAGCAGATTCCTCCTCTTCCTATTCCACCCTAGTATCCTAGTCTTCGGAGTTTAAAATTTCACCCACTTAGCAAAATCCTCTCTGAAATCAATCCATCCAGATGTTCACCATCTCCACGCCTATAATCAGGTTACAAAAGTATGCTATACAATAACAACAACAACAACAATAATAATGCAGCCAAGCCAACTGAGTGCACTTGAAGTTTCTGGTCTCTAACCTGACTTGGGCCCTCAACCTCTTATTCGTCTCTAGACATCATCCTCCCATTAGCCGACCCTCTCAACTATCCTTAAAACCCGTGAGCCAACCACTTCGTCTCACTTTGAGCAGATGACCTCACCAACTCTTTGATACAGCAAATAGAAACCAGTATCAAAAGGGTAGAGGATCCATCTGAAAGGAACTCCCTATAGCCAATGCGATCACCAAAACAGTCAAATGTTACAAACATTGTAGTAATAATTGATCCAGGCAAGAATCATCAACAGATACTAAAACCAGTGGGTAGAAGTCTGATGAGGAGAAGTTTGACTATTTCCCTAATTACAACTTATTTCCCAAGTTACGATTACTTATTATGAAGGTACAACAGCAGCTTCACAACAGAGAAATGTGGCAGACACCCGACCTGAGCGAGTGGCTGATTAAAACTAACTTCACCAATAACAGGACCAACTGACACCATGTGCCTCCACTGAGGAAGACAGAACACCACTTATGCAGCCCCTGCCAAGATGCATAAGGTGTATTTAACCTAACTATCAAGTAAGGGCAAACTGAAGGATATGCCACAAAATAGCTGCCTACACTCTTCAAAACCATCAATGTCATGAAAAGTAAACTAAGGCTGAGAAACTCTCTAGATTAAAGAAGCTAACAAGTCATGACAACTGAATGTAATGTGTGACCATCAACAGGGTCCTGGATCAGGGAAAAAACACAAACGTGTACTGTAGGTAACAGTATCATTGTGCCAATGTCCAATAGCCTTGTAGGATTTTTGCTGTGATTACGTAAGAGGGTATCTTTGTCTAGGCAAACCACGCTGAAATATTCAGGGATGAGACAAATGCCTGCAATGGACTCTCAGATGACTCAAAAAGAAGAGGCAAAAGTGGGGCATGATAAAGAAAACGTGACAGGTGACAAGCGGCAAGTCTAAGTGCAGGAGATTCAGGATGCTTATTCTTCCCGTAACCTTCCTTTAACTCTGCGGTCATTTCAGCAGCAAAGAGGAGAGCAGGTAGCCCCTCCAGGGCCCCCCCGCCAAGGCTACCTCCCCACCCTAACTCCTACCACCTTCCCTCCTCTCCCAGGAAAGCCCCACCTGGGCTGTCCAGGTGTGCACCTGCCTCAGGGCCTCCCCGTCCCCAACCCTCTTGTCCAGAGTTCTCCTCCCTCAGTCTCCACAGGGCCCATTCCAATCTCTGACCAAAATCACACCCGGACACCCATCCCCTACCCTGCTTCCTCCTCTCCCTCCACCACCAAAAACCAACTCCCTCTGGGCAGAAACTTGGTATATACTGTGTCCCAAGGCCAAGAGCAGAGCCTGGCATCCAGAAGGCACTCAGGACAAACTCCTTAAACGCTGACCCTCCAATCTCAAAGAACTACTGAGAGCACAGTCAGTGCTGCTCCACAATGCTTATTTTGAAATGCAGATTTGTCCCAATGCAATTAATACATAAGGGAACAATCTGAGCAAAAGGAAATTTCTGGCTTGCCTATGTGGGATTTCATCACTAGGCGAATGCAGAAAGTCGCACCTGTTGAGCAGAGCTTGAGTCCCGCAAACCACACACCTCAGACGCCAGCCAGCTCCTGGGAACCCACATGTGCTGCAACCCTCTGACCAGTTCTCTGTCCACCTGGCCTCCCTTCAACCTTTCCAGTCCTCCCAGCCTGGACTGTACTTTTCTCCTCTGTTCTCTTCCTCTCACACAGGGTCAGCAGGCCAGCCCCGGGGAGCACAGGAACTCACTTCCACCCGCAAACTCAGGCTCTTTTTCAAGGCAAATGTCATCTTTACTCCCATATTTATGTATTTCTTAGTGATCTGACTTGTATAAAAGTGCTGTTTTTTTATTAGGTCACTATCTCTTTTTCTAAGTGGGTCACTGGTGAGGTTTTTGAGTGTTCTGCCCTTACCCCCATCTTTCCCATAATCCTTCTGTTTATTGCCCATTCGGCAGAGTACGTGATTTTTAGCAATGTGTAATATTGCATTATAGCAGAACTGACATTATAGCAGAATTGATGGGAGGTCCACCTAGTAGGCTTCAAACAGACTTAACTGCTTGGTTGACCATGTGAAATCTACAGAATGGCTCTCTGTATCATTCAACTTGAAGAAAACAAGTGATGTACAATCCTGCGTATTTTCATTTTTTTGTTTAACTAAGAGCTACGTGGTGACTGACATACTAAATTACTGTTAATAAGGTGTGCTATTCATGAACTAAAACTAATGGCTATTAATACAAGGACTAACTCAGCATCCTACTGAGATGTCCGCTGCTGAGCAACAGTTCAAGGCTCTCCAGCACGTGACGGGGACAGCCGGAGGGAAGCACCTCAGAGAGTGCTCTGTGACCCTGCATGGACTGTGCCACCCAAATGTTGCTGGCTTTGCCTTTTGATTTCAGATCATTATCATTTAGCCTCATCACCATCAATTTAGTGATTTTAGTTAACGCTACGATACTAGTTTGCAACAAGTCTTACGAACTTTAAACTATATGTGTGCTGCACATCTAATATAATACAAATCACCTGCACTCCTACTAAAGCAGACATTAATGTAACATCTAAATAGTTGGCTCTCACAGACACTTCCATGATGTGCTGCTCGTGAACTTGTGCTGGTTATGGGTAAGTTTACAGGGTACCATTTTACAATACAAAATCACCTCATAAGCTCATTTCTCTCCTATAAAGAAAAATAACTTCATGAATGTTGCTAGCAACAAATTTACTGTTAGGTTCCTCTCTACTTCTTAGTGACTACTAACTTAATCTTCACTGCATGAGGTATGTGTCTCCTGCCCCAACGTCACGAGCATTTTAGAGTTGGTGCCTTAAGTGTTGGGTTCCTCAGAGTTCTGTCCAAGGCTTCTCTCATTACACGACAGATGATCCCGTGTGTTCCCATGACTGAAGCTTCCAAGGGCCACTGAGGACACCCAAATCTGTCTCTCCCCAGGCCTCTTTCCTGGGCCTCAGATACTATCCATCCACCTGCTGGACACCAACTTGTGCCTGTCCCCCTGACAGTCATCCAGAACGTCCCAAATTGAGCCTATCTTCCCACTCAAACCTGCCTTCCTCCCACATCCAAGATCTCACTGGAAGGCACCACAAGTCAAAACCTGGGATCTGCCTTCACCCTTTCCTTGGCGCACATCCAGTCAACAGCACCACCACCCCCCTCAACTGACAGCTCGCGCAGGGCACGGCCTCTTCATTCCTCTCCAGGCTTTTATGTGGCCCTCTTCGATCTATTCTTCGGATACAAACCCACACTCCTCTCAGGATAAAGTCTCAGCTCCTTAAAATGATAAAGAAAGTCTGACGTAATTCAAGTGTCAGCCCTTGTGTCTTCCTGACCTGGCTTTCTGCACCCTAGCCCTACCGAACGCCTTCAAGTTCAAACACAACGTGCCTTCTCCGGTCCATAAACTTATCCCCTTCACTCTGAGATCCTTCCCCACATCCCTCCTGGACTGGCTGACTTCTGTTTACTCCATAGCCTTTCCACTGGGACAGGAAAGAGTCCATGGCTGGATGTGGGCACCCTCCCATACCCTTGCCCCAGCTGAGTCTTTACTCTGTTGTATTTCCAGACCTGAATCCACCACAACACTGTAAATAACTTGAGGACCAAAAGAATATGTCTTCCTCACTATGCCACCCACACGGCAAGAGATCTCTATATATTGAAGTGTATAGAAACACACTGTGTTACATCACTTAGCATTCTTACAACTCTCCTAAAAGTAGCGGGAAATACCATTTGTGAGTACCTGCCGTCAGCAGGTCTATTTGAGTATACTCCTGTTTTTTTTTAAAGAAATCCTGGTTCCTAAGGATTCACTGAGACTACGAGATTTCATTTGTGTACTGATTTAAAAAAAAGTCTTATGTTAACAGCCAAATTACAATAAAGCTAAACATAAAACTTACATCAAGTTGAATAAACTGCAAAAATTCTCCAATCAGCTCCTTAGACACTGCTTGTACAAACGTCTCTCGTTTTTCCATGACAGATGAAACTGCTTTTCATATGGCATTTATTCTGTAACCCTAAGCAGAAAACACAGTCATACTGAAACTTGAATTTGCAAATATATCTTTTCCTACACGACATAATTTGGCACTAACATCCAAAACTGCAAAAAAAAAAAAACCAAAAAACAAAAACCTGTACCATCTATGGTAGACAGTTTTTAACCATATTCTGACGTAAAACAAGTCATATCTACAAAATAATTCCCTTACTTTCTTTACCGAGGACAGTATCAACATAACACTATGTTATTATCAATTGTCAATGAAGTTACCAACAAAGGAAAGAGAAATCCGAAGGGCTCGAGGAGGCTGGCCTCCTCCCCCTTTAGTGCCTTAGCAAGATGCTCAGGCAGGTCTGAGTCAGTTCAACAAAAGGCTGATCCCGTGAAAACATGGGGGAAAGTGCCTTGGGAACAATAAAAGAAAGTACTGAAGGAAAAGAATGAAAGCGGAGCCCCGCCGCTAGATCCTGAAGACTGTGCCTCTCCGAAGTGCCATTCCGCAAAAACAACGCAGTCACAGCCGCCCGTTGCCGGGCGAGGCGCTGGGCCCCCCGGGAGCCTGGAGGGAGAGCAGATCGTTAGGCGCCCAATCACAGGAGCCCGCTCCCACCCGCGCCGGGACCAGAGCTCCAGGGAGTGTGTGCAAGCGCCCTGCCCGCTGCGGCTCCCCCAGGAAACGCTACTTTCCATTCACACCCCGGGGCCGAAAGCCTGCAGCCAACAGGCAAGGTAAGTGACGGAGCACACATGCAAGCAGACCCTTCGCTCCAGAAACAAATGAGAACCTCCCGGGCCTTACAGACAGAGCAATCTGGAAAGTCACCGGCACCAATGACAACACTTTCGGGGACAGAAAGTCCTCGTAAACCTGGAGTTCCAGGTCTTAACGTCTAAGTTAAACCCACAAAAATGGAAATAACGTGCCCAGTGCGTACCACTGGGGCCTGGCCACCTCACTCCTCGGCTCTGCGGGCTGAGCTAGAGAACAGAACTTCCGATTGGCCCGGCAGCAGGCAGGGTGGCCGGCGACAAGCTTGATGACTAATAATGGCCAGCAGCAGCCCATGGGTTTAAAAACAAACATTCCGAAAAGGTGCGCTCGCGACACGGACTCACACGTCTTGCGCGCGGGTGTCTGAACTCTGCCCCTCCCGTGGACCCGTGGGAACGCCCCTGGCGTGCTCCGCCCCCAAGGGCACCCGCGGCACCTCAGTCTCAAGTACGGCAATCTACGTATCCTGACCGCGTTCACCACCAAACGCCCCATCTCCTGACACTCGTGACTGCAGCTGCTTCCAACTCCCAGGCTACCCCCCCCCCCCAGGGGCCGCCTTCGGCTTCTCGTACTATTCGTGCCCGCGTCCGCGCCCGTCCGGCCAGATGCTGCCTGCAGGCTGAGGCGTCATCGCACACCCAGTTATCCGTCCCCACGGCGGCGGCAGGGCGCTCTTCACACAGGAGCCTGGACCGAATTACGAGGAGCGTTCAAAGGAGGCGCCTGTCGCCTTGTCACCACCTGTGGGGCTGCGCTCCAGCCCTCCCACGAACAAGCCCCCGCCCAGAGCAAAGCACTCCCGTCAGAACGACGACAGACGCTTGGGGACAGGTTCCCGGGCAGCCTGGGTCCAAGGCCGGGGTCCTCTGTGAACTCAGCCCCGGAGTCGGGGCGTCGGCGCGCTCAGGGCCCCGGTGCCCGCCGCCCCAGGGCCGCCGCAGAGCCACCGGCCGGGCCGTGGAGCCCACGCGGAGGCTGTGCGACTGGGGGCTCCACCTGACCGACCCCCGCCGCTTCCCGGTCCCTGCCCCCGCCCGGAGCCCTTCGCCTGCCGGCACCGCGGCGCTCACCTCGTCCCGGAAACCCGCCGTTTCCCGCGCTCGGACCAGATTCAAACCCGCCCGCCCGCGCCCGCGACGCGCTCCGCCCGCCTGCGCGTCATCACGCGCCGCTCTCGCGAGAGCCGGACACAGCTGGGCGGGGCCGCCGGAGGGCGCGCTGCACGCCCCGCCCAGCGGCGTCCTGACCACGCCCTACGCTGCATACCCAGCCCTACCTTGCTCTGAGCCCGGGCCCCGCCCCAGGCCCCTCCCGCTCTCCCGGTCCCGCCCTGCGTTTTCTTGCTCCGAGCTCCGGCCCAGGCCTTGGAAGGCCACTGCCCGCCCAGGCCACGCCCCTCCCACGGGAGAGCAGATCTGGCTTGTTTTTATATTTATTTACTTTTTAAAGTTTGTTTTGAGAGAGAGCGTGAGCCGGGTAGGGACAGAGAGAGAGGGAGAGCGAGAATCCAGAGTAGGCTCCTCACTGTCAGCGCAGAGCCCCCACACAGGGCTAGAACTCAGGAACCGTGAGATCATGACCTGAGCTGAGATCAAGAACCAGACACTTAACTGACTGAGCCACCCAGGCGCCTCTCTGTATGCTAATTTTTAAAAAGTGTTTATTTTGAGAGAGAAACTCCCAAGCAGACTCTGCACTGTCAGCACGGAGCCAGCCCAATGTGGGGCTCAGGAACCGTGAGATCATGACCTGAGCAGAAATCAAGAGTCCAACTCTGAACAGAATGAGCCACCCAGGCACCCCTGGCTTTTTTTAGTCTGAAAAATAAATGTGTTTTATCAGTGGCATAAATGGCTGAAATGACTGCAATATCAACATAATTATAAAGATTGACTTTTAGAAACGGTCACATCACTATGAATATCCAATGGAATCAATACTCTAGCAACTGGTCACCTGGTCTTCCTGAAGTGTTTACAGCCAGTCTCCCAAATTAGGCAATCCTAGCATAAATCTGTTTTTGCTACGAAGTTTCTGTGGGTCACATCTCCAGCAAGATACAGATTTCTTAAATATTTTGGGGCCATAAAGCTTTAGATTTTAAAAGTTTTACATTTATTAGGGATACAAAGAGATCAAAACCATATAAGAAATTATAAAAGTTTTGACAAGTACTTGTAAAACTCAAATTTTGTTGAAACACATCTTAATGCTACGGTTAAGACTTTTTTCAGTTAACTCATGTCTCCAAGGATGAATATTCTATTCTGATTTTTTGTGTTTATAGACATAAATATTGAGAAAATTTGTTCACATAAACAAATGAAAAAAAAATGGGATGAATGGGTTGCTCGGTCAGTTAAGTGTCCAACTCTTGGTGTTAGCTCAGGTCATGATCTTGTAGTTTGTGGGTTTGAGCCCCTTGTTGGGCTGTGTGCTGACAGTTCAGAGCCTGCTTGAGATTCTCTCTCTCTCTCTCTCTCTCTCTCTGCTCCCCTCCTGCTCTCTCCCAAAATAAATAAATAAACTTAAAAAAATGAAAAAAATTAATAGTAATGACACTCTATTCCTTGAACATATTTTAGTTAAATGCCAAAAGTCACATACTGATCACAAACATATCGTCAATTTTTTTCTTTACATTTTAGATCTATGTATTTTTTAAAAATCCATCCATGAAAAAGGAGCCAGGTGTTGGTTTCCTACAGGGGGCAATGTTCTCATGGAGGAACCTAAGGCTAAGCTGGCCCACGTCATTTCTTGTTCTTTAATGGATTCTGCGGTGCCACGTTTGTCCTGTCAGGTCCAGGAACCTCATTCAGTGAATGCAAAGTCCTCTTCGGACCGCCTGGCTTGTTGCTGAGCATCGTCAATCAAATCAAGGCCCTGCCATCCGTCTGGACCTCGCTGTCCACTCCCCTGAAGCTTTGATTTTGTCACATCTGCACAGACCCAGAGCTCTACCCGCATCAATTCTTTTATTTTAATTTGTATCAGCTAAAAAGTTGATAGGGCTTTCCTTCAATTTTTGTTGAAAGCAAAGACTTTCAACACCTGAAATTCAAAATACATTTTTATCCAGTCACTTGGAGTCATTCACTTTCTTAGTTTCTAGAAAGTTTGCCAAAAATCTTTGCCCACATACATTCAGTCACTATTCATTACAGTGTATTGTTTACTCTTTCATTTTAAAGGCGTTTTTGTTGATATTATTTTTTAACATAAAAGCTTTTATCTCCTGATTTACATATTTTTCCGTTGGAGTTTCCTCATCCATACAATGGGGGCAGGGATGGTCTGAGTGAGTGAAGCGCTGGGAGGCCATTCCCACAACGCATGAACGTGCCTTTCCTCAACAGAATGAATCCCAGGCCTCCTCCAAACCCCGTATGACTTCACTCTGTCTTCAACCCTGTCGTGTGACGCAGCCTCTGAACCCTCCTCTCCACCAGCCCTGACTGCGCCTCCGTGTCAAGACTATGCCCTGTTCAGCCCTACATCCTAAGTCTGGCACTTTGTTTGTTTGTTTGTTTAGTAAGCTCCACGCCCAACATGGGGCTTGAACTCACAACCTCAAGACCAATAGTCCCATGTTCTGCCTGAGATAGCCAGGCTCCCCCTGGCACATTTTAGATGTTTGAAGAAAATGTTTTCTGAATAAATGAACGAATGAGGTGTGAGGGTGATCTCCCTTCCCACGTGGTAAGGTTCTGAGGCCCCATGGCAAGGCAATATAAACTAAGCCTGAAGCTGTTTGGGATGGAACATATAGGCTAAAATAATATTTCAATAAAGGACCAGCTGTAAAATTCAGGGTTGTTTTTTTTTTAATTTTGTATTGGGCAAATAACACAAATCGCATTGTTCAAATTCAAAGGAAACCACTCTTACCACTTTCCTGAGTATCCTTCCAGAAAATTTCTGGAAGAAAACACAAAATTTGTCACTTCATTATAATATTTATAACCAGGAAAATAAGCTAAACAAGAGGACATCACTGGCTAGGAACTTGAACATGGGGCTGATGAGAAGGAGCATTTCACGGTTGTTCTGGGTGGAGCAGAGCACAGGGCCAGCCCTCAGAGCTGGACACCCTCCAGCCCCTGAGTCACTGATTCCAAGAAAGAGGGAGGGTTCGTGACTAATCAGGAGGCAGCTGCAGAAACATTTCCTTCCTTTTTGTGGTTTTATACTATAGCGTCTCTAAAAGTAAAAGTTGAACTTGGGAAATGTGGATGTGGATATTTGAACAACAATTAAAGAAAAAGCAGAAGTCATTGGAAGCTCAGGGCCCACCCTTGCCCTCTACCCGTGGGAACTGGGCCAACAGGCCCCACAGGACACCTGCCGGGCCTGGATTGAGTGACCCCTTAGGGGAGCCCTAGGGGTGGCAGGGGACAGCTGGCTGCCCCTATGCGTGCTGTGAAAGCTCCTGGGTGCACATACGAAAAGAAGTATGAACCCCACCTCATACCATTCACAGAAATTCACTCAAAGTGGATCAGAGACCCCCATTAAAGCTAAAACCATAAAATGTCTATAGAGGGCGCCTGCGTGGCTCTGTCCTTTGGCGTCCCACTCTGGATCTCAGCTCAGGTCTTGATCTCAGGGGCGTGACTTCAAGCCCCACGTTGGGCTCCGTGCTGGGCCTGAAGCACGTGCTGGGCCTGTTGTTAAAAAACAACAAACAAAAACTAAAAACTGAAGTGTCCATATATGCCTTTCCTCTTCCTTCTCCTTCTGAACAATGTCCCTGGAACAATTTGCTCTTCAGGAGACCCTGACCATCACCAAAGCTTTCCTTGCAAGCCTTCAGTGCTTTCTCCTTGCTTTAGGAAAAACACCAGGGTGCCCGGCCCTTGCCTGCCTCCTCAGCCTGGGCTGCGCCCCTTTCTGACTTGTCTGTTCCTGGGGATCCCGCAGGGTCCCTCACTCAGTGCCTTCACCCCACCTGCCTGAACCCTCCCTTCCCCCTCACTGCCCACGGCTCACATGCCCTGCAGAGCTCAGCTAGTGTGATTTCCTCCTAGACACAGAACTCTGCCCACAGCACACAGCATACAGTAGGCGCTCACTGAATGCATGGAAGAATGTGTGTCCACGGGGCTTGGCAGTGACCCTACTGAGGCCCCTTGTGGAGCTGAAAGAGAAATCAGACACACCCGGTGTCCAATTCGCAGGAGGAAAGGTGTCATCATGAGCAGGGCCCACCCTTTTGAGTGTCCCCAGGATGTCATTCACATTTGGCTAAATCTACCAGCAACTTCTATTAAACATGTGGCCCCTGACCCCTTAGTCAGGAACCAATGCCCGTTCCTTTCTTTCTTTCCTTTTAATATTTACTTATTTATTCAGTGAGAGGGAGAGAGAGCATGAGCAGGGGTGGGGCAGAGAGAGAGGGAGAGAGAGAAGCTGAAGCAGGTTCCTCGCTGTCAGCGGGGCTCCATCTCAGGAACCGTGAGATCGTGACCTGAGCTGAAACCAAGAGTCGGACACTTAACTGACTGAGCCACGCAGGCGCCCCAATACATTTAATCTTTTTTTTTTAATGCTTATTTTTGAGAGGGGGGAAGGCAGAGAGAGAGGGAGACACAGGATCCGAAGCAGGCTCCAGGCTCCACGCTGACAGCACAGAGTGGGACACGGGGCTCGAACTCACAAACCTCTAGATCGTGACCTGGGCCTCACGCTCAACCAACCGAGCCACCCAGGCACCCCACATTTAACCTGAATAACAATGATCTAAAAGTAATTATTTTGCTGTATTTATTTATTTTAATTTGCTCGTTTTTGAGAGGGGGGGAGAGAGCAGGCACACGCCTGCGCGTGTGCTCAGGCAGGGAAGGGGCAGAAAGAGGAGGGCAGACGGAGGGTCTGAAGCAGGCTCTGCGCTGACAGCAGACAGCCCAACAGCCCGACATGGGGCTCAAACCCACGAACCGCGAGATCATGACCCGAGCCGAAGTCGGACAACCAACCGACTGAGCCACCCAGGCGCCCCTATTTTGCTGTCTTTACATTTCACTGTGCTGGTTTAGAAATCACCTCAGTCCTTTCCTCATCCTGAGAAGTCTGTAGAACATGCTGGTGGGATCTGCCTATATTCTTGCCACCCTGGCTTCATAGCCAGCCCTGAGACCGTGGGTAAATCATTTTCTCTGAGAGCCTGGTTCTCCTGCGGAAGGAGAGGTAGCGCTAAGATCGCTAGTGGCTCCTTCCAGCTCTAAACTTGTACGAGATGTGCAGAAACGAAGGAAACGGCACATCAAACCTCTAAAAGCCTCAGCGTGTTCCGTGGCTACGGTGCCGCCCGGTGGGACTGAGGCCCCCGAGGTGAGAAAAGGCGTCAGTCAGCCTGCTGTCCAAGGACTGGCCAGGTGACCGCTAGCGGATTCCCATGTCATATTTCCTTTCTCACATGAAGACACACACTTGAAGGGCAATTTTGGTCACAAGGCATGCTTCCACTCACTTCCTCCACTCCACACAGCTCTGAAAGATGAGATTTAAAACAGGAAACAAAAAATGCATAGCTGTGCCCCACGGAGCATATGTGGAACAGGATCCTGAGGACATGGGTTTGCAGTCAACAGACAGGCAGGTGCGTCCAGAGGGCAAAAGGCTCTGCATGCACCACAGGGAACAGAGACCAGGTCTGGGCTCACTGCCCACAGCCAAGGGCCAGCTGGACCTGTTTGTCCAGGAAAAGACGCTGACAAGCTCAGAAAGCTGGTACCTGTGGCACAGTTAATAGGGAGCCACGGGCCAAGACGTAAGCTTGGGACCAGCAGCCACAGCAAGTCCCCTCTCACTTGGATGCAGGAGCCGTTGTCTCAGATCTCAAGTATCGCCAAGGAGTGGGGTCTCGGAATGTCCTTTAAGACCTGCTCCGGACCAGGGATTAGGAGGGCAAAGATTGGGGAGGGGATAGGATGAGCTTAGTTGCCCCCCAAATAATCAATATTCTGTAGACCATCTTCTCTGGCCTCAGTGCATTCAAATTAGTAACCAACACCAGAAAGGTAAGGGAAAACATTCTTGGACACTTAAAAATGTCCTGAGAAACTCGTGGAATAGAGTAAGTCCCAGTGGAGATTAGAACACACTTGGATCTAAACGGCAGGGAAGGTACTTACCACACTTGGGAAGTGAAGCTACAGCAGGTGTCGCTCGCTTCACTGAATAAATATAAACCTTTTAAAAGAAATACTGAAAATAAGTTCGATGTTGACTCTAGGAGCTAGGAAAAGAGCAGCTCAGGAAACCTGAGGTAGATGGAAAGGAAGCAAGCAGATTCTGATACAAAAATGAGAAACAGTTGATGTAATAAACTAAAAAGTAGGGTCTTTACAAAACCAATAAAGTAAACTGACTTCTAGTAGGGTTCCACAATCAAGAAAAAATAGAGGATACAAATAAATAACATTAGGGGCGCATGGGTGGCTCATTCAATTAAGCGTCTGACTTCAGCTCGGGTCATGATCTCACAGTTTGTGGGTTCGAGCTCCGTTGTCGGGCACTTTGCCGACAGCTCGGATCCTGGAGCCTGCTTCGGGTTCCGTGTCTCCCTCTCTCTCTGCCCCTCTCCCACTCATGCTCTGTTTCTGTCTCTGAAAAATAAATACATGTTAAAAAAATTTTTAGTAAAAAAACCAAATAAACGATATTAGGAAATTAAAAGAAAATGCAGCTATGATATAATAGAAATATTAAATTCATAAGAAATATTTTTGCAATAAATTTGAAAGCATAAAGTGGATACTCTTCAAAACTGATTTGGTAAGAAATAAACACATAAACTAATACAAAATTTTGAAACAAATTTTAATCGAAATCCCCCTATTCAAAAGGTAATGGTTCAGAAAATTTTATAGGCAAGTTTCACCAGCTTTTCAAGAAACAGATGATCGCTATCTATACAAATTGTTTCCGAGAACAGAACAAAAGGAAAAAGACTCACCTCACGGGACCACAATCCCAAATAAACCATGTGCACACAAGCCTTGCCTCAGGCCCTGCTTTGAGGGGAACCTAGGCTCAAACTCGGTTTGAGAAGATGATCTTGGAAGATCTAAACGTACCCACACATGCACATCCACACGTGGGTATGCAGACACATACGCACACATGTGTGACATGCACACACAAACACGCAAGTGCACACACACAGTACACATGTATGCAGACACGCGTACGCACATGCACGTGGCATGCACATACAAACACGTGTGTGCACACACAATACACATGTGTATGCACGTGTGACATGTACATACAAACGCGTGTGTGCATGTGCACACATAATACACAGGCGTATGCACACACACGACGTAGATACAAATGTGTGTGCATGCGCACACGCATAGTACACGTATGTATGCACACACATGCATGTGACAGGCACATGCAAACACACATGGGCACACACATAATACACATGTGTGTGCAGATACACGTGCGTGGCATTCACATACAAACACGCATGCGCAAAACAATACATGTGTGCGGAAACACGTACACACATGCATGTGAAATGCACATACAAACGCACATGGGCACACACATAACACACATGTGTGTAAAGATACGTGTGCGTGGCATGCACAAACACGCGTGTGCACACACAATACACATATGTATGCACACGCGTGGTACATACAAACACGTGTGTGCATGCGCACACAGTACCACATGTGTATGCAGACACATGCAGACACATGCGCATGACACACAAACACGCATGTGTGCACATACATAATACCACGTGTGTGCAGACATGTGTATACACGTGCATGTGGCATGCACATACAAACACACGTGTGGGCACACACCCACAGTATACACATATCGGTGCCACACACGCACGCACACACACATCGCTCACAACCACACACATATGTGCATACATGCTCACAATCACACAGAACATAAATACGTGTGTGCATACACAAAATACATACACATGCATCTGCACACGTGTGTACACACGTACACTTGACCAGAGAGAACGAGCAGACTTTGCTAGCTCCTGTGGCCGGAGAGCTCTCCTTTGCCGGGTCCAGACCCTCACGTTCAGGGAGTGGAACCAAACAGAAATGCAGTCACTTGTGCCCGGGACGAAATGGCGACAGTCGAGGCACGTAAAGGAAATGAAACCTAAGCTTACAAGAGTTGACAGCCCTTCTCAGAAACCAGTAGAAGACATTACCAGTTCCCGAAGGCCAAGTCTGTCCACACCATCTCCGGGCTTCCTTGCCCCCTGACTGAGCTTCCCTGATACAAATAAGAAAGAAGGCCACTAGGCAACTGTGGCCCATTTACCTCATCAAAAAGCCAAATCAGTGGCCCATTTACCTCATCAAAACCCCCGTGTCCGTGAGCAACTTGAGACTCACTGCGCCCGGGGCCTTGAGGTCCCCAGCTTGCAGGTCGAAAGCCTGGCAAAAACTCTTCTCCCTGCCTTGTTTTATTCAGTACGCAGAGTTTGGTTTTCGACAAGGTTGTCCGCACGTTAGGGGCGGTGTGACGGACACTTCACCACACCGTCTCTGGGCAAGGTGTTGGAAGAACCGTTGCATAGAAAGCGACCCAAGAAGCTTCCGGTGTTATGTTTTCTTTAAGTTACGCGTAGAGTTGAGGCTCATAACTGAGAGTCGAAGCAGCCTGTGCAGAACTGGACAAGCAAAAGGGAACCTTGGCCAAAGCGGACAGGTGTCTTCATATTGAGTATTTGTAAGAAAGAGGAAAGAGAATTCAACACGAGAGAAGCCAGTCTCCATCACCCTGAGATGAGGTTACACAGGGGGCCGCAGTTTTGGTTTTTTTGTTTTGCTGTGGTTTCTTTTTGTTTTATTTTGTGTGTGTTTTAGTTAGAGAACCGCCATTAAAAGCTCTTTCATTATGGACGCAAACCCGACATCGCTGGCGAAGCGATCCCCAGCACGATAGGATTGACCCTCCCCGTTTCATCCAGCGGGGTGTAGGTTCTAGGTAAGTGTGTGTTCTTACAAGACGGGACACTGAGGCCAGCCTGCACGGTGTGGCCCTTGACCCCGTCATCACGTTCGAGGAAAGCCCGCGCTGGGATGGCTCTGGTGTGACCTGGCTGGTCTGCGGTGTCCTCGGGTGCCATCATTTAAAGCACAGTGAGCCAGGCTTCAGAAAACGTGCGTGGCGGGTGCTGGTGGAGAGCACCCGGGTGGATCAGAGGTTCCCTCTGGGAAGAGTCGTGGAGGGAGGGAGGGTGGCTCTTTGGACCTAGAAGCCCCTCGCACCCGCAGGCCGGGACCCTCAGGCAGAAGGTGCCGGACGCGGACACATCTGTGGCAGGGCTGAGAGCGGGCTCCCACAGGCCGCGTGTGAAGCTCCCGGCCGACCGAGTGTTCGCCCACTCTGTGTGTGACCTTCCAGTCCCCAAGGCCTGACCAAACCGTTGTAAGAGACGTCGCATCATCTTTCACAAACATAACGCGGAGTGGGAGAAGCCGGACGCGCCCACACGCCCACCGCGAGCTCGGAACCGAACCGACTGAGCCGATCTGTAGGCCGGGCCTCGGGTGGAGCCGCCTCGCGGGTGTGGCCGCATCGCGGGTGGGGGGGGGGGCCCGGGGCGATGCTCGTCTTCGCTGTGGCGCGGCTCACACAGGACTCCGCTTGTGAACAGTCCAGGCAGGACGGCGAGGGTTTGCGCACGTTTCTGTACGTATTTTATACCACGATGAACAAAAGTGAGAGCAAACTGTGTTGGGCTGCGGAGGCCGCGAATCCTCAGCAAGGCTGGGGGCGGGGGAGGGGGGTTGCTGGAAGCGACCCCCGGAGGAAGGCCGGGCAGACGCATGGCCGCAGGCAGGGCAGGCAGCGGCCGGCATACCACCCCCCTCCCCAGGCGTGTGGGGAAGGCGTTGGCGCTCTTGTCCTTGGACAGACCGGGAGGGACACCACACCAGGAACTCAGGAAAGTCAGGCCGGTGGGGGCCGTGCCTTGGGAACGTGTGTGACAAGACAGCGTAAGGCTGTGGCAGGCCTAAAGGGGGTGACGCCCACGCAGGCAGCAACCCTGGGGGACAGAGCGGCTACAGTGACACGTGCTTGCTGCCTGTCACGCGCCGGCCTCCATGCTTGGCGGGTCCGGCCTCCTTTTTTCCTCTACACCACCTTCCACACAAGTACTATGGCCGTGCCTACTTTGCAGATGGGAAGCTGGAGGCACAGAGACCTCTCTGACTCGCCCTAGGTCACACAGGGCCAGGAGTGGGGTCTGAACGTGGGCAGTCTCTGAGCCATGTTCCCAACCACTGGGCCGCATTCCTTTCCAGACTCAAGATACTTCGAGTACAGAGAGCAGGGATTATCCAAAGAAATCCATAAAATTACAGAGCGGTCGTAAATAAACGCATGCAAACACGAAAAAGTGACATTAACTCCTTCAGTGCTTCTCGGAGGGCAGGCAGGCTAGCGACAATTATTTTTTTAATTTTAAATCTGGGAGTGCCTGTTTTTCCAACATCTCTGAAGGACTGTTTTGTCCAACATGGGACACTTGGCTGCCAGGCTCCCTTCCAGCCCCTGTGTCCATCCCCCCCACGCCGGCCTGCACGGCCTGTGGTGAGGACCAGCAGTTATCTTACAGAGGAGTCCTGCGCGAGAAGGGTCTCTCTCGCTCTCAGACTGTCCTGGACAGTTTGACCATGAAGTGCCTCGGCCAGACCCCCTCACGTGGATCTTACGTGGTGTGCGTGGGTCTCCGTCCGGTTGGGGCAGGATCTCCCAAGCGTTCTATCTGGCCCTGCTCGCCACCCCCCACCCCGAGACTCCCTCCTGCGGGCGTCTCTGTTCCCCATACATGGTCTGTTGGCCTGCCTCCAATCTGTTGATTGCTCAAATCTACAGTTGAGTTCCTTTAGTAAGTTTGTATTTCACTTATTATAAACTCCAGAATTTCTATTTAGTCCTTTTAATAATCTCTCTTTCCTGATACTCTTTATTATTCTCACACTTGCCTTGACTTCGTTTCTTTGAGCATATTTGTAAGCTGATTCAAGGTCTCTGTCCACTTAGGCCCAACATCTGGGCTTCCCGAGGGACGGTTTCCACGGACTGCTCTCCCCCAATACAGCCCATCCTTTACCACTGCTTTTACACATCTTACGGCTTTCTGTTGAAAACCGGACATCTAAAATAATAATAGTGCGACAACTCTGTAAACGAGATCCCTCTCCTTCGACTTTGTCTGGCTTAGCAACTTTCTTGGGCTAATTTTCCGAAAGCTGCCTTGTCACGTGCTGCCTCCGAGGTCTCTGCTCAGCTGGCCGTGTAGCTCAGCTAAGCACTGGGGACAGATTTCCTCAGATGCGTAGGGACCGGGCCTTCTCCGTGCACAGCTCTGCAGATGCCCACCCCCTCCTGGTGCCCCAGGGATGCCGGGTCCTTCAAAGCCCTCTGTGCACATCTCATTTCCTAGACTTCTCTTTCAACTGTTTCGCCAACCTGGTACACTGCCCCCAGCAGCCGCCATGGTGCAGAACTGCCACTGATGGGTTTTGATACGGTTTTCCCAGAAGCCAGACGGGCCAACTGGCTCCCTGACGATGTGGCTTTCAGGGGCAGGTCTAAACTCACTCTGTGCCCTCCCTGCTTGGCCGCAGTTCCCACGGCTATTGTAGCCCCCAGGCCGCTGCGTGACTTTTCCTCATTATATTTCCCTTTTTAAAGTGATCTCCACACCCAGTGTGGGGTTCGAACTCACGACCTGAGATCAGGAGTCACACACGCCGCCGACTGAGCCAGCCGGGCGCCCCTCATTACATTTTCTAGGAGCTACTAATTATGTATGAGACACAGAAATTTATGTTTTTATGACTGGCCTCTTATTAAATACTTGCTGGTAAGTTTTCAGGTTATTTTCTTAGGTTTTGCAGGTAGACAATCTTGTATTTGAAAATGACTTCTGGGGGCACCTGGGTGGCTCAGTTGGTTAAGCGGCCGACTTCAGCTCAGGTCATGATCTCGCGGTCTGTGAGTTTGAGCCCCCGTCAGGCTCTGTGCTGACAGCTCAGAGCCTGGAGCCTGTTTCAGATTCTGTGTTTCCCTCTCTCTCTGACCCTCCCCTGTTCATGCTCTGTCTCTCTCTGTCTCAAAAATAATAAATAAATGTTTAAAAAAAAAGAAAGAAAGAAAGAAAATGACTTCTGGGGCACTTAGGTGGCTCAGTCGATTTGGGTGTCTGACTTTGGCTCAGGTTATGATCTCACGGTTTGTGAGTTCGAGCCCCGCGTCCGGCTGTGTGCTGACTGCTCAGAGCCTGGAGCCTGCTTTGGATTCTGTCTCCCTCTCTCTCTGCCTCTCCCATACTTGTGCTCTTTCTCTCAAAAATAAAGTGTTAAAAAAAAAGAAAAAAGAAAAAAGACTTCCTCCATACAAAATGTAACCTCTCTTTTCTTTTCATATCACATTGCCCAGGGTTTCCAGAATAACACCAAAAAAGGTAGACCTCCTGGCTCCTTCCCTACGTTTGTGCTCAACTGTTGCTCAGATGATCATACTGTTGGCTTTTTGTTGCAGTATTTTTCTTTTCCACGTTTGTCAGTACCTTTCTCTTTAGACTTCACTAAAAACTGTCAATAGGTGTTTGTCTTTAAGTGGAAACTTAAGACAAATTAATGTTAAGGTTGTGCCAGACTTTAGCCTTAGTTTATTCAGCACCTGATTGTTCACAGTGATAAGCAACTAGAAAAAGATTTAGGTGACACCCTTACGATCTGTGCCCTTGAGAGCTGACAGCGCAGCCAGGAAATGGTTTTCAATAAAGCAGAACCACGGGCGCCTGGGTGGCTCAGCGGTTAAGTGTCAGTCTTTTGAGTTCGGCTCCAGTCGTGATCTCACCTTCGTGTCGGGCTCTTCGTTGACAACATGGAGCCTGCTTGGGATTCTCTCTCTGCCCCTCTCCCGTCCTTTCTACCTCTTAAAATACACCGTAAAAAAGATAAAGCAAAGCACTGCAGTGATGCTAAGTCTATGACTGGAAGCAGCACGGTGCTGAGAGGCCTTGTAACCGGGGGCGGGGGGTGTTGGTCCGGGACACCCGGGGAAATCCACTCCAAGCCAGGAAGCGAAGGGCAGTGGGAGTCAGCTAGGCCAGGGGCAGGGGCAGGGCAGGTTTGGGGTACTGATGGGAAGGAGGGTGGGAAGTCTGTGGAACCGAGAGGAAGCGTCAGGGGTGAGCGGCACCGTGGAAGGAAATACGGCTGGGAAGGCCTCAGGGCGTGGTATGCTGGGGGGGGGGGGGGGGACTTTATTCCAAGAGCAAGGGAGAGCGGTAGTGAGTTGGAGACGTGTTTTAAAAGACCGCCCGGCCTGCGGCGTGGAGGGGGCAGGGGGAGGGGCCACAGCTCCAGCGCTGGGGGTGGCAGGCAGCACGGGCAGGGCCGTGGGCCCCTAGCAAAGCGGACGTCTTCTCGACTTGAACTGAAGGGCCTGGGGTCTGCACGTGGGAGGAAGGCAGAGGGACGGCCGAGGTCTCCACCTCAAGCTCCCGGACAGACACCGGCGGCCGGACAGAAACACCGCGGGCCCCTCAGTGCAGAGGGCTAACAAGGAGGCGCCGGGTTAGCGGGTGTTGAGCCCAGCAGCAGAGTCTGCGTCGCAGACCTCAACGTGGACACCAAGTTGTCAAGGGCTGTCAAGCAGAATGCGGAGTAAACATTAAAAGAGGGACTGGGACTAAAACTTGCGTCCGTCCGCATTTACGGTCTGGCTGGAAACCGGAGGGCCAGGCGTGTGGCCGCGGGCGCCCCGCGGCGGGGGAGGGGAGGCTCCTCCGGGGCCCCCCCTCCTGCCTCAGCCAGCCTCTCGTCCGCTCTTCTCAGGACTCCGCTTACGAAGCACACAAAGAAGACCGTCGTGTTCTACTCGCGATGGCCTTTCAGATGAGCGTTTTCAAGACTCCGAGTCCAAGGCGGGCAGAGAAGAGCCAAGATGGGAACAAGAGACGAGTATCAACGACCTGATGTTCCTTTGAAAATGAAAGAACTCACAAATAGCATGTATAAAGAATCTACTTACTACTTTTCAAGTTATTTGACCACACGTTAAAAATTTCATTTCAAAAGACAAAGGAAAAACGAATCACAAGTGAGCTAACGTAAGAGTTTATTGAATAAATACATGCACTGTCATGTAAAATTAGTTGATCAAAAAGGACATTCTCTAATAACAATTAAAAAAAGCCCTCTGCTGTTTTCCATCTGCAGTGGCGGACAGCCCGAGTATACACGCGCATATACGCTGGTCTCCAGTGAGCTTCGGTTCCTGAAGAAAAAGGGCTGACCTCCTCACGAACACTATCTCGTAGCACAGAACAGAGTTGCCGTGAGTACAGCAACGATCTGGAACTTGGAAACACCGGCGTCACACTTCCGTACGCTAAGGCACAGGAGAAGCAACCCACATGGACAAACAGAACTCAAATCTGTGTAAGTTAATTTTCCTCCCGTTGATTCGGCTCAATACAGAGAAGTTAACGTTCCCTTTTCCTAGACGAATTGGTCATTAAGGAGCAGGGATGCCGGTCTGGGGACCCTGGAGTGCGGAGTCCGGCCGTGAGCGGAATTCTCAGTCTTTCCCACGGAATACCAGAGCTTCCCACTGACCGCTCATTTGGCCATGAAGGACAGAATCACACCTGGAAAGGTTTTTTTGTTTTACGTCCTCAGAATCGTCCCTTTCCTTCTAAAGAGAAGGAAGCCCGCTGCCAAGGTCCATCTCCAGGCTCCTCCGTCCCTGCGGCACAAGGCGGGTGTCATGCTGCCACTGGCTTTATACTCTTCCTGTACTTATTTTGCCTAATTGCTTAGAGCGCTGCATAAGGTGAATACATACCGCAAGGTGAGCACAAGGCAAAACCCAGATGTTCAGGATGTTGGTAAAAATTACTGGTATTGTAAATTCCAGTGAGCGGTCGTTCACTTTTTATAGATTATGCCAGAGGCCCTTCAACAGACTCAATTGAAAAAAAATCTTCAATAAATCTAATACCATGGACCGACGACTAGGTTTATTAAGTAATTACCTGCCTTTATCGCGCTGCTGAAACACCACCGCAGTTAAATGTTTTGTGGGCACCAATATATTCATCCACTTCCTCCTGTACATTAACATGGGAAATGGTTTATAATGAGGCTTTATAGTGAAGTTCCATCAAGTAGGAAGCAGGGAGATTACACTGGTCTTTATGATTACATGAACTGTGTTGTGAGGCTATAGGCTCCATTATATATAAACCTCCGGTTTAAAGTGTGAACTAAGAGAAGGGTAAGATCTGTTGGCAGGCAGAAGTACGCAAGGTAACAACCAGCATCCACCACAGGCACTTTGGTGTGTTTGGTCACACGGGCCGCCCACGAGTCCGTGGAGTGATTCATGGTAAGATCCCCAGTTTCAACCACAAAGCTCGATTTCCCCAATGTCCTCACACATGATTTCAGAATGTTCTGATAGCTAAGGACTCATTTGCACCATACAGCTTAACATACTGAAAACTCTTTCTGAGTCCGTGCGTGTTTCTCACAGGCGTGCACGGCTTAGACACTGCCACGGAGCCTCAACCCCCAAGAGGTCTGGGACTTGAGGATGTAAAACATGCTTTTAGTAATCTAAACAGAAAAACATATTCCAAAACAAAAACTGTATAACAATATCCCAATACTGAGGTCAGTCACGGCATAAAGTGAGGAAACCCCGGAAACGGTTAATTACAATCACCAGCCGCCGTGCTGGAACCCTGTGGCCCCAACAGTGGCCTCTGTGTTGGGCAAAAGGAAGCCAACGCCACCTCAGGGGTTCTGTCAACGTATGATGTCACACTGACGGGTGAATGAATGAGCTGTTGGTTTTTAAAACAATTTCCTCCTTACCCAGATCCACCCCACAAACTTTATGGTGACCACGTGAGCCTGTCTCTGTCTTCAGAGGCTGGGAAAACACTGAAAACTAACAAACCTTATGACCGACTATTTCACAATAGCCTAACTGCTAACACTGAAAATTTGGGTTGTATTTTAGGAAGTATAACTGTGTATCTGCGTACTATTTCATGAATACATTCTATCAAGCAATTAAGACATTTCATGTAAGAAACTTCAAGTTAGTGCACCATGATGACATGACATCCTCTTAGTATTATGTATTACTCAGTTACACATTTTTCCTTAGAAGCACTTCATCTGACTTCTCAAAAATACATATTTATATTTATAAAAGTGGTAATATTTTGAATATTTTCTTCATTCGTGATGGGCAGAACTATACTTATTTAATATTTAGTCTTTCAGCTTTTCTTTTTAAAAAGAAAATACCACAAAATTGGTCACTGAGAACTTTTCCTGCGAAGACAAAATGATTATGTGTCATAAGAATTTAATAAGTCTTAGAAAAAAAATATATTTCCTTAATCCATTTTCTTCAGAGTTCAAACCAGCAGGTAGAGATTATAAAAAATAGTCTATTTACATGGCAGAGTGTACCTCAGCGATGTACAAAACAAGGCAACAGTAAAGCATATACATAGATCTGCTTCCTCATCGATACAACAGACATACAGCCTTACGCGACACAGTAACTAACTACTACCCTATTATACGCTAGAATAACTGGCAAATACTACAGGAAATTAAACATATAAAATTTAATGATAATATTGGCCAAATATGCCTAAAACGTCAACATGTTTTATAAAACTATTAAGATATGTATAACTAAATACATTGAAATTATAAAAACAATATTGGTACGTCTGTGGGAGGGTGCGCTGCGAGCGCACGAAGGTGGTTGGCACGCCGGCGGGGCTCCTCGTGCCTGGCAGAGACTACGTCACCACGTGTGGTCTCGTGCCATCTTCTGTGAGGTCGTACCTAGGGGTGCATGGGGACATGACAAAAGACATGTGGTCAACCGGGGAAAGTGTTGTGGAATAGACACACGGGGCTCGTCCGTGCTGGGACACTCACCACTGGGTCCAGCCCTTGGCCAGTTCTTCGGACGCCAGACCGACCAACACCTGTGGGTTAAACAACACCTGTAACAGCGGGTGGAGCCCCGATCTCTCTGACCTCCTGCTGCCTCGGTATGGAACCACCTGTGTTATTCTGAGTCTCTCCCTGTCAATGTTTTTGACCCTGATGACCCCCCATGAATGATATGGCGGATCACATCCAAGAGCTCTGCCCTGTATCCAGGTCTCTCAAAGTTCAGTTATGAAGAAGGATCAGTGCTGATAATTTACAGGGATATCGGCTCACACTCCATTAGTGCCAGCACAGTGGATCCGGATTATCTGTAAGCGGGACATAATTCAAAACTCCTCTTCCCTAACTCAGCCTCTGTGTACATTTAATGTTAAAGAATATATAATCTTATGCAAGAGTTACATGTGAATTCTGACAAAGACCAGAGTAAATTCAGAGAAATAAAGGCACTAATTTGTTAGAAAAAGAATAGTTGGTTAGTGGAGGAGGCAGAACTGCAAGAGAATATTTTCCTTCATGTTTTCTTTCAATGTGACTCAACATTTCTTTAATTAAAAAATTAATCTTTTCTTCAATTATATGTTCACAGCATTTGTGTAACATGCCAATAATATTATGTAAAAACAATGAAAATAAAGTAATTTTCAAAATGTACTCATATTTTATTTTATTTTATTTTATTTTATTTTATTTTATTTATTTATTTATTTTTAAAATGTACTCATATTTTAGATGACATGGCCTTTCATGGTCCACTATTTTATAAATAAGCATTAATCAGAGAGGAAGTCCCCCCCTTTCCATTGATTTAAGTATGGTCTAAAACAATGCCCTTTGGGTAAGTGCTTAATGTTTATAAGATACAGGAACCGATCACGGTTATTTTTTAAACTTACTTTGCCAAGAAGCCCTTTGTCTTTGGACAGGAAGCCACCACTGTTCTTTACTGCTACATCCAGTGTCCTCCTCTGTACTTCTGGTAATGAAACGCTGAAATCAAAGCTGACACGGGAAAAAGAGGACCTCCCTTAAATTTCTCCATAATGTTGTTGTATTCTCATTATAACCAAAAAACAACCTTTCTGCTTACGAGACAGTTCTAAATGTTATGTTGTTTTTTATTATAAAATTGAGTTCTGTTCAATGTTTGGATCTGGCATTTCATGAAGACTCAAAAACAATTTTTGTTTCCCTTATTTTGCAAACATAACCGAAGACTCTGGCCTCCTAAGTACGTGAAAGGCCGTATGTAAGTGATAAATTACCGAATTCTACCCCTGAAACCAATACTGCATTAATATTACTAATTACTAACATTTAGTAACATGTCAACTAAAATTTAACTAAAAATTAAAAAAAAAATCAAATAAAACAACACTAAGTATGCGAAAGACCCTACTGCCTGTGGCTCCCTCGTGTATAGGGACGGGTGTTCTTTGAATGTCTGCCCTGACTCTTCCTAGTAGTTACAATGGGGGACTGTGGATGTAGGTAGGACTCACTGGTTTTCTCATCCAGGCCAAAAGACTAAAGAGCAGTGATTACAAAGCCGGGGTGAGTGAAATAAAGAAAAGTAGTATGTGATACAGCTTCATGGAAGGGAAAAGATCCGCAGTGCACTTTTTAATGGCCGAAGTCAGATGCTACAAACAAAAATGCCTCCAGGGAACCAAGTCCTCAACGCTGGCTCCTGGAGTTCAGCCACTGTGAGGCAGGGTCTCTGGCAAACCAGAGGGCAGAGGGCCTAAGGCCTGGGAGGGATGTGGCTGGAACGTGACCAGCCTTCAGGGAGCTTCAGCAGCTAGAATCCCAGACTTGCAGGGGGCGCGGGGGGGCGTTTCCGAATCCCTAACTTTGGCTGCAACTAAGTGAGAACACTGTCAAAATGTGCTCACACCAGGGACTGGTGCACACCTCCTGTCAGTTTCTGTCTGTGATTTAAAAAGAGTTGCTGGCGTGAACATATGAGAAACAACCAGTCCATTTAAAGATAAATGTAAACAAAAGTGACAGATGTTCTGACACCCTTTGACTTTATGATTTCCCAAAATGCTGTTGGTTTTTTTTAGCTGTAGACACTGTAACCTAAGGTAACGAGTTTGCAGACTGAAGCTCTTAAGGGTAGCGCAAGGCCCCCGGAGGTCCTCGAGGTGCTCTCTGGAGATCAGCACCGATGGCAGAAGCAGATATGACCTCTACTAAGACAGACCATTAAAGGGATCTCCGAAAATGTTAGACAATAATGCCATTCTTTTCACTTTTTCATTGTTTTGGAAACTAGTTGTTTTTCAGAAGAATGTTGTATTTTAAGATGTCACAGACTTATTGTTATTTAAAATAAACTTAAAATATACTTACTGTTGAATTCTTAGTTTTTATTTATAAGTCAGAAAAATCAATAGATACAACCGCCCAGAATGGAAGTTCCGCGAGGTCCACAATCACTAGTTTCCCTTCCACAGTGTGTACAGCCTGAACTTACTATGTTTAGCCACTTCTAGACCAAGTTCAAAATGTTCATTTATTTATGTTAACAAGTCCGTGTGTGCTAATCTGGAGTTTTTTCACTGATACTTCCCAACAGTGTGTTGGTTTAAATGCATTAGTCATTCAAAGGTATTGATCAAGCCTTTTTTAATTTCTGAATTCGACAGCCTACCCATCTTCAGTGAGCACCATACCTCTGGTCAAACACGGGGTTCAGTGTTTTCTTTGACACGTGTGTTTTTCTCCTTCCTGACCTCCTCTTGTCTGGTAACAAATACATGCGGACATAGGGGTCAGAGCCATCTTCAGAGAAGGCAATGAGATTTCTTACGACACAAACCAGAGAACACTCGATATTAGAATCTAGGAAAATGACCGTTAGCATCTCGTTCAAACTTCCTACTTTGATTTATATTTACTTACACCACTGAGAAGCAGAAAGGAGCAAAGTGAGTTTCTGTCCTCACCCCGTGCTAGCCTGTTGGCGAACGCAACTTTCACCTCCGTTTCTTGAGCCCAGAGTTTGGGGGACATCCTGATACTTGCTCTGCTTTGAAAATGGAAGCTGTTGTTTCTAATGTCCAGCTTCTCCCAGTGGGAGGGGATGTGGTTGGCCTCACACCAAGGGAAACCCCATCCTCAGTGCTGCCAGGCTGCTCCCCCAACTCTCTACCCTTCGTTCACCTAAACCTTTCACCTCCTTTGTGCAACCCATGCTGCTCTTCTCCTCGGACACCTGGTCTGAGCCAAACAGAGTCTAGGAGTTAATTCAACCACTTCAATTTATTCCACAATTTGCAACCACTTCAAATTATTCACTTACCGATCAACCTGAAAATCTAGTTAGGGGACTATTTGCTGAGAGTCCTCTACAACAGTAATTATCTCACAGCAAGAATGTATAAGGTGCTCAATAAATAGGTTCAGAACTGAAGTCTACATTTATACAATTTCCTATGTTTCTAACAGCCTTTTATTATTTTTTTTAAGTTTATTTATTTACTTTGGGAGACAGAGAGAGAGAGAGAGAGAGAAAGAGAGTGAGAGAGATAGAACCCACATTTTTGAGAGACAGAGCATGAGCAGGGGAGGGGCAGAGAGAGAGGGAGACACAGAATCCAAAGCAGGCTCCAGGCTTTGAGCTGTCAGCACAGAGCCCAACATGAGGCTTGAACTCACAAACTGTGAGATCATGACCTGAGCCGAAATCAAGAGTCAAATGCTCAACCCAAGAGTCAAATGCTGAGCACCCCAGGCGCCCCTCTAACAGCCTTTAATAAGATCCAAATACTTATGCCGTACATTTATATCCTAACTACTACTGAGAGAAGTCACACAGAAGGGAAATAATTAGTTGGCTCCATAGCATCATCACTAATCAAAGACAAATTAAAGCAATGCTGCCAGCTCATGTTACACTTACTAAATCAGTACGCTGCACAATAAACTTCCTGATGGGGGCAGGAGAAGATACACCTGTACCCTGGGTACCAATGCCAGCTGGCATGTTCCAGAAATAGTTTTGAAAGACTATTGGCAATACCTGTCATGATCCCATCAACCTTTTGAGATCCTCCGAATTACTGACATAAACTTACTCCTGGAAATTTAATCTCAAAGAGACACTTCGAGAAAAATGTGTTCATTACCATGTTACATGTAACTTGGACAATCTAAACATCCAGCAATACGGAATGTTGTATAAACTGCAGTAGAGCAGTTCAAGATGTAGTACAGGGGCACCGGGTGGCTGAGTGGGCTAAGCATCCGGCTCTTGATTTCGGCTCGGGTCATGATCTCACGGTTCGTGGGTTCCAGGCCCACCTCAGGCTCTGTGCCGACAGCGTGAAGCCTGCTTGGGACTCCGTCTCCCTCTCTCTCTGTCCTTCCCCTGCTCTCCCTCTCTCTCTCTCTCAAAACAAATAAAAATAAACTTAAAAAAAGGAGTGGATTACAAAGCAACCAAAATGTTTATGAACAGAAACAATGTCAAGAACAAAAAAAGAATGCAGCACTGAATACTAAGTCTGTAGTATAACATCATTACTTTGTCCTTCAAAAATGAAATGGGTTCATCTGTTTAGTGATGTCAGAGCTAACATTCGCCTCTCATCTAAAGCCCACCTGGGGGTTCCGGGGGCCCAGCTCACCTGCAGGAGTGCACGACCACCACAAGCTTGTTTCTCTGCGAGCTGTGTCGGATGGTCAGCTGGATCTGCCCCAGGGGCGACTGCCCCAGTGTCGTCCCACTGGGGAAACAAAGCGAGAGGTTATAGCTCTCCTCAGAACTGAACGGGAGTGAGTCAACTGGCACAAAAACAATCACATTACCCATGGACTTGAGCATAATCTGGACTTCTATTAATCAACCAGTCGAACTCTTATCTCAAATAAGGTTTCAACAAAACTTAATTATCCAGAACTGACAGCTTTTCCAGTGAGGGCCCATGGTAAAAAGGAGACTCAGGAGATGTCCTCATTACAAACATCGATTCTGTGGTCTCTGCAAAGCAACGTCTAGCCTGTAAGGACCCAACTCTACGTGTGCTCCCTCAAAGCCCCACATGCACTGTTGGCTCTGATTTTCCCGGCAGCCTCTCTCAGGAAGCTTCTCTCTCAGGGTTGAAGCACAGACTCCCAAGCCCGCCAACGGTTGCCCTGGTGCAATGTCCCTCAAGATCATCGCAGCTACTCCCCAAATTTAGCTCCTGGGAGAAGTGCTTTCTTATTTAAAGTTCTATCTCCTCCTAGAGCAAGAGAGGAAGGGACTGATTGCTTTCTTCTGAACGCTGAACCTGAGAAAGTACGAAGGAGAGAGCATGCTGAGTGTGGGTCACATGCGTGTGACTTCCTCAACCCCCAGGAGTGCGTTTCATCTCTGCCTCCGCTTCCTATGCCTCGACACACCTCTCGGAACAACAAACAGCAAGAACAGCTTCAAAGGGCCACTTCGTTCCTTCCACTGACGGGAAGAGGTTAACGTCTGAAGCTTATGATAACTGCAAGCTGTCTTCCTCCTTCTCTGAAGAGCCCAGGAGCACAAGTATGAATCCAAAGACTAGACAACACATGACCGGTGGTAGTAAGGGGGTACTGAGCAAACAGGACTTGTTCTTCCAACACAGACACAACCACGGCACGAAGAGCGAGCATCAGCTCTAGGTCCCGCCTCCTGGTCTGAGGACAGGCACACAGGGGCTCAGACCCTCTTCTATTCACCCCGAACCCCACTGCTTCTTGGTCCCTAGTCAGGTCCTAGAAATGGCAGGTTTATTTTAAAAGGAAAACACTCAGTGAGCAAAAGGGCAGGGACACCTCAGGCTCTTTTGGCTAACTCAAGACGACGTTAGCACGAGACGTGTGCTCTGATTGGACAAGGACAAAGGAGGGGTCTGGTTACTTCTCTAGCTGCCGCAGCCTCTGTCGAAGCTCCTGGGTGGCGATGGGCAGGGATATGTCTGAGGCTATGCTTGGAGTGGGCTCCTTAACGGAGATGTGGCTGGGGGAGCAGGTGGCACTGGTCTGGAGGCTGGAGGAGCTCCTGCCCAGGTCGCGTGGGCCTTGGGGGCTGGCCTCCACAGGCTGGGCCCCCTCTTCCACGCCAGGCTTATCGCTGCCCCCGACGACTGGTGTGCACGGGGCTGTGCTGCCATCACCGGAGCCCGGCGATGCGGACGCGTGAGATCTGACAGATATTTCTCTCCCTTCTTTGGAAACAGAGGGTCGCTTTACTTGAGCTGAGTGTTGGTGGTCTGGGGACCTTTCTGGCTTTTCAAGGTGGAGTATCTGCAAGTGGAAATAAACACAAAATTAAAATCAGTGACACTAGAATGGCCTGGTATATGAACGGCTTTAGATATATTCACTTGCCAATGTCTATTTAAAACTTGGCAAAGACATTATAAACAGTCTAGTCTATATGTCCAGCTACTCTGTTATTGGAGTGATGCCACATTATAGTAAGTAGAAAAAGGAGGGGCACCTGGGTGGCTCAGTAGGTTGAGCACCCAACTTCAGCTCAGGTCTTGACCTCACAGTTCATGAGTTCGAGCCCCGCATCTGGCTCTGTGCTGAGCTCGGACCCTGGAGCCTGCTTCAGATTCTGTGTCTCCCTCTCTCTCTCTGCCCCTCCCTACTTGTGCTCTTTCTCGCTCTCAAAAACAAATAAAAACTTAAAAAATAAAAAAAATGACTTAGTTCTCATTTTAAAAAAAAAAAGAAGAGAAAGGAAAGTTTAAGTAATCAAAATTATCGCTTCCATGATGTAAACATAATTTCTCTTCAGCCTCTTCCGTTTGCGTGCATGCTTGCACAGCTGTGGGGGTGATGTCATTGTTGGGCGAGCCTGAGCCGTGCGCCCCCAAGAAAGGATGAGAGGTGAGGGCCCCCTCCCCAGTGGGCTACTGCACACACCCAGCATGGATGCCGGAATGGCCTTCATGTCCTTCAGCTTGTGTGAGCACGTGAGCCCTTCACTTCGCTGGCTTTTCACAGCCAGTGGTAAGGTGTGCAACATTCCACTGAACAAGAGCCCACACCCCAAAACCCTGCACTCCAGGGTTGCTGCAACAGTGTCAAGTTTCCCTCCTTGTAAAAAATAAAGCTGCAGCAAACATCTTTATGTTCATGGCCTCTTTGCATTCTGTCTTCTTACTGAAGGTCAGATCTCCAGAGAACGGGTTCCTGGCCCAAGGGGCTCTATGACCCCATGGTCTGCAGACACTGCAGTCCTTTCTGCAGAAACTGCCTATCTCCAGAGTTGGAACCAAGTGCAAAGAGATCATGAACACTGAACCCTCCACAGACCGAGGTTGTTTGGATTTTTTAAAAAGTGGGTTCTTCATTTTAATTTGCATTTTATTTTATTTTAAAACAATGTTTATTTATTGAGAGAGCATGCGTGCACATGAATGCGGGAGAGGCAGAGAGAGACAGAGAGAGAGGGTCCAGAGAAGGCTCTGTGCTGACAGCAGCGTGGGGCTAGAACCCACGAACCGTGAGGTCATGACCTGAGCTGAAACCAAGAGTCGACTAAGCCACCCAGGTGCCCCTTAATTTGCATTTTAAAAATTAGTGAGTTTTAACATTTTCCAATCCATTTGCCAGTTTTATTTTGAACATTTCCTTAGGCACTCACAAGAGTCATTGTCTATTTTGTACAAAAAGTCTGTTTGTAATTTCTACCATCTTGAAGAACTGTATTAAATTTTCTGTCCTGAATGACCTTTGAGAATTTAGCCTGGCCTGCTCAAGCAATCTGGAAATACCAGCTGGGGCAGATATCTAAGTCCAAGCCTCAATTCTCTCTCCCCTGAGCACCTATAGTTGTCAGCAGTGGTTTCCTCGATCCCAGACAAGTGCCTTCCTGGCCCCAGGCTCGCAGCTATACCACGGTCATCCTCCATGAGGGCCCATGCCCTTCACTACACTCTGGAGCAGCACCCAGGAGTCAGCCAGTCCCCCCCCCCCCCACCCCTGTCCACTCCTGTAATCGCTGCACGAGACTCCAGTACCCTGAGGGCGATCTTCATCTTCAGAGTGCTGTTTGGACCTGAATTACTGAGTTGAAATCGCTGGTTCATGGTCATGTCATTGCTGGTAAGCAGCTGACTGAGAGGGATCTTCAGGTGCCCCAGAGAACACTGATGCTGTTCATCTTTGACCTGCGGAACACACAGAACACATTTAGCTCTGAAGGGTCAAGACAAAATGTAGAGGGGCGCCTGGGGGGCTCAGTCGGTTGTGCACCCGCCGACTTGGGCTCAGGTCATGATCTCCCCGTCTGTGGGTTCGAGTCCCATGTCGGGCTCTGTGCTGACAGCTCAGAGCCTGGAGCCTGCTTCCAATTCTGTGTCTCCCTCCCTCCCTCTCTCGCTCTCTCTCTCTCTGCCCCTCCCCACCAGGCTTCCATCTCTACCTCAAAAATAAACATTAAAAGAAAAAAATACAAAAAAATGGAGAAATGTCCAAAATCAAGTCTTTTTTTTTTTTTTTTTAAACTAGGCTCCATGCCCAGAGCAGAGCCTAACACGGGGCTTGAACTCACAACCCTGAGATCAAGACCTGAACTGAGATCAAGAGTCGGTTGCTTAACTGAGTGAGCCACCCAGGCTCCTCCAAAACCCAGTCTTTAAAAAACATCTCAGCCATCTCTTTCTAAGAAGTGTTCTCATAAATGACGGACACAGTAGAAAACCTCTTAGAGACACAGAATGCTACAGTAAGTGAGGTTCCAACGAATCTCTCATTTCCTCATTGCACAGCTACAATGAGCACAAAAAAAGCACTGTGGGGTCACTTGGGGGGCCCAGCCAGTTAAGCATCTGACTTCTTTTAAAAATTTTTTTAATGTTTATTAATGTTTATTATAGGACATTAAAAAGACATTAAAGGGATATTCTAAATAATGTTGTGCCAAGGAACTCAACAATTTAGATGAAATAGATGAATTTCTTAAAAAACATAAACATCAGGGGTGCCTGGGGGCCTCAATCGGTTAAGCGTCTGACTTCAGCTCAGGTCATATCATCACAGTTCATGGGTTCAAGCCCCACGTCGGGCTCTGCTGACAGCTCAGAGCCTGGAGCCTGCTTCAGATTCTGTGTCTCCCTCTCTCTCTGCTCCTCCCCTGCTCTCACTCTGTCTCTCTCTCAAAAAATAAACATAATTTTTTTTTTAAAGCATAAACATCAAAAATCATGAAGAAAAAAAGAGATACCCTAGATAAATCCGTATCTACGAATGGAATATAATTTGTATTTAAATGCCTCCTCATGAAGAAAAGTACAGGCCTAGATGGCTTCACTGGTGAATTCTTGAAGCACGTGAGGAGAAAGCCCAATTCTACACAAACTCTTCTAGAAAAATGCAAAGAAGGGAACATTCCCCAACTCATTCTAGGAGGACAGCATTACCCTGAGGAAAAAAACAAACTTACAGATTAGGATCCTTCATGACTAAGATACAAAAACTCAACAAAATGTTAGCAAGTTACATTGAATACATAAAAAGGATACTACATCACAACCAAGTGGAACTTATCCCCAAACAAAGGTCTGTAAGGTTTAACATTCGACAATCAACAATATAGTCCACCATGTTTACAAACATGAACATCATCTCAATAGTTATAGAAATAGTTATTGAAAATAGTTATAGAAATAGTTACAGAAAAGCCTTTGAGAAAATTCAACATCCATTCATGACAAAAACACGCAGCAAACTAGCAGTTGGAGTAGAAGGAAGCTTCCTAGACAACAGACCTAATGGTGAAACCTCAAGGCTTTCCCCTTGAGGTCGGAAGGCAGGGGAAGAGGTCTACTCGCTCCAGAGGCCGGAGGGCCCAGCAGGGCAAGAGGAGGCAGGAAAAGGAAGTGAAAGGCACCCAGATCGGACACACAGAAAGAAGTAGAAGTGACATAATTAGCAGACAACATGACTACCAGGTAGAAGCCAATCCTAAAGTATTCACAAAAAGCTATGAGAATAATCAAATACAATAATATAATATCCACATACAAAAATCATTTGCATTTCTAGATACTAGTAATCAAAAGTTGAAAACTGAAAAAAAATTATGTATCAAAAAGTATGAAATACTTAGGGATAAATCTGACAAAGATGTATCAATTATGGTGATGAGTCCATAAACTGTACTCTTTAAATCTGGGCACCTCTTTGTACGTTGGTTATATTTCAACAAATCTATTAAAACAATGCAAATAAAATACCTCGACTTCAAGGTCCTGGCGCTTGGGATTGTGAATGAAGAAGGTGAAGTTTTCTTCCCATACAGGTTCATTGGTTTTGTACCGAATCTGAAAGAAATAACCAAGTATCAGCTCTGTGGTATTTTCTGTGGAAAAGGGCTACCAAGACTGTGGTTATTCATTTATTGTGTTTGGAAGCTTAGGACTTTAATTAAATTCCAAGACACTTATTTGCTGAGCATGTGCTGTGTGTTAATTGTGAAAAGTGTTCAAAGATGGAGACAGTCCAAAGCTTTTAGAGTGTGTCAGGGAAACTGACAGTTATGAAATCCCAACCTCTGAGCCCATCCCAATGACAAGAGTTCATCTGCTTGGTTTGGCCTTTGTTCTACTATTTTCCCAGGGACCACATAATGCTAGAAGTCAGGAAGCTTCCTAAATTGTGAACATTTTAAAGCGAACAATGGCCTGTAACTGTAAATAATCCCTGAAATATTTTCTTTTAAATTAGGAAAGTGGAACACATTACAACAACAGCAATGCCCTCTGAATGCCACAGAATTGTGTTTGTTGAATTTTAAGGACTGCTGGTTATCTTTCAAACAAAATATTTATAGAGCATTCAAAGAAAACTTAGAAATTTATACCATGTCATTTATCCATGAAACCAAGCAAAAGCATATTATGTCATTTTTAAAATTTATTTTTTGAGAGGGAGAGAGACAGTGGGGGAGAGGAGGGGGAGAGAGAAAGAGAGACAAACTGAGCTACCCAGGCACCCCCCTTTTTTTTGTTGTTGATATTTTTAAACTGTTTAAACAATACATTCGTTACCCAATAAAGAAGTTCGTTATCTGGGAACTAACTGATTTGAGAAAACGAGAGGAAGATATGGAAATCAATGCCTCACGCCTGCACTAGCAGCCCGCTGACAGTCCCCACCTAAGACCAGTAACAGTGACATCATAGGAAACCGGTCAGCACTTCCTCACCTTGCTCTCCTGGGCCTTGTGTCCAACTGACATCTGGACAAGAGGGTTTGGATTGCTGTTTATTTTCTTCCCTGACTATCCAAAAACAAACAAACAACAAAAAATAAGACAAAATAAGTAAACATACATCTTGAACTGGGGCTTACTAAAAATGAAATTAGTGGCTCATATGAATAGTCCTTTCTAATTAATTCTGACACTTCAGTTACAGGAACTATCTGGGAACAATTTAACTGGAAAATAATTGCTGAGCATATCCAAAGCCATAATTGGGTCTACCATGAAATAAATTAAGAAAATTCCTATTTGCATATGATTTTTAAATGCTAAGGCCTTTTATTTTTAAAGCAAGCTAGTTTGGAAAAATGCAAACTTCTAAATATCTTTAATGCTAATTCCAGCTCTCAAAACTCATGTTACTAGGATAAGAAAATAAGTGCAGCAAATGGAAACAAAAGCATGAGGAAGGACAAACATCTGGAACATACACTTCTGAATAGTCCCCTGGTGGGAATAATAAACACACTACAAAGTATCAGAGACATATCTTCACATTTTTAACTTCGTACCTTCTGTGCAAACATGTAGCTATCAGATATCACTTCTTGCTTACCAGCTCCTAAGTAACTCTGACCGGAAGAATAAACATCAATCTAGAACTGCATTAAATTAAGCAGATACAAATATAATGAGAGAAACTCAGGAATAAGAAAACAAATGGTGAGAAGCATACCTGAGCAGACAGGTGACAGAACATAGTGGGACACAACATACATGGGACATGAGGTTTATTTCTAACTTAGCCCCACAAGAAGATGCAGTTAAATATCTGTGTTAGTGGGAATTAATTAGGTCACAAAAATGTTTTGTTGTTGTTGTTGTTAAACAATTTTAGAGTCAATTCTTAACACTACAGCAATGATAGAAATAGGTGTCAAATTCATAGGATTATCGGAATATTATTAGCCCAAACATATGGTGATAATCTATCTTCTGGTTCATCTTTTTGGTGTGAATAAATTCTGCAAAACGAAATAAACACCATTAAAAAAGGAAACATCCAAGGTTATAAACTACTGTGGCAGAGAATACGAACTCTTCGCCTAAATCCTTCCTTTACCACTGGAACCTGGAGTTCCAGGTGGGCACGAGTCCTCTGCACATGAAAATTCTATTTCCCAACTTCCCTTGCAATTGGGTGTGGCCAGGATGGGGGGCTGGCCTCCAGTGAGGGCGCCCCCCTTTGTGGAGCCACTTTGGCTGGAGGTGCTGAGCCGCGGGGCCAAGGCCAGGGTTCTGCTACGCTGGAGGGAATGAAATCGTCCTCATATAGCAGCTGCTTTGATACAGAAATTGCTTCTTAGCTAGGGTAAGTCACTTCATCTCTGAAAAAGCAGCTGTTTCACTCCTAAAGTTTCTGTGCCTTATCAATTTTGAGACACAATTTTTCTTTTTTTACCTTTCTAACATCTCTTGAAAAATTTATGGACCTGTTTCGGGGCGGATCCCAATTGGTACACAGTTGTTCTTGCCTTAACCAATTTATTTTGCTTCTATCTTCCTTTTGTTGTGTGCATGACATAACAAAAATCTGTATTTATCCTGAGTCTAACAATTCTTCCAGTAGACACAAACACTATCAAATCTTAATGGAGCTTTTCTTTCTTAGTGGCACCTAAAATAATGGTGTATTTTTAAATGAATGATGTTCCAGATTCTATGAAAGACGTTAAATCGTTAAGTCTTGTACCACAATGCAGTAGTCAAAATGCATCAGCCCCAGTCAGATACACAGGTATAATGAAAGTATGGGTTTTTATTTTATCTTTTAACATTTTACTTTTTAATTTTTTATATGAATTTTAAGTAGGCACCACAACCAACGTGGGGCTTGAACTCACGACCCTGAGATTAAGAGTCGCACACTCTACTGAGCCAGTCAGGCATCCCGAAAATGTGAGTTTAAGTTAGACTGTCTTGAATTAAGTTTCAGTGGTTTACAACTCATTGTTGAGACCTACATGTTTCATCTATTTGAACTTTGGTTTTCATGTCTAAATAATGGCCACAATGCCATTTCCAAGGCCCTGCCATTACACTTAAATGAAACGGTAAAATAACAATTAAAATGTACACATTATGCCAGCTACACTGAGCACTTTTTACACGCGTGATCTTATTTAATTTAGTCGATACTCCTAAAAAGATCCTATCACTTCCAGTCTATAAGTAGCAGAGGACCGGACATCTCACTACAGGTTATACTGAGGAGTTGGGCAAGGCTGCAGTTCAAACCCAAACAGTCTGACTTAGAGCCTTCATTGCAACCGTTTCGTCTCGCTGGTCAATGATCCCCAGACATCAAAGAAACAGTGAGGAAAGACTTGATCTAATCCCTTCCAGTGTTACTGGAGCGGTTACTTCAACTACTGTGCTGACCACTACTGCAAAGGAGTAACTCACTGCTGGGTCACACCTCATGGCCTCAGTACAGGTGAGGACTTAATAAATTTACAGCGGAAAGCAGACATTTTGTCAGTCTTCTTCACTCAAAATTTAACTTCTTTTTCTAGATGAAGCTGATTCAAAACCATTCCTTCGGACAGAATTTTCTTGAGACCATTATATTTAAATCCCCCCCCCCCCCCCGCCCCAATATTTGATCCTAAAATGTTCGAAAGAATCAGAAAAAAAATAATAAAACACTATAAGTCATAGAAAACTTTTAACAATTTGGCCAGAAAATACATGTTCATGTTGTTTTAGGGAGTGGAGCTTAGTTTTCAATATACCTCATTTAATGAAACTTAAAGCTTCTCAAAAGATCTGTCACCCAAACCCAGCAGCACCAAAAGCCATGAGGTCACCGACTGAGACGGCCCTAACTCAGCATATTGGAAGAGGTGATTTCTAAATGGATAGTCACAGTGCACAAGGAATACCTTGAAATCATAATCTAAAGATTGGTTATGTTTTTAAATAGACCTTCTATTTCACCATTTTCACCAATTCAAATCCAATTAAAATGCAGAGGATTTAAAAGTACCTTAGATACTGCTGCCTGAGGCCAACAAAACAGAAGTCTAATTTACCATATTGGTACTTTATAAAATTTATCTTCAAAGCTGACTTAATTTCTTCTAACTACTAATTCTTGGGTAAACAAAAAAGGATCCAACTAGACAATTAATTACTATATTAGTATGGGAGGCAGTTTGTCAATAAACCCATGTGAGTTAAAATATCATCTCTTTCAATATGTTTCAATTAAGTTTTCAAAGGGAAACTATTAGTTTACCTTTAAAGCTTTCTGAACTGCAGACTTCTTCAAGACATCAGGGTTAAATTCTAATGGGTTACTCTTTCAAGTCAGAAGAAAATGAATATACCAAGGGTTAATAAAACATGCAATGAGGAGTTTATGTAAGGTTAATAATGACACGAAAATTTATGAGAACAAACAAAAAAATCTTTAAATGAAAACCACCAACAAGAATGACACAGTAAAAATCATTTGTAGCACATACAATTCTTCTTTGTGCCCAAGATTTTATCTTAGGATAAACCTTTAATCTATAAATATCAAAATACGTTTCCTCTGATTACTGTGATCCTTTACGATTACTGTTCTTTCACTCCCACCCCTCTTGTCTTTGGGATATGAAAAAATCCAGGAGTGACACTTTAAGAAAGGGTTCTGTTTACTATTCTTAACCTGAATAAACTCATGAAGACATCACCCACAACAACACTAAAGGTTTTATCTGACGTACAAGTGGATGGGCTCAAGATACCCACGTGGCTCTCAAGCCAAATCACACCCCATACGAGCAGCTGACCCTTCCCTTGCTTCTGAACTTTACCTTCGTGCAAAACCACAGCAGAAGTGGGCCTTTTCCACTTCACTGCCATTCTCTCCCGAGTATCGAAGGCAGGAGCTGAACACTTTGTTTCAAAAGTGTATCCTGGCTTTAAAGTTCTATTATTATGGGTTTTATGTCCTAGTTTCATTGACTTTTTTTTTTTTCCATATCATTACTTTCTTGCCTTCAAGAGGACAAGGCAGAGCTGTCTGTAAGCTCCTTCAAGGACTGACATTTAACATGGAAGATGTTATCATTTTGGCTGTAATTAATTTCAAATGACAAACTGCTTTTTGTTATGTTTTTATTAAACAGCAGACATCATGGTGAAGAAAGATGGACAGCCAGCTTCCCAGCCTCCGGTGGCCATGGCAGGCTGGGCCAGATGAGAAGACGGAACATCCAGCCAAAAGGAATTCATGTGACATAAAGGCCAGACCACTGAGGCGGCCTGTGGAGCTCTAAACACTGGACCCACCAGATGGGCCAGGTGAGGCTGGGAACCACCGCCCTGACATGTGAGGACCGCCAATCCTCAGGTGTCACGGAAACCTCTGCTGAAGCTCACTTTGGGTAGGTGTGATGCACATCTCATTCTAACATGCACAACGAAAGCAAAAGTGAGGAGAGAGGCCGTGGTGTGGGTGGCAGAGCTAGAGAAGCGCTGTGAGATCGTGGGGGGCTGCACAGGCTCGAAAGAGAGACGGGCCAGATCACATGGGGACACTGGGAGGGGGCCAGCGTCGGCCCGGACGTCACGGCACCTTCCAGCCTCGGGCTGCTCCCCACAACTGGAGGCAGTAATAACCTGCAGTGTAGCCACCCGGACTTTTTAAAGATTTGTATTTTTACGTAATCCGACACCCGATGTGTGACTCGAACTCACAACCTTGAGATCAAGACTCACACGCTCCACTGCAGCCAGGTACACCCCCTTTTTGTTTTTAAAGACCTTAAAGTAATGCCACCTGTACTTTTTACAAGTGAAATGGCACCTTGCATCATCACACCCAGTGATCTTGCTACTGTGTACCAAGTATCCAATTTTACAGATACCAAGGAGGCAACAGTGTGAACACTCATCTCAGATAAACCCCATGGACAGCTCTGTGAACTCACAAACCTGAAGTGGTAACAACCTCACTCTACACTAGCATGGGGTAGACAGGAGGGGTCACAAGGCAGAGTTCAAAGCCCAGCTCTGGTACTGACTAGCTGCGATCTTGGATCTCTAACCTCTGTCCCTCACACTCTCTGTGCTGCCTCAGCTTCCTTATCTGAAAAGTGATGTGATGGGGAGATTAAACAGGGCGGACAGGGAGAGCCCTTGGAAGGTGTTCAGCAAATGCGTGTTACTATGTAAGTCTCAGGTTCCCAGGTTGGAAAGCTGGCCACTGGAAGCCAGAGAACACCCTCGGCGCTCCAGGGTCACATTCAGCTCCAAATCTGATCAAAACAGGAGGGCAAAGTGCCGACAGTCTATATCGTCAAGAGACTGTTTCCACACGGGAGAAAGTCCTATAGTGAGTGCCAAAGGTTCCCAGATGGCGGTAATGCATGCATGGGGCTGCAAATTAAGTATCCTGAGTAGGTAGAAGGTACAAGACCAACGGGGCTGGCCTTTACCAGAAATACCAACAGTCTCAGCCTTTGGGGGAAAATGGAGAAAGCAATGATTTAACCTGACGATGAAATCCAATTTTCTTTAAAAAAGAAAAAAGGCAATCAAATCTGGTCAAATTAATCTCATAAAACACTGTGCTGATGCCTATGATTGAATCACTAAGCAGCACTACTGTATGATTTTGATAATGTGGGAGGGAAGTTGGTTTTGATAAGCTAGCAATGTCTTAGCTCAAGATCATAAAGCAATTAAAAAATCCTGACACAAGGTCAGAAATATTTCCCTTTAAAGAAAGCAATTACAGAATGAGAAAAGGTAACTTAGAAAAACCACTGCAGACTAACAGAGTTTATGCAGGAGGGTCACACTGTTGTCCACAGCAGCTTACAACCGTCACTAAGAAACACCCAAAATATAAAGTCATTTCATAACTCGAGAGTTATAGAGAATGTTTGCCAACACGTACCAGTGACCTCATCTTGACTTTGAAAACACCTCAAATAGCAACAAGCAAGGAGAGTGAGGAAGGAGACCATGGTTACCATTTCCTACCCACGTGACTCTCAATAGCTCACTTAACCCATCAGGGTCTCCATGTCCCTCACAGATAAAATGGGGCAAAATACCTATTCTTCAACTTTTGCCCCACCCTTCTTTGATAAGAATACACTGAAAGTGCACGTGGAAACAGAAATGAAATCTCTTCGAGAGCACAAAGCATTACTACCACTGTTAGATTCAAGGGCTGAAGAACTTTATGAATCTCACTAAGTTATTGAATTAAATCAGCCTAGAAAGAGTAACTTTCTAGACTAATGACTAAGCCATCGGTGACTTTCTTTGACCCTAAAGCAAGTAAAAACAACTGTCTGCTACAAGCACCAAGAACAGTAGTACCAGGGATCAGGGCCCCAGAGCAAGACCCCAGGAAACAGACGTAAGAAGATCAAAGTCAGCTTCCCAAATAAGTGGGTTAGAAATGCTCAGTTACCCTCTCCTGGATATTCTTTAAGTTCCTTAAAAGAAGCTGAATCATAAACTCAATGTATTTTGTTCTCCTTTAGGAGCTCTGGTTAAAAAGAGGAGAAGGCACGTTTCCAGGGCAACAGGTGGACATCCGTCTTCACTGACCATCCCCACAGGTACAGCTGGCACTTCAAGGAAGGCCAAGTTCTGACACTTCTGTGTTTCCTCAGGAGGGAAAAGGAGATCTAAGGACGTTTTCTGAAAGCTTGCAAATAAACATTTACATCTTACATTGAGATGAACCCTCAGAAAATCGGCTTTAATTATTATGGTTTCATTTTCCCCTCAGAATTTTTATCTTTATTTTTTTACGGGCCAGTAGCAGCTTAGGAATGTCAGGATTCTTCACGACTCACCAGATTTGTTCATCTCATCATCAGATGTAGTCACCAAAGTTGGTTACAGCGGTGTTACTTTTACAAAACAAGCACAAAAGAAACACACGCACAGTAACTGAAATCATGCAAGAAAATTAAAAAAGCATGCCACATCATTCCACCATTGAATAGATGGCATTAGAAGTTCCAGCCCACATTCTAGCAGTCTCCATTAAAACAAAAGGAAGAAAGAACACTGGAGAACTCACAAATAGTGCTCTATAGACTGAGGTAGTATTTTCACAAAACACTAGTCCCGACGCTCGCCTCTCTTTTAAGTAGCCACACCCAAAGTTTCCCTCGTAGATACTCTTAGGAGAGTGGAAACAGGAGGAGAAAGCAAAGAATGGTGGACCGCGGTCAGTGAACGCACAAGAAGCACTAATAAACAGGATTGCAAAAGGCAGAGTCAAAGCATCCCACAGAAACGCAGGAGAACCGGTGGGCAAACGCTGTCGTTTAACTTAAACACCCGAGAGGGCAGCGGTTTTGCAAAGATCCTTTGCCTCTGACAGACAGAGCAAACTTCATGCACAGAGTGCCATTTTAATAAAAGGTTAATAAATTCATTTTTGCTTTTGTTTTGCTTACGTGGTATTACTCAAATTTCAATTTAATGACAAAATACCCACACTTCGAAAGAGGCCTAATTCTTTCTTGCCAATTCACTTAATACTATTCTCCGTATCCTAAAATATATAACAAATTCACTTCCATCAGGCATTATAAAAGACTGTAAAACAAACATTACTGTGATTAAAAACCAAAAAGTTCTACTGTATGAGAAATTCTGCAGGAAGGTTAAATAACAACAAAACAACTTTCCCCAAATTGAGATCGTTAACGGAAAAAGTCAGAGTTCGAATTGGAAGACTAGCCAAAAGGTTAAGTAACATTTTAAGAAAAATTAAGAATTTATGAAGTTAAAATTAGTCAAGAAACCTTCACTGAAAGAAAGAGTACAGTTGCATATAATTACACAGTGTTCAACTACAGCTTCCCAGTATAAAAACAGATCAATTGCATTTTGTCAAAAACCCTAACTAAAACACAGGGATGCACAAAGTACGTTTACTTTGCTTTGAGCTAAGTGCAAGTGAAGTGCAATTTTCAGAGCTTGAAAGGCACTGGAGGAGAAGTGGGGTGTGCACTCCGTGGGCTTCCGCGGGGAGGTGAGACGAGGACAGTCTGACGTGAGACACTTGGATGCAAACTGTGAAGGGCAGTAAACACTCTGCTTTCTCGTCTGTCTCCACCACGTCGATGCCAACAAGGAGAGGACACAGGGAGACTACATGCAAATGCGCCGGGATGGATGAGCACTTATTACAGGCTTAGCAGGGAAACAGCCCGCAAACCTCAACAGAACTGGTCTGGTGTTTAACACAGTGAAAGAAGGCAGGAATGACCATCCGCTGGGTATGGGAACTGGCACTCAAAAAAAGTGATCAAAACAATGTAACATTTATATAATGATCACATTACCCTAAATAGTGGATTTAAAGTACGGTGGTGGAGGATCCCGTGAGACTTCACACGAACAGAACGGTGGGATTTTTCTTCCCCACAGCTGTGGTCATTACCTATAAAAGCTGCACTTCACAGTGTTTTCTAAGAGCAAACAGTTCTGATGCAAACGAGCAGGGGCTCTCCCTCCGGGCCGTGGGAGCCAAGCGGGACAGGGCACCAGGGGGCTCCAGCCAGCGCCTATCCTACCAGGAGGCTGCCCACCGGCCGTCCTGCCACGCCACAGCCAGAGTGGACTCTGGGGCCGTGGACAGAGCTGCTTTGTTTTATTCCCATGCCAGAGAAGACAATGTCCATCCCTAGGGAACTCCATTTTAATAATTAGTGATTTTCTACGGAGTATCTTCTTCCCTAACTACCAGGCACATCCTTTTCTTATGTAATGGAGATTTCTTCATAAAGCATGTCAGAGTAAAGATAACTCTGAACATTCTGGACAATCACTAAGATGCAAAAACATAAATTACACTCATGAGGCAAATACACACTGACCCCTCCCCTCTGCTGTTCTCCTGGGAGCAATACTGGTGACACGGTGTGGCTCAACACAAGATCTACTGCCGGAAAACGGGCACCCAAGGGAGCTCCCATGGCATTACCTACCGGAAGGTTCCTTGCTGAATCCAAATACAAGATCAGCAACGAAGAGGAAAGACCATCATTGGCTTGGTCTTTGTCAGCCCTGATGTCTGTCAGCACCTACGAGGAAAGGACAAAAAGCCTCAGCAGGTGTGTTTCCAGAAGATTTTAGAGTACTTCTACCTGATTATGTCTGTAATGCTCAAGAAAATAAGAAAGGTGGTGAAATAAACCATCCGATATATGCAACACAGAGAGAATGAAAACACTAAATATATTTTAATGGCAATCTACACAAATCAGGGGCGACTGGGTGAGCAGTCGGTTGAGTCTCTGACTTTGGCTCAGGTCATGATCTCACGGCTTGTGAGTTCGAGCCCCGCGTCGGGCTCTGTGCCGACAGCTCAGAGCCTGAAGCCTGTTTCAGATTCTGTGTCTCCCTCTCTCTCTGCCCCTCCCCCACTCATGCTCTGTGTCTGTCTCAGAAACATAAAAAAATTAAAAAAAAAAACCTACACAAATCAATTAAATAAAGCACAGGTGATCTGCGGCTCGCCAAACCCCCAAAGTATATCAAGCACAAAACGTGAAGATCTCGTAAAGTAGGTGGGAAGGACCTATAAATCCTTCTTTCAAAACATTCCGGTACCTTTAATTTACCCCTGATGCAACTGTAGTGACTTAGAGCACAATAATCAAAATCACTGCTGCAATTTTTGTAAGCCAAGTAGCCATGCAGTCTAGAGATTCTAATCTCAGCTGTCAGGGGAAACACTCCATTACGGCACCTTATCGAGGTTTGAAGCATTTGGCATCAACGTGAGCCACTCCAGTTTCAAGTGCAGCTTTCCTCTTGGGACCTCGTCCAGGGTGAACCACTGAGGAGAGAATGTGAACGTTCACAACAGCTCTCCTGAGTCAGACTTTCCAGTCAAGCAGTTTCCACAAGTGTTACGAGCCGCTCCCTGGGAGGCACTGACTGTTTCTGATTACTGCTGCAGGACGGAGTCCTGCCCGATCTCTAATGAGCTGACGACCCCAGAGAGCAGCCGCTGGAGCCTGGCCAGGGAGGGTGCTGAAGGCTTCACTAACACTACCTCGCTGAACCCTAACAAAACCATGGTGGAGTAAACACTGTTTTCATCCCTAATGGACACACAAGGATTCCAACGTGCTCCAGTCCTGTCCAGCACCATAGAGCTTCTATGTATGGACCTGAATAGAATTCATGGGCCAAGAGATAATACAACATGGATACCAAACAATGAATTTCAATATCAAAGAAATTCACGTTTGCTTTCATTCACCACTATATACTTCTCAATAAAAGAGTATTCAGCTGCTTCAGCTTAAAAATCACAAAGTAATTAATCAAAGCTAGTCCCCAAATACTCGGCGTTCAGGGGCTGCCACAAGCGCACAGGAAGGAGAATGTGTTACTTTGGAACGGTGGATCTCAACATTTGTTTGCTTCCTTATGTCCTGCTTGTCCCAATCACACTCATCTTTTAGCAGCCATCTCAAAATTTTCCTCGCTTTTAACGCTTTTTATTCTGATGGCAATGTCCTGCTTGAAAGCAGTGCCTGCTTGTGAGTTCCCACTGCGTTTGTAGGCGGCGCTCACGTGACAATTTCTCCTCGACCGCACAGTCCTAGCTGTTATACCTCCAGCGCCTCGAAAGCCCACTTTTAGGAAGCTTCTCACAGGCCTCTGCCCTGACTCCCAGAGTGTCGTGCTTGTACTCGTGAATTTCTAACATATGCTGGGCTCTCAATACATACCATCTGACTGGGCTGTCAAACTTCTTTCTTTTCACTTTGCTAACACTGAAGGGCCTAAGTTCTCAGTGTTTGTGAAGTGACCGTTCGGTTCTCGGAACACAGTGGGGACGGGCAGCAGGTCTGTCACAGGCCGTGAAATGGAACAAGAACTCAGAGAAAACTTACTTCATCTAAAAGGCGCTCCTTTTCAACTTCAATAAGATCAATCATAAGACTATGGAAATAATAACACAACAACTTTAGAATATAGAAACATACTTCTTAACACTGAAATAACCTTAAACATCTGTCTAGGAAAAAGTACACGGACATGCATCAAAATGCTATGGGGCGCCTGGGTGGCGCAGTCGGTTAAGCGTCCGACTTCAGCCAGGTCACGATCTCGCGGTCTGTGAGTTCGAGCCCCGCGTCAGGCTCTGGGCTGATGGCTCAGAGCCTGGAGCCTGTTTCCCTCTCTCTCTGCCCCTCCCCCGTTCATGCTCTGTCTCTCTCTGTCCCAAAAATAAATAAACGTTGAAAAAAAAAATTAAAAAAAAAATGCTAGAGTTTATCAACAGACAGACTTCGTTCGGAAGCTTCCTCAGGTTTATCTCAAAACTATGAAGGGAAGAGTAAGGGACAGCGGGGGGTGAGTCTCTGGGAGGTCAGGACCCTCAGTCTGGCCAAGCCAGGATGACAGTTGTAAAAAATGTGGTCTTCCCTATAATGTAGCTATTTACAGAATATGAAAACGCCAAAAATGTGTGGAAATATTCAGCCTTCCTGTCCGACAAGCTCTCCTTTGGTGCTGCCGTCCGTCTCTACAGCCTTCCCATCCTCACTCCTCAGCTCTGGACCATCAAGTATCTGGAGCCCCACAGGGGCCTCTGGCTCAGTCATCTTCCAGAGCCCCTTCTTCCCCTAAACACCCTGCTCTACGAAAAATTGTGGCACTCCCCCCGGAAGCCAGAGATGACGAGGGTGGGAGAAGTCCGCTCCTATTTTCGCTCGTAGCTACCCCTCCTCCTGCCCCTACCCCAGGTCAGACCCTCACAGCTCTTTCCTGGTCGATCACCGTAGTCCCCAGTCTCAGTCCCCGCCACTCTAAGCCACACGGTGGCTCTACTAAAATGCAAAATTGATCTGTTTACTGCCCTGCTGACAATATTTCAGTCGCCCCTTGTTAAACCAGCTCGGGAATGAATTCTGAAGTCACAGAATACACAGGTCATTCTTGATGAGGCTAAGCCTGTCCAATGTCATCTATACCCGTTTCTTGTTGGCCACAAGAAATTCAGCTAAATAATAAAGATCAGGTTTAGATGTATTTTTCTAAAAGCTCATTTCTTCAGCTGTACTGGTTGTTCAATTTAAGTATACAAATCAGTATTTATTTTTCCAATGTGTAGGCACAATGTAAATTATTATCCCCCCTGCTCCCTAAAAAACTCGACAAACTGAAAACGTTTAAAACCTCATTTCTACACCCTAGAGGGGAGCTGCCTGTGCGGTGTGAAAGGCGGAGAGCTGCACTGGCCTTTGGGGCCACGCTCTGATGTGGCTTATGAGCACTTAAATGGGGCCGAGTACAACCACTGAAGCGAATTTCAAATTTTGTTTAGTTTTAATCAATTAATTTAAATAGCTACACTCAGCTAGTGGTTGCTGTGATGGTCGTAGATCTAGAATTTTCCTTCTTATACTTAAATGTGAGAGAAATAAAACATACCTCGAGAAGTCTAAAGTGAAACAAATGTTGTATCTAAGAGCCACTTAACAATACACGTTACATACACATACACCTATTTTTCAAAGCTGCGGTAGTTTTAAGTGTGACTACTGGGAAGAGTGTTCTCCTCGCCTCAGGGTTTACCTTCCTAAGAAGTCATCCTTGTCCGGGTCTTCGTCAAAGAGCTCAATCTCTAATTCCTGTCCGGGATGTTCATAGACTAAAGCCTGAAAAAATAACGAGTGGTAGTTATCTTACATTTTTACTAACGTCGGCACCTGCTGAATATGAGGATTATGGTAAAGAGCACCGTACTAGTTTTCTCTTAAGTGGTTAAGCACTTACATTTTCTCATTGTCAAACCACATACGCTTCTCCGTGGGAGATCATTTTGAAACACCTGCCCACATAGTCTACTGTGTTTCCAGTTACCTGGGATTAGTCTCACCGAGTCAAATTCCACCGCTCAGGAAGGAGGTCACAAGACAGCACCCACAAACAGAACAGGTTAGCACACCTTACTAGCCCTGAAGTGGCTGTGTTCAAGTCCTGTTCTTGGGATAACTACTAGTGACCCACGTACCACCACTCAGAGATTAAGCCATCTGGCAACAGCCTGGACCGGAAGGATGGGAAGCTGGTGACGTATAAGCCACACAACTGTTCTGAAGAACAATTCTGCAAAAATGTATCACTCCTTTACTCAAATTGTACTTCATGACGCAGCAATAACACCTTGACGAGCTTCTTTGGAGAAAACTTGGTCAAGTGAAGAAAAATATATTCCTATGACATTGTTACAACAGCGGTTCTAATGCTGGAATAAATAGTCAAGATCTCTTTTGGGTAAAGAAGTGAATGGCAATCACAAATCGGGTCCATCTGTATTTACTAACATGTAGAGATGTCCAGATGTATTAAATGAGAATTTACAAAATGATACATAACTGATCTCGTATTTGTATGTTTACATATGTTAACCACATAAAACATTTTTCCCATGAAAAATATTCTGCCAATTACGTATTGCGATGGTTTAATGTCATCAAGGTTTAAAATTTATGTGTCGGCATGACAATAATATTGGGAGGAAGGGACGGAAAGGGGCAATGCTTTTTAAAGATGGGAAATTAAAGCAAAAATGATTTAAATTACCCTCTACACCAACCACACTCCTGTGTTAACAGGAGCGGACTCAGAATTTGGAGAAGCCAGGCGACACCACTGGGCACATCTTACCTCGTATACCTCGTTCCACTTCGGACTGAGGTTCTCTTTGATTACTTTGCTTTGGAAGATCTGGTTGCCGACTCGAATAATCCCATAGGGGTCCGACTTTCCCTTGACGAGTCCCTTAAGGTAAGTATCTTTCCCCTGAAGGTCCTGAGCTTCGATAAAATGTATCCTTAGGACACCCTGAGAGAAAAGGAGAACCCGTGGACTGTTCACTGGTTCACGTGACAGGGAACAACGCTGTGCACACTCACCGTCCTAAAAACAGGACGGAAGGGAGCGAAACAAAGACCCTCTTGTCGTGCGGCAAAGCAGAAAGTAAACGTGGAGCACGCAGGTGGCAGCGCTGAGGAAAAACCAAAGCAGCACCAGATGACGGCACTGGAGTGGTACTATTTTCAGTCAGGAGACCAGACCAGGGAGAACGAGGTGGGAGTCGGTGGCCCCATGGTGACACTGTGCTCCAGGAGCCTGAGTCACAGAGCCTTACGGGTCACCAACACAGCCCTATGGTTCGGTGCTACAGTAATTGGTAACCAACAGAGGATGTCTCAGACATGATACTAAGCCCTTCATATGCAATGATTACTTCCAGTTTTAGAACAATCCTATGAAATACAGTCGGCCTTGGAACCACATAGGTTTGAACTATGCAGATCCACTCAAACGTGCATTTTTTTTTTTTTTTTTTTGAGAGAGAAAGAGGGTGCAAGTGAGCAAGGGGCAGAGAGAAAGGGAGGGAGAGAGGGAGAGAGGGAGGGGAAGAGGGAGAGAGAGAAAAGAGGGGCTCGAGCTCACCCAAAGCGGGACTGGAACTCACAGACTGTGAGATCATGACCTCAGCCAAAATCAGATGCTTAACCAACTGAGCCACGAGGCACCCAGGATTTTTTTCACTAAATACAGTAAAATGCTATGAATGTATTTTCTTTTCCTTATAATTTTCTTAGTAACATTTTCTTTTCTCTAGCTTACTTCATTATAAGAAAACAGAATAGAATACATAGAACATATAAAATACGTGTTAAATGCTCATGTTATCAGTATGGTATCTGGTCAACAGCAGGCTGTTGGTGCAGTTCTGGGGGAGTCAGAAATCATGCCGACTTTCTGCACAGGGGTTGGTGCCCACACCCATGCTGTTCAAGGGTCAGCTGTATGTCATTAAATGTAGTTTATAGAGAAGGAACTGAAACTTTGAAATACACATTTACTCATAGACGTTAAACACAGTTTTCTTTTCCTAAAATGTTGTTTAATAGGTAAAATAAAAAATATCCATTCACACTTCTTTCAAGGCAAACAATGGTGGTAAAGTTAACATGGAGCAGCATTCTCCTCTCTTTAAACAACCTTTTTTTTTTTTTTTTGTAGAATTTTTTGAATGTTTATTTATTTTTGAGAGAGAGAGACAGAGAGAACGAGCAGGGGAGGGGCAGAGAGAGAGGGAGACACAGAATCCGAAGCAGGCTCCAGGCTTCGAGCTGTCAGCACAGAGCTCAACATGGGGTTTGAACCCATGAACCATGAGATCATGACCTGAGCCAAAGTCGGATGCTTAACTGACTGAGCCACCCAGGCGCCCCTTAAACAAACACTTTTAAAATCACTGGGCAATATTCCTGACCCCATCAGCTAGGAAGACATGCATTTTTACAGATAAATACACTTTTAAAAACTTAGAGAATTTTCTGTTTACATTTTCATGTGCGTAAAGTTTAGATAATCTGGCAACATGTTTAAGTAGTGCTGACTTTTAAACCCAAGGTTAAGGAAGGCTGGCTTTGGGCACGGCTTCAGTACTCACCGTGCTCAGAGAATAAAAAGTATAAGACGCAAAGGAGCATGAGGATTTCTACATGGAAAAGAATTCTTGCATTTTCAGAGATGAAAATTGTAAATTAAAGAAAAATGACATTTCTCATATGTAGTGTTCCATTAAACCTGAATGCCCATGTTATAACTAGTTTGGGCACCAATTAGCTGGGGTGTTGGTACTTTTAAAAAATATAAGAAAGCTTATAGGTGTTTGAGGATTTGTGCACTGTTACAGAGATCCAGCTTAACTACAAAAACGTAACAAACATCAGGGAAAGGCTGTCTCCTACTTCAGGAAGAACACTGAACACAACACCTCCACTGAAAGAGGACCAATTCCACACTTTCTGTTGAGTAAAATCAACTTGGGGCGCCTGGGCGGCTCAGTCAAGTGTCTGACTTTGGTTCAGGTCACGATCTCACAGTTCATGGGTTTGAGCCCTGCATCGGGCTCTGTGCTGACAGCTCAGAGCCGGGAGCCTGCTTCAGATTGTGTCTCCCTCTCTCTCTGCCCCTCCCCTGCTCATGTTCTGGGTCTCTCTCTCTCAAAAATAAGTAAACATTAAAAAAAAAAAAATCAGCTGTCCTGTGTGCATCAGTATCACACTCATTACAGACAGGAGTGCAGACAGACTACACGGATGGGGGTAAGGAGCAAGCAGGAAAAGCTCTGTGAAAATTAATTAAAGGAAACCTTTAGAATGGGGTCGGGAGGCCAGCACTGGGAGGGCTCAGGCACCACCACTCCACTGTCCACTGCAGACCCGACGGGAAGAGATGCACCTTCCACGTGATACTATTTTGCCAGCCCGGCAGGAGGAAGGAAGGTCTCCTCCTCCCCTGGCGACAGCTCAGCTCACGAGCAGCCACCACACTTCGGGCTCCCAGTTCACCCCTCCCGGCTCCCCCTTTCCTCTGTGAAAGAGCCTCCTCTCCTCTGTTCTGCAGAATCACCTGTGGTTTTGCCACAGCTTAATTGTCCCAGACGGCAATTCTCTGCCGTTCCTGAAGAAACCCATTTTTGCTGGTAAAATAACTGGGGGTTTTATCTTTAAGATTAACAGTTCTCACTAACCTGTGAGGGCCTATCCACTCCAAGCACGTGTCTGACCATTAGAGGGAATTCTAGGTCCTTGACCGGCAAGTTCTCAGTCGTGGGATGAGGCTGCTTAGTCTACTCAAATGAAGGTGACTCCAATATCTGTGACCTAACTCTGTGCTAGGCACCATCCCCAATTTATAGATGAAGAAACGAGGTCCACACATGCCAAGTAATACACCCCAAGACCAAAGCTGCTATTAAGCCCGAGGGCTGTGCTCTGAGACCGAGGCCTGCCTTCCCATTTCATCCAGGGCAGTTGGTAACAGCAGCACTGCTTCTGCCCTGTTCAACTTATTCGAGGACTCGAGATGACCATATTCTCATCTCTGAGAGAAAACGTGTACCAGTCATTACACAAAGTTCCCATCGCGTACTAAGCTCTTAGATTCTGTTATTACAAATAGTATATGCTTTCTGAGATGACAACTAAGTTGTCACAGCTGTCCTTTAGGACTTGCAGAATAGCATTTGCAGGATTAAATCCCTATAAGCACCTTGGATGTTCACGGCTGAGGATTAAGAATTGCCCTTAAGTTTCTGTGATGTACCTTAGCCAATCCCTCAAGAATTGTGACAGGCCAAACTATCACATCCAGATCCATGTGGCAAGGTCACTGCTAAGAGAACCACAGCAAGTTACAACACCCAAATATGCGATAGGCCGTCCCATATCTACACCTAAGTGCTAACAGGGGCGCAGGCATACTTACCTTTGGTATAGGAAACCGCAACTGTGCTATTTGAACTTCACTGACAAGAGGAACGGTGATCCGATTGGGAAGCACCAGATAGTTTGATATTATATCCAGAATGATGGTATCTGACAGACCACTATTAGGAGGGCAATAAAAAAGAACAAACCAACTATCAGGCACATCAATAGTAGGTCTTGCCTTTAATAGCAAAGGTAAGCACAAACATGATCTAATATCCCATTTACAGGGTTGGAGTTGTCGAATTTCTCCAAAACAGTATTTAAAACAAGCATTTTAAGGCAGTAGCTGTGATATGGCTATTGTGACCATTATGTGGGATGTATATGTGTATGTACACAAACACGCACACACACACACGCGCGCGCGCGTGTGTGCATGTATAGTTGAGATATATAGTTGAGTAGAGCTGAAAACACAAGGTAATATATTCTGGCTACATTTCATAATATTCTAAATGTTTCATACATTCTATGTAACTTTATCATTGACCTAATACTAAGATACATTAAATTTTTTTTTAGCATAAAATATTTCAAACGTCCACAAAAGTGCAGAGAATACCATAACAAACATCCATCTACTCATTCCATGTTTCTAACATTAAATTTCTCTCTCATTATATGTCCATAGATCCCAATGAGGTAGAAGAATTTACAGTTTATTCTCTTCACACTGTATTTGGGTACTCACCACTGTAATGATTTTGAATTAACTACTGCCCAGAGAACTCAGTAATATGTATAAAAGCAGTGGAGGATAAAGAAACCAATGTACTTTTGATATATTTTTGCCTACTCTTTGGGATAAATTTGAGAATTAAGCAGTATGTATGTGACAACATTTTTGAAAGCGCATGTAAATGAAGTTTCATTGCTATGGAAGAACGCCTTTAACCAGAACTGAAAAGTTTTTAAGAGAGTTTTACTTCTTGCCAGGACTTTTCAGATGTTACAATTATTAACATAAATGTGTAAAGTAACCGTACATATAAAAATAGCCACTGGGACAGAGTGGAAGTCACTGTTGTTCAGTGAGTAATAAAAACCGAATGTTCACTGCAAGCTGGGCATCCAAATACAACGACGAGGCACAGGGCTTACCTTACTTAGAACGTTTCCATTCATGACGGAAAAAGGACTGAAAACCCACAACCCCACAGACAATGCGGACAACAACTCTCTGAAAAGGTCGGCTAATCAGACGTTAACACGCCACAGAGACTCAGAGGGTTTCAGGCGGCAGACACCGGATACGTGTTTGCTACGCAGCGGTGTGAGGCGGTCCTCGGGGCTTGGATGCCGGAGCACTTCTTACTCCGGGCATCCCCCACCCCCTCCAAAATACTGGTTTTGTTTCTGCTGAAAAAAATCTGCTGAAGCAGAGAGCCCTTCGATGACGACTTGCTTTCAAGAATCCCCTAGCTGCTATGGTGACAGGCTGACCGCCTCACCACCCGCCCAGCTGTGCAGACTCCGGCCCAGCACCCAGGAAAGCAGCAGAAGGCCCACCCTGGTGCCTCACCCCTGCTCTCCTTTCTATCCCCCTGTGCACAGGTCCAGGCTCCTCCAGAATTTCCCGAGCTGCGGTGCTGCTCCCGGCTGCCCCTCTGCTTGTCCCGGCTGCTGTCACGATCTTGTCACACTGGAAGGGCTTCCTATCGTGTCCAGTCCTCTTTGTCCTTTGGAACTGCTGCCTCTTTACCTCACTTTTGTTTCTATCCTAATTCTCATTCCTTAGGATCCCTGTAGGGCTCTTCGTTGGAACATGTGGGGATAGTCAAAATTTAAGCTAAAGCGCAGCAATTCAAGCATTATTATCTTATGATACCTTTCGTTTTCATAATCAATGAATACAGCATGTAGAGGTTCATTTTATAATGCTCAAGGCGAGATTTCATTATATTAGGTTCAAAGTTACTATTTACTTTTATAACATAAAATACAAAATATTATATAAATACAAAATACAAATACAGAATGTTGTATATTATATAAATTTTACAGAATTATGTATAAGTTATATATATTATATATGAATACACAATTTTACTTAAAAAGATGTTTTTATATATTCCTTTTATACCATAGCTTTTTTTTTTTTTTTTTTAAGAGAGAGCATGTGAAAGGAAGAGAGGGGCAAAGGGAGGGAGAGAGAGAATCTTAAGTAGGCTCCATGCCCAGCACGGCGCCCGATGTGGGGCTCAATACCACGATTCTGGGATATGACCTGAGCCAAAATCAAGAGTTGGACGCTCGTGTCCCATGGCTTTGTTTCTGAATGGTATTTCCCTCTATATTTCTTTTTTTTTTTTTTAATTTTTTTTTCAACGTTTATTTATTTTTTGGGACAGAGAGAGACAGAGCATGAATGGGGGAGGGGCAGAGAGAGAGGGAGACACAGAATCAGAAACAGGCTCCAGGCTCTGAGCCATCAGCCCAGAGCCTGACGCGGGGCTCGAACTCACGGACCGCGAGATCGTGACCTGGCTGAAGTCGGACGCTTAACCGACTGCGCCACCCAGGCGCCCCATATTTCCCTCTATATTTCTAATATACATGAGTATATATTTTTAATGATAAATGTATTTCTCTAAATACTAAGTATAAGTATGTATTTTGTGTGTCTCATGCATAAAATTCTATACATAAAATAGTTAAAGCTGTTACTATATAAAGAGAACCTATCTACATATAAAGTCATTAATTAGGAGTGCCTGGGTGGTTCAATCATTTTGAGTGTCCAACTCTTGATTTTGGCTCTGGTCATGATCCCAGGGTTGTGGGATCGGGACCCATGTCAGGCTCTACGCTGAGTGTGCAGCCTACGCAGGATTCACTCTCCCTCTGCCCCTCTCCCCCACGCATGCTCTCTGACAAAAAAAAAAAAAAAAAAAAAAAAATCATTAAATAAAATGGAGTATATGTATATATGTATCTCAATATATACAGACATGTGTGTGATATAGATCTCCCTTTTTATTTTTTATTAAGTATTTTTTTAATGTTTATTTTTGAGAGAGAGAGAGAGACAGACAGACAGACACCACACACCAGCAGGGGAGGGGCAGAGAGAGAGGAAGACACAGAACCCTAAGCAGGCTCCAGGCTCTGAGCTGTTAGCACAGAGCGTGATACGGGGCTTGAACTCACAAACCATGAGACCATGGCCTGAGCTGAAGTCAGATGCTCAACCAACTGAGCCATCCAGGCACCTCTTATTTTTTAGTAGGCTCTACACCCAACATGGGGCTTGAACTCACAACCCCAAGATCAAGAATCATGCTCTACTGACTGAGCCAGTCAGGTGCGCCTGTATCTCTCTTTTAAATAAATGATTTGGGACTGACTTCCCCCAGCTGCAGGCTTGCCAGGCAAAACACGCCCTCTGGCTCACCCTGTAAGGCAACTAATATGATGCTATTTACAGGGTAGCTGCTTTGGACAAGGCTGTGTTTATTTCAGCCCTCCCATGATATACAAAGGAGAACACATTTTCCACACTAAATGGCAACAGTGATCTGTTGTTTTGCTGGCTGCCTAGCATCTGTCCGCCTGGATGAGAGGTCTGGGGCAGGTTCTTCCATTGCTTGCCCCCAGCCCCTCACCCTGGTCCTCTCTTCCTCCTTTGGGAGCAGGCAGAAGACCTGGTCATCAGAATCACAGGATCTGTCCAAGGATGGGTGGACAAACAGAAATCAGCCCTGGAACTTGTGCTGGAACCAGCGGAAGGTTCTTTTTAGACTGAAGTTGCTAAGCATGAAGAACAGAGGAGCTGCGACTTCATAGCAAGAGCCTGCCTGATAACAAACCCATGCAGAGAACAGCAGAGTCAAGATTGGGACAGAGAGCACTTAGGGCATCATTTGGACACCAAAACCTGCCTGACTTCATCCACACAATGCTCCAGCCTGCCCAGCGACAGGGGCTGGGAATGAGCCACTGGAAGTAGAGCTCCACGACAGGAGTGTAGCTGTTCTGTTCATAGCTACACTCCAGCACTAACAACAGTGGCTGGCTCATGGCAGGCACTCAATACTTACTGGTTGGATACACGAACAAGTTGTCTTAAAAAACAGTATTTATTTACTCATTTGCTTTATTTTTTAAGGTTTGTTTATTTAAGCAATCTCTACATCCAATGTGGGGCTCGAACTCACAACCCCGAGATCCACAGTCACATGTTTCTCTGACAGCCAGCCAGGCGCCCCCTACTCATTTATTTACTTTTTTATTTAAGACCACTTGAGTTGGCTTTGCTGCTTGCAAACAAGAATCCTAATGAATACTTCAAGAACTCTTAAAGTTGTCTGTTCTTTGCAAAGATCTTTTAAAGTAACAGTATTTTCTAGATCCATAAAACCACAGTACCTAAAAAAGATTTTTATTATTAGGACTCACTTTATTATTATTATTTTTTAATGTTTACTTATTTTTGAGAGAGGGCAGAGAGACAGAGACAGAGCACAAGCAAGGGAGGGGCAGAGAGAGAGGGAGACACAGAATCCAAAGCAGCTCCAGGTTCCGAGCTGTCAGGATAGAGCTCGATGCAGGGCTCGAACTCACAAGCCGCGAGATCATGACCTGAGCCGATGTCAGACTCAACGGACTGAGCCACCCAGGTGCCCCACTATGCCTCACTTTATTAAAGTCCCAACTTTTCCCTGATAATGAAACAAAATAAAGTTCTTTCCAATTACCATTTTAGGGGCATAAACAAACACACAGGAATAGAAAAAAATTTTTAATTTCTGAGTTATTTTAGAAAAAAAAAACATTAAAACGTTATCTACCAGGAACATATGTAACTGTAACCAATAAGTGATATAGTGCAACTCTAAAATACAAAAGTAAATAGCAAAGGCAGGATTCTAGAACCTTCTGCTTGGCAACAACTAACAGGTTTGCCACAAACAGTTGCCTTCAATTAGATAAGACAGATGGCTGTGACCCAATGAGGAAGCCTTCATTTCCCTCACAGCAGGAATGTGCCCTTCACAGTTTCATAAGCTTGTTTTAGGCAAATTCCCTCATGTTTATAAAAAATTTTTTTAATGTTTATTTCTGAGACAGAGAGAGACAGAGCATGAGTGGGGGAGGGGCAGAGAGAGAGGGAGACACAGAATCTGAAGTGGGTTCCAGGCTCTGAGCTGTCAGTGCAGAGCCAGATGTGGGGTTCAAACCCATGAACTGTGAGATCATGACCTGAGCTGAAGTTGGATGCTTAACCGACTGAGCCACCCAGGTGCCCCAAATTCCCTCATGTTTTAAATGTGAGACTGCTACAGAATAACGAAGGACTCCCAGGGACACAAGGCAGAAACTCCAGGTTTCTCAGCTCTCACACCCAGACTCCTGGGTGATACTACATGTTCCCAGGCCAGTGCCTACACCTGCCTTCCGGGAGGGGATGCTGGAGGAACGGAAGGCAGCAGCACAGCCTGAAAACAACCCAGAAGGCTAGTTTTATAATATATACTCATTTTTGAAGTTTCCTTTATTTTTCTGGGAAAATAATAAAAACCAAATTTAAAAATTAACTTACAAGTTATTAAAAGGCTGCTACTGTTCTAAAACACCAACACTTGGGGACTTGGGGCACCTGGCTGGCTCAGTTGGTAGAACATGTGACTCTTAATCTCAGGGTCATGAGTTCAAGCTCCACTTTGGACATGGAGACTACTTAAAAAAAAAAAAAAAGTAAAAAAATAAAAAAAACAAACCCAGCAAAGCTGGAAAGATGCCTCATGATGAGTAAAAAGTAAAATGAAGGGTGAGGGACCCAGTCTAACACTCTCACCCACTCCCCTTTCACTCACTTGGTCCCCATGCCTCAGACGCAGGTCTCAGGAATCTGAGTCTCTTCACCTGAGTCACATGTGAGAGCTTGTGAAAAGGCTCAGAGTCTGCCTTGGACACAGGCCTTACCCGTTCTGTGTTATTCCCATGACACTAGAACTGCACATTATATCATAAACAAGCTAACCATAGGTCATGACATCATACTTACTTTAATCCAGGGATATCGAGAAGATTAGTCAGTCCTGTCCAATTAATTTCTATCAGCTGTTTTAAAAAAGAAAGGGCAAAAATATTAAGTATCCAGATTATTTCCAATTATCAAATCATACAGGTGTCTTTATAAACAAAATGAGATAGTACGTAATACTGTCCTATACCTTACCTTGCTTTTCGCTTGGGAAAAATCAAAGCCACTGTCCTTTATTGGTACCTGGAGAACCATCTCTTTTTTTGTTTTGCTTTTAGATAATATCAGTTTCCTCCAGTAAAATCGAATAATAATTTATATAACTTTCCTATTGATGAGCACTTAGAGTATTTATAATTTCTTTTTTATTATAAGTTATGATTCAGTGAAAATCTTGCATACGTGTTCTTATAGCATATGTAGACTAGCATGTAAAACGTGAAAGTTTTGGTCAAAGATATACACTCATTTTTTAAAAATTTTTAATTTTTGGGGCGCCTGGGTGGCTCAGTCGGTTGAGCGTCCAACTTTGGCTCAGGTCACGATCTCACGGTCCGTGAGTTCGAGCCCCGCGTCAGGCTCTGGGCTGATGGCTCAGAGCCTGGAGCCTGCTTCCGATTCTGTGTCTCCCTCGCTCTCTGCCCCTCCCCCGTTCATGCTCTGTCTCTCTCTGTCTCAAAAATAAATAAATGTTAAAAAAAATTTTTTTTTAATTTAAATTTTATTTTACTTTAAATTCCTTTATTTAAAAAAAATTTTAAGTTTATTTTGAGAAAGAGAGGGAGCACGAGCAGGGTAAGGGCAGAGAGAGAGAGAGAATCCCAAGCAGGATCTGTGTTGTCAGCGCAGAGCCCGATGTGGGGCTCAATCCCACGAGTCGTGAGATCATGACCTAAACTGAAATTAAGAATCAGATGCTTAACTGAGCCACCCAGGTGCCCCAAAGATTTTTATTTTTTAAAAATAATCTCCATAGCCAATGTGGGGCTTGAACTCACATCCCCCAAATCAAGAGTCGCACACCCCACTGACTGAGCCAGCCAGGTGCCCCCATATGTTCATTTTTTGTTGACAGATGCTACCCAGTTGCCCTAAAGAAAAAAATGCTGTACTGATTTAAATTCCCACCCAAAATGTATAAAATGTTCTTTCTTTTTACCCTCATCAAAAACCGACAGTAAAAGTCAGTACACCTGGTAGTTAAAAAAATGGTACTTTATCACTGTTTCAATTTGCATTTTCCTGATATTAGCGGAACACGTTCTATCCATTCATTACTTGTATCTTATTTTGCTCATTTTTCTAGTGGGTATTTGGGTATTTACTTAGAATAATTCTTACATAGTTGGCTAAGATAAGATTCCATTCAGGGGCGCCTGGTAGTTCAGTTAAGCTTCTGACTTCAGCTCAGGTCATGATCTCACAGTTTGTGGGTTCGAGCCCCACGTCGGGCTCTGTGCTGACAGCTCAGAGCCTGGAGCCTGCTTTGGATTCTGTGTCGCCCCCTCTCTCTCTCTGCCCCTCTCCCTCTCATGCTTTCTCTCTCTCAAAAGTAAAATAAAAACATTTAAAAAAAAAAAGATTCTGGGGGCGCCTGAGTGGCTCAGTCGGTTAAGTGTCCGACTTTGGCTCAGGTCATGATCTCACGGTCCGTGAGTTCGAGCCCCGCGTCAGGCTCTGTGCTGACCTCTCGGAGCCTGGAGCCTGTTTCGGATTCTGTGTCTCCCTCTCTTTCTGACCCTCCTCCATTCATGCTCTGTCTCTGTCTGAAAAATAAATAAGCGTTAAAATTAAAAAAAAAAAAAAAAGATTCCGTTTAGTGGATATAGACAGGTTAAAAAAAAAAGCTTGATTAGAAACACTGACTTGTGCTTTATATTTGTGGAAGAAATACTATAAGGAATGGCATGATCTCAATTACCCATATAGCTGCAGCAATAAAACTTCTCAAATCCCTTTGAGAAGTGGATAGTTATAAACAAGTATGAACCAGAAGGGTCAAAAGTTTGTTTCGGACAGACCAAAACTTAAAAAAATTTAAGAAGTACTGAAAAACTATTTTTCAGAGTAAGAGAAATGAAATACAAATTTATTGCAACTACCAATATAAACTCATGCTGGCGCCTCCCCCACCCATCCCCTCATACTGGGTGCCCATCCCCCACTGAAAGAACAGGTGCAGAAGCAAATGGCAGTGGGGCAATGGGCAGTGGCCAGCGCCCTGATCATGACCTCTAAACACATTTTCCAAGGGATTCTGAAGAAACAGCTGATTCCAGACTAATGAGCCTGGGGCATGTTGTTCAATCAGAAAGCTTGGGAAACATCCAAAGATTAATGGGTCCCCTGGAAGCGACATTAAAACTAGAGATTATAGAGGCGCCTGGGTGGCACAGTCAGTTGACATCAGACTTCCGTTCAGGTCATGATCTCGCAGTTTGTGGGTTCGAGTCCCACACTGGGCCCTGTGTTGACAGCTTGGAGCCTGCTTGGGTTTCTGTGTCTCCCTCTCTCTCTCTGCCCCTCCCCCGCTCATGCTCTGTCTCTCTCTCAAAAACAAATAAACATTAAAAAATATTTTTAAAAAAACCAGAGATTATAAAACATCAGGTGACAGACGGCTTACTCTCATGATGCCTGTCAAAACGATGAGATGGGGGCGCCTGGGTGGCTTAGTCGGTTAAGCGGCCGACTTCGGCTCAGGTCATGATCTCGCGGTCCGTGAGTTCGAGCCCCGCATCGGGCTCTGTGCTGCCAGCTCAGAGCCTGGAGCCTGTTTCAGATTCTGTGTCACCCTCTCTCTGACCCTCCCCTGTTCATGCTCTGTCTCTCCCTGTCTCAAAAATAAATAAAACGTTAAAAAAACCCCAAAAAACCATGAGATGCATTTAAATGTTACTCAAGCTCAGAGAAACAAAACACCAGGGAGGCAGGAACAGGATTCACGAAGGGCAGGATTCAGCTGGGTTTGAGAAGGGATGTGAATGCAAGAGACAAGCCCCCAGAAAGGGGCCCTTTCAAGGGCCTGAAGGACGGGCTGTCATATCCTTGAACACAGGGGAGATAGGGACAGGAAGAGCCCAGAGCCACAGAGGGGGAAGAAATAAGAGAGGGGAGGGAGAACTTGTGTGTGAGAAAATGAGCACGTGACTTGTGAGCGATGTGTAAAAATGAGTGTTATCAGAGGGGCGCCTGGGCGGCTGAGTCAGTTAAGCGTCTGACTTCAGCTCAGGTCATGATCTCGCGGTGAGTTCGAGCCCTGCGTCGGGATCTGTGCTGACAGCTCAGAGCCTGAAGCCTGTTTCAGATTCTGTGTCTCTCTCTCTCTCTCTCTCTGCCCCTCCTCTGCTTGCACTCTGTCTCTCTAAAAAAAAAAAAAAAAACATTAAAAAGAATTTTTTTTAAATGAATGTACCAGAGAATAAGTGTGTAAGAGAATTAACGTCTGTGTGAGAACAAGTGTATGTGCGAACATGAGAGCATATGAGAATATGTGTATGTGTAAGAATGAGTGTGAGAGAACAAGTGCATGAGAATGAATGTACATATGTGAGAGAACTCTCTCATGTGAGAGTGTGAACACGTGAGAATGCGTGTGTAAGAACAAGCATGAGAACGAGCACATGTGTGAGAATGAATGTACACAAGAACAAGTGAGTGTGAATGCATGTGTGAGAATGTGTGTATAAGAACAAGTGTGAGAAAGAGTAAGCATGTTTGAGAACATGTAAGAATGAGCATGAGAATGAGTGTGAAAATGAGTGTACATGAGACCAAGCGTAAGTGTGAATGCGAATGTGAGAATGTGAGAACAAACACATGTGAGAATGAACATACATGAGAACAAGTGAGTGTGAACACACGTTGGAGACCATGTGTAAGAATGAGCATGTGGGGAGAAGTGTACATGAGAACGAGTGTGCGTGTATGTGAGAACGAGTGCAAGGTAACGAGCATGTGAGAGAACGAGTGTGTGAGGACGTGTACATGTGAACAAGTGTGAGTGTGAAGGCACGTGTGAGAATGTGTGTGTGAGAACAAGTGTGAGCGTGAACGCACGTGTGAGTGTGAGGGCTGAGAAGGCAGCCACGAGAGGGCCGGGACCCAGGTCGTAGCCCCCACCCCGCCCCGCCCAGCCCCTGCCCTGGGACGACTAAGCTCTCTGGGAGAAATTCAAGAGCCAGTGGGACAGATTTCCCAATCACTCTCTTGGGCTGCTGTCACTCTTCTGGGAGAAACGGGATCAGTAATGTGGTTCCAGTTCCACTGGAACGACACAAACCAATCTGCTTATGTCATGAAAACCACAGACATGCCTTTCTCCTCTCTGCTTTTCTAGAAATGCATGGTCTGATGGATGCAGTAAAACATACAGTCAACTGATTTCACACTTGCTATTGCCAGTGTTCTAGGTGCACTAAGTTGTACAGTACAGACCACGAATCACCTGGGAAGCCTGATAAAATACAGACTGGTGCCTCCCGCCCCTCTCCAGAGTTTTTCAGTTAGTCAGTTTTCACTGATGGTCAAGTCAAGAATGTTCTCCTTATTTTGTTACTCCTGGGACTTCCAGATTCCCCGAGCTGATGCTCTTTCCAGGATGTCGAAAACTCCAAAGAGCATCACTGTTGAATGTGCCAGACAGCGGAGGTGACAGGACCACCAGCCCTTCCTTTTGGGAGACTCCGAGAGTGGCTGAGGTACCACAGGGCAACTGAGAGGTTCCAGCTAGATCCTGACTGTTAAAGGCCAGTTCAGGTGAGCCAGAGTAAATCCAGACACGGGGCATCTGCAACCCACTGTGGGCAGAGCAGTGCCTGTGTGCTGCAGAGACTGGGGAAAGCGTCTCTTGCAGGGGTGAGGCCAGGGAGGAAGCAGCTGCTTCAGGAGACACAAACGCCACCTTCCACTGTAAGGAAGAGAAGCCACTGGGAGGAGGGACACACAGCTGAAGGCTCACCGCAGCTGGGGGGCGAGAAGAAAACACACGCTGTGTCTTGAGGAGCACAGGACACCATCCCAGGCCCTGACCATTAGACCCTGTACTGCTGGAGGTAGGTGTGCGCACTCACTCCTGCATAAGATCCAGCAAAGACACGCATGAGAAGGCGAGATCACTTGAAAGAGGGCCAGCCCCAAGACTCAGGACAGATGAGGGCAATGGGGAGCTCCCTCATCCCAACTACTGGGGGTAGGGCTAGACTATCCAAAACAACGAAAGGTATCGAAGCAGAGATCCAAGAAGACACTCGGAGAACACCCGCCAGGACAAATACCCTCAAAGCTCCCAAGTGACTCGATGTGTGCTCTAAGTCTGGGACCCTGTCCTGTCCGGTGGACTCTAGTGGGCATGTCTGGCCAGCCCTTCCTTTCCACACAGGGCTGCAGGAATTGGCTTCCAGGAGCCTGATTCATACACTGCAACGTTCCTCCTCCCAGCTGGGCCAGGGGTCTGTATCTGACCCAGACGGAACAGGGAAGGGGAGCCAGGAAGGGGAGCACTGCCTCTTGAGTGTACTGGCAGCCTTGTTTCTGGCCTGTGGACGGGAGGACCCGAGGAAGGTGGTCTCAGAGGGGAGAGAGCATGGAGCAAAGGCCTAACAGGCACGGATGAGAGTCACAAAGGCTTTCAAGCTCCGCATTCCAGTAGGTTTTGAGAGAGACAAATACACACTAATTTCACTTAAATGAAGGCTTTCCTTTTTTCCCCTCCTTTGATTAAGGGATCTCAGTTGCTGGAGTTGTAGCTAACAGGACTCAAGTTCTTCTCACAATCACTGTAAAAGGAAGATGTTATTTCCATTTTTACAGATGGAGAAATACAATCTGTGGTTCAAAGACTCAGGAAGTATGTATGCTGTCCGCTAGCTGGGAGGACCCTCTTAGGATAAACGCATTCTCAGCACCTCCCAGATCATCTCCTAGATTTACTCTAGGCTAATCTGTACCCCAGGGAAAGAAAGAACTGAGGATACCAAAGGGACCCTATGCGCGTGTGCCTGAGGAAATTACAACAACAGTCGTGTTAGTGTGAGTGGCCAGCTCCCAGGACACGTGTCAGGGGGAGACACTGGCTTGTTCCAGCCCTTACCAGAACCTTCACTTAAGTTATTGTGTTTACCAAACCTTGACTTCCGCTGTTAAGACCCACCCGAATGCTAAACCTGTATGTAGGAAAATATTTGATTTTGTAAAAATCTGAGGACTTCCTATGCACCAGGCACCTTCTGGCATTTAATCTTGTGAGGCAGTAGTTCACATGTTACAGATGGGGACACACCCACTGACGTTTCATCTCCACATTACAGATGGGGAAACCTGGGCTTACAGAGGTGAAACAAACCATGCAAAGCACACGGTCAGAAGAGGAAGACCAGGTGTGGAAGACCAGGCCGGAGGACACCCAAGTCTGTCACTTAACCACACCACCTTCACTGTGCTCCAAAAAAGTTGGTCACTTTAGAAACTTTTAGTTCTTTTTTTTAAGCAAGTAGCACACCAACAAAACTAAACAAATCAACAAGAACAAAAATGTGCAAAGGTTTCATAAGAGTCTCTGGCATTATACTTTTATATCATCTGCTTAGCCAATCCCCCCCAATCTTTCTAGCTGTATTTTTCCTTGGGGTGACAAGGAGTTACTTGGCAGCTAGCAGTGAGTTCTGTACTCATATTTTCCAGTTGAAAATAACTGAAAAAAAAAAAAAAATCCCTTCTCTCCAAAGCATATGTTTGGAGACTTTACTTGCCATATAAGGAAATGAATGATTCTGAACTTTTCACAGACTCCTCCATTTCTGACACTAAGATCTTGTTTGGAAGTTATATTACAACGTTATTTTTAAAGTTAATAACCCTATGAAAGATCCAACCTAAGGAAGAGTATTGCTAAGTTTTGAGGGAGATTTAAAGATTTGGATTTCATTGTTTTCTGAACTGAAAAAAAGGTCTTTCTTTTAATTGTTAAAAATTTCCTGTAAATTAAAAATACTTTGCCATCTGCTAAAGATTAGTTTTTTTATATTCATTAATGAGGAACGTTTCTTAAACATAAAGGCTTTTAAATAACTGGTATGTAGAAAAAGCCCCATGAATTGTAAATCTTTTATAGAGCTCTTCATTTCTTAAAATTTTAAGAAATTGAATTTTAAGAGATTCCTTAATGCCTTTTTAATTTCACTGCGTTTTGTGTAGTTAAAATACATTAAAAATAAGCCCATTATTTAAGCGATAAAAAGCAAATCAGAACAGCAATTTTAGCAGCAACTTAAAGTAAAGACACTTAACTCTTGTGTTTTTACATACAGAAAAAATACCACTCGTAGTCTAGTCTAAAAAAACCCGTATTTTAAAAACCCAACAACAATAATTTGCATTAAGTTATTTAAATCAAATTATAAAAATTAACGTTTCCGTTTTAAACTATACATGATGTTAATGGTACCTCCAGAAAGGACTCACAAAGGTAACAAAAGTGGCATATCATGGAAAGATATTTGAGAAACAGATCAATGCACCCATCAGACATTTACTGAACTGTATGGAGACAGATGGGGCTATGGCTTTGAAAGAGTTAACAAGAAGTGTGCCAGAATTCACAGGGCAGTCCGGCATCAAAGGAACACAGGGAAAGCTGACCACCTTTGTCTCTGGAAAGCACACACAGGGATGAAGACAGTGTTCTGGGAGAAGGAAAAGACAACAGGAGGCAGTGAGAGATAATGGGGTTGGTACTATTTGGATTGTGATTCTGCCCTGAGGCTGGAAACTGGGATGCTCACCAGGGGCAGTGCCAGCAAAGGAGGCTGGAGAGAGACCCCGCCTCTACCATGAGGACTGTGAGGGAGAGATGCTCCCTAGTGGGTCAGCCTGCACCCTGGGAAGATACCCCAGTGGTGAAGTCTACGGAAGACAGGGCCAAGACAGGAAGCCAGTCAGAGGCTGCAGGAACCCAGGTAAGGAGGAGCCTTATAGGTAAGGACCACCCAGGTGAGGGGGAGGAGCCTAAGAAGTCAAAGGGAGGGGAAGAGGGAGTCTTTTTTCAAATTAATTTATTTATCTTGAGAGAGAGAAAGAACACGAGCAGGGAGGGGCAGAGGGGGAGAGAGAAAATCCCAACCAGGCTCCAGGCTCAGTGCAGAGCCTGCTTTGGGTCCTCGGTCCCCACCTCCCAAAACTAAACAAACCTTTAAAAATAAATAAATAAATAAATAAATAAATAAATAAATACTACATAAAAAGTCTATTTTCGAATTTTCTGTAACAAACACTATTTTATAATCAGGAAAAAAGCTGTCTATAAGACATGAAGCCCTCCATTAAGAGCATTTTAAAGAGGTATGAACACAGAATTCATATGTCAGAAAAGGGAAAAGAGAGTGAAGGACAGACTATTTCTCTGCTTTACAGAGTCTTGCCAATGAATAGGAAAAATGAAATCAGCATCGACTTACTGGTTTCCTAAGGAAGAAGATAGACAAGGCTCCCACTAAGGGCATGTCTCCAATCAACGGTTCCAGGATCACCCGCATTGTACCATGAATCTAAATTCAAATGGGAAACCAAAACATGTCACAGAAGACAATTCCACAGGCCATTTACTGACTCAAGAAGGAGGACACATGATCGTCTTAGTGACTTCTGAGCATTTGACTTCAGGTTTCTCTCAAGAATAACCTACAAATAAAAAACTTAAACTTCAAAGAAATTCTCAGTTAATAAAAACTTCACAATTTTATTTTTGAATACAGCATAGGGAATTTTGGAAGACTATGAAACTTTAAAAACCTTACCTGTATACTTTGCACACCAGCTCTACAAAAATATCGCTTGATCTCCAAATCAATCTCACAGTTTCCTACAAAACTAGTAAAGAAAAAGTTCTGTATTAATATCTCTTAATCACCACAGATCTGCAAGGTCTACAATCTGAGTAAAATGAGAGCAAAGCAACCAAAACCAGCCTGTAGGCAAACCTGAGACCCATATCTGAGTCTTTAATGCCTGGAACTGCACATGTCCCTGCTAGCAGGCTTGACACCTGCCACACTGATTACACACGTCACTTCTCAAAGTGCAATTTCTGGATCAGTTTCTTGATGGAATGTAGTTTTCACTCGTTTTGTAAACAACTGTTTTTGTTTAAGATATTAAAAAAGTTTATATTTCACCAGAAGTAAATTTTGCACCCATGCTCTCTCCGGTTGTGAGAAAACTAACAGCAGTGCTCCAGGGCTCTGTGACATCAAAGGTTAGAAATGAGGCATCCACGTGGGGGGCACTCAATGATCAAGTCATGGCAAACATTAATACAAAACAAAACCACCAAAACAACAGCATTAATAGAGCATAGCGCTGAATGTCAGGCTTGCATCTATTCCTAATAGGAGCAGGTTTCCTGTGGGGTCGCTATGATCTGACTCCCACCCTCAACTCCCAAAGTAGCACGTCACGCTCCTGCTCTTGCCTGAGAACATCTGCAGGAAGTTTGAGAAATGCTGGAAGGACGGTGCCTAAGAACACAAAATACTAATGAAAAACATCTGGGATGAATTCTTCTAACATTTATGTCCTGGTGTTAAAACCAGCACCAATAGATTCTTCTCACTGAACAGGATTCTGGATCTAGCTGGTCCAATCACCTGTTAAAAAACCATCCTGAGGGACGCCTGGGTAGATCAGTTGGTGAAGCTGACTTCGGCTCAGGGTATGAGCTCATGCTCCGTGAGTTCGAGCCTCCAGTCGGGTTCTGTGCTGACAGCTCAGAGCCTGAAACTGCTTTGGATTCTCTGTGTCCCCCTCTCTTTCTGCCCCTCCCCTGCTGGAGCTTTGTCTCTCTCTCAAAAATAAATAAACATTAAAAAAAAAATCTTGAAACTTTCCTCTTCTTCACCCTAAGATACAATCACTTCATTTCCTAGTATCTGTCAATTACTCCTTCCCCATCTCTACTGCCAATAATCTAATCAAGGTCTCAGTCTGGAACACACAAAAAAGTGGAATGCAGATTTTTTTAAGAAACATAAATATCTGAGCAGCATAATCTGCATCTGTCGTCATGGCTGCTAAAACCATGAAAGCCAGACTACATCTTCACAATGGCATCCATTAACTGATTCCTTCAAATGTTTAATAAATGCGTACGAAACGCTCCTCAGTGCTGGAACAAGAGAACTTTGTTCTCAAAGTTTCCATCCTCATGAAGCTCATTATCAGCCTAGCGGACCGTCCCAGGGCACAGCTGAGCTGAAGATCCAGCGGGCCTTCCTCTTTTATTCTACAGATGACAACAGGGTTTGCAGTAGTGTCTGGTATTTTAAAGATGTAGGTTTTCCATCAGATCATTAGAGGCAGTCAATGCTCCTTTCTAAAGTAAAGGTAATTGTTACCAACACTCTACATTTATTATATTCATACACTTTAAAAACTCAACGACGACATTATAAAAGGATCCTCAGTCAAGGATCAAAAAAAACAAAAGTGTGAAGCGTGTCTGTCAGTCGACACGCTTCAGCAGCTGCCCCTTGCACAGTGTGTTACCGGGCCTCACAGGGACACAGGAAGCCATGAGCACATTCACGAAGAATGAGGACAAGAACTAAAGAAAACCACCTTTATCTGCCAGGTGTGGTGCCTGCCCTCAATTAACGGTTTTCCCACTTTTTATCGTAGGAAAAGACATAGAACGTAAAATGTCCCATCTTAACCATTTTCAAGTGCAGTTCAGAGACGTTAAACACCATCTTGTGCAACCATCACCACCACCATCTCCAGGACTCTCTTCATCTTGACAAACCCAAACTCTGTCCCATTAAACAACCTACCGTCTTCCCCTCGCCCACACCCTGGTACACGCCCTTCTACTTCCTGTCTCTATGAATGTAATCACACTAAGTACCTCATGTAAGCGGAATCCTACAGTGTTTGTCTTTTTGTGACAGGCTTATTTCACATGGCATAATGTCCTGATGGTTCATCCACGTTGTAGCATGTGTCAGAATTTCCTTGTAAGTTTTTTTATTTTTGGCTTTAGATGGTATTAGATAATTAGCTATATACTAAAGTCACCTGTTGATCTTTGTTTTAAGTTTTTATTTTAACCACCTGGTGCTCAGCGTGAAGGATTTCCTTTTTTTTTTTAAGCTGAATAATATTCCACTGCATGTACAGACCACATTTTCCTTATCTATTCACTCATCAACGAACATCTGGGTTGCTTCCACATTTTAGCTACTGCGAATAGTGCTGGTGTGAACGTGGGTGTACAAATACTCTTTGAAACCTTGTTTTCAATTTTTTTGGGGTATAGACCCAGAAGTGGAATTGCTGGGTCTTATGGTAATTTTATGTTTAATTTTTTGAGGAATAGCTGTTCTGTTTCAACAGCAATTCACCATTTTCGTTCCCACCAACAGGGCACAAGGGGTCCCGTTTCTCCACATCCTCGCCAACACTTGCTGTCTTCTGTTGTTTGATAGCAGCCATCCTAATGGGTGTGAGGTAGTAGCTCACTGTTTTGATTTGCATTTCCCTGATTATCAATGAGGGGAACATCTTTTCACGTGTTTATTGTCCATTTGTATATCTTCTTTGGAGAAATATCTATTCAAGACCTCTGTCCACTTTTGAATTGGGTTGTTTTTGCTATTGTTGAATTTTAGAAGTTCTTTATATATTCTAGATCTTAATCCCTTATCAGATATGTGATTATACGGACGGCACTAATTCTACAGATTGCTTTTAGTGTTGATTTTTAATAATATTAAGTTTCCCAAACGAAGAACATGGGCTGCTTCCATTTACTTATGTTTTCTGTAATTTCTCACAGCAATGTTTTGTAGTTTTCTTTGTACAAGTCTTTTACCTTGTCAGGTTATTCCTAAGTATTCTTTTTGATTCTAGTGTAAAAGAGATTTTTCTCTTGATTTTTTTGGATTGTGCACGGTTAGTGTATAGAATGTAACCGATTTGTGTGTGTGTGCAGACTTCATATTCTGCTACTTTGCTAAATTTGTTTACTAATTCTAAAGAGGTTTTTTTGTGAATCCTTAGGGTTTTCTACATGAAAGATCGTATCACCTGTGAACAGAGACAATTTTACTTCTTCCATTCCAACCTGGATGCCTTTTCTTTTTCTTCTTACCTAGTGGCTCTGGATAGGACTTCCAGTGCCATGAAGTGGTGAATGTGGACGCACCTGCTCCTGGTCTTGGAAGAAAAGCTTGGTCTTGCACCATTGAGGATGATGTTTGCTGTTGGGTTTTCACATATGCCTTTTATTACACTGAAGTGGTTTTCTTCTGTTCTCAGTTTGTTGAGTGTTTTTATTATGAAAGAATATGGAATTTTGTCAAATGCTTCTTCTACATCAACAGAGATGGTCATTCATTCTGTTAATGCGGTGCTTGGTTCATTTTCATATGTTGAACCATCCTTGCACCCTGGAAATAAATTCCACTTGGTCACAGTGTCTAATTCTTTTAATATGTTGGTGAATTCACTTTGCTGGTATTTTGTTGAAGATTTTGACATCAACATTCATAAAGGATATGGGTCTGTAGTTTTCTTGTAGTGTGTTCAATTTTTTAAAGTTTAACATACTTATAATTGGCAATTATCTAGGCTATTAGGAATTAAGATGCAGAAAATAAATAAATGTGGGTCTTTAACAGTTTAGTCAAAATCCACCGGGGATGCCTGGGTGGCTCAGTCGGTTAAGCTTCCGACTTCGGCTCAGGTCATGATCTCAGGGTTTGTGAGTTTGAGCCCCGCGTGGGGCTCTGTGTCGACAGCTCGGAGCCTGGATCCTGTTTCAGATTCTGTGTCTCCCTCTCTCTCTGCCCCTCCCGTGCTCACACTCTGTCTCTCCCTCAAAAATAAACAAACAAACAAACAAAAAATCCACCAAACAGCAGGTAAGAAGAGTGCTCATTACAGCCTCCACTTTATGGGTCTAGCTAAGTAACATTATATGTCATTAACTATGACACAAACAAAAACTTACCTAATTTGAAGGTCCAAAATAATTTGCCTTTTGTCCACATTTTCAGTGTACACCTTCACACCATTGATCCTGAGTGGCTGAAACAAGAGGCAGCTTGTTTTAAAATGCAGGCAGGGTGAAAAATAAACCCAAATGGCAGAGAGATGAGAACAAGCTTAGCCCCACGCTACAGGAATTACAGTTCTGCTTTCACAGTGTACTCGATGTTTCACTTTGGGCAACTTATGTAGCTTCCGTTCTTCCGTGTCCTCATCTGTGAAGTATGGGTCCTAGCGGCATCTATCTAACGAGGTTACCAGAAATCAAAGGATGTAAGGAAATGCGCCTGGCACACAGTGAGTGCTTAGTCAAGCCCCACGGCCCCTTGTTTCTCCCAGTTTACTTTGATCCTTTCCCTCTACTCTGTCCTTACATGGTTTGAAATGTAACTTCCTTTCTGTTTTTTCTTCATGTCTTATAATTTTTCATTTCTTAGGATTTTCACCACAATGGAGCTTTTGAGTAAATAAAAAATACTGGCTGTAGGTATAATTTTAACACCTATTACCTGAGACAGAGACAGAATCACATGACTGTAAAAAGAAAAGGCAGATTATAATAAATGTCATATTTCAAGGGCCCAGCTGTAACACCACTTCCAAACCTTCTCCCATTTTATCACATTGAGATCACTTCTAGGAAAGTTCTTAATCTCCCATTTGGGCATCAAACACTCAAGCTGAAGAAATACTTTAAGAGTACTACGCTTACTGAAGCAGCTTAGGTGCCCTAACATCTCACCCCTCAACTGGCTACGGGATTAAACTCTAAGTCTTCCCTACACTTCCTACTATCTTGGGTTCCCGGCCTTTCCCCCAATGATACTGGCTCAAACATGTACAGACTGTTGAATTACAAAGAACATGGTTCAACCCGCTATGTTGATGAGTGAAAATGGGGTACAGGTGGCTTAGGATCCTTAGCTTAAATGTCCGCATCAGGTAAGATTCCCTTAGTTTAGAGGTCTGCGTTGGGTGATAATCTCACAATCAGATTTAAAGTGCGTGTAGAAAATGAACATATTTCTCCCTAAAACAAACTCAGCTGGGATCAGAATTCTAACTCTCCACAAACACAGGCGTATTATCTGACATCAGGGGACTGGAAACCAGGGCCTGCAAGTTAAATTTAGCCTTTGGCTAAGAAAGGTTTTTACATTTTTTTTTTTATTTTTAAAAAAAATTTTTTTTAATGTTTATTTATTTTTGAGACAGAGACAGACAGAGCATGAACAGGGGAGGGGCAGAGAGAGAGGGAGACACAGAATCGGAAGCAGGCTCCAGGCTCTGAGCCATCAGCCCAGAGCCTGACGCGGGGCTCGAACTCACGGACCGCGAGATCGTGACCCGAGCTGAAGTCGGACGCTTAACCGACTGAGCCACCCAGGCGCCCCGGTTTTTACATTTTTAAAGGGTTATAAAAGAAGTTGGGGGGGCGGGGAGAATATGCCTCAATGGCCCTTTACGAAAAAGTGTGCGATCCCGATCCCTGCTTCAAGTTCACACGGCACTCGACCGTGTAATCGTGCTTTCCTATCTGCTGTGATCCTTTCAGGTCAGAGAAGGTAAAGTAAATACTGAAGGGAAGTGTTATAAAGGTGTCCTTTAACGTGTGCGCTCTAACAACAGGACTGAGCAGACCCCAGGCTTGTAACCTATTTGGAGACCTCACAGCCAAGAGGAAAAACAGCCCAGCACAACACAGTCGCCTGCAGTGGAGACCCCAGATGCTGAGTAACAGCAGGTAAGATGGAGAGTTCTCTGTAGGCAGAAAATCACTTCTGATGGAGGAAGGTGACTGATGGCTTGGGAGTACAGGATGGGGATGAGCCTGGGGGCACTGATAAACACAACGCAGCCACCAGGTCACCAGGTCAGACACTCCTTGGCCACATTTATCAAATCCCTGAGGGGCTGAAGCACAGACATCTGACCTGCAGCATACGGTGACACTGTGCTCTCTGGCTCTACTGTATGTGCTCCAAATGTGTGTACGCCGTGTGTGCGTGTGTGTGCGTGTGTGTGTGTGTGTTTAAAAATATTACTGAATTCTGAATTTTCATTAGGCATATAAAACAATGTTACCTTGGGAAGTACAACAGGAAAATTATATGTCAATTACACCTCAATTAAAAAAATGTTACATTGAACTGTTACTAATCATTGTAAACACTGACTTACAAAAATAAAAAGGAAGCCTGCCATGAGCAACGAATTTACCTGTTGTCTTGAGGCTTTCACCAGAAGTAATACTAGGAATTAGGAGTTTTTCTTTATATGATTCCAGTAACAAAATTTTTCTTTCCCTGCATCAATATAATTAATGTGATTCTACAAGCCTGGTGTTGGGAGTCCTTAATAGTTGTTTTTAAAGATCTTGAGGGGGTAAACATGTTAAGCTTGTTGTCGATTATTAAACTTTTAGTATGAACTCATATATCAAACTCCCTTTCCAACTAGATAAATTGTGAAAAACTGTGCAAAGGTAATTCTGACAGAAGGATGTGAGGTAGAAAGAAACGCTGGAACGGAGAGAAACCAACCAAGGAAACCGAACTGGCCAAAGACCACAGTGGAAGAATGAGGGCAAGTGAGGGCCTCACAAAAGACAAGGGAGGGCATCCCATGGGAGGCAGACCTGGGAGGAGCTGCAGAGACACCCTTCCAGAACTTCCCCAGGTTGCTTTCTAGAGCAATTTTCTCTAGAAAATAATTGGAAGTAGCTTAATATATTTTTAAGAGTTTTCACAGCAACGTGGGGGCGCCTGGGTGGCAGAGTCGGTTAAGTGTTGGACTCTTGATCTCAGTTCAGGTCATGATCTCATGGTTCGTGGGTTTGAGCCCTGCGTCGGGCTCTGCACTGATGTTGCAGAGACTGCTTGGGATTCTGTCTCTCCTCCTTCTCTGACCTTCCCCGGCTTGTGCTTGCCCTCACTTTCAAAATAAATAAATAAACTTAAAAAAAATTTTTTTTTAAAGTGTTCATAGCACAAGTAAGAATACTTAAGAAGAAACTGACCTGCTGACCCACATCAACTTTTGTGAAACTAAAGGTGCTGAGGTGGGTGTTTGCTCCTCGCACAGCTGGCTCTATGGTTTCTCGAAACAACTTCTCTATAAACTGGCAAATAAAAGGCCACATGTGTTTTACGGTCTGTAAAGAAGAAAGAATTCGTATCAAACAAGATGCTATAACACATAAATAATAATGTACTTAAGTCATCATGAAAAATTACACCCCTACAGTTTACCAGCATTTTTGAAAATTAAAAGGGGGTGTCTCCTTTTGGTATGCAAAATCAACATGATCTGAACTTCAAAAATGTACAACAATAAACTACTGACCAACTAATATGTCTCAGGAATTATTCTGGTTAAGCATTCCGTTTAAGCATACCAGCACATTTAAAATTGCTAAAAAAAAAAAAAAAAAAAATCAAAAAATCCTGTGGTTTCAACTTATTGCTAAAAATGTAAAACCGTATAGGGCTTAATAAAACATTAAAGAGTTTTCTCTGATGATGGACTAACTTTTGGTGCTATAAAAGAATCATTAATCTACATTAGTTTTTACTCTATAGTTCTAAGGATATATAAAATATAGGGATAAAGGAGATCTACTTCAAAGTATGTGATCTTTAAAAATAACTTTTAAAATGATTATTAATCTATTATTAAATTTCTTGAGAATTATTTCCCTTTTCTTAATATTTTCAAAAATGTTGCCTGCAATTATTATGAAATAGACTCGAGCACTAGCTAATCAGGAAAGTAGACACAGGCCAAATACACAACTATGAATATATCACTAATTTTTTCATGTTAAAGACACAGTTTTCACTATTTAGGAATGTATCAGTTATGACTCAATTTTGGGGGCAGCGGAAGCCAACCAAGTCCAAATGAGCTCACACATCGTCAGCATCCAAATTCCCAAAAAGGGAAAGATGGCCCCTCACCCTCTAATCCCACGGACAATCTGGTATTCGGTATATTCTACTCTTACCTTATTTAGCCATTCTGCTCTCTCAGTGTCTGGAAAATGAACCTAAGAGAAACACACACACACATGACTTATTGACTCCCAACTGTTTATAAAATGTCACACAGGCTACTGAACACTCTTATTGTTCGCCTACTGTTCACGTAATGCGTCTTTACAACGCCCTGCTCTGAAGCGCGCACAACGGCTTCTGAGGAGACACTGAAATGTGTGACACTCCAGCTCTTTACATCCCAACAACACTTTGATGCAGAAAAGTCTAATGACCACCAAGGCTATAGTCCCTTCTTTGAATCTGTGAGGCCCCACGGAGAGTGCACTGGAGTCCGGAACATCAGGGAGCGATTCCATGCGATCTCCTCTGTAAGACACGGGCTTCTCCCTGCCATCGCCGGCACTGCCATCAGTCCTCCAGACATCCACACTCCCAGCCTTCGAGAACCCACCTCTCCCCGCTGCCTTCCTCTTTTGGCCCAAACCAGCCGGCAGATGCGTTTCCTCATTTGGCTCCTCTCACACTATCTCCCAAATGAATACTGATTACAGTCCTCCACGAGTAGGGCCTGTATACTGGAGAGAATGAGCGCTTGCAGAGACAGAAATAAGCCTATTTAGAAAAAAGGTGGAAAAGTATTTTCTTTGCCATTAAAATAAAACCCCCTTGCAAAGGAAGGCTAAAGCGGTTTTGGTAGGGAGTTCTCCTCTGAGAAATGCTATGTACTCACTCCCTCAAAGAAAGAACAGCATACAGACCATACTAACACTCTGAAACTGGTATTTTTGGCTTAGATGTACAATGGGTCACAGGCAGCTTTATAAGGGTGACTGAGATGTGGTCAGAGAAATATTCTGATTTCTGGAACTGCCACGCTCACTTTCCTAAAGAAGACAGGCGCAGCAGTCAGTGAAACACAAACCCCGTACCCCACGCTATGGCTGAGAGGAGCTGGTCAGGGAATGTTCTGGTTGTGAGTGACAGGGGGGAAGATTCCCAAGAACATGGTTCTCTGAGAACCAGCCCCACCTGTCGTGCCTGGCCCTGAGGAATACATCACTGAATGGGGCCCAGCAGCAACTGGGTCCTGCTTGGAGGCCATGGTCACTGCACTGTGCCCGCCACACTGTTCCACAGGAGAGGCCATGGCAGGTTCTCCCTGTTCCTCTGTGTCCACAGGCCGGGGCTGCCCACTCCTTCTCACCACAGATTCAATGTGCCTGGACCATGATGGTGGGCTAGAAGGAACTGAAACAACATTTTCTACATCAGTCAGCTTGAATCCATTCTGGGACCAAACCGAAGGGATGGCAACTTTCCAGAATTAAGAAAAAGGACGACGCTCAAGAAGAGAGATTTGGCAAAGAGAAGTGTTGGCAAAGGTTGCTTAAATCCAGACGACATGTTGCCTGGAGAGGCCTATCTGACCCGAGTGGACCTGTAGTACCAAAGGGACTATACTTTCCGCCAAGAACTAAGACATTTGGGGCTGGCTGGGGAGGGTTGCAAGGCTTGCTAGACTGGGACTAGGGAACACGTGTAACTCATCCGCAGGCTGTATTCTGCCATTTCTTCACGTTATAGCAAAGTAGACCAGGAATGCAACAGGTGGCTGCCACTCCAGAGTACCAGGCCTTAGGCAGGTCTTCAGCTGTGGTCCAACGCAGCAATTTCTTGTGAGGTTGGCTTCCCTTCTGCCCTTCCCCGCTGAATCCAACCAGCCACACTGGTGACAGAAAGGACCGAAAAGCACGTGCCGAGCACCTATTTGGGGACAGCCAGAACTACTTCACTGTAGATGTGTTCTTCCTCCTATATTTCTAAGTAAACGACACCATCAACAACACCCTCCGCAGGCCTGCCTCTTCTAGAGATGCTGTGACTGCCTCCACCCGCTTCCCAGGGAGGCTTGGCCTGGTTTCCCAGCTAAACCGCGTGGGGCTTCCAGAGCTAAGGACTCACACACAGGAGCCGCGTTTCAATTACCTCACTCGAGACCGTAAACTCCTACACGTTTATCAGACAGCAGATCAAAGACTTGCCTCAAATCCTATTTTGCTTTCCAGAGACATCTGTTTCTACTTAGAAAATTACTGAAATTAGTGTAAGTTCTTTGGGCTGTACTTTCATGTAAAATGTTATGTGAAGTGTAAAACCTCAACGTAGTGTTGGAATTAGTTTAAAATTCTTTATCATTCCACGCTCAATAGAAATAACAACTATCCATGACAAGACGATCCTTAGGACCACGCGGGCTTACAGGTAACAGCGAGACTGGGGGATGTTACGATGTCAATGAGAGGGGCGTGCACAGGCGGTCCATGGCATCAGTTCTACGAAGCTTGAACCGCTGCTCTGCTTCATAAAGAAATATTCCCAATGTCAAGTGTCCTTTGAAAACATTACAGCAAGATGAATTTAATCTGCTACTTAAGCATTCCTTTTACCTGTTTTCAGATCTTTTCTTTGCTCCTGAATTTTACGAAGTGACAACACAAACTGTTCATTTATACCTCATCTCCAGTAAATAACTGCAACTCCATCTGTGAAAACAAGGCCCTTATCTGTTGTGGTCTTAGGCTGTGATGCCGACAACCAGCACCCACAACACACGTTGGAGCGCCCACCCTACCGAGAACATGGCAGGCTCGTGACAGGCTGGCACCAGCACCTCTATGCACAGACGGCCCATGTTCCTCAGTAACCAAGACAGACGTCAGGTCCTGCCAGACACACCTGGGCCAGATGGGCTGCAGCCTTTTTCCGTGAGCAGGCGGTAGGCAGCCAGTTCCTTTGTGCTAACTGTGCTAACTGGTAGAGAGTCCCCTTACAAAGCCCACAAATCTCAGAGAAACGGTTTCTCTGCAGTTTAGTGCAAAGGTTTTCTTTCCTACTACTCCTCAGGGGTAAAATGTGTTTATAGTGATTCTTACTTTTTTTTTTTACGATTCCTTAGTTTCTTTGAAAAACTGAATTTGTGCTAAGTTCTGAAACCCCATAAACAGGTATCCTAAGTACAATGCCTCACACAGAGAAAGCTTCGGCTAATCTAGATTTTCCACCCACTTCAAAGATGAGGGCCTTGTCTGGGAGTCCACATGCACAAGGCTGAGTGCGTGCAAATCTGCAGGCCACACTACCAGATTTTCAGAGTCCGCAAAACCAAGAAGGTTAAGATCATAGAATGAGGTGGTCGATAAGAACAAGCTCCCTTCAAAGCCTTTCATATAAAAGGTTCAGAGGAGCAGGTGAAGGAAGGCAGGTGTTGAAGACCTGGTCCTTGGATGGCTGAGGTAACAAATCTCCCTCCACCTGGGTTTCCGGGAAATCTGTGAGGGCACCATCACTCTTCGCTCAAACCCAAGTACACTCAAAGTAACTGCCAGGGCAGTATCATGTGCTGCTGTGTGTGTGGCAGGTTCTGTGCTAAGCTATCAACGTACGTTACCTGAGTTCATTCTTACAACAATCTACACACAGGAACCATTAACTTCCCCAATATACAGGATAGCTACTGACTGGGGATAAAAAACCAGATTTGTCTGCCCCTGCTCCTGACTACTTTATTACTAAAGGATGTTGAAAGTGCTATGAAGACAGTTAATCCACAGAGTCTACTAAATTCTCAGCAGGACATACTCCAATCAAAGAGCAAAGCCTAAACCTCAGATTATATGCCTTAAATTGTATGAAGTACTGGGGCACCTGGGTGGCTTAGTCGGGGGAGCATCTGACTCTTGATTTCAGCTCGGGTCACGATCTTGCAGTGTGTGGACCAAGCTCCCTCTCTCTCTCTGACCCACCCCAACTTGGGCATGCGTCTGCATGCGCCCTCTCTCAAAATAAACTTAAAAAAAACTGTATGAAGTACTAAGTCAGAAGTAGAAAATTTTGTGTTTAATAGTGACCTACTCATCTAGACTCTAGAGGTCAAATACAGTACAAGTCCTGAAACAGCTGATAGCAAAGTTCAACAAGCATGATAGCAATTCACAATAAAACACGATTTCCAGACCCACTATTTCTAAAACTAAGAAGCGAGCAATTTAAAGACTGTTTCTATTTAATATTTGCATGAAAGGGCCACGACACTTACGTAGTAATGATAAAATTTCATATACGTATATTTACCCTTGTGACCCAGCAATCCCATTTCTAAGCAGTTGATTAAATGGGATAAATGACTTCTGAAAAAAAAAAAAAAAAAAATGTTCCAAAATGAAAACATGTGCCTTTTCTAACATTGTTTGATTTCTCTAAGTTTACTGGTATTTCTCAAATTAGGTCTGCCAATGTGCTAGCAAATTCCTATTCATTCTGTCACACTTAAAGCCAGAGTAATGCTATAAAGCTATTGTTTCTTTCTTGCAAACACACACCGGTCCCACAAATTGCCTACAGAATTTACATTTATGTAATAATAAAGCTTCTCTACTCACCATCATGCACCAGGACAGAAATACAGGTTGACTGGTGTGAATTCTGGTTTTGTTACTGCATTTCTGTCCCTGTGCTAGTCTTTAATGTACTTGCACATGTATAGACTGTTCTTGTTGAAGAAGAGGCTGAATGAAGCAGCCGGTTTTTGAGCAGTTACTTCTGGCTCTGGCCTGAGCTAGGGCTACGACACAGACTTAGACATACGACTGTCCTTGGGAAGCTCACAGCTGGTGGAGTGGACTGGTGTGGAAAGGTGTGACCACCAGTCCGTGAGAGAAGATCTGGGGGCCAGGGGAGGATCTGTTGCTGCCTGGAAGAGTCCACCAGAGATATGGGAAGAACACAGCCTGTGACATGGGTTTGGAAAAATTACTTGGGGTTTGCTATGCAAAGAAGAGCCTAGTCTAAGCAAAAATAATGGCATACACAATTTACTCTGGCTGGATTTGAAGATGGACAGAATGGTAAATGCTGAAGCTGAAAAACCAGGTCAGGAACAGCCTGAAATATTTTCTATGCCATGCAAAGGAGTGTTGATTTTATTCTACAGGCAATGAATGGGTCAACGCTGGAATGGTCAGGAGAGAAATGATGGAAGATTAGCATTCGAGGAAACACTTTTGCAGTGCCCACAGCGCATTCTGGAATTATCAGAAACAGTAGGCAGAGAAACAGCCGCACAAATAAGCCCTCAATACCAGTGAGCTGCCTGGCGCTGAAAGTCAAGCCGTCTCCTTGTAGTAGAGTCATCCCAAGGCATTCAATCGTTGAGGTTTTTAACTTATGAGGGATTATTTCAAAGTGCCAAAAAAAAATATCAAAATTGAAGGAAGTCTGTTACTAAATTTTAATTCTATTTACTAAGTCAAAATCTGCTTCTCACTAATACATATTCATAAACATTTGCTTATGTTCTACCAAACAGAATTCAGAGTAGCAAAAACATCAAAGATAAAAACTGGGATATATAGAGAAAATAGAAAACATATCCCTAAATCACAGAGGAACCCATGAACATGTATCATTTGGTTTCAAACCTTACCTTTGAACTTAAAAAAAAAAAAAAAAAAAAAAAAAGCACAAAAAAGCCCTTAAATCTCCTTTATATAAGTCCAATTAAAAAATAAGTTTTCAGGGGCGCCTGGGTGGCGCAGTCGGTTAAGCGTCCGACTTCAGCCAGGTCATGATCTCGCGGTCCGTCAGTTCGAGCCCCGCGTCAGGCTCTGGGCTGATGGCTCGGAGCCTGGAGCCTGTTTCCGATTCTGTGTCTCCCTCTCTCTCTGCCCCTCCCCCGTTCATGCTCTGTCTCTCTCTGTCCCAAAAATAAATAAAAACGGAGAAAAAAAAAATTAAAAAAAAATAAGTTTTCATATTTGTTATTTATATTGTCTCTACAAACAAGAAATAATCATTGTATGATTACTTAAGTTTTGATTATATTTAAAAGTTGACACTGCCCAAGAAATCTTTTTAATCTTACCTTTAAAAAGAACAAAGGCATATTTTAGATTCTAATATAATGTTGATATTACCAAAGTTGTTTTGCTTAAAAAAAAATTAAACCAAATATACAAAGACAGAACATTAATTGTGTGCCAGGAACTCTACAGACAGCCACCGTGTCTAACCCTCACCACACTTAGAACAATGAGTGGCTCCATCTAACAGACCATGAAATAAGACTCACAGAGGATGACTAATTTGTTCAAAAGCAGGGGAACAGGCCAGAGGGAAGAGACCCAGACTTGAAGGTTGGAAAGTCCTCCCCGTTACACAGGCTGAAGCATAAGGAATGCAGGTGGCTGGAGCACACCTGAAGTTTTCTAATGAAATCATTTTCCCCATTTTTGAACATTAAAAACATAATATGGGCTAATGCTTGAAGTTAAATAAAAGGACTGTCTTTTTTCTTCAAACAGCACTCCCCTTGAAGACAACGTTAATACTTAGCACTTGTATGGGACTTTACTGCTCAATCCAATGCCCGTAGAGGACTGAGTACCTGCAACTCCACAAAAGTACACCAGCGTATGGGGAATCCTTTTAATTTTTTTTTTTTTTTTTTTTTAACGTTTATTTATTTTTGGGACAGAGAGAGACAGAGCATGAACGGGGGAGGGGCAGAGAGAGAGGGAGACACAGAATCAGAAACAGGCTCCAGGCTCCGAGCCATCAGCCCAGAGCCTGACGCGGGGCTCGAACTCGCTGACCGCGAGATCGTGACCTGGCTGAAGTCGGACGCTTAACCGACTGCGCCACCCAGGCGCCCTGGGGAATCCTTTTAAATTCCACTTGCATTAGCAACACTGAAACATGAAGTATATGTGCTGTTCACTCCTTCCTTTATTAAAAAAACGTCTAGAATAAAAATCAATACCTAGGAAAGTATGAAGATACATATCTATTACACTGGAAACGTGACTGACTTAATATTTTTAAGTAAAATTCAAAAGATAAATGGGGGCACCTGGGTGGCTCACTTAAGCATCGACTCTTGATTTTAGCCTTCAAGATCTCACAGTTTGTGAGATCGAGCCTGTGTTGGGTTCTGCACAGAGCCTGCTTATGATTCTCTCTCTCCCTCTCTCTCTCTGCCCCTCCCCAATTAGTGCAAGTGCTCTCTCTAAATAAACGTTAAAAAAAAAAAAAAGACAAATGAATAAAGTGATTTTGGAAACCAAATGTCATTAAACTTCAAATAGTAAACTGGCCACTTAAGTTCACCAAACTCATTTATTCACATTCTTTCTCATCCTAAGGATTTGAGCTTCCTCATCTCTGCATAGTCCTTTAGGCACTATCTCAACAAACAAACAAAAACCAACAGCAAAAACACACCCAACATAAAAAAACTCACCAAATTCTTACTTGGGGCAGTGACTGGTTCCAGTGAAAGAATTCTTTCACTATTTGCGGGAGAGGGTAAAGGAGTTCAGTCCACCTGGTACAGCTGTTCAGAGTGCGCCTTTGGAACCTGGGGGAGGTCCCAACCAGCACAAACCCAAGCAAGGCCTACCTCACCAGCCACCCAGAACAATGGAGCAAGAACCACCACCCAGGGACAATCCAAAAACACCAACCTTCCTACACCACGCAATGAGTTCTATAGACGTCTACAAATTGAAAAAACCTAAGAAGGAGTTTTATTTTCTTATCTAAAATTAACATCTCAAAAACCAGGAACAAATGGGGCAAGACTAGAGCAGAACCACAGGTTCTAAGAAAACGTGAGACACCTATACTTTATCCGTTGTATCACAAGAGAAACTCTGTTTTCAGGAAACCTTTTAAAGCAATCACCACATACCTTTGCCTGGAAGTACTACACCACAGGTTTACTTAAACAGACTTGACCTGAGTTCAAAGAGTTCATGAGCTGGGGAGACACTAACTAAAAATCTTCAAATGTTCACTATTGTTTTGTCTGCATACTGATTAATCTTAAAATCAATACAAATGGAAAGAATCTTGCAGCAAGTTAAAATTACCCAGAAAAAGTCTGGTTAGCACACAAATCAACCAAAGGGAGTCTAAGGTTCCAAGGTACAGAATGACTTGGATTTGGAAATGCTATCAACGAAGGCACAAGTATGGGACGCCAGTGCAGAGAGTGTCAGAAACTGTCCTCACTCTCTTGACCTTGGATCAAGTGGACATTTACAATTCCCTCTATGCACTGCTTCCCTATCCTGACAGACACAGCCAATAACCTGCGTATGGCCTGCTGAGATAAAGTGGAGAGGACCTGGAGAAAAGAAAACCACTACAATTTCTAAATACTATATAATTATGATGAGAAAAAAGGCATTAGAGACAGTACTGAATACTCACATTGGACGAAACTTCCAAATGAAAGGATTTCAAATATTTTCAACTTTAAGTCATCTATCTTGCAGGGTTCTTATTACCTCTTCTTGGTAAACATATCAGTGAGGAGTTCTGAGCATTCTGGCAGATTGGCTGCTGAACTTATCAGTGAGAAAATGACTCAAATGTAAATTGGTACCAACATAAATTTGTGCCTCCAATCTTTTTATAAACTTCTTTACCTATTTTCCAGAAGGGTTATCATAAAAGCTACCTCTCTATATTTCCTCACAACCCCCCAGTTCTAATCTGCCCTTCTCCCACCTTCCCCAGAGCCTCAGTATGCATGCAGATCAGAAAAATTAGAGCCAAGAAATCGTAATAGTTTTTTTCTGAGATACTGGGATTCTTTCTCCTAATAACTGCTTCTACAAAGAAAGTATTCAAGGTTAAAAACAGGAGAGGGGAATGTTTCTCTCAGAACCTGTCAATCCTGTAATAAAATGTTAAGAGTAGGGTCAAATTTCTCATTTGGATGGTAAAAAGAAATTGCACAAAATACCTCGGTTTATCTATTTCTAGTCCACATAAAAAGTAGGCAGTCAAACTAATTCATGCAGTAAATCCACAGTTGTACTTTTCTCAGTGGTTTGTGTCAGCTTTAGGTGGACTTTAATTACTGTGGATTTGATACACCAAAAAGAATGCTACAGTACAAAGACATTAAAATACAGTAACTGAGCTGGAAAATCCACCTGTTTAAAGGCCTTTTTCTACCAAGAAACATTTGCAAAATTCTCTCCTAGGTGCTTTTTGCATTAGCGAGAAATTTCACTAGGGACTGTAAGGAGCACTAATATTCCTTCAGGGCTTACCTGAGACCACAGGTGGTGACTATGACTGCTCCTTTATATGCTCACCACAAATCTATCAGGGTATATTTGTCACTTTCCTCTGTGGTCTCAAACTCCAACAGTTCGAAATAAGAACTGTCTGCTGACCAAAGGAAGGCTGGCTGAAACTCCAATGGAGAGCCACAGCGTGGACCAAACCTCAGCTCCATGGTCTTGAGACTCTTCTGGCTCAAGTAATGGCAGAATACATGAATGACCACTACCTATTTTTGTAGACCAGGAAACATTAAAATAAAAACTAAAAAGCTAGGTCTATCCCAGCACATCTTCTATAATCAAGCTGTCTAAATGATTTGAAAACCAGTTCTTATTTCTAATTCACTTCATTTCTTATTTCTAAAAGAATAAATACTTTGAATGAGCTTTACTATGAGGCCTTCTGTAATTTCATATAGTATATCTGCCATGTTGGATGTACTATTCATTCATCCATTTATTTCTGAAGGGAGGCTTTAAATTTCAGTGCATGCACATAATGACAGGAAAATTTAAGCCAGGACTAATATTCAGTGGTAGAATCTAAACAGGAACACTTTGTTCCTTCTACCCAGGAGAACAATTAGATAGAAATCCCTTCATCAAAATACTAATGTCAAGAGATTTACTTAATGCCTTACAGGGAAGATGCAGGTCTACGGATATTTTCCAAAGACTTGAAACATATTTCAATAAAATTCCAAAGTCATTTAGACATTCTTTCTTCAACTGCTCAAGAAAAGTCATATAAATTATGTCATAATCTTGATTCAGACTTGAGGTTCTGGCATAAATTACATCAATTTTGCAAATTAAAATGAGTCCAAGAATAGGAAACATGTCTTCTCATCTCCTTCACTAAACATTTAAGACAATCTGGTTGCTTTTGGTTTTAAATTCACATCAAATGCTACTATTCAAATTTATCTGCTTATGTTTTGACTGAAATGGACCAGAAGATAGATATGTAATTGTAGCACTGAATTAATTGCACATGTTCTATATACCAAGTGGAATCAACCCAGCTTTGTTCTACTATTAAAGAAAAAAAGGGGGCACCTGGTGGCTCAGCCAGTTAAGCATCTGACTTCAGCTCAGGTCATGATCTCACGGTTCATGAATTTGAGCCCGGCATCCAGCTCTGTGCTGACAGCTCAGAGCCTGGAGCCTGCTTCAGATTCTGTGTTTCCCTCTCTCTCTCTGCTCCTCCCCTGATCATTCTCTCTCTCTCTCAAATAAAAAGAAAAAAAAAAACCAACAATAATAAGAAACTATAGGAGTCTGTGAAGTCACAGTCTCCCTTAAGTACAGAACTGACAGGAATACCAAACATCTACACAAACTGAGAAGTCACTTCATGTTTGAAAATTAACTATAAATTTTTCATTTTCAAGAAACAGGTTTATATATTTCTAAGAGCTTAATTTTATTCTCTCACACAGACAGTATATATTTGAAGAGTTATGAGAATGAAGTCACATGCCCCAAATCTACCCATTTTCTCTCTTTACTCCTTTATTAGCATGCAATGGAGAACAGTAATCAGGCACTTGGAAACATTAGGGTTTGTTTCCTAAATATAACAATTTATTTTTACATGTTTGAAACCAAGATCCTGATACATGCCTGTTTGTCATTAACTGTGATAGTGCAATACAGAAATACCTAAAAAACCCCAACACCACCTCCCCACACACACGCCTTCAATTTGGTGTTACAGTGATATCCCAGGGAGAAATATCATGGCTCACTCTATTGTTCTTTCTTTTCCGTACAAGAGGCTTAATGACAGGGAGTCTCAGGGAAAAAATTACAAACGTTTTTGTACTCCCTCCTTCCTTCCTTCCTTCCTTCCTTCCTTCCTTCCTTCCTTCCTTCCTTCCTTCCCTCCCTCCCTCCCTCCCTCCCTCCCTCCTTCCTTTCTTTCAAGAGAAAGTGCGCATCTGTGCATGCCAAGTCGGGAAGGATAACAGGAAGAGTAAGAGAGAGAATCTTAAGCAGTCTCCACGCCCAGCACACAGCCTGATACAGGGCTCAAACTCAGAAACCGTGACCTCATGAGCTGAGCTGAAATCAGGAGTCAGATGCCTCACTGACTGAGCCACCCAGGCACCCCTTTTCCCATCTCGTGATCATATCCTGGACTCTCCCCAATTCTCCCTAGAAAACCCACTAGTTTATTCACTATATGTGCATCACTACGTACAGAAATGATAATTAGATCACTTGTTCATGCACTATATATGTGTAACTATATACAGAAACAATAACTAGATCCTAAGATCACCTTCAAGAATTTCTCCTTTTGGAATATTACAGACGTTGTAAAAAGCGCCAAAAGGCCCTGTGTGCACTTCACCCAGTTTCCCCAATGGGTGTATTCTAAACAACTATAGTGCACCCTCAAAACCAGGAAGTGGATATGGTTTCTACCATTTATCTATCAATCACCCATCACCTGTCTCATTTTCTATCATCTATGTACCACCTCTCTATAACACAGGTCGTCAAAGTCGCAAAAACCACACACTACCTGACTCTATTTACATGGGCTGTCCAGAGCAGCCAAGTCCATAGAGAAAAAAACTGGATCAGTGGTTGCCTAGGGCTCATGGGAGAGATGTGGAGGGATGGGTATGGAGTTGAAGAGAGGACAAAGTCATTCTAAAACTAGACACTGGTGATGGTTCTATAATACTGTGCTATACTGAAAAGCAATGAAGTGTACATTTTAAGTGGCTGAATTGCGTGGCATATGAACCGCATCCCAAATATAGCTGTTACCAAAGAGAAACAAACATACCATTCCCTAAAATACATACTGTGCTACCATACTTCATTTATTTTACTCAGATATTTCCCAAAATAATATCAAAACCAAGTAAGTAACCCCAGAGGCCCAGAGATAAATCAGTAGCCTGAGAGCTCCGTGTTGGTGGATTAATCAACAAACAAGGACACGTTAGTGGTCTACTGGCCCTAAAGGGCACCTGCCCCAATCGCTGGTGAAGAAGGAACATACAGGGGCATGCCATTATGGGGACCAAATTATTTCTGTATTTAAAAACTTGTATATATGTCAGAACTGAAATATTTGGTGAGGCCATAAAGATACATGAATTTTTACTAGAGGATATGCTGTATATTTAACCAATGCTTGTATCTCCCCAGAAAACCCCATTCTTCCACTCCCTCACCCCCTCACTCCTTCACCCTTTCACTCCCTCACCTCTTCAGTCCTCCAGTCCCTCACTGCCTCACCCCTCCAGTCCCTCGCAAATTCTCTCCCTCACCCCTTCACCCCTTCAGATCCTCCCCTCTTCACCCCTCCAGGCCCTCACTCTTTTACTCCCATCCCCTGGTCCTGATTCATTTTTCATTTTTTTTTAAATTTTTTTTTTCAACGTTTATTTATTTTTGGGACAGAGAGAGACAGAGCATGAACGGGGGAGGGGCAGAGAGAGAGGGAGACACAGAATCGGAAACAGGCTCCAGGCTCCGAGCCATCAGCCCAGAGCCCGACGCGGGGCTCGAACTCACGGACCGCGAGATCGTGACCTGGCTGAAGTCGGACGCTTAACCGACTGCGCCACCCAGGCGCCCCTCATTTTTCATTTTTAAGGGAATTATTTGCAGGGACCTGGCCGATCAATCACTGTACTCCCTCACCACTTTGCAGGTGAAGGATCTGAGCCCCATCCAGTTGGTGCCGGTCAGCGGCCACAGAGCTGGGGTCCACAGAGGACCGGCCTCTGACTCCGACTCCACACCCAGAGCAGCACCAGGCAAGCCCCCCTGAAGCAGCGCCCCCACACTGTTCTGTGGGGCAGCCAGACTCCCCACCCTTCCCTACACAAAAATGAGGCTCTCGTGAAAGTTTTAAAATCCATTTTTCTCCTCTACTTATAATTAAAATCCCCAGTGTCTCCAGCCTGTTCTTCTCCTGAAGCTATAAAATGTAAAACAAATGAAAGAGTGTTCATGACTCATAAAAACATAAATTCACTAAATGGTCACATTTATCAGGTACTTCCCAAGTCACTGAATTGCCAGATGCCATTTCATAGGTGAAGTAAGTGAAGCCCAAACTAGAATTTTTCTAGAGCGGTTTACGTCAAGCTCTACTGCTTAAAATTTTACAAATGGCCTCATTTGTAATTTAGCCAGCTAGGCGCTAATAGTAACAGGATTTTCATTTAAAAAGGTTCCATGTTGGGGCACCTGGCTGGCTCAGTCAGCAGAGCATGCGACTCTTGACCTCAGGGTCATGAGTTCAAACCCCACGTTGGTCATGGAGACTACTTAAAATAAAAATTTAAAAAGTGTCATTTAGTATCCAAAATATTCAAATAACTTACAAAACTCAACACCCCCAAAAACAAATAATTAATTTAAAAAATGGGCAGAAGACATGAATACATATTTTTTCAGAGAAAACATATAGATGACCAAAAGAACCACGAACAGATATTCAACATCACTCACCATCAGGGAAATACAAACCAAACCCACAATGAGATACCACCTCACCCCTGTCAGAATGGCTAAAATTAACAACTCCGGCAACAACAGATGCAGGTGAGGGTGTGCAGAAAAGGGAACCCTTTTGCAGTGTTGGTGGGAATGCAAACTGGTGCAGCCACTCTGGGAAACAGTATGGAGGTTCCTCAAAAAGTTAAAAATAGAACTACCTACGACCCAGCAAGAGCATTACTGGGTATTTACCCAAAGGACACAAAATACTGATTCGAAGAGATACACACACCCTGATGTTTTTAGCAGCACTAGCAGCAATGGCCAAATTACTGAAAAAGCCCAAATGTCCACTGACTAATGCATGGATACAGATGTGGTATATACATGCATATATTACATATAGAGTACGAGGTATATATTTATAATATATGCACACATATACACAATGGAATACTAAGCCATTAAAAAAAGAATGGAATCTTGCCGTTTACAACGTGAATTATGTTACATACGCTATACGGTACTATGCTAGGTGAAATAAGTCAGTCAGAGAAAGACAAATACCATATAATTTCATTCATATGTGGAATTTAAGAAACAAAACAAATACACGTAGGGGGGGAAAGAGAGAGGAAAACCAAGTAACAGACTCTTAACTCCAGAGAACAAATTGATGGTTACCAAAGGGAGACGGGGATTAAGGAGGTACGGGTTGTGATGTGCACTGAGCGTTGTATGAAAAGTGTTGAACCACTGAATTCCACACCTCATACTAATATTACACTGTATGTTAATTAACAGGCATTTAAATAAAACTTGGGGGAGAAACCCATATACATTTAAAATATTTACCTAAGGATACATTTTGAAATAAAATTAAACAAAACGTGACACCTAATCCCTTTCTGCCGAATCTATTTTCCCATCCCCCCTTCCAAATCACACTCAACAACAGAAAATATTTTCCTTTGAAATTTTATAGGGCAATCAATATATGAGGAGTTCACAAATCTAGTTTTCCTTATAAATAACGTTAGCTTAAAGCTGAGGAGTACCTTGCAGCAGACCGATTCTGCTGAGAACAATTAGAAACATGCTCATGCACACGTGCTCACACTCACACACGCATATACATGCCAGAAGATACTGGAAATCTGCCAAGGCCTGAAGGCCCAGAGGGGCTAACATGCAGGGTAGAAGGCACTATGGTGGGGAGCCGACCTTCTGAAACTGTCTTCCCCCGCAGGGATGTGGTACAAGAGGTTGAGAAAGGGGCTGAGAAGCAGAGAAGCCACAGAGTTAACGCAAACACCACAAGACCAGAGAGACAAGAATTGGGAGAGCTGGGTCGGCTGAGCAACAGACTCCAGGATCTGAGATCCTCAGGAGGGGGAAGTGAGCTTATCTGACAGTTTCACCTGTGAGGTAGCTGCCAAACTCTTAAGCTACTCAGGGCAAGAAGCTAGCCTCTAGCAGGCAAAAGAGCTTGGCAGGCTCCTCATACTGAGGAAGCAAAACCGGGACTCTGAGGGTGACTGAAGAGGGACTCAGTCAACACTGCGTGTCTTCGGGGCTAAGCCTGAAAGCGGATGAGAGCAGACTAGATGAGAGCATCCGCAACTTGCCCTCGGGCTAACCCAGAACCTTGTTAGATTAAGCTGATCTGTTCCCACACTGCCCTAACTTAGAGGGTAGGGGGAACCCTCTCTGGAGGACAGGAACAGCATTCAGAGCTGGGATATACTGTACACATTTAAACCAGTTCTGAGATTGCCAACTTTGGGATGTAAATATTTCCAAACGGCCAATTTCAGGCTAAGAAAACTCACTAAATGTGGAGTTGGGAAGTTAGTTATCGTGGAATTGCAAACCAACTCACAATGAGACACTTCACATCTACCAGGACGGCTATAATCAAAAAGACAAAAAGTAGCAAGTGTTTGTGGGGCGCCTAGCTGGCTCAGTCAGCGGAGTATGTGAATCTTATCTTGGGAGTCTTGAGTTCGAGCCCCATGTTGGGCATGGAGATTACTTAAAAGAAAAAAATATTTTGTTAGTGCCCACTGGTGACGGTTAAAAGCTGAATAAAGATTAAAAACAAAAACACAAGTGTTGGCAGGTATGTAAGAGGAACTGGAACTTCTCCGCCCTGTTGGTGACAATGTAAAATGTTCCCATTATTGTAGAATCGTTCGGCAGTTTCTCAAAAACATGAGCCCAGCAATTGCACTTCTTGGTACACACCCTCCCCCTGCAAACTGAAAACAGGTATTCAAATAAAAATTTGTACAGAAATGTTCACAGTGCCATTCACAATAGCCAAGAGACAGAAAAAACCCCAACGTTCATCAATGGATAGGATGATAAACGAACAGATAAACAAATTGTGGTAGGTCCATATAATGGAATATTATTCCCCATAGAAAGAAACGACACACACTGCAGGGTAGAATCTTTAAAATATTATGCTAAGTGAAATAAGCCAGACACAAAAAGTCACATATTGTAGGATTCCATTTTTAGGAAATATTCAGAACAGGGAAATCAGAGACAGAAGCAGTGGCTGCACAGGTGGGGGGACAGTGATGTAAATGTTTTGGGATCAGACAGAAGTGATCGGTGCACAACACTGTGAAGGAACTAAATGACACCGAATTATACATTTTTTAAAAGTTAATTTTGTTATTTGAATTTTATTGCAATCAAAATAAAGATAGGAATTATCAAGCCAGGAAAAACAAGGAGGAACCTTAGATACATATTGCTAAAGTGAAAGAGGCCAATCTAAAAAGGCCACATACGATATAATCCCAACCATCTGGCATTCTGGAGAAAGCAAAACAACAATAAAAAGACCAGTAACCACCTGGGGGTTTGGGAGAGGGAGGGAAAAACAGAGGGATTTTTAAGGTACAGGAGTTTTTCGGGCAGTGACTCCTAATGTAAAGTATGGATTTTAGGTAAATGAATCAACAGTTTCAGTAACTGTAACAAATATGCCACACTAATATCCTGGCTCCCAAGTATCCGGACATAGGTAGTGTTGTCAGCTCAGTAATGTCGCCTCCCCCCCCCCCCCCCCCCGCGAAGATATATATGACGCAATCCCTAGAACCTGTGAACGTTGCCTTATGTGGCAAAAAAAGGACTTTCAGATGTGACAAATTAGGGATCCTAAATCGGGGAGAGTAGCCTAGATAATCCAGGTGGGCCCTAACGCAATCATAGCATCCTTCCAGAAGGCAATGTGATGATGGAAACAGCTGCTGGCTTTGAAGGCAGAGAGGGGGCCAGGAGCTCAGGAATGCAGCCCTAGAAGCTGGGAGCACAGCCCTGCTGACCCTTCGTCTCAGCCCATAGGGACTTGTGGCTTCCAGGCTTGTGGAAGATAAATTTGTGTTGTTTTAAACCACCAAGTCTGCAGTTATTTGTTATCGTGATGCCAGTGCAGGCGGCAAGCAAAGATGGGCTGTAACCCTTTCCCTCCTGCTCTGTTCACTATGAAATTACTATCTATAGGTGATTCCTTTTAAACTACTTCATATGCATAGCAAGATTCACTCCTTTATTTCCCCCAATGTGAAACAGCAAGCTGACTCAAGCTATTACATAAAATCAACACTTTGTATTAAGTACTGGATAGATTTCACGATCTTTATATACATGAAAAAATAACTAGAAATTATATTGTCCTTTACGGTTTGGATTACATTTGGGCTTTTCCTTTTAAAAACCCAGTACTCAGGGGTACCTGAGTGGCTCAGTCGGTTAAGCGTCCAACTTCGGCTCAGGTCATGATCTTGGCAGTTTGTGGGTTCAAGCCCCGCATCTGGCTCTGTGCTGACAGCTCAGAGCCTGGAGCCTGCTTCAGATTCTGTGTCTCACTCTCTGCCCCTTGCCGGCTAGCACTCTGTCTCTCTCAAAAAATAAATAAACATTAAAAAATAATAACAAAGAAAAATAAAGACCCAGTACTCAGGTAGTTACTTAGAAATTGTTAGCAGATCTTATGTACTCACTGCTGGGCATTTAAATATTTATAGCACAAATGAAATACATTAACAAACTCAGTAGGCAATTCACTTCAAATATTTACAATGGCAACATGGGCATTATGTAACAATTTCCAAGCTGAGTGTAGAAAGTCCTAAGAAGACAAGCAATTGGTAGTTCACTGTTCCAAAAATTCACTAGATTTACCGAGTAAACTGTATAGAAATGCATTCTGCAAGACGCTATAGTGGAATATAAAAAGCCTTGTCTTCCAAGTCCTATGCTACACACAAGTACACCACAAAGCAGATTTAATTAAATGCTTTAACAAATACGTAAGTAAAGTTCAGGAAGAAAACAGAAGATAAGAGTATTACTCTGATCAATAATTTTAGCAATTTGATGCTGGTATCTCAGAATATGAGCAGCATAAATGAAAACCAGTATACCACATACTCCAGTGCAGTATTTATGGGATGAAGCAAGTTGGACATTCTCTTGTCACATCACTGGATTTATCTTGTACAGTTCTACCTTATTTTGGGAAACCTAAAACATCACCCCCGAGATGCAAACAGAAGGAAACAACGCCACAGATAGTACAGGTTAAACTATTAATTTAGTTTCATTAATAAACTAAATTAATAATTCTGGGTCACTCCTGACCCAGAACAGGAGTGCATTTTCGAGTCCCCACTTTGGTCACCAAGCAGCACGGTTTCTCCAGAGGAAGGAAAGGAGTGCTAGAATGAACAGAGATTCCAAGATGACACTTCAGAATGGAACTACAGTATACGCTGCATCAGGGCAGCTGCGGAAGGAGGGAAGATTAACCTTGTCCTCAGGATAGTATTTAAGGAAGCAGCAGCAAGGATGAGGGTTAATAACATAGGTTCCTGGGCTACCATTTTAGGGATATACAGAAGGCAGAAATTATAAGTAGCACTTCTGACCTTGAATAATAACAAAGCATTAAGGTAGATAAACTCCTAGCAACAAAACCAACAAACCGCAGTGAAACAGAAACAAAGAGAAACTCCAGGTCCCCTCTGCCCTCTTCTAGCTGATGTGCGGGAGAAGGTGGTAAGGTGGGTAAGTGGCCTGGCAGCAGGAAACTGGCAGCAACACCAGGGCTTCTAAAAGGGAGCATCAATCACTCAGATCACTAACTCAAGGGCAAAGGCACCGCTGGCCACCACTGCCCTGCCAGGGCCAGCATGGCCCTCGGTCTTTCCTCATTCCAGCCTCATAACCACATCATGGGTTTTTGTTTCATGGCTCATTTCAATGTGTATCTAATGATGAGGAAACTAAGGTTCTAAAAGGTGTGACTGACTTCCCCAAGTGCACAGAGTCGGGAGGGGACTGGACTCAGACGGGAACCCAGAGCTACCAGGTCCAGAGCCTGCTACTCCAGTGTGCACCTAAGCCACAATGCCATCACAAGGGAGACCGGTGCCATGAGGGCAGCCCATTCATGTGCCAGTGGCACACACCAGTCAGTGACCGAGGGCTGCCCAGACTAACACTGGTCACATGGCTAAAGACACAAAGTCAATGACAATCCAGCAAGTCTCAGCAATCTCCAAGGAGCCATCATGACACTGTACTACGTGAAACCACACTAATCCAGTTTAAAATATGCCTCCTGCTGGGGCGCCTGGGTGGCGCAGTCGGTTAAGCGTCCGACTTCAGCCAGGTCATGATCTCGCGGTCCGTGAGTTCGAGCCCCACGTCGGGCTCTGGGCTGATGGCTCAGAGCCTGGAGCCTGTTTCCGATTCTGTGTCTCCCTCTCTCTCTGCCCCTCCCCCGTTCATGCTCTGTCTCTCTCTGTCCCAAAAATAAATAAACGTTGAAAAAAAAAATTAAAAAAAAAATATGCCTCCTGTTAACAAACTTTACTATCCCAACACAGCACAGAGAAAGAAAAGCTAGTGAAGCTGAGACCACCCCCCCACCCCATGTCCGGAGAATGCTTTTTTTCTGAAGGTTATTCACATAAGAGGGGATCTGGATGAATCAACTGTGCATCTGAACATCAACATCATTCAAAAATAAACACTGCCCTCCAAAGTCAGACTTTTGTCTATAAAATTATCATGCTACTCTCATGAGTTCAAAAACAGTTCATATTCTGGAACATATCTGGTAAATAGCTCAAGCAAATAATGTTTCAGAACCTGAAAAGAGCAGAATATTAAATACATCTCAAATTCTAGTTTTATTTTCTCAGCATGTAATATCTAACAATCTTGAATCCAGAATTTATCAAATACCATCTAAATAAAACACAGCATCCCCGTAAAATAGGTAATTTTGCAATAACCAAAGACGTATTTCAAATAATGACATGATGTCCATAATGTAATGCTCAATGAAGGAGGATACAACACATACATGTATATCCATATACATCAGAGATTCAGAAAATCATCAAGAAGTTAGTAACGGTCCTCACTAGTTTGCAGGATGCAGGTGACTTTTTCCTCCTTACTCTTCTCCAAAGCTTGAAATGTTCTACAGTGAGGATGCCTTCTTCTATTAGAAAGATTATATGTTTATGAGAAACAAAGAAAAACATAATTGTGTATTCATTAAAAATGGGTAAGAGAGGCACCTGGGTGGCTCAGTCGGCTGAGTGTCCCAAGTCTTGATTTCTGCTCAGGTCATGATTTCACAATCCGTGGGTTCTAGCTCCACGTCAGGCTCTGTGCTGAGTGTGCAGCCTGCTTGCGATTCTCTCTTTCCCTCTCTCTGCCCCTCCCCTGCTTACATTCTCTCCATATCTCCCCCAAAATAAATAAACTTAAAAAAAATAGGTAAGAGGAACTTCACTTAGTGATTGAGCAAACAAAAAGAACTTTGAGTTCAACTACAATGACGGTTTTGCAAATAATAAAAAGGAAAACACAGTGTGAACTGTCAGATTAGTATTTCCACACTTGCCATTTGCGTGGCTGTCACCAATTCCCACATGTAGTCACCAGGACAGCACTGCTCCTGACACACAGAGTGCACTCAACATGTGTGCTGTTACTTTGCTCAGACACTCTGGTCTGCACACCCTGCTGTAATCCATCAGGTGCTGAACTGTGGGTTGCAGAGGTGTCCACCCTGAGTGATCATAAAACTGCCTTTTGCAAAGCAGGCAAAGACAGCAGAGCATAAAATTGGAAGTACAAGCATAGCTAGATCAACAAACCCTAAATAAAGTTTTAGTCTTCATCAATCAAATCTTTGATTTTATTAAAGACTCTAGATGTTACCTTAGTAAATGTACAAAATGTTCTAAATGGCGTAATTTTTTTAAAAAATGAACATAACACCCCACCAACAGAAAGACCTGAGAAAGGTCTGCCTTTCCTTTTTCCATACAAACTTAAGAGTCAAGAAAACTTAAATCCTAAACCACATTTTCCTGAACAAATGATTTTTAGTATGGCTCATCATAAAGAGAAAAATTTGCAATAACAATCCCATTCAAGGTTGTAATTTTCCATCAACTACTATTATGGGTGATTTGGAATTATGAATGATATTTTTAATATTTTTTTCCTGGATTAAGGAAACGAGTACCTATTACTTTCACTTAAAAAAAAAAAACTACAAATGCATACTATGACTAAAACTAGGATCACATATACACCTGTATTCTTACCAATGGGTATATTCTTGAGTTTCTAAGGCCTGTCTTACTCACGTTTGTTTCTAGCACCTTAGCAGGAGCCCTGGAACATAAATGTTGGTTGAAGTTAATAAATGAATCCATACAGGCTCGTTTCTAATCCCCAGGCATAAATCAAGCTACTTCCTTAAAATGTAATCTCTAGGAAAAATTCACAAAAATAAATGGGTTTCCTTAAAAAAATAGGACTTTTTTAATGCAAGAAAAATAAATGAAAAAGGTCAGTGACAGGGAGAAACAGCACAAGAAAACTCACAAAGAAAACATGTTTAATGGAAAAGTGATGGCACACAAAAGAAACCACTGATACTGTTTATGTAAGAACTGTGCCCCACCCAATCCAAAAGAACACAAGGTGACTCATTACTTAAGCACAATAAGACCGTTAGAGAGAATGGTCTATTCAAGGAAGGTGGGCTGCACTTCCAGCTCCCTCCAGGTAAAGTGCTCAACAACCCAACAATAATCTTGGCTTGTTTTTCTGGCAGCTGAAGCAAGAAGAGAATTCCACTCCACTGCACAAGAGCTTCCATTTTCTGATTTCACAAGCTTAATTCTGAATACATCACTATCTCCCCTTCCTCCAATGCCAAAACACTCTGAGTCTCAAGAGCAGTATTTATGTCTATGCCTAGCACAGGCTCCCTGTGAACTGGGAGATCTGCCCTGAGCACGGGGGACCCCGGCTGGAGCACATCTACTCCTCACCCCTGAACCCATAGCAACTGATGAGCCTCTACTGCCTTCCATCACCTTCCCATACAGCTCCCTCCAGACGGGACAGTCCAGGTGGGCTCTGATGTTCCCACCACAGGATATGCCTGATTTCCCACTTGGGCGCTGTTATCTTGCTATTCCCACAGAATATAATGCCATGCCCTTCTATTCTTAAATGTCCATAAATATGTCTATACGCATGTCTATATGCACCACTAAGCATGGCACTGGGGCCATCACATCCTGCCTATCTACCCAAAAGATAGCACACACATAAAGGCAAGATGACCTCTTATATTTCTGCATATAATAGGTCCCCAGATCTTTAAAAAAAATTTTTTTTAACTTTATTGATTTATTTTTGAGATAGAGACAGAGTGTGAGTGTGGAAGGGGCAGAGAGAGAGAGGGAGACAGAATCCGAAGCAGGCTTCAGGCTCTGAGCTGTCAGCATGGCCCGATGCGGGGCTCCAACTCACGAACTGTGAGATCATGACCTGAGCCAAAGTCAGATACCCAACCGACTGAGCCACCCAGGTGCCCCCAGATCTTTAAATGGATAAAAGGAAATTCACCTGAGGCAGCACTGTGTCATGGATCTAAAAAAGGTAATGATTTAGCAAAATATAATAAAACGCAAAAGACCACAAAAAAATACATTCTAAAATCATGCTATGATAAAATGAATCTAATATACAACAAACCATTCTATACCCTGAAAGTCTTAAACATACATAAGTATGTATCAATACATTGAATCAAAGGAGTTTAGAATAACAGAAAACCACACATTTAAGCTATTTATATCTTTGAAAGATGACTTCTATGTCATTCAATCAGAATTTATTTAGACATTCTGGTACCAACGTTTACAGTAACATTAGGGTCAAGGTAAGAACATTTACCTCCCTAGTTATCATTCTTAAGCCTACACTGTTCATCAAATATTCTCTAAAAATGCCTCCAAATTTAAGTTGGAACAATAATTTTTACAGCTGCAACAGTTTTACACTATATTGCACACCTGAAACTGATGTAACACTGTGTTAACTAGAGTGGAATTAAAAAAACTGAATAAAATGTAAAAAAGAGTCACAACACAGTTTTTGTCGGAATTCCACAAGCAAGGACGTATGTATGGCTTACTCTGTATTGTAACTAATTTTCTTTTTCACTTATTTTTAAAAGTTTATTTTTTTGAAAGAGTATGTGAACAGGGGAGCGTGGCAGAGGGAGAGAGAGAACCTCACAGGCTCTATACCGCCAGCAGCGTGAAAAATCTAAATTATTTAGATAAATAGAGGCTTGAACCCACAAACTGTGAGATCATGACCTGAGCTGAAGTCAGACACTCAACCGACTGAGCCATGCAGACACCCCTATTTTTTTTTTTTTTACTTTAGAGAGAGACAGTGTGTGTACAAGAGAGAGCAGGGGAGGGACAAAGGGAGAATCTTAAGCAGACTCCACACTCAGCACACAGCCTGACTCGGGGATCCCACAACCCTGGGATCATGACATGAGCAGAAATCAAGAGTCAGATGCTTAACAGACTGAGCCACCCAGGTGCCCCTGATACTCTTTAATAGCACTACTGAGATATAATGCACACACCACGCTGATATAGGAAACAAAGGCAAATGAAAAATTAAATTTCCTTACTGACTACAGCCCATTGACAAGTCCTTGAAACAGGTAGAGTGACATTCCTCTAGGAATTCAATGACGACACTTCACTAAGGGCAAAAGGTTATCTTAACGGACTCCCCAGGATCCTGTAAGCCTACTCTAACATAGAAAAATTCCTTTGGAAACCTCTTTTATCACCACCTTCCCCACCCCCCCAAGAAACATGTTGGCAATCAGCCTCCAAGCTCATATGGCCCAATGATGTACATCTGAAGGGTTTCAAGACTGAGTTTTTACTAACAGTAATAAATGACCTTTTCCTAACAGCAGCTAGCCCCTCAAGGTCCTGAAAACCTGTTTCCAAAATACCTCAGAGACTATCCCTAACCCCCTCCCAACCTGATGGTATATACTTAGTCACTCTTCATAACCCCAGTGAAGCTCTTTCTGCCCACAGGTCCTGTCCCTGTGTTTTAAAAAAACAAAAACAACCCCCCCCCCCAAAAAAACTCCACCTTTTGCACCAAAGACATTTCAAGAATTCTTTCTTGGCCGTCAGCTCCAGACACCTTTCCCCACCACTCTAAAACCGCATCAATACCATTTGCTCATTTAAAGTATACAATTCGGGGGTGCCTAGGTGGTTCAGGTGGTGATCTCACAGTTGTGGGTTAGAGCCCCAAATTGGGCTCGCTGCTGTCACTGTGGAGCAGATTAGGATCCTCTGTCCTCCTCTCTCGCTTGCACGCTCTCAAAAATAAAAATATTCAAAGTGTACAATTCAATGGTTTTTAGCATATTCACAATGTCTGTGATATTATTCAAAGTTAAATGTTGTGACCAATGTAGAGATCATGAAAACCTCCAGAAAAGACAGGTTCACTAGGCCTAACAAGAACACTATAGTTTTTCAAAACTGGTTCTTTGCAGGAGATCTGTATTTTATAAACATACTTAACACAATGTTAATATACTCCATATATTTCTAATTCCTATATTTATTCCTAGTTCAGTCCTAGGAATAAATGTAAATGTAAATGTAGTTTCACAATGTAAAGTGAAACTAATATTAGTCTAAAACAGAAGTATTATTAAAACCAGAGCATACAAGTTGATGAATGCATATACCTTAAATTTAAATCCATTATTCAGTTTCAACTAAAGAGATATTATTGCTTTATGTGTGCCACACTTGGGGCATTCTGTTCCCACTTGATGAAGCATTTAGCCCACATACTCAGAGCAAAGCAGTGTGCACAGTCCTCCTCTGTGAACAGCAGTGCCAGTATAAATTAAAAAACCCAGGGGCGCCTGGGTGGCGCAGTCGGTTAAACGTCCGACTTCAGTCAGGTCACGATCTCGCGGTCTGTGAGTTCGAGCCCCGCGTCAGGCTCTGGGCTGATGGCTCAGAGCCTGGAGCCTGTTTCCGATTCTGTGTCTCCCTCTCTCTCTGCCCCTCCCCCGTTCATGCTCTGTCTCTCTCTGTCCCAAAAATAAATAAACGTTGAAAAAAAAATTAAAAAAAAAAAAAAAACAAAAAAAAACCCAAAGCAGCATCGCATCCCCATCACAGCCATCAGGAGGGCTCTAACATCTTTTCAAAGCACATCATCACTCTAGGATCTAAGTGCTAAAGTTGCAACCACAGTTTAAAATAGCTCAACTGTTGTTCCTGAATTAGCTACATGGACTATTTTGTTACAAATCTTCACCAAATTTTATTAAAGTCAAGGATTAACACTGAGAATAAAAACAAATACTTGCCGTTCCTTCACATGAGACCAAAGTGTCTTCTTTTCTCTTGTTCATTTGATCCTTGGCCTGTATGTATTCAGCTCTGGCTAGAGATCAACTCTGGACTTCCCAGAACTATGGGAAGCTGACACGACAGCTCTCCCCCAAAAAGCCTAACAAGGAAGCCCAGTGCTTTAAATCTCAAGTACCAAAGTATGAAAGTAATAAAAGACCAAGTGTCAAAAGAGTTAAGTAGTACTGTATATGATAGATTTGGGTCTCTCTTTTTTTTTAATGCTTATTTACTTTTCACACACACACAGACACACAACAAAATGAGAATGGGCCAGGAGCAGAGAGAGTGGGACACACAGAATCCAAAGAAGGCTCTAGGCTCTGCACTGACATCAGTCCGCCCAATGTGGGGCTTGAACTCAGGAACTGTGAGATCATGACCTGAGCAGAAGTTGGACGCTGAGATGACTGAGCCCCCCAGGGTTTCTATTTGCAGCCATACAATCAGCATGTACTGGCAGCTTACTTGTAAAAGCAGGAAAGGGGCAGACTTCACCCTACCAAGTTCTACTATTTCAAATAAATACAAATAGCAGTGGAAAACTGTCTTTATTCAACTCTATAAAATCTCTTCAAGAATATTCTTTACCTGTGGTCTCATTTTACAGGACCCAACTAACACAGGGTAGACACACACCACCATGACACAAGGCCAGTCTTTGATCCATCAACTCAAACTTTTCCCTTTTTATGGGAAAAAAGAGTGAATAACAACATGGCTTATATAAAAAGCTGTAGGACCAAAGTCTTACAGGATTATCACATGTTAACTGAGAGCCATTTTGCATATCCTTAATTACAAACGGTATATATTTTTTCTTTTTTACTCAAAGTAGTCATATCTCATTTTCCATATCCAGTATAAATTGTTACTTTACAGATAAAAATGGTCGGTGAATGTATCCACAAGTGAGGTTAGGAAGTGAGTACCACATTAGTTCATGTTTTCCTAGGATTCCACCCGGCTATGAATCATAGTTGTCAATGACACACCATGAAAACACGTACAGATAAGTCCTATTCAAAGCAAGATACCGCTCCAAAGTTCAGAAGCCCAAGAACCAGAGTATGTACAGTAAAAGTATTACTAATACAGATATCGTGACTTTCCTTAGACAAAGTTTCTTGTTGATCTGCTCCCTAGCTGTAGCAGAAAAGCAGGCACACTTCCGGACAGTGAGATTCACTGGTTTTATTACAATAACGGAGGGGTGTTACAATTTATTGTATTAAAATCTCTCTCAAACCCCAGACTCCTATGCTTTTCTTGGATATGATCACCGTGAAATTTTACGTTAATCCAGAAATTTTCTAAGCAGCGCAGGCATGTTTAAGTGGCGGGGGGGGGGGGGGGCGGGGGGGGGAGGTGCACAAATACAAATTTGGAATAAACAAGTGAAAAGCTATGGAGAAAACGTAAATTCTATGAGATGAACATCGTGCTTCATCAGTTGGAGTCACAAAGGAAAAACCCAAGAAAAGAATCTCTGGCTAATCACCCTTTTATTCTGTTTTAAAAAAAAAAAAAAAAAGGAATTTGTCCTGTCCTTCAACATGGTATTTTTTCATTTGCTACGTGAAACTAGTGTGCATTTCACAAGGATTTTTACAGGCAAATTTGATATTAGCCATTCCTGTTCATTTCAGCCCGGATCATGCCGCCTCTCGGTACCGTCTCTACTCTGTTTCAGCTCCTTTGCGACCTCCTCTAGCTTGCTGTAACATCCACACAGATGCCACTTACAAGCCCTGCATTTCCAAAGTGCTTTCCAGGCCCGGTCACTGACTTCTCTGCCACACCTCCCTCGCCCTCCCCGCTCGCTTCAACTAAACGCAGTGATTCTGCTTCTCCAACATACGATCGGACCACACAGTCGCCGAGCATTGACAGAACGTTCAATCCCAAAGGTCCCCGACTAGGGGGTTCTCGGTTTGGCATCCCCAGGCAGTGTCCGTCGGGCTCCGGGCGGCCTGGGTCACACACTGCATGCCTGACTCCCCACGTGTCTTATGACTGGAAACAGCGCTCATTCTCCAAGCCCTTTTCTCCTCTGAAGCAAAGTGACCCTTCTGAATTTCACCGGCGGGCCATATTCACGCCCAGTTTACACCGAGCCTCACGCGAACGTCCTTTAAAAACAAGCACCGTTTCCTGCCGTCAGGACTGTGACAGCAACTCGCGGGTGACACAGGATCAGGGCGTGACGAGAAGAGGACACCCACTGCACTAGCTCCCTTGCCGCAGAAATAAATTATGCGGACAAGTGCCGGACGTAAAAATAAGATAATCAATATCATGACTCCTGCTCTTAGCACTAAAGTTCCCCACCCCCCCTCCCAAATTCACTTCGGAATCCAGTTCACCCTACGCGAGTCTGACGTTGAGAAAAAAACGAAACACACTTTCAGTTATCTCAACAACAGCAGATCTTCCGGAGGGCCTTCAAGCTCCCCTGGGCCAGGAACGATCAAGAAATGACACTCTCCCCGGAGCAGGAAAAACCAACTTCTCCAGGAGCACGGGAGAGCCGCCGGGCTCCAGGCCGCGGCGCCGCCGCCCAGAGCGCACATTCCAGAGCTCGCCGAGGTTTGGGCCCGGCTCCCGCGGCGCAGCCACCTCAGGAAAGCACGCCACGCACTTCGCCCGTGCAGCTCCGCGCGGGACTGGGGGCGCGGACCGGGACACGGGGCTGGGGAGGGACGCGGCCGGGCGGGTGCGGCGACAGTGGCGAGGACGCCTGACAGGTACCGGGGGGCGGGGAGCCGGGCGGCGGTCAGGCTCGGAGCCCGCGGAAACCGACGGCGGGGCGGACCAGTGGCCCCGGGCGGTGCGGAGCCGGGGTCCCGGCGGGCACCCGACCCCGGCCCGGGCGGGGAGCCGGCACTCACCCAGGCCGGCAGGTCGCAGGCGCGCACCCCCAGGCGCACGGCGCGCTCCTCGTCCTCCAGCAGCGCCAGCGCGCGGCACAGGCGGGTCGCCTTGAGGCCGCGGCTCCTCCGGCACCACACGAGCAGCCCGAGCGCCAGCAGCACCCAGCTGAAGCTCAGGCCCAGGTAGCCCAGCGCGTACACCGGCAGCAGCAGCGCGAAGCTGCGCGCCAGCTGCGCCAGCAGCCCCGCTACGTCCACGCTCAGCGCCGCGCCCGGGGACTCGGCCCGGGCAGCGCCCGCCTCGGGGCCGCGGTCCCCGGCGCCGCTCATCGCGCAGCGCTCGCGTCCCTACCCCGCCGCGGCGCCTCAGCCCGCGCACCAGCGCCCCTCTGAGGGGGCCGCGCCGCCGCTACCGCCCGCCCGCGCTTCCGCCCGCGGGCGGCGTACGACGCAAGCACGCAAGTTGGGCGGGGAGGCGGCCGGCCGCGGCCCTGGGTCACCACGCGGGGTGGGCGGGGGCTGATGGGTGACGTCATCATGCGGGCAAGCCCTGAGGCTGGAGTGGGCGGGGTCAACGTGAACGTCACCGCGCGAGGTGGGCGTCACCGCGCGAGTTGGGCGCCACCGCGGCGGCCGGGCGAGGCCCTGGACCCGAGCCACGGACTCACGGTGGGTGGGCGGGGCCGGGCTGCTACCTCATCGCGGGGGCGGGCGGGCGCCGTAGGAGGCGGGAGTGGGTGGGGCTGGCACGGAAAACACACTGGGCGTACGGGGCGCCGCTGAGACGGCGGGGTGCGTCGTCACGTGGGTGGGTGGGGTGCCGCTGTGGCGGCAGGGCGCGGTCCTGCATCTAGGGCGCGTACCTACGCTGCGTGAGCTGCACCTACCTGCTTACGCTTCCGCAAGGGCGGGTAGGTGCGTGACCGCGCGGGGAGGCTGTGGCCCGGCCGGGCGCCCAGTGGCCGCGTGACCTTGGGGGCATTCTCTGGAAGGCTTTTGTGGAACGAGAAGTGCACGTTCCAGCGTGTGTCTTACACTTGCCCACTTTCCGGAAGTTCCTGTTTAATACACTTGTAAGATGTTAAAAAAAGCGAAGCGCACTTCTGATCGTTGCCGTTCTGGTCGTGCCGGTAACGCCACAGCGTGAGGATGCTTCTCTGGAAATCTCCCAGCTGTTCTAGAGCTGTGAAAAATGCAACAGGGGAGGTCTGGTTTTTGTGTATGTAAAATGAAGAGTTTTGGCTTGAATATGTGCCCGAGGTGAATCCAAGCACCTGCACCCCCTTTTATTTTTTTGAAGTTTAGTGATTTACTTTGAGAGAGCGCACGGGAGCAGAGGAAGGGCAGAGAGGCAGGGAGAGAATCGCAAGCTGGCTGCACACTGTCAGCGCAGAGCCCGCCCCGGGGCTCCAGCTCTCAAACCTTGAGATCACTACCGGAGCGGAAACCCGGAGCCTGTTCCTGACGGACTGAGCCCCACCCCTCTGCCCCCTAGCGCCTGGGCTCCTAAGTAGAATGCTTTGTAGTTTCCTTGAAAAAATGTTGACCTCCTGCTCACTCCCTGCTTATTTACAGAGAGAGGGAGCGCGTGACAGGGGGAGAGGAGCAGAGGGAGAGGGAGAAAAATCTTAAGCAAGCTCCATGGTCAGCGCAAAGCGGGTCGGGGCCCAATCCCACGACCCTGGGATCATGACCTGAGTCCAAGAGTGGGACGCTTAACCAACTGAGCCACCCAGGCGCCCCCAGACTCCCTGCTTAAAGTACTAGTTTAGACCCCACTTGCCATTGCTGAGGAGAAACCACAGCCCTTGGTTACTTTATTTTCCAGTAAACTCAATCAGGGTAATTCCTAGTTAAGCGTTTTTGAGCATATGGAGTTCCAAGGAAATTTTAATTCCATTTATAACAACAAAACTAGTTTTTTCCCTCTTCCTCTTCAAATCTTTGTGACTGGTGACCTTGATCATTTTCAGGAAGGGCAGGGACTTCACTGATGAGAAATAGAGCACACCTACATGTTTTTAAGCTTTTGATTCAATGTGTACCTCATGTGACAAGTTCTTCCCTGCCATATGGCAAGGGTTCTGGAATAATAACTTGATAACTCTGTCGCTGCAGGGTCAAACCGTGGTGTCTTCAGGACAAAAACCTTGACAGACCGCTTTGTGGTGCAGATAAGAGAGTAAAAGCCATAAAGGCAAAGAGGACTGCCAACCGAAGGCTAAACTGCCACCACAGCTCCGTTAGACACCCCAAATCAAAGATTTGCTGCCAACTGGAGCTTTTTGAGTGGGGGGAAGCATTTGCACGCATTCATGGCTTTGCCGCAGTCTCATTAACAATTCAACTTTCAGTTCCATGAGGGCAACGACCATATTTATTAAGTTTATCATTATATTTCCAGGCTAGCACAGTGCCTGGAAGAGCAGGTACTGAATGAATAAACAACACGTCTCTTCGCCCCTTATCTTCAGGTCCAAATGGAATTACGTGTGTGTGTGTGTGTGTGTGTGTGTGTGTGTGTGTGTGTGTGGCCATGGAGATACGTAAATATATCTCATTTCAGAAACATTGCTCTAGGGTCTGGAACAGTCAGCTTTGGGCAAGGGCACTAAATCAAGCAAGGGACAAAGTGGTTTTCCGTTTCTTGCCCTTCACCAAAATACATTGTTGTAAATATACAAAGTAACAAGTCTCAAACCTTTTCCTCTGCAACAGCTAAATGTTCTAATGCCACCTCTCCCTCAAGACTGTTATAAGCTTATGACAGGTAATTACATCGTTAACATAGTAAGGGGCTGAGCTTTTCTGTCCTATGGTCTTCCCTCTAAAAAGCTGTAGGACCATAAAGAATTGAGTGGACATTCGCAATAGATTATTTGACCTGAGCAGCTTAGGGATGTAAAATGCACTGAAGAGAAAGTGTCCAGGCTGCACACCAATCAACCTCCCAGCCTCAGCTGCCTTCCTTCATGACCCCATTGAACTTCCGGCCACTTCCACACCAGCAAGGCAGAGCGCATCTCATTCTGTATGGAAGCTAATAACAGACCCAGCTCGGTTCTTAGGTTTTTGCTAGTATCTTTAACCCCCTCAGCTTCCTGGGATCTCTTCATGTTACCCGCTTCCTTACCTTCTGTGCTGATACTCCTCCAATGAAAGGCACTGCTTTCTCAGAGGAAAGAAGAACCTCATTGTGACTGATTTGGTAAAAAATGGTAAAGTTCCAGTCTCTGCCCTCAACTTTTCCAGTTTCAGAGAAAAGTGCTGCCTCCTGTTTAAGTTCAATCCGTTCTGCTTTGTCTCACATCCCCTCTCACCTAGGTCTGGGCCTTATCAACTATCCTGTCCACCTGTTCTACCTCTTCCTGTCCTCGCTCCTTCCCTATCACCTCTGCAGAAGTTTCACTGTAGAGGATGGGAGCACGTTTTGCCTCTCTTCCTTTCATACAGCTAACCGGGACTCTTTTTGCCCACACTCACCAAGACTCCTATTCCTGTCTCAGAGATGCTCCTTTGGTGACACAGCCACACATTCTTTACTACTCGAGCCACCTGAGTACATTTCTGTGTCATGCAACCAGAAGAATCGGAAAGGGCTTGGTCCTTTCTTGCTTACCCAGATGATTATAGACCGGTAGCCCTTTAATCCTGCCCTCTTTAAAATTTCCACAGAGACTTACTCTCCCCACCACGGAGGAGGCAGTGGCAAGTAGATTCTTCAGCCTGGTTATATTAGCAAATAGATGCATACATTGACGGTAATGAAAGTCAGCTTTCTTGCTGTTGGAGAAGATCTTACAAGCATGGAAACGGAGAGGCCAGAAAGAACCTTGATGTGATGGATTGGACTCGGAGGAGGTATGAACTCATGTGTTTTGATACATATGTATAAAGAGGCCTAAAAATATTTTCTATTTTGGGGCGCCTGGGTGGCTCAGTTGGTTAAGTGTCTGACTTCGGCTCAGGTCATGATCTCACAGTTCATGGGTTTGAGCCCCGCGTCGGGCTGTGTGCTGACAGCTCAGAGCCTGGAGCCTGCTTCGGATTCTGCATCTCCCTCTCTCTCTCCCCTCCCCTGCTTGAGCTCTCTCCCTCTTTCTCTCTTAAAAATAAATAAACATTAAAAATTAAAAAAAGTATATCTTCTATTTCTGTCTGCTGAGAGTGTCCAGAAGCAATGGTACCCCAGTACCAATAAGCACAAATAACTCCCACGTCTTGGCTTCTAAATACTATTCTCCAATAAAAGGAACCAGAGATCTCTGGAGAAATAGTTGACTTCAGGGCTGGAGCAGTGAAAATACAAGATAAGCCTGGAATATTTTGTTGTGCCAGAAGGTAAGAAAATGCTCAAAGAATCACATAATGTCAAAGGACATGGGAGGCAACTTGAAGGGCTCTTGCTGATTAAGTCTGGGACTATCTGAGCAGCAGAATCAAGGATGACATTGGCAGATTACAAGCCAGGGAGTAAAATAGGAACCCATGAGCCCACACTGATGTAGATGAATGAGCGAGTGATGAATGCACAAAAAAATAAGCCACTGGAGTCAAAGAAATGGAAAATCCCCACTTAGTCATTGTAGCATAAGAGTGAGTTATCAACGGAGGCTAAGGACGGTAGGTGAGGTTTGATAAGGAATAATGCTAGAATACTTTCTACAAGATACTTACCAGTTTAAGGGAAAGAGGAGCACAGCAGCATTTCTGGGACATTTTGCCAGAGAGCTTGAGAAAGCTTGACCCGAGTATAGGGACTCGGGGGACAGATGCCATGTAGGGTCCCCATGTTCTTACTGAGGAATTAATTATTCCAGATTGCAAGAGACTGGAGAGCCACAACAACCACATGCAACGTGTGTTCCTGTGTGGGATCTGGGCTTTGGGGACAATCTGTGGAACAAAGGGGTCTGTCATTTGGACAGTAGAGTTGTATCCATGTTGACCTACTGACTGGAGGGAGGGTTGTGGAGCGGAGGCTGTCCCTGTTTTGGGGACACAAACACTGGAGTGTTTCGGAGTGATGAGTAATCATACCCGAAGTTCTTTGTCAAAGAATTCAGGACAAGTCTAATGATCACAGGTAAGTGTGTGTGTAGACAGGTAAATAACTGCTGGGTGACAGACAAGTGGAGCACGTGCTGGGTGGTTCGTGGTGGGAATCTGGGCGACGAATGGAGTGCTGTGTACTTGCATATTTTCTCTAAGTTTGAAATTAATTTGAAAGTCATTTTTTAAAGTCGTGTTTTGATCAAATGGCCAATTCAAAATGCGGATTTGATTGAATCTCTTCTGCGCTTGGTTTCCTTTGCTCCTATTCATGACAACAGAGCTTGCCACACTTGACCCTCCTTCTTGCCTCGCCTCCCGACCTAAGGTCTGCACTGCTGCTCATCCCTGCCATACCCTGCTGTCACCTGTCTGTGCCTGTATACCTGCTGTTCTCTGAGTCCGGACTACCCTTCTCTCTCTGTCCATATGCAAAACTCCGGTTCATCTTTCAAAAAACAATTTGTATATCTCCACCTCTGGGAAAAATTTTGTGATGTTTCCCTCCTCGTGTTAATCCTGTCTGTACCTTATGCTCATGATTACGCTTTTCTGCTGTATACCGCTCAGCCCTTAGGAGCCTGGAGGCAGCTCTGTGCATGTGACGGGGAGCCCTGATATTCTTGGGGGAAGTCCAAATGAGGTGGTACACATTAGAACCCGCAACTGAAGCCATCTATCAAGTCACAAGCCCCATGTCGGTTTCTGTCGCTATTGAAGATGATATTTGCGTGGCCTCACTGGGTCCTCCGCTCAGGTCTCATGAGGTGAAACCAAGTGTTGGCTGAGCTGTGGCCTCCTCTGGAGACCTTCAGCTGAGACCCCTCCCAAGTTCATTCAGGGTGTTGGCAGATTTCAGTTCATTGCAGCTGTAGGGCTCAAGTCCCTGATTTCTGCCAGCTGGCAGCCAGGAGTCACCTTCTGTGTCTCCCACTTGCCCCTCCTTCGACCCCTCCTAGTGTGGTAGTTTGCTTCTTCTTCCAGGACAGTAGGGGTGTTTCTCAGATGTATCACCTTCTTTGGAAGTCAGGCCCACTCACGAACACCTCCCTTTTGACCAATTAGTCAACCGATCAGTAACCTGACCATAGGAGTAGATCCCATCACATTTACAGGTTCTGCTCACACTCAGGAAGAGAGAGAGTTAAACAAGAGCATGGATGCCAGGGACTGGAATCTGAGACCAGAGTTCTGCCTACCGCAATCTCTTCATTGATGCAAGTGCTCCAATTATGGCTTCATACCGTAGCAGATAATTTATAGATTTATGAAAGGAGGTTCTAATTTTGGTATCCCACCTATTTCCATCTGCCCTAAATGCTTATAATTTAGGTGCTAACATATAACAATAATAAACTTGTTAATAATTAACACTGTGGGCTTAGTTTGCCACAGGCGATGTTCTGGGTACTTGGCACAATTGCTCATGTGATCCTCACGACTGCTCTACGGAATTAGGCACCTTATAATACCCATTTTACTGAAGAGCTAACTGAGGCATAGGTAGTAAAATAAACTGCCCAGGTTCACACAGCCAGTGAGAGGCTGATCAGACTTCTCACTAGCACATTAGCACATAAATTGACTCGCAGGTAGGTTTTGTATCATACCCACATACACAGACGTTACAGTGACACGAAATTTAGCTGACCTGGAAAACCAATGAGTTTGGGACAGGAAAGTTCTTGACTTCTGTAACAAAGTTGCTTATAACTGAAGAAATGTTTTGTTTGTATCATAACCTGGAATTACAAGTTGGTTTACAGTCTAGTGAGGGAGATGGACACGTGTTCAAATTCTAGAAAAGTGGATGCAGTAGAACTGTAACAAACCATTTGGACCGAGTGTGAGCAGGGGAGGATCTGTGCAGGGTTGCTGCAGTGAAGGCTCCAGGGGGATTGAGGCAAATCTGGCTGGGGAAAGGGGCAGAAAAGCAGCTTTGTGCAATGGGGCTTCACAGTATGCAGAGCCCCACAAAGCCCACCCCTGGCTTCCACTCATCTCCAGCCCACCTTTCCTTCAGCATTCTGGTCCCAATTTTAATGACTTACCATTGCCCAACAATGCTTTAAATCTTCACGTCATGCCATTCAAGGCCCCTCACCACCTGGCCATGTTCCCTTTCCAACCTCCTCTCTGACCATCTCACGCCACCCCATGCCCCCTGCCACCCCCACACATACCTTTGCTAGAGACCTGGTCCGCTCCACACCGAGGCCGCTCGCCACATGGGGCTTTGAGCACGTGAAATGTGGCTAGTCTGAACGGACGTGTGCTGTAAGTGTAAAATATACACTGGGTTTTGAAGACAGTGTAAGAAAAATGTAAAATAACATTTAAATACATATGATAAAATGATAGCATTTTGTATGTATTGCGTTAAATACATTATTAACTTTGATTTCACCTCTTTCTTTTGCTGGATAATGTTTTATGTGGCTCACATTCTATTTCTACTGGACAGCACTGTCACAGGTACCATTTCTGTATTTCCCAGAAGCCTCCAAAGCCTTCTTCTCTTTGTGCTTGTCCCCATATTTGTGTTCCCCTCAAGATGTTCTTTCCCAGCCTCTCTTCCTGGGAAGTTGTGCCCTTCCCAACCTCAGTCCTTTCTTCCAGACAGCCAGCTGTCAGCTCCTCGCTCACTGCCTTTTAGCAGTAGGTCTCATGGGTTTGTATTATCTAACAGCTGTTTGTTTGTCCTAGCAGTCACCAATCACCAGCTCCTAGAGGTCCAGAGAGTGTTTATGTAGCTTTCTATCCCTAGCCCTCTGTCACTTCCCAAGTCATCAAGTGAACTTAGGAAGGCATCTATTGAATGAACACAATAAAAGAAAGATTATATGAAAGGTAACTGCTCGTCCAATGAGTTACGTAGAAAATGATTATTTTAGGAAGTCGGAGGAGAGAAAGACTGTTTTCGCTCCCGCTATAGCCCCTTATTCGGCAAATGCGGTGGGGAGAGTGTGAGAGAGGAGACAACATTTGCCAAGCCTGTGAATATGGTGCATCTGGGGAGCTCTCGGTCATTCTGTTTGCTGATGAAGGAGTGTAGTCCGGAAAGAGAGCCAAGGTGGAGATGGAAGCAGGGAGTGAGCTGCAAAGGGAGCTGCGGGGAAATAAGGGGCAGGGTCCACACAGGATTATCGTGAGTCTGGTTTCACCTGGGGGTGACGGAGAAGGGCTTAAGGGCCACATCCAGGTTGGTCGTGCGGTGTGCACGACTTTGTCTAATGCTGTGGCTGTGACTTTATCCTGATGTTCAACAGAATCTGAAGCTGTTCCAGAATCAGCTGTGTTCTTGGCTTACAAAGAGTGACACAGTGGTTAAGAGAATGGACTTTGGCATCTGACTATCCACCAGCCTGGCTTTGTGAATTCAGTCAAGTCAGTTAACCTTTGTGGCCTTCAGTCTCCTCATCGGACAAACGGTAACATGCCTACCTCACGGGGATGCCACGAGAATTAAGTGAATGGTGAAATGGAAAGTTTTAGTTTGGTGCCTCACTCAGAGCAATTCCTAAATAGATCATTGGTACCACTGAGACTGCCTTTCCCACCTTCCTTTTGTGTTATGTTCTTCCTAAGTGCTAATGAGTGAAAATGAAAAAGGTAGTAGTGATATGCCCAGACCAGAGTGCAATTAAATAGAAAAGGCTTTTGGGATCTGTTATAAATGTCTCTAAGGCAAAAAGCCTGGTAAATGGCTGGGACAAAGTAGATAGACCCATAAAACTGTAAGCTGGTTCCTAACAGTATGTGGTTCAATAATACGACATCTGCTAAACAAATTTTGTATTTACGGGAAAGCATGATATCACAAGCACAGACTATTAATAACATGCTCACTGAGGTACTTCTTAACGCATGATTTGAGAGCGTGGTGTGCATGAAAACATGAGTGGAATCTTTTCTTTCTTTTTTAAAAAATGTTTTATTTATTATTTCTGAGAGACAGAGACAGAGCACGAGCAGGGGAGGGGCAGAGAGGGGGGGGAGACACACAATCCAAACCAGGCTCCAGGCTCTGAGCTGTCAGCACAGAGCCCAATGTGGGGCTTGAACTCACAAACTGTGAGATCATGACCTGTCAGCCACTTAACCCACTGAGCCACTCAGGTGCCCCAAGTGGAATCCTTTCTTAGTTACATTTGCATGCTAAACAAATCCAAAACAGTTTGTGAAAACACAGCTAAACATCAGCTATAACCTGCATCACTGGAATTGGACCATCCCTCTTCAGTCTTGAATGTTTAAGATCGGCTTTTATAGTAAATTTCAAAGAAAATAAGTCTGATAAAATAAGTCTGAGATGAAGAATATTTGTCTTAATGTTTCAGTTCTTGTCCCTTGTCTTTTGTAAAAAATCATTCTTTCAACAATTACATTTTCAAATACTTTATGATTCCGAGTATCTTACAGGGTGTGTAATATCAAATGATATATATGGGAAAATAATTTCTAAGGTGCAAAACCTTCATACACAGATGAAAAGCTCTTCTCTAATCTGTACATTTACTAAGTCGAATTTCGGGGTGCTTAATTTTCTTGCTTTTAAGACGTGGGACGTGAGATTGCTTCCTGATGCAGTTTCAGGACCCGAGAATACCGCCCTCCAGGCACCTGGTCGGTGGGCTCCGAGGATAAAAGGCCCCAGAAGATTGAGTTTAGCCGGTGAAGCCGCAGTCGGCTCAGCAGCCATGCCTCAGTTTCCTCGTTGTAGCTCCGCAAGTCCAGTGACCCGGCTCAGCTCCAGTCCTCCCAGCCTGGCCGGAGGGTCAGCCCAGTTTAGTCCCCGCGCCAAGGCCCGTGCCCCCTCACCCAACCGGACGCTGACCAGGCAGGGGACCCCGGCTTCGGGCCCTTCCTTAACGCATCACCGGGTGAGGCCCGCGTTGCAGGGGCGGGGGATGGGGTGGAGAATGGACGTCAGAAGGGCCAGCGATCGCTCGGCCCTCTGCTGCTTCTGCCTGTCAGTTGCTAGGCGCCGGGGAGGCACAGGCGCTCCGGGAACGGCCGCGGGGCGTTCTGGGATAGCGGTGGCCCGGCGCTCTTCCGCTCGTGCCGGCCAAGGGCTAGGGGCCGGAAGAGCGCAAGCACGCTAGGAGCAGGCGCGCGGCCTGCCGGGACAGCGGTCGTTCGGCGCTCGGTTGCTCGCGCCTGCCAGTTGCTAGGAGCCGGGGACGCCGGTCCCGCAGCCGCGGCCTGCGAGCGGCGATGGAGCCCGGGAAGGTGGGTGCGAGCGGGAGGCTCGCGGGGCAGGTCCCGGGGTCGCCCGTGGGCCCGGAGCGCACGGTTGTCGGCGTCCCGGCCTCCCTCCCGCCGCGGTCGCGTCGCGTGTTGGGTGTTGTAGAGTTGGTCCAGGGCGGGCTGTGGCAGGGTGTGCGCGTCGTCGGGAGCCAGGTGGTGGCGTGGACGGATGGAAGTACAGAGCGGTGGACTCTTGAGTGATGGGACGGTGTTGCTCTGCGGGGGGTCACCCCCTCCTCCTCTGACCTGCGTCGCGCCCAGCTTCCGAGGGCGGGAATGCAGTGAAGTGGCTGGAGTTTGAATTCTGGCTTCTCTACTTCCTTGCATGATGTCTAGAAAATGACTTAACAGGTCTTATTTTGTAGTTCATAAAGTTGGGACATTAATAATAGCAACTTCATAGGTGTTTATGAGGAGTCAATGGGATTTTGTAATAAAAGTGCTTAGAAAGGTGCTTAAAACAGTGTTACTAACACTCGGTAAATTTTATTTTTCTCGCGTATTGATTCCTGAGCAGTAAAAGATGAGGGTTTTAGTTTGCATGCATTTCCTACTTCTCCTTCTTTCTCTTATTTTTGTTTTTTCGTTTATCATTTACCTCTGCAATGTTAACTAATATGCTTTAAAATTTTTTTTTTTAATGTTTATCTTTATTTTTGAGACACAGAGAGAGAGACAGCAAAAGCGGGGGAGAGGCAGAGAGAGAGGGAGACACAGAATCGGAAGCAGGCTCCAGGCTCTGAGCTGTCAGCACAGAGCCCCACGCAGGGCTCGAACTCGTCAACTGGGAGATCATGACCTGAGCTGAAGTCGGAGGCTCAACCGACTGAGCCACCCAGGCACCCCTTAACTAGTATTCTTTATATTTATTTTGTGTTATGTCGACTTTAGATAGTATCTTTTAACTTTCCATTGGTTAGGATTAGGAAGTTAGTATCCTATGCTACCCTCCATCTATTTTAAAGTCCACCAACTTCCTGACCCCTGTCATCTTCCATACCATTCTCTTATATTTTCATAAGTCATTCTTAACCTACATTCTCTGATTTGTTTGTAGGTTGATTTTGAAATAGGAAACCAATCCACACTGTGATACATGATTAATACATGAGTAGTATTTATTGTGGAACTTAGTAATGTGAATGCACCAACAGAGAAAATGCAGTCGTGTATCCCTCAACTCCTGCTGCTCAAGGAACTATGTTCCTGGCATCAGAGTCACTAGATCATATTTTCTTACTTTCAATTAATTGTACCACACGTAGTTTACTTCATATTTGGAGCATGTCTTTCTTAAATGGTTCTTTGGTTTTCCTGTAATTTGTATTTGCCTTCTCTTTGGCAAAAAAGAACATATCCCCTTTTTCTTAACCTTACCACTTACATATTTTAGCTTATTAATCAGTCATATTATCTGTTTAATAAAATCTGCTTTAAAAGATTATTCTCAGAGTTCTCTGACTTCTGTTCTAATCACGGCTAATTTTTTTTCTAGACCTTTTTAGAGCTATTGTCTGGGAATTTCTTTTATGTGTAATTCTGGGTTAGGTCTACTGTTTTTTTTGGATCCAGTGTCATCAGCTTTCTTGAAATCCCCCTTTCTCCCCTGGAGTAAATCCTCAACTACCTTTTTAAATGAGAGTATGTAGGAAGAAAGTCTTTAGTATACTGATACGCTTGCTTGAGACTTTAGCCTAGCATAGAATTCTAGGATCAGAATTAATTTCCCTGGGACTTTGAAGGCATTCTGCTTTCACCTTCTAGCAACCAGTTTGGCTGATGAGATATTTTTGTAAGTAACATTTTCTTTCTTTCCAGAAGATTTAGGATCTTTGTGGTGTTCTGAGCATATATGGCAATGTGTTTATTGTGGGTCTTTTTTTCATTCATTATTTTTGACATTTGATTTTCCCTTTCAGAATGAAAACTCAGGTCTACCTTTACTTCTAGGACACCTTTTTCTTTCTTTCTTTTTTAATGTTTCATTCATTTTTGAGAGAGAGAATGCGTGTGCTCATGTAAGGGAGGGGCAGAGAGCAAATCCCAAGCAGGCTCCTTGCTGTCAGTGCAGAGCCTGACACGGGGCTTGATATTACAAACCACGAGATGATGACCTGAGCTGAAATTGAGAGCCAGTTGCTTAACTGAGCTACCCAGGTGCCCCCAGGACATTTTTTTCTATTCTATATTTACTTCTTTCTGTTTTCTCCATTCTCTCTGGAACTCTGATTCAGCTGTTAGATGTTGAATTCGTGGCACATATTTCCCATCTCCTTGACTTTATGTTTTCTATATTCTGGTTTCTACAACTTTAATGTTGACTCCATCTACTTAATTGTTAAATCTAATTTAATTAATTAATTTTTAAAGCAAAGAACTTTTATTACTTGTTACAAGTAAAGGGATAGGGAGCATGGTCTCCCCTTGGGGCAAGTGCAGGAAGCTTTTTTAAATTTTTTAAAACTAAAAAAAAAAAATAAAAAATTTAATTCCCATAGAGTTAACATACAGTGTTATATTAACTTCTAGTGTACAATATAGTGATTCAACAATTTCATAAATTACTGAATGCTCATTAAGACAAGCACACTTCTTAATCCCTGTCACCTGTTTCACCCATCCCCCCTCCTGCTAACAATCAGTTTGTTCTCTGTAAGAGTGTTTCTTGATTTCTCTCTCTTTTTTCCCCTTTTGCTCATTTGTTTTGTTTCCTAAATTCCACATATGAGTGAAATTATATGGAATTTGTCTTTCCCTGACTGAGTTATTTCACTTAGCATAATACTCTGTAGTTCCATTCATGTCCTTGCAAATGGCAAGATTATATTTTTTTTATGGCTGAGTAATATTCTATTGTATATGTATACATTTTTTCTTTTTAAACTTTTTTTAATGTTTATTTTTGACAGAGAAAGACAGAGAGAGAGAGAGAGAGAGAGAGAGCATGAGCAGGGGAGGAGCAGAGAGAGAGGGAGACGCAGAATCCAAAGCAGGCTCCAGGCTCTGAGCTGTCAGCACAGAGCCCAATGTGGGGCTTGAACTCAAAAACTGTGAGATCATGACCTGAGCCGAAGTCTGACGCTCAACCTACTGAGCCACCCAGGCCCCCCCCCCCCCATATTCATCAATCAATAGACACTTGGGCTGTTTCCATAATTTGGCTATTTTAAGTAATGCTGCTATGAACACTGCGGGGGGGCATGTACCTCTTTGATTTTTTTTTTTTTAATTAATATTTCTCTTTTTTTCTTTGGGTCATTTTCTTTATTTTTTTTTCTTACAAGATTTTATTTAAATTCAAGGTAGTTAGCATACAGTGCAGAATCGGTTTCAGGGGTAGAATTTAGTGATTCTCACTTACATATAATACCCAGTGCTCATCACAACAAGTGCCCTCCTTAATGCCCATCACCCATTTAGCACATCCCTCACCTACCTCCCTCCGTCAACCCTCAGTTTGTTCCCTGGAGTTAAAAGTCTTTTCTTTCAGGGTCGTTTTCTTTGTTTATTTTTCTTGAGTCTTGTCTTTCTTATGTCATTTTTTTTCTCAAATGCCTGATTGAGTTTTCATATTTTTGAATGAAGCACCAGATTAATTAAAGTTAAGTTTTTTTGAATAGTAGGGGTTTGCTTTGCTCGTTCCCTCTGAGTCCTTTCCCAGAATTGTTTGTAAAACCCTTGTTCTTAACCAGTGAGTTAGGATTCCAGAGCATGAAGATTCCTCAGGCTCTTTACTTCCCCAAACATTTAATTGTCAGACATGTATTTCCCTATTAGATCTTTTCTCTCCGCTGGCTTTCTGTGATCTTGGATGACATAGTTCACCTAGTTGATCACATTTTGCATTGCTTTGGATTATTTTGGGGGTTTTCTAATACATATTTGTAAAATAAACATTTCAAAGTAGCAAAAGCAGCTACTGAATACCCATATTAGGTTCTCATTTGCAAGTTGGTCATTAACTTTTTAGGAAGTTAATCTCCTGGTTATTAGAACTTAGTCATGTGATTATTAGAGTGCTGAAGAATTAGCGTATTTTGTTCCATAAAGTCAAGGGAAGGATAAAGCCTTCATGAAGTGATTGGAATAAAATTGTACTGGACTTTTTGATGTTGTTTAATTTTTTTTTTTAATTTATTTATTTTGAGAGAGAACGCAAGTGGGGAAGGGGCACAGAGAGAAAGAGAGGGAAAGAGAGAATCCCAAGCAGGCTCCACACCATCAGTGCAGAGCCCGATGTGGAGCTGGAACTTACAAACAGCGAGATCATGACCTGAGCTGAAGTCAGACACTTAACCGACTGAGCCACCCAGGCGTCCTGATGTTGTTTATTGTAACTTTACCATGTACCAAGCTCTTCTTTGGGTTTGTGTCAGTATGTTTATTTGCTGACATCATAGCTATCACTAACATTACAAGTTTTGTGTTCTTTATTTCTGCTAGGATCATACCAGGGTTCAGTATTGTGTAGTTATTCTTAGAAAACTAAAATTTAATGGCATGTTTGCTGACTACCCCGATAAGGGTAGTGACAGTTTTCAGTGACAGTTCTTTAAAAACACTTTAGTTTGCCTTGCTTCCAGTGTTTATGACTTTTATTTATTTCAGTGCCCAATGAAAATTCTAGAAATTTCTAAATTTTTCTGTTACATACCAAGTAATTGGTAGTGTGTGAGTTTATTATTGTCATGAAATTTATTAATCATAGCTTGAAATGTGTAAACATATATATGTAGATATATATGTTTATATTTAGGTTATCCTTAGAAGAAAATAAATTTCTACTTTCTTTTAAATGTTGTTATGTATTAGGAATCGCCATGTTCCAGCCATTCACTTAATGGTAACTGCTGTTAACTGTTCAGACAGGTGTGGGGCTATTTCATTCTGTTTTTCAAAAGGCTGCATGTTCTAGGGCAAGTACACTGAGCTCTCTGAGAATGGTCCTCACTAACCCACTTACGAGGTTCTCCTGCATGAAGAGCCCTAACATTTAGCGGCTCCTGGCAGCCTAAGGCCACATCCCTGTGGTGGCCCAGCCCCCCGGGGCTGCTGTCTGGCAAAGCTCAGGGCGGTGGGAAGAATGGTCGTTTTGCCAGCACTTGGATAGGCCTGCCTCCCCTTCTCGTACATTTGCAGTTGTGCACCCTTCCTCTGTCCCTTGGAGATGTCCATGTGTGTCTGCAACCCAGGAGTGTTTCTCCCTAGGACCTGAGAGCCATCCTGGAAATGGAACCCTCAGGAAGGATGAGGCCTCTGTGGGAAGGTGGGCTGCTGAGTTGCACAGCTGCCTGCCTGCAGACACAGCCAGCCTGGCTGCATTTACGCAGACCACCCCTGGGTGATTTTCCCTGCCCTGGCTGCTCCTTTCAGGGCTCCCAGCGCCACCCCCCCCCCCCCCCCCCCCCCCCCCCCCCGTGGGAATGGAGCTCGGCTACCCCCTGCTGTCAGTGGTTTGTCTTTGACCCTCTCCCTACACTGATCTGCAATCCACTCCAGAAGGAACTCAGTACATTTTGTGGTTATAGTATACTTGGGCTAGAATCTTAAAAGTGATTGCTTTGTATTTATTTCTAATTAGCATACTTATGAACTATTGTGAATGATTTTTCTATTTCCCTAATTTTCACACCAAGATTTTTGGTGGCTTATCCACGAATAACTATTCGTTTTTCATTTGTACTACGTTAGCTTTGAATCTGAACCTTACAGGGGTGCCTGGGTGGCTCAGTCAGTTAAGCATCTGACTCTTGGTTTCAGCTCAGGTCACAATCTCACGATTCGTGGGTTTGAGCCCCACATCAGGCTCTGCTCTGACCACACAGAGCCTGCCTGAGATTCTCTCTCTCCCTCTCTCTCTGCCCCTCCTCTGCTCTCTCTCTCTCTCAAAATAAATAAACTTAAAAATAAAAAAAATTAAAAAAAATCTGGACCTTACAAAAATTTTACCTTTTTTTTTTGTACCCTCAAAGCAGTGTTTCTCAAAGGGAAAATAAAATAATCTGGATAAATCTCTCTTGTTGTCTACAGAAAACATCCTTGAACAATTTGCTTCGTGAGTTTCTTTCATTATTCAAATATGTCTTGCACGTGGCAGGTGAACTGTATATGGGCCTATGGAGGAGTCATGTTGCTGTGTGCTCAGCCCCTGATAGGGGCAGCCTGCCAGACAGGGACACTTCAGGGGAAACTGCTCCATTGGCAGCTAGAAATGTTGGGCAGTGGGACTAGACATTGACACGGGGCACTGGGTGGCATGGAGAAAGGTGGGGAGTGTGTGTTACCTACTCTTATGAAGTACCCAGAAGAACACATACTATAATCGTTTATAGGTACATTTAGACTAGGGAGTAATTAAAAAAATTTTTTTTAATGTTTATTTATTCTTGAGAGACAGAGAGAGAGAGAGAATGAGTGGGGAAGGGGCAGAGAGAGAGGGAGACACAGAATCTGAAGCAGGCTCCAGGCTCCGAGCTGTCAGCACAGAGCCCGATGCGGGGCTCGAACTCACAAACCGTGAGATCATGACCTGAGCCGAAGTCAGACACTTATCCGACTGAGCCACCCAGGTGCCCCAGGAGTAATTTTTTTAAAAGGTCTGTATTACTAATGCCTTTCCTTCTAGTAGGTAGTGATTTCTAGCACGTCAATGACTAATTGCCATTGACTTACATGGCCTAATAAAAAAAGCAGCTCACTAGAGCGACAAAATTCGTTTTTTAAACTTTAAAAATTCTAACTTTATAATTTTCTTTTTAGAGAAGAACGAAAGATGATACTTGGAAAGCAGATGACCTCAGAAAACACCTCTGGGTAACATGTTTTAAAGATTTGGGTTGGGGTCCTTTTGGACCCTGGATGGTTTCTTGACAGTTTTATTTGGTTTTCAACACAGCCTAACTTTGCTTATGTGTGGCTCATTTCAGAAGCATTCTCGACTCAGAGATAAAGCTGTATGGTTAATAGCTCTGGAACTGTGGGGGGAACGGGGTTGCCCAGCCCAGCGTCCCACCAGCTCCATCAGGTTTCTGTTAGGGTTCAGGGCGTGTGCCGTGTGTGTCTGTGCATGCGCGTGGTAGTGTGCACTGTGGGTGCGTATGTGTCTGTGTGGTTTCTCTGTGAGAGTGTGTGTGTGTGTGTGTGTTATGTTTGCATGTGTGTATTTGTGTGTGCACGTGTGTGCGTGTGTGTGTCTGTGTGGTGTGTGTGGAAGGGTCTTGGGCTGTGAAAATTAATTAAAGGAAAAGGGGGTTGGGAGGCCAGCACTGGGGGGGCTCAGGCACCACCACTCCACTGTCCACTGCAGACCCGATGGGAAGAGATGCACCTTCCACGTGATACTATTTTGCCAGCCCGGCAGGAGGAAGGAAGGTCTCCTCCTCCCCCGGCGACAGCTCAGCTCACGAGCAGCCACCACACTTCGGGCTCCCAGTTCACCCCTCCCGGCTCCCCCTTTCCTCTGTGAAAGAGCCTCCTCTCCTCTGTTCTGCAGAATCACCTGTGGTTTTGCCACAGCTTAATTGTCCCAGACGGCAATTCTCTGCCGTTCCTGAAGAAACCCATTTTTGCTGGTAAAATAACTGGGGGTTTTATCTTTAAGATTAATGGGGTGAGATCGAGACCTCCTGAGAGTTTTATCAGGGAGAGTGTCCTTGTTCTTTGAGTGGGACCCAGGCTGTTGCTGTCTCAGAGACTTTAAGACACAGTTACAGTATGCCTTTCTTTTTCTTTCTGTTCGGTATAGTATTTCAGATTTGACTTGCCAGCAAAAGTGAACGTCCCTTGTGAACGGGTGCCCGTTGCCAGTCGTAGAAATGCTCCATCACGTTCCGCTTACTGTGGCCTCAGAGACACGTCTTCCAGGCCCATCTTGCTGGGATGGAAAGCAGGGGAAGCTAGTGTGAAGTCACCTCAATGAGCAGGACTCACATTCCGGATTCTGCTTTCTTTCTCTTGGTTTAGGCCGCACACTCAGGTAATCCCAAGGGAGATAAGAAGCACAGAGAAAAGAAGCTTCGTAAGGAGTCAGAAGTGGACTTCCCTGAAGACAAAGAGCAAAAGCATAGGGACCCAGACCGAGACACCAAGCACAGAGAGAGGCCTGCTGAGAGAGACGGTCACGCGTCCAGAGAGAACCCTCGTGGGGACAGAGACCGAGAAAAGCCAAGGGAAAGGAAAAAGGACTCCAGAGACCGGGACAGAGAAAGGCACAAAGAGAAATACCGAGAGCAGGACGCAGACAAGTCTCACAGTCGAGGAAAAGACAGGGACAAGGACAGAGAGCGCAGAGCGAGGAGGGAGGAGCTGAGGCAGACGGCCCAGCACAACCTGCTGGGCTGGCAGCTCCCGGAGCCGGCGGAGCGCAGGGCGCGGGCAGGTGTGTGTCTCTGCCGCAGGCGGCCCCGCTTCAAGCCCCCCCCCCCCCCCCCCCCCCCCCCGTTCGCTGTGTCTTGTCCGCATTTCTCCGTAAAAGAGCTTCCTCAGAGCGGTTGCTCACTCATCATCGTGTTTCCTCTCGTGCTTTTCTAGACGGCTGAGCTTGGGCCTTGAAGGCGTAGGCCTCTGGTGTGTGTGTGTCCTTTTCACTGTTTTCTTTTCGATATTTTAAAAACTCATTCAGTCAGTGAAAGGAGTAACACAGTTTCTCATTTGCTAGAGTTTTACTCTTGAAACTCATTAGATCACCCAAGTAAAGCTGAGTCTACATTGTAAATAAACAAATATAGTGCTTTTTATTTATTTATTTATTTATTTATTTATTTATTATTTATTTATTTATTTTTTTAATGTTTATTTTTGAGACAGAGACAGAGCATGAACAGGGGAGGGTCAGAGAGAGAGGGAGACACAGAATCTGAAGCAGGCTCCAGGCTCCGAGCTGTCAGCACAGAGCCCGACGCGGGGCTCCAACTCACGGACCGTGAGATCATGACCTGAGCCAAAGTCGGACGCTTAACCGACTGAGCCACCCAGGCGCCCCAAAAATAATGCTTTTTGATAAGAATACCTCAAAAGTGTCAGTTTTATTGTAAGTAAGATTTAAATGTTTTTGTCTAAATTTCCAGGATTCTAAGGTGAAGGTGCATGCCCCCGCCTTAAAATGGAAGTATTGTATTTTTTAAATTAAACTAGCTGACATAAACAAAAAGGAACATATTTATTACTATTTTTTAAAATCATGTTTTTTTTTTTTTAAGTTCATTTATCTATTTTGACAGACGGAGCATGTGCACACACGAGCAGGGCAGGGACAGAGAGAGAGAGAGAATCCTAAGCAGTCTCCGCGCTGTCAGCGCAGAGGCTGAGGTGGGGTTCGATCTCACGAACCGTGAGATCACGACCTGAGCCAAAATCAAGAGACAGACGCTCAACTGACTGAGCCACGCAGGCACCCCACAGAAAGGAATATATTTAAAGAACGTGTAGGAATTGTTAGAATCGTCAGGAAGGCTGGAGATCCTGGTTCCGAAAAGGATGGACACCCAGGCCCTTCATTCCTGTTCATGTTGCACGCTGTCGCCTTCTGCCGGGCCACTTCAGGTGTCGGCACACAGCTCAGCAGCGACGCAGCTATCGAGGAGTGAGTGCATTTTTGTTGGGTGAGGTATACCTAGGGGTGTGCTTACGGGTTAGTGGGTTCACCACTCGGTAAGTTTAACAGCAACTATCCTATCCGTTGCTTCTTTTTAGTATTATTATATTGATGCTCTTGGTATTTATTTCTAATAAAATCTTTTTTGTTCTCGCATCACTCTTTTGTGGTTGCTACCTGACCTTATTTCTTCAAGACATTATCGATACGAGTAATCATATGATTAGACTGTTTGACATTCCTTCCCCTTCCTTGGCATTTCCGGGCCCTTCCCATCTCCTCTGAGCCTTCTCTTCTGGGAAGTGTGGCCTTGCTCTTTGGGCTACCTCATCTGCTCCCTCCCTCTGACTGCATCCTTTCTCATGATTTTATACACGCGTCATCTGTTCCTGATTTCCAAGTTTTGGTCCCCAGCTAGGTTTCTTCCCTGAGTTCTGGGCTTACACATCCTCGTGTCCTTTGACATCTGATGGATGTTGCAAACATAATGGGTCCTGACCTGAGCTTCTCAAATCCCCACAAACCCTACTTCCCCAAAGCCTTACCCATTGTAGTTGATGCAGCTGCACCCTTCCCTTCCTCGGGTTGGAAAACCCAGGAGTCACTCTGACCCCACTCTGTCCTGCAGGCTCCCATAACCCGGCCCCTCTCTGCATGCCGCACCTGTCTCCCTGACCCTGTTTGGATCTCTTGTATTCCAGGCTCCTAGAAAAGCAATCAGTGCTCCATAAGGACTTTCTTTCCATGTTCTCTGTTTAATTTTGTCCTCATCTTTTAAAATGGTGATTCTCTTAATTTTAAGCCTAATGACTGTTTTTGTTGTCTGTACAGATTCAAAAGTGAAACTCTAGTTTGACCAGCAGGGAGAGACCTCAAATTGTGGGTAGGGGTGGGTTCTCCTCACCACAGGGGCCTCCCCCATCCCCCAGCCACTGTGCCCTCGGCAGTGGGCTCCAGGAGTTGTGGAGCTGGTGCGGTTCCCGTGGCATCCATGAGGCAGGCATCTCTTTCTTTGCAGCCAAGCACTTGGTGATGGCCCAGCTTTTCTCCATGGACTGGGCTTTGCTTCCCTGAGTGCTTCTGTCAGTGACCAGGAACTTAGATGGCATGTGTATTTGGGCTGGTGCCCCTCTTGAATTTCCAGCGGGGCTAGTCTCATATTTTCCAGGTTCCCTCCCTGGCAGTTGGCATTGTGATTTCCCTCTTTAGCCCATTTTAAGTTTAGATTCTAGAACTTTCCATTCTTTTTAAAAAGTTTCTTACTTATTTTTGAGAGAGAGAGGGTGCATGTGTGTGCAAGCAGGAGAGAAGCTGGGAGAGAGGGGGAGTTGGGGGGTGGAGAGAGAGAGAGAATCCCAAACAGGTTCTGTGCTTATCGCAGAGCCCAATGTGGGGCTTGATATCATGAACTGTGGGATCATGACCTGAGCTGAAACCAAGAATCAGACGCTCAACTGATTCAGCCACCAGGCACCCCTAGAAATTTCCATTCTTGATACTGGAGGATGTGTTTTAACTGAAGAATCTGTTTTCATAGGTGTTAGTATGTAATAAATAATTAAGTAATATGTACAGTACAGATTGCAGCAAGATATTAGAAGATCATTTTGATGTGCGAAAGTTTGGAAATGTTGAAAATATGTTCCATTTTTGTAGGCAGCAAAGCAAGAGCGGAAGAGAAGGAGAGGAGAGACGAAGGCTCTGAATGGGGGGACGAAGAGAGGGAGAGGCGGTACCGCGAAAGAAAGGTAGGCCGCAAGCCCAGGAGCCGGTGCTCACGCAGGAGCGTTAGAAACAGTTTGGGAAAGTGTCGGAACAGGATTCAAGGTCTGAGGAAGTTTGCCTCCGCTTTTCCCTCACACGCACGTGTTGTTCTTCTGTTCCAAGAGAAGTACGAGGTGATTTTGGAAAATTTAGGAAATCCAAATAGTAAGAAGGAAATAAAAACAAAGTCCACCCAGAGACAATTATTGATAGTATTTAAGTATTTATCCTGATAGAGTAGGTCTATGTACGTATTTGTGTGCATGTGTGTGTATACACACATGTTTTCTTCACGTGGAGTTTTACTCTTATGAACTGTTTAAACGATACATTTGGAGCAGTTTTCTAAGTCCCGTTTCTCTATAATATTATTTTAATGGCTGCATAATATAACAGTCAATGACATGGGTGTGTCATAGTTTTCTTGGCACATCTGCTCTTTTTGACGCTCAGGTTGCTTCTGGATTTTTTTTTTATTGTAAAGACATGCATGGGGTAAAGTCTTTCCGTTTATTCATAGTTATTTTCTTCTGATTAATTTCTGGAAATGAACTTGCTAGATGAGAGTAATGTAAACTTACTCCATCTGCTCTACATAAAAGCTGTGATTGGCTATATCGTCAGAGTGTAATTCCCTGTGTCCTAGGCAGCCGTTGGGCACGATCATAATTTTTAATCTTTGCTAATTTGATCCAGAACAAGGGAGCACTTCTGAGCACTTTATGAAAGGGTTTCCTGCCCTCTTGTCAGTTATTCCCTGTGTGCATTTGCTTCCTTTCCTAACAGAGCATCTTATTCTGGGAGGACTTTAAAGATGAACTCCCTGCTAGTAACTTATGTTTCCACTTCTGTTTTGAATTTTTTTCATGGAATCTTTGTTTTTATAAGTAAGTTTAAAGTTATGAGGTAGTCAAGTTTGTCTTTATAGTTTTGGTTGTTGATGTAATGCTTGGAGAGCCTTTTCCCCACCAGCATTATGTAAGTAGTGCCTGTGTTTTGTTTTGGGGCCTTATAATATTTTTTACCCCTTAAGTTTTTAATCCCCATAGAATTGATCTTGGTGACGGGTGTGTGGTAGTAATCTAACTTTACGACCGAGGAGTTTGCCCATATGGTTCCTTTAGGAAGGTTGTCCTGGCAGAGTGAGCAAAGTGGGTGGGAGTCGGGTGAAGGGGAGGAGTAGGGGGGCCGCTGAGCGGCCATGGGGGGTGGTGGGAGGGGGACCACAGGGACAGAGCCCTCCGGCTGTAGAGTGAGCGGTGACAACCTGTTGGCCCTGGTGGAAGGAGAAGGGCATTTCTGTTTGGGGTCCTGGTGAGACATCTGATGATGATCCTAAAATTGTGAGCTCGAGCCGGAAATATGACCCACCCACAGCCTGTTCTGCAAATAGCCACGCGTCACCATGGGACAGTGTCACCCGTCGTGGTTTGGGGGTTACAGAGGTGACTAGACAGTGGTGCCCAGTTTTGAGAATCTCCCTGTGGGGGAGCAGACACGTGAACTGCCAGGGACAGGGGCTGGCGGGCACATGGTTCTCTGTTCACAGAAGTCACACATCTCACAGCAGGGAGCGTGGGTCGGTGGAGCGCAGGGTGCAGTCAGAGTTGGGGAGGAGGTGACAAGAATGACCAGGAGAGGCTGCAGAGGAGGGGGCACACCTGCCGCGCTGAGGGGTTTGCACGCGGGTTCCACTTCAGGGTGAAGGCCGGTGTGCTCCGTTGCCTCTAGACTGTGGACTGTGCGGCCGACAGCAGGTATTTCCTTCCAGAAGCACATCTTCAGGGTCAGGATGGAGGAGTGAGCGGCAGTGCAGCAGGTACGAAGGCCAGCGGCCGTGTTCGTGTGCTGACGCAGTTTTCCGTGGGTCCCGTTCACAGCTGCAGTACGGTGACAGTCAGGACAATCCTGTTCAGTACTGGCTTTACAAAGAAGGAGGCGAGCAGAGACACAGGAGGCAGAAAGAAGCAGATCGAGAGCAGAGACATCGAGAAAAAAGCAGCGTGAGGGAAAAAAGAGACAAGCACTCAAGAGAAAAAAGTAACTCGTTCTCTGACAAGCCTGAACGGGAAGACAGACACAGAGAGAAGCGTCACAGGGAAGGCGCTCGTCTCGATGAAGAGAGGCATCCCGGTGACACGGGTAGAAAAGAGAGGTCGTCAAGAGAGGAGCTGAGGAAAAGAGAGTCCAAGGTACCGTTTCTGATGCTTCGTAGCCTTTGTAGCCATCCCCAGGTCACCACTCTTAGAGAGGAGGTAGATCTCTGTGTGGCCAGATGATAAGACCTGTTGCTGAGAAGTAGTAACCTTGGTAAAGACGTGATTCAGTCTGTGCAGTGTGACCAACAGAGACTGCTGACCTACTAGGAAATAGGAAGTCACGTTTTCTGATTATATCGTGAATGTACTTTTAACATCTATTCAGAAATCTATCATAAAACTGAAATTTTGAAACATTAAAAAGACAGATTTTTTTTTTTAATTTTTTTTTTTCAACGTTTATTTATTTTTGGGACAGAGAGAGACAGAGCATGAACGGGGGAGGGGCAGAGAGAGAGGGAGACACACAGAATCAGAAACAGGCTCCAGGCTCTGAGCCATGAGCCCAGAGCCCGACGCGGGGCTCGAACTCACGGACCGCGAGATCGTGACCTGGCTGAAGTCGGACGCTCAACCGACTGCGCCACCCAGGCGCCCCAAAAAGACAGATTTTTAAATGGCAAGTAAGTGAATAATTTAGCAAAATGTTTGAATCGGAATTAATAGTATTAAGTTTACAGAACAAAGCCAACAGAACACAAAAATAAAACCATTGCTTGCAAAGGGCCTGACGCTGCAGTTGCTTCATATTTTCCCATACTAATTGTATTTTTTGTTCTCGTGTGTACACTGTTTGCTGTGCTGTTTTTCCAGACTCTGAAGCAAAACGATTTCATTCTCCTGCCTCTTGGCAGTGCTCCCTGTCAGGTGGAAGCAAAGTGAGGGGCAGGTGGTGTGAGTCTCGGGGCCTCAGGCCTGCAGGGGCACAGACTGTGGTGGCTCAGCCAAAGCCTGGGACTCTGACTGACAGGTGCCCCTCCCCAAAAATGTGTCTGGTGGAGGAGTGCGTGTTAAGGATGTCCCAAAAAACCTTTGCGGTCGCTGCCTGGCCTCGTGGCCATCCCAGCTGGCTCTTTGCTGAGTGCGATAAATCAGCCTGGTGCTGCACCTTCTGGTACCTTCGCCAACACCTTCCCTCACAGCGGGACTGCACCCCTACCCTGTCACCTGCAGCCTCCACCCCTCATCAGAACACTGGTCATGTTTCTTAGCAGTTGTATGACAGGAGCAATTTTGTTAACCATGTGTGTATGTGTGTATCTCAAGTCCCTGGACCTCCCTTGGATCAGCCTCACTGTGTGTTTACATTCATAGCCATGTACTCATGTCAACAAGCTGAGGGAGGCAGTAATTGAGAAGGGACCCTCACCGAGAGGTATTCATCCCTCTTGTGTTTTAAATCGCTTTCCCTAGGGGCACCTGGTGGCTCAGGTGGTTAAGCGTCTGGCTCTTGATTTTGGCTCAGGTCATGATGTCATGGTTCTTGAGTTCAAGCCCCATGTTGGGCTCTGTGCGGACAGTGTGGAGCCTGATTGGGATTCTCTCTCTCCCTCTCTCTCTCTATTCCTCTCCTGCTCACACTCTCTCTTTCTCTCAAAAATAAATAAGTGAACTTTAAAAAACCTTAAAAAAATTATTTCCCTAGATTAAAATCTTTTTAGTGTGTTTTTCTATTATTTTATTATGAACGTTCTTAAGCATACAGCAAAATCGACAAGTTTCCACCACCTAGATCCTACCACTAACATTGTATTGAACTTGCCTATTTTACGTTCCCTAGATCACATTTAGTTCCTAGAAACAACCTGTTTGGTTCCCCACAGAAATGCCTTTTTGAGACTTGTCACAATATACACATCTAGCCTAAGAAATGGCCCCGTGTTAATAAAACCACTGCCTTCAACAATGCTCTTTCCATAGGGATTAACATAATAATTAGCCCCAAGAGAGACTCTTTTGACAAACTTCTTTCTTTTCAATAATTTGTTCATATTTGTGGACTGGCCACTGTGTGATGGCCTTTGTTCTATGTGCTGAGAACACAGCTGTGAACACAAATTTGTATTTTTGTGGTGTTTAAGTTTCATTGGAGGAGCCGTACAATAAAGAAATAAATAAGTATATAGTACATTAGAAGCGATTAGTGAGCACTGTGTATTTAACATTTCTCTTTGCCGTGACTTTCAGGCGCTCAAAATATGCTTTTTAACTTAGTTACTATGTTAGCCTGGTGATTGATGTAATTACCGCTGAGGTGACCATCACGAGGGCCAGTGTTACTAACTGTGTAACAGGTGTAAGCCAGGACCGTTCCCGGGGGTCGTGTTCTCCGTCATTCTCTCTCACTTTCTCTGGATGGTTTTTGGTCTGTTATTTTAACTGTGCGTGACTTTTATTGTGTGCCTCCTCCAGTTTCTCTTTTTTGTTTTTAAAGTAGGCTCCACACCCGAGGTAGGGCTTAAACTCACACCCTGAGATTAGGAGTCATGTGCTCAGGCGCCTGGGGAGCTCAGTCTGTTGAGCTTCTGACTTCGCTCAGGTCAGGATCTCACAGTTGGGGAGTTCGAGCCCCGCATTGGGCTCTCTGCTGTCAGCACAGAGCCTGCTTCGGATCCTCTGTCCCCTACTCCCTCCACCCCTCCCCTGGTTGCTCTCTCCCTCTCAAAAATCAATAAACCATTTTTAAGAAATTAAAAAAAAAAAGGTTCTCTCCCTCTGCCCCTCTCCCCCACTCACGTGCTCTCTCTTTATAAAATTAAAATATAAAAAGAAAAAACGAGTTGTGTGCTCTGCTGACTGAGCCAGCCAGGGGCCCCCATCCTCTAGTTGTTTTTGTTTTTTTAAAGTTTATTTTGAGAGAGAGAAAGAGAGAGCATGAGCATGAGCAAGCAGGGGAGGAGGCAGGATGGGGGTGGGGAAGAGAGAGAGAGAGAGAGAGAGAATCCCAAGCAGGCTTTGCACTGTCAGCTCAGAGTCTGACTCAGGACTTGATCTCACGAATCACGAGATCATGACTTGAGCTGAAGTCAAGAGTTGGACGTTCAACCAACTGAACGACCCAGGCGCCCCACTCTTTCAGTTTTCAGGGACGAAGAAGGCATGGTTAAGCATAATAACTATAACAGAGTGTCTTCTAAAGGTAACTGAGCAATATTGACTTATCTACCAGAAGAATCCCGTGGCCCTAGCCCTCTATTAACCACTGCTGAACATGGACGTGCTCCTTTCTGCTTTTGGGGTAGTGACTTCAACAGGTCCTTGTGGGCATCTGTTGCTAGCCAGAACCCTCCTGACCAGCCCACACAGCTTGGGAACAAAGCACTGAGCTCATGGCTACCTTTTCTTTGTTTTCTTTTTTTTTTTTTTTTTTTTTTTAATTTTTTTTTTTTTCAACGTTTATTTATTTTTGGGACAGAGAGAGACAGAGCATGAACGGGGGAGGGGCAGAGAGAGAGGGAGACACAGAATCGGAAACAGGCTCCAGGCTCTGAGCCATCAGCCCAGAGCCCGACGTGGGGCTCGAACTCACGGACCGCGAGATCGTGACCTGGCTGAAGGCGGACGCTTAACCGACTGCGCCACCCAGGCGCCCCTCTTTGTTTTCTTTTTATCTAGATAGCCATTAAATCATAATTTTTCCCTACCTAGAACTACTGATTTCATTTTCTCCCCATTCCAATGTATTTAGTAGACTGATGCCAGACTGTTCTTCCTGTTAAACATGTAATTATACTTTAATTAATTTTGGAAGAATTTTTAAGTACAGGAAGAAGTAAAAACAAAAAATTTATTCATGATCCCAGACTCAGAGATAATCAATTTAATAGTAAATATGTATATACTTACAATTCTTTTCCTATATGAAAATGAACTTTATAAATGAACTTTATAAAAATGCAAAATTAGAGTCATGCTATTTTTTCTCTTCATTCTGGAAAATAAATTTAAAAAAATTTTTTTAAATGTTTATTTTTTTTTGAGAGAGAGACAGAGACAGAGCATGAGTGGGGGGGGGGCGGGCAGAGAGGGGGAGACACAGAATCGGAAGCAAGCTCCAGGCGCCAAGCTGTCAGCACAGAGCCTGACGTGGGGCTTGAACTCACGAACCGTGAGATCATGACCTGAACCAAAGTTGGACGCTTACTGGACTGAACCACCCAGGTGCCCCTGGAAAGTGACTTTTAACAACTGGATACTTAATGGCCATCTGGTATCCTTTCATATGTCATAACCTTATTTATTAACAAGTAACCTAATATTGAACATTCAGGTTTTTTGATTTCATAAATATTCTGTGACGAACAGATTTAAAACCTTAATACATGTCTTTCTTTTCTATGAATAATTTCCCAGAAGTAGAATTTATAGGTCGAAGAAAGTATTTGAATAGTTGTAGCTATTTTTAAGGCTTTTGATACACGTTGTGTATTGCCCTCCAGATTGTCTTCCTTAGTGAGTGATTTAGTCCTGCCTTCCTTCTGCTCTCACTCTTCAGGGATCAGTCCCCAGGTCTTGTAAGCTTTCCCTGCCCTAGGGAGGTACTCCCCTCATCCCCTGGGGTCTTGTCACCAGCCAGCTCTCCCTCCAGACCCCCCACCCTGCAGGTCTTGCTTCCTGCCCGCGCTTATTCAACAGATGCCTCTCTCGTTTCAGTGACCTACCTGGATATGTTGGTTTGCAATCTGATGGTTTTAATTTTATTTTTATAGATTCTCTTAATTCAAGAGAAGATTGTTTACATTCTCTTTTTTGTAGGTAGATGGATCTCTGAAGTAGCCACATTATGTTTGAAAGTGCATAATTTTAAGCAGTGCAAGGGACCAGTCAGATTTATCTGAAAGTAATATGAAATTGATAAGTATAAATTTCTTTGACTTACTGAGGTAATGTATCATCACCTTTTAGTACACCTTTTCTTATCTTCCTTACATTAAGTATACAATTTACTGAAGCTAGCTGGTAAAAACATACTTTAAAAGATTAGAGATGCTTTTGTGGAATTTTGAGTCCATGCTTGTTTTACAGAGTTCACTAATTACAGTTAATTTACTACGATCTATTAATGAATGTCGTGGAATTTTCTGTTTCATAGGACAGTGAGCACAGAAATCGGGGTGCAGGTTCAAGGAGAGATCCGACCAGCAGCCAGGAAGGATCATGCGCTCTCTGGTGACTATTATGCGCGCTGTGCTTCTTGAAGAATGCTTTAAAATGATTTTTTCTTACCGGTCCTGATTACAGCCAGTAAATGAAAGTGAAGTATGGGTATACTCATGTACTCCTGATACAGCCCCTCCAAATTATATCCTAGGTGCCCTGAAGGAGCTAGGAAGCTTGTTACAAATTATTAGTCTTGTTTTGCTTTTTTAACATCTGCTCATACGAACTTGGAAAGTTAGCGCTGACTTTGGAGTGCGAGCGTGTGTGTGTGGGGGAGCCTCTGCCCTGTGGCACAGCCGGAGAGGGCGGGGCCGCTGCAGACGGGCTCCTGGCACCCTTCCCTGCCAGCAGGTGCCCCCTGGCCAGTGTGTGTAAGTCAGAGCACAAACCAAATATGACTTCTTTGGCTTTGTAGCCTTGGTGAGGGCCAGGGTGCAGGCACCAACCTGCTGGAGTGGCAGGCCTGCCCCCTCTTGGGACGTTGGGTAGTCCTCCAGAACCTTTTCTCCGCTGGTGAGGGTCTCAGGAGGGTACCTATTTTGTGTGGGTGTTGTGAAGGTTACGGATTAGAGTTTGTGTGTAAAGTCTCGTTTTTGTAAGCTCTAGAGTTTTTATAAGTTTTTATTTAAATTCCAGCTTAACATGCAGTGTTATATTTTATGTTAAATTCCAGTTAACATATAGCGTTATATTAGATTCGGTGTAGAACACAGTGACTCAACACTTCTGTACATCACCCGGTGCTCATCACAAGTGCATCCTCGTCCCCAACACCTGTTCCCCCATCCTCCCACCCACCTTCCCTCTGGTGACCAGCAGTGCGTTCTCTGCTTTGTCTCCGTTTCCTGGTTTGTCTCTCTCTCTTTAGGAGAAAAGAATTTGTTTCTTAAATTGCACATGTGAGTGAAATCATGTGGTATTTGTTTTTCTCTGACTGACCTTGCTGACTCCCTAGCTCCATCCGTGTTGTTGCAGATGGCAAGATTTCATTCTTTTTTATGCCCAAGTAATATTCCTCTGTGTGTGTGTGTGTGTGTGTGTGTGTGTGTGTGTGTGTGTGTGTGTGTGTGTGTGTGTATCACATCTTCCTTATCCATTCATCACTCGGTGGACACTCGGGCTGTTTCCATATCTAGGCTATTGTAGATAATGATGCTATAAACATCAGGGTGCATGTATCCCTTTGAATTAGCATTTTTATATTCTTTGGGAAAAACCTAGTAGAGTCGTTGCTGGCCCTTACGGTACTTGTGTATTTAGCTTTCTGAGGAACCTGCACCCTGTTCTCCACAGTGGCTGCGCCAATTCTCGTTCCCGCCAAGAGCGCACGAGGGTTCCTTTTGCTCCACGTCCTGCCAACGCTTGTCATTTCTTGTGTTGTTGATGTGAGCCGTTCTGACAGGTGTGAGGTGATAGCTCATTGTAGTTTTGATTTGTATTTCCATGATAATCTGTGATGTTGAACATCTTGTCGTGTGTCCGTTGACCATCTGGGTCTTCTTTGGAGAAGTGCCCATTTTTTATTTGGATTATTCATTTTTCAGGTGTTGAGTTTTAGAAGTTCTCTATATATTTTGGATACTAACCCTTCATCCGCTATGTCATTTGCAAATATCTTCTCCCATTCCATGGGCGGCCTTTTTAGTTTTGTTGTTTCCTTCGCTGTGCAGAAGCTTTTTATTTTGATGAAGATTACAGATTAGAGTTTGTGTGTGTGCTCTTTTTGTATGTAAGCTCCAGATTTTAATTTGTTCTCTGTGACAACCATGTTTGGTAATTCTTTTTCACAGATCAGGGAAACTCAGGTTAAAAGTACTTTGCCTAAATTTTGAAGTTTGAGCAAACCTAGCAGTTAGTCCTGGGGGTGAAGGTTCCTAGACTTTGTATCGCAGACCTGCTGGGCTGCCTGGGGCTTCTGCTCAGTTCTCTGTTTCTTTAGACCACATGCTGTATTGAATTGGTGAGTCTAGGTTCTGAAAGTGAAGAATCCATTTAAAATTCTGAAAGCCTTAATTTTAGGTCCTAGCTAACATATAGCATGTGATTAAAAAATAGAACTTATTTCGAGTTAAATCTTTCTTTTGGGAATAAAGATATGTTAAACGTAAAGTAATGTTTTTGATTGACTAATAAGATTACAGGAGTTTTCTAGAACTCTCATAAGGATATAGAGTCATACATAGAACTTTGTTAAAACACATAGTTTTTTCCCTCTACTGAGGATATTTTCTTTCTAGGGTTGCTGCTAGAACAATGAAAATGTAAAAAGACCTTAGTATTCCTTGCTCTAATGAAGCAGGCTTTGGAAGTTTGCCAGTGTATAGCATTTCTTAGTCATATCAGATATTGCTAAGAGCCTTCATTGAAGTGTAAAATGTTTTAGGTTTCATGTCTTTGTTTAAAATTAATTTTGAATTTGGTCCTACTTTCTAGGTATGCAGAGAGTTTAGTAAGAAATAATGGAAAAGATAAAGACTCAAGAAAGAAGGTAAGACATTTATGTTTATTTTATTTTTAAGTTTATTTATTTTGAGAGCGAGAGAGTGTGAGCAGGGGAGGGGCAGAGAGAGAGAAGGAGAGAGACTCCCAAGCAGGTTCCGTGCTGTTAGCACGGAACCTGACATGGGGCTTGAACCCACAAACCGTGAGATGATGACCTGAGCTGAAATCAAGAGTCAGACGTTTAACCGACTGAGCCCCCCAGGGGCCCTTATGTTGATTTTCTTAGGCAGCAAGATTAGCCACGAGTGTCTGTTTGTGATTCCCCTTGATAGCAGAGCCTGAGACAGGCCTTGCCAGCAGGGGAGGTTTTCCTGAGTGCGTATTCCAGGAGGACATAGCAGACATATTTAGGTTAAAAGACTCAAACAGATGGAAAGTGGAAAACTGGACAAGATAAAGCATCAGACGGCAAGTGTGTCATTGCTCCAGTGCCTGCCCTAGTGTCAGACAGAAGTGACTCGGAGACAGATATCGAAGGACCTGCATGATGGTACAACAATTAGCTCACAGGAAGATGCCACAATTATAAGTGCACGTGCACCTAACAAAAGAGCCTTAAGATACAGAACTAAAGGGAGAAATAGAGAAGCTCTGCGGTAGCAGAGCCTTTGGCGCCCCTGGTCACTAGCAGATAGAGCAGCAGTGTTTCACGCAGTACATTAGGTCACTTACAGGAAGGGACAAGCTCCTGGAGACATAAATCACCGCGGCTGCCTCCGGAAGAGTCGGAAGTCAGGCGAGTGAGGGAATTGTGTCAGTATTAAAGTCTTCCCGCAGGGAAGCCTGGGCTCAGACCTCGCCTGCAAGCTCTGTCTGCAAGCTCTGTCCTACATTTGGCGTCAGCACCAGCACACCGCCCACGGCCCCGCCCTCCCGCCGCGGTCTCCGTGCTGGTGAGCGGTTCTCAGTCTTTGTGTTGCAGCCCCGCGTCATATTTCCCATCAGAGGAGTCTTCATGGAGATGATCGCTGCGAAGTGCCGGGCTCTGGGCTTTTAATTATCATCCAACCATTTTCTTAGTTTGTTGTTTTGTTATTATAGGTAATGTGGCAAGCAGATTTGGGTTATTATTTATGAAGAACAATTTTTTCTGTCACTTTCTTTGGTAGTTGTCTGAAACCCGTGACACTGAGATAATCATCTTTAACATTTGTGCCAAATTTTTATGTGTCGCTTTATTCCATGTACATACACGAAACACATGTACTTTTACATAAATTAGATCACACGGCATGTGTTGTTTTGATGTGGGTTTGTTTTATTCATTCAGTTTTGTGGGGCTGGTCGGAGCACTCACCACCTAAGGAAAAAAAGTTAGCCTTACAGAGACTGCTTCCCCTGTATTCTTTTCTCTGTGTAATCTTTTACAGCCGTGTATGAATGTTTATATTTGGTAACTGGGGGCACCTTTTTTCCTCCATGCACACACACCTCCACTCCCCTGCAACATCTTGTTTTTCCTAGTGCGTTGTGGAAACCGTTCAGTTCGAGGGGTGCAGACCTCCCTCACGCTTTTTGTGGGTAAATTCTTGAACTGGAGTTGTTGGATGATAATAATATAGATTTTTTTTAGTGTTTTCCTTCTATCTCCCACTTCTTTTCATGAGCTCTAGATTAGCACTGTTCATTAGAGTTATAACGTGAGCCACATTTGTAGTTATAAATTTTGTAGTAGTCACATTAAAGAAGCAAAAAAAATTCATTTCAATAATGTTATAATCAATATTTCTGAAATATCTTTTCAACATGTAATCAGTATAAAAAATTATCAGTGAGATATTTTATATTCTTTTTTTTTTTTTTTTGCCAGTGGAGCGAAATGTATGATTTTTTTTTTTTTCCTGAAAGATTCTTGAAGGTATTTGACAGCTTGTTTTGGCTTATGAATTGGGTCATATGTTTTGTAGCATCGATGCTGAGTGTATCTTCGTTGAATTCTTCAGCATTATGGAAAGCCTACAATATGCCAGAGTAATTTTCTGGACACACGGAGAAGTCCTTATTCTCTTCATGGTCATACACCATGCCGTTTCCAGTCTTATGCACTGAATAGTTGTGGGTAGTGATGTCTAGGACCTGTGCCTTCCTGGTGCTGTGACCACTACAGGATTGGAAGGCAGTTTCCTCACCGGTGCAGGGTCACTGGCACTGGGAAGTAGGTCCGGCGGTGCCCCCTTATCCGTGGTTCAGATACCCGTGGGGAGCAACGGGCCGGAAGCAGATGACTGTCTTCGGATGTATCATCAGATGTCAGTAGTAGCCCAATGCTGTGTCACACGCCTGCTTACCCCCCTCCTTTCGCCTCGTCACGTGGGCATTTCACCATCTCACATCATCACAGGGAGGGGCGAATGCAGGACAGTAGGTATTTTGAGAAAGACACCAGAGTCACATAACTTTTATTACAGGATATCATTATAATTGTTCTGTTTTGTTATTAGTTATTGTTGCTAATCTTTTACTGTGCCTAATTTATAAATTAAACTTAAATTAAATCATAGGTGTTGTATGTATAGGAAAAAATGTGGCATGTGTACGGTTTGGGACCATCCACGGTTTTAGGCATCTATTGGGGGTCTTGGAATGCATCCCTGTGGCTGGGGGGGGACCACAATTATTCCCATTTCTCAGAGGGGAAAACCGAGGCACAGGGTTACTTGCCCTCAGTGACCTTGTTTGTGCACCTCGGGGCCAGAACCCAGGTCTTCAGCCACTGAGGGCAGTGCCTTCATGGGGGACCAGGTGTATCAGTGGTTGGCCTGACCGGCTCTGCTATCTTCCACCAGAGCAGCCGAGAGGGCTCCGCGGTGGGGAAGCAGGCTCTGAGACCAGGACGTGCAGAAATTGCGGTAAGGAGAGTATGTCTTTTATATTTTGCCAAAGACATGCTTTTACTCATCATACTTTGCTTTCATAGTGCCTCTTTATTAGGGTAATCATTATTCCTTTTATTTATTTATTTAATATTTATTTTGAGAGAGAGACCTAGCATGAGCGGAGGAGGGGCAGAGAGAGACGGGTGACACAGAATCTGAAGCAGGCTTCAGGCTCCAAGCTATCAGCACACAGCCCGACGCGGAGCTCCAACCCACAAATCGTGAAATCGTGACCTGAGCTGACGTCGGACGTTTAACCGACTGAGCCACCCAGGCGCCCCATCATTATTCCTTTTAGACAGCAGAACATTGGTATGAAGGGAAGGAATAGATTTTAATGACATTCAATTTGCATCTGAGAGTCCTGGGTGGTGCCAAAGGCATCTTGCGTATAGGGCTGGAAGGAGATGACTGGTTCACTGGGCAGGAGCTTGGATGCCGCGGCCTTCCTCTGTCAGGGAGAGGAGAAGGTTTTGCAAAGAGCGTGGCAGGGAGGAGGTTCCAGCTAAGTGAACAGCCAGCCTTTTCATCTTTGCTCTGTATTCAAATTCAAGAAGGTTGAGGAGGATTGAAGAAGCCAACTAAAAGATGAGATGCGTTATCAGTGAGACAGAGTCAAGGTAACAGATAATTTTCAGAAATATAAGGCAAACCAGGGAGATCAAGGAAATGGCACTATCCTCTTATAAGAGGAGGTCATTGAGAACTGAGCAGTTCTTTCCAGAACTGACCAGTCAGGCATCAGGCACTGTACTGTCCTAGACTCTGGGCCTAAAGTTCTTTCTTGTCCAGCAAGAAAGCGGGACGCAGGATTAAAATGTGAGAGATGGCTGATGTCTGGGAGGAGACAAGAGCCCCGATTAAGGTCCTTGCTCCGTTTTTATTAGGATCAAAAGGCTTACAAACATGTTGATGGACATGCACAAAGAGACAATAAATCTGGGAACATTAACTCATGGGCATGAGGAAAAGGGGGTTTTGAAGATATATGGTGTTAGAGGTTTGGGTCAATATAAACCAAAATCCTGGCCCGGGGCAGATGGATGTTAACAGCAGACTTGAGGCATCATGTCTGTTTATCTTACCAGCCTAGGGAACAAGACAGACAGAGCTTGCTACCTCAGGGTCAACAAGGCACCTTTCTTTTGCTAATCAGCTCCATTCTGGGCAGCTTCATCCTGCAGTGGCCTATAGCCCTATTTACCTGTTTACTTAATTTGGTCCTTCCTTCCTGTGAGAGCAGCTTTCTGCTATAGTACTAAATTGGGTGAATCCACGCTGCATACCTAATCTTATTTACTTCATATAGCTTTGTATTGGGGCCTTTGCCCTGCCCTCTCTATCCTGGGACCTCTGCCCTCTCTATCCTGGGGCTTTGGCCCTGCCCTGTCTATCCTGGGGCCTGGGCCCCATCCCCTCTATCCTGGAGCCTGGGCCCCATCCCCTCTACCCTGGGGCTTTGGCCCTGCCTTCCCTATCCTGGGGCCTGGGCCCTGCCCCCTCTATTCTGGGGCTTTGGTCCCACCCTCTCTCTCCTGGGGCTTTGGCCCTGCCCCCTCTATCCTGGGGCCTCTGCCCTCCGCCCTCCCCCAACCCCGCCCCCCCCTCCCCCATCCTGGGACTCCTGTACCTATTTACCTAATCCTGTTTACCCAAACTTGGGTGTGAGCATTCTATGGCTTTGTAATTCTTTATGCCTTGTGAACCCATCAGTGCAGGCTCAGGGAATTCCTAAGCTTATTCCCCACACTCTGCTTAATGCCACTGATGAAGGGGCAGTTGGGCTCTGCTGGTGGTACTTTTGTTGTCATCGTCTCTGGCTGGGTTTGAGCTCTGCAGAGAAGTCACACATCGGCCCTGCCGACCCCTGGAGGAGAGGCTGGCCCACTCTGGGAGTGTGTTGTTTGCTGGGACGTGTGCAGAGCCCCTGTGGGTGTGGTGTCAGGGGTCCTCGGGAGCTGAACGGGATTGGGCAATGTGATGCCCGAGATGTGCTTAAAACTTCTGCACACATTTTTGTTTCTCTTATCAGTTAACAGGTGTCTTATCTGTTGGTGCAATAAATGTAATGTGTCATTCGCTGTAACGTACAGTGACTTTATATGACAGTGTGCCCAAAGGACCTTTTTACGAGTAGTTTTTCCTATAAAGTATCAGCATAAAGTAACTTCCCAACCCCCAGGCAGTGAGGTGTCCTTAATAATCCTGTCAGTCCTGTGCACTTTGAGAAAGTCAGACCAGATATTATCCACTTTGAGGAGCAGCTAGAATCTGCGTGGCGTGAAGTGTTGGTTTTCTGGCACTGTTTACCGCACGGCACTTTATTGGGTTCTAGAAGGCGCCCGGCCACGTCACTGAATGCCTCCCGAACTCCATCTTCTCTTGGCTGGCCCTGTCGTCCTCCTCCAGGCTGTCCGTGCCGTCCTCCTCCTGGCTGGCCCTGCCGTCCTCCTCCCGGCTGGCCCTGCTGTCCTCCTCACACTCAGCACATCCAAGCCATGCTTCCCACCCTCCCCATGGACTCCCTCCCCCACCTCCGTGCATCTTCTGGTTGAGGTGCCAGCATCCTCCCAGTTTTCACCCGTGAAAACCTGGGGATCATTTCTTTCCCACCGTCGTCCTGCCCCTCTGCACCCAAGCCCAGAGGGTCCCCTTTATTGGCGCGCTTGCTCCCCCTGGGATCAGAGCTGGAGCGCTTCTGGGGAATGTTTGGTGTGGGGGCGCCCTCCAGCGAGGGTGGGGCTACCTAGGTGTGGACGTGGGTGTGCTGTGGTCACATTTCTCTCTCAGAGGGTCTCTGTGCTTGAGTGAACAGGAGGGCGTGCAGCAGGGAGGGTTTGCTGGGCTGAGGATGAGGGGTGGGGGAGGTGCCTTATCTGCGCCTGCGTGACACGGAGGTGCTGTGTTGCGGGGCGGTAGGATGTGGACAAGAGGAGGAATGGCTTCGGGGTGGGAAGGACGAGTTTTCTAAACACGTATTTCATTTTTGCTCCCCTCTTATCCTGGAAACCCGGAATATGTTTCTACTTGGTTTTCCTGGTAGCCTCTTACTGTCCTGAAGATCCAGACCAGGGTGGCTTTAGGGTGATCTAAGCTCGCCTCCTAAACCCCCAGAGCCTGACAGGGCACGCTTCCCACTGTAGGACTTGGAGAATCCCCCTGGTGAGCCCCAGGCCTGGAGGGCAAAGCCACGAGGCAGGAGCGCTCTGGTTCTGTGGGGCCAGTGTTGGCACAGCCTGTCTGCCCTCCGTGAAGAGAACAGGGACGCTCTGAGAACGCCCTGTTACACATCTCGTCAGAATTGTACGGTTTCTCAGAAAGGACGAGTTCATTAACTTTTGTCTCTTTATGGTCATACTGGTTAGCGAGGTATTTCTTAAAGAATTTGCAGTTAGGTTGTGTTAGTTTTATAAATGCATTTTAAAATTGGGGCGCCTGGGTGGCTCAGTTGGTTCAGCGTCCGACTTTGGCTCAGGTCACGATCTCGCGGTTCGTGGGTTCGAGCCCCGCGTCGGGCTCTGTGCTGACGGCTCGGAGCCTGGAGCCTGCTTCGAATTCTGTGTCTCCTTCTCTCTCTGCCTGTCCACCATTCACGCTCTGTCTACCCTTTCTCTCAAAGATAAGTAAACATTAAAAAAAATTTAAATACATTTTAAAGTTAGCAATATTAAATGAATCTTAGAAAACATATTTTCCCAATCTATTTGCAAAATTCAAATTTGCTATTGAATTTTTTTGTTATGTGTTTGGTTTTTGCCTCCAGGAAATTGAAAAGGAAGACACTGATATAGAAAATGCTGGAACTGATGAATATACACCTTGTTTGGAAGATGATTTTGAAGTTTGTATAACAGTTAAAATTTTTCTCAGCTTAAAAATAATTTGTTCTTAAAATTTGCTTAAGTACAGTAACTTAATGGCTTCATTTCTCTCTGCTACTTTTACTCCACCTGTGTTTCATTTAGGCTTGTTACCAATAACAGGTGCTGGCGCCTGTCAGTGCCACCAGGTGATGGGGTTGAGTGATTTTACAGTTTAACCCATTAAGTGCACTGCATCCAAACGTGTGTGTATGTTTGAATGAATGTACGTGTGAGTGGAGTGTGTATATTTACTTACACACACTCTCACATTCTCAGCACAAAAACGTTTGCGTGCTTCTGTTGTTAAGAGCTGTCCGTGTATGTAAATCTATACAGTGCAGTTCATTTTTAGAGAATAAGGCAGCAGTCTATACAGATTTATAGCTCAGTGGTGTTGAAATCAGTTAACTATAAAAACCTTTCTTAGCCATAATGAGAATTTTGTCTGTTGTAAGTTCTAATTTGTATGTTTTGTCTCATATGAGTGTTGTTTAAGGTCGGTTTGTCTTAAAGGTTCCAGGGTGTAATTATCGTTTGTAGGACTACGAAGATGACTTTGAGGTTTGTGATGGAGATGACGATGTCTCAAATGAACTGGAACCAAAAGAGAAAATCGAAGAGCTTCCTCTGGCTAGAAAAAAGGAGATACAAGAAATTCAGGAAGCCATTAATGCAGAAAACGAAAGGATTGGCGAGTTGTCCTGCAAACTGTCTCAGAAGCGGGGTCTGACGGAGGGTGAGAGGGAGGCAGAGACAGGTGCGCATCCGTCTCGGGGGACAGTGGGTGCCCGAGCCTGCACGGTCCTTGTGGGTGGAATTCTTCTAATCTTAGGTGGCAGATGTGTGAGTGTCCCGTGCTCCCACGACGATGCCAGGAGACTGTAACGTGTGATAGGGACTGTCTTCGGGGAAAACAGCTGCACGCGGCCTCTGGTCAGCGCCTGCAGCCTGCGGGTGGCTGTGAGCACGTGTCAGCCTGTGGGTGCTCAGGCAGGAACCGCCAGTCCTGGACGCGGCCCTGCTCCCCTTTCCCAGTCTGCAGCACGTGCGCTTGTTTTCTGAGGCCACTGTCTTTGACCTTCCACAAGGAAAGCGTGTCAGCAGGAGGCTCAGGGTGGGGGCAGCAGAGCCCAGGGCCAGCTCGGGGAGACGGGTTCAGGAATGTGGCCCTCCGAACCGGTCTCGAACACTCCTAAGTGAGCCCTTCTTTCTCGGATTTCCTGTGCAAAATTAGAAACGTGTCCAGCTCAGAAATTCTTGGTATCTCCACGTGATAAATATTTTAAAAGTAGGAGTAAATATTTTAAAGTCACTGAAAGAGAATAAGTAATAATTAGTAATTAATACAACTAATTACGATTAGCAGTTAATATGATATGGTCATCCGAGCGAAAGTTAGGCAGAGTGCTTCTTATGCTCCTGTTTTGCCTCCTGCTGCAGAGGTAGCAAAACTGAGATGGCAAGTGCAGACGTATGGAATGTTCTCCCAAGTTTGTAGAGAAACCAGTGTCTCTGAAGCCGGGGAAGCTGTCCTGTGTGAAAGAAGTACTTCAGTTGTACAAAGTAGCTTTTTTTGTTGTTTTTTTGTTTAGATGCAAACAGTTCCCCTTCCAGAGCCCCTGTTTGTGGAATTTTCATGGATTTTGCGACAGCCTCACGCCGACAGAAGAGTCGGACTCAGGCCCTTAACCAAAAGTAGGTGTGTTGGGAATTTGTGAAGGGTATTAATGGAATTTTAATGTACTTCAACATAAAAAAAATAGAGGCCTTCTTTCTTACTTTCACTACGGACTTTAGGTACATTTTTAGATTGTGCTCCACTTGTCCACGTTCAGACACCATGTTGCTAGTTAAGTGTGTGCACCTCTGTTTACTCCTGCGGCACCTGGGGGCTTCGCCCTAGGTTGGCTGCCACAGGGTCACAGTCGCGCATTCTCTGAACGCAACGGACCCTTCTGCCTGTCCGGGGGCCGCTCCCACTCGAGGTCCATCGCCTAGTGCATCAGTTCCTCGGATGAGGAAGCTGAGGAACCTGGGACGGTTAAGGGTACGAAGGGTCGGTGACACGTACTGAGTGTGACTTTCCTTCCGTGCCTCGGGCACTGTGCTCCCTGTGTGGTAACTGCTTGGCTCCGCCCCTGCAGCCCCATTTTGTAGATGAGGAAAGTGAGGCTCCAGGTTGACATCTGGTGAGTGGTGGAGCTGAGTTTTGAACTCAGGACTACAAGACGTCACAGTCCAAGCTTATAATTACCGTACATTTACGAATCTGTACAATCAGAAATTTATGAAAGTCAGAGGAGGTAGGCTCAAGTCAAGGGTCTATCATATTAAATATGATTTAGGAGTAAATGTAAAAATTAAATATGTTTTTAAAAACTTTAAAATCCATCATACTATCTAGCTCAGTACATAGCCTTAGTAGGTGCTCAGTAAACTTTCCTGAATGAACAAATAAATCATGAATAATAAGTTTTCACATCATTTTTGTTGTCCTCATATTTTGGACCTCCTACTGAGGTAAGTAAAACCAGTTTTTGCCACTATGGCTAGGGTTTGTTTTTCCTTTAATCTCATTCAAGCCTTGGATGCTCCATCTGGTTTAAAATAATTTTTATAAATTCAGAAACAATCAGAACTACACAGTGTTCTTATGTTTAGGCATATATATAAAGGTTGTATATACGTGTGTGTGTATACATATATATGTGTGTGTGTGTGTGTGTGTGTGTATAAAGTTATATATATGTTTAGGCATCTATATAAAGGTAAGATAAAACTATATTTTACAAAGCAAGAAGATGAATATTTCCAAGTTCTGTATAGTGATTGTCATGGGCTCTAGGGGTTAGGGGTGTGTCAGGGAGGGGCCCTAAGTGGGTACAGGTTGCCCCTAGTTTTCGTGGTCCTGACATCAGGCAGCATGTCCTGGGACGTTACCATATCGTGATACCTCATGTGTACACATATTACATGCATTTTTTAAGCTCAGAAATTACACTAAATACGGGGGACTGGAGGCAATAATTTGGGAAGATGGTGACAGTGGTCAGAGAATAAGGTTATGCAAAGGTGGCAGTTACTGGCAAAGCCCAAAATGGGTGCACAAGGAAGAAAGGAGCAGATCTCCTTTGCAAGGTGCCCAGGTGGTGGGGGACCATTCACCACCTGCAGACTGAGCAGCACCTGTGTGGAAATCACAGAAAGGAAAGAAAGGAAACTGTGCCCAGGCTGAGCTCATATTCCAGTGGGGGTGAGCAGTGAAGACAGGGACTGGTCCTGGGCATGCCATGTTAGGGCGGCTGGAAGGAGGAGGCCAGAGGGAACCATGTGCCAGCAGTGTCTTGGCAGCCTCACCGGGCAGGAGGGGTGACGGGCCGGGTCATGTGATGCGTGGCCACGTCCTGTCTGGTCATCTTGGAAGAGTGGCCTAAAGGACAGCACACACCTGGCCAGCTGTGCTCTGGCCACAGCCCAGGTGACATCACAGAATGTAACCCTTCTGGTTGAGACATCAATTCATGGAGGAAAGTAATTGCTGTCCATGAAATTTCTAGAGTGCACATATTGTAACTTTATTTTGTGTTCACTTAGGTGCACTGAATTAGAAGAATCAAAATTTGGTTCGTTCTGTTTTCACATTGTTGATGCACATGACCGTGTTATTTTTAACTATTAAATACCTCAGACTCACACCCACACAAAAACTCGGTCTTTGACAGCTACCTGCATCTGATCATAAGGTTCCTTGCACTCTCTCTGTCCTTCCCTTTGCATACTATTCAATTTAACTTTTGTCTCGTTTCCAATTTTGAAGGGCACGCAGTACAAAACTGCTCCGGCTCATTGACTTGGATTTTTCACTCACTTTCTCTCTCTTGGACCTACCACCAGTAAATGAGTATGACATGTATATCAGAAACTTCGGGAGAAAAAACACCAAGCAGGTTAGTATAAGACGTATTCACGGGGTGACGGAATGCAGGTGGCGCACACTAAGGTGTACTTGAGCCGCCCCGTGTCTCGTCTCCGAACGCTAGAGCTTGGGGGTGGTGTGTGGAGGGGGTGGACTTAAGGAAGAAGGGACCCCTTTGTCACGTGGCTCTCACTAACCCGGAGCCCGTGCAGGCGTTCCCAGGGCTCCAGAGCAGGGGTGTATGGCCCACGTGGGACGGGGCATGCTCCCAGACTCGCAGATGGTTTATTTAAAGTCCAGCAGAAGTTACGTCTGTCGCGTTCCACCCGCCCTCCCACGCAGGTCTCCGGGTGCCAGGCCCCCGTCCCTGTCGGCCTTCCTCTCATTTACCTGTGGGTGCTTCATCGCCTGCGTCTGTTCTCTAGGGGAGTCCTTCCCTCAGGACTTACGCTGTACCTCTCTCTTATTCCGGAGCTCTCTACGCACACCGCACAACTAGTTAGGAGCCGTCCGACCTCCCAGCAAGGTTGTAAAGTATCTGAAGTCAGGAATCACCTCTTAGGTTTTCGTTCTGTCCCCAATGGCGTCAGCAGTGAGCAGGTGCCTGTGTTAGGTTATCATTCTGTCCCTGATGGCGTCAGCAGTGAGCGGTGCCTGTGTTAGGTTCCTTCTGTCCCCGATGGCGTCAGCAGTGAGCGGGTGCCTGTGTTAGGTTATCATTCTGTCTCCGATGGCGTCAGCAGCGAGCGGGTGCTTGTGTTAGGTTATCATTCTGTCCCCGATGGCGTCAGCAGTGAGTGGTGCTTGTGTTAGGTTATCCTTCTGTCCCCGATGGCATCAGCAGTGAGCGGTGCCTGTATTAGGTTGTCATTCTGTCCCCGATGGCGTCAGCAGTGAGCGGGTGCCTATGTTAGGTTATCATTCTGTCCCCGATGGCATCAGCAGCGAGCGGGTGCCTGTGTTAGGTTATCCTTCTGTCCCCGATGGCGTCAGCAGTGAGCGGGTGCCTGTGTTAGGTTATCATTCTGTCTCCGATGGCATCAGCAGCGAGTGGGTGCTTGTGTTAGGTTATCCTTCTGTCCCCGATGGCGTCAGCAGTGAGCGGTGCCTGTGTTAGGTTATCATTCTGTCCCCGATGGCATCAGCAGCGAGTGGGTGCTTGTGTTAGGTTATCCTTCTGTCCCCGATGGCGTCAGCAGTGAGCGGTGCCTGTGTTAGGTTATCATTCTGTCCCCGATGGCGTCAGCAGTGAGCGGTGCTTGTGTTAGGTTATCATTCTGTCCCCGATGGCGTCAGCAGTGAGTGGGTGCCTGTGTTAGGTTATCCTTCTGTCCCCGATGGCGTCAGCAGAGAGCGGGTCTGGGGTGTGGTCGCCATCTGTCACAGGGTGGCGGGAAGAAGGTCACAGGGTGAAGCTCAGAAAGCTGGCTTCACAGATGGCTCCCTTAGGCCTGCAGTGGAGTATTTAGCTTCTTTGCTCATCGTCCTCGTCTCACAGCTATTAGGAACAAAATGATCTTTGCCGAAGCACGTACCTGTTGGAAACCCGAGTTGTGTTTGGTTTTGCAGAGCCAGTAGGTTCTTTCAACGTTTATTTATTTTTGGGACAGAGAGAGACAGAGCATGAACGGGGGAGGGGCAGAGAGAGAGGGAGACACAGAATCGGAAACAGGCTCCAGGCTCCGAGCCATCAGCCCAGAGCCTGACGCGGGGCTCGAACTCACGGACCGCGAGATTGTGACCTGGCTGAAGTCAGACGCTTAACCGACTGCGCCACCCAGGCGCCCCGAGCCAGTAGGTTCTAAGAGGATAGGATGTTGGTGTGCTAGGTGGGAGTACTTTCTTTTTGTTTTTTTTAAGTTTACTTATTTCTTTTGAGAGAGAACATGCATGCGTGAGCAGGGGAGGGGCAGAGAGAGAGAGGGAGAGAGAGAGAGACACACACACACAGAATCCCAAGCAGGCTCCATGCTGTCGGCACAGAGCCCAGTTCGGGGCTCGATTGCAGGAACCCTGAGATCACGACCCGACCTGAAATCAGGAGTCCAAGACTCAACCACCGGAGGAGCCCCCCAGGCACCCCCAGGGGGCACTGTTTCCAAACCAAAGCTAAATTGTTTTGCCCTGGATAAGGGAGTGTCTGTGTTGTGTGGACAGAGGTCCAAGCCCTTGGATTCCCGCTGGAAGACTTAAGTGGGGGGGACCTGCGCTCGAATAAAGACTAAGGACGGAAGGAAAGACTAAGGAGGGAAGCAGCCATCATGGAGCAGTTTCTTGAAAGGAAAGTTCACTCTCCAGGTGGGAGAGCCGTCAGCTTCCCCGCTGGAACCAGGCTGGAACCGCCTGGGTTGCTTTGGGTTTGGATGTTACTGGTCTCTCCGGGCTGGGAGGAGCTGGGAGGGGCTGGGGCTGCTGCGGGGTGGTCTCTGAGGGTCGTGCTTCCGACCCTTGGGGGAACTCCTTCCCCAGACTGGGAGGGGGGTCAATCTGACCCTCCGAGGTTTGTGGGAAACTCGGGGCAGCCTTTCTCTGTCTGGGGAAGGCCTGTGCCCTCAGTGTGCATGCATCATGTCGAGTCTAGGGGTTCCCGGGGTGGGGTGGAGGAGGGCCGCGGGCTCTGGGTCTGTCAGCCCCAAGGCCTTGGAAGCCACGAGGTCAGGACCTTGAGCTCCAGGGTTTTAATGTTCAGCTTTCGCGTCATCACTGTTCTTGCCTCCAGCTGGTGCCTCACCCTTCCCTCCTAGGACTGGGGACTCTGCGTCCCTTCCAGCACCCTTCGCTGGTCTACCTGACAGTCTGGGGTGACTTTCTAAAACATTTGAGACCCAAGTGGTCTTTGCAAGATGGTTATTTATGTCTCGATACTTTTGGGAAAAGCAAGAAGACTCATTATTACCTTTACCATTTTTAATTTTTTTCCAGTAATGAGAAATTGCTCTGAAGTTGAGGTGTGGTGCTAATTCCAGCATATCTTTTTGTTAAGGCATATGTTCAGTACAATGAAGATAATGTTGACAGAGACACCCAGACCGAAGAGGTAGAGACCAAGGGAGTGTGGAGCCAGCACCCGGGAGAGGGCACGGCTGTGTCAGGGGGTGAGCAAGCCTTTGCTCTTGACCGTTGAAAGGGCCGTGTCTTTACATTAATTTTGGTATTGTGTTCATGACCTTTCTTGTCCTTTCTTCTTAGACCTTTCTCTTGGGTTGGGTGGCTAGTGTGTGACAAGGGCAACACCCAGTATTCTCTACAAGCTTTAGGGAACTACTACCCTTAGTGCGGAGCTGGAGGCCCAGTCTGGGTCTTGACCAGGGTTTATAACATTTTTATTCCTCAACATCGGGAGAGTCCACATTCCAACCAAGCACTTGTAAATGGGCTTTGGAGCCCTTTCTGCTCTTAAGTTGGGGCCAGCCTGTCCTCATGTATTAGGTGCAGTCTGCAGGCGTGTCGCCTGGTACAGAGGGAAGGCCCAAAGGATACACGCTGTCCTGCTTGGTAACAGTTGCTTTCCCAGGACGTGACCCTGCGGCTGGGGCCCCAGCTGCCGCTTTCCTCGGTTGAGCTGTGTGGAGAGAAAAGAGGGGACCCGAACATGAGACTTATGTAATGATTGCATTGATGCCTTTATTCTCCTTGCTGCATTTCAGTAGGGTCCTGCGTACAGACTATCTGTAAAACAAGATGCAGTTGTGTTTGAAAAAACCGCGGTAGATCTAGAGAATGCAATGTAAAATTCTTCGACTTTTCCCTCCAGGGCTCTTAGCATTCGTTTCTAACAACTCTTTGAACCCTAAGGCGTGTGAAACATGATGGTGGTTGGTTCAGCACAGCCTGGTCTCTTTAGGGAGTGGCAGTGGAGATCCCTGTGACACCGGTGCCCCGAAGGTCAACACGCCCGGGCTGTCCCGCTTCCTTCGGGCCGCTTGCCAGGTACGTGCTGCCCTGTGTCCATCGCACCCTGGCCCCCGCGGGCACTTGTCCCACACGTGCGTGTCAGCTGCTTACATTTTAAAATAAATACAGACTAAAAAACAGATAGTAATATTAATTTGTCAAACGAATAATATTAAATGGTCAAGGCATACACTAGGGTGTTTGAAATTAGTAAATTCATAACTTTTCAACTGATTGTGGAAATTTACAAAATATACACAAAGATGAAGGGGAAGGTCTGTTGAAGCCCATGTCTGTTGTTAGTTGTCACCTCATGGCTGGTGGTCTCATGGGAGCCCCTCCTCACCCCACCCACCCCCAGCTGTTTCTACGCAGGCCACAGTCCCCACACAGGGGACTCGCTTCAGGGCGAGGCTCTTACAATAGCAGTACTCCTCAGAAGCATCAGGAAAGAAGTCACTCCTATTTCCTCAGTTGTCTCCTGTGTCTGTGTCAGCAGCGAGTGTGGGTTTGGAGTAAGCCTGTGTCCATCTTCCATCTGGACGTATGGTAATCACTCCCTCCCCGTGCTGTGTTACGGAGAGAGTCTTTGCTGTGGGAGATCGATCGTACTCCCCACGTAATTTTAAATTTTAGGGTGAGCTCACGGGGAGCTACGAGGAGAGCCGTTGTGAGCAGGGTGAAGCGGGGGGCTTGGGCTGGAGCAGGGGTGAGTGAGGACAGAGCGGGCCGGGTCAGGGGTCAGGGCCAGCCTGGCCCTCCCAGCTCTCCTTCCTTTTCTGCGGCTCGTCCTCCCCGCCGGTCCCGTCAGGTCTCCTGACTCTGCCATGTCTCCCTTTCCCGTCATCACCCTACACGTGACCTATTAGAGCTGTTCCGCTGACTTCCTGCTCAGTGTGTCCTCACGGGGCCCCGGGAGGTCAGCGTGCTGTGTGTACGACATTCTTTACACCCCTTTCTTAGACAAGACAACGGAGGTGGCCAGCCTTTTTCCTCCTGTTATTTTTAGCACGGTGTGTACTGTAAAAAATGACACCTAACGTTAAATAATAACAGCTGTCCTGTGGAGCTAACATTAATGGAACTTTACCTGTTAGTTTCTGTTATGGCTTGGAAAGGGCAACCTAGTTTGAAGTTTCATTCTGTTCGTCTCCGTGACGTCTTGGAGTTAAACAGTTTTCAGAGACAGAGGCACAACGTTATGATTTGTGTGTTTTGTTTTTTTCTCGTGAGAGTGAATACGTTCGAAATGTTCACGAGAGACCGCTCACTGTCTCTGAAAGGTGATTGCGGTTTTGCTGGAAGAGGACCGTATGGCAGCGGAGCCCAGCTGGAGCCCCGCAGCACAGGACAGCGCCCTGCGTATCAGTGACAGCGCCTCCCAGCTGAATACCAGCCTGCCGTTCCTCCAGAGTAAGGGGCTGACCTCCGCGCGCTTTTAAGTCTAGTCCCCAGCGTTTCTGCTGGAATAACCGTCTTTACTGTGGCATCCTGTGTTAGTGTCATGGGAATTAGATTCGGCATCTGCGAACTCTGACGGGCAAGGTCGGTTTTCGTGTAAATGTGCGTTAGAGTCACATGGACACCCGCCGGAGGCGATGACGGTGGGGGGGGAGGGTGGCGTGGTGCCATAGTTAAAAGTGGAAGCTGAGGTTCTGTGTGTTTGTTTGAAATCGTATTTTTCAGTCCTGTTCCTGGGCTTCTCTTGGTTTCTTGGAGTGGGGGGGCCCTGGGGAGCTGCACGAGGGGGTGTTCAGTGAGCGCCCTCCGCTGGCCCCGGGGCACCACGTGCTGAGCAGAGGACGCCCGGCCGCCACGCACGTGGGACCGTCTCAGTGACTTCAAACAAGCTGCATTTGCACGGCCACATTTCTGTTTCTTGAGCTGGTCACCTCTTTGCTTTGGTTCCGGCTGGTGAGGCGGTGGCCCCACCCTGGTCCTGGTCTTTGTGAGGAGGGAGAGGAAGGCTATTCGTTTAATTTATTAAATAGTTTGTTTATTGTGCCGTCCTTACACAGAAATAGTGTGCCTCGTAGAAAGAATAAAAATGTATTCAGAGTTCTAGCTGACAGCAAATAAAACTCCATGTTTTACTCCGGGAGCCCAGCGGCCGGCCTCACCGGGTGCTCCCAGGCCTGGGGGAAGCCTGGTGCCACTTGATCTGGATGTTTCTTCTGTCCTGCCTGCAGTTTAGACATTTCGATTCACGTTTGTTCCTTTGCATTTAACATTAACAAAAGTGGAATTATTAGTTAAAAAAACAACAACTCATGTTCTTTGGAGTTTTTTGTTTTTAAAAGGTAAGAGTTACTTTACTGGAAAAATAGTGAATCACTGTATCTACAGTGTTCAAAACATGCATGTTCACACTCCCACACCCCTCCTCACCCCAGTAAATGGGAGTGAAAGATGTACTTTTTCTGGGAGCTGGTGAGTGACAGCAGCTTTACAAAAACAGAGGGAGCTTGATAACCCGGTTATATACATGCATCTAGAACCCTTTGTAAGAGACCATGAGGCACGTTTGTTCTCACAGGACAGGGCCCCTTGGTGTGGTGGGTGCGAGTTGGCCGTGTGAACAGTGTGGCGGTTTTTCTTGTTTGTTTTGTGTTCCAGTGGCATGGATTTTGAGACACCAGAAGGAAAACGGGATTAGATGACAGATGTCTGACAGAGTGAGGAGTTGTCTCACCTGTGAACCTGGGACTTGGTCACATTATGCCCCAGTCTGTTCCCCTCACGGATCCGGGCAGTGCTGTCCTCACTGTTCACACACCCGCCACAGAATGATGTGGCCAACACTGGCCTGCACTTTCTTTCATCTAAGTGGACGGAAGTCCTGCCCTCCGGTGGGGGGTGGGGGGGGCACACAGACAAAAGCTGGAGAAAAAGTGAATGTGACTCGTCACAGGGGGAAGGAAAACACAGCTGGGAGGAAAGGGAGTGTCCGGGCCGGCTGGTGTGAAATGGCCTTGCTGTGTGAAAGCCACACGCACCGAGAGTCTCAGCAAGGCATGAAAGGGATCCACTGAGGTGACCTGACTCTAGGTCACCTCCGGGTGACGTGGTTCTCTGGGAGTAGCTAGTAGATAAAGTGTGGCCTGCACCGAACGTTAGTAAAACCTTGAGGCCCGCTTGAGCCTTTTTCAGGAAGAGCTGTGGCCACTTGATAAAACCCAGATTTCAGGCACGGGCAGCTTTGAGAGGATTATGTTTGTTTCTTAATTAAGGGGGAATTTATTTGAATATTTCTAAAATAAGTGTTTATTTTGAGAGAGGGAGAGAGAGTCTAGTGCAGGAGCATCAGAGGGGCAGAGAGAGAGAGAGAGAGAGAGAGAGAGAGAGAATCCCAAGCAGGCTTCACGCTCAGTGTGGAGCCGGATGTAGGGCTCGATCTTATGACTGTGGGTTCGTGACCTGAGCCGATATCAAGAGCTGGGCGCGTAAGCGACTGAGCCACCCTGGTGCCCCTATTTGAATATTTTTAAGTGTGTTAATTGAACATGGATTCTGGAAGACACTAAAATGCAGAAGTACTTTTCTCATTTTTCCCCCCAGATCGGAAAGTGTCCTGCTTATGTGCCTCTCAGGTGCAGAGGCAGACAGTGGTATCTGTCCACGGGCCGCCTGGAGCAGCATTTGATCCCGCGCTGGATGGCAGATACGTGCTGTGTGTGTGGGATATCTGGCAGCCTTCAGGGCCGCAGAAGGTCCTGATATGTGAGTCAGAGGTACAGCTCCGGAAGTTGTAGGGTTTGTATGAGAGGAGGGGCAGGGTGTCAGGGGGACAGCAACACAGGACTACAGGGACGTTCAAGGTCATTTCTTTCTCTCCCTGGCCATCCTTAGCTATGTGCAGGTGTGACGGGACACATGCACGTGTCTGTTTTGACTCTAGAAACTCTTAAAGGATCAACTCAGACTGAAGAGATCCAGGGTTATCACGGCCTTCCATTGGGGATGAAGATGCCGGCCACCCTCAGCATGGCTCTGGGACCCCAAAAGTGTCCTGTTTTGGCTTGCACTGTTTGAGTCACGGATATTTTAGGGGTTTCTTAACAGGCTTAAGGTTTTTGGAGTCTTCGGTCTCCTGCCTTTCCCAGCCCCTCATCACCAGGGCTGTGGCCGAGCTCCACGCGGGTACAGCGTGGAGAGAGCCACCCTTTTGCATTTTCCTGTTCATCTGCTCCTTGACCTCAGAGTCCTCAATTCTCACCAAGGCTGGCGGAAAGACTAACTTATAGGTGTCAGGTTTTGGGGCTCGAAAGGCAGGTTTTATAATATAGGTTATAAATAAAATGACGAAAGAGAGCTTTGCCATCCTGGGCCCGGCTACTTGGGTTGAATGGAGAGGGGTTGTGGTGCCCAGTTGTGTGTGAGGCCCCTGTGTCTGTGCCCCCCAGTCCTGCGAGGGTGGCTCATCCTCCCCGCTTTCCACCTGGCGCTGATGCGGACTCACGCCTGCTACTGTGAACCCCACCTTCCAGGTGGAAGGTTCACGGGGGCAGCATGGGAAATGGAGAGGGCTGGTGCTTCTGTGACCGTGGCCTCATGTTTTCAGACTCCGGCTTTCTGTGTGTGTCATTCCAGGTCACGTGTTGCTGCTTTAGCCCTTTTAAAGCCTTTTTACTGTTTGCCGGAACAGTGCACGGCTCAGTCCTCGTGTGGGACCTACGAGAAGACTCCAGAATACATCACTATGTGAAGCTGGGTGACTGCTTCTGGACGTTCAGGACAGCAACGTTTTCTACTGGTCAGTGACACCTACCTGCCTGTCCGGTGTCTTCTAGAAAAGCCATGACAGATTTTAGGAACATCTGTAGTTTGTTTGAATTTATTCATTCAGATTGCCCCAGGGGGTGGGGTCTGACCTACAAGCAAAAGAGGCATTTGGCAAATAGTAAAAACAAAAATCCACCTAGGCCCTGCTTAGCTGGTGGCCAACAAGATTGGAATGCTCTTTCATGTTAATTTCTGGATTCCAGTTCTCAATGAAATAACTTTTAGTTTTAAATTAGCTTAAGGCATGTTGGTATGTGTGTGTTCCATGGCTTAGTTAACCCCCCTAATGCTTGAAGTACATGGCAAGTTATTCACTTCTTGGGGGATGAAAGAATCCTGAACATCTGCATCTGCCAAGATCTTTAAATTAACAGGAATCCTTCCTGCCATGCCATTGCAGCCACAGCCAACCACCCCAGCCAACCACCACAACCACCCACCACAACAAACGACCACAGCCACTCACCACAACAGCCAACCATCACAACCACCACCGTAACCAACCACCACAACAACCAACTACCATCACCAACCATCACAACCAACCACCTCAACCATCATAACAGACAACCACCCACCACAACAACTATCACAACCAACCACCACAGCCAACCACCACAACCAACTACCATAACTACTCACCCTAATAACCCACAGCAACCAACTACCACAACCAACCACCACAACCACTCACCACAACAAACGACCACAGCCACTCACCACAACAGCCAACCATCACAACCACCGCCATAACCACCCACCACAACCGGTCACCACAACCACCACCACAACAAACTTCCACAACCACCCACAACAACCAACTACCACAACCAACCACCACAGCCAGCCATCACAACCACCACCACAACCACCACAGCCAACCACCACAGCCAACCACCACAACCGCCCACCACAACAACCAACTACCACCACCAACCATCACAACAAACCACCTCAACCATCATAACAGACAACCACCCACCACAACAACCACCACAGCCAACCACCACAGCCAACCACCACAACCAACTACCATAACTACTCACCCCAACCACCCACAGCAACCAACTACCACAACCAACCACCACAACCGCCCACCACAACAACCAACTACCACAACCAACCATCACAACCAACCACCTCAACCACCATAACAACCACCACCACAATAAACTACCACAACCACCTACCACAACAACCAACTATCACAACCAACCACCACAACCACAACTACCCACTACCATAACCAACTACTACAACCACCCACCACAACAACCACCTACCATAACCACCCACTACAACCACCATAACAGACGACCACAACCACCACAATAAACTACCACAACCACCCACCACAACCATCCATTACAACAAACTACTACAACCACCCACCACAGCCACCACCACAACCAACTACCACAACCACCCACCACAACCACACACAACTACCACAACCACCCACAATAACCAAATGCCACAACCAACCAGCACAGCAACCAATCACCACAACCACCACCATACTTGACCACCATAACCACCAAGCCTTGGTAGACACTCTGTGTTCTGGGGCTTCCTCAGTAGCCCTGGTGTCATTTTGCAGACATTGATTGCTTAATGCCTGTCTTGGCTTGCTTCCCCTCTGCTCAGGGGGAGCAGAAGCTTGTCCCCGGTCACACTAACTTCGTGGCAGGGCCTGCGCTCAGACCCCATTGTCTTCAATGTGTCTTTCTTTCTGTTCCTGCCCTGTACTCCACCTGCACTTGGTTTCCCCTCTCCCCTTTCCCACCAGCTACTAATCATTCTTCTGTCTCCATAGTTCTACTTTTTCCGGATGTCAAATAAATGGAATCATGCGAATGCAGGTCCTTGAGTCTGGCTTCTTTCACTTAGCATCCTGCATGTATGGGTCGTGGTGCTGCTCTGTGCACCAGCAGCTCACTCCTCCACTGCGTGTACCATGTTGTTGATTCGCACACCGGGTGATGAGCATTTGGTTAATTCCAGTTGCTGGCGACTGTGAATAGAGCGTGCATCAAGGGGCCTGTACCACGCTGCTTGGACCATCTTGCAGTCCCAGCAAACTGTGAGCTCCAGGTGCCCACCATGCTACCAGATTTTTAGCCATTCAGATGGGTGTGTAGTCGTGTCTCATTGTGGTTTTAATGTGCGTTTCCTGATGATATATGACAAATGGAAACTTTTCGTAGTCTTTTCTGCCACGGTGTGTCTTCTTCAGGGACGTGTCCTTTCAGGTGTTTCGTACATTTTTAACAGTGATTTGTTGCCTTCTTATTGTTGAGTTTTAAGAGTGTTTGTTTGTTTGTTTTTGGTTTTTTGGTTTTGTTTGGTTTGGGGTTTTTTTGGGGTAACGGTCCTTTATCAGGGGTGTCTTTGCTGGTATTTTTCCCAGGCTGTGGCTCGTCTTCTCATTTCTTACCAAGTGACCTTTAAACTTTCTGTTCCCAGTCTCCCTCCATGAGAGTTTAATACGACACATGCTGCATATCTGTTTACATAGTATACGCGTAACTGTGTTTTATACCGTTTATTGGTTATTTTACCAGTAAAAGATGGGTTTAGTTGGGAATGGCAGAGAGTTGCAGTCTAGGACAAGCATGCCACGGCAGAACCATGGGCAAGTCCAACAGAGGAGAGGCACGTTATTTTATGGAGAAGGAGGAAGTTGGGTGGGTCGTTTTGAAGGGAAGCCCGTTGGAGGAAAGCAGGGGTTCAGGGCGATGAGGGGTCTCACTGGCTGAGCTGTGGGAGTGGTGGGTTTCCTGTAGGAGCCGCAGTGCACACTTTCCCCTGGTGGGGCCCTGCCTGGTGGTTCTGTCTGTGGAGGGTTCTGATGTTGGGTCTGTAACCAGTGGTTGTTCCGTGATTGACACTGAGTGGTGGGCTCCCCCTTCCAGCCTCCCCTCCTGGCCTCCCCAGTCCCTTTATTCATTTTCATAATGCATGCAAAATGTTGTTTGTCCCCCGACAACCAATTTTTGCCTCTTTGGTGGCAATGTTGCTGCTGTTGAGAATGTTTGAGTTATAGGTACCTTATGGGTTTGATGCTGTTACAAAAGTTAGCTTTAAAAAATGTGCATGTTTTTGGGGCGCCTGGGTGGCTCAGTCGGTTAAGCGTCTGACTTTGGCTCAGGTCATGATCTCACTGTTTGTGGGGTCGAGCCCCGCGTCAGGCGCTGTGCAGACAGCTCAGAGCCTGGAGCCTGTTTCAGATTCTGTGTCTCCCTTCCCCTCCCCTGCTCATGCTCTCTGTCTCAATACTAAATAAACATTTTTTAAAAATGTGCATTTTTTCTAATTGCTCTCAATGTTACTAATTAACATTTGAATTCACCATGTTCTAAACACTAAACTATATGTTTTTTTAATTTTATTTTAACATCTATTCATCCCTGAGAGTGAGGGAGACAGAGCATGAGCAGGGGAGGGGCAGAGAGAGAGGGAGACACAGAATCCGAAGCAGGCTTCAGGCTCTGAGCTATCTGCACAGAGCCGACGTGGGGCTCTAACTCACAGACAGTGAGATCATGACCTGACCAAAGTCAGACGCTTAACCGACTGAGCCACCCAGGTGCCCCCTGAACTGTAGTTTTTTTTTTTTTTTTTAATTTTTTTTTCAACGTTTATTTATTTTTGGGACAGAGAGAGACAGAGCATGAACGGGGGAGGGGCAGAGACAGAGGGAGACACAGAATCGGAAACAGGCTCCAGGCTCTGAGCCATCAGCCCAGAGCCCGACGCGGGGCTCGAACTCACGGACCGCGAGATCGTGACCTGGCTGAAGTCGGACGCTTAACCGACTGCGCCACCCAGGCGCCCCCTGAACTATAGTTTTTAAACTATATGCAGGCAGGGCACCTGGAGTCTGTGTCTCCCTCTCTCTCTGTTCCTGCCCTCCTCTGTCTCTCTCTCTGTCAAAAAAAAAAAAAAAAAAAACAAACATTAAAAAAAAATTTAAAATGTATACAGAGATGTTACTCTATTAAAACACCTCCTTCATTTTCTTTCGCCAGCTAAATATTGTCACTGGAACCAGCCAAGTTTCACTAAGCTCCCAGTGCTGGGAAAACCATGGAGTTTCTGACCCAGGCTGTGCATGCCACCCCCTCACCCCAGCACGGCCCCTCCCAGTGTCGTCCTCCTGTAGGCCCCTCCAATGTGTGCCTCTGCAGCGTGGCTCCCCAGTATACATCCTACCCAGTGCACAACCCCCTCCCAGTGTGGCCCCCTACTGTACAGCCCCCCCAGTATGTGACCCTGCCAGTGTGTTCCTCTCCAGAATTTTCCCCACCCCCAGCTGGCATCTGTTTAGTGCACAGCCCCCTTCCAGTGTGGTCCCCCTAGTGCACAGCTCCCCACAGCATGCGGTCCCCCCAGTGCATAGGCCACCCCCTTCCTCAAGCTCCGTGAACTGGAACCTTGTCCATTCTTCACCAGTTTTTTTTCCAGGGTTCAGCCCCAGCTCCCATCTTATTTCTTGCTATTTTCTTTCTTTTTTTCCTTTTTTTAATATTTATTTTTTAGAGAGAGAGACAGAGACAGAGCATGAGCAGGGGAGGGGCAGAGAGAGAGGGAGACACAGAACTTGAAGAGGGCTCCAGGCTCTGAGCTGTCAGCATAGAGCCTGACGTGGGACTTGAACTCGTGAACCACTAGTTCATGACTTGAGCCGAAGTCTGATGCTTAACCGACTGAGCCACCCAGGTGCCCCAATTTCTTGCTATTTTCTATCCATTTCTATACTGGGTTTCTGATTTCAGGTGTTTTTGTTCATTTGCTTGCTTACTTTAAGTACATTTCCAAAAGCTTTTTGAAGCCATGTGCTGCAACATGGACTGTTGAACTCTGGGCTTCTGTTCAGTGCTCGTTTGGGGGTGAGAGAATTTTCATCTGCTCAAATGCTTTGATTTGCACTTGTATTTTCTTCTTACAGCAGTTCTCAGTGGAGTTTGTCTTGATTTTTTTCTTACTCTTGCACATTCGGTAGATGGATATTCTAGGTCAAAGGAACTTCATACCGTTAATGTGTGAAGTGTCCTTTCTTTACTGGGTGGTGCGCTCTGGGTGGGGCCGGAGAGTGTCCCTGCTCCCTGTGCTGCTGTGGCTCATCCCTCCTGTGGGGCTTCACTTTCCACTCTGCCCGTCCCTGCGGCTGGGGTGTGGCCCCCCAGGCCCTGCCCGGGCAGTTAGATTTACTCTCTGCGGGCGCTTTTGTCTGGTTTCTGTCTGCCTTTGACTCCCTCTCAGTGTCTTAACCTCACGCCTGCCCTCCGCGCCTGTAGACCCGCAGAAACGCTGCGGCTGGTTGGAATCCGTCCCCCTCTCCCTCCTTACAGGTGTTTTGAGGTCTGTGATGCCTCATGGTAGTGCCAGAAGCAGGGCCCACACATCATCTTACTTGTGGTTCTGTGGTATTGGTGGAGGCTGTAACCCCACATAACATCTGTTGTACTTAGTATTCACATGTGGTCCTGTGTGCTTTAAACCCTAGACGGCCTCCTGACTTCAGTAAACCACCGCGGTCCTGTTCAAGCCGTAGAACCCATCTCCACGTCTGTCTACAAAAAACAGAGTTTTGTGCTTTCCCCCTTTTCTACCCAAGAAGGTATGTGATCTTTCACCTCCACAAAACCCTTGCATCAAGTTACGAAATGTGGTTTCCTTGTTCACAAGCCATTTCTCTGTTTCCGTTTCCACTAGAAATGTCAGGTTTGTCGTTCCACGTTGCTTCCCTGGAGGAGAGTGGGGTTCTCAACGTTTGGGTGAGTAGGACGTGCCCAGGACGCATGCAGGGCAGCACCAACTGCGTGCACGGGCTCTCTGAGCCGCTAGTTTACGTGGGAGTCCGGGGGGTGCCTCGTGTCGGACGGCCACATGCCTGTCTCGGACGGGAAAACCGAGGGTCCGGCTGGATTGGCTGGGCGCCTCCTACAGGGGTTCGTGGGGGAGTACGAGGGGCGGCTGGGGACGCGGTCTTGGGGGCCGCGCCGCTGGCCCGTGTGAGTGAGGAGAAGTGAAAAGAGGTCAAAGAGAGGGATTCCCGACATTTAGATGCCAGTTCTCAAGGCAGCGAGCAGTCTCGTCTGGAGCAGGTCCGTATTCAGCACCGAATGCCGCACGCTGTCTTGACTGGAGCGGCTCTGTGCTTAGGTCGCACCCTGGCGCCCGGACGCTCATTTCCACGCTCTGTTTGCAGGTGGTGGTTGAACTACCGAAGGCAGATCTCGCAGGCTCACTAAGTGACTTAGGTAACTATGAAATACAAAAACTCATTTTAGTCAATGTTTTCTAGAATGAGTGGAGATTAAAGAAGGGTACTGGCAACCACTTTGAAAAATAAGTACTTCGCTGCCTGAGAAAGGAACGTTAGCGTTCTGTATCGCATGACCTTGTCGGCCAGCGGATCGGCCCCTTGGTGTGATTAAGCCATAGTGCTTGCAGCTGACGATGTTCTCATTTCTGTCCCCGCCTGTGTCGTTCTGCTCTGTTCTCTGTGCCCCTTCCGTTCACTCAGGAGTCTCAGTCCTTGAGTGCACATTCAGGCCGTGTTCCCTTTGGTTTTGACATGTCAGTTCCTCGGTATGACTCCCCAGGGGCTCTCGGAGCCCAGCGTGGGTGGAGGGCTCGTCCTGGTGCCTGGGGAGCCGCAGCATTTACTGAGCCAGCCTTGGGCTCGCTGCGCAGGAGAACCGGACGAGAGGCCCCCCAGGAGTCCCAGGCAAGGCTGTACTGGGGCCTGTGCTCCAAAAAGGAGGTGTGTGAACGAAGGGTCCTCAGGCTGGCTCCCCAGGAGGGGCTGGCAAGAACTTCAAAGAAACTTTGGTGGGAAAAGGGTGCTGTCTGAACAGGCGGGAAGGGAGGGGGGCGGGCGGGGTTGTGTATGGGGGCTTGTGCACTTACACGTCATGCTTAGAGCTTCTTGCTACACCGTGTATCTAATTAGCATGTTAAACCCCACCCCTGGGTGTGGCTTTTAGTATCATAATGAGGGGAGAGTCCTGAAAGGTCATCGCTGGGGTCCATCTTGGCTCAGACTGGTTTGGTCTGGTTCTCACAGCTGAACTTCCTTTTTTTGTGCTGGAGGGTTAGCATGGAGTCTGAACTGGAGCAGACCGGTCAAAAACCGGGCCTTGGGGGCTTGTTTGGAGCTTGTGGCTTCTGGCATCTGGCTTAGTTTCTGGTGGCAAGCAGCACGTGTAAGCAGGAGTCCTGGTCCCTGGTCTGGCTCAGAAGTGGGCTCATCGGTAGCAGTTTGCTGTTTTCGATGCTGTGGCGTCTGGTTTTCAGTTCCGGCGAGGCTCGGGGCCCGGGGACCAGGGGACAGTGGAGCCTCGTGCTCCTGGACGCTCTCTTCACATCATTAGCTCCCCCGCCTGCTTCCCAGTGGCCGGCCCCCTTCACCCTGTCTGTCAGGGGTCTGACCCTCATCTTCTTCCCACTGTCCTATGTCAGTGCAGCTGGTGCTGCAGGCTTCCTGGTCAGTGTCACAGGCGGTCCTTGGAAGTTACCGAGGGCTCTGGCTTCCTTAAGAACAAGGCGGAATCACTTCACTGATTTCACTGGTAAACGTTTTGAGGCAGAGTAAACGTTTCTCTCAGTGTTTTCTTATAGCAGCCTCTCTGCTTATTACGAAACCATTATACTGAGCCTGTGTGAGACCTTTGGGTGGTTCACAGAGTCTCGGAACGTTAGAGCGGGACAGCGTCTGGGAGGTGGTCATCCCCTTTTTAGCATGGATTCACGGTGGGGCCGGACCCCTGGCTGGGCTCACCCAGGCCTCTGCCCTGACCCAAGAGCGCTGCAGCCTGGGGAGCACAGCTTCAGGCTGTCTGTGTTGCTCACTTGTGCTATGACCAGGGCCTTTTTTAGGAATTTTGGAGGGTAGTAAGGATTAGAGAGTCTCCGCCCATAGTTCGTTCATAATCTTTCTGTGGAGACAAAATCGTCTGGAATAAAAATACTTCATAGGAATATGGAAGTCACACCAAAGTTATTGCAGGACAGTGTGTATTTCATTGCTAAATGTTGCTATAGAAAGACTCCCTCTGTCTGTAGGACCCTAACCCAAACTCTGACCACGTTTCAACTTTGCTTTTAGGAAAAGAGGGGATGACCTTCCTGGAAAGGCTCTGGCCATAGATGTCCGTATGCTTGGGGTGGCTCCCAGCTCTTCTGTGTGCATGACAGTAGTGGCTGGTTGGAGAACTCAGATCATGGTTAGCACTAAGCCTTTGCCATCTTTCCTTCGTCTGTCGATGAAAGTTCTCTGAACAGGCTCGGTCCTGTCTTGGGTGTCAGGGAAGCAAGGGGACAGGCCACTGGCTCTGCCCCAGGGAGTGTAGTCTCCTGGGGAGGCTGGCATGCGAACCACAGTGGTCGCTGATGTGACTGCTAGATCAGAAGTGCTCCTCAGGGGCTGAGCACCCAGGTCAGGGACCTTCCCAGGGGAGGTCACATTTGGGCTGAGACTCTCGGGCCTGGAGTTCTTGTAAGAGGACAGCGTGCTGGAGAAAATGGAGGTCATTTTCAAGTCTGTGACAGCAACATGAACATTCTTGCAGCAGAGTTGGAACTGTGGCAGAACCCATCATATGTAATTACAGTCGCCCTTTTTGTTGTAAGTTGAACTTATCTGTATAGTTAGGGCTTATACACTCCCTAGGTTCTAGGCAGTACCTTGCCCAGAATTTGGGTTTCAATATGCATCAGGTTTTAGTTACCTCCTTTGCAATAATTACAAAAGAGGGGGAGGATATTGGAAACAGGTGGAGGCAAAGCCAGTGAATGGCTGAGGGGTCCGAGTTGTGGCCATAAGTGCTTTGGGAGTCCGGGGAAGTTCTGGTGCAGGGAAGGGGGTGTGGACACTGAAGAGCGGGTGCCCCTGTGCATCCCGCAGCAGAGAGGTGGCCTTCAGGTGTGCTGTGCATTTGTGCTGGGTGCTCCTGAGGAGCGTGAGACCACCAGTGCGCATTTGCAGCTAAGTATTGCTGTTGGGAACTTCAGGGTTTTTTGGTTTTGCTTTTGTTTTGCTTAGTGTCCTGCCATTGTTTTATGCTATCAAATCTAAAAATGTAAAGGCTTCCTGATTGGTTCCACCAGCACTTTTCTCATAAGGCAGTACAGGAGCCTCGGCTGCATTATGGAGGGAATACTCTTCATGGGCCCACGTTTTGATGTTAACTTCCTAACACACATATTTAAGCAATGAAAAATGATTCGAGGCAACTGTAATTGGATTTTGGTTTAACTTGTATTAAGAGGTACATTTATTTATGGTTTTCCTATCTTTAGGTTTAATACCTGGAGGGAGGATAAAATTGGTGCACAGCGCCACGATTCAGCTGAGCGACAGGTAAGACCGTGTCACCTTGAGTTAGAATACTGCCTTTGTCTCACGAAAACCTCTTCTGCAGAAGGAAATAACATTAGGGAGTTGCAAATAAAGTAAATGCATGGTCAGGGTTTGCATTGAAAAATGCAACTTTTCACATAGTATTTTTGCTAAATAGTTTATGTGCTAATTAGTTTAATATTAATGAGTCAGTGTAATAAACACAGTTACCAGGTATAGAGCTAACATTTTTTTCTTTGATTACAATAATTTCTATCTTAGGGGAGCCTGGGTGGCTCAGTTGGTTAAGCATTTGAGTCTTGATTTCGGCCCAGGTCACGATCTCACGGTCATGAGATCAAGCCCTGAGTCAGACTGTGCACTGACAGTGCAGAGCCTGCTTGGGATTCCCTTTCCCTTCCTCTCTACCCTTCCTCCAAACTCACTCTCTCTCTCTCTCTCTCAAAACAAATCATCTTTAAAAAGAATAATAGGGGCGCCTGGGTGGCGCAGTCGGTTAAGCGTCCGACTTCAGCCAGGTCACGATCTCGTGGTCCGTGAGTTCGAGCCCCGCGTCGGGCTCTGGGCTGATGGCTCAGAGCCTGGAGCCTGTTTCCGATTCTGTGTCTCCCTCTCTCTCTGCCCCTCCCCCGTTCATGCTCTGTCTCTCTCTCTCGCAAAAATAAATAAACATTGAAAAAAAAATTAAAAAAAAAAAAATAAAAAGAATAATAATTTCTATCTTATAAGTCGGTACTATTTGACTGTTTTTCATCCAGTTTTAATACAACTCTGAAGTTAAATAGGTAAGTTTCAGGAACCAGAAACACCAATATGAAATTTATTTTGAGAAATGTTGATTTCTGCTTTTACTGCTATAACTTAATGTGACATAAAAATTCTTATTCAGTAGACAAGTATTATTTGTGGTATTTCTATATTCCACGTTGATTTGTTTCCCAGGCCTCTTTTTTCTTGTCGATTACTGCAGTTGGAGGCTATCAGCATATGACTTACCCTTGAAAATTTTTTTATATTAGCCTGATTCTTCATCATCAGCCAGACACATCTGGGTTGTGTTAATAAATTTGTATACACTCTGAGATTGCAGATCGCCTTTAGTTGGTTTGAATATAATTATTACAGGGAATCAGTTACATTTTAAAAAGTCCCCTAGTACCTTGTAGAACCAACCCCAGGTTCTTGATTGGTTCTGGGCTTGTCTCAGGCCCTTGGCCCCTCCCTGAACCTCCCCAGGAGTTGGGGAGGGGTCCTCTGAGATGGAAGGATGACCAAGAGCTTGCTCGATCAGAGGGAGAGGGTGTGTGGGAGGCCCAGAGGCATGAGCACCAGACACATTTAGGAAACTGCCGGTAGGTTGCTGCTGGGGGAAATGCGGAGATGGGGACGAGTCCCTGGCCAGGCCTCAGAGTGTTTGCTGTGCTGAAGGGTCGAGACTGTTCTCTTGCAGGAGGTAGGGAGCCGGTATAGGATTTTAAGGCAGCGAATAAGTAGCCTGTCCTATTTGTGATCTGGCACGACCGACTTGGCAGCAGTGTGAGATCGGACAGAGGAAGGGAGACTGGAGGTGGGGAGATTGTCAGGAGGCTGTGGCAGGGTTGATAACAAAGATGAGAGTGTGAAGCAGGGTGGCCATTGTGCATACGGAAGGGCTGATTTCTGTTAAAGGGGTAGAACTGAAGAAACCTGGTGACTGACAGTTTCAAGGAACTGCCTCTCGCCAGGTGCCTGTCTCAGCTGCTGGGTATCACACACCAGATGAAGGAAGGGGGCAGGATCTGGTCACCGCCTACGGTGGGCTGGGCTCGTGGTGTTTGTGGAGATGACCGGGAGGTAGCCAGCTCCACCGCAGGGATCTCGGTTAGAGGCACGGACTTGGGAGTCCTTGGCTGACAGGTGACGTTTGCAGTCCTGGATGTGGGCGTGGGAGAGAGTGGCCAGAGTCCTGACTTCTGACTCTGGCGACATGGTAGAAGGAGGGGCCACGGGTCCTTTCCTGTTACAGACACATATGCTGTATAGAGTTAAACTAACAATAAACTGAAGAGAGTTTTTCCAAAGAAGAAGAGGACAGTGCCAGGACAGGAATGGAGCTTGGAGTAAGTGTGCAAGATTTTGTGTGGTGTGGAGGCCAAGGTATCAGGTGAGGCTATCGTAGTCCTCTTGGCTGTGCGGGGCTCAAGCCAGTGATGCATCAGGCTTGCCTGAGGCTGGCAGCTGGAATTGAGAGCCCTGTGCAGGACTCTGGAACTCACGGCCCCTTCGGTGAGAGAGAAACTCAGGAGGCCTCACCCCAGCCCAGGGGAGACCAGGGACCATGGAAGACCTAGAACCCCAAGCTCTGGGTCTGGACTGGGGTCCCCAACCGAGAGGCAGCGTCAGAGTCTCAGACCAGTGGCTCAGCATCAAGGCCCTGGGACAGCTGCCTGGTGGGCGGTGTCAGAAGGTGGAGGAGGAGGGACTGTCCCCTGACACTGAGAAGGCGCCTTGAGACTAGGAAACAGTAGGCGACTCCATCGAGTTTACACAGCATTTTATCCAGGGTGACTTAACTAAGAGGGAGGATTGAGCCAGGGACAATCCAGAGCTGCACAGCTATTCTCTGCGAGGCTCAGACCTGAGTCCACAGCTTATGTAGAGTGAGGGATGTGCGGAAAGGCATAGTGGTGAGGTCAGGGGGTTCGCGTGCATCGCGGAGAATTCGTATGCACCTAATTGCAAGCTAACCTTTAATTCGATCTCCTGGTGCCATCTGTGCACCAGGAAGGGGAGACCCTATGTCATCTTCAACAAATCTGTGGATAGCCAAAGCAAGCCTCCCCCAATCCTGGCCTTAGTGGTCATTTCTGAGGTACGTATCTTCATCTCCGAGGGGCCCAGAACATGTAGCCCCGAGAGAGGATGTGCACAAGACGGAGTCAGTGTCGTCAGCACTTCCCCCTGCAGGGGGATGCTTCCATAGGCTGGGCTTCCGGGGCTCTCAGAGGATACGGTTCACAGAGAAAAATTACAAAAACTGTAAGCATGAAAAAAGATCTACCATGGCCTAACAAATAGGGTTAGCACAACAAGAACTTGAGATGATGGTACAATCTAAAGGACATTTCTAGAAAGAAACTATCATCTCTGAAATTTAAGAGTCAGTGAATGGTTAGGTGGGTGAGACCGAGCTGAAGAAAGAATCAGCGAACGAGGGACCAGAGCTGGAGAAGTTGTCTAGCGCCTAGGGAACATACGAAGAAACGGAGAAAGAGCAGTCAAGAATTGCAGAGGAAGCGTGGGATCACCTGTTCCTCTGCGGGCACATGGCGAGGACTGAATGCGTTAAGTGGCATCATCCCTGCCACCTCAGTTCATCTGTTCATCTTTCCGTTTCTTTCCAGCCTTTCCCATAAAGGCTATGAATTCTGGGGGGCCGCACAAACCCTCAGTGTGAAGTTTCTTCCTTCAGATCCTGGTCACTTCATTGTTGGCACAGACATGGTAAGTAATAGTTTAAATCTTATCTGTAACTCATTCTCCTTTCCTGGCTGCCTGTTAACGTATTGTTTGCTTTGATTGTGATGCTGTTTTAATTGTTTCAAGAGTAACCGCTTTATCCAGCCTCGTACCTAATCCACTTTAGTCACCATTGGTCTTCTTATCACCAGGGTCTTATAAGTCATGGCACCAGACAGGACTTGAGAGTATCTCCCAAATTGTACAAACCCCAGCAATGTGGGATGAGACCAGTCAGAGTGCATGTGATGGATTTTTCACCATTTGGAGAACCAATATTCTTGGTAAGAAAGTCAGTTGTTAAAGTACCACTTCCGTTTGGGTGGCAAAGCACTGGCAGTGACCTCGGGGAATGTCACTCTGGTACCAGTGGGCTGCGTGGGAGAAGGTCCCCTCCGTGCCATCAGAGTGGCTCATTCCACATCGCTGTTGAATGGATCTTAAAAGTCTTTATCTTCACATAGTTTGGGGCTTACAGAAAAGTTACAAGAAGCTGCCCACCAATCACACGTTTCCCTCCGTGGCTCCACCCTCTCTCTCCCAGTTTTGTGTTGGTGTACGCACTTCTCTGTATGAGAGGAAGTTGCACAGATGGTGCTTCATCCCTAAGTAGTGCGGTGTGGGTTTCTGAAGAACGGGGTCATTCTCCTGCAGCCACAGTCCAGTCCTGACCAGCAGGAAGCTAGCACTGGCGCAGTCCTGTCTTCTGATGGACAAGGCTCTTCCACGTTCCACGGCCATCCCGATAATGTCCTGCTGTGTAAGCAAAATAACACCCAGGTTGCGAATCTCATTCGGTTTGGGAACAGTTCCTCAGTCTCTCCTGCCCTTGACATTTTTGAAGTCTTGGAATTCTCCCCAGTTTGAGTCTGTGTGACGTTTCCTCACGATTAGATTCAGTGTTGCTCTGACCTGTGTCTCCCGGCTCCCTCCGCGGTGGAGTCACCACTTTCCCTGTCTGGTTACCGAGTATCTGTGGGGAGATAAAGGGACACTATGTCAGCACCCCACGTACGGCCCCTCCGATCCCCCTGCTGGCCCTGGCATCCCTCGGCGAGGCTTGCCTGCATCTGCTATTGGGGCGATTGGCAGATGGTGATTTTCTAGGCCTTTCCCTTGTCTCCTGCGCAGGTGTGCTTGTGTGTATTTATTACATGTGTGTGGACACGTGGCTGTTCACTCTCTTCATTGGGTTACATCCCTCACCGTACTGCCTTATTGATTCCGCTGCTCAGACTGTCCTAGGGATGTGCCTCAGGCTGGTTTTGTGTTTTCTGACATCATTCTGTGAGCCGTTCTTTGCTTCCTGGTACAGCAAACTCAGAATCAGCCTTTTTTCCAAGAGGTCCTGGCTCCAGTCAGGAGAAAAATACCTACCAACCAGAACCTGGGCAGGAAGAAGCGCTCCTTGGACAGGACACAACATCGCTACACGCTCGGATCTTTGTCTGCTTATCATAAACACGTGCTTGTCCCTTGTCTTTAAAGCCAGGGTGACTCAGGGCTCCCTCTATCCCCCGACAGTGGGGGACCTGGCTCCTCCGACCCGTGTCGTATGTTTATGTGCTCAACCCTAGGGTACACAGAACATTTTGTGGTTGCTAACTCATGCCTCTGCTCTTTTTGAGGAAGGATGTGAGGATTAAATATATTGAGTAAAAAGGAATTAAGCTTCTCTTCCTAAGCTTAAAATTTGGTTTTTTACTAAATAAGCCAAGTTTCATTTTATAAAAACTTCAATCCAAGGAGAATATATCACTTATTGGTTCAAATTTATGTACTTTTTTAAAAAAGGCGGTTCTTTATTTCTCTGGAGCCAGTCTGAATGGCCTGTGGGCGAATTAGCAACGTTCAACTTTGTTAAAGATAAACACTGGTTTATATGTTCCCTGAATTCATCATTAGCCATTTGGGGAAGGGGAAGGGTTCAAGGTGTATCAGGGTCTCCAGGGTGGATGCTCACCTTTGTAGTTTATGAGGACAGAGCTAATGCTCTGAGTGTCCCTCGCTGCTGAGGTTGAGGGAACAAGAAAAAAGGACCGTGATGGGCAGTGTCCTTCCCTGTCCCCAGGCTGGCTGTTCCGACGGAAGCATCAGGCTGCATCAGCTGACCAGCGAGTGCCCTCTCCTGCAGTGGGACGGTGGCACCGATGGCCGTGCCATCACGGGCCTGCGCTGGTCCTTGACCAGACCTGCCGTGTTTCTGGCCCAGGATGACACTTCCTGCATTTATATTTGGGACCTCCTGGAAAGCGATTTGGGTCCTGTGGCCAAACAGCTGATCTCTCCGGACAAGTAAGTCTGATGAAACCTCCGTGCCCTCACAGGTAGTTGTTTTCGGAAGCATCCTTGCTGGTCTTTCGTACTTAATTTATGCGTAAGGTTGCTGAGCTTTAAAATGTGGCTATTTATGTTTAAATAGTTTTTATATTTACATCTTTAAGTGATATTTTGAGAACCACTTTAAAATGTGTTATTTCATGTTTCGTCCAGAATAGTCTGTGGATTAAAGAATTCACACTATACTATTTTCCCATGATATCATTGTCTAAATAAAACAAACTTTTTGTGAGCTCCTTAGTTACATTCATTTATTGGTCTTATAAATTCAGTACACTTCTGAGCCACATAGCGTCCACCTTCTAGTTTCGGAGAAGGGTTACCACATGGGAATCAATAATTGACGTAAGTTCACATCAGTGTCAGTTGCTGCCATGGACTGAGGTCACAGTCAGACCAGCCCCCGCCTGTCTCTGCTCTGATTAACATGAAAACAAGCCCGGTCATGATCCGTTGTTGTTTCGTTTAATCGAAAGTTGAGAATGTATAAAGTGATCACTGTGAAAGACTCTCTCTTGACTCTGCTTTGTCTCTACACCTGTTTTCTTTCTTGAGATTTTATTTTTCTCCTCAGTAAGCTCTCCTGCTATGAAATGAAGGCTGCCAGTGACTGGGGGAGGGCAGGGCCGCTCGGCCGCATCCCACGTCCTTTTGTAGAGGAGAGGGGGGAACAAGCAGTGATCAAAACCGGGACACAGTTTGACCGAACGTTGGGGCGCACCACTGAGACCTGAAAAAATTAAGAACCTCATTTACTTAGTTCAAGTACTAGGTACACTTACGTTATTCTAATTGCTAAGCAAAGACATCATTAAAATCTAGACTGTGATCCACACATAAACATGTAACACGCACACACACTCACGTAGTGCGACAAGTGCTTACGAGCACCTACTGTGCGCCTAGCAGCACTGCCAGCACCAGGGGGCGGTGGTGAACCAGCTGGAGGGCTCACCTCCTGACTTGGGGCGAGGTGGGTAGTAAACACACTGAAGTCAACTCGCAGCTCCCACAACCGGTGAGGAGGGGGGGGCTGGGGGTCTCGGGGCCAGGGACGGTGGGGGCCAGCCAGAGCGCCGGGGTCTCAGGAGAGGGCAGCGAGTGGGCCTGCGCAGAGCCAGGGAGCTGCTGAGGCGGAGCGGGAGAGAGGCTTCGGAGAGGGTGGAGTGTCCTTCCCGAGGCCCGTCCCGTCCCTGGTTGGCAGCAGCGTTTAGTTAGAGGAGTGGTATTCACAGAAAGGGCTCAGCGTCTCTTTGGTGTAGAGAACAGAACAAGAAGAAAATAACCCTGTAAACCGTGAAACCGTCTCACAAACCCGAAGAGCGTTTTCCCTGGACAGCGACCGTGCTGACTGGTGTTCCCGCATCTACCCGGGTGGTTGTCATGCGGGTCCGGTTCAGCGGTGCCCGTGGCACGCGCCTTCGTGTTTGTCCTGCTCTTGTTTCCAAGTTTGTGGCAGTTAAGTGTCCCCTGTATTTTGCGCTGGTGGTCGCACGCCAGCGTTGAAGTACCAGGTAGCGCTAAGTGACCGCTGCGGGTTTTCATGGCTCGCTCACCTGCCCCGAGCTTCTCCAGAGCGCGGCCTGCAGGCAGGTGTAGACTGGCCCGCCCCACAGAGGCTCAGTCAGGTCTCTGTCGGGGTGTGGGGACAAGTTTACAGAGGATTAGTGGGCAGCAGACCCTTGGGGCCACAATGGGTGCTACCTGCGGCCGCCGGCACCCACCTCGAGGGGCTCACTGCTCCCATCCTGTGCCAGTCGTGGATCCCACTGAACGTGGCCCCCGGGTGTGCTGGTGGCCCTGGTCATTACGAGGAGATGGGAGGGGCAGGAGCATTGAGGTAGGTGTGAGGTGGGACGGTCTCGGCTCTCTTGCTGAGTAAAGCTGGGACGAAAGCGTGACAGAGGCATTCCCAGGATGCTGGGGACCCTGACCAAATTAGGCACAGTCAGGCCATGTCAGGGGTCGGGGAGGCCCCTGGAGGTGACACCACTCAGCCAGGTGTCAAAGGATAAGAGGAAGATGGGCAGAGAGAGTGTCCAGGTGCCTCGTGGGAACTGGGGTCTGGGTGGCCTTGAGTAGGCCTGGGATGCACGTTGTTATCAGCAGACTGTGAGGGGAGAGGTTAGAGACAGGCCCCCGTCAGAGAAGCCAGGGTGACGGGACGGGAGGCGAGGTCAGGGCTGCTGGGCCGGCTCCAGGTCTCTCGCTGGGCACCCGAAGCCTGCTGGCACCCCCGGTCTCCAGGAGGACCAAGCTGGCTGGGTGGTCTGGCGCCCAGGACATTGACCTGGCCTGGGTACACAGGTGTCCCAAGGCAGTGCTTCCTGATCAGTGATCCTCACAAACACAGAAATATGTTTTCTAAGTGCTTTCCCCAGAATTTTATACGTTTATTTCTGGTCTAACTGTTCTTTCATGTGACTATGACTGAAATTTTTAGAATTTCCCTTCCTTTTTACTCCTCCCTTGGAGGATAGATGCTTTGGGAGACTCACAGTCACACGGTATGTGCCTCTCGCTTTCAGGCTGGTGGCCATGACGATCGTGGGTGAGGCAGAGAAGGCCAGCGGCGGCTTCCTGGCCCTGGTGCTGGCCAGGGCCTCCGGCAGCGTGGACGTCCAGTTCCTGAAGAGGGTGTGGGCGGCCCCCGCGGGAGACGAGCTCGGGAGGCTGCGGCTGCTCTTGCGGGAAGCCCTGTAGGAGGGGGCGCGGTAAGATGGCGGGCGCAGGCCGCCTGGTGACCGAGCGGGAAAGGTGTAGCTCCGTCCGCGGGCATGTGCGTTGATGTAGATAGACGACGGGTATTCTGCATGTAACTTACTCTACGAGAATGTCACCTCACGTTCCCGGGAAATAAATCGCTATTTTTGAATGGAAGCAACAAACATTTGAGTGCACACTGAACTTGAGAGGAAACAGTCATGGCAATCATGCTCTTCTCTGAGTATATTTCCACTTATTTTTGGAACAGGTTTAAAATATTGGCACATTTATATTTAAACAGTCCCCCATGACAATGTATTTTAGTGAACAGTTTTCTCGGTCATGCAGAAAAGGACATACACGGGGTGTAGATTAGAAGGAGCGCCTTTATTGAAATCACGTCTACCAGTCACGTTTCCTTAAAACCTCCTTGGGCTTCGTTGGCATTATTTGACACATTCTGCATTATGCTTTAGTGTTTAAAATGTCTCTGTATAAAAATAACACAAGTAAATAAATTCTCTTTTGAATGTGGCACTCCGTTATAACAGGGATATAAAGGCGGGAGAAATCTGGGCTGAGATCTGGGAAAGCCGAGGACGGCCTTTGCCAACGGCCACTGTTACCGGCCTCGTGACGGGTGTGGATGGGCAGCGAGGGCCCAGGCCGGGGTTCAGTCCCTCTGGCCACACGTGACTTCTGCCTAGCCAGCCACGGGAAAGTCTCACTGCAGAACTGGAGCATCGTTCACAGGGAGGGGTTCCGGGAGGCCACCTACCCATGTCACCCGAAGCCCTGGGATAGTCATTTGTCACCTGTGTGTAAACGTGTGCGTGTCTGGCTTGTTTGGTGGGTGTGCTCTGCCTCCTTCGCTGGCCCGGGAGCTCTGTGGACAGAGACGCGTGCGTCTGCTCACCATCGTCTCCCAGAGCTGCGTGCCTGCCCTGTGCTGCCGGTCGGCACTCAGCCAACGGTGGAGGAAGGGAGGAAGGGAGGCCTGGTGGTCGAGAGATGGCAGGGAGCTCTCGCTAATGCAGAGCGGGGTCCTACCAGAATGCCATGTTTCATGGCTGGATATGGAGATTTTAATTCTGGAAATAGGCTCGTCCCCCTGTCCCCTCGTCTACCCGTCCCCATCTGCAAATCCTGATTTGTGAAATTTGACCTAAACTGGAACTGAGAGGAATCTAGCTACTCCTCCAGCAATAACCAGTAACCTCCAGCGACCTCCAGAATAAGATGGCATGAGGTTAGCAGTCATACCAGCTCTTCTAAGTTCCGGTAGAGGCTCAGGAAGACAGAAAGGACAAAGCACTGTCCCACTGATGAGGAACTTCTAGGTGTGAGATTGTTGGACGCCGCTGAAAAGCACCATGACACCTAGGGATCGAGCGCCTCCCATTGGAGGCTGTGGTTGGACGCAAGACTGTGTCTGCCCCTTCCCATCCCCCCGGAAGGCTGCTTCTCCCTTCGGTGGATGCTGCTCTCGGCTTTTACAGACATAGCCCCCCCATCCCCCCCCAGCCCATGCCCACCCTCCATCAGCACCTCCTTCCTCCCCTCTGCCTCGAGACCCCAACGCCAGGAAATCCCAAGAGGGAGATGAATGGCAAAATGTAATTTTGCCAAAATTCTCATCGAGGACACGTGGAGATTAGAAGAGTCCTTACTGGAGAAGCCGGTTTTGTGGGGTTTCACTCTTTGTTCAGAGTGTCCAAGAGACATTAAGGAAGAGGAGACCCCGTCTGAGTCCAGCGGGTCTGCAGTAGGAAGAGTCTGCTTTGGGCTGGAGGCGTGCACAGCCTGTCACATGTAGTAAGCTCCTTCTCTCGAAGGAGAAGGTCCCACTGAACCCTGCTTGTTGGCGTGCACAGCCCGTCACAGTGTCTAGAAGATGAAGGTCTCACTGAGCCCTACTTGTTGGCGTGCACAGCCCATCACAGTGTCTACAAGGAGAAGGTCCCACTGAACCCTGCTTGTTGGCACCCGCAGAGTCTGGACATGACTGTTCTTTGAAGGATGAGTAGACCAAGAGTGAAGAACGCAGTGCCGGGAAATAGATAGCACAGCGAATGAGAGAATATTATGCTGAGGACCCAGAAAGGGAGCAGACCTCCAGAGACAATGGGGCAGAGGAAAAAACCACAGCCCAAGGGTAGGCTGTAAGGACAGGTGGCTTCCATGAGAAGGAGCAGAAGCCACAGGAGAAAACAGATTTCACAATAAATGCGAGAGAAAATGCGTCAAATAAGAATTAGAATCCGCACTGAAGATGATGAGTGTCTGTTTTCTGTAAGGAGTGGTGGGTCAGTGATGTGCTCGAGGAGTTTCTCAGGATGCAGAGGGACAAACTGATGAGATATTGGAAGACCCGAGTGCAAGCTAGGAATTACAGGTCTTTTTAAGGAGAATAATTGGAAAAGAAGTAACAATAAACAATGGTAGGAAAACCTCCTGTGTTGATAAAAGGCCTAAATACACATGTTGGAAGGCTCACTGAGAGGTGATCCATAGGCAGGAACAGGGTCAACGTAAAGTATCAGTGTGCTTTCAGAGCCCAGGAAATGGATTTTATTTCTCCTCTTTTTTCCTCCTCCTTACTTAATTGAGCATTTTTTATGATTCTGTTTTATGTCTATCGACTTATCACTTACAGCTCTTTTATATAAAAAAAAACAAACAAACCTTTTTTTAACATTTATTTTTGAGAGACAGAGACAGAGCATGAGCAGGAGAGGAACAGAGAAAGAGGGAGACACAGAATCTGAAGCAGGCCCCAGGCCCTGAGCTGTCCGTACAGAGCCCGACGCGGTCTGTAAGCTCAAACTTACAGACTGTGAGATCATGACCTGAGCTAAAGTCGGATGCTTCAACGGCTGAGCCACCAGGCACCCCATCTAGTGATGGCCCTGGGGCTTACTACATGTGTCTTTATTGAGCCAGCATGGGTCTCTGATATCACACCTCTCTGTGGGTGGTGTAGGAAGCTTAGCTCCTTCCTCTCATCCTGGATGTGTCTGCCATAGATTTTTCTTCATACGTGCTGTAAACACTCAGTGTGTTGTTATTTTTGCTTTTGACAGTTGTCTTTTCAAGCAATCCCACATCTCAAGAATGAGTTTCATCTCACCCTCCTTTATCCTGTGCTTCCCTTTTCTTTCTGTTGATCCAAGTTGCTGTCTGGTATTCTCTTGTGCCTGAGGACCTTCCTGTAACATTCTTGAAGAGTAGCTATGGTGGCAATGAATCCCTAAGAATTTTGTTTGTCTAAGAAAGTCTTTATTTCTCCTCCACTTTTGAATGCATCTTTACTGGGTGTAGCATTCTAAGGCCGGAGTTTTCCTTCAGCATGTCAAAGATGTCCCTCCATCATCAGCCAGATTTCTGACCAGAACGTGCCTAGATTTTCATCTTTGTCCCTGTGTGTGTAATATGTCTCTTCTCTGGCTGCTTCTAGGATTTTCTCTTTGACCTTTACGAACAATATGAATACGATATGTGGGTTTCTTGTCCATCCACCCCTACTTTTTAAAAAACTTTGTCCTGCTTGGTGTTCTCTGAACTTCTTAGATCTTATCATTAATTTAAAAATATTCTCAGCCATTATTTCCTGAAATATTTCTTTTCCCATGTTCTCTCCTCTCCTCAGATTCCAGTAATGTATGCATTAGACCGTTTGATATTGTCTTAACAGCTCCTGGATAATCTGTTCTGTCTTCTTTTCCTTCTTCTTCTTCTTCTTCTTCTTCTTCTTCTTCTTCTTCTTCTTCTTCTTCTTCTTCTTCTTCTTCTTCTTCTTCTTCTTCTTCTCCTCCTCCTCCTCCTCCTCCTCCTCCTCCTCCTCCTCCTCCTCCTTCTTCTCCTTCTTCTTTTCCCTCTTTCTGTTTCAGTTTGGGTAATTTCTCCTGATCTATTTTCAAGTTCACTGTTTCCTTGGCTGTGTTGAGTCTAAGGATGAGCCCACTGAAGGCATTCTTTTTCTGTTACTATGTTTTTCTCCTCTGGCTTTCACATTTAGTTAGTTTTTTTTGTAGTTATCATCTCTTTGCTAAAATTATCCATCTGACCTGTGTGTTGCCCACCTTTTCCATTATAACCTTTAATGTGTTACTCATTGTTATTTTAAGTTCTCTGTGATCTAGTCGGCTAGTTCCAGCATCAATGCCATATCCTGATGGTGGTTTCGTCTTTTGGGAGTCTGTTGGGTGTTTTTTTGTTTTGTTTTGTTTTGTTTTGTTTTGTTTTGTTGTTGTTATTGTTGTTGTTGTTGAAAGCTGCTTATCTGATACAGGACAGTGGAGACTAAGGCCTGGAAATGGCTGTGCCTTGTCTTCTGGAAGGCCTTTCATGTGGGGCTTGGGTCACTCTAATCAGGGCTTGGGATTTGCTGTTGCTCTAGAGTTTCCTTGTTGATCCTGTGGGTTTGGGGGGTGGGGGCTCATTTGTCAGGGTTTCTTCAGTGTCTCTATGCTCAGCTTTGGGGCTCCCTCTGCACTTTTCCTCAGAGAGGTTGTTACCCAGTAGGTGGCTTGTTGCTTAATGCTCATTGGCCTGTTGGGGGTGGACTTTTGGGTTTCTGTTCTGATGGAGCCTGATCTCAGCAGGTCTTGGGGGTGATCCTGCCACTTTCCTGGCCAAGTCCCAAGCTTAGCACCTGTTCTTGCCCCGTCCCCACCAGGGGCCCTGGTTTTTATCTTTCCCTCATAGCTACACCCCCAGTCATCACCGGTGTTGTGAGGGTGAAGCGTGCATCCTGCCAGGTTAAGGCTTGTTCTGTAGGAAGACAGGGTGAAGGTCCCGGCCCAGGGGGAGCTCTGCACCAGGATGATTCTCTCAGAGTCGTGCTTCTGACGGTGGGCGGGGGTCCAGGAGAGAAGCCAGGAGAGGCCACCCCCCGCCACAGGTCACTGACCCGTCTCCTGACCTCTCTTGGTCCAGGGGTCTCCCCAGCCCACTGCTGGACCCGGGAATGTGTGCACTCGCCAGTGTCTCTGCGTGTGCCAAGGCCACATGTCACCCATCCTCGTGGCTTGTTGGTGCTGCTTAGAGCTCTCTGGAGCAGGAGTGCGCTCACTCGTGGACCCTGTCACGCTGGGATTCGCAGGAGACACGTGAGCTGTGAGAGGGTGGCCGTATGGGGCAGCAAACATTCGGCCGTCCCTCCATTCCCGCGTCCCCAACTTAGAATTCCCAAACCACACACACTTGCAAGAGGCAGTGCAGGCAAGAGCTCTCCTCGAAGAAATGTTACTTACAAAAGCTGCCAGAATCCAGTCTTTTGAGGGTGAGATCCAGGGGGATAATCGATCACTTTTATGTTTTGAAAGATCTTCTTCTGTTTTGAGAAGCACTCATGTGGAATACTGAAGACACGCAGAGTTAGGTAAAATCTTTTCTACAGGGAAGCCCTATCCTCCAGTTCTTAGACTTTCTGACCACACCGGGACATTGACCTGACTCAGCAGACGCTCCCGGAGGCCTCCACGCATGGGTGGGCAGACGGCGAACGGTGACCACGCAGAGCCGCCCCCCATTCTGCAGGGGCTGGTCCTCGAGAGGTGAGCCAGCCCCACGGTCTGAGCACGCCTCGCAGCGAGGTCCTGGACTGCTCAAAACAGAACCACTGCCCTTTTGTCCAGCCCTGGCGGGCCAGTCCTCTCTAAGCCTGATGACTGTTTTGCTTGTGAAGCGAAAAGCTGCGGGTCTCTGAGGACTGTCTGCAGGAGGGGTGATTGTGTGGGTGCCGCTGGGAGGGAACTGCAGTCTTCCCTTGCAGCTGTGATGAGGTGTGAGGTGTGGCTTGGGGGTGCAGGCGTCCTGCCCTGCAGGGCCTGGCATCTGTGCGTGTTTAGGGAAATGAGCCAGGAGAACAGGAAGACAACCCCCAAGTAAAATGACCCCTAGACAATAGAAAGCTGCTATCAGAGAAAGAATTTGGAATTCTCATCGCTCAGCTTCAAGCTGCAATCACTGCCTTTATAAATCTGTGAAAACTGAAGTCTCCCTAGAGTGTTGGAATGTACTACCCGGTCATCACAGTCAAGGCTTCTACTTAAAAGCCACCTTTTTTTTTTTTTTTTTTTTTAATAAAACCTTTGCTCATTATCTTATACACTCAATTCCCAAGCTGAATAATAGGAATTATTGTTATCGTAGGAATAAAGAATACTGTCTAACTAATACTTGTTGACATTTTAGGGAACTAAAAAATAACCCCCTTTTCTTCCCTGCTGATTTTGGACTCGGGTGAAAACAGATCAGACATGTGGCTTTTGACTGTGGCCCGTGGGCCTGCTGGCACTTGTGCCCAGAAGTGGACCGCTGGGTGTCCTGCTGGGAGCAGCGTCTCCCCGGGCAGCACACAGCAGAGAGAGCAGCCATGCGCTCGCTCACGGGTGCACCTGAAATGGGGAGAGGAGGGCGTGGCCAGGGCCGAGAACCACCGTCTCTCTGACTCTCATTTGTTTTTTATCTATTATCACTTATCTACTGTTTTATCATCTATCAATTAATCATCTATCAATATATTATCTCTCCATATCTTATCTGCTCAAAGGTAAGGAGAGAGTGGACACCAGAGGCCACATTTTAAAGACAAAATGTGCGATGCAAGGTACTGGTTGGTCTCAGAGAATCCCTGCGGCTGGCGGCCACAAACCACAGCCTCCAGCGCGGCCACGGCTCTGCTCCTGCCGCCTTTCCAGAAGCTCCAGGCACAGGGCCGTCTGGCAGGTGTGGCTGTCCTGGGCCAGGCTCCTGGGAGCCCCCGAGTCCCCGGACCCTCTCGCCCGAGTGCTCCTGCGGCCGGGCCGGCAGCCTGCTCCCCGAGGCCCAGCTCAGCAGGGCTGTTGTGAACGGAGTAACACTGAACCAACCCGAACCTCCAAAGCCATCTCTGTTATTTGATTTATGGTGGTTGGAATAAAGGAATTCTCTCAAATATGATGGCGTCTTCTGAAAACTATACAAGGATATCATATTGAAAGGTTCTTGCTCATGTTGTTACTTGGACAAAAGTATAACCTATTTTGCATCAGGTTTCTACTAAGAGTTTTGGTACTTTACAATTCTTTTAAAAATTAAGTTTATTTCTGGAATTATAAAAAGTAGTATTTGCATCTTGAAGCTAAATGAGAACTACACTAAAAATATAAATGAGAATAAAAGTGTGTTCTCTTCGCATTACTGCATTTAGTCCAGTGTCTTTAGATCTGTATTGTCAGGACATGGGCAGCGAATCTGTTCATGACACGGAAGTTCAGCTTCCCTGCCCTGCGTCTGTCCTCGCTGCAGGTGCGTCCCCTGGCCGGCCTCTTCTGTGAGGCTCCACCTCCTCCTTGCCCCCCCCGGGTAGCCCTCTCCCTTGGAGAGAGTTAATAGTCACAGTCCCAGACTTGTAGCTCTGCTACAAAGCTGTAATCATCAAGACAGTGTGGTACTGGCACAAAGACCACAGGCCAATAGAATAGAATCGAGAACCCAGAATTGGACCCACAAACGTATGGCCGACTAATCTTTGACAAAGCAGGAAACAGTATCCAATGGAAAAAAGACAGTCTCTTTAACGAATGGTGCTGGGAGAACTGGACAGTGACATGCTGAAGAATGAAACTAGACCACTTTCTTATACTGTACACAAAAATTAACTCAAAATGGACAAAACCTAAATGTGAGACAGGAAACCATCAAAATCCTAGAGGAGAAAGCAGGCCAAAACTTCTTTGACCTCAGCTGCAGCAACTTTTTACTTGACATATCTCTGGAGGCAAGGGACACAAAAGCAAAAATGAACTATTGGGACCTCATCAAGATGAAAAGCTTCTGCACTGCAAAGGAAAAAATCAACAAAACTAAAAGGCAACTGACGGAATGGGAGAAGATATTTGCAAACGACATATCAGATAAAGGGTTAGTATCCAAAATCTACAAAGAACTTATCAAACTCAACACCCAAAAAACAAATAATCCAGTGAAGAAATGGGCAAAAGACATGAATAGACACTTTTCCAAAGAAGACATCCAGGTGGTTAACAGACACATGAAAAAATGCTCAACATCACTCATCATCAGGGAAATACAAATCAAAACCACACTCAGATATCACCTCACGCCAGTCAGAGTGGCTAAAATGAACAAAACAGGAGACTATAGATGCTGGAGAGGATGTGGGGAAACGGGAACCCTCTTGCACTGTTGGTGGGAATGCAAACTGGGTGCAGCCGCTCTGGAAAACAGTGTGGAGGTTCCTCAAAAAATTAAAAATAGACCTACCCTATGACCCAGCAATAACACTGCTAGGAATTTACCCAAGGGATACAGGAGTGCCGAAGCATAGGGGCACTTGTACCCCAATGTTTATAGCAGAACTTTCAACAATAGCCAAATTATGGAAATAGCCTAAATGTCCATCAACTGATGAATGGATAAAGAAGATGTGATTTATATATACAATGGAATATTACTTGGCAACGAGAATGAAATCCTGCCATTTGCAGCAATGTGGATGGAACTGGAAGGTATTATGCTGAGTGAAATAAGTCCAACAGAGAAAGACAGATATATGTTTTCACTCATATGTGGAACTTGAGAAACTTAACAGAAGACCATGGGGGAAAGGAAGAGGGAGAACAGGTACAAACAGAGAGGGAGGGAGGCAAACCATAAGAGACTCTTAAATACAAAGAATAAACTGAGGGCTGATGGGGGATGGGGAGTTGGAGGGGAGGAGGGTGGGTGATGAGCATTGAGGAGGGCACTTGTTGGGATGAGCACTAGATGTTGTGTGTAAGCGATGAATCATGGGAATCTGTTCCCGAAACCAAGGGCACACTGTATACGCTGTATGTTAGCTAACCTGACAATAAATTATATTTAAAAAAAAAAATAGGTGTTGCTGACGCCCTACGTGCGTTCCCATGGGACACTAAGTTCTTCTAGATCAGCTGGTGTTTGGGGTGATTGTAGAAGACAGAGGTGAGGAAGGAAAGTAAGACTGAAAATGCTCCAAAGGATGCTGGGTTTTTAAATATATAATCACTTGAGATGCGCCAAGGAGACATATTGAAATGTTGCTTCTCCTATCTTGTTAAGAAGGAGGACGTCAGATACATCAGGGCAGCATTACCTGGGTCTTGGTGAAGCAGACAAGATTTGTCCTGGAACGGAACCCCTCCACGTACCTGCCTGTGCTGTGCGCCTATAGTCCTGCACCCACTGCTTCTGGAGGGGGCTCCTGTGTCTGCCTTCGTGCTGCTTCTCCAGAGTGTGGACGGGCAGCAAGGGTCCATGCGCCCGGTCTGGGCTGTGTCTTTGCGGAACAGGTCTCCCCGCCTGCGGAGTGCCGTCTTGGGTGGGGAGCGGGCTGGGTTCCTTCTCCCTCTCTGTCTCCTTCGTGAGCCCCCAATGCCCCCTGGCTTCCTCAGCTGCTTCCTCCTTCCACAGTCGTTCCTGAAAACCTTGGCCTCCTCGGCCTGCGTCATTCAGGTGCGAAGTGATTATGCTGGGATGTTGGTCAGCACCGGACCTTTCCTCTGTGTGTTGTGCACCTCCGTGTGTTTCCATGACAGATTTGGTGGACAGTTAAGTGGCTCTTGTCCACGTCAGCTGCTCAGTGGTTGAAATGTGGTCTTTGTGTTACGAGAATTTGTCACGCCAGCCCTTTTCATTTTGAAAATTTTGTGACATATTCTGAGATATTTGGAAATTTCTACTCTCTTTGGTTTTATTGCCTGGCACATGATGGGTGGCCAACTGCATACACAGTAACTTTTTATTTTACTGCATCAGACAGAAGATGTGAAACTACTTAAAATTGTAACAGGGATTGAAATTGGAATGGCAATTATACAGATACAAAGTATCTGTAGCAAAGTATCCAAGCACCCAACAGGCCTACAGACAGTGGTCCTGGGAGTGTGTGGGTTTGCACCTGCCCAGCCAGAAATAACATGTCCCTGCTTGACTTCTGTTGGCATTGATTACGAGGTGCATCTTGATTCCAGAAACAACAAAGCTGTGGGTCAGATGCGAGCATACACCTGTTCTATCTTTAGTATCACCTGACTGTCTTATTCTGACACCCTGGCTTCCAGTCGCTTTGCTGATTTGAGATCCAAAACATAGTTAATCTTTCTTCCTCACGTCGGCTATTTTCTGGCATTGAGACTCTTGGCCAGAGGCCTGTTCTGTGCCTTGGCTAGCTGCTGGCATCCGCAGGCACACTGGCCCCGGGCTGCTGCTGCACAGGACCCGGATGTCCCCCCCTTGTCTTCCTGACTTGCTCTGCACCCTGCAGCATCTTGGTTACACATATCCAGGCAGCTCTGCATACTCAGCGGTGGGTTTAAATGCACTGAAACCAACCCGAAAACCTCTTGTATAAGCGTTTACAGATAAAGTTCTTCCTGTGACACTCGCTCAGAATTTAGTTCTTGCCACCATTCGGCCAGTTCCAGCCCCTGCCTCTGGCTCATTGGCACGCTTGTTGGACGCCTGTTCGCACCTGCCTGCTGGCTGCTATACGGAGCGGAGCGCACCCTCAGCGCCGTGCCCGCATTCAGTAAGTGCAAAATCAGAGAGAAAGTGGAGCCAAGGGACGTGTCAGAGACTCACAGACCACTTTGCTGCAAAGACTGAACACCATAAATCCAGAGAAGAGCAATGAGATGATCTCGAGTTTTCTTCTGACTCTAGGATGATTTAGATCACTCACGAGATAAGCGTCTGGTCGGCCCGGAGGAGCGGGGCACGTGCTGTGTGCTCTGTAGCGTCAGAGGAGCTGATGAAGCCCGTGCCTCCGGAAGAGTCCTACTGGGCTCCTCCACACAAGACTGTGTATTTACAGACCATAAGCCGGTTTGGGGCCGTGGCTCAAAGTGAGTTGCTCTGCTCTGCGCTGAGGCATGTGGAGAAGAAGGCTTTGTTCTGAGTGAGGCCCATTACAAGTGGCCTTTCCCTGGGCCTTCTGTTTGGCCCCAGAATGTGGCTCGTAGCCTCCCCATTTCATCCTGGAGGGACATGTGGACTCAGATGTCACATGCCCACCCGGACAGGACCACCGGGCTCTCACACACACACCGCTGGCCAGAACCGTGCAGACCCGTCACCCAGTTTATGCAGATGTGACAGACGGCCAGCCTCCTCGGTGCCAGAGCCGCTTGGCGCTTTTCCAGGCTGGGATCCTGTCAGCAGGGTCCTCATGAGCGCTGCTGGTGAGGGGGTTCCTCAGGCATCACCCCACTGATAACCCAGGGGACCTGCGCCAAGCCAGATCTGGATGGTGTCCTGCCATTCGCGAGACCTTAGACCTGGGGGCAATTCTGTGAACAGCCTGGGAGGATGGCAGGAAGAGTGAAGCTTAGAGAGACAGACGAGAAACATCCACAGGGAAGTCAAACATCCACGGGGAAGTCGGGCCTCTGGCAGGGCCGTTTGTGTTTATTTTGCTCCCAATTCTATGCAAAGTAGCTGGCTTTGAATTGCTTGCAGTTTTATTAGTTGAATCTCTATAAAGACCTCCTAATAATGGTGGTCGTTAAAGCTTAACCCTGCTTAAGTGTGGGAGGGAGATGAACCAGCCGTTTCCACCAGCCAGAAATCAGTGCTTGGTTGGTATCTCTGTTTTTTGTCATATTTTCTTCTGTTTAACCAACATCGCTGTTCGGCTGTTTTGCCATAAACTGTCCATTGGATGGATCCTTCTTCCCTGCAGAGTTTGCAGAGGCCCCAACCGTTACATAGTTGTGGGTGCTGGAGGGCTGTAGTCACAATCCCAAAGGCTCCGCACATGATTTCCACACGGAAGGTGCTCGATGAGAACGGTGCTCCAGGGGCCTTGGCTGTATTAGCACGTGTTTATTAAAGCTCCTTCTCCTCATTCTCCTCCTCAGTGCTGTGTCTGTCTTGTAGCAACAAACTGCGGAGTCCAAACATGGAGAAGCATGCGGTCTGGTGTCTTTTATTTTTTTATTTATTTATTTTTTTTTAAATTTTTTTTTTCAACGTTTATTTATTCTTGGGACAGAGAGAGACAGAGCATGAACGGGGGAGGGGCAGAGAGAGAGGGAGACACAGAATGGGAAACAGGCTCCAGGCTCTGAGCCATCAGCCCAGAGCCTGACGCGGGGCTCGAACTCACGGACCGCGAGATCGTGACCTGGCTGAAGTCGGACGCTCAACCGACTGCGCCACCCAGGCGCCCCAAGTGTGTCTTTTAAAATGTTCTTTTATTTTGTCTGCCCAATGCCAGATAATTGAATGACTGAAGCTTTACCTTGTTAGGTTTTTTTCATAACCTATCACGGATAGAGCCTCTTTTGTTCTGAATTAGTCATGATTTAGTTCTATGCAAATGATCTTGGCTTTATGAATGGATGTGATTCTAAACCTTCTTTAAATATGTGTTTGGGATTTCAAATCCATTTCTCCCACGCTGTTGATGTGGTTCATTCATTTCCAGCTCTGCCCCACTCCATGATATTATGTCGGAGGATGGAGAACCTCGCCAGCATTTACTGTGTTACTGGAAAAGGAAAACTCCCACTGTTGGGAGAAGCCATGGGAGATGGATGTGGAGAATTCATCTGCAGAAATGAAGGTTTGGGGAAGGAGGGGAGCTGCCGCTCCCCGCCCTGCTGCCCTCCAGCCCACTGGTCCCCGGAGTCACTTTCTTGATTCCGGCCCGTTCCTCGTCTCCATGGCCTTGGAGACATGTTGGTGCATTTGGCATCTAGTCTAGTGAATATGATGAGTTCTCAAGTGTGGAATTAATGTTTTCCTTCAGGTGATGGGCCTTTAAACCACAAGGCTCATATTCTTGGAAGACTAATAAAAGACAAACTCTGAAAGCAGTTTCAAAATGGCCTAAAAATGTCCCAGTGCTAAGTAGTGAAAACAGGTCACTTAAAGGAAATCACCTTGTGGTTCTGTGGCTCCATCTGGCCATGAGCCCCCAAGCTTGGAAGATGCCTGAGGCAGGGTCACCATCCAGTGACTTTAAGTCCCCAACTTGTTTTTTCCAGTGTGATCTCAATCACAGTTTCATCTCTGAATCAGTCCAGGCCCTCGGTTTCCTCCAGCTGGGACCTGCCCAGGATAGCTAACCTGCTGTGGGGACTGGCCCAGGTCAGTAATCTGCAGTGGGGACCTGCCCAGGTCAGCTAATCTGGGTGGGGACCTGCCCAAGTCAGCTAATCCGCAGTGGGGACCTTCCCAGGTCAGCTAATCCACAGTGGGGACCTGCCCAGGTCAGCTAATCTCAGTGGGGACCTGCCCAGGTCAGCTAATCCGCAGTGGGGACCTGCCCAGGTCAGCTAATCTGCAGTGGGGACCTGCCCAGTTCAGCTAATCTCAGTTGGGACCTGCCCAGTTCAGCTAATCTCAGTGGGGACCGGCCCAGGTCAGCTAATCTGCAGTGGGGACCTGCCCAGTTCAGCTAATCTGCAGTGGGGACCTGCCCAGGTCAGCTAATCTGCAGTGGGGACCTGCCCAGGTCAGCTAATCTCAGTGGGGACCGGCCCAGGTCAGCTAATCTGCAGTGGGGACCTGCCCAGTTCAGCTAATCTGCAGTGGGGACCTGCCCAGGTCAGCTAATCTGCAGTGGGGACCTTCCCAGGTCAGCTAATCTCAGTGGGGACCGGCCCAGGTCAGCTAATCTGCAGTGGGGACCTGCCCAGGTCAGCTAATCTGCAGTGGGGACCTGCCCAGGTCAGCTAATCTGGGTGGGGACCTGCCCAGGTCAGTAATCTGCAGTTGGGACCTGCCCAGGTCAGTAATCTGCAGTGGGGACCTGCCCAGGTCAGTAATCTGCAGTGGGGACCTGCCCAGGTCAGCTAATCTGGGTGGGGACCTGCCCAGGTCAGCTAATCTGCAGTGGGGACCTGCCCAGGTCAGTAATCTGCAGTGGGGACCTGCCCAGGTCAGCTAATCTGCAGTGGGGACCTGCCTCGGTCAGCTAATCTCAGTGAGGAAGGGGTGAAGATCTGTACTTTATCTCCTCCCTCTTCTTCTTCCCTGGCTCTGGTTCTTCCAGGACCCAGGTTGGGAAACACGTGGGAATTTCTGTTCACCAAGATGTGCTCTCTCAGGTCCATTGCCTGTGGGATGCCCTCTTGTCACAGGAAGTGGGCTCATTCTGTCTCTGTCCCTGTCTCTCCTTCATGAACCCTCCTGGGCAGTGTCCCCTGAGCTGGCCACACACCCTCAACCCTCCCTTCTCCAGGTGGTCAGCCCGCCCAGCAGAGGCCTTCCACGGAAGCTCTGGGTCACCCACAGTGGGCCTGGGGGAGGGCTTGGCTGGTGGCAGGTCACTGGGTCACCCTGGTCCCTTTCTTCCTCCATTAGCCTGAAAGCAGCTAGAAAAAGCTTAAACAGGTGTTGGGCATGAGCACTGGGTGTTGTACGTAAGTGATGAATCACTAGGTTCTACTCCTGAAACCGATACTACACGGTGTGACAACAGACCTGATTATAAATACAGATGTTAATGGACTTGCTTGCTAGATGCCCTCTGATAACTTCCCAGTGCACGAGGGCTAAGACCCGCATCTCCTGCCGTGACCTGTCCTGCGCTGTGGTCCTGTATGTCTCCAGGCTAACCACATGCCTCCCACAGGCCTCACTCCTGGTACAAAGATTTCCCCCTTAGAGTAGAAGGGGTGCAGGGGAGGGACAGCCCATCAAGGCGATGTGTGGTCTGCAGGCTGGTCCCAGGTCCGGGCTCTTCTGGTTCCTCCCAGCTGGGGAACAGCTGTCCTGCAGATGCTCAGGGCGAGGGTCCAGGGCTGTCTCTGTAGGACTGGGAGATTTCAGATGAGAATTTTGTCTTCACTCCTTTATGAGTGCTGGACCCTTGTTCTCTGGCCTCTCTGTGCACAGCGCTGCTGGGACCTCTCCTTCCCACCTGTGGGCCGTTTTAACGTGCCTTACCGACCCTCTTTATCTCTTTGCTTTAATCTGGTCGTGTAGTTCTTTACTGACTTGGCAGATCCCTTTGTATTTCCATGGCTAGTTTCTGGACTTTTTGTGTGTCCAGCTGTTGCTTTTAACGGAAACGCTCATGCTTCTCTGTGGTTATGTTTTCCTGGGGCACAGTTCATCCATTCTGTCTCCAGCCAGAAACATCTCAGAAAAACAGGACCATTTCCCTCTTTTTCTTCACACTATATTCAAAGAATCATCCAACGCTATTTGATTAGGCTCAAGTGTGAAGGCTGGAGAAGAGAGGTTTTTTTCCCTATAAACTCTAAGCTTTTGCTTCAAACCACACAGAAAAGGCCTAAATTATACGTTTAACAGTGTTACCCCGGATGCTGTAGTCCTGACCCAGGCTTGTATGTCCTGCAGCCCGGTGCGGCTCCATCACACAGGCACGTGAGTGGCTCTCCTCCATTCACGTCTGCAGCTTAGCCCCCAAAAGCAGAGCTTAGCCCCCAAGTGTGATGCATGCATAATTGATGGGCCTTAAAATAAATGGCAGGCCGGCTTTGTCCTAACAAACCAAGCAATTTCTCCAGGAACAGGTTTGTTTATGACAGACTGAGATCCACTGGAATCGATGAAAGGGAACCGTGGGCCAGGACCCGTGAGGCTCGCGCTGGAATTCAGCTCCAGCAGCATGTCCGGGCCAAGTCAGAGTCCTTTCCTTGCAGAATCTTGTCATCACGGGCGCTCTGAGCCCTCATGGAGGCTGCATTACATCAGGTCCCTGCTGCGAGTTGGCCAAGGGAACAGGTGTGGCCTGCCCACAGCAAGACCTGAGCAGTCATCCACTGACTGAGCCAGGGTGCCCACGGCCACTCCAGAGCCAGTCCTGCTCCGGGGAGCAGACAGTTGTGCACACGCATGTGTGCGTGTGCACACATGTGAAGTTCTGGGGTTTTCCAAAGTCCTTTGTCTCCTGCCCGTGGACAGATGCTCCAGTGTGACCACTAAACTAGTTTTTATGAGCAAGATTCTCCTAGATAATCTGCCGTTGAGGACATTCGCCATCTAGACAGCTTTGGGGGAAAGCGACTGACCTTCTCTTCCAGGGTTCAACAACTGCTTTTCTCGTGTTTGAGCCCTGCTTGGTTCTGGTGACTTTCACGTTTCCTTTTGTGTAAATTTACAGAGGTAGGCGTTGGTGTGCAGCTGTGTGTGCATCAAAGCCGACTGTTGGGAAGGGCCCAGAGTTTGAGGTTCATTATGGAGCCTGACGAGAGCTTCTCACCAGGTGACCCACCGCGTTTCTTTCTGACGTCAGTGGACAACTGCTTCCCCGAATGTGAGACGCATCCGTTTCTACATGGGAAACGGCACCTGGGGTGTAGTGACATCGCTAGTTTCGGCCTATTTTCTGTCTTGTTCCAACATCCCGTTTTTCTGAATGTGAAGGGCACGAGATGGCATTGAGCCAGCACAGGGGTAAGAGTGCGGTCTGCAGTCGGGCACAGCAGGGCCGCAGCCACGCTCTGCCTGAGTCTGGTGGGCAGCGTGGACAAGGCTTGAGCCTCCCCTGCTCCATGTCGCCGTCTGTGACCGCGATCCCTAGAGGAATCGGGTGATGAGCCACGTCCCTCACGGAATGCAGGTCAAATGAGACAGCCCGTGAAGTGTTGAGCACACGATAATCACGAACTGAATAAATGTGAGGCTCGTTGCGCGTCATTTCCAAAGAAGGGTTAGACACATGATTAACCCTGGCTACATATGGTCACTCAACTTGAAAAAAATAAAGGAACAAATCTGTTCATGTGTTCTGCTCACGGTCATGCATAAGAAATGTACTTATTAGTCAAAAGGAATCCCGAGTTTTAGTGTTTCCATGGCAACAGAACAACAAACACTGACCCAGAAATAGGAGGAAAGTCAGAAATAAAATTGTCCTTTAAAGGCATCTCTGACCGCCTCGTGCAGGGGCAGGGAGCAAATGCTACCCTCCCCGTGAGGCCGCCCGCCGACCTGGGCAGCGCGCCTGCCCTCCTCGCTCACCTTCCACCTGCAGTGTCCATCTGCTGGCACACCTGGATCAGCACCTGGCACGTAACAGGCGCTCAGTCAATGAGTGAACGGAGCTGAGGAGGCTTGGCTGTTGGCCTGTGACACTGGTCCTTCGCCAGCCCACCGGATATGCTCCGACTTTCCTGCTGGTACCCTGTCACCAAACATTAGAACAGCAAAATGTAAGGAAAAATTGGAAGTGAGAAGTTATGTTCTTTCAGTGTGACACAGGGGGACATTTTGTGACTCAACCTCTCTTGGCCCTCTGGAAGCATCTTGGTATTTAGTGTAAGAATAAGGAATCCAGATTTTCCCCTAAGTTAAAATGATAAAACACACTACTTTAGGGTTAAAAATGTAGCTGTTTTTCCTGAGAGGAAAGCTTGAATTTCTAGATCACTTCTGTATGGGATTCCTAAAGAAATCACTCTGTGAAAGTTCGCCGTTTAATTTTTAGCACATTTGCATGGTTCCCGCAGGACAGGACGGTGGGCTAAAGAGAGGCATTGGTTCGGTGATAATGGTGTAGATCCTCAAGGGGCACCAAGTAGAGGTGGCCGCGTGCCGACACCTGCCCGCCTTCCAGCTGCTGCCCAGGTGTCCCTGCGTCCGGCGTCCCTAGCAATGCGGTGGTCCTGTTGTGAACATTCTGTGTGCGAAGAGGTCGGGGCCAGGGACGTGGAGCCTCCCAGAGACGCCCTGAGCAGATTCCTGCCGCTAACTGCCCATCTCCCGCCGGAAGCACAGGCATCTTGGGGGAGGGCTGGCGCCTGACCGGGCTGATGTCCAGCAGGGCAGGTGTGTGAGGGCAGCCCCTTTGCCGTTCCCTTCACACCTGCAGCGGAGGCGCCTGTCCTCTGCAGGCACGGGGCCGCGGCCGCGGGAATTGGTGTCAGGATTGCTTCTTGGGGCTTGTGACTGCACGTCCTGGCTCTCAGTAACCCCACTCGGCACCGCGTGCCATTCCTTCATCCCCTGGCACCTTTCCCTTGCGCTCGTAACCAGGTCTGGTGTCGACAACACAGGGCAGATGTGAGAATGGTCTGGGGCTTCCTTTTTCTTTCCTTTTCTGTCTTGTTCTGGTTTTATTTCCTCCAGTCATTTGGGAAGCGTGTGCTGATGGAAAGATAGTGTGATCTAAGGTGAGGAGGCCAGTGGTAGACCCTCATGTGGGGGTGAACCACCCTGGATAGTTGGAATATAATTTGAATCTGAGCTTTGGACACTCTCCAGAGGTCTGCGGGCTGATTTATGTTATGTTCGTAACTAAAGAACGATTACGTTTCTTTGGTGTTTTTAAATGAATGACATCTCCAAATGACATCTGCCACCAATATTACATGGAACCACCTCTGTGGCCAGGCAGGGTGTGGCGGTCCCTCCCGCCCAGGCTGACGTGGCTCACAGTCGCCGCTGTGGGGTAATGGGCGTAATGGAAGGGGCCGCCTTCTTGCAGGTGCCCTCCCTCCGCCGGGCGCACCGTGCTGTTGGCGTGCCATGGGTGCCACCTTCCCGTGTGAAGCTTGGGGAGGAAGGAGCTGTGTATCCTAGCCCATCTCCCAGGTGCTTTCATTTTTGGAAGGCATTTTTCTCTGTGTAAAATTCTAGATGGAGATTTTTTTCTTTTAGCACTTTACAGCTGTTACTCTGCCGTCTTCTGATTTCCACTGTTTCTAATAAGAAGCAATTGCTCATCCCGATCATTGTTTCCCTCCCTATATTATGTCTTTTTTCCTCTGGCTAATTGTAAGATTTTGTTATTCCTTGCCTTTTATTTTAGCAGTTTGACTATGATATGAGCAGGTGTTTCATTTTTTATTGACTTACTCTTGCCTGGTTTCCTTGATCTTGGCATTGGTACGTGTGCTCAAATTTGGAAATATTTTGGATGTTATTTTGACAGTGATTCTTTGCTTGTCCAAAATTAGGTTCCTAAACCTGCGTTCTTCCTTATAAAATCCATTTTTAGCAGGCACCCTGGTAAGTCAGTTTACTAGAACCACGCCCACCCAAATCCGAATCTGAGTGGGCTCCTCATCCCCCACCCCCCAGGGGAAGGCCTTCAGCGGGAACCCTGTCAGGTCAGTCACCCCTGATGCTTCCTTCCTCTTTTCCTGCCAGCCTGCCTGCTTCTTGGCCGTAAACTCCCACCTGCCCGTGACCACACTGTGTTCAGCCCGATCTCTTTCCCTTGTTGCCAAATGCCACTGATGTGGGCCCTACATCTACCGTGATGGCCCTGAATACAGTCTGCCTCACCATCTGTAACAAGGGAATCGAATGTTCTTACCTTTCCAACAAAGTCTTCCAGTGTTTTTACGTGCATCATCCCCTCTCTCTCCCTTCCAGTCTCTCTCCCTCTCCTCTCTCTGTCTCTGTCTCTGTCTCCCTGTTGCTTTCTCTGTCTCTCTTTCTGGGACTCTAACTGCACATCTGTGGATCACGTGATATTTTCCATAGTCATTTGAGTTCTGTTCATTTTTCAATACATTTCCTCTGTGTGTTTCAACTGGTATGATTTATATTGGCCTGTTTTCAAGTTCACAAATACTGTGTTTTGATGTTGTGTATCTGTGTTTAAACAGATGTTGATCCTGGTCGATAAAGTTTTGATTTTAGATATTATATTTTTCACGTCTAGAATATTCTTTTCTTAAGTTTCTAAATCTCCTACTCTTTCCTGTAGAAACTTTAACACATTTATCATAGTTATTTTAAAGCCCTTTTTACTAATTGGAACTCTGGGTCATTGGTGGGTCTCCTTCTATTGACTTATTCTCCTCTTAGCTAGAAGTCACATTTGCCTGTTTCTTTAGCAACTTTTGGTCGTACACTGGGTAGTGCAATCAGTGATGCTGTAGACTCTGGCTTCTAACTTTTCCTGAAGAGCGTGGAACCGTGTTCTGGGACACTTGAGTCACTGGTGGATCATGAACTTGTGAGGCATGGTTTCACAGTTTGTTAGGACAGACCTGTTTTATTTTTCTCGTAGTTCTGGAACAAATCCCTTAGCACTGGCTTATAATCTTTACCTCTAAGGCCTAGTTCCTCTGGGGTTTCCACGGAACATGTGTATTTAGCCTTTGAACTTGGTGAGATCTGTGCTCCAGACTCCCTGTGGTTTGCAGCTGTGAGAAGGGGCACAGGACAGAGGGCACCTCCCGGGTGAGCCAAACCCACTGCTGACACGAAGTATGAACAAATCAGCTGATCATTTTATGCCATTTACTTGTGCTATGACGCACTTTGCAGTGATAGATAACTGACACACTGTGGGTGAATATATTTCAACACATTCTAATATGCTAATTGAGTATCTTTTTTTAAATGTTTATTTATTCATTTTTAGGGGGTGGGGAGGGGCAGAGAGAGAGAAAGAGGGAGAGAGAGAATCCCAAGCAGGCTCTGTGCTGTCAGCATAGACCCGAAGCAGAGCTTGAACTCACGAACCTCGAGATCATGACCTGAGTTGAAATCAAGAGTCAGACACTTAACTGACTGAGCCCCCCAGGTGCCCCTAATTTGAATATATTAATGCTTTTAAAGTCAGGATGTGTCCATTAATTCCGTGCATGTCATGGTTTACTTAGCAGTGACTGTTCTTTCTTACTTAGTATACAAAATAGCCATACGTTTTCAAGCAATGGCTTCTTAGATTCAGTGAAATACGGTGAGTTTGGTAAATTCTGGGCTAAAGATAGTTAAAGAGCTTATTATACCACAGGACTCCTCGGAGATATTAGTAGGTTAATGTGAAGTGTGAATTTCCCAAAGGCAATAGAGTAATAAGGTGACAAAAATAATATATAAATGATATGTACACATGCACATATAATACTATTTGTAAATAAGAAATTAAAAGTAATATAATAAATGAAAATTCCTCAACCCCCAGGTCCACCTCCCATCACTTCTCCTTCATTTAATGCACTAACCTTTCAGGGATGGTAATATTTTGAGGACCCTGGTTCAGGCAGTTGGGATCTCACATCCATTTTCTTGCATCAGACCAGTCAATTACACTGGTTTCCTCATTTATGGCCTCAAATGCCAGAGACCATATTCCAAAGATAGTGGTGTAGAGAAAAGAAATGAAATTTGGAATGGGAAGGTAATGACTTGTTTAGAACAAAAACCACAATGTACGAATCTGAAAGAGAAAATGCAAAAGTTGGTAATTTTGTTGTTAAATATTTTTAAATGTGTTCCCTCTGGCTGACACTAATTGAAGCTTCTTTATTAAAAATGGCACGCGGACCCTTAAGTATCTTGAGTTCATCACAGGTCTTGTCAGTTGGTGACAGGCATAAGCTCACGTTCACAGTGGGAGGAAATTAAAGTTAGCTGCTGGAAGAGGAATCCCAAAGTGAAGGCATTTGTATCCTAGATTAATGAGAATTTAACAACATAATATTAAAAAACGATGTTCCTGGTTAACTTCTCCATGGCCCACAAATTGTATTTCTAATTTCTAATTTATACAGTAGTATTTTTGTAAGCATTGAAGACTCTTCTGATAATGGAAAGTAAATTATATTAAAAATTAAGAATATTAGCATAGGAAGGCACCGTCATAGTCATGTGGTGAATCTCTTCAACAAAATCCCTAACTGGCTTTCCCTGAACCCTCCATGATGAGAAACCCACCATTTCATTATACAACAAGCCTTCTTTACTCAGTTGAGTTTTTTTCTTTATAATTGCAACTTTTTTTTTTTTTTAATTTTTTTTTCAACGTTTTTTATTTATTTTTGGGACAGAGAGAGACAGAGCATGAACAGGGGAGGGGCAGAGAGAGAGGGAGACACAGAATCGGAAACAGGCTCCAGGCTCCGAGCCATCAGCCCAGAGCCCGACGCGGGGCTCGAACTCACGGACCGCGAGATCGTGACCTGGCTGAAGTCGGACGCTTAACCGACTGCGCCACCCAGGCGCCCCGCAACTTATTTTTAAAATGGTTTATCTGTTTTTCTGTTATAAAAATAATTCATGTTCACGAACTATGGAAGGTTTAGAATGGCCGAAAGAAAATGCAGCCTGGAGACTGACTCCCTGACAATGTTCTCATTCACATTGTGTGCGGTTTACGGCTGGCTGTGTTTCCTACACGAACTGTGTGTACTGATTTGTTTTTATACCCTTATGCTACAATCTAAACTTTGATACAGGCTGGCTCTAAACTTTCCCTTTAACAGCTCCACACATCTTTTTTTTTTTAATATGAAATTTATTGTCAAATTGGTTTCCATACAACACCCAGTGCTCATCCCAAAAGGTGCCCTCCTCAATACCCCTCACCCACCCTCCCCTCCCTCCCACCCCCCACCAACCCTCAGTTTGTTCTCAGTTTTTGTTCTCAGTTTTGTTCTCTTTGTTTTTGCTCCCTCCCTCTCTAATCTTTTTTTTTTTTTTTTTCCCTTTCCCTCCTCCATGGTCTTTTGGTAAGTTTCTCAGGATCCACATAAGAGTGAAAACATACGGAATCTGTCCTTCTCTGTATGACTTATTTCACTTAGCATAACACTCTCCAGTTCCATCCACGTTGCTACAAAAGGCCATATTTCATTCTTTCTCATTGCCATGTAGTACTCCATTGTGTATATAAACCACAATTTCTTTATCCATTCATCAGTTGATGGACATTTAGGCTCTTTCCATAATTTGGCTATTGCTCAAAGTGCTGCTATAAACATTGGGGTACAAGTGCCCCTATGCATCGGCACTCCTGTATCCCTTGGGTAAATTCCTCGCAGGCTATTGCTGGGTCATAGGGTAGATCTATTTTTAATTTTTTGAGGAACCTCCACACCGTTTTCCAGAGCGGCTGCACCAGTTTGCATTCCCACCAACAGTGCAAGAGGGTTCCCATTTCTCCACATCCTCCCCAGCATCTATAGTCTCCTGTTTTGTTCATTTTAGCCACTCTGACTGGCGTGAGGTGGTATCTGAGTGTGGTTTTGATTTGTATTTCCCTGATAAGGAGCGACGTTGAGCATCTTTTCATGTGCCTGTTGGCCATCTGGATGTCTTCTTTAGAGAAGTGTCTATTCATGTTTTCTGCCCATTTCTTCACTGGTTATTTGTTTTTCGGGTGTGGAGTTTGGTGAGCTCTTTATAGATTTTGGACACTAGCCCTTTGTCCGATATGTCATTTGCAAATATCTTTTCCCGTTCCATTGATTGCCTTTTAGTTTTGTTGATTGTTTCCTTTGCAGTACAGAAACTTTATATCTTGATGAGGTCCCAATAGTTCATTTTTGCTTTTAGTTCCCTTGCCTTTGGGGATGTGTCAAGTAAGAAATTGCTGCGGCTGAGGTCAGAGAGGTTTTTTCCTCCTTTCTCCTCTAGGGTTTTGATGGTTTCCTGTCTCACATTCAGGTCCTTTATCCATTTGGAGTTTATTTTTGTGAATGGTGTAAAAGTGGTCTAGTTTCATTCTTCTGCATGTTGCTGTCCAGTTTTCCCAGCACCATTTGTTAAAGAGACTGTCTTTTTTCCATTGGATATTCTTTCCTGCTTTGTCAGAGATTAGTTGGCCATACTTTTGTGGTCTAGTTCTGAGGTTTCTCTTCTATTCCATTGGTCTATGTGTCTCTTTTTGTGCCAATACCATGCTGTCTTGATGATTACAGCTTTGTAGTAGAGGCTAAAGTCTGGGATTGTGACGCCTCCTGCTTTGGTCTTCTTTAATATTACTTTGGTTATTCGGGGTCTTTTGTTGTTCCATACAAGTTTTAGGATTGCTTGTTCTAGCTTCGAGAAGAATGGTGGTGCAGTTTTGATTGGGATTGCATTGAATGTGTAGATAGCTTTCGGTAGTAGTGACATTTTAACAATATTTATGCTTCCAATCCATGAGCATGGAATGTTTTATATTTTCTTCAATTTCCTTCATAAGTTTTCTATAGTGTTCAGCATACAGATCTTTTACCTCTTTGGTTAGGTTTCCTTCCTAGGTATTTTATGCTTCTTGGTGCAATTGTGAATGGGATCAGATTCTTTATTTGTCTTTCTGTGCACACATCTGATGGTGCTATAGGCTGAGTGTTTGTGTCCTCCCAAAACCCAAATGCCCAAGGTGATGGAGTTGGGAGGTGGGGCCTTTGAGCAGGGATCAGGTCATGAGAGTGGAGCTCTCGTGATGGAATTAGAGAGCCCACTTGCCCCCAGACACTTCTAGAACCCAGGAAGCAGGTTCTCAGCAGACACCCAATCCACCAGCGCCTTGATCTTGGCCTTCCCACCTCAGATCTGTGGGAAATGCGTTTTTGTTGTTCGCAAGCCCCTCCACTCTGGTGTTCTGTCCCTGCCACCGAGCCCACCGAGGGGTTCTCTGGGAGTGCACGTTCTCTGGTAGCCAAGTGTGTGACCTGAGACCGCTGGGGCTTTGCTCTGCATGTGGAGCCCAACACAGAGCTGTCTGCTGACGCTACTTCTGGCCATTGGGGAAAAAGAAGTTTATTTGGGGAATAAGACCATTTTTCCTGGCTTCTGGTTTACTCTCTGTCACACATGATTGCCACAGCAATAACTCATTCCCTTGGTGAGCTTATGCGTGCCTGACCCCACTGCCCTGGGCCTCCCTGGCCGGCGTTCCTGTTTATTCCCAACCTCCTGGAGGCCTGGCTGCCCACCATGCACCCACTTCCACTGGGGTTCATCTCTGCCATCTCCCCGTGCATCAGGAGACCCCACAAAGGCCGGTCCCCCAAAGCTGTGTGGCCTGGTGGCAAGGCAAGGGACAGACCGCCCTCCCCCAATTCGCCCCACGCCCGGTCACTAGGCCTGAAACAGCTCTTCTGAATGTGTCTTGAACGGTTCTGGCAACTTCCACTTTGTGCAACTTCCTCCAAGTTGCCTGTGAAATCGCCTATAACTTCTGCGTGGCTGGTAGTTTTGTGGAGACTGGAGAGGATGCTGAGAGTATGGGTGCAGTGTCAGGATCAAGTCGGGAGGGACTGCTGTCATTGGTGTGTGACAACATCTTGTCTTCTGCATCTTTCTTGCTCCCCCCATTCTGTTCCCGATGTTCCCTCAGCAGCAAAGGGAGCCTCCCGGAGAGAGCGCGCAGGGCCAAGGGGAGAGGGCTGCTTGCCCAAATGTCTGAGGAGCTGCTGTGGGCCACCCAGCACCTATGTCCTCGGCTCTGGTCTGTAGGACAGCGAGAGGCACTGGCACAGTTAACGGTGAGTCAGCTGCGGGGAATGTGGAGGGTGTGTTGAAGAGACGTTGCCTGGAAATGGCCTTTTCTCTAAATTTCTCTCCTCAAGCCCTTGGCTCATGTGTATAATTTGTTTATAAAATGCAATGCCTGATTGAATGGGTCAGATTTTGTTTAATGGGTCAGATTCCCAGCAGGGACACTTGGCACCCTCCACTGGGGCATTTGAGAAGGGGTCACTTCTGAGTGCGGAGACCCTGGTGTGAGGGCATGGGCGGCCTGAGGCCATCTGGCTGGGACTCAACACCCCGCCTCCCTTTTCCTGCCCCAAATGTGGCCATGGGCAAGGGCCGGGCGCTCCCACTGGCCACCCCAGGCAGACAGCGGGGATGTGGGCGGGGGGAGGTGCAGGCGGGCCTGGAGGGACAGATGGGGATGTGGGTGAGGTAACTTCCACCTGCCTTTCTCCATGCCATCTTCATATTCCTGTAAGTTGAGGCAAGTTCCTTGTAGAATAAGCCACATGAAATCATAGAGACCATACTTTCCAATCCCCCCCAGATTAGGCTCTTTCTGCAAGTATCTTCAGTCTTGTGTGTAGGATGCATGCGTCTCCGTGGCTCCAAGTGGCAAGAGAACGGCCACGGCGAGGGGCTGGACGTGGGGTTCTTGAGCTGAAGCACAGTAGACGTGCAGATGGGGGCTAGTCAGGAGAGGGGGGAGAAGACCCCCCGAGAGGAGGAACTGGACACATTTTTCCGTCAGGAGTTGGTCTCCAGGGCGGGGCAACACCTGCTCCTTGGGCTCACAGGCCAGTCAGAGCAAGAGGGGAGAAGGGCTCTGACCCTCCTTGGCCCTCCTTGACCCTCCTTGGCCCCTCATGCTGCTCCAGCACACCCTCAGACCCACGCGAGAGCCGTGCAGGTTGGTGGACGGGTTGGGAAGTGGGTCAGAAAGGGGAGGTCCAGGGGAGCAGTTGAGAGGGCAGATGTGCTGGCAGGAGGCTCTCACCCCCCAGGGCACGGGCCCGTCGTCTGACTGAGGAGAGGGGGGGCCCGGAGCAGGAGGTGTGCCGGCGGCACGGCCATTCAGGGAGATGGGCCTACGGGGGCTCTGACTCGGGGTGTCTGCTGATTTCCAGGCTGGTCTCCAGCCCCCAGGGTCCTGCCCTTGCCTGCTTAGCTGGGAAGAGAGCACAGCGGACTCTCAGTCAGCAGCGTCTGGAAATGAGCATTGCTGCGGTACTGTTGTTTAATCAAGTACCTTGTGTGTTGTTTTCTGTCTTTTTCTTCTTCTTCAAACCGGAAGAGTTTCTCAGTCTTTCATGTATTTGTTCTTCCAGGTGAACATTAGATTTATTTTGTTTCAGGAGAGGAGTGGAACTTCGTCCTTTGTTTGGAATCATGTTAAGGTAGTAGATTTATGAGGTTCTATTTGACATCTTTAAAAAAATTGTTTTTAATATTTTTTCTAAGAGAGAGAGAGAGAGAGAGAGAGAGAGCACGAGCAGGAGAGGACAGAGAGACAGAGAGGGAGACACAGAATCCGAAGCAGGCTCCAGGCTCCCAGGTGTCAGCGCAGAGCCCGACATGGGGCTTGAACCCATGAACCGCGAGATCACGACCTGAGCCGAAGTTGGATGCCCAACCAGCTGAGCCCCCCAGGCGCCTCTCTATTTGACATCTTCAACATACAGAGTCTGCCCAACCGTGAACGTCATGTTTCTTTTTTTGTGGCGCTCAGTTAAGTCGCATCATTTTTTACCAACTTGTTCACAGCCAGAAAGACCAAGGCAGAAATTGAGGACGAGTGTGGTGGGCGTGGGCTGAGCTCGGACGATGCCCCAGAACCAGGGTGGCTGTACATGCAGGCCCTCACTAGGCCGCATGACTTTCAGTGTTGGAAACGCACTCAGAGGGCAGAGGTGGAGGAAGTCAGGCTGCCCAGGCACCCCCGTTTTAACCATTTCTAAGGGCACAGTTCAGCGGCATTAAGTGCATTCACACTGTTGTGCAACCATCACCACCACCATCTCCAGAACTTTCCATGTTCCCAAACGGAGGCTCTGTCCCCATTAGACACTAGTTCCCCCTCCCCCTCCCCAGCGCCCCCCCTCTGCTCTCTGACTCTATGGATCTGGCGGCTCCTGGGACCTCAGATAAATGGAATCACACAGTATTTGTTTTTCTTTTGTGACTGGATCATTTCACCTGGTATAATGTTCTCGGTTCATCCATGTTGTAGCAGGTGTAAGCACTTGCTTCTGTTTCAGGGCTAAATACTATTCCTTCACATACGTGCATATCACATGTCTCTATCCGTTCATCTGTTGATGGATACGTCGGCTGCTTCCACGTGTCAGCCATTGCGAACGATGCTGTGTGGATGGGAGTGTACAGATAACTCTTTGAGATCCCACTTTCAGTTCTTTTGGTAATTCTAAGTTTAATTTCTGAGAAGTGGCCGTGCCATTTCCTACGGTAACTGCCGTTTTACATTCCCACCAACGATACTCCAGGGCCCCAGTGTCCACATTTTCACCGGTACTTACATTTTCTGGCTTTCTCTGGATGAGCCATCCTAGTGGGTGTGAGGTCGTACCTCACTGTGATTTTGATTTGTGTTTCTCTAGTGACTACTGATGTTGAGTATCTTTCCCTATTGGCTGCCTTTATATCTTACTTGGAAAAATGTCTGTTTAAGTCCTTTTCCCATTTTTGAACTGTGTTGTTGGCTTTTTGAATTGTAGGAGTTCCTTATATATTATGATTGAGGGCTTATTTTTTGATCCAATAATTCTTAATAGTTTTGGGCACCATATAACCAGATGCTACTGTTATTTCGGGTCAGTCACTGGCAAGGTTAAAGCATGTCCTTTGATGACTTAACCCGTGTTTCTAGGTTCATTAACTTGAGTTCATCTTTTAAAATGACAGCAAAGTTATTTTTCTTTTTATAACAGAAGGTTAAAAAAACTTTAATGAAATCTCCGGCTTTAGTGTTTCCAGGGCCAAGTGCTACCCTGGAGTAAAATGTTCGAGCACAGTGAGAGATCCCTGCATATGTGAGGGCACCTGGGGGGCTCAGTCAGTTAAGCGACCCAGGTCATGATCTCAGGGTTGTTAGACTGAGCCCCATGTCGGCTGAGCGCGGAGCCTGCTTAATTAATCCTCTTCCTCCCTCTCTCTCTGTCCCTCCCCGAGTTGCACACATGCCTTTTCTCTCACACAAATTAAAAATAAATTTTAAAAAATTAAAAAGAGAGAAATCCATGGATATACAGAGGTTACTTTTCACAGGCTGGACCCCATGTGATGGCGGAGTGGAAGTGTTATAGTGGTAACATTGTATCATTTATCAGTGGATACATCTTGTAAACATTTGCTGGAAGCCAGGAGAAACCCAGAGTAAGGACAAGAGATATTCCCCAACGCAGCAGCTGTGTGCTGAAGAGTGAAACAGTGTCAGCAGCGGGACTGATGTTTGGACCTGCTTTCCCGGCAGCGGGCTGGCAAAGAAAGCCAGAGGGCAGGGGGAGTGGAGGAGGTCCCTGCCCTGAAATCCGTAGGAAAACCACGGGCCCTGCCACGCCTCACCTGGGGCTTCCACATCCCAGGGAATGGCTGTTTGCAAAAGATGCACATTTACTGCCCTGTTTCAGAAAGCCTTTCGACCTGCTGTAACAAAAGTCAACATGGACGGTTTTCTGTGCGATGTCCCAAGAGACGGATGGAACATTCCCTGGGCGGCCAGCACGCAGAGGACCTGCTCCCCCATTCACAGCTGAGGCTCACCCAGCACTGGTTTCCTGCCACAGCTCTTCCAGGGGGTCTCGCTTCACCCCCTCCATCGAGGCTGCCGTGTGCAGGCGTGAATCACGCGGTCAGACTCCTGCTCTTACAGCCCTTCCCAATAGCTTATTAAACGTGCCTTCTCAAACCCCTCCAGGATCTAGGCACAGGAGGATCTCTAGATGGGGATTCAGAAACACCCCTGTCAAGCCTCGTTTGGTTCTTGAAGATTCTGAAAGGCTCATTTTTGCAAGGACAGTTCTGTGATGATTTTCCTCCCTGTGACCAGCTCTGCGGTTCTTATAGACCAAACTTCGCGTTATTTTCCACAGATGCTGCTGGATGACAGACAACAAGAAGGACATTTATAATTAGTCCAATCATCTCTAACCTTCTTGGCCGAGCACTGCCTGCGGTGACCCCACAGAGGCCTGTGAAAATTCAGACGGAAACCATAGCAAGTATTTTGCCAAGACCTTCCTTGCAGAGTCCTTATCTCTGTTCTAAGATAAAGCACAGACTTGAGAAAGACACCCACGTGGGGAACAAATGAGCCCGAAGAGGGCACACGCGTGGTCCACAGGGAGTCCACACCCTCCCGCACCTGTGTACCCGGAGCACGGATTCGGGCCCGTTCCCCAGCCTCTGGCGGGGACAGAGTGGGCTCGCCAAGGAGGACGGGGCTGTGGATGGCACCCTTGAAGCTGACGGCGGTGCTGACCTTTGTAAGACAGATTCAAAGGGGGTCATTCCTATAGGGACGGGGGGCCCGTTGGACCTGGCCACTCAATATATTACTACTCTTTCATTAGGCAAGGGTGTATCGATGACCACAGTGTGCCAGGTGCTGTTAGGCCCCGCAGACACAGGACGGACACCTGTGGAGAAGGAACCAAATGTTCTACTGGATGACGTTGCCGCTCTGTCTGGGTCGTCTGGCCACAGGCCGCAGAAGCATTAGCCCAGTTTCCCAGCAGGTGGCCAAGGTTTCCAGATAATTCTGCATCACCGCATGGAGCCTCAGACCGTGATGCCCAAGCCTGGACCATCTACTTTCCGGATTTTATAATCATAAGGATAAGACACACTTCGGAGAAGTGCAGAAAGGGCCACCATGAGAGCTGGGAAGCCAGTGTAGAGCATGGGGTCACAAAAGGCCTGTGGTGGGCTGTCTCAGGATGCAGGAGATGCCTCCTGGAGGCGGGACCTTCTGAGCAGGCCCAGGATGAGGGCGGGTGGGTGGAGCATGAAGGGTGAGGGAATGTGAAGGAACCGTGAGATTTGGGGCTGTGAGAGGTGGGCAGGGGCAGATGGGGGGGGGTGCTGTGTGCAGGGCTGAGGACCTGGGGCCACCCCACTGGGGACAGGAGCCTTGGGGAGAGTTAATAGTGAGGCTGTTAATTTCACTGGAATTTCACAAGCTTTTTCTAGAGGTGAAGGCAAGAGAGGCCTACCCAGTCCCGGTGGAAAGCACTGAGGAAGAGACCGTGATGCTTGTTCTGGGGAGTAATTCTCCTGGGAAAGCTGCAGACTGACATCCACACCCCGTCCTCAGTGCCCCCCAGACCAACATGGGGTGATGCTCAGACTGCTTGCCAAGATTATCTGACAATATTTAATGCCCCAGTGGAACTGGTGGTACTGGCTGTGCCCTGGAGTCTGGGGTCCAGTGGAGAAGTCACGGGGTCACATTGAGAGGACAGGCTGGCTCCGTGTTGCCCAACCTAGGTGGCCTTCCTTGTATGTATCTGAGGCTCTGCTCTCCCACTGCTCTCTGGACCCAAAGGATGATCCCAGGACAGTCTCCAGCGTCACACCAGTGAGCTCTCTACTCAGACTAAGTCCACACGTGGATATTTGGATTGGCCAACTGGCTTATGAGGTTTCTGCAAGAAAGTTCTTTAGAAAGTTTGGCAGATCTAAGGGTGAATATAGCCTCTTCACCAAAACCCTTTCCCAAACCATCAACTCCAGATTTTGTGGAAGTATTAAAAAAGATACTGTGGATTCCTGACCACAGAATGTTAGCTTAAGTGTGTTTAGAGGTTTGGTCTAACTTGCTGATTTTTCTGGTGAAGAGACTGAGGCCAGACTGTGGGCAACTCTGAGTGCATGGCCCCATTGGTACTGGAGGCCACCCCAGGAACCGGGCCCACCATACTAGCTGCCCTGAATGTAGGCTAATTTCTGGTCCCAAAGTTCTGAACCAAGGTATTGACAGCCTTCTTATTTATACTAATGAAAAATCGGGAAGAATGTAAGGGTCCCCCAGTATGGAGGGAGTGAAGTAAATTCAGTTGTGATCTTTCTAAGGGGCAGGAGGCAGGCACTGAAGTCCACACAGCTCTTCTAGGATGAAAACCCTTTTGTCTGTCTTGTCATAGACATATCCTTAGTGCCTAACACAGGGTCTGGTGCTTGAGAGACGTTACTGAATATTTACTTCCGATAATGCTGGCAGAAGAGTCTGCATGCAGAATCTTTTCAAGAACCCAAAGCTTCAAGTGGCAAAAGTCAACAAGGCTGACTTGGCATTGGGCCAGAGTTCCCCATAGGTTGTATGACTCCACCCCCCAAACTATCGCCACTGCACTCCTGGGAGGAGCCAAGAGAGGATGGAGGGGAGAGGAAGGGGCCTCAGAGGCAGAGGTCCTCAGGGGAAAGTTTGTTCTCTCATTTGAACTTGTCCTTTTAGCATTTGAGCGGCCCCCTGGCCATACAACTGATTTGCACACTGTAGAGAACACGGGGCTCAGTCAGCTGCAGGGGTCAGATGTCCAGGTCTCCCCAGGGACTCAGGGTGCTGAAGTACACACTGTGCCTTTGGCTGCAGTCAGTGTCTTCTCAGTACCACCGCCACGCCCCACCAGGAGCCACAGGCTCATTGCTCAGCGTGACCACCCGCGTTTCCCTCTCCACACCCTCTCTGGACTGCCTGGGCATCTTCTGTGTGTTTTCCTCCATAGGGTAGCTCTCTTGATGGCAATGCAATTGCATCAAGATGCTAATGTTGGAGGTAGAAGGTGTGAGCGGAGTGGTCAGCCCCAAAGAGAAGACAGGTTTGTTAGAAAAGTATAAAGGGCTGGCCCCACGGGGACCCGTCCCTGAAGTCCAAGGCAGAAAGCAGCTCTTGCCAGATGCAGAAGGGTTCTTGGTTCCCTGTGATTGTCCTGCTCTGTCCTGTTCATTAAGGCAGAGCTCAGACTTCATGTGTCTCCTAAATGAAGCTGGGATTTTAATCACTGAGGGAATGCGTCCACACGGATGCCCAGGCAGCTGAAACTTTAATGTGCTCCTTTAATAAAAAATTAATGTTACGAGTTTAATTAAGTGTTCATAATGAATATGCAATTAGAAAATCTCTCGGAGCATTTGGGGACCCATTGCTCAAAATTTCATGCTCTGGTACATTCAGCTCTCCCTCTGAGAGATGTGAAGCAAGTTATTCAGACTTTGGGCCCATGTCTAACATTTTTCTATTTGTCAGCCAACTGCTCCAGTGGTTTCAGAAATGACATCTTGCTATTTATTAAACAAATATTTATTGAATTTTCTCAAGAAGAAATATAATTATACTTGAGTTATGGTCTTTGTTAAGTGGTTTAAGTAGGCTTAATTAAGCTCAGTAGATGACAGTTCAAAACTCTTTGACAGCTAGTAATATTCTAAGGAATTATTTGGATTGTGATTGGGGAAAGCGACTTTACCTTTGGTGCAAAAGGCAATTTAGAAATGTACATATTGGTTTTTGCAGAGGGGAGGACAAGGGGAACATCCGTCATCCATCCATCATCCATCATCCACCAATCAGTCATCCGTCATCCATCCACCCATCGTCCGTCATCCATCCACCCATCGTCCGTCATCCATCCACCCATCGTCCGTCATCTATCCACCCATCATCCGTCATCTATCCATCCATCATCCATCATCCACCAATCAGTCATCCGTCATCCATCCACCCATCGTCCGTCATCCATCCACCCATCGTCCGTCATCTATCCACCCATCATCCGTCATCTATCCATCCATCATCCATCATCCACCAATCAGTCATCCGTCATCCATCCACCCATCGTCCGTCATCCATCCACCCATCGTCCGTCATCTATCCACCCATCGTCCGTCATCTATCCATCATCCATCATCCACCAATCAGTCATCCGTCATCCATCCACCCATCGTCCGTCATCCATCCACCCATCGTCCGTCATCCATCCACCCATCGTCCGTCATCCATCCACCCATCATCCGCCATCCATCCACCCATCGTCCGTCATCTATCCATCCATCATCCATCATCCACCATTCAATCATCCAGCCATCCAGCCATCCATCATTCCCTCCCATCTATTCATTCCCTCTTTCCCCCCTCTTTCTCACCTAAGCTCCAGAGCTAAATTTTCTATTGTTTGTTGATGATTTCACTAAATGTTTTAAAGGCTCTCAAAGTCAACATGCCCAGGCAGAATCCATTATTTTCTTTGGTAATGGATTCTTGCTCTGAAATTCCTAGTCTCATTGAAGGACAGCACTGTCCACTAGCCGTCCAAATTCAAGGGTAAGGAATCATTTTGGACTACTTCTGCTTATCATCCACACAAGTCCTGTTGATTCCACCTGTTATACTCTTTTGACTCCGTCTCCTCATCTCCACCGACTCATTTGGAGCCCTCCTCATTGGTCCTACAGATTCCCAGAGCGACATTAGATTATGTTACTTTCCTTGCTTAAAATCTCCAGTGGTTCTCAGCACAAAATCCGGTGTAAAACAAGTGGCTTCATGAACTGATCCTGTGTATATTTATAGCTTTATTTTTCACTGTCTGCCACATGCATCCTGTGATCCATTCAGTCAACATTTGACAATATTTTCTGAGCCTCTGCTATGAGTGAGGTTGCTCTACAATGAACAGGAGTGAGTAAGACAATCCCTGCCCTCAAAGGTGTTGTAGCTGAGACCTCAAAGGTGGAACTATCCATGGATCCCTTGAAGATTTGTGCGGCGTGGTCACCTGGAATGCTCCTGGGACCCCTCTCCTGCTTCCTCCATCTGGACAGCTCCTTCTTGTGTTCTAACACTGTCTCAAGTTGTCCTCTTTGGAACCTTCCCTCTCATACTTGCGGTTCCTCTGGGCTCCTGCAGCCTGATGCACATTCATGTTCCATAGCACATACATCATAAGTACTGACTTTGTAAGTGTATGCTTATTATATTATGTTGATAGGCTTCCCACGGATGGGAGTTTGGTGGCCCTCTGAGAATTAACCCGAAGGCTGTCTTAGTGTGGATCAGAGTGAAGACGTGTAAAGTGACCTTATAGACAAAATGTCCCAGGCAAGATTTATGTGTAACTTGATTAAAGGCTAATATAACCAAAGAAAGGGCTCATCTGTCAAAAGGGGAAAGACAGGGATTTGTTAGCCAAGAAAACCATGTAAAGGAAGGAGCCCAAAGTGACTGTGCTGCCCATGGAGAGGAGCTGAGATCACTCAGCTGGAAGCCTGGGTCTTGGACCCAATATGTCCCTGGAGAAGGTTGGGCTCTCCTGGCACCTGCCATCCTGGTTACCTTCAGATTCCTGGTTTAGGTCCTTGGCTGCAGATTCCCAGTCTCATCTGACACTGCCTTTCCATGGATTAGCCTAGAGAATGATGCATCGCAGGCTCCGTTCCACTCTGACTGTCAATTAATTCAGTAGCAATCTGGTTTGTGTATATGTCTATTGTGAATCTGATTTGGCAACTTTGTTTTTCTAAGGCTTATTTACGTATTTTGAGAGAGAGCCACCGCATGGGGGCACAGAAGCATGCGCGTGGTGGGGGGGAGGGGTGGAGGGAGTGAGAGAATCCCAGGGAGACTTCACGCTGTCAGCGCAGAGCCCGCAGGGGGTGGGGGTGGGGATTGAACTCACAAATGATGAGATCATGACCTGAGCCCAAATCAAGAGCCAGATGCTTAACGGACTGAGCCTCCTGGGCGCCCCTGACTTGGCGACTTTGTGAGGAGGGTAAAAGCCAGAGGGTAAACTTGGACTGTGAGTTCCAATCAGAAACTCTACTTTTGGGAGCTGCCCTCCCATGTGCTCCCCGCCTGTATCCACGTGCCGGATCCTCAGGGTCTTCTCTGTGTTTAGGACGTTGTCCTGCAGAGAGAGGGATCAGGCGGACGGCCGTCGTTTCACTCCCACTCCAGGCTCTCCCAAGGCTTACCCAGTGCTTAAATCTCCTGCGTGTATTTACAGCATCACCTGTACCCCGTGCCGGGCTCCCTCTGCCCCGGACCCTCCGCTGGTGGCCCCATCAGGCGTCTTCCGTGTGAGTCTCTGGTACGAGGCCTGCCAGAGGCCTGTGTGTGGAAGGGCATTCGTATTTCCTTGACCAACAGGAGGTATTTGTTTCCACATACGTCCCTTGAGTTCTCAAGGAAAACTGCTTGCTGTCTGAAATTCTTTCGAAATATAAATGTGAAATAAAACCCCTTTTCCGTGACCTGAAACCTCAGAGCAGGTAAGCTAGCTGACACTGAGGCAGCAGGTCATGTATGGAAACTGTCTTCTGTGTGCGTAAGGCCCTACTCTGTCTCATTCATGTGGAAATACCGATGGGTCTCTGGACGCGTGTGCTCACCCGCGGCGTGAGGTGTGGTGGTGTCGGCCTTGGAGGGGTTTGTGACCTTCTTTAGCCCCCACTTCCCACGTGGGGCTGAGGGAGGACTTGGGGAGATGATGGCCGGGGTAATGTTCTCACCGACACATAGGACCACATGCACTGGCTTCCTTACATGATGCCAGAAAACCGAAGAATGGCAAATTCTAGTCTAGCCAGCTCCCCACGGTGCTGTTCATGACCACTGCGGTCTGATGCAGTCCTGAGCTGGGCTTGCTGATACAGTTTTCCAGTGACTTCGTGTGATTGGATGGTACTCACGAGACATTCCTCCCTCTACCTGGCCGTCCCATGGGTCACATTTTCAAAGAGTCCCCTGGAGAACACAGTCCCTGGGAAGGTTGCAGCTTGCCGATCTTAGATGTCTTGCCTAGATTCCTGTTAGTTTTGATTCCTGATTTTCCCTTTGTATTATTCGTCCTTCAATCCTCTGTCCTGATGGTCAGGGTCCACGATTTCAGGTTCCCTCCATTCTCCAAAGTCTGTCCTGATAGTCAGGGTCCATGATTTTAGGTCCTCTCCATTCTCCAAAGTCTGTCCTGATGGTCAGGGTCCACGATTTCAGGTCCCCTCCATTCTCCAAAGTGGCGTGAATTGTATTTGTTTAGCAGTTGTTACCTGTGTAGACACACCATCATGGAGGGGACTTGAGTCCCTCCTGCAGCCAGAGCTGAAAGGTGGGATTCCCACTGTCTGTTTGGCCAGTGACTTGTCCGTGCTGGATGCCCTCTGGGAGGGGCTGTGCAGGTTCGGCGTCGGTAGCAATGTCTGTGCACATGACATCTTGCTGTGCTGAGACTTTTCAGACAGAGCTCCCTGGAGAAGGTTGGCTTTAGAGACGGATCAGATAATGTTGGAAGAGCCAGTGAGCATGCAGCAGCCCTGTCTCCAAAGCTGCGTCAGCCGTAGGCCCGTAGGCATGGCACTGGCTGCCCGCACGCCATGAATGCACACAATAGTCATTCCTGTCCCAAAGAGAAGGTGGCATGGGCCCCACTCTGACCCCTGTTGAGGATGGGTGGGATGTGCTCCTGCCAGGCCAGGAACATCCATGGAAATCGCTGGGAATCCCACCCCCCAGTGGGCGAGGGCGGTGGGAGGTGGGGCCCTGGGAACCGTTTTTGTGTTAGGAGAGACTTGCATGTGAGGCTGCTACTCGGATGCTCCCAAACAAAAACAGAGCCCCAAAGGGGACGCAGGTACATGCATGCACAGACCGTGCTTTGGTGTGGCAGGGGCGGTTTCTCATGGGCACACACTGCCCTGCAGTGTCCGGGGTCTGGGTGGCTCCCCCTCCTCGCCTGCAGTGCTCCTGCGGGTCCTCCCCTGGGTCTCACCTGGGAAATCGGGACAAGTCATACTTGCTTTGAGACAGGGCGTCAGGGAGGGAGACCTAGGACCTTGCAAGCCTCCCATCTATGGTTGCAAGCAGTTTTCAGAGAAGAGCCTCTGGACGTGTCAGTGTTTCCTGCTCACTGGAGCTGGGGACAGAGGAGGGCTGCGTGCCCCGTCCCCACTCCCAGCAAGCTGGTGGCAGGGACCACGGGGAAGTAAGCAAATCTCTTCAGGAAGAGCCAGATATCCAGCCAGGTCATCTCGTGCTTGGGTAGCTTTTCTGCCTGGTCATTGTGGCAAAGGTTGATGAATGGAGTTGGAAGGGTTGATTGCTTGGTGAATATGTTTTAAAATGGATTTTAATTGTTGGTGGTTTTTTTTTTTTTTTTTCTGCTTTTGCCTGAAAGGTCTTTTCTAGCAAAGGTCATAACTTTAGAAGTCTGAAGCAAAATCAGCACAACGGGAAGTTCCCTGCAGTACACAAGCATGGTGGGGGAGCGAGGGGTGTGGGGTCCGGATGCGGACACCGCCTTCTGCCACACTGTGTTTGAGGGTGGGTGGTCCTCCGGGCTGTTTCCCAGAATTCCTAGAGTCCAGTGGAGTGACACTGAAGACAGGAAGTGAGTTAGCTAGAACGGTTTCTTTGTTTTGCACTAAAATGACCTCCGCTGCTGGTGCTAAGGTGAGCTCTTGTGCTGCCGGAACCTGGAAAACCACCTACAAAGCGCAGTGGGAGCTTTGTCCGCACTTGGCCTCCATGAAGGTCGTACACATTTGAGTGTCACATCCTCACATGGCACACGTCTGGCTGCACCTTCCACGGGCAGAGAGTTCCCTCATTGCCTCTGCATGCCAGTGCAGATGGCCCGTCTGTGTCCCGCCCCAATGGATGCGGCTCTTGTCCCCTGCCCCTCCTCCATGCCAACCCCCCCCCCCCTTCTCTCAGGTATGTCCGTCAGACCATCAGCACTTCCCACGCAGTTTTCCTTCTTGAGAGTTCGGAAGGCACGCAGGCTACACTTTTTCAGCATCCTTAGGTGTCTGCAGAGAGGATCTTCGGGCTTCCTGGTCTGTGATGTTGGTGGAGCTGGAACACGATGGTCATTGTGCAGCCTGTGTGATAATGAAGTCTGTAAATAAGGTAAACGCCAATTAGCAGGGGACTGGTTAGGCCAAGCCTCAGCAAGCCCTGTGTAAATCGCCAGATAGGCAGGACCCCAGCCACGTATGGTCCCTGCTTTGACTCCTTGTTTTCTTGTTTGCCTGTGTTTTACAACCATTAAAAAATGTAAAAACTATCCTCAGCTTCCAGAGGAATGGTCCTTGAACTAGATTTTGCTCGAGGACCTGCTAGGTTAAACTGTGCTATAGCCATACAATATGACCCTATGTTGTCATTAGAGCAGTTTTATGTGACAGCATTAAATGAGATGGCAAATATTGATGCCATGTATTTAAATGAAAAAACATCAATGCATGTCACAAAACATGGAAAATACAGTTTCCGATTTTTAAAAAAAATGTTTGTTTTGAGAGAAAGAGAGAGAGAGCATGAGGAGGGAGGGGGAAAGGCAGAGAGAAGGGGAGAGAGAATCCCCAGCAGGCTCCATGAGCCTGACTCGGGGCTTGATCTCACCAATGGTGAGATCGTGATCAGAGCAGAAATCAAGAATCCAATGTTTGACTGATTGAGCCACCCAGGTGCCCCCGATTTCGATTTTTCAAGAAGAACCCCTCCTTAAAAACATTTGTGTACACGGGTGCCTGGGTGGCTCAGTAGGTTGAGCGACCGACTTTGGCTCAGGTCACGATCTCACGGTTTGTGAGTTCGAGCCCCGTGTCGGGCTCTGTGCTGACAGCTCGGAGCCTGGAGCCTGCTTTGGATTCTGTGTCTCCCTCTCTCTCTGCCCCTCCCCCACTCATGCTCTGTCTCTCTATGTCTCAGAAATAAATAAACATTAAAAAAAATTTGTGTACAAATATGCAAAAAAAAAAAAAAAAAAAAAGACTGAAAAGAAACCCAATCTTAACACCATCTCTGGATTGAGGCACTGCAGCCCAGCAGGGGTCACTAATGTGCGAGGGGACACCTGCACTACAGAAGCCACCATGGAATGAAACATCAGCTGGCTTGTCTCTGTCTGCTCAGCTGCCCTAACAGAACACAACAGACGGGGTGGCTTGTAAACAACAGACACTTACTGCTCACAGTTCCGTAGGGTGGAAGTTTGGGTTCTGGTGAAGGCCCCCTTCTGGGTTGCAGACAGCTGCCTTCCTGCTGTGCCCTTACATTGTGGGAAGAGAGCTAGCTAGCTCTTGGGGTCCTTTGATGGGGGTGCTGATCTCATTTATGGTCCCCTCCCCCCATAACCTTGCACCTCCCAAAGGCCCCACCTCCTAACACGGTCACCTTGGGATGAGGGTTTCCACGTATGCATCTGGGGGAGACACATTCAGTCCATGCGCACCCCTCCATGTTAATACTTATTGTCTCTGGTTCTGGGCCCCAGAGCAGAAAGTCTGCGTTTTGGTTCCTCTGAGCCTTTGAGAAAGACTCTCAAGGATGTTGACTTAGATCCGAGGCACCACGGAAATTTCCTGTGGAGGTCGTTAGAGGTTTGTGATTCGAATTTAAACATGGTGTTACCTCATCAAAATAAATTCAGTATTGACCAACGGTTTCAATATAGAAAGTGAAACCAAAAAATCACTAGAGGAAAACATTTTTTTGGTATGTGGTAAAATCATTTCTAAGAATGACAGAAACCGTGAAGCTCATAAAAGAGAAGATTAATAAATACATCGACTGATGAAAATAGAAAACCGTAGAACAAAAATGCCATAAATAACATCAAAAGACAAAGTAGGAGATGAAAAATATTTGCAACACATCAGACAAAAGTGTATTCTCCTTAAATGTAAAGAAAGCTCAGATCTATAAGATGGACAATGCACTCGAAAATCAGCAGAGACTTAGAAAAGACAGTTCAGGCAGGGAAATACTGATGGCCAGTCAACACGGCCAAATTCACAACTTCACTACTAATTCAAGGTCTGTTTCTCAAGAACAGTGATACCGTTTCCCTCCATCTGATTGGCAAAAATGCTAGAGCCTCACACAACCCAGTGCTGGCGGGCGTGCTCTCAAGTGCACCAGCGGAGGGGGTACATAACTCCAGCTCTTTGAAGGTCATTTTGACGTGGTTTGTCAGAATTTAAAAGGCATTGTTGCTTCAAGGAGCAGTTCCCCTGCTGCATTGTTTTCTGTGGCTGCCCTCAGAGCCGTGCACAAATACGTACACACACCTCTGTTCGCGGTAGCGTTTTGTGCGACAGCAATTCAGGCGTCTGTCGGTAGGGGGCCAGTTCTGGGAGGTTTTATTACGACCAAGACACGGAGCATGGCGTAGCCATTACGAACAAGCTCCAAAAATGTTAGGTGAAAGCCAGCAGGTTGGTTTGCAGTAGTATGACATGACCTTGCGAATTTAAAACATTAACGCCTTCCTGCGGTCAACAGAGGTGACCTTTGCTGCGGGGCGTGAGGAGCCCTTGTTCTTTTGGCTTCTGCCTCCTTTTTGTATGCGTGGATTCTACAGTTTAAAAAATGACCTTCTGTTATTGAAGGATTTGGGTGTCCAGACAAAATTGAAAGTAAATACAAGACCCCCCCACAATCCCCCCAAACAAACACCTCTCAGTGGATCAGAGACTTGGGACGACCCTGAGGCTGGTGCTCCCGGAATCTAACACCGGCTGCTAGGGGAAACTGAACAAACACAAGGAAGCCAAGGAAGCCAGGCTCTCTTTGGCCCAGAGCCAAGGTTCCCTTTAATGATCTAGAAATTTTTATATTAATGTCAAGCATGGATAGTATATTGAACCGTTATCTATAATAAAATGAGCCATTAGTAGTTTATAGTAGGGAGTACGTCTACCAAGCTCCAACTTACCCTAAAAGAATTTAACCTCAAGTTGATATAAAATTGCTGAACCAATAGTCCTGTGAATTAGAATTCTAAGAGCTCTTGTGCTCTGTGATGAGTGTATGTGTGCATGTGAGTATATGTGCATGTTTTGGGGATGGTGGTGGAATAGTATCGAGGTGGGAATTTAGAAAATGTGTTCAATGTGGGACTGAGATAAGGAGTGTACTGAAATATTGAAGGAAATCAACCCAATAGCCAAGAGGTGCTATGAGTGTGTGTGTGTGTGTGTGCGCGCGCGCGCGTGTGTTTTCTCCCAGCAAGGAGGATTCAGAGGAGAGGTCCTATCAGTATTTTTAAGCAGGGCATTTAAGAGAATAGTTGTAGTACCCAGGGTAACACTCATTAACAAACCTCAAACATCAGCTGACAGCGTGGTGAGAGTACCTCCCGCTGGGCGCATCATAGGTGGTGGGGCCTGTCCATGTGGTGACTCGAGCTCCAGGTGTCTTCCACCTTCGAAACTGCATTTCGACATAGGACTTCCAAGGAAAGGAGAGGGCGGAGCAGGGACGCAGGCCGCTCCCACCCACAGCCACTGACCAGGGCTGGTCACGTGGCTCCAGGCCACTTCCAGGAAGTCTAGAACACAGCGCACCTGTGAGCAAATCTTACCCAAATGTCTGTGGCATCTGGGTTTGTGCTCTCAGGGCTTGGATTCTGAGGAAACGCAGACAGCTAAAGACCTAAGACTGTGTTTGCTTTCTTTTTTAAATTTAAATTCAAGTTAGTTAACATATAGTACAGTAATGGTTTCAGGAGTGGAATTTAGTGATTCATCACTTCCTTAGTCACAAGTGCCTTCCTCAATGCCCATCACCCATTTGGCCCATCCCCACCCCGCTCCCTTCCTCAACCCTGTTTGTTCTCTGTATTTAAGAGTCTCTTTTGGGGTCACCTGAGTGGCTCAATGAGTTAAGTGTCTGACTCTTGATTTTGGCTCAGGTCATGATCTCATGGTTGAGACTGAGCCTTGCATCGGGCTCCATCATGAGCGTGGAGCCTGCCTGGGATTCTCTCTCTCTTCTCTCTCTCTCTCTGCCACTCCCCTGCTCATGCTGTCTCTCTCTTTTTTCTCTCTCTCTCAATAAATAAAGATTTCAAAAATGCATAGGGTTTGTCCCTCTCTCTCTGTTTTTATCTTATTTTTCCTTCTCTTCCCCTATGTTCATCTGTTTTGTTTCTTAAGTTCCACATATGAGTGAAATCATATGATATTTGTCTTTCTCTGACTGACTAATCCGATTAGGGTAATACACTCTAATTCCATCCACATTACTGCAAATGGCAAGATTTCATTCTTTTCAATTGCCAATTCCATTGTATATATATACACCACATCTTCTTTATCTATTCATCAGTCTATGGACATTTAGGCTTTTCCCACAATTTGGCTATTGTTGATAGCACTGTTAGAAACAATGGGGTGTGTATGTCCCTTCGAATCAGCATTTTGTACTCTTTGGATAAGTACCTAGTAGTGTAATTGCTGGCTCATAGGGTAGTTCTATGCACAGGGTCTCTTATGGTTTGTCTCTCTCTCTTTGTTTTTTTTTTTGAAGAACTTTTTGAGGAACCTCTATACTGTTTTCCAGAGTGGTTGCACCAGTTTGCATTCCTACCAACAGTGCAAAAAGGGTACCCCTTTCTCTGCATCCTTGCCAGTCTGTTGTTTTCTGAGTTGTTAATTTTAGCCATTCTGACCAGTGTGAGGTGGTATCTCATTGTGGTTTTGAATTGCATTTCCCTGATGATGAGTGCTGTTGAGCATCTTTTCATGTGTCTGTTGGCCATCTGGATGTCTTCTTTGCAAAAGTGTCTGTTCATGTCCTCTGCCCATTTCTTCAGTGGATTATTTGTTTTTGGGGTGTTGAGTTTGTTAAGTTCTTTATAGATTTTGAATCTAACCCTTTATCAGATATGTCATTTGCAAATATCTTCTCCCATTCTGTCAGTTGCCTTTTAGTTTTGCTGACTGTTTCCTTCACTGTGCAGAAGCTGTTTATCTTGATGAGGTCCCAATAGTTCATTTTTGCTTTTGTTTCCCTTGCCTTTGGAGACATGTCTAGCAAGATATGTCTTGCTGCAGCTGAGGTCAAAGAGGTTGCCGCCTGTGTTCTCCTCTAGGATTTTGATGGTTTCCTGTCTCACATTTAGGTCTTCAATCCATTTTGAGTTTATTTTTGTGTATGGTGTAAGAAAGTGGTCCAGGTTCATTCTTTTGGACGTCACGGTCCAGTTTTCCCAGCGTCACTTGCTGAAGAGACTGTCTTTATTCCATTGGATATTCTTTCCTGCTTTGTGAAAGATTAGTTGGCCATACGTTTGTGGGTCCATTTCTGGTTCTCTATTCTGTTCCATTGATCTGAGTGTCTGTTTTTGTGCCAGTAACATACTGTCTTGATGACTACAGCTTTGTGATGCCCCCAGCTTTGGTTTTCTTTTTCGAGATTGCTTTGGCTATTCGGGGTCTTTTCTGGTTTTATGCAAATTTTAGGATTGTTTGTTCTAGCTCTGTGAAGAATGCTGGTGGCATTTTGATAGGGATTACATTAAATGTATAGATTTATTTGGGTAGTATAGACATTTTAACAATATTTGTTCTTCCATTCCATGAGCATGGAATATTTTTCCATTTCTTTGTGTCTTCTTGAATTTCTTTAATAACCTTTCTATAGTTTTCAGTATACAGAACTTTTACCTCTTTGGTTAGGTTTATTCCTAGGTATCTTATGGTTTTTGGTACAATTGTAAATGGGACTGATTCCTTGATTTCTCTTTCTGATGCTTCATTATTGTTGTATAGAAATGCAACAGATTTTTGTACATTGATTTTATACCCTGAAACTTTGCTGAATTCAGGGATCAGTTCCAGAAGTTTTTTGGTGCAGTCCTTTGGGTTTTCCACGTGGAGTCTCATGTCAAAGACCCGAGACTGTGTTTTCTATGACAGTTGAAAACAGTCACATTTTACAAATTCCTGATTTATTACCTGTGACTCCTCGTTTGTCTTTAGAAAATACTGTCAAGAGTTTTTACTTATGATTTCTCTCAAACACACTATTCATCCTCTTTTTATTTTTTTATTTTATTCATCCTTTTTTAAAAAGTAGTTTCCAACGTATTTACCAAACCTGGAGTCACTTTAAATATTCCCATCGACCTGTTGCATTTCACTTAGTGAGCAGAAAGCTAACAGCTCTCTCCGACTGGGGAAGAGCCCAGAGACCTGGGCACCAGCACTCCTGAACACCATGATCCTTGGCTTCGTTGGGGGCTGGACCAGCTATGATTATCTGCTGTTCTAGTGGCCCTCCTGCATTACAGAGAGAGCCCTGGGGCAGGGCAGCACTTGTGCTTTGATCTAGGCTCCCCCCAAACTCAGGAAGTGGCTTTTGGCAGGTTGCTTAACCTCCCAGGTCAGTCCTGTGATGTAAAAAATATCAGGAGAACAGGTGCCCTTGTTTCCAATTGCTTTTGAGCGTCTCTGCTGGGACGGGCTGGGAAACGTCAGGTTCATGGCTCATGGGCTGCTGGACTATGCATGCCTCTGTCACCAGAACTAACAGATCCCTCTTCTTTACTGGGATTCTGCATTCCATTTTATTGAACAAAATATCCCACTAGTGTGAAAACCACTGGGGATGGGTGGGTATTAAGAGCCCACCAAGCTCTGAGCCTCTGATTCAGAAGCACACTATTCTTTTAGTTGATGGTGTCTCTTCTTCCTGGTTTTGGCTGCCCAGCTTCTGGTTTTTCCTAGCACTTCATGGGTTTCCTAGATGGACAGGTAGGTGGGGGCAGTGGCCCAAAGGACAATACAGATAATCCTCTGGTGACCATGGTGAGGGGTTGGAAGGAAGGAAGATGATGAAATTATTTGCAAAAATAAAGGCTTTGGGATATACGGATGTTCTAGCATGTGCCCCTGTTGCCTGCCTATCCGGAGAAGGAGAGCCGCCCAGCCCCGTGTGCAGAGAGCACAGCAGGAAGCCTGGTGCATGACTGCTGGAGAAACAGTCAGAAGGCTCCAACTGTCTCCCCATCCCCAGCCACTAGTCTGCCATGTATCCTAAGAGTTACATAATTAATCTCCTTGGCTCTTGGGACAAGGGGGCACTGCTGAGAGGGATGGTGGCCTCCCCATACACTCTCACAGCATCCAACCCCGGGACATGTGTCAGAGTGGCTGGGCGATTGAGGCTGGTGGACAGTTAGGATGGGACCGGCAAATTATGATGGAAATCCTGACAGTGAGATGAGGGCAGGGATCCCTGCTCTGGGGATGTGGAGGGTGGGATGGTACAGGTGGGGCTGGGGGCTGGGGGGGTGGGCTGGCATCACAGTCCTGGAGCCAACGGGAGGCATATGGCAAAGATGCCCATCAAAGGGCTTCTTGATTATCTTGTTATGCAGGTGTGGAAGCCTGGGAAACCTGTGTCCTGGTAAGGATAGCAGGATAGCCCAGGGCCTCATGGAAAAGGGAAGAGCTGTTTCCAGGGATTCGGGTCCTCAGCATGAAGTGCGAGCATAAGATGAAAGTCTAACCCCAGTGATTCCTTCCTTCCTACCTTCCTTCCTTCCTTCCTTCCTTCCTTCCTTCCTTCCTTCCTTTTCTTCTTTCTTTCTTTTCTTTCTTTCTTTCCTTCCTCCTTCCCTCCCTCCCTCCTTTTCCTTCCTTCCTTCCTTCCTTTCCTTCTTTCTTTTCTTTTCATTTTCTTTTATTTTCCTTCCTTCCTTCCTTCCTTCCTTCCTTCCTTCCTTCCTTCCTTCCCTTCCTCTCCTTCCTTCCTTCCTTCCTTCCTTCCTTCCTTCCTTCCTTTCCTTCTTTCTTTTCTTTTCTTTTCTTTTCTTTTCTTTTCTTTTCTTTTCTTTTCTTTTCTTCTCTTTTCTCTCTTTCTTTCCTTCCTTCCTTCCTTTCCTTCCTTCCTTCCTTCCTTCCTTCCTTCCTTCCTCTCCTTTTCCTTCCTTCCTTCCTTCCTTCCTTCCTTCCTTCCTTCCTTCCTTCCTTCCTTCTTCTCCTCCTTCTCCTCCTTCTTCTTGTTTTAAGCCGGCTTCATGCCCAGCCCAGAGCCCAATGCAATGCTTGAACTCAAGAACCTGCGATCAAGACCTGAGCTGAGATCAAGATTCAGACTCTCAACTGACTGACCCTGGTGCCTTTGATTTCTTCCTTCTCAACTGCAGTCAGTGAACCATGAGTGGGTTAATTTGTGTACTGCTTTCTCAGTGTCTTCAAAAATGAAAATTGCTTGTCTCTCAGTCCTGTGATGGAGTCTGAGGATTTGAAAGAGGAGCCGCTGAAATAAGCTGTTGGCTGGCAACTGGCTCTGTGCTGTGGCTTCCAGGGAGCTGGCCAAGCACTTGCTGCAGAAAAGTGTGGGGAGACCGGGCCGCTGGCCCCCTCTTCCGTGGCGGAGCAGGTCCTGACCCATTGTTCTCCCCTCGTACATCTCAGCACCTTCCCCAGTGCCACCGCCCTGCGACCTCTCCACAGTTGCCACCACCAAGATCAGCTTGAAAGGTCAGAGAGGAACGTAGTTTCGAGTCTGTGCTGCTCATTGTGACCAGTCTTCAGTGGGCCCAGCCTCTTACTGCTCAGTCTCCAGAAATCAGGCAAACTCAGAAAACGTCAAATCTCTACATGTTGATGGTGAGGATGTGTCACAAGTGTGATGCATTAGACGCCTCAGGACATTTGCTTCCTTCATTTGAAAGGTTAGGCTTCATATGAAAATCATAAAGAAGTCCCCAAAGGCCAGGAATCTTTTTTAGAAAAATCATTTGACCAAATGTTCTCTCATGATAAGAACGATCAATGAATGAGGTATAGACGGAATTCGACTGCTAAAGCCCTAACGTCACACTCAGGGTGGGCACCTAGATCAAGAACGGGCAAGGTGCCTGCACTCACTGCCCCGTTCCACACAGTGCTGGGCGTCCAAGCAGAGCCCGCAGGCACGGCAAAGAAAAAAGAGGCATCCAAACTGGAAAAGAAGAAGTAGGTTGTCCCTGTCTGTGGATGACGTGATTCTGTATGTAGAAGACCCTGAAGACCCCACAAGACGCTATTGGAAGTAATACATGAGTTCAGTAAAGTGGCAGGACACCAAAGTCAGTTGCATTTCTGTATACTAACAGAGAACCACCTGACAAGGAAATTAAGAAAACAATCTCATTTACAATAGCATCCAAAAGAATGAAATACTCAGGAACTAATGTTTTTGTAGAAATGGAAAAAAAATCCTAAAATTTATATGGATCCAGAAAAGACCCAGAATATCCAAAAACAATTTTAAGAAAGAAGAACAAAGCTGGGAGCATTACACATCCAGATTTTGAGATACACTGCATGGCCTGCGGTGAGGGACAGGGCCTAACTGAACGAGTTTACAAGCTGCATGGGAAACGGCCTGTGCTTGGAAGGAAGCTAGCTATCCCCGTGCTCACGTCACCCGTGTGTGCAATGTAGCAGCCACGCTATTTTCTCGATGCTCCAAATCCTCCTGATGCTCAACTCGGGAACTGCTAATCTTCTGGATTCCAAGAGTTTACGTGTTTGTGAGCTATTACCTCTTGCAAGGATGAGGCACAGAATCATGTGTTGATCCTTTAGAGCTGAGCCAGCATTGAAGGGAGAGATTCTGAGGAGACTTTGTTCTTCAGGCCACCCACAGTTTGATGTTGGGCAAAGGAAAGTCACATTCCTCCTCGTGGGAGGCTGACAAGACCTCTGGAATGCCCCGAGAGAGGCCTGCTGTCCGCTGGCCTCCCCACGGGCCACCCGCATCCAGATAGCTCGTCACACTCCTGAGGCGGCATCTCTGAGCTCCTCCAGGCTTGCGCCTCAAAACTGCCATTTTGACTTAATTATAGATGGCATCCATCTTAGGAAGTGAAGGAGAACATTCACCCCCAATTCCTGCAGGGGGGCCAGCAAGGGACCCAGACGACCTGACTTGCGAACCAGAACGCCACGGATGCCAGCTCCCTGCTCCCCAGGGCTGGGGGCTGCGGACAGACCGGTGGACAGGGATCTCGTCCAAATCCTCGTCATGGCCTCGGGTGTGACAGGGCCCTGCTGAAACCACAAATCCTATAAAAATCTCCCTCATACACTCTGTCTCTTGATGAGAAGATTCAGAACAGGGCTCCAGCCACTGCCCTTCAGTTTGGGTGTCCATGGTGTCTGAAGGGCCAGCTGGCTGTCATCGGAAGCCATAGCCCCGGGAGACCCCTGACAAGGTGGGTGGAGGGTGACAAGGCACAGTCCAAACTCCCCCTCTTCAGGAGGTATGGTGGGTGTGTGTTCTGAAGCACAATCTGGGTCCTGGATGTGTCACTCGGTTATTTACTTGGACTTGTGGGTGTTGTCTTGTGAATCTAGGGTGGAACTCTTGATAGGGAGAGTCTTGAGTTTGCTACACTTATAGTTGTGGATTGAAAGTGTTCCCCACATGTCCTTTGATCTCTGGTTGGCGTAGCGCTTGAAACCATCAGGCAGACCTTCCTGCAAACATTTTCTTCCTCTGCATCTGAACCTCAGAAGGAGGTGGCCCTCCAGAGTCACTGTCCCCCACATCTGCCCGCACCCAGCCCTGCGGGGCTCTCGTAAACCTTGTGCTTGCCCTCGAGGAGCTGAGAGCCCTGAGGGAGGTGAAGAGAATGAATCGACACCCGGCAGCCGAGGACTCTTAAAGACACTGAGGCGTCAGGCCCCGAGAAGAGTGAGGGTGACAGAAAAATATGCACACGTGAGGCAGGGCTGGAGTTAAGCTTGAGGCCGGGTCTTCCTGGGTCGGGGGACAGGGAAGGACGGCAGCATGGTGCCCCTCCAAGGGCCCAGGGTCCAGTCCGCTGGAGCCCAGGACCCCAGTGTGTGCGGCTCCGGTGCGGATTGCGGCCCCTCGGTGTTCTTGGGGCAGGTTACGGGGGTGGGAATGCTGTGTGAGGGGTCCCGCCGGGGGCTCCTCAGTGACGTCTGCCCTGGAGTGGAAGACGGGGAACATGTATGGCCAGCAGGGCTGTGTCCCTGCAGAGAGCTTAGGGCATGCACGTGAATGCCACGCCGGCGGCAGGCTCAGGAGGGCCGTAGGGTGGGGAGGATGACGTGTGACAGGCAGATGTGCAATGCCTCTGGTCCTGTAGTTCTGGGTTAGATTCTTAAAAATGAGGCATCTGAAGAGTGAAAGCGTCAACAAACAGGCGGGCGGTGCGTATCGACCACACGGAGGGGGCGGACTCTTCCTGTGACTCTGTCATTGGCACTCAGGGGTGGGTGTGGGCCGGGATGCCTCAGCGCCCTCCTGCTCAGGACACCTGCACAGCCTCACCTGTTCTGGGGTCTGAAGCAAGTGTTGAACCCTCGGGCTGGGGTGTGTGCTCTTTCAGAAGGTGTAGCCTTGTTCAATGGCAAAAGCATGTCCATACAAAGTTGAATCTTACTATGTATTTATTTAATGCTCTTTCGGAGTTGAGGTAGGTAGGTGGTTACTTACCAATTCTTCCATGATTCCTGCATCTTTCCCCCAGCCCCGGGAGTTATCAAGGCAACACGAGCCCTTTGTCACAGCAGAAGAGCCCTGTTGTCATGTGTCCCCTGAAGGTGGCACCAGGCTGACCCCATTCTAACCTTGGGCGTATGGCTTTGGGTAAAAGAGAAGGAGGGATTTCAGGGGGACAAGCCACGTGTAGGTGCCTAGAGGTGTCATAATGGGGTAGACAGAGTAGGACAGGTGGAGAGACCAGCCTGGCCACTGCAGTGAGAAAGGGGTGCACCTGGGCCCGATGGGGTGGACCCTTCAAAGTGAAGGAGGGTCTAGATAAAGCCCGTGGAAGCAGGATGCCCCAGACGGCTGGCCTGCCCTGTGGCCACGGAGAGGGGGGCCTCCTCCCTGGGCTCATCTCCTCAAGAGCAAAGAAGCAGGGTGGGCTGGCTAGGGTCTAAGCTTCCCTCCAGATCAAAAGTGCCGATCGTGAAGGGCTGACAATGAGTCCACGACCCCAAAAGGGTGAAAGGCCATCTTTCTCCCAAATGTCCCTTTTTACGTTTCTCATCTAGGGAGGCAGACTTCTAGGGCTGAAGCCGCGGGGTTGCTCGCGTTCTGTGTGAAATCTGTTAGACTCTGGCCCCCTCTGCCCCCTGGCCCGAGAATGCTCACGATCTCACCTCTGCCTGCCATCGGGGGAGCTGGGGTTTCTTCTCCAGAGACAATAAGACCCCGGGAGGAGGTATCTATATGTTGGAAATAGGTAGGCAAATATCGAAGGCTTTGACATGAGGCAGAGAGACCGAAATAAACCAACTAAAAATGATCCCAGGGAAAGCAAAGATAAACACAAGAACAGATGTGTTCTTCAAAAGGTTTGAGAGTATGCTAATGAATAAGAACACGATGCCACACACAGAAAATAATCCGGGAACGGAGAAGGGCTCCTGGAAATCAGAGACATGATTTACAAAATGAAAGATTCAGTGGAAGTGCTGGGAGGTAACGTAAGGAAACGTCCTGGAAAGTAGAGCGAGATGACAGGACACCTAACAATATCTAACTAGTAGGAATTTGGAAAACGATGGAAAAAAGGAAGGGAGAAATATCAAAGAAATGTAAGAAAAGTTTCCCGGGGTTAAAGGACGCCAAGTCTCCGGATTAACTGGGCCCTCCAAGTGAATGCAAAAAAAAAAAAAAAAAAAGAAAAAAGCCCTAAACCAAAAACCAAATCAAACAGACAAGAAAACTCAAACCTCAGCAGACATCTAGCATCACTAGGTTTCCGAGCACCAAGAGTCAGGAGAAGACCCTAGAGAGTCCCAGGGGGTGGAGGGCAGAGGGATGGATGGAGGGAGATGAGATTCGGGTTGGTAGTGATTCTCAGCGGCCACAGCGGCACAGGCGTCACTTGGGAGAAGGCTTTGCTAGTTCTGGAAGGAATGGTTTCAACCTGAAACAAAGGCAGGTCACCAATGAGATGTAATAGTAGTCGCTTCACATAATCATAATCTCAGGTAATTTTTTTTCTGGTGTACTCTTTTTCAGAAAGCTACATGAGGATGCAACCCAAGAAAACAAGGTAGAAAAAATCAAGAGAAAAGACTGGGGCCCCAGGAACTAGCTGACCCTTGAAGAAAGGCCTGACAGCAAATCAGGTCCCTGGGATGACGAGTGGGTAGATGGGGGCGCCCTGGGGGGGGGGGGTGGGGATCTGGGAGAGGGAGAGGAGGAAAGTCTCTCCAGATGATCTGACTGCTCAGTGTAGTCGAGTTTGTAGAGAAAATTAAGACTACACAGGCATGGACAGAGCAAGACAAGGGGAAGCAGTGTAGAAGCAACGGAAAATTAATCATAACGCTATGCTCAGCTTTACAATGAGCTTTACATTGTTAGAGCGTCAATGCTGATTGTGCTAATTAAAATCAGGATTTAATTGTCGGCAGTGGAAGGAAAGTTAGGAGGTCTATGAAAGCCAAATCTTTTCACTTCAACAGAAGTCAGTATTTACAATCGGTCAGTGGGAAGTCCCGTTTTTAAGACTGTCCTCCGGAAATGTGTCAAGTATCAGAAAACCTGGGATGAGGCTCGAGAGTATCTGCTCTGGGAACCTGTAGAGATGTGATTCGCACCGTTTGATATCTCTGATCATGTGTGTACTTTGCATCGGTTGCCATGACCCGGTCATCCTGATACTGTTGTTATTTTGTTCTGAGTTCTGCCCCCTGGAGGCTGTGGCAGCCCTCCGCTCTTGGCACCTAACTGAGCCCGTGTCTCCCAGGTGGTGCTGCTGGCCTTTCACCAAACATCTGTCTCCCCACCCCCGCCTGCCAAGGGGAGGCCTCACCTGGCTGTGAGCCTGTGGCCTGGGCTCCGTGGCGGGCACAGCTGAGCTCCTGTGTCTTCTGGGAGGAAAGCAGGGGGCGGGGGGTGGGGGGGTGACAGGTCATTGTGCTGGCATGGTCAGGTGCCCCTGCCTCCCAGCAGAGCCCTTTGACCCCAGTACCTGCTTCTCAGGTGAAGCTACACTTTGACCCCATGCCCGCTCAGGCGACTGTGCTCTCGCTCTCTACTATAAACCCATTCTCTTACTCACAGGGAGATGGCCAGGACAGCCACCTCTGGGTTCAGCGCCCTGCTCTGCCACTTGCTGCCTGGGCACTTCGGGTGAGTTGCCTGTCCTCTCTGAGCCTTGGTGTCTCTGCCTGTAACACGGGGTAATAGTAGCACGTGCAGCACAGACTGTGAAGTGATGAGTGTATTTCCTGTCATGTAGATGCCCTCGGCGAGTGTCACTGTTGACGTCACAGTTCTTGTGGAGCACCGTGAACAGTGGACGGTGTACACGTGGCCCCTCGTCCCACGGAGCCTACAGTCTCCCGGGCCTCACCCTGTACGGGGCCAGTGAGGAGCAATGCACCTGTTAATGGTCTGGTATTGGTGCGCTTATCCATGTAACTGATCCAGATGGAGGCCTTCCATTTGCAAGGCTCTGTTGGATCACTGACTCCAGAGAGGGGGTGGGCGGTGAGCTGGGGTGGGAGCCCCGTGGCTGGGAGGAGGCCAGTGTGGACGTGCAAACCCTGCTCGCTGCTTCCCCATCGCTTCTGCTCGGTGGTCTTCCACGGGCCGTCCTGATGCCCTGCCGGCAGCTAACCCTCTTCCCACATCAGACTTTCATCTTGGTTCGGGATGGAAAATTGTCTCATGCCGTTCTAATTATTCTTCATGCGATGATTTGTAATGTAAGCTGAGAGCTTTGGATCATCTAGGCTCTTTTTGCAGGTCAAGAAAGCTGTTCTCTCTTAAGAAGCCTGCTCTTGAATAAGAAGCCTGGGGTTTTAAGACGCAACATCTGAGAGGAGATTTTTAAAAAGTGATTTAGAACCCTAGTTGGCTTTGGTTCTAAGCTTTATGCAAGCTCCCCATCCCCCAACCCTCAGCTAGCAAATCCCATGGCTCATTTGGTTGCTGTGGGGAAACAGGGAATTTTTAAAGGAAAATAAGTTCTCTCATTTTATCATCTCCCCCCATAGTGAACCTTTGCATTCTGGCAAACAATCTTTGCTTTTCCTAGCTACTTCCTTGTCCAAGATTATGAGAAACATGTCTCTGTTCTGAACTCCCCCATCCTGGAATAATAAAGAAGTCCCCAAAGGCCAGGAATATTTTTTAGAAAAAGCATTTGACCAAACATTCTTTCATGAGAAGAATGATCAACAAACGAGGTATAGAAGGCACCCAGATTATGGCTCTTGGAGGTATGCCTTGTTTCTGGGTGAAGTTCACGCTCTCCTCCCCTGGTCAGTGGCCTGTGACCTAGCCTGTAGGAGGCAGGAGCACGTGAGAAGGCAGGGTTCTCATACCGAGTGCATGAGAAACACTGGGATAGCTTGTCAATGATGTAGACTCCTATCTGTGTCCCTCCATGTGAGGCAGTCAGTCTAGGATGGGTCCCAGGAACCCAGGTGATTCTTATCTTCGACAAATACCAATACATCTGGTGATGACTGGCCAACTCCAACAGAGCTTGTCACTTACGGAGTTTGTAGACAGCAGAGTCCCAGAAGTTGAGACCTGGAGCTAGATGTCGATGGTAGCCAACATCGGAGATGAGGTGGGGTGGTCCGTCAGGCGGCAGAGCAGGAAGGGCGACCCGGCAGGAGGGGAAGCAGAGACGATGGGGTCAGAGTGTGACAGTTCTAGACTTGCCTGCCGATCCCCCTAGCTGCTGTGGGGCTCCCGAGCTCTCCTCAACACCAGATGACACGTGAGCTCCTGTCACACAAGGTCGGTGGCTGTTGAAGCTCTTTCTGCCCTGATCTCCTTGTGCTTTCAATACATTCATTAATCAGACCCTGGGTAGGTGTTTACCGCCTGCCACTAAGGTATCTCCTACCTCATAAATGGATGGATTCTTCTCCATTGGGTCCAGTCGATCAGTTAGGAACGCTTTGGCTCCAAGTGACAGAATATGATAAGTAAAGTCCTTTCGGTTTACTTACCTGGGCAGGTGTACTTATTCCCTATGGAAAGAGGTCTGGGAGAAGGTGGCTGCGGGCCCCGGCCTGGCGATTTGCCGATGCCGGGGCCGAATCCATGCAAGGTTGTCACATTTCCCCCATGATCACAAGTGACTGCTCGGGTCCTCACATCTGTGTCGTAGGCAGGAAGACACAAGGAAAAGGTGTTTTATAAACTGGGTCGACATCTCTCATTAGCGACGTGAAGTCGAGGAAATTATTCTCAGTGGCGTGGGTGGGGCCTCTCTAATCACTAGAAAGACCTTAAAGCAGACACCAAGGTTTCCCTAAAGAAGATCTCCCTCAGGACTGTGGAACAGATATCTTGCCTTAGCGTCCAGTCTGCTGGCCTGGCCTGTGGGTTTTGGGCTTTTTGGCCCCATAATTGCATGAGCTGATTCCTTGAGATACCGCCCCCCACCCCCACCCCACAGACAGTAAACACGGCAGGTAAGTAACCTGAAAGGGTTACGTCTGTTGGTTGATTTGTGTTTTCTGCAGCTATGACCAGAGGATTCACATTTCAGACGGTTTTCAGATGATTTAAACAGCCCAAAGCTGGACCTCTGTGGTGCTACGTCTATCTGCAGAGAGGAAATCTGAAGACTCGGCTTCAGGCTGAGCCACCCCCACCCCTCCAGCCTTGGCATCCTGTGTTCAAGTTGTGATGGATCCAGCCCCTGAGCCAAATGACACGCCTCCAGTGCTGTAGACATGACTTTGGCCCTGCAGAAGCAAGGCAGACACCTTTTCGGAAAAACTGCCCTCTGTGGACCCAGAGAAGCCAGCCCTGTGAGAGGGGGGCGGAGTTTCTGATGTCAACTTTATGAAATGAGTTGTTCCGGAAAATGTTCTGCTACGTCGGTGTTGAGTGATCTCGTAACCGTCAATGCAGGCCAAAACCCACCTTAGCAAATTGTTTTATAATTAGTTAATTCTGTGTGATCAACAAATGATTTATAATCCTTAGAATAGGGCACACTAATCCAAAAATCAACACCGAAAACCCTAGGAAAAGTACTCAAACAATCCTCGAACAGAATAGAAGTCGCCTACTTCTGGGGCCCGGCTTTCCTGAGATAAGAAGCAAGGCCTGAGCCCCAGCCCAGCCGCCCCAACCAGCAGACCTAATGCCTCTCGTCCGCCCTCGGCCTGCTGAGCGGACAGGAGGGAGCTGTGCTCTGCAGTGAGTCCTCAGGCTGGTGGGCAAGCCTCCCTGTGTCTAGAGCTCCGTGGTGAACAAGGGGTTAATTTGGCAGTCCCTTAGGACCCTCCATGGTAGAGTCAATGCAGGTTCCTTTCTATTCTTGGAAGACAGTTTTCTTGCTACTATATCCCTGATGATGTTATTGTGGACGTACTAAAATTTATGGTGATAAGTTGGTAAGCGGTTTTTGGCCTGAAAACCTAACTCGAAGTGAAAAGTAAATTAGGGAAAGATATTTACTTTTAGATAATAGAACCTGAGCAGTCCTCCTCAATTTGTCCTCTGAAATTTTCATTACAATTCTGCTTAGAAAGTCATGTCTGTGTCAGTAGGTGGAGTTCGGCACAGGCAGGTTGGGCTCACCAATCTGGAGTCCCGGCTGTCGGCCCGACTCTTCCTTGGGTAGGATCGTATGGGTCTCTTGCTCTAGAAACCATCTGCGGCCTTCTCCCTTATTTACCACAGAAACTCTTCTGACTCTCCTGCCAAATACGCACCTCTGCCGGCCTGTCGACTTCTGAAGGCTCAGTAGAAGGAGACAGAGCAGACCCTGTCAGGGTGTTGCTGGGCCCGATGTTTGGAGGGTCCATTTACTCACAGACTCTGCTGGAGCACGGATTCCTACCTTTGTTTCCCCAAATGGGCTTCTGGGCATTTCTGGGCATTCACGGTCTCTGAAACTGTGCCCCCAAGCCCCTACCTACATGTCGTTTTTCTGGGGATGCCGTGTACAGTAAAACCTTGGTTTGTGTGCAAAGTTCGTTCTGGAAACATGCTTGTGATCCAAAGCACTTGTATATCAAAGCAAATTGCCCCATAAGAAGTAATGGAAACTCAGATGATTTGTTCCAACCCCCAAAATATTCATATAAAAATAATTACAATATTATGGTAAATACAAATTAATAAAGAAAATACAAAATGTAAAGAAAAATAAACAAATTAACCTGCACTTACATTTGAAAGCCTTCGTGGCTGCTGTGAGGGAGACAAGAGAGAGGAGGGTTACCGTGTAGGATGACTTTCACTATCACTAACAGATGTTGACTACAGTACAGTGTTAATAAACTCTTGTCAGAGACTGCATTTAATGTAACTGGCAATGAGGCAGCAGAAGAAAGGGTCTATATCTGCAGGCGGCCTGACCTAGAATGAAGCAGAGGACTGTCCATAGGTGCTTGGCAGTGACAAAAAATATACTAGTGCCAGTTGTGGGCACCTTCCGGTGTTCTGAACAATCACTGATTTCTGCCAAACACCATGGCCTGAGACCGAGCATGTGAGCATGGGAGACGATCACCCACAACCCCCCAGAGAGAGAGAGAGAGAGAGAGAGAGAGCCATTGGCTTAATTGTGATCATGTGACGTTTGGCATCATGTACGACTCATATTGCAAGACATCACTTGTTTATCAAGTTAAAATTTATTCGAAATGTCTGCTCGTCTTGTGGAACACTGCGGAACAAGATGCTCACAATCCAATAGGTTATGGCTGGCTGCCTTCATCGGGGATTTCGGTTTCTTACAAAGGCAGGTACTGCTAGAAATGTCTTCGCCCATGACCTTGGAAAGGAAGCATGAATCAGAAGGATGCTGACCCTTTCTGAGTTGGGGCAAGGGTGAATGGGAAGGCCAGACAGAGGGAGGTGTAAATTCATGAGGAAAACATACGGAAGCATCAGAAAAATCATCTCCCTTCTTCCTCAGGATTTAACCATTTTCTTTTTTCTCCAAACTTAGGGAAAAATATTTTCTACTCGAATCTTCAAATGTTTCTTTTGCTTCAAATCTTTACATGTATAATTAGTTCAAAAAATATTAATGGAGTGTCTCCTGTGTGTCAGGCACTCTTATAAATTCCAGGGCAAAGAAAAAGTCCTGCTCTCATGGAACTTGTATTTTGGGTGGGCTGACCAACCAAACACAATTATTTTATGAGTAAACCAAGTAATGAATAAGAGTTTTTTTTTTGTTTTGTTTTGTTTTTTTTGTTTTTTTTTTTTAGTGAAGATGCCAGACATTCTTTCTCTCTCCTTCCTCTCTTCTTTCCTTATTTGTTTCTTTTTTCATTCCCCTTTTCCTCTTTTTCTTTTAGAAACGGGCTTTAGACCTATAAACTGAACTCTGGGCAAGAACCTTCCTTTATAAAGAAAGCTTGGAAAAGCTTTGTCCAGCTCTAGTTTTTCACCCAAGTTGTGGAGTTTTTGAATTGTCTTGAAGCGTGACTTTGCTGGCAGGAACTCGAGTCCTGGGAGGGGACTGTGCTGTCCCGGGGAAGGAACAGGCCGGGGAGAAGGCCTGGGAACCCAGCGGTCTTGGTGGTGCCTCAGCCACTCATGAGCCACATTTCCTTCTAGAATGATCTGGAGAGAACCACATCCTCAAGATCTGCTCCTTGTTTGGTTGTAAGGGGTCTTTCAGGAAAACGCAAACCAAAGCAGACAAACCTTGCACTGGAGATGCCCCAATAGGGCTGCGTTTCCCCGAGGACAGTTTATTTTTTGATTTACAGGCCTGTAGAGACCGCTACCTTTTCCCAGGAGGCCAGGATGGGTGCCAGCCCCCGGCACTGGTGTGTTCCCTCAATGTCCGCTCTCCCGTTGCAAAGCCTGGAGTGTTCACAGGGGTGGAGCCGAGCCCCAGCCCCTCAGTGGGGACTGAACACTTCTCTCTGTCCTCTGTCACTGTGTTCACACGCGGGTTGGTAAGCCGTGTCGTGTCCTCTAGCAGCGCGTTGGAGGGGCCCTTGGACACAGCAGCTAACATCGGAGCTGCCAGACTCCGGGGGCACTCTGACCTCTAAGTGCTGTTCTCCGCTTTCTGGTAAAGAGGCACACGGAGCCCAAACCATCCCCTCTCACGCTCTGAAGTGACGGCTGAGCAGCCAGATTTACATTATTTTTTCAACAAAGATTAATAATCGTTAGATGCTTAAGTAGAGAAACAAAGCAGCAATTAAGTCTCCACTCAGAAATGTTTTCCCAGCCTTTCCCATCGTGAGACGTTGGCTGCAGCCTCTTGTTGTCGAAGATGAAGTGGGCCAAGCGAGGCATGAAGCCAAGCCCAGCCTGGTGTGCCAGTGTCCCTCCCCGGGTTGGGGTGCACCGCCCTCCTAACGATGTCACTGTCATCAGCGCTCCAGGCTCCGATCAGCTTTACGAGGAATGGGAGAGAGCCCTCCCCGCGAAAAATAGAGAGGCCCGTATGCCTGCCGGACGGAAGGGGGCTGTGCTCAGAAGTCCCCCTGTGAAGCCTTTTGGATGCCCGAGCTGAGGAGGACTGGGAGTTGGTGTCCCCAAAACCCCCAGTTTGTGCCTGTGGGAAACGAGGCGCCAGGGCACCCGTTGTGGGAAACTTTTTCAGAGGCTCGGGGGTCAGTGCCGCTTCAATGAGCGTGTGTCCCTGGCTCCCTGGTGCTCAGGATGGACCAACTCTGGGGCTCTTCAGATCTAGGCGCCAGGAGGCCCCACGTCACAGCAGTGGCACGCCGTCAGGTGCACAGAAACACTGACGAAAGGCTTTTTTCTCAAAGGACCCACCGTCCTCCCTGCCTCCACCCGCCGTCCTCCCGGCCTCCATCTGCCGTCCTCCCTGCCTCCACCCGCCGCCCTCCCTGCTTCTACCCACTTCTGTAGAAGTTTTTTTTTTTTTTTTTAATTAGATGAAAGGTTCAGGTATTTTAGAGGAGTATTTGAAGTTTAATCACTACTATCAGACATACTTTTTATATAGTCGATCTGAATTATCACAAAATCCAGTTGTGGAGATCTGAATTGTACTAAGAAGATTTACTCATAGGAAAATACATTTGGGGTGCCTAGGTGGCTCAGGCAGTTGAGCATCTGACTCTTGATTTTGGCTCAGGTCATGGCCCCAGGATCGTGGGGTCGAGGCCCACACTGGGCTCCACACTGAGTGCGGAGCCTGCTTGAGATTCTCTCTCTCTCTCCCTTTGCCCCTTCCCTGCTCATGCACACATGTGCATGGGCTCGCGCTCTCTCTCTTTCAAAGAAAAAGAAAATAAAATATACAATTTATTTGGCACTTTGATCTTTTTCAAAATTAAAATACTCATATCATTAATTAAAGAAGCTTTCCTCTTCATTTAAAGCCATGAACATAAAACATTACACGAAAGTTAATGTAAAACATAAATAAAGAGCCAGGGTAAATACTTTTTTTTATTACCCAAGTCAGTCGAGAGCTTGTCCTTTCCTTCCCCAGTGGTCCTTCACTCTGTGTGGCTCATGAAGAGGAGTAAACCTCACGTTCTGTGCGGGGAGGAAGGGAGCGTCCTGAAGCCAGGCGGAGTCCTACAAGCAAGGCCAGTTCTTGGCAGGTGCTTGTTCCAGGAGACGACACCAAAGATGAATCGCCACAAGAGTAATCGTGCAATTGTGCGTTAAAGCCAAAGCCTGAAATTAAGCTCTTGGTCGGGAATAACTTCATAAGAAGCAAATTATTTTGATCCAAATGGTAAGATTTCATTTCCACTTAAAAGTGTGATGGTGGCTATAACTTATCAAGTGTGTGTTTTGAATAGTAAATTGTTCTAAGTGTTTTATATTCATCATCTCTCATTGTCCAAGCCACACCTCAGGCAGGGTAGGCGGTGCTGTAGTCTAGAGGAGCTAAATTCGTTGCAACATCGCCCCATTGCGAATGGCAGTGTACTTTACGTGATAAGGACGTGCCTGTAACCCAGACTTTCACTATAATGTTTTATTTATTTTTGAGAGAGAGGCAGAGCGCGAGCAGGGGAGGGGCAGAGAGAGAGGGAGACACAGAATCCGAAGCAGGATCCAGGCTCTGAGCTGTCAGTACAGAGCCCGATGTGGGGCTCGAACCCACGAACTGTGTGATCATGACCTGAGCTGAAGTCAGCTGCTCAACTGATGAGCCACCCAGGTGCCCCTGCAACCCAGACTTTTGGAAGTTTTGTTTCCATTGTGTCTGTTGTATTTTCTCCTTCTCATCACAGTATCAGTGCCCGGCTACCTCCACCCCTTCCTAGACCCGTTCTTGTGCCCCTGATTTGTGCACTGAATGTGGGTGGCACCTGCTGCAGCCTGTCCTGATTTGTCTCCTACCAGCCATCTCCCCTGACTGGGAAGCAGGTACCTTGGAGGCAGGTGCTCTGTTCTGTCCACTTCTGAGTTCCCAGTGTCCTAAGAACACTGCCTGGTAAATACGAGGCATTTTATACATGTTAGCTAAACGCAAAGAAGCATGAGTTTCTGAACTTGAATTAACAGTGCCTCCAGGAATAGCCACCTTAATATTTTGTGTATTTGTTTTTAGTGTTTTTAATGTGTTTTATATGAATGAAGGATTCTATATACAATTTAAGTGCTTTTTTTTTTAAATTTAACTTCCTAAGCATTATTTTTTATTCATTAAAAGTTCACAGACATCCTTGGTCACATGATGTCCCAGTAAATGGGCACATTGGGTTTAGCCCTTTCTCCTAGTTCCAGTCTGTGGGCACGGTTCCTGCCATTGCCATGTGTGCATTTTGTACATAAATATGTGCTTCAAACTGGGTTAATTTGCTTAGGATAGAGTTTTTAAAATTTTTTTTAACGTTTATTTATTTTTTTTTTGAGAGAGAGAGAAAGAGAGACAGAGCGTGAGTGGGGAAGGGGCAGAGGGAGAGGGAGACACAGAATCCGAAGCAGCTCCAGGCTCTGAGCTGTCGGCACAGAGCCCGACATGGGGCTTGAACTCAGAAACCGCGAGATCATGACCCGAGGTTGGATGCTTAACCAACAGAGCCACCCAGGTGCCCCTACATTCTTAAGAAATAACACTATTTGGTCAAAGTTTACAACATTTGTAAAGTTATTGCTGTATTTACTGAAACGCTTTCTTGAAATTTTGGACCAATTTTGTCCTATTGGTAGCATTCTATGTTGAATATTACTTATTTATTTTTAGAAATTATTGTAAGTATTGGGAAATAAAAATTCATCACTTTACTTCCTTGTGAGGTTGAACAATTTTCACATATTTATTAGGCATTTTTCTTTATACTTTGTCGCTTGGCTACTTATTCATGGTGTCTGAGCAGTTTGCTTATGGACTGGACCTTAGGAATACTCACTCCTTTTCAGTTCCTACAAATATTTTTCTATATTATTATTTGCCTTTTAATTTAGTGTATTGGTTTTTTCATATGCAGAACTTTAAAATGTGGTAAAATGTAAGAACTTTTGTGTGATAAAATGCAGCGATTTTCTCTGACATTAGAAAGGACTTTCTCAACCAATGATAGAGAAATTTACCTGTATCTTCTTTTGATCTTTTTTGGTTTTGATTTTTAGTGTATTAACCCCTTATCCATCTGAGATTCATATTCGTGTGTAATGCGGAGCACTATACATGCTTATTTTTTCTTTTTTGGTTTTAAAAGTGAACTCTGGTTTTGTTTTCCTCGAGAGGAACATCGACGGCCCCCTGTTTAGGCGAGGCACCGTCGGCGCCTGGCTGGTGGGGTGCACATGAGCACCCGTGGACCTCCTCCCCCGCCGGGACCCCAGGGGCAGCACTGTTCGTTTCCCTCCACACATGTATGCTCTGGACTTGCACCTCCCGGGGGCTGGCGGGGCCTGGATTTGCCATTTACGGCAACAGGCAGCAGCAGAGCTGAGCCGCCCGGTCAGGGGGACATCTGCGAGGACCCGACGGCGGACTCCGGCCGGCTCCACGCCGCCTGCGGGTCCCTGGTCCAGCCCGAGCTCTAGCTGCTCTTCCCCAGGGGTGGCTGGAGGGAAGCCGGATGCTCAGACAGTGTGGCTGCGAAATAGGCGCCTTATTCGACTTTGGCTCCAAACCAGATCCACCTGCCATTTGAGAACGGGATGATCTTAAGGAAAAGATCCCATCAAAACAAAACCAGGAACTTTTTCTCTGAGGAAGAACTCTGAAATTTCTGGACTGATTATTTTTCATTCCGTACCGGTTGCCGTAGCAACAGGTATCTTGTGCTAAGGCAGATAGGAACCAAAGTGACATGCTTGAAAAAATGAGTCACTGTATTTTAAATTAATTTTTGTTCCTTGTAAAACTGAATATTTTCAAATGTATTGCCAAGGAAGTAAGCCCAAGGCCTATATAATCTTGACCTGATCTAGCATGAGCGGCCAAAGCCCGCTACCCACCCCCCCAACCTTGGGGGCTATCCTCATGGAAACTTTTAATAAAAATCTCGAACCCTTCAGAAAAAAAAAACCAATTTTTCTTCTTAAGGACATAGGTGAATGTTAATAAATCTGCGGTCCGCATTCCTAAGCGATGCATACCGGAGGTCACCGTGCCCCTTCTCCACGGGTAATTTGAAGAAGGACGGGTAATTGCACAAATCCCCCAAGGGCTTTGGCCTCTCCTCCGGCTTCGATTTCCCTAGGCGTCCTGTCACCAGGCACAGCTGTGCAGCCTGTGAAGTCCCAGGTGCTGAGGCCGCATCCCGCGGCCCCAGGGGCACCTGGGCGGCTGGTCTTCGGGTACAGGTGCCTCCTCCGTGCACGTGCAGAACGAGCACCTTGAAACATTTGTGAAGAGCCGGTTTCAAATGTACCGGGATCTGTATTTCCTGGAAAGGTCTCTTGAGGCTAGTCTTTAGGAAGTCTGTTACTAAGTAGCTGTTTTCTCGCTCCCCGCAGAGGAAAGTGTCCATGCACGATGCACCTGATTGGAAATAAAACCCGCAGGAGCCTGTTGGCCAGTTTGTTCTGAAACATCCACCTCATGGATTTAAAAATCCCAGGGGATGTGTCTGTGAGGTGCTACCTTGTAACGTGGGCCGGATCCCTACATACTTTTGGAGGCAGCTTGCTCTCCTCAGCCATCATCCGCCAATCGTTATGGGGCCAGTTGATGGGAACCCGCTTTCTGCAGTGACTTGTCTCAGGGATGAGGATGCAGGGTGACCGAGACCTCATTCCTGTCTCAGGACCTCAGAGTCCAGTGGAAAAGGGAGCCTGGGATCTCCCCAGTGAGCCTTATCACCAGGGGTGCGGGAGGTTTGCAGAAGTCAGAGGACGAGCAGCACAGAGTGGGGGTAACGGCAAACCGGGAAACGTGACGCAAGACTTCCTGGAGGCTGATCCCACTTGGAGAGAGACTGGCCATCTGCCTGTGGTGCGGCGGGGGAGGGCATTCCGGCCGGGGCCAGAGCGGCTGTGGCGGGGGTCGCCGGCCCGTCCGTGTGGGGGGAGCAGAGGACGTGTGTGAGGCTTTTGCGACACTCCCACGTTTATGGTGGTGGAGGGCTACCGAAGGCGACGGGGCTCTGGGCCCCACGCCGCCGCGGGACACGCCAGGGAGCGGTTTCCGTGGCTGCTTTGGGGCACAGGTAGCGGCGGGCCAGTCTGGCTGAGAGATCAGTTAGGAGGCTGCTGCTGTGGCCCCTGGCGGATAGTGAGGCTACAAAGAGGGGAACGCGGAGCAGCATGAGAGAGGGAGAAGGCGGGCCGTAGCAGGAAGATGCCTGGGTGTATCGGCCACGGTGGGGGGCTGGATAAGGAAGAATTCTGGAAGACTCCAGGGCTTCCGGCTTGTCAGGGCAGAGGAGTGACTGGGGAAGAGGCTGTTGTGTTCTCGCAAAGTGGAAGCAAGGTCGTTCGTTGACTTCTCTGATTTTCTTTCCTAATGTCTAGAGTTTAAGTTATGAAATTTCCTCCAAGGGTTGTTTTAGTTGTATGCTACCGATTTTGATGCACTATGCTTTTGTTTTCATTTGGTTCAAAATATCGTATCGTTTTTTTTTTATGATTCCTTCTTTGATCTATTCAGACATGAGTTGCTTAACTTACTGTTGGATATTTCCTTGTTCTTTTTGTTACTGATTTCTAGTTTAATTCCATTGTGATCAGAGGACCTACCATGTATGGTCTCGCTCATTTGAAATTTGTTAAGACTTGCTTTATGGCTTAACGTATGGTGTATTTTGGTCAAGGTTCCATGAGTATTTGAAAAAATATACATTCTGCAGTTGCTGGGTAAAGTACTCTATGTGCATTGATTAGGCCAATTTGGTTGATATTTTTGGTTCATATTATTCACATTTGTCTACATCTTTACTGATTTTTTATAACCTTTTTCTGTCAATTCCAGACAGAGAGGTGTGTTTAACTCTCCAGCTATGACGGTGGGTTTATCTATTTCCTCTCTTAATTTTGTCCGTCTTGCTTCACGTGTCTTGAGGCTCATACGGTGCCTGCACATCTAGGACTTTGTCTTCCTGTCGAGTTAACTCCTTGTCATTCTGATGTGGGAGGCTGCTGAGAGTGGGACGGCGTGTCAGGGGATGTGGGACACGCAGGTGGAGATCTGGGTTTGGAGCTCAGGAAGACGCGCCGCTTACCTGAAGATGCGCCGTCGTGTGCACTGTGGCCGAGACCGTGTTACGTGAGGTGGCCTCCTTCTCCGGTACATTTGATCACCGAGTGCCCACGTTTCGTCCTTTAATACCCTTGCTAGGCGCACGGTAGGCTCACTAATTTGTGTTGCATTGCTCCCGGTGTGCCCGGCAGGCGGTTACTACAGGCACGCGCACGGGTGCGCATTTCAGGTCGGACCCGAGAGCTGCCTCAGGCAGTAAATGCCCCTCCGATGACACAGGGTGCTTACTTGTTCCTCCGGCCCACACGTGGCTCTTTCCCGTAACGTTGATCTTGTTCAGGGTGCCCGGCCTCCACGCGCTTCTCGGAAGGGTTGGCACGCGGCCCCCGTGCTCCTCGCAGTGACCTCTCCCACGTCAGGGTCTCCGTTCGGAGCCTAAACCACAACTGACTTCACCACCCTTTCTCGATCAGACATTTTTATTGCTTCCAATTCTCTGACATTGACACTGTAAATAACATCACGATGACAGTCCTGTACCACGTCATCCAAGGTCCCTCACGGTGACGGTCCTTGTATGTGAATCCCTGTGCACACCTCTGAATATTTGATTAGGAAAACCCCGAGAGACGAACTCACTACCTGGAAGGAACATTTCCCTAAGTCCCATTTTCTAAGTGTCGGTATTTTTCTTAGTTACTTATAAGCTCTTTACAGGGAGCTGGACCTCCCTTCTGTTAAGAAGTAGCAACAGCTAACCCTCAGCCCTTCCTAGGATTAGGACCGATTCCAGGGCTTTCCCCAGTTGACAACCGCATCCTCTCAGAAGTCCTGAACCGGCCACAGGTCCAGCAGGTGGAGGGAGTTCAGGGCTCACACGCGGGTCCTCTGGACCCAGGGTCTGCTTGTTAACCCCCAGGCTGTGCCGCTCACGGGGACCCCTCGTCCATGCAGTTGTAGGGCCTCCAACAAGCTGGCACGTGCCGCCTCACCCGTCCCGGGAACGGCTGGAGCCCCTGGGATCCTGTCCGCTGGAAAGTGCTCACTGAACCCCTCTCTGATCAGCTGCCCCTGGACGGAGGTGGGCCTGGGGGAGGGCTGAGAGCCAGGAAGGCTGCAGGAGCCCCTCAGAGAGCAAACGGGCTCCGGTGCCTGTTAGGTTCCCCTCTCATTTACGTGAGAAAGTCCCAGGGCTCCTGGCCCAACTGTCCCCTTTCTGCCTCCAGAATGACTCCTGTTCTCTGGAGCGTGCACCCTGCACGAGTGCTGAAACACTGGCTGAAACCGACTAGGCCTCAGGGCCTTTCTGGAAGAGTAGGGAAGGACAGAGGGGCTGCAGGGCGGTGTGGCCGATCCCACGGGAGGACACCTCTCGGCTTTGTCACTGGATGGAGCGCCAGCCGTCTCTCAACCAGGGCGCTGACGCCAGAACGGGGGCTGGGGCGGCAAACATCGACCGGACCCTCCCCACATCCAAAGGGGAAGGAAACGGGGCTGGGGCTTGGATGGACTCTCAGGAACTTTATTCAGAGGAGAGTCAAGCATCTCGCTTTTCTCGTAGCCTTTGCAAACAATCATTCTTTCAACCTGCAGTTACATATATTTTCAAAAAGTTTCTCAGAGATGCTTCCCCACGTCCCCCCAGGCCCCGGGGGCTCCGGAGTTGATTTTCTCTCTTACCTCCTCTCCACAAGCCCTCCCCGGGCGTCTGGTGGAAAGCAGGCCTCGCTTCCTGGAGCTGAGGGGCTCCCTTCTGCAGCCGCCCCCAGTGAGCTCTCCAGCCGGTCTGCCCACCACCCTCCCCGAAGGCGGGCTGCCCGGAGCCTGCCGCGCTGCTCACCGAGGGTTCCTGAGCGTCCCCGCTGACCCAGACCCAGACTGCCGTGGCGCGTCCTCGGCCTCAGGCTCCCACTGTCTCTGGCCGGCCAGCCCAGTCGTGTGTCTTCATGAGTATTGTGCACGTGGGCGAGGAGTTGGTGGAGGGGCCACACGAGTGGGAGTGTGACGGTCCTCAAAATAGGCGGGAGGGTGGCCAGGAGGCCCAGATTAGTCAGGAGCTTACCCCAAACCACTGCAAACGCTGCGGCTTCTCCAGGGCAGCGCTGACGCCGTGGGCCAGGAGCATCACGTGCATTTCAACTCTGCCTGAAGGTCCCAGCACAGACCCCCGGGAAGCTGAAGCCTGTGCCGCTTTCTAATTTCCTCTGCCGGGTGCTCACATCCAAAGAACCGTCCTGCATGCAGGGAATCCACCCTGGCCAGGGCCAGAAACAGGAGGGGACTGCATGGGGAGCCTAGGGAGACCTTAGTGTGACGGGCCAGTGCGACACTGGCTGGATGGCCACAGGACTGGTGGGTTTTTTGAGACAGGGAGGGAGAGAGAGAGAGAGAGAGAGAGAGAGAGAGAGAATTGTGCAAGTGGGGGAGGGGCAGAGATAGAGGGACAGAGAGAGTCCCGAGCAGGCTCCATGCTGTCAGCACGGAACCTCACGTGGGGCTCGATCCCACAAACCCTGAGATCGTGACCTGAGCTGAAATTGAGTCGGATGCTTAGCCAGGCACTCCCCCTCCCCCGGCCCCTTTACAGGACTGGTGTTTTTATGTATCGCTTTATCGGCTCTCACCCCCAAACAAGCCGGACGGCCGGCAGGCACGCAGTGGGGGCTGAGAGCAGGGCTGCTGTGGTGCCAGCTCTGGGGGCACGTTCACCTCGAGGCCCGAGCAAAGCGCCCATCTGCGCTGTGCTGACCGAAGGGTGGACGCCGTCCCCCGGTGGCAGGGACGTCATCAGCGTGTGGTGCTGACCAGAGTCTGGGGGCACTACGACGATGTGGGGTGGTTTCCTGCCATCCCCGGTAACCTGCTTCGGCCCCCACAGCAGCCGCTGCGGGCGAGCAGGCCGGCCGGACAAATGTGCTGAGAGATGTGGACCCAGGACTCGCCTTCCCTCCTTGTGGGGTCGCCGGGGGCCCCGATGACAGGGTCCGTGAGGCACACCTGGGCCCAGCTCACGGGTTTTCTCAGCGGTGCCTGCGGCACAGGGGGCACAGTGCCACACCGCCACCCTCATGGTGCTCTGAGGCGGTTCGGGACCCAGCCTGCCTCGCGTTTGGGGCGTGACTGTCCCGCCCAACCTCTCCTCCCTCCCGTGGGGCTTTGCCACCTCTGTCTTGATTCGCCGTTCCAGAGCTCGGCCGGCAATCCTGTCTGCTGACCCTGGAGGGTAATTCTCACGACGGACCCCTCCCCTCACGGCCCCTCACGGCCCCTGCCATCCTGGTGTCACCTCTTGGCTAATCCCCAAATAGGATTCTGGGGTGTGACTCACTTAAAATCACATTGCTCCTGGGAGCCCGTTGACAGCAGAGTGTGTGTGTGTGTGGGGGGGGCAGGTGGTCACGCTGGGGTCTCAGTGTGGAGCTACCGTCTGTTAAAGCGGAGGGCACGTGTAGCCGAGAGCAGCTCGCCGGGTGCGACTCAGATTCATGCTGGAGGCCCTCTCTTTGCTCTCGCCTGGACCCAGTCGAGTAGATCTTATGCACAGATTTCTTTCTGGTTTCACAGGTCAGTGAAAAGAGCATGTGGAATCAGTTTGGTTTGGCGTTGTCCGAACTCATGTGAGGTGCTCCGGTGTCGGTTGTCTTTCCCCCGTGTCCCTTCTGGTGTGAGTGGGTCTGAGATGCACCTATGCGAGCACGGCAGACAGAGGAGGAGGCGCCCCACCACCCAGGCCCTCGGACACCCTCCTTCCTAAGAAAAACTTCCACAGGGCAGGAAAAACCAAAGGCTGTTAGTTCCATAAGCCAACTAATATCTTTTTATTTTTATTTTCCGTTTTCGAGGGGGGGGGAGACAAAGCGAGAGGGGAGGGGGGAGGGGGGAGGGGCAGAGGGAGAGAGAACCCCAAGCCTTCAGTGCAGAGCCCGACGTGGGGCTTGAGCCCACGACCCGTGAGGTCATGACCTGAGCCGAAATCAAGTCAGACACTTAACCGACTGAGCCACCCGAGTGCCCCCGGACGAATCTTTTAAATGCATTCATTTTATTCTGAAGGTGCCAGAGCAAGGGCGTGAACACGCAGTCTCTTGTCAGCAGGTGGGTCACTGCCGTATGGGCGTCCAGGGACTCCTCTGCCGTCCCGGCGCCACCTCTTGGCTGAACCGCCCTGCCAAGGGTGTGGCTCCCTTCTCTTTGCCTCACTGGCCCCTGCCCTCCTCCCCATCCTGCACAGGCCAGGGCACGGATGTCCATACAGGACGCTTCCTCTCCCCCGCCCCCCCCCCCCCAATTCACCTCCCGAAACACTGCCTCAGCCATGTCATTCCGCAGCTCAAAAGCCTTGGAAATCTCCCGGGCTTCCAAGGAGCGCCCATTTCACCCACCGTGAGCATCTGGTGATTGCCCGTCCGCCCGCCTTCCTCCGCAGAGCTGAGTAGAGCCCTTCCGCAAGCATTAGCGATGTCGGCCCTACATTTCCTCTGTCCGTTCCACATATCCCCTCTCACGGCACTTAGGGCCTGTTTCTTCCTCAAAACCCTTCTTTCCCTTGCTGAACTGCAGGTGCTGTCTTCTGCAAGGCCGTGAGCAGTCACAGGCTCAGATGCACTGACAGACAACGCACATGTGGGTAACTAGGCACAACGCAGACCTGATGTGCTCATCGGTCGGTGAGCCGCGGTCTCACTCGCAGGGAAGTGTTCTAGGGGATCAAAAGCACAAAGTCCGGGGCGCCTGGTGGCTCCGTTAAGTGTCCCACTCTTGATTTCAGCTCAGGTCGTGATCTCACGGTTTGTGAGCCCCACATTGGGCTCTGTGCTGACAGCACAGAGCTGGATTTTCTCTCTCTCTCCCTCCCTCTGCCTCCTTGCCCCACCCCAGTTGGTTCTCACTCTCTCTCTCAAAATACATAAACTTAAAAAAAAAAGCACAAAGTCCATGCATCTGAAGGAATTTTGAGTAGTTCACATGTTTTCTTACGGCACGGACACCATTCCTGGGCTGTGGACACCATTCCTGGTCTCCTTTTCCCTCAGTTCTTGCTCTCGGCTTGGAGCTGCTCCTGGGCTGTGTCCACCAACCCTGCCCAGACGGAGGCCTCTCTGGGCCTTCTTCTCTGCCTGCAGTTCCCCATCTCAAAGCCCCAGAGGCTGTCTGACAAGGAGGAGCTCTCTTTGGAAGGAGGGAAGAGAAGGATGCGGGAAGCCAGCCAAAACCCTGTCCAGAGGCAACACGGAGGCAGCATGGAAATGCATCCCGTCCCCACAGTGTGTGTGCTTCGTGCAAACATGCAAAACTGGAGTTAAGTTTATGGAGATTGTGCCTTCCACACGTCCAGCTTCCATAGGGCTAATAACAGATCAGGGTTTCCACTGCAGGTTAATCGATTTGGGAGACCATAATCTACCCACACTAGGTAAAACTCTGCGGAAGCGTGAGTCCCCTGGTAGCGGGCTTTAGTGTAGTGTGTTTTCAAGTCTGAAAGGACTCTATTTATGTTATGATTTGAAAATAACAAAGTTTGCATATTCCAGATTCACAATTAGTTAAGCCATAAAAGCCGTGTTTCTAAGGTGTACTGGGTTTGTGGACTGTTTCTTTGGCTTCATTACCTGCAACCTTCAGTACATGAGAGGATATGTATGATCCTGAATCTTACAAGGTCCTGTGCTAGCTCTGGGGGTCAGTGTTCACGCTCCAACCTGCCACTCAGGGCTCCGTCTGGGACACCCCTGGGCAGGCAGAGGTGGGGCTGTTTCCATGAGCGAGGAGCTCACCTGCCGACCACCTCTGCCCGCTCCACTTTCCCTGTGAAACCTTTAGAGAGGATGAAGGAAGCAGGCATCTTTCTTCCCATCTTCCAAAGAACACTTTTCTGTATAAAAGATGCCCTACATCTTTTTGCAAGGTCCACAAGCCAAGCGGTGCCTCTTCAAGTACCTGGCGGTCGTGACGCAAATCTCCCACGGCCTCTGCTGTGTCTCGTCCCCGTTTCCCAGGACTAAAGAAGTTAATCTGTAAAATCTCAGCAGACCTGTGTTGAGGTGGGGCGGCCACCAGGAGGGAAAAGGAGCTGGCCATCTGACCGCAACGCCAATGGGCCAGGCTGAGGCTCTGCCTTAAATCAGGAGCAAAGAAGTGCTCACAACCCTCGTGCCTCAAGGCAGGCAGATTGGGGGCCAGGAAGAGAGGAAATGTCGTGATGCTGGGGTTCGTGGGTGAGGACCACAGCCTTGGCGAGAGGGACTGCTGCCGCCCGGAGCTGACTGTGTGCCCGTACCCAGCATTTCCTCTTCCGGGAGCTTTTGTTGTGGGAGCACTCGCCACACGTCCAAGCACTCGCCAAACCGCGAAACGTCCATCGGCGGGCGTGGATGGGACAAACCAATACACCGCGTGCCACGGAACAGCGTGCGGTTGTTAAAAACAAGGCCCGACTGTAGGTTCACAGGCAAGATCCACACAATGTGTCCTAACCAAAGAAGAAAGTTGCAGAAGCTTCTACACAAGAGTATGAGCTTATTTCCACGACGACCAAGAAGAAAAGGAGAGCGGGAGACAGAGGTTTGCATAAACAGAGGACAATACTGGGAACTATATCAATGACTCATAATATTTACCTCCAGAAGCGGGAGGGGCAGATGGGAGACGGAATTCAGAGATTTTTCACGTTGTAGGTGACATTTGCCCATAATATTTGAACTTCCATAACTCCTCCGTTTAATTTCTGTAGCCTGAAAAAAGGCCACTTGAAAACTGCCTTTGAAGGTTAGAAAGGAGCGCGCACACGTTGCCATCGGTGGAGAGGCGGGGTCTTCCTCAGGGCGGCCCCCAAGCACACTCAGCCCCGCCCTCTCCCCGGGTGTCCTTCCCCTCAGCGACTGGACCCTTCCATCCGCCAATAGCTCACAACAGACGGATACCCGGAGGCCTGGGGCTCGGCCGGGCACCGGGCACCGGGCACCGAGCCGCCTCTCCTTCCCGCCCTCTTGCTCTGCTCGCAGGAAACTCGCCCAAGCTGGTCCGTCTCACCTGCTGCTAGTCTGGCCTCCTGCAGGTCTGAGTTCTAGCGGTGTGTGGCAGTCCTCCTGAAGGGAGGTGTCTGGGTGAGCAGGGAGTGTGCCAGAGCTAGGTTTTATTTGCCTGTGACATACGTGAGGCTTGGGGTCAGCGTGCAGACACGCGCACACGTGCGTGCACACGTGTGTCGGCCCTGCCCCCGGTCAGCAGGTTCTCGGGTTCCTGTGTGTGTGCAGGGCCCTCACCCCCAGGGCTGCCGGGGCCACTGTAAGTCATGATGACCGTGGACCAGGATGCTCTAAGGAGGATGTCCTGGAAGGCGGCCTAAGTGCCTTGGGGAAGGGTGGCTGTTTCCAGCGGCCGCGAAGGTGCCAATGCCTTCTCCTTTCCCTCCTCTATCAGAGCTCCGCTTTAGGTGTGGATTTCCCCTGAAGGTGATGGTGCTCAGCTAAAAAGTGCAACCTCTCATCAGTGTGAGACCCGAGGACCACAGGACTTGCAGAGTGAGTCTACCAGCCTACAGATAGGAAATGGGGTTTTATTGAAGTTTCCACATGTGACTTGTGGGTGTTCCATACACATTGACAACGTTTAAGATGACACATGTTGATTCTTAGACCACCAGCTCCTGCTGTTAGTAAATATTCAATTTCCCGTCCCCTTTCCCGTTCCCAGGCAAGACAGACCGCTCGACGCCTCACTGGGCCTTGGCCATGCCGGCTGAGGAGAAGGTCCCCGGATGGCCAGTGCATGTCTAACGCAGGAGCACAGCCTGCGGCCCCACATAAGCCTGGGTCTGGCTCTCCGCTGGTCACGTGGACCCGGTTACAGTAAATCATCTGAGGTGGGGGCCCTGGCTCCAGGTGGCCTCTGAACACAGCCGCTCTGCGTCCCTGTCTGTCCAGGCCTTTTACACACACCAACTTGAGCTGCGGGACCCAAGACTAGCGGCTTCCACTCTGGCCTGCCCCCGTCTGCCCCACCCCACTCCCTGGCACCGGCCATTGAGGCCGTTGGCCCTGTGGCCTCGGTCTGTGGTGCCTCAGGAAGAAGACTTAGTGGCCTCATTTTGGGGGGGCAGCGGTATCATAAAAAGGGTTGAGGAACTGAGTGCAGCAGCCGGACGGGGTTTGGGCAGAACGCCCGTCTATTGGGTGTGCAGGGTTAGGGCCGGGACAGTGTGGCCTCAGTCTGCTCGCTGACTTCCTGCTCCCTCTGTGGTTGCTCAGCCACCCAGACCTCTCTCCAAGTCTGTAGACATCAAGGGAACTGGAAGCTAGGACTGCTGCTTGTCAATTCTGGACAGAAGCGCTCGACACATTTTTATATTTTGTTAGACTAATTCTCCATTTAAACAGAAATGACTGTAAGATGATTTTCATTAAGAGGAGAATAAGTTTCTGCTCCCACTAAAGAAAATGTCTAGTGTCTCTGTCGCCCCGATGACCAGATCCCACAAGCCCAGCCTTCTCACTGCTCTTGGGGGAAGAGGCCTGAAGTGGCCTCAGGAAGAGTCTGTTTCAGTGGTTGAGGGCCCCTCACAGAACGCGGGTGCCCTTGAGGGGTGATGGGCCACCCCTCCTGCTATCATCTGACAGCTGTCTCTGCACTTTCCTTGGGCCAGGCCGGCTGTCCTGGCGGACAAGCAGGGAGAGGAGGCTCTGGGGCAGGAGGGGAAAAGCAGGGGCGCCCAGCAGGGGCAGGTTCCACCTGGACTGGCCGGAGTCTCACGGAAATCCTCAAAGGGCTTCTGTGCATGAGTCCTGCAGACAAGAGGGCTGCCCAAGTGGGGACTGGCCAGTGGTGGGGGTCATGCAGAGGGAGGGCCCAGCCCCCAGGTCAGGCCACTGCCTCCTGCCCAGAACTGGCATCGAGGTGAGAAACCCCCCTTGATTTCTTCCCATTACAGCTGGACCCGAGTTCTGGTCAGGGGCCGTCTCTGTCTCCCTGTTCTCTTTGAAAATGTGTCTATTTGGCCAGACGACATTACGAGCAAAATGATCTACCTGCTGGAGTCTAACCCTAACTGGATTTAAGACCCAGTTACAATGTAACCCAGTCCCGTGATGGGTGAGCAGAGGCCAGCCCCATCATGTTATGGAGGATTTCTCTACGGTGCTGGCTCCAGGGGAGGCCCGAGGGCTCTGGGGAGTCTGCAGCGTGGTGGCACGCTAGATGACCGAGGTCTCTGTCTGCAGGAAGGATGGGGCACAGGAGCCCCGGTGGAGCTGCAGGGCACTCTCCGAGCCGTTCCTCGAGACGGACGAGCCGTGGAACCTGTGGTCCCGGCCGCAGGGCCGGCTCGGACACCAGCCCCGCCACTTCCTCTTCAGCTCACTCTGCACCTGCGGTGGGGGCAAGGCAATGAGGAAGTGGGGGTCACACGGAAACGTAAACTCAGGTGCCCTCGAGGGAGGCCCCCCGGGCCGGGTCGGCCCCGACAGAAGGCGCCACCCCAACAACGAGCTCCAGGAAGACAGGTGACAAAACAGAAGGAACCGGGGGTTTTCCTGACATCGGGTGGGGAGTCGGTACTCGGGAGCCCAGTGACAGAGGTGAAGGGTGTTTGACTGATGGAAGGGAGAGGGATGTGGTGAGCAGGTACACAGAGCCGCAGGACAGGAAGGACGCGGGAAACGGCATTCAGCGGGCGGAGCAGGGCTCAGAGGGGCTCACGCGTGGACGTTCTGATGAGATGTGGGCTGCGAACTCAGGGAGGAGGATTCTCATCTGTGTGTCCCTCCCTCCCCACTCGGCCCCATGTCCAGGGTCAAGGAGCAAGATGGTGACCGTGCAGAGTGGCAGGGTCCCTCCCAACCACCCAGCCGGAGAGCCTTCCCGAGCAGGGCCGGGGGAGGCCAGGGCGACCGGCACTGCTGGTGTCGAGAGAAGGAGGCGGCCGTGGCCATCTGGGGCACTGGGGCTGCCCGACAGCAGACCTGGACCCTCGTTCAGGTGGGGGAGGGGGGCACATGAGGAAATCCCGCACAAGCTGAATGTCACCTGCTGTGACAGGGCACGTACTTCACTGTTGAGAAAACAGTAGAGAACCGCCACCACCAGGCCCTGAAAATGAGAAAGGGTCGTCAGAGGCCACTCGCCAAGCTGGGGGGAGGGCACGGTCCCTTCCCAGGTGTACCTGAAACGATCCGATGCACAGTTCAAACAGTATCTGGTATTTGGAGGAGATGCCAATAGGAAACACGGCAAACACCATATAGTGCACTCCAAACAGGGGGATGAGCAGCAGAGTGGACTTGGTCAGCCTCCTGCACCGAAGAGAAGGGCGCCGAGCTCAGGCCTGTGCCGTCACGTGCACGCAGGCCCACGGCCAGGGCCTCCCCCGTCTGGGCCTCGTAGCTCACGGATCTAAGCGACACCCCCGCCCCCGCCACGGTCAGGGTGTGCCAACGTGGAGAGGAAAACGAGCATGCGCGGGCAAGTTCTGAGACGATGTCCCGACGAGTTCGCCAACTGCGACGCCGGCCTGAGGGGCCTTAGTGCCCCGGGGTGGGGGCCCGTCACCAGCACCTGAAGGGCAGAGTTTTACTCTGGGATCAGAAGAGCAGACTCGGCAGGGGTGCAGCTGAGCGCAACGTGTGGCAGCAGGGCGGCGACCCACGCTCTGGGTCCCACGCGGTCTGTGTTGCACGTGCAAACCCTCTGTCCGTCACATTCCCGCCCTCCCCGGTCAGGTCAGAAAGCAGATCTTCCGCTCACCGCATCATGTGCTGGGCTCGCCTCTGCCCTCCCCACAGCTGCACCTGTTGTCTGTGTCCCCGTCGCCATCCCCTGAGCAAACACAGTCTCTGTCTCCAAGCCAGTGCTTCTGGAGCCTCAGCCGCACCAGAGCCACCTGGAGGGCCAGCTCCACCTTCGGGCTGCCAGCTCTGAGGTCTGGGGTGTCATCTGAGAATCTGCACTTCTATCAGATTCCCAGAGGTGCCACGGCTGCTGACTGGGAACCCTGCTTTGAGAACTACTGCTCTGAGCCGGGAACTCTCACCACTGCACGTGACCATCATGCAGGGATTCAAACAGCTCAGTCCAGCCTCCTCACTCCTACTAAATCAGGTCTCTGTGGGCAGCACTGGCCCTGGCAGTTCTGGCTGGTTCCAGTGTGTGGCCAAATTTGACCCTTGCGACTCCAACAAGGTCTGTGTCAGGAGCATTGGGGTCAAGTCGGGGCTGGTCAAGAATGAGGGTCTTGGCCCCAGGCCAGTCAGGCCACCTGGTGATGTGCGTGCAGGTCAAGACGCCCTAATGAACACGCCGCAGCCTCATGCTGAGGGAGATGAGGGGGGAGGCCCCCCCTCCCCCGACCTTCTCTAGTTCGTTGACCTTACCCAATGCTTAGAAAAAGTCATGAATTTCTTTACCTATTTTTGAGGCACATGCTTCAAAGCTAGCACCTAGAGCCTGGGATGTAAGTTCTGGAAGTTTCCATCTCTTCTGATTTCCCTCACAACAAAATACCACGTCCTGTGGCATTTACAAAAAGCAGGGTGTCTCTTATTTCATGCAATCTGCACAAACCCCAGAGGCCCGGGGTATGACCTAGGCCTCGTCACAGAGGACGGCCCATCAGCGAGCACTGCCCCTTCACAGCCCCAGACGTCTAACCTTACAAGGTTGCTGCCCTTGACACCTCGGTTCAGCATTAGCCTGTGGACAGAAGGCGGGGCTGTGTGGGGGCCTGTGTCCTTCAGTTCACTGTGAGACGGGGGCCTGTCTGAACGCCCTCCTGTACTATGCACCTCGGCAGCTTGCTATGATGCTTGTCTCTAGAGGGACTTCCAGCGAGGCTGGTCCTGTTCTGTTACTGCTACGTTATAACAATAGTTACAGAGAAGAGACATCAAGATACAACCAGAGGTCAGCGTCACAGACATGCTCTGCCTTTTTTGCTATCCTGGAAAAAGTACAGATTCTATCTCCCTACTTATGTTTGTTTCTAAAATACAAGCAAGTATCTCTAAGACCTACCCAATGAACACTCCCAAAGAACCCGCAGAAAAGGTCAGCATGGGAGCTAGACCAGACTGTCCCCAAATCAAAATTTCAGTTTCCAGGGCAACCGAGAACAGTCCCAGCCCTGAGCTGCAAGTGTGGGTGGGCTCCAGGACCTCCAGGTTTATCCTTCGTGGTTCGATGTGGGATCCCATCTCCAGGTCTGGCCTTTTATGCAGCCTCCTCTGACGGGCCGGGCAGAGAAAGCGGTTCCTTGGATTTCACGTGCCCCGGGGCACAAGCAGATGTATCTGTTTACCAGACTTCCCCACAATACTTACTAGTGCCGGGGACTAAATGTCTTTAAAATATTAACTCAGTTAATCTTCATACCTTAGTGACAATTACTATTATTTCCACTTTACAGATGAGGAAACTGAGGCAGAGAGCAGTGGAGTCACATCCCCAAGGCCTCTGGCTGGTCTGTAAACCCAGCACCGGGCCTCTGACCACGAGAGATGCTGCCTGTCTGGCTTCTAGGTCCACTCCTGTTGTCTAAAGGGTGGAGAGGAAGGAGACACTGCGTGGGGCCACCCCCGGCCACTAGTCAGATAACCTGCCCAGGGTCACACAGCTCTGGGTGGCTGAGATTCCAAACCTGGTCTACCTGATCCTGAGGCTTCCACGGGCTAGACCAACCACTTCACACCAGTGTCCACTTTATAACAGAGATGCGGGCTTTACTTTTTCTTTATAAATTCTTGATAGAAATTTATAGAATCTTTAAGTTCTTTTATAGTCTTCAGGTCCTCATTAATTAGCTGGATGACTGTGGGTGAGTTACTTAGCCTCTGCTCTCTTCCCCAAGATGATTACCATCTTCATGTAATTACTCAGCCAAGAAACGTGAGTTACTATGAGGCACAAGCCTGGCATTAGGTGCCAGCGTGAACCGCGTGGTCTGATGGGGAGGAAGAATTAAGCATAAAACACAAATAATGTGTGGCCAAGGAGAACAGGCAGATTACAAAACAGAAAAGTGGGCAAATGTTTCGGTAAGCAAGCTCACTAGAGGATATCCATGATGAAATGAAAGACGGAGGCTTGTCCCGAATAATAACCATGGCACCATGGCAACCGCCGCCCCCCCCCCCCCCCCTTAGAGAAGACACTGCTGAATTAGCCACGAGCACAGTCCTGCCCCTGAAGGGGGAGAACCTGGGCCGTTTCTTGGTGCACAGACCCAGGACTCTAGTGTCTCTGCTCTCCATACATGCCTGTCCTCCCCACTCTCGGTTTCCAGGCAGCTCAGCCCTTGGACCCACACACATACTCACCTATACTGTGACTGGTCATTGCCGCCGACGTCTGGGGACGTCAACTTCTGGAGTAAAATCCGTATAATACTAACAAAAAGGACAAAATTGACCTGCACAAATAGAGACAACATGTTGTGTGTGAGGTGGGTGTGGCCAGGATGTGTCAGCCCCCCTGGGTCGTCTCCTCGCCTGGGACAGAGCTCCAGGCACCTGTCGCAGAAGCTCAGGAGCCCTGCCCAGCCTGGGTCTCCCCCAAAGTTGCAGCCTTGTCTCTTGACTGCCTCGTGTCTCACAAGTGAATTTGAGATGTGAGATGTCAAGGGATGTTAAAGGGAAAAGCAAGTGAGCCCTAACATTGTGACCTGGTGACTGTGACTCCCACAGGTCTCCTTCCCCACAGGGGAACGTGCAGCTCTCTCCGCTGCCCCCGCCCTCACTGAGATCTCATCCTGAAGGGGGACGAGTCGACCTCTGCGACTGCGGGAAGGGGCCGGGACGCTTGTGTGCGGTTCTCCAAGACCGAGTAGAACAGGGCTATTTATATTCAGTACAGGGAAAGGGGCTCCTTCTCTGCCCAAATGTGCAACCCAAGGGATAACTCATGTTTCGATACTGGAATTACTTACTATAATAGATATTAAAATTGGTGTTCGTATAACCCACCAGGGAACACTGTGGTCATTGGTATCCCAGCAACTATTGAAAAGAGAGAAGGAAAAGCATGTTACCTCTGATTCATCCACAAACCAAGCACACAAGGGTCCGTGCACTGCCTGTGGCCTCGCCCCTGACGCGTAGCTCGTGTTCACGCCAGCCAACATCAGAAAAGGGAAGTTTCTCTCCCGAAAATTAATTTCCTCTCACCTCCCAAATGTTTTGTATTTGTATCTTTCTTAAGTTTATTTATTTTTGAGAGAGAGAGAGAGAGAAATAATGATTGGAGGGGTGACAGAGAGAAGGAGACACAGTATCTGAAACGGGCTCCAGGCTCTGAGCTGTCGGTACAGAGCCCAACGTGGGGCTCGAGCTCCCCAACTGCGAGATCATGACCTGAGCCAAAGTCCGATGCTCAACTCAAGCCCCCCAGGCGCCCCTGTATTTGTATCTTGAATGAAGGGTCAAAATGCCTCTGGAACAACTGAGGCAGGCACAGCTAGGAGTGTCTGTCTAGCAGGGTGTCTCCATTCTCGGTCTTCAGTGTAAGGGTGGTCCCCGGTAGGAACTAGGATGGGGTGCTTGCAAGTGTCTCCATTAGTCCGTCTGTCACCCACACCCCCACCGTGGGGCTCTGCAGCCCCTCCCCGCAAGGGCAGAGACCAATCCATGCCTCTGAATCTTCGCTGGTTTTGGCAGTAGGATGTGGAGCCCTTGAACCTGCAGGACAGAAAGGAGCCTTCCGGCTGGTGCTGCCTCAGACTCGCCAGCTCTCGGCCAACCCGGCAGGTGCCCGTGGTGTGTGAGCAAGCCGGGTGGAGGCCAGAAGAATGCCATGTGCACAGAAACACTCCATGTAAACCGTGATTATGTAAGCCACTGAGTTTCAGGGTGGTTTGTTACCAGGAGTAGATAACTGGTAAACCCCGAGAGCCCTTTATGAGGCACAACATTCATGGGGGGAACCGGTGGCACCTGAGTGTGGGGCCATGCTCCAGCTCACTGTGTATGTGAAACAGAGGAGCTCTGGGCCCTGCTCAGGCTGCATTTTAGAGAACAACTATCTCAGAGAGCTGCACTCCCGCCGGCCATTTCAACCTGGTCTTCAACTGGTCACCTCTCCGTACTTGGCTCCGGGCAAACAGCGCCTGCGTTTTGCTTGGTTCCCTTTTGTGAACACTGCTTCTCCTACCTGATGCTCCTCCCCTCTCTGCCTGCGTTATCCCAACCCCAGCTTCGCGCAGGACCTGGTTCAGTTCCCATCCCTCACACGCATCTTCTCCCAACACTCCCGCTCCAAACAATTCCTCCCTTGTGAAGGTCAAGGTCTTCCCCATGTTCAAATGTTCAAATGATGGCCGCGTGGCTCTCCGCGTGGCTGCCACTGCAAACGCAAACCTGCCTTCCAAGCAGATAATAAACTTCTTTCTAGTTTCCAAAGACTTAACGATGCCAGCAAGTAGCCAGCGTAGCTCAGTCTCATTTTAAGGGCAGAGGTATGAACACAGCACTCACCCTGTGTCTTCTAAGGAGAGCCTGGCCGCGGTCCATGCGCCTGTGCAGATGGTGGGGATGCCTGCAGAAAGACACCAGATTCCCCCCAACCCCGTGCTAGTTAGCAGCTGTGCGCCCTCCTTCACCAGAGTCGGCAAGACAAGGGCTTTCTGACGGAAAGATCAAGCGGAAACGCTTCAGAAGCACACAGAAGTTTATGCTCATGCCTTACAAAGCAGTGACGATACACATGTGTTTGAAAGCTGGAGCTTCTCTGGGTGGAATGCGTCATGGTGCATCGTGAGTGTGGTTACTGTGGGCTGGAGTGTGGCAATGATCGCAAGAGGTGACCCTCGTTGTGAACGTGGGTGTCTCGTGGCCTCACAGCCCTTCCAGTCCTGACTAGGGGAGGCTCCTGCTACCTGGCATGTCACTGGGACCTCCTGGTAGAGGGCTTTCTCCTCCAAGGCCCTTCTTTCTGACTTTCCCACCACTGGGGGAGCCCCAGGAGTGGGAGCTTAGAATAGCTTTAAACCAGGTTCCTAATTCCCAGAAATATGCAGGTGTTGTCTCCAGGAACCTAGTCACCCGAGAAAAGCCCCTCCTGATAGGACCTGAAGTGCATCGTACAGGGGCAGGAAAGGGTTTTCTGAACTGAGAGGTCTGCGTTTATAGATGAGAGGGGCAGGAGCAGAGGCCTGGAGTGTTGCAGGGTGGGAGACAGGGTGTCGGGCACACACGGGGAGGACAGTCCTTACCCCATCCGATTAGGAGATAGGCCACGAAGCGTCGGCCGGGCGAAAATATGGCCACCAGGAGGGTGTGCAGGTACAGCCCCTCCACCAACAGCCAGTAGAAGTTCGCCATGATGCAGTACTGGAAAAGCACCAGGCTCAGCTTGCAGCCGACCTGGAAAGTCACGGACAGAGCAAGAGAACATGTTCAGGCCATGATAAGACAGCTCACGGTGGGCAGAGGTGCTCCAAGGCACAAGCAGGCACACGTTTGTGTGACGAGCTGAGGACACCAGCACAGCAGTGTTAGAGTGAGGCCCCTGGCGTCCACAACCCTGGGACCCAGAACTTGCTGGAAGAGAAACACGGGCAGGAGGCAGATGTCCACAGACGCCTCTGAAGGCAGCGAGCTGTGGGACTGTGGTGGTGAGCACACCCGCCTGTGCCCCCTGCCCCCCCACCCTCTGCTCACCTACCTGCCCCGCTCGGCCTCACCACCCACTTGAGAGGAGACAGAAAAGTAAAGGGCAAAACAAGGGAATCCAGCAAGCCCTCATGTCCCCAGGCATTTTGAAAGAGTTTTCACTGGGAACAACCACACAGCATATAAAATAAATGTATTTAACCTCTCAGACCTTCGCATGAACGTACGGGTGTTTTAGCCTCTTGAGCAAATATGAAATTGAGGCTTTTAGTCAGTAAGTTTGTTCAAGTGTACTAAAATGATCAGGACTTCATTTCTATTCTTCTGTATCTCTGCTGCCTCCCCTCCCGAATACATATGTATCCAGGTGTGACGGAGATGCACGCATACTTACACGTGCTTATATGTATGTGTGGGTATATTTGATATATGCGTGAGTATACCTCTATAGATGTGGATATGCTCACATACATGTGGATATACCGAGACACGCGGATGTTCTGTATATGTGTACGCAGGTGGACACACACATGTGAGGTAGATACACGTGTGCGTATGTGGATATGCTGACATGCTGACCTGTGTATTTGGGGGTTGATGTGCTTACAGGAAACTCACGGTAGCCCTTCCAAGCTGGTGCCCGGGGCTGATGGGAGCGTTAACCAGGTGGCCCACTGAAGATGCCCCTGCACTCTCTCCGGTATTCCCACCCTGACCCTGTTCCGGTCTCTCTTTCCTAAGTAGGGCAAGGCTCAGCTTATCTTTGTAAGGTGCTGCACGGAGAGTAGTTGCGGCTAGTTGAGGCTGAGGGCCAGATGCCCGCAGGGCCGGGAGCAGGGATGACACGTGGAAACCACCCGCAGAATGTCATGACCCGGGTGCTGTGAGCGGAGAGGCGCATGTGGGGACGCAAGTACGGGAGCAGGGAAACTAACCGAAGTGAGCTTGTGACTTCGTGCCACAGAAGTGCGTGTTCCGCGCCCACCAGACGGCAAAGCTCTGAAAAGCTGCACGTCATTGACCTCTGGGAAAGCCAAGCGGCAATGTTTGTTACAGTTTTTAAATACACGTGCCCTCTGGTCCGCGGTCCCTCGTGACTTCCTTCTGAGGGAAGAACACGGTGCATGAAGACACGTGTGCACTGACGTTTGTGGTGCTTGTAACTGGTGGGACGATGAAATAAGGTCACGTCCACACGCTACACTATTGTGCCACCATTCGATGTGACACACCAGGGGACTTGGAGGGTTGCCATGGTGTCCTGCCGCTTGAGGAAGAGAGACGCAGGAAAAGCCTGTTTAACTTGACTCCATTGTCTTGGTAAAACAGCGAAAACGCCGTCTCTGCCTTTCTTCTCATTTGTTTCTTGACCATCAGCACAGTGTACGGACAGGAGGTCTGCAGTGACAAGCTCTCTGCTGACCTCCCCTTCCTGGGTGGTGGTTTCAAACTGCATCCCTCAGGGCAGAGAGCGTGGCAGGAGCGCCTCCGGGACCCGCTGCAGCCTGGACAGCACACACACACACACACACACACACACACAGGTGCATGGGCCAAGGCCCGTCCCTGGTCCCGGAGCCTCCCACAAGTGTGCATGGCTGGAGTCAAGGGGAGCAAGCCGGGGGCTCCTGCTGAGGGTCAGCGTCCAGGCACCCACCTGGTTGTTCATTGTCTCTAGACTAGACTATGCCTTTCCAGAGGCCAGACAATTGCCAGGCAAAGCCGTGCAGAGAAGGAGGCCGTGTGTGCGGAGCTGGGCGGTGGTAGGGAACTGGAGGTGGGGCACTGCCCCCTGTTTGGCTTTATGATAGAACACAAGACACTTGGCCTCGAGGCCCAACTCCCTGGAGAGAACAGGAAAGGCTGAACCCACCTCCAGGTTGTCAAAGGTAAGAATGAGTAACACACCTCACAGTGCAGAAATGTAAGGTGTGTCCCTAGTCCCTGGGAGACTTATGGCATCTGTAGTTGGTTAAAAACAACAAAAAAAGAGGCTATTTAAATGAGTGAAAACACCATGAAGCAGAGGGCTACGGGTTGAACGTGGCCCTTGGCGCATATGTGGGCCTGGCACGGCAAGCGACAGAGCTGTGTGCCTGTGGTGATGCCCCCTTGTGCAGCTTCACACGTGTCCTGTGTCACAGCAGTGCCACACTAGAGGATGTGGGGCTCCCACCGCACCACGCAAAGCCCAGACCAGCAGTCCTTTCAAGCATAGATCCGAACACGGACGGAATAAAGTCTGAAGGTACATGTGTGTTCCTGTGTGTGTGAGTCCCCCTGTGGGTGCACCCATGCTTGTGACTGTGTGTGTGCACGTGTGTCTTCACACCAGTACCTGTGTTCACGCAGGTGTGTACCTCTGTGAGCATGCATGTATACGTTTGTATGCATGCGCGTGTGCACACTCTCACTCACTCCCTTCCTCCTGAACCTGGCCATTCTGACCTGGGCCGTGGACTGGCACAGCCACTCGGGGGGCCCAGGAGCCTCCATGATGTGCAGACGCTCAGCCTCCAGCCTGAGTCTGTGCCTCCCATCCTAGCCTCAGCGCCCCCTGGGGCAGCAGGCAGTGGCCAGGTCAGAACTTAGCTCTGGGCTGGGTGCATCCCTGTTTAGATGTTATGGCTTCATTGCAGAGCTCATAGTTGCCATGTACGTCCCGACCCAAGCCCTCCCTGGGGCAGGCTGCACTCAGGCTCTCAGGGAGCACCTTGGAAAGCCCGAGGGTAGGTTTTTGAGAATCCTTGTCAACTACACATGCCATCTGTTCTGGTCTCAGTGCGAATAGACTGCCTGTTCCAGCCCCCTCGGCAGCCAGGAGGAGACACACTGAGCCCAGGGGTCACTGTTACGTCCAGGGTGTGTAGAGAGAGGGGCCGGTGGAGGGAGAAGCCTTCTCTTGGAAGGAAACAGACTCTGTCGGGTTCCCGGTCCTGCCGATGTCTTGAGAAACAGACTCCTGGACCTATGTGGAGTGCCCTGTGTTCGTCCTGGGAGCACAATGTTGATTTGCTCAAACCCAGCTGAGAACAAAAATGTCCACACAAATGCAACTGTAAGAAAAGATGTTTTTTCTGTGCCTCATGCTGCGGGCTGACTGCATCTCTGACTCACTTATGCAAAACCTCCAATTCTCTGGGCACAATAAGAAGGAAGACGCGGTCCTCCTTCTCTCCTGCCTTCTTTCCTGTTGGCGCACAGCTCAGTGGCACCGTGCTGGAGGGGTGCAGCTGGGGACTGGGCAGGGGGACCCCGTCCCCGCTCCCTCCTTCTCACACTTCAGGCCTCAGACCTGGATCCTTGGGGGATCTTTAATGCCAGAGCGTGCTGTGCACCTGTGGCTTGAGCCCTGCCTGCAGCCCCATCGAGTCCACCCAGCTGCTGGGCTTCCCTCAGCCTGTGTCCTCATTCACAAATTGCTCTCTGGAAGGTCACTGGGCACTCACCCTCAGTGTCCGTGCAAAGAGCCCTGTCCTCTAAGACTCTCGAGAAATGGCTGGGCGAGGCCCCCAGTGTTGGGAATGGCGGAGGGGGTCTGTGATTCCCAGTGTAGGGGCAGGCGGGGTGCGGCGGGCGATGGCAGGGCACTCGCTCCCTCCGGTCCCCGTCACTCCCCTGGCCCTCAGGAGCCCGCCAGGTCTTGTCTATGTGTCTGGGAGCACGGCCCCGGGCTGGACGCCCCACCAGGGCCCAGTCCTTTAATAAGAAGCAGAGGAAGGAGGGCTTTTTCCAGCAGAGCTTTGAGGCCCCCCAGAGAAGAGAGTGGAGGTTTCTCAGCAAGAGGAGAGCCCGGACAGGCTTTGGGGCTCACCCCTTGTCACCTACGTGGGAGATTCCATGGTGGGGCGTGAGCCCCAGGGGCCCTGATGTCCCCTCAGGGGTGGGAGTTTGCTAGGTGAAGGATCTTGTGTTAATTTTATTATTACAGCAAACTCCTTTTATTAACTCAGTCCAAGTGTGTTATGAGCTGATTATCCCCAGAAATACATTCACCTGCAGCCTCGGAAACAGCTGATGTTCTGTGATGTTGCAAAAGGCTTCACTGTCTTACAACTAATTCCAATCTGTTCAGTCCAGAGCCACAGTGCCACGCAGATGAGTCCATCTGCTTGGAACTCGCGAGGAGAGCCAGCATGCTGGCTCCTTAGGAAGACAGGGGCCAGCCTCAGAGTCTGCGGTCAAATCCAGACTGAGGCAACAGAGCCCAAGGCCCTGAGGACACTGCATTGTGCTCCCGCAGACGAAACTTAGTGGAGGGACTTGCGTATCGGAGGGCACAGTAAATGCACCAAGCACCAAAGGCCCGCCAACACCCACCACGAACACAGCCAGGGGCGAAGAGCGGCACCAGTGGTGTGCATCTCTAGAAATCATTGGCACGGCCTCCCTTGTATCAAAGAGCTGGGCCCAGGCATACTCACAGACGCGCACTGGGCTCCCAGCAAGTGCTGCAGGAAGGAGTTCATTCACCACACGGGTGACTTCCTCCCAGCAACCCATGGAAGCATCTATGCTCATAATCTGGGAGATTTGGGGTGAAAATAATGGCGTTGTGCATCTGCATCAGGTTTTCTAGCCCAGAGCGGCTGCTGATCGCCGGAGGCAGTGCCCTTGTGTTGTTCTGCCTCTGCCTGGGCTTCAGTGCTCAAGGCCCGTGACCTCCAGCCTCTGGACATGCCTGGGACATTGCAGGTGCCTTTGTCATTGCAGGTGAGACAAAGGTGAGTGTGCCTTTGTCTCCACTGCCCACCTGGACCTGCTCTGAGCCCCAGCCTCTTGGCCAGGCCCCTGCGCTTCTCGGGCCTGGCCCCTTGCCTTCACCAGTGCCTCAGAGACCCCTGTGTGCTGGCTATGGGACTTCATCACAGTGTGAGCTGGGGACAGAGACAAAGGGGTGGGGCAGTAAGGAGGCAAAGGGCTCTGGGGCCGTTCACAAAGGCCACCCTCCCCTCAGTGACAGGATCCTGCTCACAGGGATAGCCTTACCCAGGAGGATGGCTGGTCAGGGCAGTGCAGCGTGCCTGAGCTGGAGTACAGAATATCGTCCTTGACCAACACTGAGATGGCTCTTAGGATGAAGGAGAGGAACAGGTTCAGGTGGATGTAGTTCCGGGTACAATGCAGCTTCCTGTGGTGGGGGAGGCAGGGATGAGGGGTGGGGGAAGGGTTAGATAATCAAACTCGGATGTTGTGAACACATTAACAATTACCTATGTGGCTTTAATCTTAAGGTTTTCTTCTTTTTGTATGGAAGTTACTGTTCCTTACTGTATATTTGGGATGTTTTCAGTTTTGCGTTATGGTAACTATTTTCTACATCAAGATTTTCCTTTATTTCTGATGAGCTCCTCAGGCTGGGGTTGTGAAATAGGATTTCATGATAACACTGTAAAGCAAACGGTGCTGAGTCCGGAGCCTGCAATGGCGAGTGCCCACTTCCAGCCGCCAAGACCCCACCTCCTCACAGCCCATTTCCTGCGAGGCCCATAGCGTGATCTGCCTTGGAACTCAACTTTAATGATACCTTGCTTCTATAAAAAGTGCTTGGAACATTTTGTTTCTAATTCTCTTGTACCACTTAAATTCTGCTCTGGAGAACACTTATTTGGGCATTTGATTTGACGTGGACTTTTAATTCAGAGCCCTCAGGAAGCAAGCTTCACACAAGCGCACTCCCACAGTCACTACTAGATCTTTAGGGTTAAGTAAAGGTGCCATTTTTGAAGAACATTAGAAAACACACTGCAGAAGTCTTGCATGAGAGGCTGGAAAGAAGCAGCTTATCTGACCACCTCCCCCCAAGAGGTCAGTGTGATTTCAGAAAGCCACCTGAGGACTCAGGATTGTGGCCAGAGTGGCCAGGACCTAAAGGACCAAGACCCAGGCGAGAAGGGAGACACCGAGATGCACCCTACGTCCTCCCTCTGCCTCGGGTCTCCTCATGTGAGGCAGCTACCCACACAAGGTGTGCCGTGCTGGGTGAGAGGCTGAGGGATGAGGCCAAAGCAGTGGCTAAGGAAGTAAGGCTGGAAAGAAATGTTAGCAATCTCACGCACTGAGCAACGGCTACTGGGATTCAGGGTCTGCAGGAACAGAGGCGCTCCTGGGCTTTAATTAGAAACCCAGGAAGAGCTATGATCTAGGAACTATGACAAACCAGAAACAACAGACTTCCCAAAGCTTGAGACATGGTCTCAAATCAGCTCAACCCCCGAGTGGCTCAGGGTGATTTGCCCATCTTGCTAGAAAAATTAAATCCTCTCTGTAGCAAGATATCACCCAAAGCCTCTACAATTTAATTATTTGTAATTTCAAAAATGAATTACAAAGCGTGCCGGGAACAGGAGCTAATGATCAAATGCAACAAAAATCCCAGGGAATAGAAGGAGATTCAGATACTGGCATTTTAAGACATGCACTGTCTTGCTCAGATTTACATAGTCAAGAAAACTGATGAAGAGGTAGAGAATTGTATTAAAGAACGGAATTGATTACAACAATCAAATGGAACACTGAAAACTCAGAAAGAACCCTGAAATGAACAAATAGCTGAGTCTGATGTTAGATCAGACGTAGTACATGAGAATACTCTGAATTAGAAAACATATCAGTGGAGTAAGTACAGATTAAAGCAGAGACAAAATGAGGGAAAGCACAGAAAAAGTGTAGGAAATATAAGGGAAAATGGTGAAAACCCTGAACCCATGACAGTACGGTTTGGGAAGAAACAGGAGACAAAAAAGGAAGAAGCAATATTTAAAGAATACTAGGTAAGAATTTTGGGAAACTAGTGAACCCAGTAACAGATTAAAGGAATGTTATTAACCCCGAGAAGCAGAAATACCAAGGAAACCGCATTAAGTCCCATGACGGTGCAGCTGCTAAAAACCCGAGACCAAACAAAACCCTCGAGGCGTCTGGGGAAAACGACGCATCCCTTCAGTGCAGCAGCAGTGAGACTGGCAGCTGATTTTAAAAAGAAGAACGAGGCTCATGTTTAATGTGATGACAGAAAATAGCTGCCGATAAGGAATTCAACACTCTTGAAAATATTCTCAAATGAAGGCAAAATTAAGGTGATCTCAGGCAATCAAAAACCATGAGGAGTCATTGCTGGCAGGCCTGTGCTGACAGATACCGAAGGGGGTCGTCAGGCAGAAGGGGAAGGACCCCAGGTGGAGACACGAAATACAGGAAGGAACTCGGGGAAGATGAAGACGTCTCTAAATAGATACTGACTCTAAATGACGGCAACTGTAATGACCTATGGCCTTAAAATAGACGTCGGATTAAAATACAGCACATGGGGCGCCTGGGTGGCGCAGTCGGTTAAGCGTCCGACTTCAGCCAGGTCACGATCTCGCGGTCCGTGAGTTCGAGCCCCGCGTCGGGCTCTGGGCTGATGGCTCAGAGCCTGGAGCCTGTTTCCGATTCTGTGTCTCCCTCTCTCTCTGCCCCTCCCCCGTTCATGCTCTCTCTCTCTCTGTCCCAAAAATAAATAAACGTTGAAAAAAAAATTAAAAAAAAATAAATAAAATACAGCACAAAACACAAAAGGCATGGGTGGGGGTAAGTGGAATTAAAATGTAAAGTCTCGAGTTGATGGGGAAGTGGTAAAAATAGCAATTGGAGATTAACTCCTAGGAGACAAGGATGCGTGTTGCAATTTTGGGGTGATGCCTAGAAGAAGAACAGAATGTATAACAACCTTAAAGGGGAAAACTAATAAAAATATACAACAAATTGAAGGAAATAGGCAATGCGTGTGAAAGTCTGCTCCTCGGGGGAACAGCTCTCCTGGAAAGCGGCCTCTTTGCCCCACGCTGTCCTGTGCCCACTGCCCCTCGGGCTGGCTGCATTCACTCATCTCTCAAACCACCGTTCTCCCTTCCCTCCCCTCCCCTCCCCTCCCCTCCCCTCCCCTCCCCTCCCCTTCTCTCCTTCCCACCCCTTCCCTTCCCCTCTCCTCTCCTCTTCTTTTTTCTCCTTCTCACTCTCTCTCACCCATGACATTCCCCTGAGTGCAGTGGGGGGTTTATCGCTGTCACTCAGAGATGAACACACACTAAATCCAAATAAATCACATTTGCTGAGTTTCTTTTTTTTTTTTTTTTTTTAATTTTTTTTTTTTTCCACGTGTATTTATTTTTGGGACAGAGAGACAGAGCATGAACGGGGGAGGGGCAGAGAGAGAGGGAGACACAGAATCGGAAACAGGCTCCAGGCTCTGAGCCATCAGCCCAGAGCCCGACGCGGGGCTCGAACTCACGGACCGCGAGATCGTGACCTGGCTGAAGTCGGACGCTTAACCGACTGCGCCACCCAGGCGCCCCACACATTTGCTGAGTTTCTTAGCTGAGTCCTTTATCCCTCAGCGCTCAGTGTAACATTTCACTTCCGAGTATGGATCTGCACTGGATGAAGGGTGGGGCGGAGACCGTGGCCTCCAGAGAACCTGCCCTGGAGCCCGCTCAGGCTCGGCGGCTAGAACGGAACCCCAACAACTCCCGAGGGTGGAGGGAGGGGCGGGTGGTGGCACATCTGTCCAGTTCTGCAAGCTGGGTGCTCGGCACCTCTGTGGGCTGCCCTCCTCTCGCGGGTAGGACGGGGACAGCAGTGGCACTTCCCTGCCTGAGCTAACGTAAGGACTGAGTTAATAAACACCTATAGAGTGTGTGGTGTGGTCTGTGTTAGCAACCGGCGCGGTTACTCCCGGGCTCGTGGGATTGGAGCTGCTTTGTCAAGTGCCTGGACCTCACACGCACTCAAAGATGGCGGCTGCGACGACCACCCAGCGAATCCCATGCAAAACTAGGTCGTGTGTTTGTTATTCAAGTCTATGCTGCACTTTGGACTTGGCGTAGGAGATACGTCACGCCGTTTCTGTGTTTGTAAAAGAAGAACATGGTTACTTCATGCTTTCTTAGCTATGAGGCCACTATGAACAGCAAGTGTTTCACGACTGTAAGTAATTCTGTTTCCTGAGTGGCATTACTGGGTTGGAAATGGAGTTAGTTTTACAGTCGGGAGTTTGAAATCGACACTTGTGGCATGGGACACATAAGCGCAGCTGACAGATGGAGGCAGCAGCGTAAGCGCCTCTGTGGCCCAAGGTGGAGGCGGACCTGAGGGCTTGCACATCAGCTCTGGACACTTTTCCTGGCGGCCGTGACACTCCGAACCAGCAGCAGAATGACACCGAAGCAGACATGTCCTTTCCTAACCAAGTGTCACCAGTGGGTGACTAATGAGGTCCATGTATAAAAGACTGTTTGATACTCATGATGCCATCTGAGATTCTCTTAAGGACCCACATCCACATTTGCAAAACTTCCAAAATGCCATTAGGCTGGCTAATTCAGTATGTCATGTATCACAAATCTGAGAGAAATCGCCAATGCCACGGATACAGATTGTTCAAGATGGGAACTCTTTAAACATAAGCTGAAATTCTTCTAGTTCAAGTTACCCTTATTGAGTCACCAGCTTACCTCCCTACATTTTTCCTTTCTTTTTCTTTAATCTTTAACCATTTGAAGATTTAAAAATACATAATAAAATACGAAAGATAGAACAGATATCAATGTTGCACCAGAGTTGTTCCTTTTCTTTTCAGAACTAGAATATGATGGTGACTACCCCACACGGTTCTGGATTAAAGGTACTGATGTACTCTTTCTGAGAATTACTACCCTCTAGATATGTTTGAGATGCCTGAAAAAAATAAACGACTTTATTACATTTGAAGGGATTCTCAGCTGCGTTCTTCATCAGTTTTCACTTGTTTACTTCCAAGTATGGATCTCCTAATGGGCTGTCTGTTAGTTTCTAAAATATTCCATTTGTTTTATCTTTTATTTTATCTGAATACTGGCCAATGTTTGAACGAATCTGTGTGAAGATAAGATTAAATCCCTGTTAAAATAAGTGGGATATCATCCAGTTTATTTGGTGCTAGTAATACTCAAGCGTTTCAAGCCAGAAGCTTCTGTTCTGAAACCAAAGCCTCTAACTCTAACCCTGACCAACCAGCTGTATGCAGTGTATGTTGTTAGTTACTGAAAAGACCTACCAGCGGTTCAGGTAAGGGGGGATCTCTAACCTCACCAGCAGGGGAATAACGCAAAATTTAGAGTGCTGACTGCATGCCACAGAGCTTCACTAGCACCCACACTTTACAGGTCATAGACAGGTTAAGTAATTTGTCCAAGGTCACACAGCTACTAAGAGACTGACCCAGGACTTGGACCCAGGCAGTCTGACCTTTGCTTTCATACTCTTGACCACAGTGTAGTGTCTCTTAATAAAGCACCGATGCCCCAAATGTAGCTGCTTTCTGAGTAGCAAGGGTGAGATCACATTGCTTCTGTATTTTCAAAAGATTTGCACAATGGCTAACATTCAGTAAACAGCAGTTGAACTGAATTCTTGTCCAAAGGCAGTATTATCTCTTTATATAAGAAATGCAGAATAGTTAAATAAAAATGTAAATATTAGCATCATATTTCACACAAGCATTGCCCGAGGGAGTTTTATTGCTTTAACACAGAGAGAGAGGGCTTGGAGGCAGTGACCTTCTGTCCTCCTCTGATGGGCCTAGACGGCTTAAATGGACAATTTCTGGTCTCAGACTGCAGAACTGCTCATTTCTGATACTTACCTGAAGAGGCAAAGAATTACGCTTCCGGTTGTCAGGGAAATCAGGGAGACACTGTAGCCCAGCGTGTAAATGGCTTTCACCAGAACGTAAAACGCAATCTGCAAAGAAAGAAAAACACACATGTGAGCTTTTGGTGGCCAGCAGTGGACAAAGCATAGGTTCCCACATCTGGCCACATGCTTCCTTTCATGCAAGGCTCTTGGCTGCTGATGGCCGGGCACACGAGAGACAGTGTCACTTCACAGCCCACCTCCATTCTTCTTAATGCTTATCCATTTTTGAGAGACAGAGATGGAGTCCGAGTGGGGGAGGGGCAGAGGGAGATAGAGACAGAATCTGAAGCAAGTTCCAGGCTCCGAGCTGTTAGCAGAGCTGATGTGGGGCTTGAACCCACGAACCATGAGATCCTGACCTGAGCCGAAGTCATATGCTTACCCAACTGAGCCACCCAGGTGCCCAAGCCCACCTCCATTCTGAACCCAGACATTTTATTCACCTCTTTAAATGCCCACCTTTTTCCTTAAAATTCATTGTGGATGACTTTGTATGGAGCAAGGAGAAGACTGACCTGAAGGGGTTCCCAGCTTCACTGTCTGATCACTATTCTGCTGCTGAGACCAGAGGGGTTTGGAGGGGTGCTTCCTATGAGAGAGCCCCAGCAACCACAGGAACTGGCTGGTTTTGCAAATGTATTCTGACCTAACTGGGTTTACAGTGCCCTGGGCCCTGGGAGTGGGGACCATGGGACATTCTGCACTGGCCCTGATTTCTCCATAGCCCGGTTCACACCAGCTTAGTTCTAAACTGTAGAGAGGGGTTGTGCCCACCAGGGACACACTGAGCAGAGCCCTCACCCTGGGGCCATTGAGCTAACTCGGGTGCAGGCTGGGGCAGGAGGGGTGGCCCGATGAGGCCTTTGCTCCTGCAGCTTCACGGGGCTCGGCCACCGCCACAGGCCAGCGGACCCCTGTAGGCTGGCCTGCACCCACCACCCATCCCTGTGTTGTTCTTAACATCAAGGTGATGCCTTCAACAAGGGTTTTCCCTCTCTGTTACCCTTGTTATTGGAGGCTCAATACTGTAATCACATATTTCAGAAGTAAACTATAATATTTGGAAAAATGAGTTTCTAGTTAAGATTTAATGAGAAAATGAAATAAATTAGTCTAGCCTCTCAAATAGTTCAGGCAATCAAGATTAGCTTGAAGTTCAACCTGGCAAGCTAATGTATTATCTGATATCAGGAGGATTTTTCCTTGTTGAACCTTAAGACGCAAAGAAAGATCCCCGTTTTAGACTTTAAGGAGTCTGCACCTGTGATGACACTGTTGGCATTCTTTTTAGCTCAAGAAGAGACGCGAGGGCATGCTGGCATTCTGAAAGTGTCTTTGAAAACTCTAATTTTAAGTCTTTGTCCATTTTCTATTCTCTGTACTGAGTGAGGGATTATAAATAGGACTGGGGATTTTGTTTTGTGGTCAGAGTTCACATTAAATAACGGAAAATGCAATATTTTAAACCTACCAAAAGCATAGAAAACAATATAATGTATACATATCATATAATATCTAATATATACATAACATGTAATATGTTACATACATATTAATATAATACATCTACATATCTATAATATACGTTATATGTTATATACATATAATACATCTATAATATACCTACCAATAGTCACCAAAACCAGGACGACAACTAAGTCAGACCCCGGGGATGCCCCAGGTAACCACTTTGCTTATGCTGGGGTGCTGACCCCCATGATGCCCTCACAGGGTGTGTGCATGTGATCAGTACCTCGTGCTATTGCTCTGATGTTTTAGTTTTATTCTGTGCACGTGCTGCGTGTAACTTTTATCTCCCCGTCAACTGTGTTATTTGCTGTCCAGTATTTACTTTACCTTGTTTTTTAGTGCCTTCTGCCTAATTTTACCATTGCTTAAAATTTTTTTTTTATGTTTTTAATTTTATTTTTGACAGAGAGAGAGACAGAGCGTGAGCAGGGGAGGGGCAGAGAGAGAGGAGACACAGAATCTGAAACAGGTTCCAGGCTCTGAGCTGTCAGCACAGAGCCCAATGCAGGACATGAACCCACGAGCTGTGAGATCATGACCTGAGCCAAAGTCAGATGCTTAACCAACTGAGCCCCCCAGATGTCCCTACTGTTGCTTTAAATAGTCAAGTCTTTGCTAGGCTTCCTTATCTATCTATCTATCTATCTATCTATGCTTACATTATTTCTTGATTCTCAGTTCTTCTTTCTGGCTTCATAGTCTCCCCTGAAGCACATTCCTTGGGCATTTTTAATGAGGGTTTGTTGGTTGTGGATCCTGTTGGTTTGTTTTTCTGAGATGTCTCCTTCCCTTTCGTTTTTGGGTGGAAGTTCAGCTTCAACACGGTCTGAGTGGACGGTCGTCTTCTCCAGGCCCTTGGAAGGCACCTGCTGTCTGTCCTGCTGCTCTTGTGCATGCAGGGGGCCGTCTGTTCTTGGTCTCTGGCATTTTCTGGCATCGGCACCATTGCCTGGCCGTGGCCTTCTCTCTGTATTTGGGGTGATCCTGCTCTCCGCATTGGAGAACTGGTGCATCACCCGGGCTGTTAGCCATGGCATGTTCTCCTGCCAGGCCTGCCGTCAGACTGACCAGCTGTCCTCCCGAGTGCTTCCCTCTCCCTACCGCATCCGGTGCTGCGTCCCTGGTGCCCACACTCCTCACTGCAAAGCCTGCCTCGGAGCTCCTATGTAATATATCTTCCTGACTTTTATTTTTAGGTTGATTTTTTCCCAGATAAGTTCTGGCTACAGCATCTTGTTTCAGGTTTATATTTTTAATTTCCACTTTTTCAAAAACATTTCAAATGTACTCATGCCTGCTCACTTCATTATCTGAAGCTTTGAGGATGTAGCCTCACTTTGGTACCTGCGGACTTGCACACACAGTGGCCCCTTCTTTGTGTAGTTTGTGCACTGGGGAGACAAGCTTGTCCTCGGACTTGATCTGTGGGCACTTGAGGCCTGGGTGAAGATGCTTCCTTCCAGAAGCACCTGTGTACCGGAGCCGGACACCCCCGCTGCGTCCAGTTCAGGACACTTTACGTGAATGTCCCAGCTTAGGGTTTCTGTACCAGGCAGAAGACACAAATGGGAAAACCCAGCTTTCGGGGGGACACACCTGTGGTGACAGATTTTTAGATTTTCCTCCTGGAAAGCAAATGCAGGTAAGAAAATTTTCTTTGTCACCTCTGTGGTCTGATTTTTGGTCTAGCTCTCCACTCCAGCCGCCCACCACCATCTGCACTGGGAAGCCGTTCATCCCAGCTCTTCATGATGACCCAGCAGTTGCCCTGGGAACCAGCCGCCCCTGTTGCCTGGCACCTGTTCTCGGCTCTTTTATTGAGATTTTTTTTTTTTTTTTTTTTTTTACTTTCTTGAAATCTCAGCTGTGCATTTTAAAGCAGCATTGTTATACCTTACTTAGTATTTTTGGGTGATTTGTAGTGGGAAGTTTTTACCCCCAATTTCTTATATAAGATTTTTATTTCTTGCTGAACTTGTGGTATTACTGGTTAATTTAATTCATTCTGCTCAACCCATTACTGAGCACTTAATTGGAACCAGACACTGAGCAAGGTGCTTTGGGTACAGGATGAGTGAGAGAAGGGCCCCACCCACGAGGAACAGGACACAATGCATGAGCTGGACATTGAGATAGGTATGAATTAAGATATTTTTATGTGTTCACTAAAAAAAAAAAAAAGGAATAAGAGAAAAAAAGAGGAATATACACATTTCAATTTATATTACTTTGCTTAAAGCTGGTTTAGATTTTCCCCATCTTATGTTTTCAATCACTTAAGAAGGGTTAATTTGGTCATTTGCAAATTGCCTCTGCTAAGGCCTTTGCAAAGCAGAGCAGACCCCAGGGCGAGCTAGAGACCTCAGTGGAAGGCAGCACTGGGGAAGTCTCACAGAACAAAGCACAGAACAGCCATGTAGCAACAACTGAGAACCGTGATTACGTGCAGCGTGCAGTGCTAAGCAGACGGGAAACTTTGACACAGCTGACTTTTAAGAGAATGAGGCAAATCACAAGAAAATCGGGGGTGTCTGCAGGATGACAACTTTTGGGGTTTCTTCTGGGTGCACCCAAACTCCTGCAACACCACCTATGTGGACAGAACTGAAGAATAAAAATTAATGTTTAGAACATGAACCCTGAAGGACCGTGTGGAGTTTTCCATCTTTGATGCAAGTTTAAATTTATTTTCACTAGAAGTGGCTAAAACCAGCTAAGTGGTTTCAAGAACCGCACAGAGGGTCTACACAGGTGCTTTTGTCCCCAGGTTCCAGGGTCTTCCCAGGTCCTACCTCCCAAACCAGCTTTCTTCCCTGGGGGTCCCAAGTTAGACCCTCTGCCTCAGCCCCTGAGAGACCGCACATCCCCATTTGGGGCCTTCTGAGTAAATGCTTGTTTCCGAGAGGCTCCATGGTCCTTGGTCCATCTCGTCATGAATACTGACTTACATTCTGCATGATTCCCAGCTGCTCTTAGAGTGATGTCCAGACCCATTCTCACACCCAACTTTGACCCAGGGCCCTGGACTCCCCCTTGCCCACCAAGGGAGTTCAGCCAACAAGAAGGAAACCTTAAATATTAGAAAGAGCGTTCACAAGAGAACAGATGAAAAGGCTTTATCCTTTTACTCTGGATCCAGATAAGACAAATGAAGAGTCATATGAGCTCCCAAGTGTTTTGATAAGTTGGAATTCACTGTGTATAAAAAACAGGAACAAAAGGCACAGTTATATTGCCCAGCACACTGCAGAGAATCATTAAGTATTTGTGGGATGAATGAGTGACTGCACTGTCAGAGTAGAGAACATAGGTAAATAGAACAGACACAAATAATCAGATCTATAAAATCTTGTTTTTAAAGCCCATGGGACATGCTATGTATGATCGTAAAACTGAAAAGAGCAATGCAACTAATGGATATCCAACTTTTTTCTTAAATACACCTTTTTTGATTTTTTGTTTGTTTATTTTTGAGAGAGAGAGAGAGAGAGAGAGAGAGAGAGAGAGAATGAGCAGGGAAGGGGCAGAGAGAGAGGGAAACAGAGGATCCGAAGCAGGATCTGCGCTGACAGCAGGGAGCCCGATGCAGGGTTCGAACTCACGAGTGGTAAGATCACGACCTGAGCTGAAGTGGGACGCTTAATCGACTGAGCCACCCAGGCACCCCTTAAATACACTTTTAAAGAATAAAATTAGAACTAGAAAAACAGTAATTCATTTGAAAAATTTTGAATGGGAGCATTTCATAACAAATGTGTCAAAATTATAATCAGAGGCATAATTATGGCCTTAAATGTCGTTGTTAATAAATAAGAAGATAAAGCATCAACGAAAGAAGCCAGAAAAACAACGGAATGAGCCAAGTAAGACAAGAAGGAAGTAATGATAGAAACACAAGTCAGAATCAGTAGGCCGGGGCTCCCCAGGAAACAAGCCCACGAGGACACAAGTTTTCGAGTGTTTATCTGACGTAAGTATGAAAAGCCTAGAACAGCGAGGACTCTATAAATCGTTGACATAAGTAAGTTAGGAAATGGTCAGACTTACAACACCACAGAGTGGTTTTTTTCTGTATAGGCCAAGATGAGATATGCAGTTGCCAAGTATCTAAAGGGGAAAAATAGTGCGAAACAAATATCTAAATTGTATTTTATACACACACTCACATGTTTTAATTAAAGTACTAAACTCTGTGCTAACAAAGTCAAGATTTTAAGAAAATGGATAATACTCTGGAAGCGTAAAAATGATCACAACAGGTTTAAGGAAAACCTAAAAATATCAATAACCAATGAAGACCTTTTTAAAAAGTTGATGACATACAATCTGTAAAAGTGACACTGGACCCAGCGGCTTTAACAGGTGAGTCCTTCCATATTGTCTAAGCCAAAGTGTCCCTGGGATGCAAAAATTGTTCCAGAGCATAATAACAAAGGAAAAGCACAACATTTTATTTATGAAACTATCATAAGTCTGGTGTCAAATCCAGACAATATACTAAAACAAACAATAAAAATAAACAAAACTTACAGACTAATTTCACTTATGTCTGCAGAGGGAAAAGTCTCCCATAACTGTGCTCGCCCCGGCTACGCCTCCCTGAGCGGCCCGCTCCGCTCCGTGTCTCAGCCTCACGCCCTGCCCTTTGTGGCACATCAACCTCCCCTCGGGATGGATGGGCCTCTGTCCACCAGCCCTTGCTGGACTCCTAGCATCATTCCCTCCTTGTCCCTCTCCTCCTTCTCCAAAGTGTCGGTGGGTCCCCATGTGGCTCCTGCTCTCCCCCCTCCACACACTCTCTCTGCAGGGTCTCAGCGGCTACATGCAGTGCTGACTCAGAAACCAGAACGTCTAGGCCTGACTTCTGTGGCGCTTCCAGGAATTCTGTCCTCTGGCCTTCTAGAACTTTCTACCTAGGCGTCTCACATTCAGCATGCTTGAAAACTAATGCACGAACACACCCCTCTTCTGCAGCACTTGGCCTTAAATCTGGCCCTCCTAATGCCCACCTCATTTCCCGACGTCAGCACAGCAATTCAGGGTTGTCTCTGTGTGCGGTCTGTCACACACACTTTCAAGCAGTCAACAAACCCTACCACGCAGGGGAGGGGCAGTCTGACTCCGAGCTTGCTTCCTTCCCATCCATGCAGCACACACCCTCTGTGTTCTGTCTACCCCGTGGCACTGGCCCTGTGGCCCACAGAGCAAGCTTCCACGCCAGCCGTTTGCGAGCTTGGATGCAGGTGAGAACTTCCTGGCGCCCCCTTGCTGGTCTTGGTGGGGCCTAGGCTCCCAGGTGACTTTAGTGTGCATCTGGGTCTGAGAACCGTGATACCAATGGTTCTCCCAGTGTGACCCCCCAGACGAGCAGAGACAGCAGCACCCAGGAACTTGTTGAGATGCAAACTCTCTGACCCACCTGTCCCCACCTGCCCCAGAATCAGAACCCCGGAAGGTGCGGTCCTCCAGGTGAATCTGATGCAGCTCTGCTTCTGGAACCTCTGGTCTACACTGCAGACAGGCATGAAATGTAAGCGTGACCTTCCCTGTCTCTGCTCCAAACCCCGCACAGAGGCTGCTTGTGAGTGAAGCCGTAACGAGGTCCCTACTGGCCCTCCTCAACCTTGAGCCTCCTACAAGGAGCTGGGAGCAAGTGCCAGCCACATGCTGTGTCCCTGCATTTCCATCTTTATTTTCCTACCCAGGCCTCAGCAGTTTTTGTGAGGGGCCCCTCCTCTGGGAAGCCACCCTCCCTGGTCCTCTCCTGCCCTCATGAGGTTACGCTGCCGTGGCTGGAGCTCCGTGAGAACAGGCACAACTCCTGTCCCCTTCCCGACCCAGCCTGCAGTGGGCCCCTGGGAACCCGAGGTGCAAAGCCTTTATGGTTTTCAAATCTCTCGTTACCATGTCATCCGATCTTGAGACTGCGGGGAGACAGGCCGGGGTGACTGTCTCTGCTGAGCAGAAAGGGAACTGCAGCTCTAGGGCAGTGAATAAGTGGCGTGGGAGGGGTGGGTTTGGTCGCCTGGTGCTGACCCCCAAGTCTTGGTCCTTCCGTGGGAAGTGGGAAGGACAGCACCACGCCCTTTTTCTCAAAGACTCGGTGACTTAGCACTGGAGTGGGGAGCTTGACCGTGGAACTGCCTGACCTCTGGGCCTTCCCTGAGGGTTTTCACAGGAGCATCTGGGGGTTACATCGGGGTGAACGCAGAGCTCGTTAAGCACAGCCAACAGATAAGTGTGAAGTGACTAAATCAGAGTGGCTTCAGTGCCCAGAGGAGACCAGAGCTGCCTGGGCCTCTGATGTGGCCACTCTCTCCTTGCCTAGTGGACACGCGCTTCTTCCAGATCAAAGTTATGTCTCTCCGGGGCTTCACACATCTCTCAGATTCTGATTCTTGCACTTCTTTCAGATTTTCCCAAGACTAAGGAGGGGTCAGGGCCGTTTGGCCACAGCTCTGCTCCCTGAAGACCTCTGTCGATGGGCACCGATGGGAGAGAAATGTGCCTCCATTTCCGCATGCAGGTGAAGTGATACGTTCTGGCCGTGCCGTCTGACTGTGGATTTAGCCACCACAGGTCAATCAAGTGGGCGAACTCGCTTTGTTTTTCCCTCCAGTGAGTGGACGTAACGGATGTCCTGTTCTTAGCTGCCAGTGCTGTCCTGCCCTGAGGCAGCGTGAGAGCTGGGGCTCAGGGGACCTGAGGTGGGTGTGCCAGGATGATGATGGAGGCGAGGGAGCAGGGCCCTGGCTCGCCGTCCCTGTGCACCAGTGGCCGACGACAAGGAAGCATCTCCATCTGAAGAGATCCCAACTGAAGACCTCAACGTCCGATGCTTCAGAACCCGTGATTTCACTTTCACAAACACTCGCTTTCATGTTTGCTTTGGTCTTTTTAACATTGTCTTGTTTCCCCACAGACAGCTCCCGGGTGTGGACACAAGGGGCCTGGTGGGAAGAGCCTGGCCGGCGGAGGGAACCCAGAAATGACGTCGCAGTGTTCTCTGACACAGAAAGGGCTACAGATACTTCGGGCACTGAGTGCCACGGCACGGGGACGCCCTGCAGGCCGAGCGACGAGCGGCCATGTTTCACGCCCTCCTGCATGAGTGCCAGGATAATCCCAGGTCCCCTGCGGATGTAGAGCCATGTGTTATGATCACATATTTGGGGCTGATTTACTTGGAAAAGGTTTTCATCATCATCATCATCATCATCATCACAACATTGGGAAGTGAGACAAAACAGTCCAGGAATACTTTCCTGTCTCAATACTTCCGAGAAGCCAGAGGCTCTGGAGGAGCATGTGGTGGGCAGTGGTGGTGACGGGACCCTCCGCTCTGAGTCACTTCTGAGTCGCGCAGGCAGGATCTATGCTCAGCTTTCGGCTGGCGGTCCTGCCTGGGAGGCAGTGACGTCCAGCAAGGGGCCGGGTTGGCCTTTCCCCGTCAGCCTGTCACCGGGGCTGCTCCCACAGCAGCTGTGGTGGACAAGGTGATTTCTATGTCTTCTTCTAATTTTCCACGAATTCACGTGTGCTGGTGCTACAAGGGCAGACAAGGCCCTTCTCAAAACGCAGAAGCCCAGCCAGTGTTTTCCAAACAGTGAGTCATCACGAGGGTGACCACCCACTCTGATTTGCCCCGGGGCCAGGCCTGGCTTGCATCTGGTATCCTGGAGTAATTATTAATAGCTCCTCCTTTCTCTCTCAAAGGGCCAGGTTTGGCTGACATATGATGCAGTCACCCTATTTATAACCCGTTAGTAGGTTATGTGATCCATTTAGTGGGCAGTGACCAACGTTTGACGAAGAGTAGCAGAGAAAGTGTGGTTTTGTGAATGTTTGTGCTGGGTTGCAGTGTGAAATGGATTTCCAACTGTGCACTTTAATCAAAGGTGTTGGAAGCCCCTTGGCTAGACCAGAGACTCGTGACTCAGCCGTCTCAGAAGCTTTCTGGTAAGAGCTGCACCCACCTCTCACCTCTCCCTTCAGCAAACTCAAGAGACGGACACTCAGCTGTGTTTTCTTCTGAACCTACTGATGCCTTCATCACACGCATCACTGTCTGGAAAGCAATGGTCTCCCAGAACCCTCTTAGTGAAGATTAACCTGCCCATCAGCAAGTACCCCTCTGCACCAGCGGCAGAAGAAACAGCTCTCAGATAGAGAGCGTGTGTCTCAGGATGGGGCCCACATGGCTCCTGTCCTTAAGGTACACAAAGTCCTGTTGATAAACAAGACCAACACACGCCTGAAACATGAACGAGTCGCTGCTAACCTGCCTTTCTAACTCCGAATTCAGGCTGCATGGCCGAGGCTTGAGCAAGAGCAAGAAGTAGGTGGCGGGAGGCGGGGCCTTGGGTGGGGAAGGACAATGGTGCAGGTCCAGGCTGGAGGGAAGGGCAAGCTGGGGGGACGCTGGGCAGGAGGAGCAGGGATGTCCGGTCCCCAAGCGACAGCACTGGTGACGCTCACTCTGCTTCTCCCTGACTCCAGGACTTGCACATTCCATTCCCCCCAGGTGGCCGCAGGCAGGGGTTGAGGGCGGTGCTTGCTTCACTCTGCAGGACACCCCGGATGTGCCAGCAGGTCCAGGGGCTTTCGCCTTGGGGTGGCTTCTGGGCATGAAACCACCTATTTTCAGGGGGAGTGTGGTCCAAGGTTCCATTTATTTCCTGACTGAAAGGCAGAACACCAAAGCCCCTGCCTGAGACTTACACCTTGTCTCAAGATGCAGGATGAAGCCCAGGATCGCGTGTTGTAAAATGTACCAAGTTGAAGTTTTCTTCCCGCTGGTTATCGGCAAAATATCGTGTAAGACCAGCCTATTCTACTACAAGCCATTCTGCTTGGGAGGCTGAACAATATTCAGACAGTGCTGCAGCTTCTATAATCCAAAACGTAGCCCAAAGTTCATTCACTTCTCCCAGCAACCTTGGGAAGGAAGCGGACTGAGTGTTATCGTCATGTTCCCGTTACACTAATGAGGAACCTGAACCCCAGGAGGGAAGAAGCCAGTTTAAGGACACAGGGCCCTCAAGCTGCAGAGGTGAGACCGGAGCCCGAGCCCCACGGCGTCATCTGTCTGGGAGAGACCAGTTACCCTTCTGTCCCGATTTTTTTTCTTCAAGAGGAATTAGCTGCTTGAAGGAGCTTGGATGTTGCCACCTCACCCTGATAATGGTAAAAGTCTGAACGACGTGACAAATCAACCACTCGTCATGGATCTGCCGGGGCGGAGGACACAGGACGAAGTGCTGCCCCAGGACTAGACAGACAGACGGTCACAGGGAGTCACTGCCAGGCACAGTCACGAGACTTATGACCCACCGGTTCAGCTGTGGTAATCCAGCGGGCCTGGTGCAGAGGAGGTCAGGCAAATGTGTCTGTGGAACAAAAGGGAGCTGGGACAGAGACCCACATAAGCGGGCACTGAAATGTGACAAAGGAGCAGAGTTGAGTGGAGGAAGGACAGTCTCTTTGCCACATGTCACGGGAACGGCTGGACGTCTGCACACAAAACAGGAACAGACACTCAGATCTCACACCTGCTCAAAAATTAACGCGCATAGATCACAGATTGAAATGTGAAATGTAAAACTGGCAAGTCCTGGAAGATGTCTGAAAGAATGGAGATGCCCGGGTGTGATGATCCTTCAGAGCCACAGCACCACAGGCATGGTCCGCGGGAGAAAGAGTTGGTACCCTGGGTGGGCTTCATTAAAGCTAAACTCCTGCTCTACAAAAGCCCACGTCCGAGAGCAAGAAGGCAGGCACAGGCTGACAAAGGACTGTCACTCCAAACAAAGAACTCCCAAAACTCAACAGGGAGAAAATAAACACCCCATTTAAACAAAACGGGCCAAACACCTTGACAGACAGCTCACCCAAGGACATGTCTAGACGGCAAGTAAGCTCACGGAGAGACACTCCACACAAGAGCACCGCCCACGCTTCCCGTGGAGCTGAGACCCACACCCACGGTGCACGGGGTGGCAGGCACGTTCTCCGGCTCAGGCTTATGTCCCATAAACACACGACACCGCAGGCTCATTCCCTTCTGCTCTGCTTCCCCCCCCCCCCCCAATCAGAAAGTGACCGCAGTGCTGTGTGTCTTGGCTTGTCCGGGGATTAAATGAGATAGTCCATGTAGAGCTTAGTAACTGCTCTTAGTAAGTGATTTATGTTATGTGGTTTGATTTTATAATGAGAACCATTTTTATAATGAAAGAGATGTTAAAAGTTATTAATGCAACGATGCAAGTCCTTGTTCAGTTGAAGAAATAGTTCTCAAACTTCCTTTGTGCATGTTCTGTGTTCACAGAAAAAGTCAGAACACGCTGGAGAGTGGTCTCCTCTTCCCCATCCAGCCCCGACTGGCATTGCCGTGGAAGGGAGGGGCAAGGCAGGGGCCCCAAGCCAGAGAATCCCTGTGGGAGATTCTGGTGGTCAGAGGCACAACTGGAGGCTGAACAGAGGGAGTGGGAGAGCCCCGAGCTGTGACTTGGGACCTTCTCCAGTCCTTGATGCCCCACTTTCAGAGTCGAGGCGAGGTGGGCACTGATCCTGTCTGCAGACATCAGAGACATCTGGGCAGCAGGGACAGGTCCTCACTCCAGGAAGGAGTTGGGCTCCGAGGTCAGAGGGCATACGAGGGCACACGAGAGCTCAGTGCTGATGACCCAGGAGACGTGTGTGTGACCAGCAGGTGTCTGTCCTGGCATCTTATGCTTTCCCCTCCTCTGTGAGGTCACTGGCTCTTCTGAGGAAGGAGCGGACATCTGGAAAATGCCTCTGGAGGGCTCAAATGTCTCATGGAGGAGCGGGTGAAGTCAAAGATTGTCTGATGACTCCTACTCCGAAATAAAGGCTGATCTTCCAGAGAAACTCTGCACTGTTATTTAGCTTGGGGCCTGCGGCGATACTGGAAATGTGATTTTGCAGCTTCTTCGCGCATGGCTGTGTGTTGACATTTTAAAGAGGAGAGGCTCGGTGGGGAGGTGGTCGTGTCCCAAGGGGCTGCCACACCACTCAGCATGCAATTCCGCCCTTTAAGTAACTGCATGGAACATTCCTATGTTGGTGTGGAGGGCTGAGAGGAAAAAACGATTTTCTTTTAAATCCAAATAGGACATTTCTGAGGCAAACAGCCATAGATATTTTGGGGGCATTTTATCCCACTGAGACCTGAAAGTAACTATGAGAAACATCAGACAAACCCCAACAGACAGGCATTTACAACATCATAGGCCTATATGAAAGAGAAAGACTGAGGAATGTTCCAGATTGAAAAACACTGAAGAGTCATGATAGCCCACTGCAACACATGACCTCGTACTGGGCACTGACTGAAAGGGTGCCTCGATGGCGGATAAGAGAACATTGAATTTCCCAAATTGGAGAACAGTGTTGAGGTTCTATCAGAGAACATCCTCACTTTAAAAAACCTGCCCTCACGTTTTAAGTGGTAAAAGGCGTGTGTGCGCAACCGCTATCCGCGGCAACAGGCATGCGCCCACAGCTCGTCGGGACACAGCAGAGCAGATGTGGCAAGACGCTGCCTGGAGAATCGGGCTGGCGACGTGTGGGTTCCCCGCACCATTTGAACATGGAAACTACTTCCAGGTCATACCCCAGGCTCGACAGAGACACCGGGACCGTCAGGCATCCTCATTGTCCCGACAAAGTCCAGGGTTAAAAAGCAAAGGTAACTGAGAAATGATCTGACAAACTTGGCATAAATGTAAGTGTTTTATTTTGTTTTTGGACTAAAATTGATTTGTTTGAATACAAAAGTAATATATGTTTACTTCTGAGAAAGTAGAAAATGGAACAAAGACTTTTGAAAGGAAGAACACGGCTATTACAACGACTCCCCGCTGCCAGGAGTTTCTGCCCTTTGTCAGCTGGGCCTCTGGCTCCCCGAGTGTCCAGCCACGACCTCCTCCGAGTACGTCCAAGTGACTGACCATCAGTAGGTGAACCTTGTCAAAACTTCGTCTTTCTTCGCTGGCTCTTTGACGGAGCTCGGTAATAAGCAGTAACACAAACACTACTGGTTTCCATCCTCTCTTCAGTTATTCCGCTTGGTCCTGACATGTGTACATCAAATGAAGAGACTAGTCGGACCGTCCAGTGAGTAATCTGGCTGTTCCCCAACCAGCCAGAGGACCAGGGCCTTCCCTCCCGTCCCCACCTAAGGGCCCGGCAGGGGCAGCCAGCCCCCCAGGCTTGCAGACTCCCAGATGCCTGAGCCCCAAATGCCTGTCCCCCCAGGCAGGCTGCTCACAGACGAGCCCAATGAAAAGGGAGCATCAGGGAGGTCAGACCCTTCCCAGGAGCACCGTTCCGGGCCGAGACCAGCCTGGTGCCGCCCACCCTTCTACCAGCGCTTCAGCCCAGCTCCGTGGACACACCCCATCCCCGCCACTGTTCTACGAGAAACAGAGGCCTCCGCTCGTCGAGGCAGGGCCCTGGGCTCGTGACCGAGCCTTCCCAACCCTGTGAGACTCCCTGGGTCTCCTTCCCAAGACAGGTTTTCTTTATATCCCTTCTTAACTTCTCATCCTGTTTCTCCTTTGGCTTGGGAAAGACTCATTTCTTTATTGGGCAAGCATTACACATTATTGTTACAGGTTCAGTTAGAACTAGAATAAAGATAGCTACTAATAACTGTGTCTGTCCCATGAATCTTGTGAATCACATTTCTGCTCATGGTCAGATTTCTGCCTGGACCTGGGCAGCGGTCTCACGCGAGCTCAGGCTCCTCCCCGTGGGCAGCAGGGTGTTGTGTGCTCTGGTTATGGCATTCTGACCCAGTCCTCCTGCCCCGCGGCCCCTCTGGGTCCTGTCTGAATCTCTGAGCCCGGTCTTCCCAGTGCCGGCCTCGCTGTCCGGGATCCCAGTGTCACCCACTGCTGACGAGCGGTCCACCTCAGCTGGACTCACAGTGGGAAGCTCCCTCCTGCCATCTGATGTGAACCGAGGCAGACACAGCCCTTGGAGCTTGTTCAGAAGCTGAATTAGATGGCCAACTGTAACGGAAGCAAACACCGGGTGTAGGTGCCCCAGATCTTGGTCAGGTGGCACCCTCAAGTCTGCCACCTGGAGGTGCACACTTTGCCGTGTTGGCTCCAGCTCTGGCTCCCTGTCCAGTGGACAGCTGCTCAACACACCCCTGAGAGACTCCTCCCAAGCAGTGGGCTAGCAGTGTGCTCCTACATCTCCTTCTGAGGACCAAGCGAAAGGCCCAAGTGCAGCTGACCTGGGAGCACCACAGACACCCGAGTGGCCGTGACCCTTGTTGTTGGCTGGGAAACCTCAGGGAGGCCACACCGGCGGTTAGGCAGAAAGAGTTACTGGTGTGTCTGAAAGCTGAGAGGAGAGTGCGACAATATTTTTAGGAATATGGCATAATATGGAAGAAATGTGTCCACTTGATGCATGGGAGGCTGAGATGCCAGACAGTTCTCTTGGCTAAATTTAGCTGAAGTGCTCTTTATTGAAGAACTATGTTAGCAAATATATAACACAGGAGACACACGGAGTACACTGCTTTGGGTGTCCACTGCTCAAAGGACGCCGGTGTGTTGCTAGGGCTGCTGTCCTTTGGCGGGGTTGGCCTGTACAGCTGGAGGGCAGAGTCCTGCGTGGTGACTAAAGCCCCGGGTCAGCTGCAGCCCTGGGTCCTTCAAGATTCATCAGGAAGACTCCTGATACTCAGGGAAAGGAGGTACCCTGGCCCCACAGAGACTTGTGGGTGCTAATTTCTAGGTGTTTCCATGTTTCACCAGCTCTCAGCAGTCCTGGGAGATCGGAGAGGTACAGACAATGGGCAGCAGGAAGACACTAACGCAGGGAGCCTGGTTGAAGGAGTGTCCCCAACCTGGGGCCTCAAGACAGCCTTCACCACAGGAAAAAAGCCAAGAGATTGGGATCTGGACGATGTGCTGTGGCAGGGAGCTGCCCTGGTCAGGAGAGACCCAGGGCGGGGGATGGCCTGGAGGGTCGGATGACCAGACACATGACTCCAGGTGCAATGACGCTTACTGGAAGTCCCGCCTGAGGCTGAGAATGTGATGCCAGGACAGGAGACCCTCAGCTCCCATGGGTGCGGAACCCATGTGCCCCATAAAAGGGTGGGGGGCAGCTGAGAGGATCCTGTGGTCTATACCTGACCCACCTTTCCCTATAACGTTCCACGGGCTGGGGCATGGGAAAGGACACAGGGCAGCTGCTGGTGTGACCCCTGTGGGTCCCTGGGGGTGCTCCTTAAATCCCGTAAGGCGATGAAGCCCTTTATGCAAAGACCCAAAGATAAAAGGCCCAAGAGGAAAATGCTCCTACGCCAAGGCACACACCCGAAGGTGGTTCTGGTGGGAGGGGGACATAGACTGGGAAGACTGCCATATGGAAACCAGGGACCTGGTGACAGACGGAGTCTGAGCCAAGCCTGGCCAGCTTCATGATTTCACTGTGAAGACCAGAAAACCGAGGCCCAGACCATTGCCAAACCCCTCGTGACTCGTGGGCCCCCTTGGTCCAAAGTGAGAAGCAGCTTCAGCAGCATCGTTCCTGCCATTGTCTGAGAGGGTCTTTGACACTTTTTTCTTCCATGTCTTCGGACCCTCTGGGGTCTTTGGACACTCTCTTTCTCCATGGGACTCCCCCTTCCCGACTTCATTTTATTTGGTGATTCCTTTGCCATTGCAGACAAGTCTGTGGCTTTGGTGGAGGCTAACTTTTTCCTTGAACTTAATTAATTTTGAAGTCAACAAAGATTGCACACACAACACCCAGAGCAGAGCTGCTGTGTGAGAGCAGGAAATCCAATCAGAATCATAAAACCGGGAGGAGACTGAGCCACTGATGAGCCGAGGAGTGACATCAGAAGTGGAGTTCGTTAGGCTCAGTACAAGGCTGTCCCCCGGCCCCCCAGTGCCCGAGGAGGCCCAGCTGGGCTCTGACCCACCAGGCCCTCTGTGCCGCTGCCACGCCACATGCTTTCCATCTTTGACAGGATTCCTTAAACAAGCAAGTATTCAAGGTATTTGAACAGCGGAAACTGCAATCAGGGAGAGAAATTATTCACTGTGGTTTTGTGCCATCATTTTCTTCTCTTGTACACGTTAAACTATTTTGACTTTCTAATCCATTAGTAGGGAATATGCGTTCATGATATTTGTAGAATCTCCAAAATGTTTAATTAAGAAGAAAAATAGCTTTTCAAACTGGATGGAAAAGCATCAGAAAAGTAGGGATGCTCTGTGCTTCATGCAGGCAGGATTCAGTTCCAGGCTTTTCCAAGGACCAAGCGGACCCAGAAGAGTTTTCCATCAGTTTCCCTGGGAGGTGTGACCCGAGGGAAATGTAGAGAAGGAGGAGCCGCTGGCTTTGAGCTGAGAAGTTGCTAGTATTGCCTCGGATGTCAGTTAGTTCCCAGCTCCTGCCCACCCGCGACTCCAGTACAACCAGGGTGGGTTCATGGTAACTGAGGACAGACTCAGAAACTTGTGGTTCCCAAGAAATGCTTGTTTGTCGAATGGATGAACGAGGACAGGCCCATCCTCTTACCGGGACCTACACCTGGCTCGGAATAAATGCTGCTCGGGATGTCTTGGGACATTCTGCTTCCACCCCACGCAGGAGTCTGGGACGCCTGCACACAGAGGAACGAGAGGTGTGGGTGGTCGAACTTGGGTGTCAGAGCCCCCACCCCCCTGGCCACAGAGATCCAAGACTTTCCTGGTCGTTGGGACCTGTTGTCTCGCCCCTGAAATGGTCTGACAGCCGTCCACCAGGGTCACCTGGGAGGCAGGTGACACGTGACAGTGCTCCTGGAGCCCTGCTCATCGTGAAGTGGGGCAGTCTCCGTTCCTGGTCAGAATTCAGGGTCTGCAGAACAGGCCCTGTGAACTCTTCTTGCTACAGAAACCATCCTGACACTGGGGGTAAATTCTGTACCAGTTCAAGTTTTATTCTTAGAAAGCCAACAAGACCGTCTCCCGGGTTGGTCATATTAAATAGCTAAACAGCAGTTGGGGACTAGTCTGGAACCGGAAATCCACACGTATCTGCCTGTGAAAACATGTTCTCAATTTAGATCCAACATGAACAGGTCAGTGACTTAGGACTACGCTCTATCAGCAGCCAGGAACTCGGCACCAGTCCCCCCATCTTCCAGCTGGGGCAGCTTAAGCCAAATGGCTGCCACAGCTGTCGGCCACCACGTTCAGGGCTTTCTAGCACCTCACGTTTCCTGCCCGACAGGGAACTCATGAGAGGCTGACATCTCACTGGGACTTCTTGCAAAATCCAGTAAATATAAAAAGAACGATATGAAATATGTCCAAGGCTGAGCATCACTCTGGCGTGTAGCACAGCCCCCCACAACGTGCAAAGTCCGAGGTGATTAGACCCCAGGATGCACACGGCGGCTCTTACCTGGAGGCAGAGGACAGATGGGAAGCAGGCGAGAAGGAAGAACTGACAGGGTGTTCCGTGGCATTAAATTCTGAATATGTGGGGCGCCTGGGTGGCTCAGGTGGTTGAGCATCTGACTTGATTTTGGCTCAGGTCATGATCTCATGGTTTGTGGGTTAGAGCCCCACATAGAGCTCTGTGCTGACAGCATGGAGCCTGTTTGGGATTCCTTGTCTCTTTCTCTCTCTCTCTCTCTCTGTCTCTCTCTCTCTCCCCTCCTCCCCTGCTTGCTCTCTCTCAGAATAAATAAACTTAAAATTTTTCTGAATACGTTACATTTTAGTGGCGTCCTGAGATGCTCTGTGTCCACCCTCTCTGTTCACAAGCCCGGCTGAGGGTGGAAACCACTGCTCGCATGTCTTGGCACACGCGGGACGGAGTGCACTGGTGCAGTTCCCTGTGTCCCGGGTGCACACAGGTCGCCAAGCGGCTCCTGCTGGCCAGAGAGAACACAGGTGCCACAAAGGCGACTGCATGCCAAGGGGGAGTGAAATACATTTGACGCAAAAAGTCAAATTTCAGTGATTGTGCACAAGAGAAACAGAGCTGGGGCCTCTGACCGTGTCCTGTTTTCTCTGAGCCTCAGTTTTTCTATCTGGAAGGTGGGCTGTCATGAAGACTAGATAAGAGGTGGGGGAAATTTGGGCAGTTAGTCAAAGCACACAAACTTTCAGTTATAGGATGAATGAGTTCTGTGTCTCACCAAAAAAGAAGGTAAATATGTGAGGTGATGGATAATTGGCTCGATTGAGGTATTCATTTTACAATGTATATGTACATATACACATCAAAACATCACACGTACCGTGTACAGACATGCCTTGGGGATACAGTGGGTTTAGTTCCAGACCACCACAGTAAAGCAAATACTGCAATAAAGGGAGTCAAATGAGTTGTTCGGTCTCCCAGTGCTTATAAAAGTTATGTTTACACCACAGTGTAGTTTCTTAAATGTACAACAGCATTATGTCCAAGGAAATAATGCACACACCTCAGTTAAAAAATACTTTACTGTTAAAAAATGTTAATCATCATCTGAGCTTTCAGTGAGTCATAATCACTGATCACAGATCACCATAACAAATATAATAATAATGAAAAGGCTTGAAATATTGTCAGAATTAGCAAAATGTGACACAGAGAGACGACGTAAGCAAACGGTGCTGGAAAAATGGCCCCCAGAGACTTACTCGACACAGGTTTGCCACAGCCTTCAACTTGTGAAAGCACAGTATCCGCCACGTGCAGCAAAACGAGGTGCGCCCGGACCTTAAGTATGTACGATGTTTGTCACTAACACCTCAATGGGAAAAGACCGCGTGAGACAGTACTGGTAACTGACCCGGCTCCCGGTACGGCTCAACAGTGTCCACTCTTCTGGCACTCCTCCCTCACTGACTACTGGCCAGGTGTCCAATTAGTGAGAAATCGGCTAAAATGGAAGCTACTTCCTCTTCTAGAATTTAATGATTTGGTGGGGAAGACTGGCTTTTAACCATAAACCTTAGTGAGGAGAGCAAAGACAGCCCCTCTATAAAAAAGGGGCGTGAAAGATGATCCCGCAGGAAATCGTATCTGACGGTGACATCAGTACCAGTCTCACCAGCGGCCGGATGGCAGGGCCCAGGGTTGGCGGGAGGTGCACGAGTAGCTAGGTAGGCCCTCAGGCTCTTTGAAAGGGCCTCAAGTATGTTCCTACACAGCAGACGTCTGCGGAAACACAGCACGACTTCAGGGTAAGGAGGCGTTCACCTGTCCGTATGGCGTCAGGGGTGAGTGAATGTAGCCCAAGGGGCAGGACAGCGATCTGGTTTCCTAGTGATATACAGAGTAAGACTACAGTGGTACAACGTTGCCGAGTGAGTGTTCCGGAAAGAGCAGCGACGCCAGCCCTGGGGCTGTGGGCTGAGCCCACAGACAGGACCCCGAGCAGAGTTGAGCGGACTTGATTTGACACATCATTTAAGTGATCGCATTCTCAGAAAGGGGTCATCTTGAGCACACCGCCACGGCCCCCGTACACCATGCCGGCCCCCAGCGCAGCCCCAGCGCGACTTGGGCACTTGGCCACGACATGCTCCCTCTCGGTTTGCAAACACCCTCCATGCCCAGTTCCGTCCCCTGCTGCTGGCTCGGGGTCACAAAACTACCGCGGGGCTGCTTGACAGCCCACATTGTGGCAAAGCCTCAAACCCATCGGGGGAACGGATGCTCGTTAAAGCTCACTTCAGGCGGGCAGTGCCGCTCAGACACACTGAAGGTAGGCGAAGAGAGCCAGGCTTTCCGCCTCCACAACGGCAGAACAAGAAATGACTCCAAGTGCCTGGCGCAGAACTGAAATAGGGCCGTTAAGAAGTAGAGGAAAGGAAACCTGCACAATTCTCGCAGGGTAGCCAATGGACGCTGTTTCGTGTGCACTTCTGGAAAAGGGGCTGAAATGTGCAGGGAACCATGCAGGGGCCCTTACCTTGCTCTCGTCCTCAGGGTCATTATAGCCACACGCGTCTATGAAATCTGGAAACATCTCTGACCACCCATCACTTGTGCAGTTTTTGCTTATGTTTCCTAGAAGGTAAAGTTCAGGTGTCAGGTCTGTGGGTCCACGACAGCGGCCTTAGCAGCGACAGCGTAGGCAGTGCTTGGAGGTATGTGCATTCACCTGCCCGGGCTTCCCACCCATGAAACCTGGGTTGTGCAGGGCCTTGGTGGCTCAAGGGAGGGCTTCTGTGTCGCGAAGCACAGTGGTGGTACCCGTAGCTATGCCGGTGATGGCTGCAATGTATGGTGTTATCATTATGGAGCACAGTGGACAACTTGTGTTCTGCCCAGTGATGGACCATTCCGGAGCCCGCTATCCCAGTCCACCCTCACTCCGCTGCCCCGGGCACAGTGACCAGGGAGCACGGGCAGGCACCACTGACCACTGATGTTGGAGGAAGAGACTGTGGGTGTAAGATTTAAATCACATAAGGTAAAGGCAGTTTTGATCTTATAGTACCATTTTTTTGCTCCTAATTAATGTAAACGTGTATGTTAAACTCAGGGATGCAATGTTCCCTCAGGCTACTGAAATGCAAGTGTCCTCAGCAGGTGACTGCAGTCATTGAGTGGTGATGAGTGAAATCAGGGCTGGGCACTGGTGGCCTGTGATGGGGGCAGGCGGGGCTGGGGCTCACTGGGTGGGCTTTGGGAGGCTGGAGCCCGGGAGGCCCTTCCTGCCTTGGTGATCCCTACCAGCAGCTGACCCCCCAGAGGGTCCTCTGTGACTCACAGCCCCAGCAAATCTTTCCACTCACACGAGCCAAGACTGTTAGGCAGACTTGGTGGGCATGACAGCTCCCGTTTCACCTGAGAAAATGAGATTCTGAGGGTTCTGTCACCCGCCCGAGGTTCTGTAATGACTGAGCCGCAGAGATAGGTTTTCGAACTCAAAAACTCCTTATTTTGTCAACCCCAGGGCAGCCTACATGTTCACCCGCTTTGATCTATTAATCAGACAAAATCGAAAGCAAAGTGCGTTCACATGGAGGTGATAATATGTGTAAGCGATTCCTGGCATGCCGTGTGGAGGCAGGTGGGAGGGCCCAGACCCTGACCTGCTGGCAAGTGGGGAGGGGGTCTCAGCAAAGCCCCCGGCAGCATCACCTGGGCTCATGCTGCCTGGTCGCTCTCCAACACCACCGTTCCGTGCATTTTTCTGACTCCAGGCCCCCAACCCTCCTCCTGCTCCAGCTCCAGAGGGTGTCCCAGGGGAGTCTGGGGGTGGCTGGAGGGCAGGGACCATAGTAGGGAGTGGAGGCAAGACAGAGTCCTGAGAGATGAGGCCCCACTCACTGCCCTATTTTATAGATAGGGAGACAGGCCCACAGGAGATAAAGATCTGCCCAGAGTCAGGAATCAGAACAGCAGTGGGAGTGGCTGTGGCTGCATATGGCTCGCTGAGCTCCTGCTGTATGCCAGGCTTGGTGCCCAGGCCCCCATTTAACCCTGAGACTACATGGGGGCCCTTTAGTGGTCCTACGTCACAGGTGGGGGACCTGAGCCGACAGGTGAGGGGCCCTGTTCCAATCCCAGGCAGTGGTCTCCTCGTCTGCACAGCACACCTGCTGTCTGGCCCTCATTGCCCAGCTCTTGGGACCTGTGCCTGAGCTCTGCGGATGCGGCCAGGAGTGGGCACTGAGCCAGTCATTCCTCATTAATACACAGCAAACACTAAAGAAGACACTGAAATGTCAAGATCCCACACGGGTTCTCCATTTTGCCTGGAAGACACCTGGAGGCAGAGGCAGAAGGCATGCTTCCAGGAAATGCTTGAGGCAGCAATGTGTAGAGAGGGGCCTGGGAGGTGGGAGGGGGCCTGGAGGGGGGTGAGCGAGGGGCCAGGAGGTGGGAGGGAGACCAGGGAGGTGAGAGAGGGGCCGGGAGGTGGGAGGAGGCCTGGGGGAGGTAAGCGAGGGACCGGGAGGTGGGAGGGGGCCTGGGGGGTGAGTGAGGGGCTGGGAGGTGGGAGGGGGCCTGGGGGGGTAAGCGAGGGGCCGGGAGGTGGCAGGAGGCCTGTGGGGGCGAGTGAGGGGCTGGGAGGTGAGAGAGAGACCAGGGAGGTGAGAGAGGGGCCCGGAGGTGGGAGGGAGCCGGGGGAGGTGACCAAGGGGCCGGGAGGTAGGAGGGGGCCTGGGGGGGTGAGTGAGGGGCTGGGAGGTGAGGGGGTCCTGGGGGGGTGAGTGAGGGGCCGGGAGGTGGGAAGGGGCCTGGGGAGGTGAGCTAGGGGCCGGGAGGTGGGAGGGGGCCTGGGGGATGGGTGAGGGGCTGGGAGGTGAGAGAGAGACCAGGGAGGTGAGAGAGGGGCCAGGAGGTGGGAGGGAGCCTGGGGAGAAGAGAGAAAGTCCAGGGAGGTGAGAGAAAGTCCAGGGAGGTGAGAGTGGGAACATATAGGAAAAGAGGGGAAGCCACAGCTTTATGACTCAGGAGCTTGGACTTCCTTCTCCCTCCTCTGTGAGTGGACCTCTTCCCCACCCTGACTCTGTGGGGACCATCTGCTCGGTGGGAACCCCCACCACTTTGTGAGGACCTCCCAGTCTTTGTGAACTCTTCCTGCTGTAGCCCCAAGTTTAGCAGCCATGCCTGGCGCCCTGAGCAGAGCGGTGACAAGTGTCACTCTTGCGTGCTCCCCAAAGCTGATTATAAGCTCACTGGGTGTAAGTCTGTGAGGGTCCTTGGTCGTCTGCAGAGGCAGGGAGGGTGAGTTTGCCTGCACGGGGAGCACTGTGCCTATTGGGGCGTGGGGGTCCCTGCCCTCCAGACGACCCAGTCTGATGTGAGAGCAGCTCCCAATTGTGAGCTCTGTGTTGCAGGCACTGCGTTAGGCTCCACAGCCCTCAGGGTAAGGTCTGACCACAACCCCAATGCCTAGCTAGTTTCGGGACTCACTCTTGTCCCCCCGGGACAAGTTGGCAGAGCCAGAACTCAGAGCCAGGCTGCTCGGCTGCAGGGCCTGTGCTCTGGACCATTTTGTTATCCATCTGTTTGGGCTTTCCCTCCGATGCAGTCACACCCACTGTCTCCCTGCCCTGGAGAAGCGCTAAGTGAGCAGGAACCACCATGCCCTAAGGGGTCAACTCTTCAGAACAAATCTTAGTCTATGAGCCTGCCTCCCTCCTTCACTTGATGGTTTGCCGCTGTCCCTTTTAAAGATTCATCCTCGGTGCTAAACTGAGTCCCCACAGCTTTCCTGTCACTCTGCTGGCCTGTGGGAGTGGATTTGCACCCCATATCCTAGCACAGCTCAGAGGGGCCTCCCACGGACCCTGGAGCTCATGCAGCATGAGGACAGCAGACAGCAAGGTGCTGGTTGCCATGACATCATCTAGAGAGCCCACCCAATTTCCCGCTACTGGAGGTAGGAGAACTCAGAAGAGAAAACAATTTTCATGAAAGCACAGATCTGTCTCTTGAGCATCTGGGTCTATGGGCTGAAACAGTCACAAGTCACTCTATGATCTGGCTCTCCCCACAGGTCACTGTGGGAGCAACTATCACATTCTAAGTGCTTTCTGCTAACTGGGAAGTAACATACAGTTTCAAGCCCTACTGGTTCTTAACTGTATTTCAAGACCACACTTTATCCCTGCCAAATTTCCTATTTGGGGCCTCCGCCCATTGCCATCCAATGCCTGTCGGCCCCAGCCCCAGCCGTACTCAGCCCCCAGCTCCGGACTATGTTCACGTTTCTCTAAGGCCCACACTCTGTCCAACACTCCTAGAGACCTGCACTCCATGTGGACCACAATTTGTTGACAGTCTGTGTAAGTGCCTCATGGTTCACATGTTTTGTGACCAGTTAAATAAGGGGATGCATATACTTTTCAGATCACCTAGCTGTTTTATACAGACTCAGGAGAACTCCCTAGTAGTAGAGATCTCCCCACAGCAGCAAGGCAGTGTCATGCTCCCTGTTTGGATAAAAAAAGAGCATCAAGCATTTAACCCAAGGCAGACACGGAGTCTTCATTCTCCATAGCAGCACAATGACTCATAGCAGAGCCAGATTCTAGCCTGACCTGGGCTGGGTGCCCCAGGTGGCTCCCCTCTGGCAGAGGTTAGGCGCTCACAACAGGTGGCCCAGAATCAGAGCTCTTGTGCTCTCCAGTGTGCAACCCCCGGCTGCCCCCTGGAGGCATTTAGAACCTACCATCTATCAGGGGAAGCCTAAGTCTAAGCCAATTCATTTGAGGTTTCTGGGAGAATATTTATAGTCCAAACCATTCAGTACAAATGGTATTGATTAGATAGGATATTTTTTAGAGTTTAGATTTTCTAAAACAATTTAGTTTTTCTGACTTGAAGATGACCAATGTTGCTTATGCAGGTATGACCCCAAGTCCCCTCAAACTGCTTCACTGACTAACTCAGGAAGAGTCTCACCTTGCAAGTCACAGGGATAAAAGGAAACCTTTCTTTTCCTCCATCCCAACCTGTGCCACAAATTTCTGCTTGAAGTGTTTCAACAATTCTACTTCTCAAGAGTTTTTACCCTGTAACGCTTGCTCAAGATGAAAATAAGTTCTCTAGAGTGCTTGAAAGTATCCTGCCTTTCTGATTTCCAGATGTATCTCCTCTTTTCTATTCTTCCGGATAGATTTCTTCATGTTATAAAAGTCTGGATCCTTTACAAGAGAAAACAAAAACCACAGCACAGCACAGCACAACCACCTTCCTGGGAACAAGCCAAGAGATGTTGTGGCAGCGTGCGGAGAGCAAAGGCGCAGGACCGTTGGCACCCCGGACCCTGGAGACAGAGAGACAGCGGGTCTTCTGACCACATGGAGCCGGTTCAGAAAGTGGGAGCTGGGAGCTGAGCTCGGTCCAATGAGCAAGATGTTTCCTGTGGACGAGAGACTGCTTCTGGGCTCGAGGAAAGCCTGGCCACTGTCCCTGAGCATCAGGGCGCCTCAAAGCATCTGGAGGACGCTCTCTGATGGCTCACGGACACCCACGAGTGGCAGGGAGGCACAGGACTGCACGGATGTTTTCCTCGGCGCCTGAAGCCAGTGGCTCCTCGTCTGCATTGCCGCCCGCCCCCTTTGGGGCGCTCCCGTATCAGGCTCACTCGTCCATGCTTGTCTCGGGCCTGCTCTCCCCTGCTGTTTCCCTTGAGGTGGCTGACCTGGCAAGAAGCTTCTCATCCTCCTGCTCCTCAAACCAGCTCAGTAGATGATGGCACAGCTGTTCCCTGACTCAGTAAAGGAAACCAAGGAGCCTGCTTCTTGCTGCCTTCCATGGAGAAGCCAGCCCATAGCCTCTGCGGGGGTTTAGACACAACGCTGACAGACGGTACCTGGTTTGCTGTAAAAATTGCTGAACACTGTAGGACAGGGCACTGTGACAGTCTCGCCTACGTCCGCAGGGCGCCAGCACGTAATGTTGTCCCAGACGCCAGTGCAGGCTAGGAGGAGAGAGACAGTGTAAGAAGGACTAACCAGTGCAACGGAAGCATACGCGAGGCTGCTTGGGGGATGCCTAGGTCAGCAGGAGCACATCTGTTCAAAGGCTTTGCAAGTAGATAGTCCCTTACTTAGGCAACTATCTTGCAAATTACCTTTTTGTGAAACAAGTTTGCACCAACAGAATTGCTGAGAATATAGTTAGCGTCTGTGTTCGTTTTAATCAGGTTTGGAGAAATAACCAGATGTGTGGTAGAAAGTATTTGAGTAATCCAATGTGCAATGTGCACTGATGAACTTTAATAGAATCGTTACTTCTCTCCTGCTGAGGTGCTTCCCCCAGTGGTATAATATGAGTACTCTTGAAGGCTTAGGGTCCCCTGGATGAAGGCATACTTCTGCTTTTAGGGAATCTGACTTCAAGGATAATTTGCACATTTAAATATTTGATAAGATTTACTTGATTTAAAAAAATTTTTTTAACGTTTATTATTTTTGAGACAGAGGGAGACAGAGCATGAATGGGGGAGGGTCAGAGAGAGAGGGAGACACAGAATCGGAAACAGGCTCCAGGCTCTGAGCTGTCAGCACAGAGCCCGACATGGGGCTCGAACTCATGAACCTTGAGATCATGACCTGAGCCGAAGTTGGACGCTTCACTGACTGAGCCACCCAGGTGCCCAAGATTTACTTGATTTTAATAGTCAAGATGACATCTATGTGATGAAATCTTAGGTTACCCTCATGCAGTTATCAAATAACCTAATTTGTATACTGTTATGGCTTAAGCCATTCTCCAGATCTCTTACAGGGTCTTAGCAACCACCACACCCTGTGCAAGGATACAAACGTGCCAATCATCCAAGGTGAAAGGCAATGACCTCTCAACGTCACACAAACCATGACAATCCACATTTGAACCCAAGGCTTTTTACTACAAGTCCCAGGTACTGTTACTGTATTAACTTCAATATTGGAGGTGCTAGCCTCGGTAAAAACAAACAAACAACAGTTCTGACATGCCATCCAGTCCTGCACAGGAACTGTACAAAAACACCAATGAAGTATTTACATTCTTGGTTCGAACACAGGAGTGTTTTAGCTCAAGAATGCAGATGCCTCTGATAAGTTGGGTATAAATCAAGTTTTGCAGATGAAAATACTTTCTAGAAGTTTTTAAAATAAAAATGGGGCGCCTGGGTGGCTCAGTCGGTTGAGCATCCTACTTCAGCTCAGGTCACGATCTCACTCCTCTGTGAGTTTGAGGCCCGCGTCGGGCTCTGTGCTGACAGCATGGAGCCTGCTTGGGATTCTGTCTCTCCCTCTCTCTCTGCCCCTCCCCTGCTCATGATCTGTCTCTCTCTGTCTCAAAAATAAGTAAAGACATTAAAAAAAATTTTTTTTTAATTTTAAAAAATAAAATAAAAATGAAAATATATTCATTCTAAATATTTAATTAGATACCAATGATTAAATGAGTAATACATTCATACTATATTAATGTCCTTACACATGTGAGGAAAACATTGTTCTTAAAGAAATATTCAGAATAAGTCATCAAGTACAAATGAGTCACTAGCTACTCCACGTTGTGCCTGGGCTGAACAGACCAGGGCAGGGAGTGGCCCTGCAGTGACACCACACATGACACCTCCGGACGCCGGCACAGGAGAGCAGGAGCTTGCTGAGCCTTGGATGAGGCAGGTCAGGGCCAGGGTTCCCAACAGAGCTCCAACGAGGGGGAAAGTGAGGTGTCCAGGTCTCCAGGGAAACACAGCAGTGGCCGAGCCTCTCCACCGTCAGGAAAGCAGTGTGTTCTGACCATTGGTCAGACCACTGGCCGTTGGTCATTGTGAAGGTTCAACCGTCCTCACCACAGAAATGACAAATTTCTGCTTAAATAATGAAATCTTAATGGAGACATATTAAATCCACGGGTTCATTTCAGTCACTTTTCCCATTATAGTAAGATTTGAGTTAAGTACCTAGAGTCTCATGGGTCAATCCCTTCAATCGCTGGCAAGCCGTCCCTTTATTTGTGCATTTACTGGACCCACGTGTAGCGGGCAGTGCAGGACTCAGAGGCTGTGGTGGCCTTCCCACCTACAGTGAGCGGGGAGAGTCATCTGCCCGGCCCTGGGGCCGGGGCGCAGGAGGATGGCAGGCTGGTGATGAGGCATCCACACCTGTGGGGAGTCTGAGGGCTGGAGACCGCCAGTGACGCGTCCATGGCTTCTCTCTCCTGCTTCCCAATCTCACAGCAATGACACCCACAAGTGTGAAAGGGCTGCACCCAGAGATGTCAATAAACTTTGAAGATCAAAAGCATACATGTGCTAAGTAATGAGGCAGCACCCACAGCAGGGCGAGAAACAAGAGGAAGGCGGTGTTTGCGCCTTGGAGGGGCCCCAGACGCAAGACGCCGGGCGCGGGGTGACTGAATTCGAGAGGATCACGTCAAGTGTGACTTCTGAGCATTGAGACTTCCATCCTTCCTTCCCCCATCAGTTGTTTGTGGAGGCTGACTTTTGCCACCTAACTGGAACAGGACCACGGGAGGCCCCAGACCAGCCAGGCCAACTGGGGCAGGAGGGTGGGGGGCCCAGGAGGAGAGGGCTCTAAGGAAGAAATGGCACTTTATGATAACCTCACGTTATCCAATTGTCTTGAGAGTATTTTGTTGTTCTGGTACAAAGTTTGATGCCTAATTACCAATAGATATATAGAAAATGAAGGAATAGAAAAGCCAGGCACTTATTGTTCCAGGAAAAGCATAAAGTTAGACAAGAAAGGAAATATTGACTGTTACGTGGTCAGCTGTGATCATAATAATGCAAACCGACAATTGCGACGTGACCACTGGAGGACAGATTGGAGGAGGGACGGAAGTGTGACAGGCGGGGCCATTCCCAATAAAACAACAGTATGAACGAAGACATTACATTTGGGAGCAGAGACTAGTCTGAACAATGATGAGCAGTGTGGATTGTCTAAGACACAGCGGCCAGGGGAGGCAGTCAGTCAGGCCTGCACGGGGAGCTTACTCTTGTCATGCACTCGTAGCAGCCCTTGGTATTTAAGATGATGACGAAAAAGTCGAGTCCCTCTGAAAGGAGGAAAAGCCTGTGCATATCAAATAGACTCTGAAAGGTTACCCGACAGAAGTTAGCAACCATTCTGATGGTCAAAAACTCCAAATAAGAAAATAATATAGGACACTTTAATAGGACAAAGACCGTTTATTTAAATTAGAAAGTATTATTAGAGATGGTTAAACACAGTGTGCAAGCAAAGTCAGGAACCTGGCTGGAAACTTGCTATCACCATTGTTATTTAACAAAAGCCAGCAGTTTTAGCTAAAACAATAATTAAAAGAAAATGAACCCAGAGGGTACATTGCTATAAAACTGAGAAGTCCCAGAGCTGCACTTTCCAGTATGGCAACCCCTTGCCACGTGTGACCATTTAAATTTAAATCTAAATTAGTCAAGACTAAATACAATAAAAATTCAGGGGGCGCCTGGGTGGCGCAGTCGGTTAAGCGTCCGACTTCAGCCAGGTCACGATCTCGCGGACCGGGAGTTCGAGCCCCGCGTCAGGCTCTGGGCTGATGGCTCGGAGCCTGGAGCCTGTTTCCGATTCTGTGTCTCCCTCTCTCTCTGCCCCTCCCCCGTTCATGCTCTGTCTCTCTCTGTCCCAAAAATAAATAAAAACGTTGAAGAGTGGGCCTCATGGGTTCCATCAACCTTTAAAAAAAAAAAAAAAAAAAAAAAATTCAGTTCCTCAGTCGCAGTAGCTGATTTCAAACTGGAGCTCAGCGGCCAGGCGTGGTTTGTGGCTGTGACATCACAGCTCAGGTGGAAAACACAGCTGTCTTCACAGGAAGTTCTCTCGGAGCTCTAGTTAAAGGAAGCCACCAAACCCTAAAAGCCACTCTTCCAAACTATCAAGAAGCTTAAAGCGAAGAGAGAAAATGGAGCCCGTCATTGCTGTATCTGTACTCTAGTGCTGAAGGTAAGCCAGTCCAGACAGGTGAGACTGTCTCCCTGTGGTGGTTTATTAGCCAAGAGTGCCCACGCACATTATCTGAAATATTCTATGAAGAAATATGTGAGACTTTTTGGTAAAAAATGTATTTTCCACTTATCACACAAATATTTTGTCTTTCAAAACCCATCAAAGAGATGTGGAAGAAGCCCTCTCATTTAAGTGATGGTTAGTAGCTTGTTGAACTGAAAAGCTAGGGGAAAAAAACACCTAAAACACAGGGGTGCTGGGTGACTCAGTCGATTAAGCCTCCGACTTTGGTTCAGGTCACGATCTTGAGGTTTGGGAGTTTGAGCCCCACTTCGGGCTCTGTGCTGACAGCTCAGAGCCTGGAGCCTGCTTCAGATTCTGTGTCTCCCTCTCCCTCTGCCCCTTCCCTGCTAGCGCTCTGTCTCTCTCTGTCCCTCAAAGATAAATAAGCTTTGGGGCGCCTGGGTGGCGCAGTCGGTTAAGCGTCCGACTTCAGCCAAGTCACAATCTCGTGGTCCGGGAGTTCGAGCCCCGCGTCAGGCTCTGGGCTGATGGCTCAGAGCCTGGAGCCTGTTTCCGATTCTGTGTCTCCCTCTCTCTCTGCCCCTCCCCCGTTCATGCTCTGTCTCTCTCTGTCCCAAAAATAAATAAACGTTAAAAAAAAAAAGATAAATAAGCTTTAATAAAGAAAAAATAAAACACAAAAGTGTATGTCTATTACTTACACTTGGAACATATAGCCAAAGCCTTTCCTTTGAGCATGGGCCTGCCTACTGGGCTTTGCAGAGTCTCTCCTGAGTACACATACCCTGAAGTCTGTCTAGGATTCCCACTTTGAAAGTCTGGACATGGGCTGACAGACTCCTTCCAGACTAGATTTCCAAAGCTGACCCCAGCTGTCAGTCTCACCTCCAACTCTACCACTGTTCGGCACCTCGCTTTTCCTAGTCTTCCCAGAGCGCACACGCTAGTTTTCTCAGAGACAAGTGCTTCTGTGGCTCTCCATCAGCTTGCATGCTATTTCATGGAGCAGTAGGGTGAGTGACAGCTTTAGGGGGCACTTGTATGTTGCAAAGTGTCCCAGAGGCTGCAGGGGGGTGACAGGTGGGCAGGGAGAGCCCTCGCCAGGAGCCTGGCCAAGTTGCCTGGGGCGAACCTGCCAATTTCAAGGGAAGAGCAAGTACAGGTGCCCAACGTAAACTGCACTCTAGACTCAGCAGCTTGGAAAAACTGACCCTCCACGTGTGCGGCCTGCAGACTTTTCTTAAACCTCATAGCATTGTCAATGGGGTACACACGGGACATTGGTGAACAGCGTTCAGGAAAGGCTGCTGTTAGAACACGTTCACGTGGATGTGCTGGAAACACGGGCACAGAGAACCGAACTCTAAGGAGGCACCTGTAGCTCAACCTTCTTGAGATCATCTCGTCAGAGGGCAGAGTCTCACCAGGTGGGGAGGAATCTGCCATGATTAAGAGGAAACTAATCCTTCTACCAAATTTTCTAAAATATTTCCAGGCAAGTCATAACTCTCACAGATGACGGTGCCTGTGTTGCTTTGACTTCTGGATTTTTTTCTCATTATCTCAATGACATAAACACCAACGAATTTTCAGGGAAAGCACAATGTGAATCTCACTCCTGTCATGTCACACTCTCTGCAGGAAAGAGGCCTGTGAGGCTGTGCTTCGTCCACACAGCTGTGACCCACCCACTGCAGAGAAGTCCCTTCGCACCTGCACATGTGCACAGAGGGATGCCTGTCAGTGCTCCTGCAGCAAACATCAGGATTTATGTTTCAGACGAGGCTGTGACCACGGCCACACACACGGATACTGCCCTCTCTGTGTGAGGTTCCTGGGGCACTGTGGGCGGCAGCCATGCCCCGACCCATCTACCTTTCGACCATGAGAGAATCCTGTCCCTTACAAATACCAACTCCCAGAGAGAGAAGCTTAGGAAACCCTGGTGGGCCCGGCTCTTAGAGATGGACTGTGAGGTTCCCACATTCACAGAGTGATGGAGGCCCATTTTCCAGCATGCACCAGAGAGCGGTGAGTAGTGACGGGGGTGGGGTGGGGGGGTACTCAGTGGCTGCAGCCCTGCCTGTGGAGGACAGGCTGGGAGACCTGCATCGGGAGGCTTTGTCCTCTGAGTCTCCGGGCTCTAGACAGAGTGAGGGGTGGGCCGCAGGAACAGGTGAGTGGGGAGAGGAGAGAAAGAGAAAACTGTTTCTGGCTGGGCACTGGTTGGCAGTATGCCTCCCTCCACATTTAAGAGTAAACATTACCAATAACTTCCGGCATTCAAAAACTCAATGTAAGTTTAAAGTCACGAGCAGCAAAGCTTCTTCCGGAATCAGACATTGCAGGGAAGCTTGGGAGGCCTGCCTAGAGCCCCCTCAGTGGGCACAACGGCTGCTGACCAAGGAGCCTTTCTTCTTCCCTGTTAACCGGGCATTCGCCAGGTGGGAGCCCTGTGCCTCTCCAGGGCAGTTTCTGCAGAAACAGTTTCTGCAGTTTCTCCAGGGCAGACTTCTCTGCCGTCCCCACTGCCAGAATCCTGAGCAAAGTCCCAGAAGAGGAATTTCAGTGGGTTGGCTGTGGAGGCATACTCTGCTAGGAACCATTTTACTGGCTTCCAGAAGCTGTATAAGAAACGCTGTCAGCCGAGTCCATCTGCGTGAACACGCGAAAGAAACGGTTTTGATGCAGTGAGACAGAGACGGGTCCTCTGTCCTGGTCCCTGTCTCTGTCGTGCGGGTGGCTTGAGAGTTCATGTGCATGAGAAGATGGGGGCGGGGGGAGACACTGAAAAGTACTTAATAACAGAGGCAGGAGGGGCAAAGGGGAAAGGCCTCCGTCTGGGATCCTCAGCCCGCAGTGGAAACACACCATCAAATCCAAGGGCTTTCATGACAGATGCTGAGTTTTCATTTACTTTTTAGTTCTTAAACCTTGCTCAAGAAAGACTAGAAAAACAGCACATCTGGTTCTGACCACGAGCACGTGCTTAACTTTTCTAAACCTCAGTTTCCCCCTCTGCAAAGTGGAAGTGATCCCCGACAGTGCCCCGGGCAGAAAATTTAGAGGCTACGAGGCAAGAGGGTGCTCACCAGGCAGGGACAGCGCCTCACACGCTCCTAAGGGTGCTGAAGTGCCCGCCCCTCCTCTGCACCTCCACAAACCCAGGAGTTGAGCCCGACAACCAGCCCCTCAGATGTGGCCACTAAGAGAAACAGACAGGGCCACAGTGTTAGTGGTGATGGCGGCAGAGCTGACCTCATTGTGTCACCAAAACCCCAAAAGGCCACTGGTGTATATGGCACAGAGGAAGAGGCAGGCACAAGAGCCTGAACCCCTGGCCCACACAGCCTCTGTGTGTTAGGGACTTAAGCAGGGTGGGTTGTCGACAGCCAGGGGGCCCAGTCTTGGGGGCAGCAGCCCATGAGGCAGTCCCTGGAAGTGCCAGGCAGGCGGCTCTGCCCAGGGGTGTGGGGCCTCTGCAGGGGCTGCCCCGGGGGGCCGCTCCCCTGCAGCCCCTGTGGCCTGTATTTTGGTCTGGGGTGACTCAGGCCAGATTAATCACTGGACATCTCTGAATAGGAAAAAGCACTTTAAAAACAAATGTCACCTCTCACTCCATTTGTCATTGCCCTCATCGGTCCCTCAAAATAAGTACCAATGCTTAGCCAGGGACAAAAAGAAAGTAGGAAACGTGACTGTTCAGAGGGTCAGTGGGACAATCATTCTAAAAGACGCAAAATTTTGTTATGGGGAAGAGACTCACAGCTCATCTGGGAAACACTGCTGTGCGGTGGGAAGGTCCTACCTCAAGAGGCTGCGAGACTGTCTCAGGTCATGAGACCCACTGGGAACACATCCAAGCCCTCATCAAATCCCACTGCCCCAGCATCTGTCCACGGAGAACTTCTCAGTACTTAAGGTCACAGTAAAAGCACCTCATTGAAATATGTCTTTAAAATTCTACGTATTTTTCCAGGTGTGCATTCTACACCCACTGGAAGCATGTTTCCATGTCAGATGAGCCCACGAAAGAGGAGAAGGGAGACACTGTGCCCACGTTCCTCTCCTAACAGTCTAGCGTGCAGCATGCAGGGAAACTCAAAATTCTCATGTTTGTTAAACCGTGCGCTGATATGCCTGTGCCAGACCTGATCTGAGAGGGTGCCGTCCCTTCGTGCCTGCCCAGTGGGAAATGCAGGCTGTGCCCCTCGAGTTTCTGATGACTGTGGGCTGAGGCGCAGTCTGGTTTCCTGATCCGATATGGGCAGCCAGTGGCCTGTGGTGTGGCAGGGGCAGCGAGGGCTGGGCGGGCAAGGGGCAGATGTGCCCAGTGTGTCTGGAAGGCTGAGAGCCTCTCTTGGTGGAAACCTCCACCCCCTCCTTCCCTGTGCAGTCGGACAGGGCTTCTGTCTCTCAGCCACAGCCCCTGGTCCCTGCAGGCCGGCTCCTGGGCAGAGGACAAGGACGAATTCAGGGATGAGGCAGTGGCCTGTGCCCTCATGGGGACTCATCCCATAGGCCCTGAAAACGCCTCCAAAGCAGCTACTCCCTTTTGCTTTCAGTGGCCTCACTCATTGTTATTGACTGAAGACAGAGCCCCGCTTTGCACTCTGTTCCTGTAGGACAAGGATGAACCAGACAAAAGCTGAGACAAGAGCCCCACAGCACATGCGGCCTCACCATGCAGCCTGCCACCAGGAATGCCTGGACCGTGTGAACTGTGTTCTCAGTCCCTCCCATCCGAATGAGAACTGGAGGAGTCCCGACAGGCATGGCTTGGCAGCCACCTAGGAGCTTTCCACAGATCCTCTGAGCTCTAAAATTCTTATGTAATGGTCTCTTCCTTTTGGTCATCAAAGTCATTGATCTGTTTCCCATTTCCAGCCCCCCTCCATGCCTATTATCAATTTAAAGAACTGAAAGTTCAATGGGATGACTCACCAATTTAGTTGGAAGAAACCTTTTGTACACAGTGCTTTGTCTGTGAACACAGCCATTTGTTCTGACCTGAATCCCCGGACAAGCCGACTGCTGCCCAGCCCCTGCCTGCTGGCCCCACAGAGCTGGCCCCAGGGCCGTGCTGCACCAGGCTCACTGAGGGGACACGAGCTTTTCCTTTCCTGCTAGGTGCTCACGAACAGGTGAACACACACACAAGTCTCCGAGAGCCCCAGAGCCAGGAAGACTCTGTAACGAGCATTCTCCCCTCACTCTAGACGCCACATACTGGTGGGCACCCAGGATTCAAAGGACCAGATGTAGCCCCAACGGGCAGCTCTGGACCCTCTAATTTCTCCCAGTGGCGGTCAGCACATCATCAAGTAACCCTCCCACCTCGGGGCCTCAGGTCACTGTAAGATTTGTCCCATGTCCTGCAGTCAAAACTGGGCTACTTGTAATTTCTGCTCTCAGACCTAATTCTGCTTCTGGAGTCTTCAATGGGCAGAAATGGCAACAACTTAACACTCTCCTCCCTACCCAGCTTTGACTTTCTGCTCAGAGACCACCCCCATACACACAGAGACCACTTCCCGACACTCAAGGCAGGGCTTCCCAGGAGCCTGAGCTGAGCACACAGCACAGGAAGGACCCCAGGGTCTCTGTGGCCTGAGCTCAGGGTGCATGAGGGAGAGACACGGCAGTCCTCCCTCCAGCACTGCCAGAAGCAGAGAACACTTCGTGCTGGGCTTGTCTCAGCATTTACTGTAAACAAGCCTCCCCAGTGTGGCTGACAAAGTCCAAAGGAAGCTGCCTGGAGATGCCCTGCAGGTCCAGATTCCCAGCCCTGTGGACAGTGGACAGAATCACCGGTAAACCTGCCACTGGGTCTAGAGGCTCCAAAACACACTTCCTACTCCTAAATTTTCCCACCAGTCCTTCCCTCGGTTTCTGGTTTCCTCCTTGTATATATCTTTGCATGTTGCCAGTTCGGGGGCCAATTACAAATATCCTGTTACGCTAAATCCTGTAGAACCCTAGTTAATCTGAGCCCGAAAAGTGATGATCAAATCTTACTAGATGAGGGATTCCTTCTTTCTGTTGTTCTAAGGATGCATATTTACATCGTTTGTTCTTAAAATATTTACCAGTAAGATACGGCAAGATACATCCATGCATTTGCTAAGCTGGGTATGGTGCTAAATGCTGCTTTAAAAACGCTGCAATCATGGGGCACCTGGGTGGCTCAGTCGGTTAGGTGTCCGACTTTGGCTCGGGTCATGATCTCACGGTTCACGGGTTCAAGTCCTGCGTTGGGCTCTATGCTGACGGCTGGAGCCTGGAGCCTGCTTCGGATTCTGTGTCTCCTCTCTCTCTGCCCCTCCCCTGCTCATGCTCTATCTCTTTCAAAAGTGAATAAACATTAAAAAATGTTTTTACAATGTTGCAATCAGGAATGATGAAAATAATGCTTACTGGCAGCACAGCAGAAAGGGGCCTTTTGAGGGGACGTAGCCAATGCAGTAACTCTTCAGGACTAATGAATGTGCTCTGGACATTCACAGACCATCAGTGTAGGTGAAAGACAAGCACACGCCAGAAGCGTGTTCCCGGAAGGGTCTGGAAGACAAGTTGATAGAACAAGCTTGGGGCATGGCGACAACCTAGCTGTCTGTTGTCCGTGGAGGCAGAAACGAAACAACACACTGTCCAACCAACAGCCTGCACTTTCTTCGTGATGTAACAGGCTTGTAGCTGACATGAGCCACGCCCTCTTATCATCTGCAGTAACAAGTATTCATTTCTTCAACCCGTGTTTAGTGAGCAGCTACTATGTTCCCAAGGCTGCACTATCACGAGTTACCTCTGCCAGGAGGGCCTTGACCAAGATACAGCAGGAGAATACACCACAGAGACATCACCTGGGGACTGGTGCTTCATCATTCCTGGGGCTTGTGCAGGAGTCCACAAAGCAGGTCCCTAAGCCTTAGGTCCCTGAAAGAAACAGCTAAGCAGGCCTGGATGAGGCCCTGGGGCCATACTGCTTCCGTAGGTCACTTGTGAGACACCTCGATTTTACACATTAGAAAACCCAGGTCCCACAGCCGACCTGGACTCCAGAGACATTTAAGGTGCTACAAGGAATATTTTACAGGGAAGGTATTTTTCAGACAATGCCAGGATACCCCAATATTCTGTCTAATTAGGGTGCCGAATGAAGTAATGCCCTTCTCAGTAGCCTGGAGGTGAACTACAACTAAGGTCTGGAAATACCATTTGCTACGACGTTGCCGCTGGATGGCACTTTGATAATAGATCGCTTTGAAACTTTGCATCTGGAAGCAGGAAAGTTTTATTTTGGGGTTGGTGGTGCAGGTGGATTCCATTAGTGAGAGTCATATTCTGGGACTCAAACTCACATTAAACCAAGACTCAAAACCCAGAATTAACCAAGGCCGTTAACCAAACAAAAGGATTTTTCAAAAAAGAGATCAAGTTTGAACTCACGTGTTTTAAAAATATGCCAAATTTGGGGCGCCTGGGTGGCTCAGGTGGTTAAGTGTCCGACTTTATCTCAGGTCATGATCTCATGGTTCATGGGTTCAAGCCCCGCATCAGGCTCTGTGTTGACAGCTCAGAGCCTGGAGCCTGCCTCAGATTCTGTGTCTCCCTCTCTCTCTCTCTGCCCCTCCTCAGCTCATGCTCTGTCTCTCTCTCTCTCCCTCCCTCAAAAATAAATTAAAAAAAATTTTTTTTTAAAAATTTAAAAATATGCCAAATCCAATAAATCCCAAACATCAGAATGTCCTCCAAGTTGAGCCTGAGTGAATCTGATGCCTGTGGGTGGGACCCGCCGGTCAGCACCGCTGTCCAGGGATGGGCCACCAACACCTCAAAGGCCAGGGCAGCACCCACACCCTCCTCAGGCCGCCTTCAGAAGCCTGTGTAAGGCCCTAAAATGGTGTCGGTTTAGGGAAACTGATGCGTGTGCTAAATCGTGTCAACCAGCTTGTGCCTTTCACTCACTGAAGTGTTTGCTGTTATCGCCGTTTACAAGCAGCCTCTGTTTCCTTAAATGTCAAAAATTCTCCAAAGCCTTGCTCCCAATGTCTTCGACAAGTCGGGACCATCTGAACTCCAGGCGGGGCAGGGCACTGCTCTGCTGAGAGGCTAATATGCTGGGCCTCCTGCCATGTTATTCCCAGGATAATCCTCCACAGATTTATGATCGGGACTTGGGTGACTTCCCAGGATCCTTCCAGGACATAGATCTAACAGTGTTATGAGGAGCATGACAAATCGTCCTCACACACAGCACAGCAGGCGCACAGCGGAGTGTGACCCTGGGTGTGAGAACCAGCCCAAGCACAGACACGCCCGGCCCTGCTCCTCCAAGCCAAGGGTGCCTCCAGCTCCCTCTGGGACCGGCCGCTGTGGGAAGTGCAGCTGTTAAGAGGGCCGGTACGACACGGCCGCCAGGGTCCCCACGAGTGTCTGCCAGCCAGTGCCCCGGGTCCAGGTCTGGTGACCTCCTCAGCCCCATCCCCCCGGGGGTGTGGGGGCCCCTGATACCTCACCCTGTCCTCCCTGCCCTCCTCTTCCTTCAGCTCTGCCCTTGAGCTCGCGTCTGCACGCAAGGCCTTCTGCCAAACACAGTCCCACCCGCTCAGCGGCCCTCTGCCTCTGCCTTTCTCTTCGGCTCCCACGTGGACTCAGTGGTCCCCACCCCAAGGCACCTCTTCCTTGGCCCTCAGCTCTGTCTCCGGCTCCTTTTGCACTTCTGGAGGGCAGCTGACTCACAGTGTCCAGCCCCCAGGGCCTCCCCGGTCGCCATCTCTCTGCAGTTGGGCTGATGGCTGCACCATCTGTGGCAACGGCTCTTCCCCTCCTCCCCTACAGCGGACACCTTCATGTCCCGCCTGGGATGTTACTCACTTAGCAGGCTGCTCCGCTCCCAGGGCCACCCTAACGACTCCTCTCAGAAGCGTCTGCCCCAAGAGCCTACCTGAGGTGCAGCTCACTTTCCAGAATCCCTCGGTAGGCTCTTTATTCTCAGCAATCCAGGCTGGGGGTCAACTCCGTTTTCCGTTCCCTGTTCCTAGCCCTTCCCCGGGCTGACGCCCTGCACTCCCAACACGTGCCTCTCCCTTTCACTGTTGGTCCAAGCCCTGGAGCTTGAGAACACAGCCAGCACCCAGCCCCCCAGTGGAAACACTCCCTCCTCTGAACTCCTGAGGAGCAGGCAGACGGGCTTGCGTGGATTTTTTAGTGTCTCAGGGTACTGAGCCCAAGGGCTCACAGGACAGAGCCGAAGTGCTGGGGAAGGGGCAGTAGGAAGGACGTGCTGCCCTTGTCATTGGGGCTACGTGGGCAGGGCCCCACCAGGCATCCTGGCTGCACCCCCACTGCCCTCCCAAACAGGCCTCTGTCCTCTCTCCGCAGGAAAGGAGGGAGCTGTGAAGAAGTCACAGATTTAAAAAGCTGTGTTAATATCTCCCTGGGATAGGAGGGAGGGAGTCTTCGGAAGTAGCTCTTGGGCTGCCAGAGCACTGCTGACTGAGTCACAGTAAGCATGCCATCCCAGGGGGGTGCAGACGTCTGGGAATGCTCTGGGCCATGGATCTGTCATCCCGGACCTCCCGGTCTCCACCTGCAGAAAGACCACAGCAGCCGGTGACAGGCCTATGTCCACACAGAAGAGCAGAGGACTGAGGGACCCCACCAGGGGTGTGATGAGGAAACTAAGGCCAAAGGCACAAGGTACCAATCAAGGTCCTGTCCCGAAACTTCAAAACCATCACTGTAGGCCAGAGAAAAGGAAATGCTGATTTAACAAATGATGGAATCCCTTATGCAAAGAGGTAGCTTCAGCTGAACATGCTGACAGTTAAAGTGAGCACTCAAGAGACTTAGGCACAGTCTCGGCTAATAGATCGTGTAGTGTCAAAGGAATCTCCTGTCTCTTTGAAGCAGACACTAAAGAGGAAGGAAAATCCTTTTCTAAAGCATGTTCTCGCTAAGATACCAAACATGGCTTTGTAAAAACAGCATTTGACTAGGAGGCCAGGGACCTGGGCTCTGTCTGCCACCAACTTTGGACGAGACTCTCCGAATGTTCTTTCGCATTTCTATACTTCGACGCGCCTTGATCCAGATCAGGATGGAGGGCTGCCCTGACATCTGCCGTGTGCACACCTGCCTCCTTTGTCCTGAGACATGGCCCAGCCTCTCAGGGACACAGCATACCTGGTGCCTCCCTCTGCCCTGCACACTGGTGGAATTTGCACAGCCTGTGCTTCTCAGATCAATCCGTGCCAGAAAGGAAGGGTCCCTCCAGCAGAAGCCTTTGTGCCAAGAGGCTGAGGAACCTGGAGAAGGGACGCCTGCAGTACAAGAGGGCGTGCGCTCACTGTCATGACAGAAGCAATACCGAGATGCAAAAGGGCTTGGCCTAGTGGCAGGGTGTCTGGGAGCCGCCAGGTGGGAGTGAATCCATCCCAGGTCTGACACAGGACATATGACGTCACTGAACAGGAGGACTGCTGTGCATAAAGTGTGTGTAGTAAATTTGCAAAATACTGGCCACTGATTAGCTTATTATCAAAAAGCATCAATTTTTCTTGGTAGTGTTCCCACCCCCCCTCACTCTGTCTTATCTCTGAGTAAAGATGATGTAAGTCCTTAATCATTTTTCTATCACTGTCAGTTTCTGGTTCCAAGTAAACTGATGTTATTGTATGCTTACATTCTCTGGTTTCCCTTCAGAAATCCTACTGCCTTTTGACTCAAAGCCCTGTTATCCCTGCTCACCCCATGCCGCTGGGGACGTGATTTGGGGTTCCGAGAGGGGGTGATCATGTTCCATCCAATTTCGCTTCATGCCTTCCTTCCTGGTATACACTCAATAAAAACATGCTGAAAAAATTAATGAAAGACAGACTCAGCCAATGTGTCGGCAAATGACAAGACAGCCTCATTTTCACTCATGCCATGATACAAGGCAGCCGCTCAAAACCAGAGGCTTGGCCACAGGGCATTTCAAAGCAGCTCCCCAGAATTGGTGCTTGACCCAGAAAACCCTACAGAGCCTTGCAACTGAACACCTTCAAATCTCCAAGTCCTTGTCAGGAAGGGCTGCCCAACAATCAAAACCGTGCAGGAGAAAATCCACCAAGGATCTGAGGGGGTCATGCCATAGTGATACTAGTTACCTTCCATCCTCCAATGGCAGCACTGGCCCCGTGCCAGGACAGCCAGCGCCAGGCAGAAACCGTGGCTCTGTCCGACGTGTGTGCACAGAGCACAGGTGCGGGGGGGCTGGGGGCCTCCACAGGGCTCTCATGCCAGGGCAAAAGACCCCAGAGACAGCAGGCTGCAGAAACTCCCGCCTGTACACACTGCACGTGATGGGTGCGCAAACGGGAAACAACAGAACGTCAGTCGAATCAGAACTTGTGCTGCCAGGGTCATCTGGAGAAGAAACCCAGCTTCATAGCCCAATTCCCACCAACCAGAAGAGCAGGAGAACATGCCACTTGTCCTGTGAGAATCTGGGGGAAGGAAGAAATTTGGGCTTAGAGGGGAACACACGAAGCAAAGAGGCAGAAGCAGTGAAGGCCATTGTTGAGCCGCTGAGCTGAGCCTTGGGGTCACCAGCACCAAGGGACTTGGGCCGGTCTTAGAAAGGAGGACAGGAGAAGTGACCCTGGTCTGAATCAGTGCAGTGTGAGCCCACTTCGAAGTCCCTTCCTGGGATTTAACCTCAGGTTATAGGCTTCTTCTTCCAAATAAGATCAGCGATCACCGTGGCTTCTAGGTGTGCAGGTATCTCACTTACGAGAAACCGATTTCTCGTTTACGATTCCTGTTGTGAGTCTAAACATAAAAATTTAATTCAAGGTAGAATCTTTCTCAGTGAGATTTTTTTCCTGTAAAAAGTAAACTTAGAGTCATTACTTTCAGAAAATTCAATAAATGATTATTGATTATTTGTATAACCAAGGCTACTAGCTGATTCTAAGGAGCTTAGAATTATGAGAAATCTAGTCAAGAAAAAAAAAAAAGACCCAGTTCAATGGGAAAAAACAGATCAGGCTATTTAATCTATCGGCCCAAAGAGATATTTGGACTAGAACAAGAGCCCACCATGTCAGTGGGGAGGGGAGGGGGAAGAAGCGGGCCTCTAGCACCACACTGACATCAGAAGGGCGGCTGCATTCTCCTTGGCCGTGCCGTGAACTTCCAGAATGCCTCCCTTCAGACCCACATGAATAGAAGACGGTGGGTACTCTGTTTACGCATCTGCTTGCGTGTCTGTAACGACCAGGGATAGAAAGCCACGAATATGGAGCTTGCTCTTCAAGGGCTCGTGCTCTGCAGGGAGAAAGACAACCACAAAGCAGATGAAGCATGTGACAGCAGGGCTCTCTGTGCACGGGCCACGCTGGCCAGAAACAGGTGCCTCGGACAGGTGGGGATCCAGGAGGAGTCTGCAGAAGAGACAGCTTCCTCACTTGATTTTCTGAAAGCGTTTAGTTCCCTTTGTGATAAAAAGGTGCAAGGAAGAGATGAGACGTAAAATGGGATGTAATCACTTACATTTTCTGTGAGAAAACCATCACAGAAATAAGAAAGCTGTTAACAAGTTATTCAGTCACATGAGGAGAATGTTTCAATTTCATGATCAGTGGCTTGAAGTCCACCGTCAAACGCTGGTGAAGTATTTTATTCACATGAACAAATGCAGGCATTAGAGCACAGCTTGTAAGCTCCCTAAAAGCCCAGGAGCCTGGGACAGACGGATGAATAGTATGTTAGAACACTATGCATCTCTTAATAGAATATTTAAATACACAGCCGTGACCAAATACATTGCTGAAGTTGAAAACAAAAAGAAAGACCGAGCACAGACCGGAGTGTATGGGTACGTGGTGCCTGGCTTACGTCTGTACAAAAGGGAAACGGGGACACATTACACACTGTGTGCGCACGGTCCTTAGGAGGTAAGGGAGGGGTGCTGGAGGTTTGGAGTGGGGAACATTAGCCATTAGACACGTTTTTGAATGGTATTTTTTCATGTGCATATATCACTTAATTTTTAATGTGAAAATTTTCATTAATTTGTTCAGCAAATCTTATTCAGTATCTTTTTAAATGCCAAGTACTGTGTAAGACCTTGGGCCGTGATGGGGACGAAATGCCCTCTCCCCCTTGAGGACAGTGTGGGGGGACAGCGAGCCGTGGTCACAACAGTCATGCTGTGGAGAAGAAGAAGGACATTCAAGCCTACTGAGAAGCCGCTGTCCTGGGACGAGCGCTGACAGTTGTGTCCCAACTGTCTTTTTGAGAATGTCTGTGAAACAGGTTTGACGGACAGGCACAGTGCCTCCCTCTGGGCTGACCCCAGTAAATGAGAGAGCATCTTTCTCTGGAGCAAAGGCTGGGCCGGAGGGCCAGCAGCCTCCCGTGACACTGAGGGCTCCTCAGCTGTGACACGAACCGTCCGCGGGCACCGCGTCAGTCCTGCAGGATCTGGGGGAAGGGAGTATGTGAACATGACACCCCAGCTGCCTGTTTGCTGGGAGCGGTCAAGTCTGTCTCTGACCCAGGGTCCCAGGCCTGCTGTCTTTGACCCAGGGTCCCAGGCCCGCAGGCATCTGTGAAACCGTGGCGGCCCAACTGGTTAGCTTGCAAGTATGGGGACTCCAAACCCCTCACAGCTCTTGACACATCGATCAAAATTAACGTAGTAAGCACCCTTTGTTTAAAAAAGTCAGAGAAAAGGAAGTCTTCTAGTGGAGCGCTTCCCATGGCCCTGGTCCTAAGTTAACATTTGCCATCACGGCCATTTCAGCCCGGCACCTTCATGGTCCAGCTCAGGGGGTGGAGCTGCCAGGAAAACCCAGGTGCCACCTCTGCTCCTCTCAGACACAGTCCACACCCCTCCAGGTCTAGGCAGGAATAATACAAAGTCCCACAGAAGTTCCTGTCCGATCTGTGCACAGGCAAAGCCTGCAGGAGCGGACTCATGCCCTCCCCACGCAGGTCAGCCCGGGCCACCGCTAGGGAGCACTGCCGGATTTTAGCTGTATTTTTAGGCACCTGTGGCCTCGGAAGGCCTCATACGTCTATCAGGAGCATTAAGTTAGTCTTGTCGATGAATTAATATTAAGTGGCAAAGCTCTAAATACTTCCTAAGCTTTTCTTCCTTATAAAGTGAACCCTTTAAAGGGGTTTAGAATTAAAATTGTTTATTTTCTCTGGATTTATGTGTTTGTGTTTGTTTTAGATTCAGCATGTAATAAAAAGAATTCCTTGTCAGATTTATACGAATTACCTTACTATAACTGAAAGCTGGTTTTCTTTGTTTCTGTTTTCACACCAATTTCTGAATCCTACAAATTTAAAAGTAGATACTACGGACACTTAATGTCTCCTCTCACTTTTACTTTTGCAGAAAGTGAGCAAACGTACGCTTTCATCCGATCAGAATGCCTTCGCTCTGCTCCTGGCTTACCTCATGTACAGTGTCTTTATTCTGGTGACTTATTACTATCTATAACCCTGGCATTTGAGGTCTGCATATTTCAAAAAGTAAGAAAAAAAGGAATTTAGAACACAAATTGTCTCTCTTTACAGAAGCTGACGGGTGGCCAGGCCTAAAGGACTGTCACAATGCCACCTGTCTCCTGAAGGGCAGCTGGCCTGTTAGCGGGCTCTTCCTGCAGACCCAAAGGTGAAATGGGTCACACGCAGATATTTTTGCTATAGAGCTAATAGTAATAATAAAAATTTTCAATTTAAGAAAATGTCTAAGGACTCACACTTTGTCATTGCAAGAAAACCGAGGGACGTTTTTCTCCACCACTCCACACAAGGAAGATGTGTGATGGCCTCTATCTAAAACTACCATGTTCTCTTTGCTCCCGCTGATGTCAAGGTGAACTTAGTGATTTTCAAAGACTCTGCCCTTACTTAGATACTGCCGTCCAGCCATCTGGTGTGGGTCACAGACAGATCACCTCTGAGACCCTGAAGACCAAGGCAGGAAGGGCGTGTGAAGGAGACCCTAATGAACGTTGGAAACGTCCTGACCCGTCTTCGTACCGTCACATGCAAGAATCTGACAGCTTTCAGGCAGTGTCTGTCTGCCCCAGAGGGGGTTTGCTTGTCTCCTGCCAAACTTTTTAAAAGAACTAGTTGCAAACTCTTAAGAAATTGGAATATTTTATGTATAAGTTTGCATTTCCGTGTTCTCTGAACACGGGAACTGGGCGGGCTGGCACCTGCATTTCCTCACGGTAACAACAGAGGGTCGTAAGGAGGAGCTGCCATCCACAGTTCCCAACATCCCCACCGTCCCATGTTGCCTCTGCCCTGCCACACGGCCACCAGCTCTCTCTTAGGCCAACACTTGAGACTCATGAAGGGCTGGCCAGGGACCAGGGGTCAGACCCGTGCCTTTGGAACAGAGTAAAACTAAAAGGACATTGTTTTGAACCAATGAATTCCACACTCCATCTATGTGAGACAACTAGGGATAAAGAATCTTTCATATATTAAAAAAACCCTGATTGTGGATCGTAACATCCTATTTCATAATGGCAGAACACCTCACTTCCCTGAACTAGTCTCATTTCCCGCCACACAGCACCCATGAGGTGAGTCACTGGCACAAACTTACAGATGCCCCTTCTGTCCTGCTTTGTCCGTTATCCAGCCGGCCCCTGGCCAACCGTGACGGGATTCCTCAGAAGGGAAGTCATGAGCCATATTCTAGTTTTTAAATGTTAAGTGTTCCTTGCTGCCCACTGAAACAGTGCCAGTTTTCTATTCGTTAACAAAATGTTCTTGATGAATGTGGGAAATCAAGAGTGACAAACAAGCCACGCTAAGCATTCTAGGAGCTTTTCCCTAAAACATCAGTTGTGAGAGAAGCAAGGGGAGGGAAGTAGACCCCAGATGCACGCGAGGGACAGGTGTGTTGTCTGCAAACAATCCATCAACAGTCATGAAATCGAGTGCAACCTGTGGGCATGTGCCAGCCACGTCAAGGCAATCTTCCCTCCCGCATTTCGGGAGTGTCTGTGCGTATCCACAGCGGATGGCAGAGGGCCTGGGGAGTCTGCAGGAATTGGACGTGTTCGGCCCCATGGAGCCTGTGAACGAATGCCCTTTGAAGAGTGGAAGAACTCACATGAAGAAGCAGGTCTGTTCATGCTCCAGGAGAAAAATTAACGCCAGCGAGTGAATGCCATTTGTGGGCAGCCTCAGAACACGTCAACAACTTGACTGTGCAATAATGGCGGGAGGGGGTGAAGTTCCCACTCTCCAGGAGTCTGTGGACAGCCCGGGGTCACCTACCGAGGATGCAGCAGACAGCATCCCATCCCCCTTCATGCAGGAGGCAGTGTGGACGGAGCTGCAGGGCCCTGGGTCCACTGGCCACTCACCAGACAATTCTTAAGTCTGCCTCTTCTCAGCATTTATTTGCCTTAGATCTCTTAATTTTCACCACAGGGAACAGACCTCAGTGGCCATGACGACTGTTTCATCTTGAGGTTCTGGCTGGCCGAACCAGTGTCTCCTCTGTCCTCACACCTGGCTTGTGGTCAGCATAGCGTTCTGCACAGGAGTGACGCCTGGTCCACATTTGCTGTGGGGCTGAGCTGCTTCATTCGCCTTTCTCTGGTCAGAGCTCTACCAGACCATTTGGAAGATGTGGCCTCAGGACCATGTGTGCATTACCAAAATCACAGATCTTTAAGGCTGGAGGAGTCCTGGGGTCACAGACCTCATTTTTCAGCCAAGCAAGCGGAGGCTCCAGAAGGGACCAGAAAGAGCACAGGATGTCTATGTTAGTAGAGGTCTGGTGCCATACTGTCCAGCATGGGAGCCACTGGCCGTGGTGAGTACCCGAAAGGTGGCGGGTCCAAACTGTAGAGCAAAATAAATGCTGGCGTTCTAAGACTTGGTATACAAAAAATGTAGCTTTCTCATCAATATTTTCTACTGATTACAAGTTGAAATGATAATGATTTGGATGTATTTGGATATACAGGCTGGGTTTCTAAGACTTAGTATACGAAAAATGTAAAATTTCTCATCAGTATTTTATATTGACTACTAGTTAAAATGATAATGACTTGGATACAAGTATTAGGATAAAGTATATTAAAATTAATCTCACATTTTTAAAACTTATTTTAATGTGGCAACTAGAGTATTAAAAATTCTCTATGTGGTTCATATTCTATTTCTTCTGGGCAGTGTTGGTCTAGAACAAAGCCCGTGTCTGTAACTCTGGTCTGAAGTCCCTCTGCAGGACACTAAACTATTTGAACACATAACATAGTCTTACTTTGATTTTAATTTGAAAATGGACAGAGAAAAAGAAAGTTGAAGGACAAAAGGTTTTTGCTACTGTTATAATTTGGGTGTTGTCACAGCACCTTTCTGAGTTTATAGACCTGGAGTTTATATAACTGGAATGTATGTGGTCCCAGCATGTGTCCTTTGACCTGGAGAAAATAAAAGGAACAAATTCACGGTATTCACAATAGGGGATAGACACAATAGCGTCTTTGGGAAAACACAAGTCTCATTTTCTTGTTTGATTTCTGACATTTCCACAATTCTTTTTTTTTTAAATATATTTGGTGGGTTTTTTTTTTTACTGTTTATTTATTTATTTATTTTGAGAGAGAGAGAGAGAGAGAGTCAGTGTGTGTGTGTGTGTGTGTGTGTGTGTGTGTGTGTGTGTGTAGGGGAGAGGCAAAGAGACAGGGAGACAGAGAATTCCAAGCAGACTCCCCACTCAGCATTCACCAAGGAGCACAACACAGGACTTGATTCCATGAACCATGACATCATGACCTGAGCCAAAATCGAGAGTCGGATGCTTAACTGATAGAGCCACCCATGCGCTCCTCCACCATTCTTAATTTGACAGAAAGAATCTGTGATGTGACTACAGTTTTTAAAGGAAAGAAATCAGATACTCATTCCGTAGAAATGGGAGTTGCTTTTGCAAAGCATAACAATGCCCATGAAATTATTTCAGTAACTGTTGCTATTATATTAAACGATGGACACCGTTACTATTAAGGATTACGGCTTTCTTTCAAAAGGTTTATTGTGTGAAGGATTCCGCCGCCCCTAATATTCATAGGAGTTTTACCAGCATTCATTAGAAAACAGTGGAAACAGACCTTTTCCTGAAGACGCAGGTGACCTTAAAACCTCAATGTTCAGAGTGAGGCATCAACTATCTGCCCGTCAGGTTATCTAGCTAGGACCATCACACTCACCCCGTGACTACCTTACCTTTGTATTTTTCTGTTTGAGTTCTTAGAAGCTCTGCACATTTTGTCTCTTCCTCCTGTATTTCCAGATGAAATCGACATTCTGGGTGAACGCTGTTCACCTGGTCAAGGTTTAAAAAAATGGAAGTGACTAAAAATTCCACCAGAAGAGGAAAGTCAAACAACAGTTCTACAGAATAAAATAAAACACCCTTCGGTTCCAAAGTGCTCCCCAAATAACACTCATTTAAAAGCAGTCACCTTCATATTTCTGGCATGGTTATGAAAACAAATTCACTTTGTGAAGGAATTCTAAAACAAACATAAAATCTAATAAAATATTTTTTTTACTGAGCAGGAAAACAGCTTACTAACATCATACACTGTATGGTGTTGGTACTAATCTGGCAGTAATAAAGCTCTTTGATCCTAATCATCTTTCAGTATTGGAGCCCTCCATTTCGTGGTCCTTGATTTAATTAAAGGATGTACATATCTCCTCACAGACCATTCTCAATGCCCACACGCTAGCCCAGACGCCTACACGCCTCACCTAAGGACCACAGCCTCTGCATCTCAACAGAGCTCTATCAGAATAACGTTATTCGTAGAGACTGCAGGTCACATCTGAAACTTTGGAATTGGTGCGAAGGAGATTTTCAGGATGATCAGAGGGGTAAGCAGGGAGACGAAGCGTGGGAAGGGCTGCGTCACTGTGGTTGCCACCAAACAAGAGGTGGTTGATTTCCCCTCCCAACAGGTCGCAGGAACCAAAGGTGTAGTTAATATTGCCCATTAACGGTGAAAAGACAAAACGACACATTTCAGCCTTAGAAGAAAATATTCTCTGATTTGCTTTCATGAAAATCCAATGTTCTCTGTTTTTATTCCCCCACCCCAAGTGCTCACACAGCAGGCTGCATACCCCCTCCCGTGTCTGACCAAAATTTTATTTTTACTCTAAGAGAGTCATGCTCTGGGTAGTATACTATGGCCATCTATACTTAATTATCTTACTATCAAAGAGGTCAGCTAGAACTCTAACCAGAAATCCAGTTTCTGAACAGAATTAAGAGGGAAACGTTGATACTTTCACCACATCTACCCTCATTTTAAAAAAGACACCAAGTGCCTCCCTGCAGCCCATTTCCGGACAACCACCAAACTGTAGAAACTCCTGGTTTCAGACAGATCGTACCTTCCTATCCGAACAAGTCAATGGTTTACATTTCAGAATTAGGAAAGTTATGTTGACTTAAAACATGTTTGTCAAGGTATAAAAAGACACTGTGGTTCCTGACATTCTTGGAACATGCAGAGCAAGGACTCACTTTGGGGCATCTTAGAAATGAAAGCTGCATCAGCCAGAATAACTCCTGGTACTTCTAACTCGCTGGCTCTTTCAAAGCATTAAAATCACTAACAAAGGTCTTGTCTAACCGCCTTCCTCTGAGGGAGGAGAGGCCGGCTAAGCCTTAGCACCAGACAGGGGAGTTAGTAGGTTCTCTGCCCCCTAAGCAGAGCGATCACCACCTTCCTACATAGCCCCGCCCTCGGCCTCACCTCCTCAGGAGGGGCTGGGGCTCGGTGGGGCCGGGACCGGCTGCAATACGCACTCAACCGGCCACAACGGCCTCGCTCTACGGGGGAAGCAAGACACAAGGCTGACAATTTTGTTTAAAAGGTCTTCAAATGACAGGAATGTCCCACTAATACAGTCATTTAACAAACTGCTCTGCAGGGCATCATTTCCTGCTGTGCTCTCGTAGCGACGAAAAGGGTATTTTTCCGAGAGGAAACTTTCTTTAGCCACAGCGTGTCCCTCGGTGACACCCCGGAGCAACTACGGGAGGTGGGGGACTCCTCACTTCCCTCCGGCGGGGGAAGCCCGTGCAGGTGGCCGCAGCCCGGTCCCCTGACCCCGCTCGGGGCGCCCCGCGCCTCGGGAAGACGCGGCCGAAGCAGCTCCGCCGGGACCAGCGCCCTGGAGGAAGCTGGGTCCCGCGCCCCGCGAACCCGGGGCTACAGACGCATCTCCCTGAGCCGCGGGGAAGGGTCCGCAGCTCCCCCAGACCCGGGGCGGGGCGCGCGCGGGCGGGCGGAGGTCTCCGGGCCAGCTCCCACCCCCCACCCTCCACCTCCTGGACGCGGGAGGGCAGCGCAGCCGGGGAGCCAGGGCGCGGACCCGGGTCGCGGGGCGCACTCACCGGGGCGAGCAGCCAGCCGCAGCAGGTCAGCAACGCGGGCGGCAGCAGCGCGGGCGCCCTCATCCCCGCGCCCCCGACGCCCGCATGGGCCGAGCCGCGGGCGCGCACCCCCGGCTCCCGCGGTCCGAGCGCCGCGCGCCCTGCAGCTGCCGTGAGGCTGCCGCCTGCTTCCCCGCCGGCCCCGGCTGCTCCCCGCGCCCCGCGGCTCCGCCCCCCGCGCCCGCGGCCCCGCCCCGCGCCCCCTCCTCCCGCTCACCGCCCCACCCCCTGCCCCCGCTCGCGCCTTCAGCCGCTGGGAAAGCGGAGAGGAGATGGCGGCGGGGGGCCGGACGCTCGCAGTGCCCGCCCGACCCCAAGTGGGGAGGTCAGGGGAAGAGCCACTGGGGAGTGACCCCCTTTGGGAACAGGCTCCAGGTGTGACCCGAGATGGGTTTGCGCCCACTTGTGTCCTCCCTGTTAAATAATAAGCGAAAAGACGCCCAGGAAAGTGTCCAGAAACCCAGTTAGGGTGCGTGTGCTACCTTCGAAGCCGGGGGAGGGGGCTAGGGGTGGGGGTGGGTTGGGGCAACTGGAAATTAAGAGGAAAATCGGAGTGCCGGCAGGTGCAGAGGCCTGAGACAGAAATGAGCACTTCCTGAAGCATCGCGTCGGCTTTTAACTTCCCAATGGATTATTTTAGCATTACAGCTAGTTGCTGGGTAGCTAGCAATGAAGAATGAAACAGATAATTTTGTTGTGGTTTTGACTTTTCCTTTGAAAATAATTTCAAACTTACACAGAGGTTAGAATAAGAAAAGTTCAAAGAACACCCTTTAAAAAATTATTTTGGGGGCACCTCTGGGTGCTCAGTCAGTTGAGCATCAGACTTCGGCTCAGGTCACGATCTGATGGTTCGTGGGTTTGAGCCCCAAGTCGGGCTCTGTGCTGACAGCTCGGAGCCTGGAGCCTGCTTCCGATTCTGTGTCTCCCTGTCTCTCGCCCTTCCTCTGCTCATGCTCTGTCTCTCTGTGTCTCTCAATAATAAATAAACGTTAAAATTTTTTTAAAAATTATTTTTAGGGGCGCCTGGGTGGCGCAGTCGGTTAAGCGTCCGACTTCAGCCAGGTCACGATCTCGCTGTCCGTGAGTTCGAGCCCCGCGTCGGGCTCTGGGCTGATGGCTCGGAGCCTGGAGCCTGTTTCCGATTCTGTGTCTCCGTCTCTCTCTGCCCCTCCCCCGTTCATGCTCTGTCTCTCTCTGTCCCAAAAATAATAAATAAACGTTAAAAAAATTATTTTTAATGGTTATTTTTGAGAGAGAGGGAGAGACAGAGTGCGAGCAGGGGAGGGGCAGAGAGAGAGGGAGACACAGAATCCCAAGCAGGCTCCAGGCCCTGAGCTGTCATCTTTTATTTAGATTCAGCTATTAAAGTTTTACCTCATTAGCTTTTTATCATTTGTGTCCTCTGACCACTCCTCCCCCTCCCCGCATGTATCCATTAATACCTATGAGCCATCTGTCTATCGTCTATCTATCTGTCTGTCTGTCTATCATCTGTCCTGCTGGGAACAGTAGGAGAGGCCAAGATCTGGATGCTCTATGTGTGCAGTTTGGGGTCTAGAAGCTTATTGATCCTGGGTCCAGTTTGACAAACATTTCTTTTACTCACTATTCAACCCTGAGCAAGGCAATGAACTTTGAGCTATATGTCCATTTGTAAATGAGAATAAGAGTACCTGCCTTCCACCTCAGAGTGTGGCTGTAAGAACCAAGATCATTAATGCATGCATATATGTTTTGTTGTTGAGGGCCTACACTCTAAACATTACTACATCGGGTTCAGGGCAAGACACAAGGTGTCTTCCCATGTCTGAGTTCGTCTGACGTGAAGGAAGCGGGATGACAATGAGATACAGGCTAATGGGAGAAGGAGGAGTTGGCTTCTTGTGGGAGGGGCTTGGAGGAGTGGACACTTAGGTGTGACCGTTCAGAGGAATGGTTACAGGTGGGAGACCAAGACTAGAGAGTGGAAAGCATCTCAGATAAAGACCTTGGGCAGAAGCACAAGGAACAATGAAGGTGCTGCCAGCATCGGAGAAATCATGAAGTGTGGCCAATTTGGGAGGCTTGAGAACCTGACAGATAATCAACCCAATGGGCAGCAAAATCCATACTGTATGAGAGCCACAATTATACACCCTGCAGATGGCACGCACAGCCAACTGTTCTTTAGTTCTGACTGTTCTTACCTTGTTCAGAATTCCCCCTGATGGTGGGATGGGTGGTGCTGTCCCTTTTGGATAAATGCGCACTCTCCCAGGAATGTTCCCACTTTCCTTGAAGAAGGGCCTATGTGTTCTCAGAGCTAGGAGAGGAGTTACTATGTGGGGGCCTGATGCGGTGCAGCATTGGCCTAGTTTTCTGGGCCTCTGGCACTGGACTTACTGACCGTGTTGTGCTGATGCCTTGCAGAAGTGTTGGTGCCTATCCTGGGCTCTGGTCACAAGGGCCCAACCTCTGCCTCCTGCTCCCCCAGGTCTTCTGACCACACCTGCCCTCGGCACCTGCACTTGCCAGTGGAGAGGGCACCCAGGAGGGGGTGGGAACTGTAGAACACATTTCAGCTGCCCTCCCCACCTGCTGCCTGGACACCTCTTCTGCCAGCACTCCTTTGCCCACACAGCACACATTTTCTGGCACTGTTTCGCCTGTGGCTCCCCTGGGTTTTCCAGGCTCAGCTCTGAGTGGAGAGAACCAAATCTTTCATGGTGGAAGCTTGAGCAGATTACAAGCCCAGAAACCTATTGATTCAGTGAGGGGAAGCCTCAGATCTTCCTGGTCAGAAGGGAGTGAAATCGCTCACAACGAAATACCAAAAGAGGAAAGTAAGCTTTGAATACACATGACTCTGAAGTCCTTCTGGTTCCTCTGCCGAGATGAGTAATTCTGGGCACCAGAGGTCATTCCCACACCCCCCCAAGGCCATTGTTAACTTGTACCTGTGAGGAAATTCGCCATTTGCTGTATCCCAATTTGTGTGACTTTTAAAAGCCTGGATGCTAGATTTCAAGAAAACATGTACTTCCTCTTGCCCCCTAAAAAAAGCCTGGGGTGTTGGAGAACACTTTTAGTCATTTGCCCGCTCACAACTGTGTGTCTAGGGGGATCAGAAGGCGGTCACAGGCATGCCCTTCTGGGCCTAGACCCTGGCCTTGCACCCCATGGGTCTCCTGTGGTTTCCAGTTCCTATAGGCACCGAGCAGCCTGGCTCCTTATGCTCTATGTACCTCAGGGTACCCTGGGGCACAGAGCCGATGCTCAGTGCATCGTGCCACATAAGATTGCATTATTTTCCCAAGCTGTGGAGTAGAATTCCTGACATGCGTGTGGCCTATTTCTCAAGATGATGACAAAGATAAAAATCAAATATGAGCCATGCAGAGCCTATGCAAACGTTTTTAAAAGTATATGGATGTGAAGTGCTGCCTTGGGGATGTGTCCCCCTTGGCCCACTCCTGGCTCTGGCCGCCTGGATGGACAGATACAACCCAGGCTTCAGCCCCAGGCTAGGTTAGTGGCGTCTGGGCTGCAAGTCTGCCCGTGCCATTTCCGGCCCTTCCTATGTTCAGCCAAAGCTGACCTATCCAGTGAGGTGGGCTCATTTAGAGTAAATTCCCTTTATGCCTGCAGCCTTGTGAGACCCTGGCAGCCCTAGGTCCTTTTCTGGTGAGGATCTCTTTTCCAGGTAGTAAAGTCCCGGTGCTGTGGGATAACAACTCTCAACTGCTTAATTTAAAAGGTCTCTCTTCTAGCAGTCCCTATCAAAATAACACCAACATTCTTCACAGAGCTAGAAAAAACAATTCTAAAATTTGTATGGAACCAGAAAAGACCCTGAATAGCCAAAGTAATGCTGATAAAGAAAACCAAAGCTGGAGGCATCACAATTCTGGACTTCAAGCTGTATTACAAAGGTGTAATCATCAAGACAGTATGTTACTGGCACAAAAACAGACGCTTAGGTCAATGGAACGGAATAGAGAACCCAGAAATGGACCTACAAATGCATGGCCAACTAATCTTTGACAAAGCAGGAAAGAATATCCAATGGAATAAAGACAGTCTCTTCAGCAAATGGTGTTGAGTAAAACTGGACAGTGGCATGTAGAAAAATGAACCTGGACCACTTTGTTAAACCATACACAAAAATTAACTCAAAATGGATGAAAGACCTAAATGTGAGACAGGAAACCATGAAAATCCTAGAGGAGAAACCAGGCAACAACCTCTCAGCCACAACAACTTTTTACTTGACATGTCTCCAGAGGCAAGGGAAACAAAAGCAAACATGAACTATTGGGACCTCATCAAGTTGAAAACTTCTGCACGGTGAAGGAAACAATCAGCAAAAGTAAAAGGCAGCCTACAGAATGGGAAAATATATTTACAAATGATATATCAGATAAAGGGTTAGTATCCAAAATCCATGAAGAACTTATCAAACTCAACACCCAAAAACCCAAACAATCCAGTGAAGAAATCGGTAAAAGACATGAATAGACACTTTTCCAAAGAAGACATCCAGGTGGTTAACAGACACATGAAGAGATGCTCAACATCACTCATCATCTGGGAAATACAAATCAAAACTTCAATGAGATACCACTTTACACTTGTCAGAGTGGCTAAAATTAACAACTCAGGCAACAATAGATGTTGGTGAGGATGCAGAGAAAGAGGAACCCTTTTGCCTGCTGGTGGGAATGCAAACTGGTGCAGCCAGTCTGGAAAACAGTATGGAGGTTCCTCAAAAAGTTAAAAATAGAACTACCTATGACCCAGCAATAGCACTACTAGGTATTTATCCAAAGGATAAAAAAAAGTTGATTCAGAGGGATGCACCCCAATGTTTATAGCAGCAGTATTGACAATAGCCAAAGTATGGAAAGAGCCCAAATATCCATCAACAGATGAATGGATAAATAAGGAGTGGTTTATATATACAGTGGAATACTACTTGGCAATGAGAAAGGATGAAATCCTGCCATTTGCAACAACATGGATGGAACTAGAGTGTATTATGCTAAGCGAAGTAAGTCAGAGAAAGACAAATATCATATGATTTGACTCATGTATGGAATTTAAGAAACAAAACAGATGAACATAGGGGAAGGGAAGAAAAAACAAGATAAAAACAGAGAGGGAGACACATCATAGGAGACTCTTAAATACAGAACACAGACTGAGGGTTGCTGGCAGGGTGTTGGGTGGGGGGATGGGCTAAATGAGCGATGGGCACTAAGGAGGGCACTTGTTGAGATGAGCACTGGGTGTTGTTGCATGTAAGTGATGAATCACTAAATTCTATTCCTGAACTCATTATTACACTATATGATAACTAACTTGGATTAAAAATAAAAATAAAAATAAAAGGTCTCTCTCCCAGCCCAGTCCTGTGCACGGCATGGTGCGGTAGGAGCCTCCACACGACTTTACCACTGTAGCTTGGGCATCCTCCAGGCCAGAGGGACGGTGGGAAGAGTCAGACAGCCCTACTTACTGGCACAGCACGGGTTGCTTTCTGAGTTCCTCAGGCCTCCCCTGATCCAGTAATGCTGGAGACCCCTCAGCTGTAGCCCTTTCTGCGTGAAGGATGCCTCTCAGGATGCCTGCAGCTCCCACAGGTTTCCCTTCTACTGGGGTTTTCTTTCCTCTCCAGTCTGTCTGCCTGAAAGGAAGAGTTGCAGGATATTCCATGGGAGTTGACAGCTGGCTAAGGAGAATAAAAACACACCCTTTGTTTTGCCAAATGGGGCAGTCTGCCAGATGTGGCCTCACCTTCAGACTCCCTGGGGGTCAGAGTGACTCCTGCTTCCTTCAGAGGACACAGGCCAAGCTCCCCAGATGGAGCTTGAGGTGCTATACTTGGTCTGAGGGAGGGGAGGTGTCCCCTCGCTCCCTTATGGGGAAGGGCGGTGTCAGTGGGGGCTGTCCTCTAAAAGTCCTGCCTTCCTGGCCTTCTTCTCCCACTCAACTTGGAGCAGAGTCTTTGGGGTCATTCCCTTGGCAACTCTTCTGTTGATGGTCTAGCACCTCACTTTGAAATGTGGGGTAATTGATCGTACTTTTTTGGCCTTTGAGTTTAAATTCTGACATAACTGGCTGAGTCGCCTTTGATGTTCTTTCACACAGCCCTGAGCTGAGCCTGGACCAGCAGCCCTCAGAAACACCGGAGAGGGGCCTGTTCCTTGCCCTGCTACCCCCTCTCCCCAGAATAAAGGAAGCATGGTGGTGGTGTGTAAGATGCATCTGGAAAGGTGTGGTTGCAGTTACATGTTCACAGTAAAACTGAGTAGAAAGGACACAATTCTGACATCTCCTTCACATCCCACATCACTGCATTGTTTATGCATGACTGACATAAGAGTTTCCTTAACATTGTTATTTCAATACCTGAAGCTGTTCTGTTACCTCTGGGCTCTCATTCTCTCCAATTTATACAGAGAAGCCCATGCAAATAGGGAGAAGCTCAGTATTGGCTTCTCCCTCCATAACTCCCACTTCCTCCACTGCCTCCAGGACCATAGCGTTCGCTACCATATGGTCCCCCCATATTCCTGCTGCCACCAAAGTTTCCACTCTTCATTTGACTGTTGTTAGAAAGTTGCTGGTTACAATTTCCAAAATCATCATAATTCCCACCTCTGTAATTTCCTCCTCCAAGGTTGTCATAATACACTCAATGTGGGGCTCAAACTCATGACCCCAAGATTGAGTCACATGACTGAGCCAGCTGGGTGCCCCAGTTTTCTCTTTATTAACATCTTGTACTATTGTGTCACATCATTAAAACTGATTAGCCAATGTTATTATTAACTAAGGTGTGAAGTCTACTGTTTCCATAGTTTTGCCTTTTGGAGAATGTCACATAGTGGAATTATACAGTGCATAGTCTTTTTAGATTGGCTTCTTTCACATGACAACATGCATTTATGGTTCCTCCATTTTTTTTCTTTTAGACTTGGTAGCTCATTTTTTTTTCTTTAGCATGGAATAGCATTCGATTGTCTGGCTGCACGTTTGTCCATCACCTACTGAAGGACATCTTGGTTGCTTCCAATTTTAGCAATTATGAATAAAGCTGCTATACATATTCATGAGTGGGTTTTTTTTTGTGTAGACATAAGTTTTCAATTCATTCAGTTAAATACCTACAGGTGGAATTGTTGGATAATATGGTAAGAGTGTGTTTAGCTTTGTAAGAAACTGCCAAACTCTTCCAAAGTGGCTGCACCACTTTGCACTCCCACCAGCGATGAAGGAGAGTTTCTGTTGCCCGCATTTGGCATTATCAGTGTTCCAGATTTTGGCCACTCTAAGAGAGGCGTAATGGTATCTTATTGTTTTACTTTGTATTTCCCTGATGACATATAATGAAGAGCATGTTTTCATATGCTTATTTGCCATCTGTATATCTTCTTTGGTGAAGTGTCTGTTTCAGATCTTTTGCCAATTAAAAAAAAATTGTGTTGTTTTCTTATTGTTGAGTTAAAAATTTTTTTGGTACCTTTTTTATTCCAGTCCTTTATCAGATAGGTGGTTTGCAAACATTTTCTCCCAGTCTGTGATTTGTCTTCTCAGTTTCTTAGTATTTCCTTCACAGAGAAAAATTCTTTAATTTTAATAAAGTCCCACTTACCAATTTTTTTGTTTCTTGGATTATGCTTTGGTGTTGTATATAAAAAGTCATCACTAAACTCAAGGTCATCTGTAGTTTCTCCTGTGTTAACTTTTAGGAGTTTTATACTTTTGACTTTTACATTTAGGTCTGTGATTTATTTTGACTTAATTTTTGTGAAAGGTGTAAAATATGTGTCTAGAGTCATTTTTTTTTTTTTTTTGGATGTGAATGAGTTGTTCCAGTACTATTGATGAAAAGACTATCCTTTCTTTATGAATTGTCGAAGACTAGTTGACTGTATTTGCTTGGTCTATTTCTGGGCCCTCTATTCTATTCAACTGATCTATTTGTCTACTCTTTTAATTGTTTTGTCTTTTAACATATTACTTTAACACTGTCTTGATAACTATAGCTTTATAGTAAGACTTGAAGTCTAGTATTGTTAGTCCTCTGACTTGTTTCTTCTTCAATTCTGTGTTGGCTATTCTGGATCTTTTGCCACCATATAAATGTTAGAATCAATTTGTCCATACCCACAAAATAACTTTTGGGATTTTGACTGAGATTGTGTTGAATCTACAGATTAATTGGGGAAGAACTGACCTGTTGACAATATGGAGTCTTTTTATCCATGAACCTGGACTATCTCTCCATTTATTTAGTTCTCCTTTGATTTCATTAATCAGAATTTTGTACTTTTCCTCATACAGATCTTGTACACATCTTGTTTGATTTATAGCTAAGTATTTCAGGGTTTTTTTTGGTGCTAATATAAATGGTAAGTTATATTCCAATTGTTCATTACTGCTCTGTAAGAAAGAAGTTGACCTTTGTATATTAACTTTGTATCCTGCAACTTGGCTGTAGTCACTAACTGGTTGTAAGAAGTATTTTTGTGTTGATTCTTTGGGATTTTCAACATAGACAACGATATCATTTGTGAACAAAAATGGTTTTATTTCTTCAATCCCAATCTGTATACTTTTATTTCTTTTTCTTGTCTTATTGCATTAGCTAGAACTTCCAGTATGATGTTGAATAGGAATGGTGAGATGGGACATTCATGCCTTCCTGATTTTAGGGAAGTATCTAGTCTCTCACCATTAAGTATGATATTAACTGTAGGAGTCCCCTCCTCCTCTGGATGTTCTTTTTGATTTTACCTTATTTTCCCTTTTTTATTACTATTTTTTTCTTTTTCAAATTTTTATTTAAATTTTAACAGTTAGCATATAATGTAATATTGGTTTCAGGGATAGAATTTAGTGATTTGTTGCTTACATATAGCACCCAGTGCTCCTCATAACAAGTGCCCTCCTTAATACTCATCACCCATTTAGCTGATCCTCCACTTATCTCCCTCCATCAACCCTAATTTGTTTTCTATCATTAAGAGTCCGACTGACTGACTTATTTCACTTAACATAATATACTCTAGTTCCATCCATGTTGTTGCAAATGGCAAGATTTCATTCTTTTTGATGGCATACACACACACACACACACACACACACACACACACACACACACTACAGCTTCCTTATCCATTCATTAGTCAATGAGCATGGGCTCTCTTCATAGTTTGGCTATGGTTGATATGAACCATATCCTGCTATAAACATCAAGGTGCATATATTCCTTCAAATTTGTATTTTTGTAGCCTTTTGGCAAGTACCTAGTAGTACAATTGCTGGGTCGTAGGGTAATTCTATTTTTAACTTTTTGAGGAACCTGAACACTGTTTTCCAGAGTGGCTGCACCACTTTGCATTCCCACCAACAGTGTAAGAGGATTTCCCTTTCTCTGCATCCTTGCCAACATCTGTTGGTTTCTGTGTTGTTAATTTTAGCTATTCTGACACGTGTGAGGGGGTATGTCATTGTGGTTTTGATTTGTATTTTCCTGATGATGAGTGATGCTGAACATTTCTTCATGTGTCTGTTAGCTGTCTGGATGTCTTCTTTTTTTAAAAAAATTTTAATGTTTATTTATTTTTGAGAGAGAGAGACAGAGTGTGAGTGGGGGAGGAGCAGGGTGAGAAGGAGACACAGAATCCAAAGCAGGCTCCAGGCTCTGAGCTGTCAGCACAGAGCCCGACGCAAGGCTCGAACCCATGAACCATGAGATCATGACCTGAGCTAAAGTTGGGAACTTAACTGACTGAGCAACCCAGGCACTCCTGTCTGGATGTCTTCTTTGGGAAAATGTCTATTCATGTTTTCTGCCCGTTTCTTAATTGGATTATTTGCTTTTTGGGTGTTGAGTTTGATAAGTTCTTTATAGATTTTGGATACTAACCCTTTATTTGATGCGTCATTTGCAAGTATCTTCTCCTGTTCTATATGTTACCTTTTAGTTTTGTTGTTTCCTTTGCCATGCAGAAGCTTTTTATGTTGATGAGGTTGATATATATTTTTATGTTGATGTATCCTAATAGTTCATGTTTGCCTTTGTTTCCCTTGCCTCTAGCAATGTGTCTGGTAAGAAATTGCTGCGGTCCAGGTCAAAGGGGTTGTTGCCTGTGTTCTCCCCCAAGATTTTGATGGTTTCCTGTCTCACATTTAGGCCTTTCATCCAGTCAGAACTTATTTTTGTGTATGGTGTAAAAAGTGGTCCATTTTCATTCTGCATGTCGCTGTCCAGTTTTCCCAGCACCACTTGTTGAAGACACTGTCTTTTTTCCATTGGATATTCTTTTCTGCTTTGTCAAAGATTAGTTGACCATATAGTTGTGGATACATTTCTGGGTTTTTTATTCTGTTGCATTGATCTATGTGTTTGTTTTCATGACAGTACCATCCTGTCTTGATGATAACAGCTTTGTAATATAGCTTGAAGTCTGGAATCATGATGCCTCCAGCTTTTCTTTTCTTTTTCAGGATTGTTTTGGCTATTTGGGTGGATGTTCTTTTTTAAATTGAGGAAGGTCCCTTCAATTCCTGCTTCATTGAGAGTTTTTATCATGCATAAGTGTTGGGTTTTGAAAAATGCTATTTCCATATCTACTTCATGCAATTATATAATTTTTATTTTGTAGCTTGTTGATGTAATACATTACATTAATTGATTTTCAAATGTTGAGCTAGTTTTGCATACCTGGAATAAATCCCACAAGTTTGTGCTGTGTGATTATTTTTATAAATTGTTGGATTTAGTTTGTTAATATTTTGTTGAATATTTTTGTATCTGTGACCATGAGAGATATTGGTCTATAGTTTTCTCTACTCACAATGCTCTGGTCCAGTTTGGGTGTTAGGGTAATGCTGGCCTCATAGAGTGATTTCAGAGTAATCCCTCTACTTCTATCATCTGGGAGAGATTGTAGAAAATTTTTATGTTTTCTCCCTTAAATGTTAGATAAAACTGGCCCAACTGAACTGAACCCAACTGGGCCAGTACTTTCTGTTTGGAAAGGTTATTAAATGCTTATTTTAATTCACTTTAATAGATATAGGCTTATTCAGATTTTCTATTTCTTTTTGTGTGAGCTTTGGTAGATTGTGTCTTTCAAGGAATTAATTCATCTTACCTAAGGTATTAAACTTTGAGGCATAGAGTTGTTCCTAATATTCCTTTATTATCCTTTTAATGTCCACGGGATCAACAGTGATGAACCCTTTTTCATTTCTGATACTAATAATTTGAATTTTCTCTTTTTTATTCTTAGATAACTTGCCTAGAAGTTTATTAATTTTACTAATCTTTGTAAAGAACCAGTTTTGGTTTCTTGACTTTCTTATTGTTTTCCATTTCATTGATTTTGCTGTAATTCTTTATTTTTTTTTATTTTTGGATTTAATTTGTCCCCCCCCCCCATTTCCTAAAGTGAAAGCTTAGATTACTGATTTTTTATCTTTCTTTTTCTCTAATGTATGCATTTAATGCTATAAGTTTCCCTTTAAGCACTGTTCTTCCTGTATCCCACAAATTTTGATTAGTTGGATTCAAGTCCACTTTCAAATAACACTATATCATGAAAGAGGACACATCCCTGTAGAGATGTAGTGACAAGACAGTCAAAGAACAGGAAGAGAAAAAACACTGAAGTCAGCAGCTCTGGGTTTGCGTCCCAGCTGGGGACTGGCGTTGCTTCCTCTTAGGGCTTAAGAGTCCCCATCTGTGAAATAAGGAAGTTGGACAAGACAATCTCTCAAGCCTTCCTCTGGTTCTAACTCTTCGAGATTTTAATATGTCTTTTGGGGAATCTGTTAATATATGAAAGTGTCCTCTTGAGTAAATTTTTCTTCACAAAGTGAAAAAAAACCCACATTGTACCACTTTATAGGCAGAACAAGTACCTTATAACAGAGTATTCCCAGTAAATCCTTCTGTCCTTTATAATTTGTCATTCATTTTATGTGTCAATAAGCTATCACAAAATGCCCTATTCTATCAGTATTTTGAAAAATTTGTTATCTGTTAGATCAATTAGAAATAACCCCCCCCCCCAAAACCTTAAGTTATTCCTTCTCTACCAATCTTCTTTATGGAGATCCAAGTTTCTAACCTACATCATTTTTCTTTTTTTCTTTAGAATTTCTTTTCATATTTCCAGCAAGTCAGGGCTACATGCAATAAATTCCCTCAGTCATATTTGTCTGAGAAAGTCTTTATTTCTCTTTCACTTGTGAAGGTTAATTTTCATGGGTACAAAACTTTATGTTGGTAGGTTTTTCATCAGTGCTCCAAAACATTTCACTCCTTTTTTTCTTGTTTGCAGTTTTTCTGAAGAGAAGTTGAGTTCAATTTTTTTTAACTCCTCTATATGTAAGGTGTGTTTTTTCCCCTTCCTCTGGTTTATTTCAAGATTTTCTCTTTTCTTAATTTTCTGCAGTTTGAATATGTTATGTCTAGGTATAGATTTTTTGCTACTTATTTTGCTTGATATTCTCTGAACTTCCTGAATCTTCAGTTCCCACCATTAATTTTGGAAAATTCTCAGTCATTATTGTTTCAAATATTTCTTCCATTTATTTCTTTTTCCTTTTCTTCTTTTCCCCATTATGTGTATGTTACAGCTCCTGGAATTGTGCCACAGTTATTGGATATTTTGTTCCATTTTTTTCATTTTTCCCCCTCATTATATTACAGTTCTGGAAGTCTCTATGGACATTTCTTGCAGTTCATTGATTCTGTCCTCAGTCATGCCCAGTGTACATGCATTCTATGAACCCATCACTTGTGTTCATTTCTGGTGATAGTGTTTAATTTTCTAGCATATCTTTTTTTTTAAACTTTTTAAATGCTTATTTATTTTTGAGAGAGAGAGAGACAGAGTATGAGTAGGGGAGGGGCTGAGAGAGAGGGAGACACAGAATCAGAAGCAGGCTCCAGGCTCTGAGCTGTCAGCACAGACCCCGACGTGGGTCTCGAACCCACGAACCATGAACTCATGACCTGAGTGCAAGTTGGAGGTTTACCTGACTGAGCCCCCCAGGCGCCCAACAAGCATTTCCTTTTGACTTATTCTTAGAATTTCTCCTCTCTGCTTACATTATCTATGTGTTCTTCCATGTTGTTCACTCTTCCCCGTAGAGTTCTTAATGTATTAATCATACTTGTTTTAATTTCTAGGTCTAATAATTGCAACCTTTCTGCCATATCTGAGTCTGTTTCTAATGATTGCTTTGCCCCTTCAGACTGTGATTTTTGTCTTTTAGTAGGCCTTGTGATTTTTTGTTCAAAGTTGAACATGTTGTGCCGGGTAAAAGGAGCTGAGGTACACAGGCCTTTAGTATTACTTTTTATGTTTATCTGGCTAGGAATTAGGCTGTGTTTATGGTTTGCTGTAGTTGTGAATATTAACGGCTAAAATTCCCTTTGGTGTCCTTGTTATTTCCTCCCTTGCTGTCAGGCTTCTTAGAGACTTCTTAAATAAGGTCTGAGGTGTGCAGTTTGAATTCAGTGTCTTTCCCTATTGTTATACACGAACCCTACTGATGTGCGGTGTGAGGTGGGGGAAGGGAGGGCTTCTGTAGTCCTAGGATTGGGTCTTAAGTCTTTTGTGGAGCCTGGGGCCCCAGACCATGAACTCCACTAGTACTTCTCAGTTTTTCTTCCCCTTAAGTGTGACAGAATGGTTCGAGTGGGCTGCAGTTGAGTATTTCTCTTTCCTCTGGGTGGTCTAGGCTCTGGTAGAACCACAGCAGGTTAGGAGGGGGTTAACTAGTTTCCCCTGAGGCAAGCCTTACTATGAACAGAGTCCTCTTGTGTATTTGGAAATGGGTTCTTTTCTTCTCCCCTACTGGAAGCATGAAGGGATTTTTCTCTGATATTCACTGTGAGAACCTGGTCCATTCCTGGAGGTAAAGTCACAAAAGTGTGAGGCCCCTTAGGCCTGGGTCCTCCTACAGGTTTTAACACACGAATTTGTCCTTAATGACTATATCTGTTAATCAATTGCAGGCTAGGGTCTCCTACCCCAGCTCTGGTTCCTGCAAAGGTTTCTGCTGCTGGGATTCTGCTCCCAAAAGCTGTGATTCTCTGCATCAGCCGGTCTCTCCAGTCCTGGGAGCAGTGGTCCGTGCTCTGACCTCAATTTTGTGACGAATCTAAGGTAAGCTTTTGATTTTCAGTTTCCTCAGCGTTTTCTCCTTGAGAAGACAGGAGTGATGCCTTGCAAGTCTCTCGCGTGCTGGATTAGAAATTAGAAGTCAGGGGGCACGGGGGTGGGGTGGGGCTCAGTGGGTTGAGCATCCGACTTCAACTCAGGTCACCATCTCGCATTTGAGGAGTTCGATCCCCGTGTCAGGCTGTGTGCTGACAGCTCAGAGCCTGGAGCTGCTTCTGATTCTGTGTCTTTCTCTGCCTCTCCCCTGTTCATGTTCTGTCTCTCTTTGTCTCAAAAATAAAATAAACATTAAAAAATAAATTAAAAACAAAGAAATTGGAAGTCTATGGAAAGCTACTTTTTCTTTTTTAATGCAAGCCAGAGGTAGAGTGGAATGTAGAATATTTTTATAAATGTACCAGATTACTCTTCAAAGTATTTTCCAGAGTACACATCAGATGGACTCCAATATTTACTCAACATTTGATTGAGTTCAGGGAGAATGAGTCAACTGATTAACTGATGAGCAAATTAAAGGATAAATCAATGATGAGATTTTCTGTACTTTTTAAAATCAAGAAAGCCTCAGTAGGTATAATTTAATATTTTACATAGCAGGCTAACTTTACAGAGCTGATAAATTCAAACCAAAAGGCTGAAAATTAACAGCTTGGAGAGCAGAGCGACCTCAACTGACTGGTGCCTTTTACACCTGCTTCACTCACTCCATTTGGTCTGGAATCCTTGGAGCTAGTACAGGCCGTACATTATTTGCAGCAAAAGAGAAGGGGGAAAACAGAGCAAACATGTCAACACACCTTCTAACTCTATTTGGCTTCTACGACCCACGCTCTGCCATCCTGTTCTACGTTCCTCTTGTCTCTTGACAGAAATTACCCCTGTAATGGTGTAGTTACAGCCCCAAAGCAGCTGCCTCTTTCCTACTGGCTGCTGTGAGCACAGAGGGCAGAGCCCAAGAACTCAAGCACGGCCCCTCCTTGTCTCGTCCTTTTCTGCTCATACTTCTCCCAGGTCTCTTTCAAACAAGGCAGTTGCCTCCAGTTTACGCCAGAATCTCCCAGTGCTTCATCTCTTCCCTGGCTTTTTCAAAACCTCACAAACAGCATTTAGTGCTTTAGACGCCTGACTTGCATGTATTTCTGTACTAGGGGACCAAAGCCGCCAGCAAGGATTTAATGCTATTTCTACCCTGGATGGTGAGTCCAGGGCACAGGGCAAGCCCTTTGGGTGCATGATATCCTTCCGGGGAAAACTTGCTCTGGATGCCTCCCCTCCCCCCAGCATTCACCTCCTCACCACTCAGGTGTCTACCCTGTGAGACCAGGCAGGCTCTGCTTCCCACTGGCCCCCATGGTCGTGAACTGAGTGGCTGGAGCGAAATGTGCCTTAGACCACTGGCTGTCTCTGGGTGGTGCTGCCCCTGCCTGGCTGTGTGGGACCCGGAGAAGGGCTTCTGGTTGCCGGCACCTGGACTCTGAGAGCAGTCCGCAAGGCACAGAACAATTCTTTGCCACAAAGAACGTCCCTGACAAAACTGTCCACAATAAGCTCGGGAGGATAAGACCTGGTCCTGTGAAGAAAGCGAGGGGTGTACGTGAAGGTGACGACGGTGTGGGCTGAGTGAGGGTTCTCAGAGGTCTTGAGGCCCATCTGACGTGTCTTTTACGAAGGCGGCCCTGAGCACGGTGTGGAGAGAAGTCACATGCACGGAGAGCTGTGCACCGGTAGAAAAAGTCAGGATCTGGAAGACTGTGTTGCCTTTCAAAATGGCTTGTTTCTGTTTTGTAGAGAGAAGAGAAGAAAGTGAACGAGCTCGAAGGAAAACAAAATAAAGATCTCCTCTTTTTAACCACATATTCAGCAGAAATGAGAATTAAGAAGTAAATTCGTAAATGGGACTTAGTTTGAAGGTTTGCCTCTAAAATAAACGGGGAAGGATAATTAATCACTCAAGTGGCCCTAAAATATTTGATAATGTCCTCCCAGGGGTAGTGGACACGCCACGTGAAAGTGAAGGCTTTTTTACACTCAGTTGTTCCCATTCGCTAACCCTTTTATACACAAAACCAGAGTTATTAGTGAAAATATCAAACGGTTTTGTTCTTGTCCTTTTATTACAATGTTGTTGCATAATCTCTGCCTTTTAGTCTTTCCCACACTTTCTAGTCTCTCTTATTGGTCCTTCTGTGATACCACAGGCACTTTGGGAGGGGGGGTGAAAGGGCAGGAACCAGTGCAGCAGTTCTGTGCTGAGCAGAGTGCTCCAGGGTGCTCCTTACCACTGCGCTACCTGGTGTGACACTGCCCCAGACATCACGTAATAGAAGCTAAGGAAAAATTCCCTCTCTGTCTCAAGTGCCCAGCTATTATTTTTAACTCGTGATAGCTGAGGAGAAGAGACTTGGGAATCTAGGTTTTGCCCAAGTCCTGCCGCATGAGCCTGCATTCATTTTGCCTCTCGGGACACATGTCTTCTCATTTGTAAAATGAGATAGTGAACAGGCTAGCAGACTATTCTGACTACTTCTAACACTCTCAAAGCAAGCAAAATTGATATTTAAAAATTAGAGTTAGCTGCATTTTCATATTTATTGTAGTCTTTAAAAGAACAAAATGAGGCTTTAACTTTTTTTTAATCTTAATTTTTTTTTTTATTTTTAGAGCGAGAGAGCGGGGGAGAGGTGAAGAGGGAGAGAGAGAGAATCTTAAGAAGGCTCCATGCTTAGTGCAGAGCTGAACATGGGGCTCCATCCATGACCCTGGGATCATAACCTCAGCTGAAATCAGGAATCTGACACTCAACTGACTGAGCACCCAAGCACCCCCAAAATGAGGCTTTTTACTTACTCTGCTGTCAAAGCTGGAAATAATTTCCTTTTTTTTTTTTTTTGTGAGTGTTTATTTATTTTTGAGAGAGAAAGAGACAGAGAGACAGAGAGAGACACGTGAGCAGGGGAGGGGCAGAGAGAGAGGGAGACACAGAATCCGAAGCAGGCTCCAGGCTCCGAGCTGTCAGCACAGAACCCGACACGGGGCTGGAACCCATGAACCGTGAGATCATGACCTGACCTGGAGTCGGATGCTTAACTGACTGAGCCACCCAGGAGCACCTAATTTCCTTTCTTATAATTTCTTTTATTATGCATCTGTAGAAGACAAAAGTTCAGAACTGTTTTCACACCTGGAAGCAGTGAAAATAGCCTGTTACTGTGTCTGGTCTTACCCTCACTGTGCAATTTTGACCTATAACCTGCAAACCAGCGTGAGTTCTTCATCTGAGAGAGAAAAGTATCACCGTGACCATTCACTTCTCCAAAGATGACCTTGCTGGGAGATCACTGCATGGCCTATGTCGCTGGCAGGAAAGCTGGCAAATGACTCTGCTCTTCAGGGCTGGGGCCTCACTCAGGTCGGTCACCTCCATTTTCACTGGGTGTGGAGCTTGGTTATCTGACTTTCTGGCGGCCAAGTTCCAAGAAGTTTAGAAACTCTGAGTCAAGTTTACAGAAAACCATAAAAAATTAGCAGAGCAGATATTAAATTAAAACAAAAAGACACAGGAACTGAAAAGTCATGCCAGTGGGGTGTCTTTGCACGTAGGTGGTGTTACCTGGTATTCACGAAGGTGTGGCTGAAGAACCAAGCAAATGCTAGGCACTTGGTACCTTTAGAAAGCTGAGAAGTGAGAACATTTTTCACGAACGGTGGTTAAGGTGGCCTCAAAGAGGAGGCTTCAGCAGGGGGGTGGGACATTTGCTCCCGTGGAGCACCTGCTAATGGCTAAGGCGAGGCAGGTGAGGCCCAGTAGTGCTGCGTAGAAAGCGAGGAATGAAAACTGCTTCTGGACTCCGAGGGACTCAGGAGGGGCTGGCTGGCAAGATGCTGCATAGCTAAGGTCTAGGGACAGGGGCGCTTTAAATCTGTATTCGACTTGTTGAAAACATATTCGTGTTTTACTTTTCTGTCGGCATCAAGACACATTATGGAGATGCTTGTCACGTTTGTGCTTCGCTATCAAAAATTTTAAAAACCGTCTGTAGTGCTATCTGAACTGCTGTGTGCAGGCCCGGGCAGCTTGGGAGCCCCCGTCTCTGTGTCAGGACATTCTGTGCCTGCCTACCTCGCTGCGTGCGTGCCCAGGTCAGCACTTTGTTGTGCCCTTGGTTAAAGAAGGTTGGACTGATTGTCTTAATTTCCAGAGGGGGAAGAAGCCAGATCACACGGCCTAGAGGGGTCCTTAACTGGGCATTTTGGTTCGGTGGGGGCCAGTCCTGCTACCAGGTGGACTCTGTGTAATAGAGACTCGAGGCCCGGACAAGCCCTGCCTGAGTGGGCCTGTGTGAGGCTACCAGGGTCCAAAGAGCATCTTTTGGGTGTCAGACGGGTGCATACTGATGGTCCTCAAACCGTGGATCCAGCTACTTGGGCTATTTTGATGACTTAACTGGACCTAGTTGATTCTTGTATCATTAGTTAGAAAGATGATCAGATAAGCCATTTCTTAACCATAAACTAAAAGAGGACATAGCAAGAACGACCCAGGACCCTACTCACCCACCATCACTCAGTCCTTTCAGACTCCAAGGCTGCTGCCTGGAGCTTCTCAAGCAGGGTTTCGGCTTCTAGCCCAAGGCTTTGGTCAACATTTAAATACAGAAACTGGGTGGGGAGCCGGAGCTTTACATCGGACAGTAGGGGAGGGCCGTGCAGAAAAATTGGGGAATGAGCCATGGAAGAGGGAGATAGAGGTTCTGAGGATCAATTTGTCAACTCTGACTTTAAAATTTTGCTGTGGTTTTAGTCTCGGCTGAGCTAATGTTGTGATGGTCATTTTTGCATACTAAAATGCAGGGCTCGGGGCGCCTGGGTGGCGCAGGCGGTTAAGCGTCCGACTTCAGCCAGGTCACAATCTCGCGGTCCGTGAGTTCGAGCCCAGCGTCGGACTCTGGGCTGATGGCTCGGAGCCTGGAGCCTGTTTCTGATTCTGTGTCTCCCTCTCTCTCTGCCCCTCCCCCGTTCATGCTCTGTCTCTCTCTGTCCCAAAAATAAATAAACGTTGAAAAAAAAAATTAAAAAAAAAAAATAAAATGCAGGGCTCTAATCTGAGTCTTTTGCATTTTCTTATATTTCTGTTTATTTTTGTTAAAGTTCCTAAACAATTACTTTATAAACAAAAACAAAAGTTATTTTTGAAGTTTTTAATGGAACAATATATACCTGTAGAAACACACTTTCTTTGGTCTGTTTTTTCTCATAGTTTCTAGCTATATTAGGCTTTATAAATACTTACACATTTGTTCGTACATCTGTGCCGTGCACCAAGCCAGGTGTGGGAAATGTGAGTCACCGGAGGTGGGTCTCTGCCTCTCAGGGGCTGGCACCTCGGGGGGCTGACGGGGTCTTTAAGGAAAAACACGTGTGCTTGTGCCTGCACACACAGCACGCCTCATCGAGAAGATGGGTGCATTTTATCCCTCATTTTAGTGCTGAGATTCTCTTAAGATTTTGGGATGTCCCACTTCCAGCTGGAAGAGAGGCAAAGAATAAAAGTGTCAGAAGACTCATCTTCCAGGTACTTAACTATTCCATTTGTGACAAGTTTTGAGTTTAAGGATCTTAGATGAGAAATTTCCTACACAAATGGACAGGAGAAGACAAAGACAAGCCTTCCTGGCGGCACATTTTCCGAGAACCGCGTCTGTCTCTCTGTCTTCTCCAGCTCGTCTGCCAGGTGCCAGCAAGTCTCTGTGTGCCAGGCATACACACGTTTCTGGATTCAACTAAATGGTGCACATGTCTGTTCTTTGAAGCACCTTTCCCTCTTTCCTTTCTCCGGTTGATGTGTGTTTTACATATGGGCACACCAGTGGACCCAGAGCTGGAACATTTCCAGAAGCCAGGGGCTCCGTGGCCTCCTCCCTGTCATTGTCCCGTCTCACCACCCAACACGGTTGTGTCAAGGCCACAGTGAGGCAATGAGGAGAACACTGGCAGGGCCTGGCCGTGCAGCATGGAGACAATGGCAGGGCCTGGCCGTGCAGTATAGAGAGTGTGGCAGGGCCTGGCCGTGCAGTATAGAGACAATGGCAAGGCCTGGCCGTGCAGTATAGAGACCGTGGCAGGGCCTGGCCGTGCAGTATAGAGACAATGGCAAGGCCTGGCCGTGCAGTATAGAGACCGTGGCAGGGCCTGGCCGTGCAGCATGGAGACAATGGCAGGGCCTGGCCGTGCAGTATAGTGTGGCAAGGCCTGGCCGTGCAGTATAGAGACAATGGCAAGGCCTGGCCGTGCAGTATAGAGACCGTGGCAGGGCCTGGCCGTGCAGTATAGAGACTGTGGCAGGGCCTGGCCGTGCAGTATAGAGACAATGGCAGGGCCTGGCTGTGCAGCCCAGAGACAGTGGCAGGGCCTGGCCGTGCAGTACGGAGACAATGGCAGCACCTGGCCATGCAGTATAGAGACCGTGGCAGGGCCTGGCTGTGCAGTACAGAGACCGTGGCAGGGCCTGGCCGTCCAGAACAGATACTGTGACAGGGCTGTGCCACTCATTTTGATATTTAATCCCATGTTGATATATGTAGCTGTCTGTTTGTTTATGGCTGTGCCACCTCTCAGCTGAGTTGTAAACTCGTCAAGTTCAGGCCATGACTCACATTTCTGTTGCCCCCTGTGGTGCCAGTTGGGGCCTCCCATATGGCCATACTTGCTGTGAATTAATCTGCAACATTCCATCACTTGCCAGCCTGTCTTCAGAGGACCACACAAGACAGAAAACCTGATTATCCAACTGACTCTTCACTAGTCAGCAAGTATTTAGTTAGCACCCAGTATGTATGAAAGACATCACTGAGAACCAGACTTGCCGCTGGGCTCGAGGGCTTGCGGTCTGCAGGGGAGACAAAGATCCGATGACTGCAGGAAAACCATGCTCTGCTCTAGCAGCTCGGCTAGCCCATTACACAGAATGAGTAACTAGATAGGTAGGTGGGTAGTAAATGAAAAAAGTTTTGAGCTTTAAGTGAAATGCCTTTATGAGTCAATGTAACAGCTAAATGCATCAACTTGGACACATTGCAACTGCAGAAAAGGAAGATTTGTTAGCCCACAAATCAGCCCACATTTCTCCTGAAAATGTTCCTTCTTATAATTGAGAGCACTTTAGCTGATTACTTAAAATGTTTCATCCTTCAAACAGGTCACATCCTGCTTTAATTTTCTTTATGGAGCGTACTGTCCTTCCAGCTTGTCAAATATGGTTGAGAGGATTAAAAATAGAATGTGCGGAATCTGGAAGAGGTACCGAAAAAGCAAAATGCAGACAGGATATTACATTTCCCTTGTGTTGGTTTTCCCACACCACCCATAGGAGGCCGGCAGTTTCGGGGACGCCGATTTGTTTTCTTGCTCCGAGGCACCGTGTGTGGGTGGCTGCAGTTGGGTTATATGAGATTGGTGGACTCCATAATGCCGCCACCTGTCCACGGTTCCCCGGGGAATTCCTTAGCGGCGTCCCCAGGTGATCAGCCACAGGGGCCGAGGGAGGACACCCCGTGGGGACACTGGCTAGCCGGTGGGTGAGGTGTTTGCTGCAGGGCACACCTGGGCTGGTGGCTTCGAGACAGAGTTCCCTGACCCATGCTCCCTGCTCCCCTGACCATGGGGCATGAGGGCCTGGAGGACAGTCATGACTCCAAGATTTCGTCCCCGCCACTGTCGCCATCTGTGACTGGCTGGGTGCGGCTTCTCAGAAGGCTGTGATGAAAGGATTTGAGGACTCGACCCAGGACACTGCAGAATTACCAATTCTGCTCCCGGAAAGAAGGGAGGGGCAGCATGGGGTGCTCAAAGCTGTAGTTCAGGGCAACTTTTGAGTCCAGCTCACCAGCTCTGGGCGAGTGCAGAGCAGGGCGGCACCTCTGTGAGTCCTCCCCAGCCACCTGCTGCCTGTTCCAGGCCGCCTCCCTCGGGCCCTGGCCGGGAGCCAGAAAGTCAGGCACTGTGCACAAATACCTTATGAAACCCCATTAAACCCTATTGCGCAAATGTCATTAGTATTTCTGTTTCGGCGACAAGGAAACTGAGAAGAGAGTGAGAAACTGAGATATTAGGTGATAGAGCCTGATACAGAGTCGCAGTCACCTAATTTCAGGGACCATAACTTTAATGTCTACCTTATGTTCCCTCCTTGTTTTAAGATGTCTTTCTTCTGGGATTCAGAAGGGCAGGAGCTGGCAATCTAGCAGGAACCAGTTGAGCCTCTGCCCTCTAACAGATTGGAGTGTGGCTGGGTGCCCAGAGAGGAGCTGACCCTGGCCGCCTAAAGGTTAATTCAGCCACTTTGAGATAAACGTGGAGCAGACTAACTATGGAGGGAGCTGCCCGGCAAGGGCCAAGCCTGGGCACCTCCCTGCCAGGCCCTAGTCTCGTGTGTCCTACGGAAGAGAGAATCCCATGACACCACAGCCAAGTCCTTGTCTGGTCATCAGAGAAGAAAACCTCAGTTATCCAGGGACCATTGTTATACTTGAGAAAACATGTCATTTGTTCATCTAGAGACAAGGCCCGGCCCAACCTGCTACAAATATCATAGACCTGTTTTCGTTCCTCCTCCTCTCCCCTCCCCTCCCCTCCCTTCCTTTTTCTTTCTTTCTTTCTTTCTTTCTTTCTTTCTTTCTTTCTTTCTTTCTTTCTTTCTTTCTTTTCTTTTCCTTCCTTCCTTCCTTCCTTCCTTCCTTCCTTCCTTCCTTCCTCTCTCCCCCTCCCTCCCTCCCTCCCTTCCTCCTTTTCTTTCTTTCTGGAAGAAAAAGACTATTTTAAGAAAGAGCCATTGATTTTATAGACACCCAAATGGATGGACCAGGTAGCAGCAAACTCCTTAATTTCAAGGAAAGGGAATAAATGAAGGATAGATTTAGGGGATTAGGGAAGTCTATTAAACACAGGTCAAAGGTCACTACGATCTTATTACTGCAGTTTGGCTGCTTCACATTGTCTTTCTTTTGAATGAAAAATATCTCTTTCAATATTTCCAATTCCTGACAGCCTTTTATGAGCAGAAGCAGATGAGGTATACGCTGAATCCATTTGAGGAAAGACTAAGATCTCTAACATTTGACTTCTTGGATTCTTTTTAGCCAGTTGGTGGATTTTCTTGTATATTTTAGACACTTCACATGACTTCAAGAGACAGTGAAAATGCTACAAAACTGAGAGCTGATCAAAATACTCCTTGAAAATAGCAGGCACCATTTCTCAGTAGCATTGTTCTTGGCTCCATCAGGAGGAAATTTCCACATCACACACCTATGCAACTAACACTGTGCAAGGGGTCTGACTGGGAGGTGGCCCTGAAGTGCTGGTAGGACAGCCAGGACAAGAGACAGGGAAGGGAAGGGTCGTTAACAAGCAGATTGCCCATGTGGAAGGCTGGGGCTCAGGGTCTCTGGGGGTGATATAGAACGTGCCTCAGAAGGGTTTTGCCCAGGGGATAGGATGCCAAAGCAGTCAGCCTCCAAGTCCCACATGCCCTTGGAGCCCCTGGGGCAGTAACGCTCCACCAGCGTTCCAGGTAGAGACTTGGAATCCCTTAAGGCAGGCATGCCCTTGGAGAGGTGAGTGGCTTAAGCCCCGGTGCTTCCCACCCACATGCATTCAAAATGTCAGGATTCTTTCTTTCTTTTCTTCTTTTTTCTTTCTTTCTTTCTTTCTTTCTTTCTTTCTTTCTTTCTTTCTTTCTTCTCTCTTTCTAAATTTTTAGAGAGTGTGAGTGGGGGAGGAGCAGAGAGAGGGAGACACAGAATCCGAAGCAGGCTCCAGGCTCTGAGCTGTCAGCACAGAGCCTGACGCGAGCTCGAACTCATGAACTGTGAGAGCATGACCTATACTGAAGCCGGCACTTAGACTGAGCCACCCAGGCACACCAGAATTGTTTCAAAGTTACATTTTAAAATAAAATCAAAAATTTTTTTCCCTTTAGCACTTTTTCTTTGGTCACAAATCTGGTTTTAAAACCATGATGAAGTGGAGGCAATCACTCTGGTATTTCAGACAATATCTCCTAACTCCTGGTGTAAAAAATTAAGAGATCTTGGTCCAGATGAAATCCTTTCCTGAATGGCTCTTTTACTGAGGGGATTAGTCTGCCTTTTTTCTCCCCTTTGGTGTCCTCATCCTTTCAGATCCCCTTCTATTTAGTACAAGGTAAACTGTTAAGACTCAGTGAAGGCGTGCTCCCAAGCTCAAGTTTCATGTATTTCCAGTAGAGAGAGGGATTTTGAATATAAATTATTTTTTTTTCCATTTGAGCTTGCAGCCCAAACTCAGTTCAGACTCCAAACGCAAGCTGTATGTAGAACAGAGCTCTCCTTGCGATTTGTCCTGCAGGGAGAGGGGCCAAGGGGAAAAGACCAAGAAGTAGAAACAACTGTTCTGAATTCACATCTTTCAAGCCAACAACCACAAGATGTTTGGGCGGCTAGACTGTGCAGGAATGTGGCCATTGGCCCCGGGAGATTTATTGTCACGACCTGGGACAAACTTTGGGGGAACATCTACTAAATGAAACCGAGGATCTGATGCTAAGCCTGGATTTGTGCTGTGCCAAATAAACTCCTTCACCTTGCCCTCCTTTTGGCGTTGGCTATCACATGCGATGTCACTGAGTCATTTATAAAGATTTTTCTCTGGGAGACTATAATGTACAGAATTGGCAACAGGGAAAATCACTGAGTTTGCATGGCTTTGAGAGCAGAACATAGTTTCTGACTCAGAGCATAAACCGAGTTTATCCCAACACTGTGTTGGTCCCTGTGCGACACTTTGCTTGGGCTTCGTAACCTTTAGAAGGCAGATGAGGTCTTTAGCAGCAAAATGAAGACAATAATAGTCTCATCGACACAGGCTATTATGAAGATCAAATGAGACGAAACACACAGAAAATCTAGAACGGGTCCAGGCAGTGTGAGCACTCAGTAGGGGTTAGCTGGTCCTGGTGGTGGTGGTGTTTCTGCTCCTGGCACTGCTCTGTTCCCCTAAAGGCTCTTTGTCTCCACCTGCTTTCTTGCCACTTTGCTCAGCATTTCCCTGTGGGCCAGTCTGTTCTTCCCTGCACTGACCTCCCCCGCCCCCTTTTGCTCCCCCCCTCCCCGGAGCCCTGTCCCGTTCCCCTAGATTCCCCTACAGGGCAAGCTTCCATCAGGATTAAGCATTAAGCTATTAATGGGTGGTCACAATTTAAAGTGGCAGGCCACGCAAGTGACCTCCTACTTCAGGCTTTTTAATTCAGCCTCCAAGGGTTTAACCCAAAGGAGTGAGTGAAACAAGGAAGCAAACAGACAAACAAATAAATAAAGCTAATGGTAAAAGTTCTTAGGGACAGAGGAGGCTAACCCTGCTAATGTGTTTTTCAATGTTCACCTTGATCTTGGTGGGCCTCTCTTACTAACCAGCCCACTTATGTTCACCACAGCCTCCACTGAACAGCAAACGTCTCATCTTGCAAGACTAAAGGGCACATGTTGTTCCTGGCTGCGTGCAATGCTGTCTGTCCACCTGCGTCGTTCTACAGACCTCTACAGAGGGACCTCGCTGGCACCTCACACCTGGGGGATCATCAGCAAGTCACTTTTGCCTCTTTGGGCCTTGATAATACAAGAGGTCTGAGCCTTGGCACTTTTGCTCTTCCTGAGGAGTCCCTGGAAAACACCATCATCCCCAAACCCTTCTCTACGCCAGAAGCCCTCCACAGCAAGCCAGAGAAAATGGTTCTGAACTGCCTGTGGCTGGACTGACAAGCACAAGCAAGATTTATGACTTTATTTTCCAGACAGAAAGAAGTCTAGTTTCTTAACATGTGCAGATTTTCCATCTAAGAACCTTCGTTTATTCCCGTCAGTCATGGGCACGATTTCAAAGCAGGTCACTGCCACTTCTTGTGTTTCCTCCCTACTTTTTGCATCTTGGACCCAGTGCGCACTTAACCATCTGAGGGCCCTGGATGCAAAGGCTGTTGTCCCTCACGTACAAAGGCGGTGTGAATAATTTCTGTGTCCCTCACGTACAAAGGCAGTGTGAAACTACTGCCAGAGACCCAGTGACAAGAGCTCAGCTGGCAGTTTGAGTGGCTTCATGGGATAGAATCTTGTTAGTGAAATGCCACTAGTATGTGTTGATGTTGCCTTATTAGTAATTACAGAAATCATTTTGTCTCAGTAAAATCTCAGTTCCCCTGGTGACATAGGAATTCTTAGTAGACGAAAGGACTTCATTTCTGAAGACCAGTCATCAGCCCCAACACAACTAGTCACTGCCATTCATAGGGTGCACTACTGTCCCGGAGCCCTCACTTGCCCAGGCAGCCTGTGTTCACGTGTCTGGTGTGTTCACGGCTCTGTCGTCCCCCAACCTGGGATCATTCCATATTCTGATGCCGCTTCCACCTGATGAGTTCGTCAGCGTGGTGCTTTTAAATTCTCTTTTTTTCTAATCACGGAAATAATTAATCTTTACTGCAGGAAACTTGGTAGTCATAAACAGAATTAAGTTTCCAAATTACCTTTCAGGGATTGTTTCTGTAATGTTTTGATCTATATTTTCCCCCATCTTTTCATATCTACATTCACTTTTTATTTATTCAATGTGCATATAATTATTAGGAGCTTATGGTGCGTAATGGGCTATTTGGAGGTGTGGGAAATACATTGAATTTCCTCAAGGGCTAAAAAATTTAGAAGACATCAAATACCTATATTCTTTCATTTGACAAGCATTTATCAGTATCTTTTAATGAGTGTCCTCAAGTGGCTTAGAGTTTGGGGTGATGGTGGATATGGCAATAGGATAATGAGGTGTTGTGAGCCCACAGAAGAGATGTGCTACACATGTGTACGGTGTTGCAAGTCCGTATAAGGGGTGTGTTAGAGGGGCATGCAGGGTGTCGTGAGTCTGTAGGACAGATACGTTACCAAAAGCATGTTTTTAGTGTGGATAACAGAATCAATTGTCGTATCCTGCAGGTACACTACTCTAACGTGTCAAACAGCAGTCTAAGGCAATCATGTAAGATATGTCACATGGCCAAATGTTATTAACTGCCAAAAAGGTGATAAGCATACTCTTTAATTAAAACTGAGATCGAGATTTTTTACAAGGGGCTCCAGGAGTTGAAGGGGCAGAAATTGCCAAGTGAACCCCCAGCTTGGGGCCTGAAGCCTGCTTCAGATTCTGTCTTCATCTCTTTCTGTCCCTACCCCGCTCATACTCTGTCTCTCTCAAAAATAAATAAATAAACAAACTTTTTTAAAAAAAATTAAAATATTTTTGACAAGCAAAACAGAAACTTTGTCATAAGAAGCATGAATTGTCTAAAGGAAATATGTAAAGTCTGCTTAAAATATTTAAGAAGGACAGTGATACTGGATGATAGAATCTCAGAAATTCAGGGAGGAATAAAGACCAATGAAAACAGTGAATATGTGTGGTAATTCTGAGTGAACACGAATTGTATAAAATAATAACAATGATAACAGCAATAATGTCTGAAAACATTTAAAATATATATAATATGGGGCACCTGGCTGGCTCAGTTGGTTAAGCATTTGACTTTGGCTCAGTTCATGATCTCCTGATTTGTGTGTTCAAGCCCTGTGTTGGGCTCTGTGCTGACAGCTCAGAGCCTGGAGCCTGCTTTGGATTCTGTCTCCCTCTGTCTCTGACCCTCTCCCACTCCCATTCTGCCTCTCTCTCTCTCTATCTCTCTCAAAAATAAATAAACATTAAAAATTTAATAAAAATAAAAAATATATAATATAAGTAGCATGATTTTTGGGGTGGCAAATGAGGTAAAGCATGTTCTAAGTCCCTTGAAATTTTAAGAAAGAGATAAAACACTCATTTAAATTTGAATTTTCTAGTAAAAGATGCATGTAGTAGTCTCAAGTATAACCAAAAAGAGAATAGTAATAGAATATGTAACTACCAAGCTAATAGTTAGAAGAAAAAAAGGAAAGAACAAAAAGTCAACCAAATGGGATGTGAATAGAGAAAAAGCAGAATGTAGAACATATGAGACGAATAGAAAGCAATGAATGAGGTGACAGATTTCAGCTGAAATATATCAACAATTACGTTACATGTAAATGAAACAGATACTTACTAATAGGACCAAGATTAACCCCCAAATTTATATGCTGCTTCTAAGAGATACACATAAAATATAAAGATAAAACTGAAAGTAAAAGGATAGGAAACAAATCACTGTGCAAACATAAATAAAAAGATTATGAAGCTATATGTCAATGCAGACGTTAAGATAAAAAGTACAATTTACTGGAAGCTCCACTAATGCTAATTATGTATACTCCAAATAACAGTGTTAAAATATATAAAGAAAAAAGTAGGCAAAACTAAAATACAACAACAAAACCCCCAAAGCCCTGCAACAACAATGGGAGAATTTCATGCACTTCTCTCAGTACCTGATAGAATAAGCAATCTAAAAATGTCAGTATATGTGTGGGGGGAAACTAATCCCCCAAACAGCACAATACATATTTTTATCAAATACACATGGAACAAAAATTGGCATGCCATAGAGTACTGAGTAGATTTTGAAGAATTGAAATCAGATGAAATATCTTTCTGATTACAGCACTGTTAAGTTAGAATAAAAGAAGGAAAAAACATAACTATAAAATTTCTTTGTGTTTAGAAATTAAAAATACACTTCTGGACTAACTGGATATTTGTTGGCTTTAATGAGTTATTTTAATTTTTAGTGTGTAATATGTAATTGTGGCTAAATTTTTAAAAGATTTCTTATAAAAGAAACATGATTAAATAATTATGAATGAAATTATTTAGTGACTGGAATATGTTTCATAATCATCCAATAGAATGTATGGGAAGATAGATAAAACAAAATTGGCCCTATATAAGATTGGCTGATAATTATTGAAATAAGGGATAGTTTTATGGAGACTATTTTCTCTTCTTTTGTATATTTCTCAAAATACCTGTTACAGCAGGTAAAATAAATCTATTTTAAATAACTATGGTTCAAAAAAAGGCAAAAAATAAAAAAATATTTGGAACTGAAAAAAGTGAAAATACTATATACATCAAAAATTGTTATATGCATAACCAAATGAGCATAACAAAAACTTTGAAAAATGAATTGCTATTGTAATTACTACCTATACAAGGTGGGACAAAATTTTAGTTTGAACCTAACCAGGTTGATTGCCTGATAGAACAAAATATCAGTGTTCTCTAGAGGGTTTAAAAAAAATTTTTTTTAATGTTCATTTATTTTTGAGAGAGAAACAGAGTGCGAGTGGGGGAGGGGTAGAGAGAGGGAGACATTGAATCTGAAGCAGGCTCCAGGCTCTGAGCTGTCAGCACAGAGCCCGACATGGGGCTTGAGCCCACAAACCACGAGATCATGACCTGGGCCAAAGTTGGACCCTTAACCGACTGATCCACCCAGGGACCCCTAGAGGATTTTAACAGCACCCTCACAATTTAATAAACTAAATGCTAAGTATACCATCCAAAATTCCTCAAAATACTGCAAACCAAAAAGTATGTCCAATTCTTAAGGGAATTGATAATAGATGCCAGCCTTGAGATGGTTCAGATGTTGGAATTATGGGAAAGACTTTAAAACAGCTATTGCAAACATGGTCTGTAAGCACTTTTGAAATCATGGACATACAGAAATTCTCAGCAGAGAAGTAGAAACTATTACAAAAATTGGGTATTTTGGAACTGAAAAATATGTAAAATAACAACAATAATAAAATAATAATGAAAATAATAGCAAAGCACCTTATTGGATAGGTTCAATAGCAGAATGGAGATAACAAAAAAGACAGTGAACTTGAAGAAGAAGCAATGAAATTTATCTGTCTGAAGGACAGAGAGAATAATAAGGAAAAAATTTTGACAGCCTGGGTATCCATTGGACAATACCAAAAAGTATGATTTTTATGTGTTTGGAGTATCCTAAAAATAAAATAGACTGATGAAGAAAAAAAAAAACATTTGAGGATAATATGGCTGAAAACTTGATGATTTGGTGAAAGACATATTTACAGACTGAAGAAGTTTAGTGAACTTCAACCAAGACAAACTAAAAACAAATAAACAGACAAATAAATTGCATGCAGATATACCATCATTAAATTGCTAAAAAACAAAGATTAAAACAAACCTTGAAAGCAGCTGAGAAAAATGACATCTTACATATACAGGAATGGCAATTTGAGTGACTGAATTTCCCATCAGAAAGCATGGAGGTGATGACAGTGAAACATTTGTAAAGTGCTGGAAAGAAGCACTGTCAATCTAGAATTCTGTATCTAGTGAAAATATACTTCAGGACTGAGGGCAATGAAAACATTTCTCAGATGAAGGAGGAGAAAATATTTTTTTATGCTGTATAGAAATGCTGAAAGACATTCTTCAGGTGGCAAGAAAATGGTAACAGAAGAAAACATGGAACTTGAAGAATGAAAGAAGAGGAACAAAAGTGGTAAATATATGGGTAAATATAATAGACTATCTTTCTTCTCTTAAGGTCTTTTTAATTTACTTTTTTTAATGTTTATTATTTATTTTTGAGAGAGAGAGAGAGAGAGAGAGAGACAAAGCATAAGCAGGGGAAGGGCAGAGAGAGAGGGAGACACAGAATACAAGGCAGGTTCCAGGCTCTGAGTTGTCAGCACAGAGCCTGATGTGGGGCTTGGACCCATGAACCATGAGACTGTGACCTGAGCTGAAGTCAGACATTTAACTGACTGAGCCACCCAGGCACCCCTCTTAAGGTCTTTAAAGCATACAATTGTTGAAAGCAAAAATTATTAAAAAAACTTTTTGGGGTGTCAATGCATGTAAATGTAATATATTTGGAAAGTAGAACATAAAGGCAGGAGAGTAAAAGGACTTTTAGACTGTGATGCTTCTGTTTTACTTAAAGTGGTGCATTAATTAATCTAAGTTAACACTATAAAAATGAATACAAACCATAAAAAACATGATAAAAATAATACAAAGAGCAAAAATTTAGATAAATTAAGGTGGAATACTATTAATACTCAAATAGCCCTAAAGAAATCAAGAAAGGTGAAAGAGAAAAACAAAGAAGAAAAAAAATAAAATGGTAGATATAAGTCCAAGTATCTCAATCCTTATATTAAATGTAAATGGTCCAAACACATCAATTAAAAGACACTATCAATTTGGATAAGTAAAGAAGACCCAACTACATGCAGTCTATAAGAAACCCATGATATACCATGCAAGCACGAGTCAGAAGTGAGCTGGTCAGTAGTGACCATATTATCAAGAGACAAAGTAGACTTCAGGACTAGGAAAAATGAAAGGCATAAAAATGATATTACTCAAAAGGTCAATTCATCAAGAAGACACAATTCTAAATGTTCATGAACCTAGCAATAGATCTTGAAAATACGTAAAGCAAATATTAATAGAAGTAAGATATAATCCACAATTATACTTGAAAATGTCAATACTCCTTTCTCAGTAATCAAGGGAACAAGTAGACGAAAGATATATATCAATAAAGATATACACATCTGACAAACATTATCAAACAACTTGACCTAACAACAGAATATACACTTCAAGTGCATCTTCTCAAGTGCAGACGGAACATTAATCAAGATAGACCACACTCTGGATCATAAAGCAGTTCTTACTAAAGTTAAAAGAATTGAGACCACAATGTGTGATATTTGATTATAAAGGAATTTAATTAGAAATCAATGAAAGAGGGGGCGCCTGGGTGGCGCAGTCGGTTAAGCGTCCGACTTCAGCCAGGTCACGATCTCGCGGTCCGGGAGTTCAAGCCCCGCGTCAGGCTCTGGGCTGATGGCTCAGAGCCTGGAGCCTGTTTCCGATTCTGTGTCTCCCTCTCTCTCTGCCCCTCCCCCGTTCATGCTCTGTCTCTCTCTGTCCCAAAAATGAATAATAAACGTTGAAAAAAAAATTAAAAAAAAAGAAATCAATGAAAGAGAGATAGCTGAAATTTTTCCAAATACTTGGAAATCAAAAAAAAAAATCTCTAGGTTATAGATGGGTCAATAAGCAAATATCAAGGGGTGCCTGGGTGGCTCAGTTGGTTGAGCATCTGACTTCGGCTCAGGTCATGATCTCACGGTTTGTGGGTTCAAGCCCCGCATTGGGCTCTGTGCTGACAGCTCAGAGCCTGGAGCCTGTTTCAGATTCTGTGTCTCCCTCTATCTCTGCCCTTCCCCCACTCATGCTCTGTTTCCCTCTGTCTCAAAAATAAATAAACATTAAAAAAAATTTAAAAAAAGAAAAAAGTAAATATCAAGATAAATTAGAACATATTTTGAATTGAATGAAAACTAAAATGAGGCATATAAAAATTTGTGGGACTTAGCTAAAGCAATGGCTAGAGGCAAGTACTCTAGCATTAAATGTTTTCCTTAGGGGAAAAAAAGAAGGAACTCTACCTAAAGAAAGAGGAGAAAATTAAACACAAAGGAAGACAAAGGAAAGAAATAATAAATATAAAAACAGAAATAGATGATATTGAAAACAATAAAGAAAATTAATGAACTCAAAACCTTGTGCTTTGAAAAGTTCACTAAAATTGATAAACCTCTAGCCAGACTACCCCATGATGAGAGAAGACACATATTATTATTATTATCAGAACTAAATAGAGACAACACTAAAGAACCTGAAAATATTAAAGGGAATTTAAAGTACTACAGACAATTTTGCACCCATAAATTGATAATTTAGATCAAATAGAACAATTTCTTAAAAGATGCAAACTACCAACTCTCATTCAAGAAGAAACAGATGATCTGAATAGCTCCATATTACTAACAAATTTATAGTTAACAACCTTCCAACAGAGAAAACTTCAGGCATAGATGGTTTCACTGGTAAATTCTAGAAAATATTCAAAGAAAAAAAAACCTAATTCTATACAATCTTTTCCTGAAAATAGAAGAGGATAAAAAAACTTCCCAACTCATTTTGTGTGACCAGAGTTATCCTGATGCCAAAACCAGAAAAAAAATTACAAGAAAATAAAACTACAGACCAGTATTCTTCATGAATAGTGACAGAAAAATCCTCAGCAAAATTTCAGTAAATCGGATCCATATTTAAAAAGGGCTAATACATAGTGACCAAATCAGGTGTATCTCAGGAATGCAAGGCTTGTTCAACAGTCCAAAATCAAACAATGTAAATCACCTTCCTGCATTATAATCAAAATAATGTACCAAAAAATGTAATCATCATATTACAGACAAAAAAGAGAAACTATATGATCATATCAATAGATGCTCAAAATGCATTTGATAGGTCAACATCCACTCATGATAAAAGTTCAAGATACACTAGGAATAGAAAAGAATTTTCCCAACTTGCCAAAGGATGAAAAACCACCATGCTTAATAGTGAAAGAATGTTTTCCTTCTAATATGGAAAAGAAGACAAGCTGTTATTGTTATTGGTAATAAATCAGTAGGAAAGCTCACACCGCCTGGTCCTTCTCACAACTTCTGTAATAAATATAAGTTTCCATTAATATTTCAAGTGAAATTTTTAGTCTAAACATGATACTATCAATTATTTTAGAGAAAAATGAGCTATGTCACCAATCATAATCATAGCAATATTAATTTTTCTGTTTGGTTTTTAAATTCAAAAAAAGTTATCATCTTTTTTGAGAAAAATCCTATGAAGCAGGAACTCAAAAAATAATTTCCAGTTCACAGACAAAACTATTGAATTTAGAGTAGTATAGCCCATTGGCCTAAGTGAGACACTCCGTCTCATCACCCTGGGTGTTTTCTTCATGATGCTAACGCAACATGCATTGTAATCATCTTGTTCAGTTTTGTTGTTTTTAAACTCAATTGTATGCCTCCCTGCCAGAATGTCAGCACTGTGGGAAACTTTCTTGGCACTTGCTTGGCATGAGATAGGTGTTCAGCCAGTTGGTTGAGGATTGAAGATCCTCCTGACGTTCAGTCTAAATGCTGTGTGTCTGGCCTTATATTGCATCCAGGAATGAGGGAGGCCAAGCCGTAGCTGGCTCTCAGATGTAATATGCACCAGTGAGGACTGTATGGTAACATGAACAAATGCATATGCTACAGGGCCGCCTGGGTGGCTCGGTTGGTTGAGTGTCCGACTTTGGCTCAGGTCACGATCATGCAGTTCGTGGGTTCAGGCCCCGCGTCGGGCTCTGTGCTGACAGCTCAGAGCCTGGAGCCTGTTTCTGATTCTGGGTCTCCCTCTCTCTCTGCCCCTTCCCTGATCATGCTCTGCCTGTCTGTCTGTCTGTCTGTCTCTCTCTCAAAAATAAACAAACATTAAAAAAATTTAAAAAATACTTATGGTATAAAGATTACTGTAAAAGCAAATTACAAGATTGTACATATACTATGATTACTTTTCTTTTTGCACAAAATATGCATATAAAAAGGAATCTAAGGAAATTTATTCAATTGGTTATGTTAGCCATACTTAGTAGTAAGATTAATGATAAGAATTTTTCCCCTTTAGTTTGTTTTCAAGATTTTCTCAAATGTGATTATATTACTTTGAGCAACTACCCTAATCAAAGAGGCAATACCCTGCATTACTTATTGTATTTATGAAGAGAATAAAATGCACATGGTTTGCTTGCTCCTTGGGAGACAGTGTGGTATAAGGGGGCACGGTGGCTTGGAGTCAGCCCCACCTCTCCCAGCCCTGCCTTGGGTCTAGATGTGAGCCACACAGAGCTATGTGTGCTTTGTATGCTCTGCTCTCTGCTTCGGAAACTTCTCCAATCATCCCTCATTCATGTGTCTGGCTAACTCCTTTAGGAATCAGCTCACAGGCCCCCTCCCAGAGAAAGCTGCCCCAAGCCTCTCCTGTGGAATTAGGCCCTCCCATGGGCTTATCTTACATCTTTGAATTACCTGTTTGCCTGTGGTTCCCCCATCTGGACTGTGTTTTGTCAGAGAACCCCATCCTGGCATGTTACAGAAGTTCAGTACACATGTGCTGGAGATGTGAATGGACAAGTAAGTGAGAGACTCTCGCTGGACTGTGCTCCTTCATATGTGTCTTTGGACGAGTCTTACAGCCTAGTTAGTATGTGTCTTTGGATGAGTCTTATAGCCTATCGGTGGTGATGTGCCACCTGCAGATGACAATGCAGAATTCCAGATGCACATTTCTCTTACCCTTTGCTCCTTCCTATTTTTCTCTTTCCCTCCTTCCTTCATAAAATTTTGTGAGCTCCCGTCATCCACTTGCCAGAGAAGGGGACAGTCCCCAGAGAGTCAGAACAAGTGTCCCTGCTCTCTGGATGCTGAGAGTCCCCTGGCCTTGAATATGCCAGATGGACAGCTCCTTCTTCCCCTTCCTTTGGAAGTGCCAATGAGCTTTTAGTCGTTTGTATTAGCCATTGGGCCTATATACTAATGAATTTGCCACTTGGGTCAACTTCAGGATCACTCTCCAGGAGGAACCCTGACGTGGGTCTGCATAACTCAAGTTCTGCTCTGAGCATGGCTGTGGACACTGGGCCTAGTGGAGAACAGGGCACCAGGCAGAGACAGGCAGGATCTCCATGGAAGGAACTCCAGCACTCTCCTCCTGTGTGGGTGGGTCTCGCCTTCTGTCTTCATCATCTTCTTTTTTTTTTTTAGTTTTTTTTAAATGTTTATTTATTTTTGACAGAGAGACAGAGCATGAGCGGGGGAGGGGCAGAGAGAGAGGGAGACACAGAATCCAAAGCAGGATCCAGGCTCTGAGCTGTCAGCACAGAGCCTGACGCGGGGCTCGAGCTCACAGACTGTGAGATCATGACCGGAGCCAAAGTCAGACGCTCAACCTCAACCGACTGAACCACCTAGGTGCCCCATTCATCTTCTAATAGAAGTGTTTTCCCAGTGAAAGGCTGAATGATCAAGGGAAGAGGTAGGTCTCTCCTCCCCACCCCATGCCTATAAACTGAGAGGCTCGACTTGTCTGCTTTACACAGTGACTTCTGTGGGTGATTTAACTTGAAAACTTAAAGAAAGGGTGTGTGTGAAAACTGTTCAAATAGATCTTTTCAGGGGTTCACTGTAAGGCAACCACAAAACAGGGCAGCACACAGAACTTACTGTGTCGCACCTCAATCCCACACATACACGCATATTCATGGGGTGCACACTTGTACACACAAGCACACACCTCGCAAGCTCATGTGGGCACACACTTACACACATGCGTGCCCATCAGTGCTGTCCAAAACCCAATAAAATCATAGATTGAAGGAACTACCAGCCCTCTCCAGATAAGTTCCAGGAGTGGAGGGGACTTAACTCCCCAGGAGCAAGGGACTACTCGAAGTGTGGTGGCCACCCACGGACAGACGAGAGAGCTTCCAGAAACCTTACAGCAGCGTAGCACTCCCGGTAACCCAAGGTGTGAGCTCCCTGCCGTCCTGGGTGGGCAGAGGCAGCCCTGGTGGTGTGGAGCTTGCATGTGCATGGGTGCTGTCGGCCACTCCTGCACAGCAGGTCTACCACATGGGTGTGGCACCTTAGGACACATTTGTCAGTCTGACAGAACAGTGACTGTGACTTTACAGAATGCACAGTTAGTACCGATTCTTGATGAGAGGTTGAGGGTACAGCTTGCTTCTCTCCAGGAAAGTTAACAGGGTTACCCTAAGCCTGCTAAAATGATGTCTTATCTTTCCTTCCAACCCATCAACAACCTGCATGCCCCAGAAACCTCGGTCAGACCAGTTTCTCTGAGCTTCTAAAGACCAAGCACGAAAACTGGTGGGTTGTACATCACCCCTGCACACAGTGTCTCTCATCTCTCCTGCTTAGATTAGATACACCAGGCAAGAAGCAGCTTCATTTGTAGCCTCCAACACTTGTTACCTCCAAGACTTGAAATGCTTTCAAAGCATGCATGTGGGCAACTGCTTTCATAAGTTTTCATGTAGCTATGACTGCAGAGTGATGAAAAGTTATATGTGTCCCAGCATGTACAGTTCAGTGAACTACTCGTGCATTTGTGGTAATTTGTCCGTACTATGCTATGTTCTGGTTATATTTATTAAAGTATGATTTTATGTCTCCTAAATCTAATAAAATCCAGGACTTGCTTTTGTATGTATTTTATTATTTTTATTTTATTATTTCATTTTTTTAGATATTATCTTAACAAATTAATCCTTTTTTCTAGCATTTTTTTTACTTTCTATAATTTATTTATTTTTTATAATTTACATCCAAGTTAGTTAGCTCATGGTGCAACAATGATTTCAGTAGTAGATTCCTTAAGCTGCTTACCCATTTAGCCCATCCCCCCTCCCACAACCCTCCAGCAACCCTCTGTTTGTTCTCTATATTTAAGAGTCTCTTATGTTTTGTCCCCCTCCCTGTTTTTATCTTATTTTTGCTTCCCTTCCCTTATGTTCATCTGTTTTGGATCTTAAAGTCCTCATATGAGTGAAGTCATATATTTGTCTTTCTCTGACTAATTTCACTTAGCATAATACCCTCCAGTTCCATCCACGTAGTTGCAAATGGCAAGATTTCATTCTTTTTGACTGGCGAGTAATATATTACCATTGTATATATATACCACATCTTCTTTATCCATTTGGGCTTGGCTACTATTGATAGCACTGGCATAAACATTGGGGTGCAAGGGCCCCTTCGAAACAGCCCACCTGTATCCCTTGGATAAATACCTAGTAGTGCAATTTCTGGGTTGTAGGATAGTTCTATTTTTAGTTTTTTGAGGAACCTCCATACTGTTTTCCAGAGTGGCTGCACCAGCTTGCATTCCCACCAACAATGCAAAAGAGATACTCTTTCTCCGCATCCTCGCCAACATCTGTTGTTGCCTGAGTTGTTAATGTTAGCCGTTCTGACAGGTGTGAGGTGATATCTCATTGTGGTTTTGATTTGTATTTCCCTGATGACGAGTGATGTTGAGCATTTTCTCATGTGTCAGTTGGCCATCTGGATGTCTTTTGGAGAAGTGTCTATTCATGTCTTTTGCCCATTTCTTCACTGGATTATTTGTTTTTTGGGTGTTGAGTTTGAGAAGTTCTTTATGGATTTTGCATACTAACCTTTTTTCTGATGTGTCATTTGCAAATATCTTCTCCCATTCCATTGGTTGTCTTTTAGTTTTGCTGATTATTTCCTTTGCTGTGCAGAAGCTTTTTATTTTGATGAGGTCCCAATAGTTCATTCTTGCTTTAGTTTCCCTTGCCTCTGGAGAAGTATTGAGTAAGAAGTTGCTGTAGTGTATGCATTTTTAAATTTTATGTTTCTGGTAATTGATTTTTCCTGTGTTTAAAGCAGTATTAGTCTGTAATGAGTTGGACATTAGAAATGTAATTTAGTCTTCTCCACAGGTGGTCTGGGAAGCACTCAGGATTCCCCATCACGAGCCCTGAGCAGCGTGAGATGCCTCTAGGCTGACAGTGCCCTGTAAAGTAACAAGTTCACACGGCAGTTTGGGGCCTCTCAATGCAAACTTGATGAGCCTGGAAAATATCCCTGGGGTAGCCGTAAGTGGAGCCAGGCCCCATAAGTGACTTAGCTATGAAACAATACAGGGACATTCTAGTTTATCAAAATTTAGCAACTCAGAACTTTACTTGACTTTTAAGAGAGAAGCAGAGGACCTGAAAATAAGCTGCTCACAGAGAGTTATTGGAGAGGTCAGGAAGAAGAGCTTCAAGCTTGGCGACCCCTGGGGGTCAGTGCAGGTTCATCGTAATTCCCCACACTTGCTACAAACAATGAGAATTGATATTCTGAGCCATGTCCCAAATCACAGCGAGACGCTCCTGTGCCTTCTGAATCATGCAGAGGGTCAAGTGTGTTCAGCCAGAAAAGTGAACCAATCCATTTCAGAAAATGTTCAGTGTTAAGTGATGACCCAGAAAGTGCTCTGGTGATCCCAGAATTACCTTTAGCTCCCAGTTGTAGGGTTTGCCCTGTGTGTGGGCTTCCTGAAATTCTCTCTTCTACAGAAGCTGGGTTTCAGTGCAAGGCAGCGGGAGGTCGGTTTTCTTTCTTGCCCTGAGGCCTGGTTCAGTTTGTTCTTCCCTCATTTGGCAAACATGACGTGACCCCTTGGTGCGAGGTCCTCTGCTGGGCAATGAGACACAGGTGAGGTAAGGTCCATGCACTCTGGTAGGGGACTTCTATCAGCACCCTCTGTTCCACTAATTTGACCAGAAATCCATAAAAACGTTAACTTAAAGACTAAAGTACATTCACTTTCCGTTCAACTCATAGCTTGTCCTTGGACAACGTTTGCTGTCTGGAATTCTCCATGTTTTTCCTGGAATAAACCTCACCCATAATACATCATTTATGCTGTCCACTTTTTTGTGAGAGTAAAAATGAAAAAGAATTTAAGGACTCTGAGGAAAAGCTATCTGAGAACAGCATATTCTGTTATTTTTGTGATTTAAAAAAATCTTACAGAATTTTGTGATACTGACTTAAGCAAATATTTGGCAATTTGCTTTATTAATTCTTTAATAAATTCAAAGGAATTACCATAAAACAAAAAACCTGTTTTCACTTCTCCATTCATACTTCTTCAGTTTATGTGCTCTTACTTAGTGTTGTTTCTTAGTGAGTACAGGTGGCACACACTGAGGGACAGCGAATGCCCCACTTTGCTGGTGTGAGGGAGGGTCAGAGTCACCTAGAGTCACCTCTGGCCCGTTGCTCACCTTGGGCATCGATCGGTTTCATTAACGCAGTGACTTGGTCCTATGGGTTTTGGGTTAAACAGCTTCTACCGTAAGGAAATATGTCATAAGAATGGCCCTAGTGGAGACAAAAATGGAAAAGTAAGCAAACTCACTTGTGGACTGGGTTGAGGGGACTGCCTTTGAGCTGTGTCTGTCAGGAAGAGGTGGTGTTTTCTTGGCTGATGGTGGGCGTCCTGGGCAGAGCCTGGCCTGAGAAGACAGCCTGGCACCCGCGTGTCAATGACTCTGAAGGAGGCCGACCTGTCCAGGTGCTCAGGGCCCCGCCCTCCAGGGATGGGGGCTGGTGGAAACACGTTGAGGCAAGGAGTGTCGGGGTCAGATTCCGTTAATAAAAATAACTCCAGGAGCAGGGTGGAGGTGGAGTCAGAGGGGTGAAAGTAAAGTCAGTAGGGAGATAGGCCCGTTAAAGAATCCAGCTCCCACAAGAGACAGCAAGGGGCTAAATCCAAACAAAAGCCACGGGATTGGAGAGGAAGGGACAGACTCCATGGATAGGAAAGAATTAAAATTCTCCAACGCCAAGGTTTGCCGGGCATGACAGTGAGGAAGAGAGCGTCCCGGTCAGTGGTGACTCCATCTGCCCTCAGAGCACCGAGGTTGTGAGTAGACAGCAGGAGGAAGCAGGGGAGGAAGACATCGGCACTGAAGCATCTGACTCGCATCGTCCCACTTGGGCGTTATTAAAGCCTTTAACATATGCTTCTACACAGACCGCTGAGGCCAGAGGCTGGGTAGCTCACCCAGGATCGCATACCCCCCTCCCCTGGGGTCCGTATCAGGAGGAGGAACCTCAGTAATCACCTGCCTGTCTGGGAAGAGGTGTCAGGAGTGTGGGCCCAGGTTGCCGCAGTCAGAGGGCATGGTGCAGCCTCAGGGTGCAGAAGGGCCAAGAGGGAAGCAGTGCTAGGGGAAGACGCAGTGTGACCGGAGGGACAGCCTGTGGGACCAGAGCAGCCGGCTGAGGTAATGCAGCATAGAGGGAAATGGACAGACACTTGAAAGGAAGAGAAATTCCTTAGCCACTGACCTAAATCCTACAAAATTTTCAAGTTCACACCACAGTGCCCATTTTTTAAGCATTACCTAATTTTATTCATAAATTTGAGCTCTGGCAGGACTGGCAATAATTTAGTCCTGCAAACAAGCACATCAAAATACAGCAAGCGATGAACAAAGTAACATCTATGCTGCAAATGAAGGCAGCCACCAGCTGAAGAGAGAGAATCCCTGTAACTTCATCATGCACAGCCCGCCAGCCCCTTCCGCTCAACATAACCTTTCCTGCCAAATGGGCCCCCCCCCTCCCCGGGAGCAATGCTGAGGAGCCTGGAGGGAGCTGTGATTATTTGAAGGGTTATTTCATCCCTCTTAAATGCTTGTTTTGCAGTGAACTACAAAACTGGAAAAAAGAATATGCAACTAGAACTTCAGTAATATCAGGATTTAGATTTGACTTTTTATATGTTTTAAGGTAACAAGGTAGAGGAATGTTAAGAAGCACATTTGATACAAGATTTTTAAAGACTTGTTCATTTTTGAGAGAGAGAGAGAGAGAGAGAGAGAGAGAGAACGCAAGAGGAGAAGGAGCAGAGAGAAGGGGTTACAGAAGGGGGCTCTGTGCTGACAGCAGTGACCCCGACGCCAGGCTTGAACACACAAACCATGAGACCATGACCCGAGCTGAAGCTTAACTGACTGAGCCACCTTGGCGCCCCAACAAATCTGCTTTTTAAAAATTATCGTTGAAAAGCATTCCCCCACATCCATTTCAATGAGTTTATCAGTGGCGTTTCTCCAAGTGGTTATCTTTATAGCAACAAATTTCTCCCTTGGATGCCCTTAGAAACAGACAGCCTAGGGGCAACTCGTGCGTTATTCATCCTCAATCATCCATGAGCCAAGCGCCAGCCCTTGTGGGTACTGTGTTTATACCTGCTGACGGCTGGAGGCAGCTGGGGCTCCCAGCTTTCAGGGCCTTAAGCCAAACAAAAGCAAGGCCAGATGGACCACATTTGCACCATGAAGGCCTCTAGCTACTTACTCTGCGTAGCCTGACCGGGCAGTCCTTCTGAAGCCCTTGGCAAGGCCACCAACTTCGACACATCCACAGGACAGCATTCGCATTTTGTTTGATATAAACACGGGATCATGTAAAAAGCCTCACGGAGAGGGCACATGGCTGACACTTGTTGTTGGTTTAAGATAAGGTTTTTTGCTTTAAGGTCCCTCTGGTCAAGCAACCATTTCAGAGGGCTCCAAGTAGCTCAGGACTTTGGGTTCTGTTCCAACGCACTTCTCATCATTTGTTTCTTTCTTCAAGTGTTACAGGGATCCATGGGGTGACTTGGCAGGGAAATCTAGAGGGAAAGATTTGCATGTCCCAGGTTTTTCAATGTTCTTCTGAGTCCTGGGTTTAAAGCCTGGCTATTTATTGTTTGTTCATTTGACTGAAGTATAGTCGACACAAGACGTCACAGTTATTTCCCATGTACAACATGGTGACTCACCAAGTCTGTGGGTTACACTGCCCTCACCACAAGTGTCACCACACAGCTCTAGCACAATCCTATTGACTGTGGCTTGCTTAATTCTCCCACTCCCCTTCACCCCTTTTGCCCACCCCCTACCCCTTCCCTCTAAAGCCTGGCTAACTAGATGCAATTTTGATTGTACGTTTAACGGGAATATACTGGTTCAGAAGCAGGTGAAACAGTTCAGCTCCAGAACTTCAGACGCAGTGGGCAGGACACACAAATCCTGAATTTTCCAAACTCCTGTGACTTGGAAAGCTTGGTTAAATGTGTGCCTTACCAGAAAAGATGTGGGTTCTGAAGGAAGCAAAGAAGGAAGCATCACAGAATCTAGTCAAGGCATCTAAAGGTCATCCAGTGCGATTGCACAGACTGTCCAATCACAGCTTAGAGACTGGCCATGCCTAGAGATGGTTGTTGCTCAGATGGAACCCGGACCATCCATGACAGAGAATTCCCACAAGCAGAAGGGAAGAAGCACGATGGGAGGGAGATCCAGCCAGCACACCATAAGTGGGTTCAGTGTGTGCATGTGAGGGAGCAGGACTCCAGACAGACCCTACACTCTGCCAGGCTCAACTCAAAGAGACACTGGGAGCACAGGACAGAAGTGCACCTGCCCAAGGCCACATTAGGCAATTATAAACATTTATATTTTTCTGTGTCTGATCCTCAAAGGGCCTCTGACACTTGAATCTACACACTACAAGTCCTGTGTGGTGGGAATACAAACACTAGCTGTGGCCCCAAAGAGCTTAGCGTTTACCAAGGAAGGTGAATAATAACCAGTATGAAGAGGCTACATCCCCAGAGCCCTGGAGTTTGAGAAAGGTCTTCTAGTGGAACCAACATTTAATCTGAGACCCAAGTGATGATAAGGACTTAGACAAGATCGTTCCAGATGGAAAAACAGTACACCCAGCGCTGAAGCCTGTAGTGGAGAAGGACATGCATTTGAGAACTGAGGAAGGCCTCTTCCATAGGGTAGAGAGGGAGAGGGTCAGAAGAGGGCTTAGGGAATAAGATAAAGATGCGGATTCTGTCCAAAGGGCAATAGGAGGGCTTGAAAAATACATGCCAGACAGGAAACTGTGTAGCGTGGGAGAGAAATGCTGGGGATTTGACCAGGACTGGAGGCATGGAGACGGGAAGAAATGGCAAGATTCATGTCACAGTTAGGAGCTGGAGTCAGCAGAAGTTGGTAATGAGCTTCTATAAAGGCTATTTCTAAGTTTCTGGCGTGAACAACTGGATAGATGGCAGGTTCTACTGATTATTCTCAATTCCCCTCCTTTCAGGATCCATCTCACACTCGGTTTTGCTTGGCTCTGTTCCCTGGAGGATGGCCTGACATAGAGTCTGGAGGAAAAGGAAGCTGGGAGAAGATAAGGAGTAAGTTTCAGATATGTCTAACCTGAGGTCTAAGTGAAGATGTTAAGAAGCAAGCTATATCTACAGTTTAGGAGCCCAAGGGAGAGTCCTTTGGAAATTATTACTTTATGTGGTAGTTAAATCCAGGGGAGCTTGTGGAAGAGGAAGTAGAGTCAGGAAAGAGGCCAGCGGGACACCATCACATAAGGCACTGTTTCTCTAAGTGTGGTCCACCAGTCTCCGGTGCCAGAATCGCTGGGGACACCCATGAAAATGCAGATTCTTGAGCCTCTGCTTCACAGCAGGAATAGATGACAAATGAGACCGTAGGGTAGCAGTCAGGGAGGTGGTTAGAACGCCCGGAATGTGTCTCATGGAAGCAATAAGAAAATGGATGTTTCCAGAGGGCAGGGCAGTCACATTTCAGTGCTGCTGAGAGATCACCCAACTTGAAGACTGAAGTGTGTCTGTCAGATTTACAGTCATCATCAATGGCGTTGGCATGGTCGGTTTCAGAGGAGTGGTACAAACACAAGGACGGCTGGTTGGTCTGTGAAGTGTGTTCAAGGCAAAGCAAACAATGCATCTGGACAAAGGATTGCAGAAGCTTGGCTGCAAGTTCTAAGGGGAGGATCAGCAGCTGAAGGAGATGTGACAAATATCAGGGTTTGGGCTTGTTTTTAAGATCAGGGACACTTAAGTCATGATGGGAAGGAGCTGATAAAGAACTATATGTTGAAGTTGATTGGCCGATCAAAGTCCTTTAGAAGGACAAGGTCCCCCACACAGGGAGCTTAGCTTCACATAGTAGAAGAAGAGATGTTTGCATCTTATAGCAAGATCGTTTGGTGCTTACCCATACTCCTCTAGAATACACCCAAAGCCAAGAAGCACACGAGGTCTTTACCCAAAGGCAACACAGGCTACCTCTGGACAGTTCTGACTGAACCCAAATCCCCACCTGAATGTTCCCTCCCTTGCTCCTAATTTAACCCTTGGGAATTTAGAATAGATATAATCCCTCTTCCACATTATGGAACTTCAAATATCATGCTTCCCTGTGTCTTCTCTTTAATGTGTTAAATTCCTTTACCATCAACTTTTCTGTGCCTCTCACTGGGCCTCTTGACTCATGGTGCCCAGAACTCAATGCCACACTACATTTCACAGCCACCTCCACCATGGAACCAATAATCCCTTTCCACTAATTTGAGAGGTGTGTTGTTTCTGCTTCTACATGTGAACTCTGAGTGCCTGTTTGCTGTTTGGCCACTATAAAATAACAGAAAAAAAGGGAGAAAAATGTGACTTCTGCTCTAGGAGTTGAATGGTATTATGGGATCTCAGTGACTCTGGGTTCACTAAGAATAAATCTTTCCAGGCTAGTTTACCTAATTCTCCACCCCCTCTCCCCCGCCCACCAATTCATGAAAATATACCCGTTAGAAAGGTCTCTTATTATACAAAGAACATTTAAAAAAAACATTCAACTACCATATAAACCAGTATTGAGTGTCATCAGGCCAAGTGATGGGTTTGTGTAAAATTCTGAAAGTAAATGGTATTAGCATATACTATGTATTAGAATCTGATAGCGAAACATCGCTGATAGAAAAGCTGATTCCTAACTCTGTGTTTTCAAAGATACCAGGGTATATGATACCAGAGAAATTTTAACAGTTCATTTCTCGAGTATTTGGCATATTTCTAGGTGTTAATCCTAGAAGAAATGGTAAATTAATTTGGCCAAGCATAAGGATAATTAGCTTGGTTGAAATCTGACTAACAGATGGCCAAGGGTGGGAAAATCAGGGGACTAGGAAGGGGACAAGTATCAGGGAGGTTGACCACATAGTTTATTCCTCTACCTCCGAGTCTGGAAGAAACCATTTAAGAAAAGTTATTATCTCCTTCTTCTGTGAAATCCCTGATACCCTTCCCAGACTGTGAGCTTGTGGCCCCAGCTCAAGTCAGGAGCTGGCACCCAGTGGTAAAGGGATTTGCTGTAGGAACCATTTCTCTTGTTGTAGGCTTTCCCTTATTTCTGCCAGTCACTCTTCTTAGGATGACAGCATCCTGATTTTCTTTGGCGAACCATCTGTTCTCCACATTTTCCAGAAGCTGCCATGACCTAGCCCTGACCATCCAAACATTACATGTCCTGGCTGCTGTGATTACTTCAGGGACTGGCACATGGCCCTTTGAAACTGAACTCCTGACTTGGGACAGGATTATAGGGAAGGGAAAGTGCCTCCTTTCTGTTGGCATTACTCAGGGAAGGGCACATGAGCCATGTGGCCCCGGAAAGGAGCTGTCGGTGAGCTGAGCAGAGCAGGAAGGAGGAGAGACCAAGTCCCCATTGCATCATTGTCCACAACCCCTTATCACTCCTGGACTTCACAGCTACAGGAGTAAAAAAATTCAATTTTTGCAAACTGGTTTTAGTTTCATTTGTATCATCTGTCCCAGAAAGTGTCTTGACTGTATAGCCTGCTTTGTGTTCTTGCTTCTGTGCCTGACCTTTTGTCTCACTCATTTCCCCGAATCCCATTGGCCCTGTACTTGATGGTGGCTGCTCTTCTGAAGTTAGCATTGGCTACGCCCCAAGGCTACAACGTGTACTTACCCTTGGGCTACAGCTAATTCTGGCTGCTCTGGGTAACAACCAACACAATTCAAGCTTGGCTGCTGTTTCTGCTGTGTTGCCAGGGAACCACAGGCAGACAGGGAAAGTTCACAGTCTCCTTGAGTAAAGTATTCTCAGGTCTCTCAGAACCAACAGAAATTCTTCCCAATTTTTAAACTAAGTTAGTCATGGAAAGATACATTTCAACATTAGTTAAAGGCCTTTAGACTAAACGGAGCAGGACGGTCACTTCTTCATAGTCAAGAGCCTCCCATAATTCCTGCCTCTGCTTCTTCCTTCCCAGACCCTGTCTCCTGGTCTTGTTCAGCCTACGGGAAGGAATCACGGCTGCCCTGGGCCAGGCAAGTGTCAAGAAGTTGTTTTGTCTGCATGCCCTCCTCCTGCTGGGGAATGGGCTCCCCAACAACCACCAAGTCAAGCTGAGGCTCTGCTGCCTGGTTAAGGTCCTTTACCACGGGCTCCCTTCTAAGTTTTCATCTGTTTTTCGTTGGGGACTCTCTGCTTTATTTTCCCTCCCTTTGCTCCCACTGGCCTGTGCACCACGATGCCTTTGCAACGGCTGTCAATAGCCACATTTCACCCCGAATCTTCAACGCCCAGGTGGGACTCTAACACTTCCATTCATCACAGCTCTTGGAACAACCAACCCGATTCGTCACTTATGAAGATCTACTGTGTGTGGTAGCAGCTGTGGTTTAGTGGTAAAAAAGATGAATGGTACCCAACTGAAAGTTTACTTCACAGTGTAAGTGCTAATTTATATAATAAAGGCATATGCAAAATGTAAAATGTGGGGAGGGGTGAGGGGATAAATCCCTCAGCTTGGGACAGTGGACAGCCACAGTGTGCTGGTGGAACTGGGGCTCTGGAAGGGGGGGTGCCTCTGCCCTTCCAAATACAGAGAAACTCAGACGGAGGGCACGTGACAAAGGGCCTGAAGCCAGGTGGCTTCGAGTGCAGCTTGGCTGGGGGATTCAAGGGCAGTGCTCACAGCCCACTGCAGCATCCCTGTGCCTTCCTGAGGCTGCTCCTTCACATTGTTATGAACCAGTTACTTTTTTATTTCATTGCTAAATAATTTTTGGTCACTGCCTTATAAACTCTCCTGGGAAGAGAGTTGCTATATACCTCTTAGCCCTGGCACAGCAACAATGACTATAAAATAGATGCTTACTAAATACTTATTCGTTGATTTTCTTTTTAATTTACTTTTTTTAAGTTTATTTAAAATTATTAAATTAAAATTAAATTTTAAATAATTAAAATAATTATTAAAATTATAATAAAATATTATTTATTTGAGAGAGAAAGAGAGCAAGTGGGGGAGGGTCAGAGAGAGAGAGAGAGAGAGAGAGAGAGAGAATCCCAAGCAAGCTCTGTACTGTCAGCACAGAACCCGACAAGAGGCTTGAACTCACAAACTGTGAGATCATGACCTGAACAGAAATCAAGAGTCAGATGCTTAACTGACTGAGCCTCCCAGGTGCCCCTTTAATTTACTTTTTAAATAAGTTTAGGGAGAAGGTCAAATTTATGGCATATATTTGCAAAAAATCCGATCTCTGAGGAGATAGAAAATTGATTGAAAGGAAGTAAAACTTTTTTCTCACGTGTCAGTCCTAAGGAATAACAAACAAAAATGGTTTTTAAGCGTAGGGATGGCACGGCACCAGCTGCCTCCCTTCTACCTGTACCTCTCACTCTACCACGCACTTGAGAACTGGGTAACCACCCTGGTTTCTTTCCATTTCCTCATAATGAAGTTGGGACTTACAGGAGCCTCAAAAAAAGAATCCTAAAATCCTAGTGGTGAGAAAGACCTCCCTAATTTTAAGGATTAGAAAAAGAGGCTCAGAAAGGAGAATCAGTGGCTCCAGATGATAGGGTTGGATGCCTGGGCTGGAAACCCCTGCCTTGGGAAAGTTTGTGGAAACTCTTTTCTTGTGGGAGCCAGTGGGCTAAAACGGCCAGAGAAAGCCATATGGTACTGGTAGTATCAAGTATACATGGAATGTGAATTCATGGCCTGTAGATTGAGAATTGCCCAGAATGGAGTTTTTATCAGTTTGTGTGAGGCAAGTATCCCAGTGGGTATCACTTGGTGATGTGATTATAGCCCTCAAGGGCATGTGCCACTTGGGACTCAGGTCGAGCGGGAGCTGATGTTCCATATGCAACTTATAAAGTGATACTTTGTCCTAAAACCTCTCTTTCCAATCCAAAGAATAGGTTGACTTGAGGCACTTTCTTGAACCAGGTAAGAGAAAGCAAGTGTAAAGATGGCTTGAACTTACAGTATATGTCTCTTCTCTCAGTTAAGTATCTTTGCTTTAAAGGAAGCTGAATATAATTATTGATAATTAAAGAATTAATACTCTTTTTCAGACTTTTAAAAGATGTGATTCCTTGTGAACTCAATAGTCCTATGCCAGTAATGATTGCAGAAGAGCTTGAAAGTGTTTCCAATTACTAAGTCTGTGTACTTCTGAGAATAGGCTTAATTTGAAGTTAGTGTAGATTCACAAAAAGCAATTCGCTGACCTCTTAGCTGGTAATTTCAACCCTTAAATTAACCAAGGGTCGATTATAGATGAATGGATAAAGAAGATATACATATACAAAATGGAATATTACTCAGCCGCAAAAAAGAATGAGATCTTGCCATTTGTAATAACAAGGATGGACCTGGAAGGTATTATGCTAAGTGAAATAAATCAGAGAAAGATAAATACCATTTGATTTCACTTACATGTGGAATCTAAAAAACAAAACAAATGAATAAACTAATAAGCAGGCTCTTTTTTTTTTTTAATTTTTAATTTTATTAGAGTGAAAGCGGAGGAGAGGGGCAAAGGGAGAGACAGAGAATCTTAAGTGGGTTCATGCTCAGCACAGAGCCCAATGAGGGGCTCAATCTCATGACCCTGGGATCACAACCTAGGCCAAAATCAGGAGTTGGACACTCAACTGACTGAGCCACTCAGGTACCCTAAACAAACAGACTCTTGAACACAGAGAACAAACTGGTGGTTGTCAGAGGGGAGGTGGGAAGAATGGGGAATGAGCAAAATAGGTAAAGGGGATAAAGAGGTACAGACTTCCAGGTATAAAACAACTACGTCACTAAGACGAAAAGTACAGCATAGGGAATAGAGTCAGTACTACTTTAGTAAGGGTGTATGGTGACAGATGGTGACCATATTTATCATGGTGAGCCCTGGGTAATGTACAGAATTGTTGAATCAAGATGCTGTACATCTGAAATCAATATAACATTGTACATTAACTATAGTTTAATGATTTCTTTTAAAAAGTGTGACTCTAAAAAAACAGAACAAGGAGGTACATTTTTTGTAAAACATACTTCCCATAGAGAGTTTCATGTCCATGTAGACAAAGGCCCAGATTTAACAGTATAGGGTCTCCAGATGTTGCACTGGGCATTTGCTCTTTGAAAGTGAGGATTGTGGGGGCGCCTGGGTGGCTTAGTCAGTTAAGTGTCTGACTTTGGCTCAGGTCATGATCTTGCGGTTTGTGAGTTCAAGCCCCCTTCGGGCTCTGTGCTGGCAGCTCGGAGCCTGGAGCCTACAGCCTACTTTGGATTCTGTGTCTCCCTCTCTCTGCTCCTCCCCCGCTCACACTCTGTCTCTGTCTCTGTCTCTCAAAAATAAATAAACGTTAAAAAAATGTTAGAAAGTGAGGAGTGTGAAGTCATTGTGGATGAAGGACAGACTGCATTCTCCAGATCACAAGCCTGACTTTTCTGAGGTTACTTTCTTGTCCACGTGTATAGCGGTATGGATGGAACGATAGTTAGGAGGGAACTGGGAAAGCTGGGCATAGGGTCTGCTGGCTGTAAAAGTAAGGAAGAGAGGACTAGTTAAATCCAGCTGTTAACGAAGGGAGGTGTGCAGCTCGTGGTGTGCAGGCCTGTGCTGTTCCTCGAGCTCTGAGCTGGGTTGGGCTATTGCTATTGGAACAGCTGTGCCGGGCCATCAACTTCCAGGGAGACCAGCAAGCTGCATGAGTCCTGGACACTGTGTACAGACCCTCTGCCCATCCCTAATGAAAGGAACAATCCAAATGACAGCCCTGCCTTAGTTTAAAGCTAGGTTCTCTTTTCTGCTTATTATGGATCTTTGATAAGAAATACAATTGCTGAGAAGTCTGTTTTGCTTGCTGTTTGCTACGAGCATTGTGAGGCCTTTCCTGAATGTAACCCGCTGTGTAGTAGAATGGGTCGTAAACCTTCCTAAATGTAGTCTGATATGTAATGGAATGAGTGATTGTACATAAACTAACCGGCATTTCTCGCTTCCGTAAACCTGCTTGCTTAGCACATTCCTCACCTACCCTCTTCCCCCTTCCCCCTTTTTCCTCCCGCCACAAGTAACGGACAAAGCCTTCCCGCCAAAGGACAGACAAAGGACGCCCAGTCAGAGAACAACAAATGTCCTTACTTTAAAATCAACTAATCAGGCCCCTCATAATTTGAAACCTCCCCTGTGCTATTTGTCTCTGTCTATAAAAACGCTGTACCAACCCTGATTGGGACCTCTTAGTGTCACCGGCAACGAGTGCGCAGAGGTCCAGGTTCGAACCTGCAATAAACGACCCTTGCCACTTGGCTTTGACTTACGACTCTGGTGGACTTTTGTGGGACGTTTCGGAACATCAGGCATTACACCTAACATATCTGTCTTTTGAGCAGATGAGGACATGAAAGTCCACGGATTTTTATATCCTATTCTTTATTTAACCCTCAGAACAGTAATAGAGATCAATGGGTTTAAACCTTAGAAAAAATTTCATGGTCCATACTTCTTTTTCTTTTCTTTTCTTTTTTAAGTTTATTTATTTATTTTGAGAGAGAGAGAGAGAGAGAGAGAGAGAAAGAGAGTGCATGTAATAGGGACAAACCTGTTATAAGATGGCCAATGGGACTGATGGGGGATTCCAGTCCCTGCCCGAAGACTCCCTGTGTTTTTCTTCCCACCCCGCTTGCTGTGCTGAAACAGACTATAAACTGTCCCCTCTGCTTTTAAGCTCAGGACTCAGACCTCTGGAGAGCAATCTCCTCTGAGCACCCCCCCCCCCCCCCCGCCACAACCCTGTGTGAAATAAACCTCCTGCCTTCCAGTATCTCCGAGTGCCGCTGGTTCTTCTGCTGTGATCCTGACCAGTTTCTGTAACACACGGAGCAGGGCAGAGAGAAAGAAAGAGAGAATCCCAAGTATGCTCCACACTCAACACAGAGCCAGATGAAGGGCTCGATCTCACGAACCATGAGATCATGACCTGAACTGATATCAGGAGTCAGATGCCTAACTGACTGAACCACCCAGGCCCCCCTCATGGTCCATGCTTATTTTTGAAGTCATTCTGCCAGGCATCTGATATTCCTGCTGGCTAACCCCATTGGGAAACCTGCCAATTGCTCTGGAGGGACCCTGAAAGAGCTGTCCTCTGAGCTCTAAGGTGCCTGTTTACTGGCCCTCATGAGAGGTTCTCACGGACTGTGCTCAACACATCGAATACTGGCTGCTTGGAAGCTGGGAAGGCACCAGGAGGCAGGACCCCCTCTGAAGTAAGCACATGGCTCCTGGTGGTTTGGGGTTACAGTTGTCTGAGACTGACACTGGAAAATAAAACCTTTGTCTCTGATCCCACATCAAGAGTGAAAATATCTCCCAGAAGTCTTCAAAGAGGTAATTTGTCCCATGAAAACACACATTATCGTTACAAAATTGGTGAGGGAGCATGGGGGTGCTGAGGACAAAGTGCAAGCTAGCACGCCCCCCCTCCCCCAGGTGGGGTATGTGTGACATTCCTCAGGCACTTCTGGCTGCCTGAGGACAAAGGAAAAGAAAGAAAATAAATGGTTAACTGATAAGAGATCACAGTTATGCAGGACAGGAGTCTCCATCAGTTTGCAAGTATCTTAGTTTATTAGAAGAAAAAGGCAATCTTATCAATAGCCTAATCTCCAAAAACCTATAGACTCCATTTCTTGTACTCCAACATCACCCTCCAAAGTGATGTGGGGAACAAAGGCAAGGAGGAAATGGCAGGTAAGATTACATTTCCTTATAACCTGCAGCCCATTGAAAAATACTTGAGGCAAATGCAGAGTACAACATTTCTCCAGGAACCCCCTACCATCCTAATCTTAATGGTTTCCTGGAGGAAAAACAACCTTAGCTTGACAATAGCCAGGCCTCAGGTATCTTAGGAGTCCTCTTCAGCACATCCAAATCCCTCTGGAAGCCTCCTTTTTCCCTTACCTCCCCAACTCCACAGTATAAAAACAGTCACTCTTCACAACCCCAGGGCAGCTCTTCCTGCCCTTGGGTCCTGTCCCCATGCTTTAATAAAATCACCTTTTTGCACCAAAGGTGTCTTCAAGAATTCTTTCTTGGCCATTGGCTCCAGATCCCACAGACCCCCGTCACCCAAAACCTCATCAAAATCATCTGGTAATTACAGAAATTTTGTGTTCTGTCATTTCAAATCTTTTCTTTCTCTTCTTGTAGTACCTCCATAGCCTTGACAAAATTGACAATTACTTCCACAACAGCAAAGGCTGTTGACTTGTTCAAGCCACATGAAGGCATGTGGCTTCTATTAGTTTCTGCTAGTGCATGAATGCCGGTGCCCTGAAATGGCTTTTTAATAAAGGGAGTTTATACCCTGTTGCCTGCATTTTATATTCTAGAAAATTGCGTTTTACACTACTTTCTCCCTTAAATTCTAATGCCAGAGAATCTTAAGGTAATCTTAAGGTAAAAGGAAATCACCATAAAATATTCAAGATGACAAGGAGATTCATGCGCGTCATTTCTATGCAACTGTATGCTCTCTGAAATACCAACTCCTGCTAGGTCACAATTGCTCATGTGATACTTCTTATTGTGTCCCGTAGCCAACTGTATTTAGTTTTTATGCTTTTCCAAAAACAAATTCTTTGTTTTGTAAATAAACATGTAGCTAGGAAGCTATTGCAGAAGATGACATCTCAAACAAAGTTATTTAAAAGTATCTTGTCAGGAAGTTTTTGCCCTAGAAAATCTTAGGAGCCAATTGCAGACAGAGAAAGGGTGGTTTCTCAAACTTCAGTTTGTTCTCTTTTGGTTTACATTTTGGAATTTACTCATACTGATGAAGTTTTGGGGTGATGGGGGTTCGTGGGGTCCGGAGCTCGATAACCAAACAAGAATTCTTGAAGATGTCTTTAACAGGACCCGTGGGCAGGAAGAGCTGCCCTGGGATTGTGAAGAATGGCTCCTTCTGTACTATGAAGCTGGGGGTGGGGGGAGTAAAGCCAAAAGGGAGGCTTCCAGAGGGACTTTGATATGCTAAAGAGGACTCCTAAGTCACCTGAGGCCTGGCTATTGTCAAACTAAGGTTGTTTTCCTTCTAGTAAGCCATTAAGGTTAGGATGGTAGGGGGTTCCTGGAGAACTGTTTAACTGCCAGCCTCAAATATTTGTCAGTCTTACCTGTCATTTCCTCCTTGCCTTTGTTCCCCACAACACTTTGGAGGGTGATGTTGGGGTCCAGGAAATGGAGTCCACAGGTTTCTGGAGATTAGGCTATTGATAAGATTGTCTTTTTCTTGTAATATACTAAGATATTTGCAAACTGATGGAGACTCCTGTCCTGCATAACTGTGATCTCTTATCAGTTAACCATTTATTTTCTTTCCTTTCCTTTGTCTTCGGGCAGCCAGGAGTGCCTGAGGAATGTCACACGTGTCCCAACTGGGGGGAGGGAGGGTGTGCTAGCTTGCACTTTGTCCTCAGTCCGCCCCATGATCTCTCATCAATACCACCTAAATATAATGAGGCTGAATCAATCTGGCAGTACAGAAGATGTGCCTCACTAAGTGAGTTCTCTAAGTGCTTCACTAAGGCAGTTCTATTATCAAACTGAAAGCTCACAAACACCAAGCTCTCAGATACTCAGATTTATCCAACTAGAGTTTAGATGCAAAATATTAAAATAAATAAAAATTCACACTTTCAAAGAACCTACCAAATGAGCGCAGGAAACATTTGAAAGTTGACTAACAGGATGAAAGCTTCCTAGATAAATGACCTTGTGTTTTGATAAGTCCGAAGCATCATTTAAATAAAGAAGCTATCATTTGGGGGGTTGCTCATAGAATGCCGGCTTCTGCTTGGATGACAGAGACAAAAGTTGGATGCATTGCAGAGGATTACATTTCCATTATCAAAAGATGCTGTTCTGGTTATCAATATATTGCCTCTCTGATTGAAATTCATCTTTCTTGGCCTTGCTTTGTGATATGAAAACTGTACATAGAGATCTCTTTTGCCAGCTGGCAATGTTAGGGTTTGTGAATACCAAGTGGAAGGTGTGGTTCTGCCATCTGCCAGTGGGTGGACGTGGGGTGGTGTGGCAGGACTCACCTTAGGGTGCTGCATTCCATCAGCCCCACCTTCCAACAAGGTCTTCCCAGCCCTGGCGCATTGTGGCAGCCACACCCTCTCCCAAGAGACCGGAGTCTGGGCTTGGGGTAGATGTGCTCATCTAAATTGAGAGCTTCTTTGTTTTTCATTCTTCAGGCCTTCTACATTTCCTGCTTCTCTACCAATTTATTAGTCCCCAACTACTGCACATTTTAGTTGTTAACCACCTATTACTAGGTAAATATATACATTATTTAAAAACTTCCATTTTCAGATTAAACAGCCTTCCCAGAATAGTGGAGTAAGGACTGGAAAATCTATTCTTCCATAAAAGCAATGAGAAGACTGGCAAAATTGTCAAAATAAACTTTTTCAATAATCTAGAATTTAACCAAAGGCTTGCAACATCCCAAGGAATTTTTATTCAAGAAAAATGGCTGAATCTTGGTAAGATTTTTGTGGCATTTTAACTTTTCCTATGCCAACCCTTCTCCACTACTTCTGCAGTGGCACGGAAAACCAACAGCGCCACAGTCATGGCGGCTGTGACAAGTAGCCATTGGATGGAATAGGATGGGTTTGAAGCTGCCCAAAGTCCCATGCCCAGATAATTGCCACTATTTGACATGTCTGGCAGTTCTCTGGAAACCTCCACTCAAGGGCTTGTCTTTATTTGACCTGACTCAGAGCTTACTCAGTATAAACAATCTTTTCCCTGGGTCATTTATGGAAAAAAAAATCAGTGGCAATTGCTTAACACACTAGCTGCCTGAGGCAGCAATTACTTCTGGGTCAAACAAGAAGCTGACTGGAATAACAAAAGGGAAATCTGAGGGATAACACATTCCTAGGGCTTTGAAAAGCTCCAAAATATTCCTGAGAATATAAAAAGCCATGCGCATGTTGCCCAGGAAAGACCTGAGAGAACCTAAATCTCTCACTTTGTGTCTGCCTTGAAGATCTCCACAAGCAGGGTATAAATGGATGATGCAGAGTTGTAAAGTACCTGCCAGAGCATTAAAGAAACACCAACTCACACACAAAGCCCCACAGCAAAGGCTAGGAGAGTTACTGGTTCAAGACATTTTAGGGAAATGTCTGTCCAATCATTAGCTGGCCACTAAGCTAATGGAGCAGAGACTTCAGTGACCACATGTAATAGAAAATATAGGCTTTACAGAATTAATTCAGGAAAGTCACAAAACAAACAACAATGTAATAATAACAAAGAGACAGAACAACTACTCTGGAGCAGGGCAATGGTCTGATTCCTAGCGCTGCCACATTATATTATTTAAAATGCCCAGTTTTCAATAAAAATTATGAGACATCCAAAACAGGAAAACTTGGCTTGTAACAGAAAAAAAGTAGTCAAGAGAAACTTTTTGTAAAAAATCAGAGACATTGGACTTTATAGGCATAGGCGTTAAATCAGGTATTATAAATATGTCCTAGGTACTAATGTTAGATCTGGTTTGATGTCTAAAGAACTAAAGGAAAGTAAAAGAATGACATTTCACCAAAAAGAGAATGTTGATAAGCAGATTAAAGTATAATGTAGTATCAAAGAGAACTTCTGAAATTGAAAAATGGAATGACTAAAATGAGAAAAATTCAGTATCATAGCTAATAGCAGATTGAGCTGTCAGAAGGAAGAAACAGTAAACTCAATTGACGATAAATCAATCGAGATTTTCCAGTCTGAGAAACAAAGAAAAAGAAATACAGAAAAATGGAGTCTCAGATCTGTGAACCCCATCATATGCACCAACATACACATGATGGGAGTCCCAAAGGAGAGGAGAGAAAGAATATTCTTTACCAAATTTGATGAGAAACATAAATGTTTCACTTATAAATGTGATTTTTAAAGTAATCTTGGACAACACTTATGAGTTAGGCAGCTGTTTATTCCCATAAAAATGTTGCCCTTTTCTTAGCTGCCAGTAAATGTGTATGTGAGAAGGGGATGGAACTTGGGGGTGGTAGTGGAAGGGGGAAGGGAGGGGATCGAAGGAGCAGATGTGAATCATAACAATTCTGAAAGCAAGGGAAAGAGGGAGACAGAGACTCTTTCTCCCAAATAAATACAACGCACTCTAAAATTTGTCTGTCCCCAAATAAATATAACACACTCTAAAATTATCTTTTTAAGTGATTGTATCTCCCACTAAATTGTAAACTCCATTTCTTTTGGTCAGTACTGTATTCTCACAGCTTGGCACAGTTCCTGGGATACAATAACTTCTCAACAAACATGTTTTAAAGAGCGTTTGGACATACATAAGGGCTGCCCAAGCCACAATGCCCAGATGGAAGAGTTTGCTATGACAGAAAAAATGAAGCAGGAAGAGGTCCTTCACAGTTTCTCATGTTCCCTTTCGATTGAGTCTTTCCTAAACAGGTGCAAGACTGGGGCAAATAACATCATGGAAATCCAATTAAAATAAAAAAGGGGAACCCTCTTGCATTATTGGTGGGCATGCAAACTGGTGCAGACACTCTGGAAAACAGTATGGAGGTTCCTCAAAAAGTTACAAAGAGAACTATCCTATGATCAAGCAATCACATTACTGGGTATTTACCTCCAAAATACAAAAACACTAAATCAAAGGGATTCAGGCACCTCTGTTTTGATAGCAGCAGCATTATTTACAATAGCCAAATTATGGAAATAGCCCAAGTGTCCATCCACTGATGAATGGATAAAGAAGATGTGGTATGTACAATAGAATATTACTTGTCGATCAGAAAGAATGAAATCTTGCCATGTGCAACCATGCAGATGGACCTAGAGAGTATTATGCTAAGTGAAATAAGTCAGTCAGAGAAAGACAAATACCATATGATTTCACTCATATGTGGAATTTTTTTTTTTTAATTTTTTTTTCAACGTTTATTTATTTTTGGGACAGAGAGAGACAGAGCATGAACGGGGGAGGGGCAGAGAGAGAGGGAGACACAGAATCGGAAACAGGCTCCAGGCTCTGAGCCATCAGCCCAGAGCCCGACGCGGGGCTCGAACTCACGGACCGCGAGATCGTGACCTGGCTGAAGTCGGACGCTTAACCGACTGCGCCACCCAGGCGCCCCTCATATGTGGAATTTAATAAATAAAACAAATAGGCAAAGGGGGGAAAAAAGAGAGAGGGGGACAAACCAGAAACAGACTCTTAACTATAGAGAAGAGACTGATGGGTTACTAGAGGGGAGGTGGGGGGTGGGGTATGGGTTCAATAGGTGATGGGGATTAAGGATGCACCTGTGATGAGCACCAGGTGATGTATGGGTTTGTTGAATCACTATATTGTACACCTGAAACTAATGCAACACTGTATGTTGCTATACTGGAATTTAAATAAAAACTAACAAATAAAATAAGCAACGGAATAAGCTTGGTCTGAGGGGATGGGCTAGGAGGTCTGGAAAGGTGCTGTTGGAAGGCAAATGTACAAAGGCCACAGCCTTGGGAAATGAGTGTGGCACCTTCTCTCTCCAGGCCGATGGACTCTTTGAATCACTTCCAGAAGTGTTCCTTACCACATCTTATGACCCTGACTCAGTCCTTCACCTCTGAGGTCACCCCAAGCCACCCAGATTACAGATCAACATGGTGTAATCACACCCACAATCCAAGTCAGAAGGATTGGAAGGAGCTCTTGGTTTAATGCAGGGAACTCAGAAAGCTTTTTCAGTTCAACCAAAACCTTAAAATATTTACTTGACTGCTACTCTGTCTTAGTTAATAAAGTATAATATATCTAAATTTTTGTTTGCTTTTTGAGCAAAAAGTTGTTTTATTCACTGAAGAGAATGCTTACAATGCTTTTAGCATAAGAACATTTGTACAAAGCACATACTTCCACTCAGTGTTTCTCAGCTTTTAAAACTGTAACCCACTTTGTCAAACGCCACTATTTATGAGCTCTCTTAATATTCTAAATTTCCAAATAAATAGCACAACTGAAACCAAGTCAAAGCAGGAGTCAAAGCACCCTATTTCCTCCCCAAACATTCTCTCTTACTCATTTGGGAAGTCTCTACAGTATACAATTTGACCTGCATACTAAACCTGTAAAGTAAGTTGAAGATACGTTAGCATTTCCATGTTTCAGAGAAAGAGCAGGAAGAAAGAACTTGAACTGACCAAAGACCCACCACCAAGGTGCTACCTGGGAGGACCTAAGTTTATAAATTCCTGGTCCAGACTATTGTGGTTTCTTAAATTTTTTTTTTTACATTTATTTATTTTTGAGAGAGTGAGACAGAGCACAAGTGGGGGAAGAGACACAGGATCCAAAGCAGGCTCCAGGCTCTGAACAAGAGTTCAGCACAGAACCTGATGCGGGTCTTGAACCGATGAACCGTAAGATCATGACGTGAACTGAAGTTGGTCACTTAACCGACTGAGCCACCCAGGCATCCCAAGACTGCTATGGTTTCTAACTGAAGTTTAATGTCAAGGGATTGAATGATTCCCTCCTACTGAAATTATGAGGTCAATACTGAGACCTCTTCTGGAAACGTCTCTTTACTTTTAAAATAAAAAATTCCTACATTGTCTTTTTTCTTATATTCTTTATTTCTCACAAACTATTCAGGTTAATGAAAGAACATGAGAATTTACATTTTCTATTGTGCGTAATTAAAAAACACTCTTTTCAAAAGAAAAGAATTAATCCTTTGTGTTCATAGCCAACAGTTAAATCTATGAATACAAGAATAAGTTACCTTACAGAAATGTTTTTTCCTTTCCCAAAACAATGTTTAAGAATATAGAGAAAAATTTATAAACAAAATTGTTTAAGTAGCTCAAGCAGCTGAGACTCATGACGATGACCACATACATGGAAAGCAGTCCAAGATCCCTTAAGAGGTATTGTTTAGGAGTCGAATCCTTGTCCTTATTCCTGAGAAGCAGAAAGGACGGTGAACCCCCAAATTAGAAGGTATCTCGAAAGAATCTACAGCCTCCTGCTAAATAGCAGAGCCATGTTCTCTGACCTCTTGTGGGGATTATGTTCTGTTTCTACTTGGTGTGAATGGACTCTCCTGGGGTTGCTGGAGACACCAGTTCTCACATCACACAACATCCTGTGTGAACATTCTAGAGCCGCAGGTGACAAAATGTGAATATATTTGCTGAGGGGAGGGAAAAGGAAGAGGTGGGTAGAAAATGAGGATGGAAATATGTTGATTATTGAAAAAATCATGGAGTTAAAAGTGGAAGAAAATTTTCCAACATGAACCAGGAAAAGAGTCAGAGGAGAGGAAACTTTTCTCTTTCAGCTTTTCTGCCACTGTGTCTAACTGCATAGTCTTCCAAAGAGATCATAGAAGACCCCAGTTCATAGAGACATTAGCATTCCCATGACTTTTCCTTGTTTGCATGAAGGGAGAGTAATGAATACTGTTGAGTAATAATACAAAAGTGCTGGGTAATATTTTTGGGGCACTTACTATTTGATACATACTATACCAGACACTTTTCCTGCATCACCGATCTCATTTAATTCCTGTAATAATTACAAGACGTAGGCACCATTATCCCTACTTTACAGACAGATAATAAGAAGCATGTCTGGAATTCAGACCCTGGCTTGTCTGACTCCAAAGCTCATTGTTTTCTCTTCACATGTATGCTTCTCCGACTGTTGTGTGGTGGCCAGGAGCAAGCAGTGATGCATAGGGCTTAGGCAACGAGAACATGCTCCTGAAGGATTTAGTTGAAAAGTTTTGAAGTTTTGAACATTTAAAAAGTTTTGTCAAACAAATTCACAAAAAGTCTCACCTTTATACATTGCTCAGTCACATTTTATCTGGTATGACCTGGATAATTGAAAATTTTATGTGCAGTGATTATAGAATTGACTAATTTATGATTTTAGTAAATTCAGTGATAGCTGTGCTAAGAACATGCTTCTGGGGTAAGAATGGCTAGTTGCAGGGTTAGTCCACTGAAATAAATGAGCATAAACTAAAATCTTTGGCAAGTTTGGCCAGAATCAAGTGCCTGGATTTTTGAGGCATTCAGTTTGTCCTCTTGCAGAGGAATGTCATTCTATTCTTTTATTCCACATCGGCTTCCCACTAGAACATAACCTCCCTGCAAACATGGATTTTGCCTGCTCTGTTTCACTAGTCTATCCTCAGAATCATTTCCCAGCATGTAATACACAACACAGATGTTCAATGGAGTAAACGAATTGACAATACACAAAATGTTAACAGTTCAACTTTCTGCCACAACTGTATTCCACCAAATGCTTTGTCTATAAACAAAAGATTAGGCCTAGAGTCACTTTTCTTTGCAAGGAGTTTCCTGATAACAAAAGACTAAAAGTGTTGAAGTGGGAACTTTACCATCCATCTCTATTTACCTTTTATAGTTGAACTTTTAAATTGGCTAAATAGATCAATGTTTGAAGGTAGGAAATTTGAATGTGAGCTTGAAGTTGATGAAAATATACAACATAATGAGATAAATTCAGAGGAATCCAACAACACAGGGAAAGAAGTTATAAATATAGATGTAGATAGACAGAACATTATCCCTTAGACTCCCCACAATGAATCTGATAGCCCTCAATACCCCAATTACAACTAGTTAATAAGGTAATGAACAACAATAGTAAATCTAAAACTTGTGTGACATATTGGCACAGGAAGTTGAGAACATTACCATTTTTAAACATAAGCTATTTGACCAGGGTACTTAAGACCATTTAATTGTGAAAGGATACTTTTTTCAATAAACAGCTTTGGGAAGACTTAATATTCACATGAAAAAAAAAAAGAAAGAAAGAAAGAAAAAAAGAGAAAAGAAGTTGAATCCTTACCTCACACAATATAAAAAATTAACTCAGGATGGATGAAAGACTTAAACATAAAAGCTAAAACTATAAAAATCTTAGAAGAAAACATGAGGGGAAAGATTCATGGCATTGGATTTAACAATGATTTCTTCAATACTAAAGGCACAAGAAACAAAAGAAAAAAATAGAAAAATTGGACTTCATTAAGATTAAAACTTTTGTACATCAAAGAACATCAACAGATTAAAAGGACAGCCCATGAAAATAGGAGAAAATATTCACAAAACAATTTTCTAAAAAAGGATTGCTATCCAGAGTACATAAAGAACTCTTATAACCCAACAACAACAAACAAACAAAAAGCTTAAAAAATAGGCAAAAGAGCCAGTACCAGAATGTTTTGATGATTACGGCTTTATAATACAGCTTGGAGTCTGGAATTGTGATGCCTCCAGCTTTGTTTTTCTTTTTCAGGATTGCTTTGACTATTTAGGGTCTTTTCTGGTTCCATACAAATTTTAGGATTGTTTGTTCTAGCTCTGTGAAGAATGCTGGTGTTAATTTGATAGGGATTACATTGAATATATAGATTGCTTTGGGTAGTATTAACATTTTAATGGCATTCCATGAGCATGGAATGTTTTTCCATTTTTTTGTGTGTTTTCTTCCATTTTTTTTCATAAGCTGTCTATAGTTTTCAGCATACAAATCTTTTACCTCTTTGGTTAAGTTTATTCCTAGGTATTTTATGGTTCTCTGTGCAATTGTAAACAGGATCCATTTCTTGATTTCTCTTTCTGCTGCTTCATTATTAGTGTATAGAATTGCAACCAATTTCTGTGCATTGATTTTGTATTCTGCAACTTGGCTGAACTCATTTATCAGTTCTAGCTGCAGTTTTTTGTGGGGTCTTTTCGGTTTTCCACATAGAGTATCATGTCATCTGTAAAGAGTGAAAGTTTGGCTTCTCCCTTGCCAATTTGGATGCCTTTTATTTCATTTTGTTGTCTGATTGCTGAGGCTAGGGCTTCCAACACTATGGCGAACAATGGTGGTGAGAGTGGACATCGCTGTTGTGTTCCTGACCTTAGAGGGGAAAAGCTCTCAGTTTTTCCCCATTGAGGATGATATTAGCTGTGGGTCTTTCATATATGGTCTTTATGATGTTGAGGTATGTTCCTTCTATCCCTACTTTCTTGAGAGTTTTTATCAAGAAAGGATACTGTATTTTGTCAAATGCTTTTTCTGCATCTATTAACAGGATCATATGGTTCTTACCCTTTCTTTTAGTAATGTTATCTATCACGTTGCTTGATTTGAGGATGTTGAACCACCTCTGCAGCCCAGGAGTAAATCCCACTTGATTGTGGTGAATCATTCTTTCAGTGTATTATTGGATTCAGTTTGCTAGTATCTTGTTGAAAATTTTTGATTCCATGTTTATCTGGGAGATTGGTCTGTAATTCTCCTTTTTAGTGGGATTTTGGTCTGGTTTTAGAATCAAGGTAATTCTGGCCACATAGAATGAATTTGGAAGGTTTCCTTCCATTTATATTTTTTGGAACAGCTTCTAAAGAATAGGTATTAACTCTTCTTTAAATGTTTGGCACAATTTCCCTGGGAAACCTCTGGCCCTGGACTCTTGTTTCTTGGGAGATTTTTGATTACTGAATCAATGTCTTTACTTGTTATGTATCTGGTGAAATTTTCTACTTCTTCAGTTTTGGTAGTTTATATGTTTCTAGAAATTTGTGTATTTCTTCTAGATTGCCCAATTTGTTGGCATATAAATGGAACCACAAATGTATGGACAATTAATCTTCGGCAAAGCAGGAAAGAATATCCAATGGAAAAAAGGCTTTTCAACAAATGGAGCCTGGAAAACTGGATAGCGACATGCCAAAGAATGAACATGGACCACTTTCTTACACCACACACAAAAATAAACTCAAAACGGAGGAGACCTAAATGTAAGATAGGAAACAATCAAAATCCTTGAGGAGAAAACAGGCAGCAATCTCTTTGACTCGGTTGCAGCAATATCTTACTAGACATGTCTCTGGAAACAAGAAAAACAAAAGAAAAAATGAACTATTGGGACCTCATGAAGATAAAAAGCTTCTGCACAGCAAAGGAAATAATCAACAAAACTAAAAGGCAACCAATGGGATGGGAGAAGATATTTGCAAATGGGATATCAAATAAAGGTTAGTATCCAAAATCTATAAAGAGCTTATCAAACTCACCCCAAAACAAATAATCCAGTGAAGAAATGGGCAAAAGGCATGAACAGATCCTTTTCCAAAGAAGACATCCAGATGGCTAACAGGCACATAAAAGATGCTCAACATCACTCATCATCAGGGAAATACAAATCAAAACCACAATGAGATATGGCCTCACACCTGTCAGAATGGCTAACATTAACAACTCAGGCAACAACAGATGTTAGCAAGGATGCAGAGAAAGGGGAACACTATTGTGCTGCTGGTGGTAATGCAAACTGATAAACTTTTTTGGAAAACAGTGTGGAGGTTCATCAAAAAATTAAAAATAGAGCTACCCTATAATCCAGCATTTGTACTACTATGTATTTGTCCAAAGGATATAAAAATGCTGGTTTGAAAGGGCACATGCACCCCAATGTTTATAGCAGCACTATCGACAATAGCCAAAATATGGAAAGAGCCCAAATGTCCATTGACTGATGAATGGTTAAAGAAGATGGTTAAAGAAGATGTATAAGTCAGTCAGAGAAAGATAAATATCATGATTTCACTCATATGTGGAATTTAAGAAACAAAACAGATGAGCATAGGGGAAGGGAAGGCAAAATAAGATAAAAACAGAGAGGGAGGCAAACCATAAGAGACTCCTAAATATAGAGAACAAACTGAGGGTTTCTGGTGGGGAGGTGGGTGGGGGGATGGGTTAAATGGGTGATGGGCATTGAGGAAGGCATTTGTTGAGATGAGCACTGGGTGTTGTTATATGTAAGTGATCAATCACTAAATTCTACCCCTGAAATCAATACTATACTATATGTTAACTAACTCTGATTTAAATAAAATAAAAAACAGAAATAGGCATAGAATTCGAATAAAAATTTCTCCAGAGAAAATAGACAAATGGCCAAGAAACACAAGAGGAAGATGCTCGATATCACTAGTTCCTGGAGAAATGAAAATCAAAACCACAAGAGATACACTTCCTTAAAACCCAGAAAATACAAGTGTTGGCAAGGATATGGGGAAATTCAAACTCTAGAGGGATGTGAAATGGTGTAGATGCTGTGAGAAGTGGTATGGCAATTCCTCAAAACATTAAATATAGAATTACCATATGACTCAGCAATTCCACTTCCGGTTGCATAGCTTAAAGAAGTGGAAGCCTGGACTTGAGCAGATATTTGCACACACTTCTTTGTAGCAGCACTATTCACAATAGCCAAAAGGTGGAAGCAACTCATGTGTTCATCAATGGATGAAAGAATAAACATGTAAGATACGCATATGATGGAATATTTTCAGGCTTTAAAAGGAAAGACAATCTGTCACATTGATTGTCGCCTCGAAGACATTATGCTAAGTGAAATGAGGCAGTCAGAAAAGAATAATTATTGTGTGATCCATCTTACATGTTCCTAGAGGCCTCAAATTCATAAAGACAAAAATGATGGTTTATAAGAGCTGGGGAAGGAAATGCGAGTTTTATAATGGGGACAGATTCTCAGCTGGGGAAAATGAAAAGCATTTGGGAGATGGACAGTAGTGATGGTTGTACAAAAATGTGAATATATTTAATACAACAGAACATCTACATATGAAAATGGTTAAGATGGTTGGCACAAAAATGGACACATAGATCAACGGAAAAGAATAGAGAACCCAGAAATGGACCCACAAACCTATGGCCAACTAATCTTTTTTTTCAATATGAAATTTATTGTCAAATTGATTTCCATACAACACCCAGTGCTCATCCCAAAAGGTGCCCTCCTCAATACCCATCACCCACCCTCCCCTCCCTCCCACCCCCATCAACCCTCAGTTTGTTCTCAGTTTTTAAGAGTCTCTTATGCTTTGGCTCTCTTCCTTTCTAACCTCTTTTTATTTTTTTTCTTCCCCTCCCCCCATGGACTTCTGTTAAGTTTCTTAGGATCCACATAAGAGTGAAAACATATGTTATCTGTCTTTCTCTGTATGGCTTATTTCACTTAGCATAACACTCTCCAGTTCCATCCACATTGCTACAAAGGGCCATATTTCATTCTTTCTCATTGCCATGTAGTACTCCATTGTGTATATAAACCACAATTTCTTTATCCATTCATCAGCTGATGGACATTTAGGCTCTTTCCATAATTTGGCTATTGTTGAGAGTGCTGCTATAAACATTGGGGTACAAGTGCCCCTATGCATCAGTACTCCCGTATCCCTTGGGTAAATTCCTAGCAGTGCTACTGCTGGGTCATAGGGTAGGTCTATTTTTAATTTTTCGAGGAACCTCCACACTGTTTTCCAGAGCGGCTGTACCAGTTTGCATTCCCACCAACAGTGCAAGAGCGTTCCTGTTTCTCCACATCCTCTCCAGCATCTATAGTCTCCTGATTTGTTCATTTTGGCCAAACTGACTGGTGTGAGGTGATATCTGAGTGTGGTTTTGATTTGTATTTCCCTGATGAGGAGCGACATTGAGCATCTTTTCATGTACCTGTTGGCCATCTGGATGTCTTCTTTAGAGAAGTGTCTATTCATGTTTTCTGCCCATTTCTTCACTGGATTATTTGTTTTTCGGGTGTGGAGTTTGGTGAGCTCTTTATAGATTTTGGACACTAGCCCTTTGTCCGATATGTCATTTGCAAATATCTTTTCCCATTCCGTTGGTTGCCTTTTAGTTTTGTTGGTTGTTTCCTTTGCTGTGCAGAAGTTTTTATCTTCATGAGGTCCCAATAGTTCATTTTTGCTTTTAGTTCCCTTGCCTTTGGGGATGTGTCAAGTAAGAAATTGCTGCGGCTGAGGTCAGAGAGGTCTTTTCCTGCTTTCTCCTCTAGTGTTTTGATGGTTTCCTGTCTCACATTCAGGTCCTTCATCCATTTTGAGTTTATTTTTGTGAATGGTGTAAGAAAGTGGTCTAATTTCATTCTTCTGCATGTTGCTGTCCAGTTCTCCCAGCACCATTTGTTAAAGAGACTGTCTTTTTTCCATTGGATATTCTTTCCTGCTTTGTCAAAGATTAGTTGGCCATACGTTTGTGGGTCTAGTTCTGGGGCTTCTTTTCTATTCCATTGGTCTATGTGTCTGTTTTTGTGCCAATACCATGCTGTCTTGATGATTACAGCTTTGTAGTAGAGGCTAAAGTCTGGGATTGTGATGCCTCCTGCTTTGGTCTTCTTTAATATTACTTTGGTTATTCGGGGTCTTTTGTGGTTCCATACAAATTTTAGGATTGCTTGTTCTAGCTTCGAGAAGAATGGTGGTGCAATTTTGGTTGGGATTGCATTGAATATATAGATAGCTTTAGGTAGTATTGGCATTTTAACAATATTTATTCTTCCAACCCATGAGCATGGAATGTGTTTCCATTTCTTGATATCTTCTTCAATTTCTTTCATAAGCTTTCTATAGTTTTCAGCATACAGATATTTTACATCTTTGGTTAGATTTATTCCTAGGTATTTTATGTTTCTTGGTGCAATTGTGAATGGGATCAGTTTCTGTATTTGTCTTTCTGTTGCTTCATTATTAGTGTATAAGAATGCAACTGATTTCTGTACATTGATTTTGTATCCTGCAACTTTGCTGAATTCATGTATCAGTTCTATCAGACTTTTGGTGGAGTCTATCGGATTTTCCATGTATAATATCATGTCATCTGCAAAAAGTGAAAGCTTGACTTCATCTTTGCCAATTTTGATGCCTTTGATTTCCTTTTGTTGTCTGATTGCTGATGCTAGCACTTCCAACACTGTGTTAAACAAAAGCAGTGAGAGTGGACATCCCTGTCGTGTTCCTGATCTCAGGGGGAAAGCTCTGTTTTTCCCCATTGAGGATGATATTAGCTGTGGCCTTTTCATAAATGGCTTTTATGATGTTTAAGTATGTTCCTTCTACCCTGACTTTCTCGAGGGTTTTTATTAAGAAAGGATGCTGGGGGCGCCTGGGTGGCGCAGTCGGTTAAGCGTCCGACTTCAGCCAGGTCACGATCTCGCGGTCCGTGAGTTCGAGCCCCGCGTCAGGCTCTGGGCTGATGGCTCAGAGCCTGGAGCCTGTTTCTGATTCTGTGTCTCCCTCTCTCTCTGCCCCTCCCCCGTTCATGCTCTGTCTTTGTCCCAAAAATAAATAAATGTTGAAAAAAAAAATTAAAAAAAAAAAAAAAAAGAAAGGATGCTGAATTTTTGTCAAATGCTTTTTCTGCATCGATTGACAGGATCATATGGTTCTTATCTTTTCTTTTATTAATGTTATGTATCACGTTGATTGATTTGCAAATGTTGAACCAGCCCTGCATCCCAGGAATGAATCCCACTTGATCATGGTGAATAATTCTTTTTATAAGCTGTTGAATTCGATTTGCTAGTATCTTATTGAGAATTTTTGCATCCATATTCATCAGGGATATTGGCCTGTAGTTCTCTTTTTTTTACTGGGTCTCTGTCTGGTTTAGGAATCAAAGTAATACTGGCTTCATAGAATGAGTCTGGAAGTTTTCCTTCCCTTTCTATTTCTTGGAATAGCTTGAGAAGGATAGGTATTATCTCTGCTTTAAATGTCTGGTAGAATTCCCCAGGGAAACCATCTGGTCCTGGACTCTTATTTGTTGGGAGATTTTTGATAACCGATTCAATTTCTTCGCTGGTTATGGGTGTGTTCAAGCTTTCTATTTCCTCCTGTCTGGGTTTTGGAAGTGTGTGGTTGTTTAGGAATTAGTCCATTTCTTCCAGGTTGTCCAGTTTGTTGACATATAATTTTTCATAGTATTCCCTGATAATTTCTTGTATTTCTGAGGGATTGGTTGTAATAATTCCATTTTCATTCATGATTTTTATCTATTTGGGTCATCTCCCTTTTCTTTTTGAGACGCATGGCTAGAGGTTTATCAGTTTTGTTTATTTTTTCAAAAAACCAACTCTTGGTTTCATTGATCTGCTCTACAGTTTTTTTAGATTCTATATTGTTTATTTCTGTTCTGATCTTTGTTATTTCTCTTCTTCTGCTGGGTTTGGGGTGTCTTTGCTGCTCTGCTTCTATTTCCTTTAGGTGTGCTGTTAGATTTTGTATTTGGGATTTTTCTTGTTTCTTGAGATAGGCCTGGATTGCAATGTATTTTCCTCTCAGGACTGCCTTTGCTGCATCCCAAAGCATTTGGATTGTTGTATTTTCATTTTCGTTTGTTTCCATATATTTTTAAATTTCTTCTCTAATTGCCTGGTTGACCCATTCGTTCTTTAGTACAGTGTTCTTTAACCTCCATGCTTTTGGAGGTTTCCAGACTTTTTCCTGTGGTTGATTTCAAGCTTCATAGCATTGTGGTCTGAAAGTATGCATGGTATGATCTCAATTCTTGTATACTTATGAAGGGCTGATTTGTGACCCAGTATGTGACCTATCTTGGAGAATGTTCCATGTGCACTTGAGAAGAAAGTATATTCTGTTGCTTTGGGATGCAGAGTTCTAAATATATCTGTCAAGTCCATCTGATCCAATGTATTATTCAGGGCCCTTGTTTCTTTATTGACCGTGTGTCTAGATGATCTATCCATTTCTGTAAGTGGAATCTTAAAGTCCCCTGCAATTACCACATTCTTATCAATAAGGTTGCTTATGTTTGTGAGTAATTGTTTTATATATTTGGGGCTCCCATATTCGGCGCATAGACATTTATAATTGTTAGCTCTTCTTGATGGATAGACCCTGTAGTTATTATATAATGTCCTTCTTCATCTCTTGTTACAGCCTTTAATTTAAAGTCTAGTTTGTCTGATATAAGTATGGCTACTCCAGCTTTCTTCTGACTTCCAGTAGCATGATAAATAGTTCTCCATCCCCTTACTTTCAATCTGAAGGTGTCCTCAGGTCTAAGATGAGTCTCTTGTAGACAGCAAATAGATGGGTCTTGTTTTTTTTATCCATTCGGATACCCTATGTCTTTTGGTTGGCACATTTAGTCCATTTACATTCAGTGTTATTATAGAAAGATATGGGTTGTCATTGTGATGTCTGTAGGTTTCATGCTTATAGCGATGTCTCTGGTACTTTGTCTCACATGATCCCCCTTAGGATCTCTTGTAGGGCTGGTTTAGTGGTGACAAATTCCTTCAGTTTTTGTTTGTTTGGGAAGACCTTTATCTCTCCTTCTATTCTAAATTACAGACTTGTTGGATAAAGGATTCTCGGCTGCATATTTTTTCTGTTCAACACATTGAAGATTTCCTGCCATTCCTTTCTGGCCTGTCAAGTTTCAGTAGAGAGATCAGTCACAAGTTTTATAGGTCTCCCTTTATATGTTAGAGCACGTTTATCCCTAGCTGCTTTCAGAATTTTCTCTTTATCCTTGTATATTGCCAGTTTCACTATGATATGTTGTGCAGAAGATCGATTCAAATTACATCTGAAGGGAGTTCTCTGTGCCTCTTGGATTTCAATGCCTTTTTCCTTCCCCAGATCAGGGAAGTTCTCAGCTATTATTTCTTCAAGTATACCTTCAGCACCTTTCCCTCTCTCTTCCTCCTCTGGAAGACCAATTATGCGTAGATTATTTCTCTTTAGTGCATCACTTAGTTCTCTAATTTTCCCCTCATACTCCTGGATTTTTTTTATCTCTCTTTTTCTCAGCTTCTTCTTTTTCCATAATTTTATCTTCTAGTTCACCTATTCTCTCCTCTGCCTTTTCAATCTGAGCTGTGGTCATCTCCATTTTATTTTGCATCTCATTAATAGCATTTTTTAGCTCCTTCTGGCTGTTCCTGAGTCCCTTGATCTCTGTAGCAATAGATTTTCTGCTGTCCTTTATACTGTTTTCAAGCCCAGTGATTAATTTTATGACTATTATTCTAAATTCACTTTCTGTTACATTGTTTAAATCGTTTTTGATCAGTTCGTTAGCTGTCGTTATTTCCTGGAGGTTTTTTTGAGGGGAATTCTTCCGTTTTATCATTTTGGATAGTCCCTGGAGTGGTGCGGAACTGCGGGACACCCTCTGTACTGTCTTGAATAACTTGCATTGGTGGGCGGGGCTGCAGTCAGACCTGATGTCTGCCCCCAGCCCACTGCTGGGGTCACAGTCAGACTGGTGTGTACCTTCTCTTCCCCTCTCCTAGGGGTGGGATTCACTGTGGGGTGGTTTGGCCTGTCTGCGCTACTTGCACATTGCCAGGCTGGTGCTGGGGATCTGGCGTATTAGCTGGGGTGGATTGGCAAGGTGCACAGGGGCGGGAGGGGCAGGCTCAGCTCGCTTATCCTTCGGTGATCCGCTTCGAGAGGGGCCCTGCGGCAGCGGGAGGGAATCAGACCCGCCAGAGGGATGGATCCACAGAAGCACGGCGTTCGGTGTTTGCGTGGTGCAAGCAAGTTCCCTGGCAGGAACTGGTTCCCTTTGGGATTTTGGCTGGGGGATGGGCGAGGGAGATGGCGCTGGTGAGTGCCTTTGTTCCCCTCCAAGCTGCGCTCTGTTGTCCGGGGCTCAACAACTCTCCCTCCTGTTGTCCTCCGGCCCTCCCGCTCTCTGAGCAGAGCTGTTAACTTATAACCTTCCAGATGTTAAGTCCCGCTTGCTGTCCGAACACACTCCATCTGGCCCCTCCCCTTTTGCAAGCCAGACTCGGGGGCTCTGCTTTGCCGGCGGGCTGCCCCTCTGCCCTGGCTCCCTCCCGCCAGTCCATGTAGCGCGCACTGCCTCTCCGCCCTTCCTACCCTCTTCCGTGGACCTCTTGTCTATACTTGGCTCCGGAGAATCCATTCTGCTAGTCTTCTGGCAATTTTCTGGGTTATTTAGGCAGGTGTGGGTGGAATCTAAGTGATCAGCAGGACGCAGTGAGCTCAGCGTCCTCCTACCCCGCCATCTTCTCAGAAGCCCCAAGAGACTCTTAAATATGGAGAACAGACAGAGTTACTGAAGGGGTTGTGGGAAGGGGGATGGGCTAAATGGGTAAGGGCCATTAAGGAATCTACTCCTGAAATCGCTGGTGCACTATATGCTAACTAATTTGGATGTAAATTTAAAAAAATAAATTAAAAAAATAAAATGGTTAAGATGCTGAATTTTGTGTTATGTATATTTTACCCCCCTCCACATACAAAGGATAAAACATGGGATCCTATAAGACATATCAGGTGAGGTTAAGGGTGAGAGTACGAAGGTGAACAATTCTCCTCAGAAGACAAACTGTGGTTTATTAAGAAAATATTCATAGGACTTTTGGTAAAATCAGGTGAGGCTGGGACACAGTGTAAGAGAGAGAGAGAGAGAGGTCATGATACAGAGTTACACTGCTCTATACAAGTGAGACAAACATGCTGTCTCCAGACGGAAACTTACTCTTATGTAAACTGGTTTTTGGTTTTTGGCTGCCTTCCTTGACTTGTACCCTTGGAAATAGGTCAGATTGGGGCCCAAAGATTTAAAAAAGAGGGGGGAGGAGCAGTCTCCAGAGAAGCGGGTGTTTCCAGGACCTGGAGAGCCCAGTTCTTGCTGTTAGTGTTGCCTGGGAATGAAGGCAAGTAGGGTATGTCTTCATGATGAAAGGGAGGCAGTGGGGAGAAGGCCACGAGCTAGCAGGGCTGGGCTGAGCCTTTCAGGGAGGGTCATGGCTAAGTATTGGCTTAGGACAGACAATAGATCAATAGGACAGAGTAGGAAGTCCAGAAATAGATACACACATATATGGTCAATGTGTTTTCAAAAAAGCATGAGAAAATTTTAACAAAGAATGTCTTTTCAGTAAGTAGTGCTGGAACAATGGAATAGCCGCATGGGAAAAGAGCCTGAACCTCGATCTTACCTCACTCTATGCACAAAAACGTAACACAAGATGGATTTTATATCTAAACATAAAATCTTAAACTCTAAACCTTCTGGAAGAAAACATAGGGAGAGCTTTCTGAACTTGAGATATGCAAACATTTCCCTAAACATGAAACAAAATCAAAACAAAACAAGAATTAAAAAACCCTTACCAACCACAGAAGTAAAATGAACTGAACTTCACGAAAATCAACAATTTGTACTCATAAAAATGCACCTTTAAGAAAATGAAAAAATAAGCTATGAACTGGAAGAAAGTATTTTCAATACATATAACTGGCAAATACTCCAAAATATACAAGAATCTTCCATGAATCATTAAGAAAAAGACAGTCCAGTGAAAAATGGGGGAAAACTTCACGTGACAACTTGCACATCATCATTAGTTATCAGGGAAAAAGTCCAATGGAAATCATAACGAGATATCATTTCACACCCGCTAGAATAAATAATAACTTAAAAGTCAAACATTACCTGTTTGAAGATTAGTGACCATCTAGAACTTTGAGTCACTTTTGGAGTAAGGGTGGTGGTTTCCTATAAAGTTAAATAGACTTACCCTATGACTTAGAAACTCCACTCCTTGTACTGAGCAAAGAGACATGAAAAGCTATGTCCACAAAAAGACTGGTATAGAATTTTAAACCATTTATTCATAATAGCCCCAAGCTGTAATCAGCTCAAATGTCCATCAACAACAACAATAACCAAAAACTGTGGTATTGTCATACTACAGTAATAATACTCAGCAATTAGAAGGGATGAGCTACCAAGAAAGGAAACCCCCTGGACGACTCTCATGGACACTATACATTTTTACTGTTGTTGCTTATACAGGTGTATACAGCTGTCAAAACTCATTGACTCTACTCCTATGATCTTCACATTCTACTGTATATACCTACAAATCCTAAGAATTCCAATTATCAACTGTTTAAAAGATACACACTTTATTTATTTATTTATTTATTTATTTATTTTTTATTTTATTTATTTTTGGGACAGAGAGAGAGCATGAACAGGGGAGGGGCAGAGAGAGGGAGACACAGATTCGGAAACAGGCTCCAGGCTCTGAGCCATCAGCCCAGAGCCTGACGCGGGGCTCGAACTCCCGGACCGCGAGATCGTGACCTGGCTGAAGTCGGACACTTAACCGACTGCGCCACCCAGGCGCCCCAAAAAGATACACACTTTAAAGTACAAAGGGAAATATAGTCAAATTAAAGAATAAGAAAAGATATACTATGCAAATCTAACAAAAAGAAACCTAGGCTTGGGGTGCCTGGGTGGCTCAGTTGGTTAAGTGTCCAACTTCAGCTCAGTTCATGATCTCACGGTTTGTGAGTTTGAGCCCCGCGTTGTGCTCTGTGCTGACAGCTCAGAGCCTGGAGCTGCTTTGGATTCTGTATCTCCCCCTCTCTCTGCCCCTCCTCTGCTCACATTCTGTGTCTCTCTGTCTCTCAATAATAAATAAACGTTAAAAAAATTATAAAAAAAAAGAAACCTAGGCTAGCTATATTAGTATCTGACATAGTAGACTTTGATACAAGGACTGTTTTAAAATATGAAGACATTTTGCATAATGATAAAAGGGTCAATTCACCAATAAGACATAAAAATCTTGCAAATAATAATATAAGTTTAAAATTATTTAAAAAATGTTACAGAATTCAAAGGAGAAGTATGTAAATCTACAACCACACTCTATTAATATATTTATATAGAAGGGTGAAAAAATTTGAACAACACTATTAATCATTTTAACTTATTTAAATGTAGTGCACATAGCAGCTGCGGAAAACACATTCTTCTCAAGTATGTGGAATGTTCATAAAGATAGAACATATATTGGGCCATAAAACAAGTCTCAATAAATTTAAAAAATTTCCTGACTCAATTTTCTTCTTCTGTTGTTGTCATCTTGACAACCAGAAACATTGTACCTAATTGAGAAGGTCAGAGAGTTTAAACCAATAGTCCTGAAGCAAGCAGAAAATCACAACTGTGTTAAGTCCTGTATGCATGTGACAAGGTTTACAATGGGGGAGAGAGCTGGTTCAGTGATAGAAGCAGGGAGAAGGGCACAACACAGCAGAGACAAAGCACAGGTGGATCGTGCAGGGTTTTGTTGTTCGTGTTAGGAAGTTCGAATTTTATCTGATACACACAGTGGGTGCAGGAAGATGTTAAGCACAGAAGGGGCATGAACTTTCATTTTAAAAATTGCTCTGGCTACAATATAGAGAAAGGTGATATAACAAGAACAGATGTGGTAGAACACTTAGTAGGTTCCACAGTTCAGGAACCACATTTTCAAAGGGAGTTGCCTGCCTTCATTCCTCCCCAGGGTGGGAATGGCTGCTGCTCTGGAGGTGACTTGGGCTGGATATTGCAGATGGAACAACACCTAAAGGAGAATAAGACCAAAGGGGTCAGTGCCCCTAAGGGGCTGTACTGAGCCAAACATCCCCATGGTCTGGGTGGTTTGTGCAGGAGAGATAAACTTCTGTCTATCACTGGAGACTTGGGTCTCAGCACTGCAGCAGCTAGGGACCCCAGAAGATGAGAATAATTTGCAATGAGAGGTATTATAGGAACAGCACTTATACGCTGATAGAGCGCCTGAACTCTGTTTTGTTTCTCTCTGCTTTGTTTTGAAATCTTGGGACTTTACAAGTGTAGACTGAGTGGAAATGTGAGTGCTAGTGAAGTGATACAACACGCTTTGAAGGGGTGGACGATCAAGCTAATTAGTCACGGAAAACTTCTGTTATTATTGCAAAAGTATCAGCAAGAAAGAAAACAAAAATCATAATATAAAGTCATTCACTCTCAAGAGCTGCCTTATGAAACATATAACAAATATCCTGTAAAATCTTACTTTTCTTTTGTTTTCAAAGCGGAAGAATGTATAAGAACATCTGAAGCTAACATGCAGAGTGACAGGAGATTAAAATGCAGAAACCATGAAGTCTTCTTTTATAATACTGAATTTAATTGTAAAGGCTGGAGCTGCCGAGTAATTGGGGAAACATTTATCAAGCTTGCTGCCAAAGCCGTGGTGAAACCGTGATGCAGGACAAACAAAGCACAACTGATAAGGTGTCTCTGTTAAATAACATATTTGCAGGAAAATTATGAGTATGACCAGCAGCAACTTTTCCAAGTAGGACAAAGATAACATAATTCCCTGAAAACTGATGAAGTCATGGGGCGCCTGGGTGGCTCAGTTGGTTAAGCTTCCAACTTCAGCTCGGGTCATGATCTCACAGTTCGTGGGTTCAAGTCCCACATTGGGCTCTGTGCTGACAGCTCAGAGCCTGGAGCTTGCTTCCAATTCTCTCTCTCTCTCTCTGCCCCTCCCCTGCTTTCACTCTGTCTCCCTTTCTCTCAGAAATAAATAAACATTAAAAAAATTTTAAATTATGAAGTCACTGAACTTATGAACTCAGCTAATCCTTTGGTGTTTGCTAGCTATGAACTGAATAAAGACTGTGAAGACATTTTGCAACCGCAAAATTCTGACAAACTGTACAATTGGAGAAGAGATTTTCAAATATATAGGCAACTTCCTGGCATTAATGATAGATTGGAGTAGAACATAGACTGGAAATGAGGCATTGGGATGAGATCAGATGGGCTAAAGCCACATTAGCCAGCCCCAGAGCAGACATTCCATGCAGTCAGTCCATCACACTGGAAACAAAATCTACTTGCTGGTATGTTCGACAGAGAGGTTCTTGACACTTTAGAGAGGCACAACATTGTTAATCATGTTAAGTACTTGCTCAGCTTGCTGGAGTATGGCATTGACTATAATCAGACTCTATTTAAGAAGGAATCACTTAGGCTTTTCATATGGAAAAGTCCTCAAATCCATTTGTTATGAGAAAATTACAAAATATTTCTTAACAAAACCTTCCGTCATTGGGATTATCTGTAAGTTTAGGACCAGTAGAGGATCTTACAAATACATTTACTAATAAGAACAACCTAATTTTACCCTTACAAGTAAAATGCCAACTCCCAGTGTTGGTTGGTACTAATACACAGTTGCTCAACTGATAAAACACTATATCTTCATCTTAAAGTAACTAATGTCAAGGTGGACATCATTTCTTAACAACTGAGGTCCGTGCTCACTGAGGAATTGAGTTTTGTGCGTGCATTTGAAAAGAATCTGTTTCTTACTGTATTTGGTGTTGTTTGAAAGTTTAAAGTTAATGGTATTTGGCTTTTTAAATATTTATTTTTAAGGGGCTCCTGGGTGGCTCAGTGGGTTAAGCGTCCGACTCTTGATTTCGGCATAGGTCATGATCTCAGTTCATGAAATCAAGCCCTGTGTGGGGCTCCATGCTGACAGTGCAGAGCCTGCTTGGGATTCTTTCTCTTCCTCTCTCTGCCTCTCCCCGACTCGTGCTCTCTCTATCTCTCAAAATAAGTGAAATACACTTATAAATAAATAAATACTTTAAAAATTCACTGTAATAAAAACAAGTGATGCTTCTTTTCCATTGGTATAAGATACTTGGCCTGGTAAAAGTAAAGTACCATCCAGTCATCAGTGTAAAGGACTGCTATTTTTCATGTATAATCTACCAATTTCTCCATAATTATGCTTGAGAAATATGTTACAATTCCGTAGGTATTCTTTTCTTATTTTTTTTAATGTTTATTTATTTTTGAGACAGAGAGAGACACAGCATTAGCAGGGAAGGGGCAGAGAGAGAGGGAGACACAGAATGTGAAACAGGATCCAGGCTCTGAGCTGTCAGCACACAGCCCGACGCGGGGCTCGAACTCACGAACTGTGAGATCATGACCTGAGCCGAAGTCGGACGCTTAACCGACTGAGCCACCCAGGTGCCCCAAGGTATTCTTTTCTTATTAAAGTCTCATAATAATCTTGGAAGTGTTTTGATAATTAAAATAACCATTAAACAGAATGTCACTTAATAGCCAGTTATTTTTCCATATTTCCGATCACTTTTATTTATCAACATTACCCTTTTAGAAAAATTGGAAGTCAAAAAGTTTAAATTGCTCAAGGTCACACAGCTAGGGAAAATCAGAGCCAATATTTTACTCCAGGTCTTTCTGAGTCCAGAATACATGTGCTTATATGCTATACTATAGTTTCATTCCTTTAAATAAGTTAGGAAATATGGTAAATCAGATATTCCAAATATCTTTCTGCTACAAAATACCTAGAAATGTGGGGTACATTACCACATATGTCATTTAACATGAATTGCTGAACTCATAAGGAATAATGAAAACCTCTAGAGGCAAAACATAAGTAGGAAGCAAAATAAAAAAATATTAAGTAAAGTTTTAAACCATTATTGTCCTGAAGTTACTTGTGATTATGAGAATTCTAATAATTCTTAATAGTAATGCTTGAAATAGAAAACAAGCCTTGAGTCCAAAACACATGGTGAATGGGACCCACCTCCTACCAACCCGCAAGGTACTTAAAATAGGTTTCCAGATTGGTGAAGTCCTGGAGTGGCTGGCAGAATAAACACCAGTTCTTTTTACAGGAGAGTATTTTCAATCCAGGCATCTGAATTAGCCAAATATGAATTTTCAGTCAAAAACTGTCAAACATTTGAGGAAACCTGACACCATGAATGAACAACAGAAGAGACAAAATAGACCAGAATTAAATGCCTGTAATTTAAGATACTAGAATGATCAATTTCAGATCATTTGGCTGAAATACTCAAAAGCCTTAAATAAAAAAAGGAGAATTTATAAATAACACTAATAAATAAGGGAATATAAAAAAATGGTCAAAAGTTCTAAAGAACAAACCAAACTTCTAGAAATTAGATAAGTAGATGATAGATGATAGATAGATAGACAGATAGATGATAGATAGATAGAAAGAATAAAGCAAAAAAGGCCACAAACAGATTGAAGAATATTTTTTAAAGAACTAAAAAGGACATTAGTAAACTATGGGATACATCTGAAGAAATTACCCAGAATTGCACATGAACAGAAATGGAGAGAAAATATAAGCGAGAGGTTAAGAAGTATGGAAAACAGATCAAGAAGATCCAACATATAGTTAAATTGGAATTCCTACAGAAGATAATACAGATAATGGGGGTAAGCGGGAAGAGGTGTTGCTAAAAATTCCCCAGACTTAATGAAATATACGAACCATTACATTTATTCAATTCTGTCTCCAGAAATCACAATATGCCCTAGCAGGGTAAACAAAGAGGAAATCTGTACTGAGACATGTTGTAGGAAAAGTTGTAGGAAAAGAATGCCAGAGACAAAGAGGCTGTATTAAAACTAGCTAAAGGAAAAAAGGTTACCCACAAAGGTATGAAATTGGCCAGCGGCAGATCTCAATAGCAATACCAACTGAGCAGAATAACTGGAAAATAACCTCGATGAACTCAGAGAAAATACCTGTCAACCTAGAATCATACTCCCCTTTCAATCATCACTACTCTCCTTCCAAAAACAAGGGTGACCTGAAGATATTTTTAGATCAACAAAACAAAAGATTGCTTTGGGTAGTACAGACATTTTAATAATATTTGTCCTTCCAATCCATGAGCAAGGGATGTTTTTCCACTTCTTTGCGTCTTCTTCAATTTCTTTCATAAAATTTCTATACCTACAACCCAGCAACTGCACTACTACATATTTATCCAAAGGATACAAAAATGTTGATTAGAAGGGCACATGAGCCCCAATGTTTATAGCAGCACTATCAACAATAGCCAAAGTATGGAAAGAGCCCAAATGTCCATCGACTGATGAATGGATAAAGAAGATGTGGTATATGTATACAACGGAGTATCACTTGGCAATCAAAAGGAATGAAATCTTGCCATTTGCAACCGTGTAGATGGAACTAGAGTGTATTATGCTAAGCAAAATAAGGCGGTCAGAGAAAGACAAATACCATATAATTTCACTCATGTGGAATTTAAGAAACACAACAAATGAACATGGGGGAGGGAAGGAAAAATAAGATAAAAACAGAGAGGCAAACCCTAAAATACCCTTAAATACAGAGAACAAGCTAAGGGTTGCTGGAGTTTTTGTGAAGATTAGAGTTAATACACAGAAAGCATTTTACATCAATAACTAGCTCTTAATCAGTATTCAAGAATGTAACTATCATAACTTGTAAGCAAAGAAATTGACTTACACTTAAGTAAATCTAAACCAGCCCTAACTTTACAGAACAGTAATGTCTTATTGGGGATTAAAAAAAATAACAGAATTAAAATTACAGACAAAAATAATATGGATGAATTTCTAAGCATATTCTAGGAGAATATATTTGCCATTTAGTTATAAGGTTATCACATGCAAAAATGTATACATGCTTAGTAAAAGTCTAAATGGATCGAAAAATTATTAATATAAAGTTCAAGATGAAGTGTTACCTCCAGTGAGGAGATAAGAGAATGTGATTAAAGATGTTTACGTTAAGGACCTCCACTGTTTTCGTAATATTTAATTTCTTAAGTTGTGGGAACAGTTATTAACTGTATCACACCCTACATCTTTTGTATGTTTTAATATTTCACAATAGATTTAGAAATTCATTGACCAGTGTTACTAATTGCCTTGCCATTCTTCCTTGATTACAATAAGCCTTATCATTTCTTGGTCATTTTTCACTGGAGCAATTTCTGTTCTATCAATATCATATAAATGGCTTTGGCTTAGTTTCCATAGCTTGGAGATTTTTTTTTAAGTTTATTTATTTATTTTGGGTGGGGGGACAGGCAGAGAGAGAGGGAGGGACAGAATCTCAAGCAGCTCCCTACTGTCATCACAGAGTCCGATGTGAGGCTCGAACCCACAAACTGTGAGATCCATGACCTGAGCTGAAATCGAGTCGGACCCTTACCGACAGAGCCATCCAGGTGGCACAAAGTTTTCATAGCTTTGTACCTGTTTCTTTTCAGCTGGGTTGTAACAACAACATAAAAAAATTGTTTATGTTTAGAGTCCGCTGACGCAGGTTTATATATATATCTATTCATTTGCATCTTTATGGGCTCTAGGATGTTAGGAAGTATTTTTCATTGTCATTATTCAACACTTTTCAAAAGTACATTTTAAATACTTTCTATGTGCCAGGTATTGAGATAAAATAGGGAACAAGACAAGCAAATTTCCTGCTCTAATGGGAGATTCGGAAAAGTAAAATGGTTATTTTCCTCAAAGCATCCAGGATGCCAGTATACTCTAGTGCTCTCCAAAAACAATCTACAAAAACTTAAGAGCATGATTTTGATGTTACGTCAGGTCAATAGTTCATCCAGTTCAGCATTTTGATTTTATTGGTTTCCCTATAAGACAAACGATAGACAAATAATCTTATAAAAATTTTGAAGGCTAGCTTTGTTTAGTAAACACCCTAGATTCTTTTACTATTCTACTAGGAATCTACCATTCATAAATGTATTCAAGTTTTATTTGGAGTCTGTGTATATTAGCACGTGATTCCTCTTGAAGTGATTTATTTGACAGGTTAACGATCCTTATGTCTTTGTCTCCCCTAACAGGTCCCTTTCTAACTTGAAGGCATGAGTGGAGAAACGAAAAGAGAATTCCCAATTACCTCTTCTAACCCTCCACTGAGGTGCTGAGCTGTGATGGTTTCTCCAGCCAAACATTTGCTCAGCTGGCCTGCTCAGATTGGTCCCCAAACGAGGCTGCGTCCTGGACATTTGGCAACAATTTGTCTCAGTTCTCTCTCCACACTGCAGAATTTCTCTAAGGGCTGGTCCACACCAGCAGCATCGCCAGGATTACTTGGGGAATTAGCCTTGTCAGGCCCCACCTCAGACCTACTGAATCAGAAACTCAAAGAGTGTTTTCCTGATAGTTTGCATTTTAACTCGTCCTCCAAGAGATTCTGAAGCACACTCAAGTTTGAGAACTGCAGAGTGGTAACCATTTCTGCAAAAATATTCTAAAGGATGAAGGTCTCAGAGAAGGAGGCACTGATTGTTAGTGGAGAGTTTTCACCCTTGCATCAGGAATCAGTTCTGGGTACAATAATGAATAAAGGTGATCCTCATAGGAGTTGGTCAGAGTAACAGCAATGAGGCAGGAGAGAGGTGTCTAGGTGCCCAGTGACTCTTCAGTTATTCAGCAATAATTTATTAACCCAACCCCATGTGTGGTCACCTGTTTGCTCTTATTTTCATCTTTATACTGTTTTCTAGGTCTTAAAAATATCCTTACAAAGTGGGTTACGTAAGGATCCATCCTGGCACCTTGTTTTGCCTGATGGTTTTCTGCATGGAGGATACTGTTCTGTTTCTTCTGTCTATTGGCTCAAATTTGCTAGCTCTCCTGAGTCCCCAGAGAACTCCTCTAGTGATTATTATAGGGACCACATTGCTCATCCTTATTTAACCATTTAATTACGTTTTAAACTCTTTTAACATGTTGTTTTCAAATCTAATTTACTTAAAAGTGTCTGTTATGATGTCATGTGCCTCATAGCATCCACTAACAGAAGACTTCATTAAGAGCAAAATTCGAGAATGGATGTAATCAAGGCTCCATTTTGATGTCTGGCACTGATAAAACAAAACAAAACAAAACAAAACAAAACAAAAAAACACAATGAACTCTCCTAGAAAGAAAACAAAACTTCATGAAACTGTCAGGACCAGCCCCATTTCCTGAGCTAAAGACTATGCTTTGTATGCAGCAGGGAGTACTTGACCTCCACTCTTAGTGGGATTTGGAATGAAGGTTGACTTTGGCCTTGAATAATTTATTTTATTTAAAACATTTTTTAAATGTTTATTTATTTTTGAGAGAAGCTCAGAGCATGAGTGTTGGGGGGGGGGCAGAGAGAGAGGGAGACAGAATCGGAAGCAGGCTCCAGGTATGGAGCAGCCCGATGTGGCACTCGAACCTATGAACTGTGAGATCAAGCCGAAGTCGGATGCCCAACCAACTGAGCCACACAGGCTCCCCTGCCCTTGAAGAATTTAAAGAACTCAGGAGTCTTCCTTAGTTGACTCAGAACCAAGCCAAAGAATCTTTACAACTAGTCCTGTTAAGACCTTGTCTGATGCTAGCAGCTTTGTTTTGGGGTCAAATCTTCACCTCTATGGAAGCTGGGTCTATGCCTCTGGTCTGGGTCCTGAGTCACATCTTCGGAACCTTCTTGGCTTCCCTGCCAGGAGGTTCAGGCCTGCCTCATCTCAGTGACTATGCTCCTGCTGCTGGTACTATGTGTACCTGGGACTCTCTGAGGCTTTCTGCCAACCTTTATCTCTACTCACCTTCCTACTGAAACACCTAGGTTTCTGATTACCTCTCTGCTTTTCCTGACCAGACCTCCCCTCATCACCTGCCAAAGGCACCACCACACCCTGATTCTGTGTCAACAGGAGCCTAACCCTTCACACCTGGCTGCAGTTCATTTCTAACTCCTGTGCAAGACTGCGTCAAGTGCACACTTTTCTGAAAGACTTATAAAGAGCTGAGCTTTATAAGACATTGAGCTTTCTAGCATTAATATATGATCCTCTCCTCTAGCTCCATAAAAAGAAATATAATCTCTGTCCCGGCTAGGGCAAAGACACTCTGAGGATAGCCAGGCAAGGCCTACTGGCCTTTTGTCCATTCGGGAAATGAGAACTGACTGAGGAGGGCAAAAGGGAGTAGTGAATGCAGCTGTGCCCACTTGGGAAGCTGGGCCGGACAGTCAGTCTTCCTGGGAATGTGTCATGAAAACGTTCATGACACACAAACACATGCTACATGGAAACGTTCCTCAGTGTCCATGCATAACAGCTAAGTAGGTACCCTACAGACACTGGTGGTTTAAAATCATGCAGGATTTTACACTGTAAATATTTATGATTACTTAATACAGAATAATGGTTAATATTTAGGCATATTATGAATCTTATTTTAGAAAGTTTTGGAGAAACAAAAACATCCTGGGGAGATTTGGAGTGGGCAAGACCAGGAGTAATGGGGTGTTTGCAGCTTTATAATGGGTCCCTCAGGCTCCCTCTTAGGTTTTGTTTTTTAACTTAATAAGTTTGACATGTTACAATTTGTAAACTTAAGGTGTTCAGCTTATCACTTTGATACATTTATATACTGCCAGTATATACATGTAATATGATAAAGTAATATGACTGCCATTGAAGAGGTGTTTCCCACATTATATAATTTTAGTACAGTGCTGCTGACTATATCATTATAAGGTGCATTAGGTCTCTGTGTACTTAGTTTGCATCCATTATCCCCTCACTCCCCATCCCCTGGTAGCTACCATTTTACTCTCCATTTTTTTCCACAGGTTTAACTTTTTTTAGATTCTACATATAACTGATATCAGTACCTACCTGTCTTTCTCTGCCTGACATAGCTCACTTGACATAATGTGCTTAAGTCCATCCATGTTGTTGCAAATGGCAGGGTATCTTCCCTTCTCGTGGCTGAATACATTCCTCTGTGTGTATGTACCACATCTTTTTTACCCACTTATCTGCTGATGGATATTTGGGTTTTTCCGTATTTTGGCTATTGTGAATAATGTTACAAAAAACATGGGGGTGCATAGATTTTGTCAAAATTCTGTTTTTATTTCCCTTGGGCATATAGCCAGAAGCAATGCTGGATCATACAGTAGTACTATTTTCCATTTTTAAAGGAAACTTCATATTATTTTCCATAGTGGTTGGACCCATGCACGTTCCTGCCAACAGTGTATCAAGAGTTCCCTCATCACCACATCCTTGCCACCACCTGTTGCCTCTTGTTCTCTTAACGCAATTCTTTAAAAAAAATTTTTTAATGTTTATTCTTGAGAGAGAGAGAGAGACAGAGAGAGAGAACAAGCAGGGGAGGGGCAGAGAAAGAGGGAGACACAGAATCCGAAGCAGGCTCCAGGGTCTGAGCTGTCAGCACAGAGCCCGACGCGGGGCTCAAACCCATGAACCCCAAGATCATGACCTGAGCCCAAGTCAGATGCTTAACCGACTGAGCCACCCAGGTGCCCCTGCCTTTTGTTTTCTTAATGATAGTCATTCCACAGGTGTGAGATGATGTCTCAGTGTGGTTTTGATTTGTGTTTCCCTGATAATTAGTGACGTAGAGCATCTTTTCATGTGCCTGTTCACCATTTTGCTGTCTTCTATAGAAAAATGTCTTTTTAGGGGCGCCTGGGTGGCGCAGTCGGTTAAGCGTCTGACTTCAGCCAGGTCACGATCTCGCGGTCCGGGAGTTCAAGCCCCGCGTCAGGCTCTGGGCTGATGGCTCGGAGCCTGGAGCCTGTTTCCGAATCTGTGTCTCCCTCTCTCTGCCCCTCCCCCGTTCATGCTCTGTCTCTCTCTGTCGCAAAAATAAATAAATGTTGAAAAAAAAATTTTAAAAGAAAAATGTCTTTTTAGTTCTTCTGCTCATTTTTAAATTGGATTATCTGGATTTTATTGCTGTTGATGTTGTCGTTAAGTTATGTTAGTTCTTTATATATTTTGGGTGTTAACCTCTTATCTGAAATATGGTTTGCAAAAACTTTCTGCCATTCTGTAGGCTGTTGGTTCATTTTATTAAGTTCTTATAATGGGTTAGTCAAAAGGAGCAAAAGCAGGAGTGGCGGTCAATCCCTCAGGTTTTTGCAAGGACAGCACTCGCGATGACACCATCTGTAGTTCCTTGTCACCTGCTGATCACGTGGGGGAAATGATGCCCTGACTAAATCTGACACTAGTCAGTTTCAAAACAGCCTGTGCGCGACTCAGTGGTTGGAATACAGATGGCACAGCTGGTGGCATAGGGGCCTTTCCCTTCTCCAGTCCAGCTTGATGTCATGGCGATGCGGTTGCGGCTAGCTGCCCTCCAAGGAGAGACACACCCTCCAGCTAAGGATGCTTCAGGCCATAGGTTATGCACACTGATCTTCACCCTCAGGCTTGTAACATGGAAAAGACAAAGACTTAGCTGAGAATGGCTTCTCTACCACCCATTTCCCAGCTAAAACAGGCTCTTGAACCATCAGGATGGCTGCTGAATTTCTAGAACTGTTCTGGAGTTGGTGTCACTGAAAGAGTCTCAGTGACTTCCAAGGGATTTTTAACCAGCTCTGCGGAGAGAAGTGTCAGTCTAATGGTTCTTCGGGGGGCTCAGAATCAGGGGTTTCTGTTGAGCCACTAGAGCCTGTGATGCCTGACTTGTAGGTACCTGGGGACTGGGGCCACACTGCAGATTGCCTCCTAGGGTCGCGTACCAGACTTTGAATTTAGCCCTTCGTGAGCATGATTTGTTTGACCAACCAAAATGTTTCCATTTCCACTTTGTCCATGTGTTTCAAAAATAGAGAAATGTCCACTCAGACGAACTTCAAGTAAACAAACTGCTGGGTGTCATGTAAACTTTAGTTACTCCTGGAATTTCTACTGGTTTGAGATGGAAAGAATGAGGTGCTTCATTTCTGTGGAATTTGAGCTTAACATGGATTTAAGCCTCTAGTGCTGTGCAAAAGCCATGGGAGCCAAACTCAGGAAATTGTCCTGCACCTCCTTCTATAACAACACTATGCTCTCTGAGTCGCATTCCTTTGTTGACCATCAGATTGCTAACATTCCAGAAGGGAAGCCCTTTCTTAGCCATCTTTGTATTCCTAACTCGTTGCTTGGCACACCATCAACTCAGCAAATGTTTGAGTTCATTAATTAAAGGGTGACTAAATCGTCAGGTGGTGGCCACACTCCAGAGATATTTAAGGATGTGCTTGAGACCTTTCTAAGTCTTCTTTTTAAGGAGTATATTCTATCGTGTCTATCCACATCCCATGACCCTAGAAAACTTTTGTTGGTTTTTGAGAACAGCTGACCACTTCTCACTAAGCAACCCAGATTCAACCTGGTCCTATTTTCTCAGGCTGTGACGGTAATACATTACAGATTGTGATCTCAATTGGAAAGATGCCAATTTTAGCGAAATAAATCTACTTCTTCAGAAACTTGAGCTTTGGCTCTGAAAGGTATTTTGGCCCAAATCTTTATATTGCTTAGGCATTAGAAATTTTGGCTTCCGTACTCTTTTAATGAGACATGAGGTGCTGGGGACGAATCTTTGGGCAGACTTGGCAGAATGTTCCCTGTAACAGGGTGAACTGCTTCCTTTTAGTGATACACAAGGGTTAAAGACGCTCATTCTGACTTTTGAGTTAGGACCTCCAAAACTTAAACATTCAGCATTGTTTTTGGCAGACTCTGGGTCTGGGATGGGGCATTCATAAACAAGACTGGGATAGAGAGAAACATCTTTTCATAGGTCCCATGGATGTTGACAGTCATACAGGCTCATTGCAACTGACTCCATGTAACATCAATATGGTCACTTTTGGGAACTTCAAAGCTCACTTGACAACAGATTTGGGACTCTCCCATGAATCAGCCCATCATTCTGACTGAGCCCAGAGTACTGTGGTGGCTGACTTGAGCAGGAGGCAAAGACATTTGCAATATGTTCACTCCACTTTCAATTTCTTCAAAAAATTATTAGTAATATTATGCTCCCTTATATTCTTCAGGCTTTATCATTTATAAAATGCTGCCATATTCGTTACACATTAAACTGGCAATATTTTTAAAAATTCTTCTACTCCATAAAGACCATGTCCTATAGCTGTAATTCTGTCTCCATGGGATCAAGGAAGGGAAGTGGGCAAATGCCATCTGGGGAGAGGAGAGAGATAGTAAAGAGAAAAGCCTCTTGACATGAAGGGGAAGAAAGGGAAGCATTTTGGCCTGGAAAGTGGGAAGGAAGAGAAGCAAGGTCAGAGTAAGTATTGTTATGCCCAGAATTCATGATCCCCAAAGACCACTAGGGAGCCGAGTCTGATTCTGATGTAAAAGCAAAAGAGCCTTTATTCGAGCTAGCTCGAGCTCAATCCCCTACCTGCACCAACACAGCAGTGAGATACCGGGGAGAGAGAGCGAGTTTCAAAAGGACAAAGGTTTTACTGGGGCCTAGGGGCAGTTGGTGAGGTAATGGCTGTGGCCTCAGCCGATTGGCTGGGGAAGGGTCCGAGTCCTGTTAGGCAGGTGAGTGGGAGTTACTCAAGGGGAGGAGGTGTGGTCAAGGTGAAGGACACAGAACAAGATGGAGTCGGCCGGCGTAGGCCTGCCCTTTCATTCCCCCCTTGTCATGTAGCTTATGTACCCAATCATGGGACTGGCTGCATTTATGGTGACAAGGGGAACAGAGTTTGGAGGTTTACGCAAAGTTCTGGGAACCAAGTGTCCCTGGGGTGGCTCTTGGAGGTCTGATTAAGTATTGTCCCCGAGCTGGTTTCTATGATCTGCCAGGTGATGTTTTGGGGGGCGTGGGGACTCCCGGCAGCATGAGCAGTGACAAGCAGAGTTAACAGAGTTACCAATATTAGGTGGGTGAGCTTGAGCGGGTTGTGTTGGTCCTGATTGACGGCCCATCGCGTGACGAAGTCCTTCCGGATCGAGGAGGGGTCCGCTGGCCAAACGTGGGTGTGATGGACCCAGATCGCGATGCCGTCTATTTTGAGAGCGGTGGGGGTTGTCAGCACCAGGATGTAGGGTCCCTTCCAGCGCGGCTTGAGGGTCTCTCGGTGGTGCCTCTTGACGTAGACCCAGTCTCCCGGCCTGTACTGATGAGGTGTTGGGGTCGGGCCACCCTTGTAGATGGCACAGAGGCGCGGCCAAATGTCCTTGTGCGCCCTCTGGAGCCCTCTCAAGGAAAGAAAAAGTTCTTGATCTTTCAACTAAAGGTTGGGAATAATAGGGGGTGGCCTGCTAAACATGATCTCATAGGGAGTAAAACCCAGAGTGTAAAGAGTGTTCCTAACCCGGTAAAGGGCATACGGTAGGAGAGTCACCCAGTCCCCGCCAGTCTCCATGGTTAATATGGTAAGGGTCTTTTTTAGGGTTCTATTCATTCTTTCTACCTGTCCTGAGCTTTGGGGACTATAAGCACAATGTAATTTCCAGTTTGCCCCCACCACCTTGGCCACTGCCTGTGTTACCTATGAGATAAAAGCTGGTCCATTGTCTGATCCTACCATGGCAGGAAAACCATACCTGGGTAAGATGTCTTCTAGTAGCTTCTTAGCCACTGTCTGAGCTGTTTCATGCTTGGTTGGGTATGCCTCCACCCAGCCAGAGAAGGGGTCTGTAAATACTAAAAGATATTTATAACCATACTTTCCTGGTTTGACTTCAGTGAAGTCGACTTCCCATTGGGCTCCCGGTCTGGTGCCTCTGAGCCTGGTTCCTTTTTTTATTTGATGTGGCTCTCGCGTTGGTGAGTTGGCAGGTCTTGCAGGCAGATACAACTTGCTCTATTTTGGTGTCCTGTTCGTGAATCTTGATTCCAGCATGTCGGATTAAGTCTTTTAATTTTCGGGCCCCCATGTGAGTAGACCGATGCATGTGCTCTAATATTGAGACTCTGAGCCAGTCTGGCAGCACGAGCTCCTTGTTAGGTGTATACCACCATCCCTTTATCTCCTGGGCCATGGGGAGTTTCTTGATCCGCTGTAACTCCTCCTGGGAGTATTTGGGCTGGTCTGGGAAAACTGGGTCTCCCAAGTCCGGTGGTTGTTAAGCCATTTTCTAGCCCCCAACATTACCGCCTTTGTAAGGGCGATGAACTCTGCTCTCTGGGCTGACGTTCCGGAGGGTAGAGCCTCCGCCCATACGGTGTCCATTTCGGTGACCACCGCTGCACCCACATACCTGTGTCCATCCCGCACAAAGCTGCTGCCATCAGTGAACCAAGTAGCCTCAGCATCGGGGAGGGGCCGGTCGGTCAGGTCCGTCCGGAATCCATGTAGTAGTTCCAGGATTCCCGCACAGTCATGCAGTGGAGCACCCAGGTTCTCGTGTAGTGCCTCGTCGAAGATGGTGGGTGAATTTTTGAATCCCTGAGGTAGCCGTGTCCAGGTGAGTTGCCCACTGTAGCCCTCCTCCGGATCATGCCACTCGAAGGTGAACAAGGGTTGGCTCTGGGGTGCCAGTGGCAGATGGAAGAAGGTGTCCTTTAAAGCTAGTACAGTATACCAGACCCTGGAAGGCGCCAAGGAGCTCAAGAGAGTATATGGGTTGGGAACAGTTGGGTGTATGTCCGTGACCCTCTTATTTACTTCCTGGAGGTCTTGTACCAGTCGGTAGTCATTTGTATGAGGATTTTGACTGGCAGTAGGGGGGTGTTCCAGGGAGACTGGCAAGGAACTAGTACCCCTAGGCTTCATAGTCTCCAGATGTGTGGCTGGATCCCCTTCCGGGCCTCCTGAGACATGGAATATTGTTTGATCCTTACCAGACTCTCTCCTGGCTTGAGCTCTACCAGGACCGGGGTCCTGTGAGCGGCTAGTCCTATCCTCCCCCCACCCCATCTCTGCCCAAACAGAGGGGAATTCTGGTAGCCATCTGTCTATATTATCCTCTCTCGGGAGCGCCTCCTGGTGGAGGCGGTATTCATCCTCCAGTTTCATGGTCAGGACCTGGATGGGGTGGCCCTTGCCATCGGTGACCTGAGGCCCCCTTTGTCTGAAAGTTATCTGAGCTCCAATCTTGGTCAGTAAGTCCTGTCCTAACAGTGGGTAGGGGCATTCTGGTATTACCATAAAGGAGTGGGATACCCGGGCCGGCCCCAAATCTACCGTTCTTCGGATAGTCCATGAATACTGGCTCATACCAGTTGCCCCTTGTACCCAGGACTTCTTGCTGGCTAGTTTTCCTTGTGGGGTGCGGAGGACTGAATGTTGTGCTCTGGTGTTGGCGAGGAAGTCAACAGGGGTCCCCTCCACTTTAAGAGTTACCCTGGGTTCGGGGAGAGGGTCCAAACCCCGACTCCCCTAATCGCTTAGTTCATCTAGCTCTAGGACTTGCTTCCCTTCCCGCTGGCCCTTTTCGGACAATCTCAGGCCCAATGCCCTATCTCCTTGCAGTATGTGCACTGATCTTTCTGCAGCCTCTGCTTCCCCCCCTTGGTGGTTCCTTTACCTTTTCTTGCGTTGTCTGCCAGCTGCCCGAGATGGTGGTCTCATTCCTCGGGGAAGTCAGCAGTGGTAGCTAGTAGTATTCTGGCCAGGTCTCGAGTCTGCTTACTGCTGGCAGCCACCATGGCGCGAGCCTGCTTGTCCTCAGGAGGCTCCCAGTTATTATATACCTTTTCGGCTACTACTAGTAAGTACTGCAGACTTTTTTCTCCTAGTCTATCTATTTTCTGTAATTTTCTCCTAATGTCTATGGCTGATTGGTTTACCAAGGCCATGATAACAGCTGTCTTGCTTTCCGGAGCCTCTGGATCCATGGGGGTATAGGTATGGAATGCCTCCATGATCCGTTCTAAAAAGGCAGCCAGAGATTCATCTTTTCCCTGTTGTACATTTCCTACCTTGGCCAAATTGGTTGGCTTTCTAGCAGTCATTCAGAGACCCCCCCATTAGAGTCTGGCGGTAGACACGGAGACTCTCCTTACCTTCTGCCATGTTGAAATACCACTGGGGCTGAGTTAAGGGGAAGGAGGCATCTATCTGAGCCTGGTTGGTGGTGGGATTCCCATCTGCACCCGGAACTAGTTTTCGGGCCTCATTGAGGATTCTTTCTCTTTCTTCAGTCGTGAACAGGACCTGCAAAAGCTGCTGGCAATCGTCCCATGTGGGCTGATGGGTAAAAAGAACAGACTCTAATAAATCAATAAGCCCTGCCAGTTTCTTGGAAAACTTAGGATTCTGAGCTTTCCAATTGTAGAGGTCACTAGTGGCGAAAGGCCAATAGTGACAGGGCTGATTCCCCTCTGCATCTGGGGGTCCGGTGGCTCGCAGGGGCAGAATAGTGGAGTCGGTGACGGAGGCAGATTGCTCCCTCTGAGCCCTTTGTCTGGTAAAGGCCGGGCTTCCCACTGGAGCGTTTCTGCCTCCCGCTCTTGGAACAGTGTCTGCCTCCCCCGGAGGGGGAAGATGGTGTTCTTCCGGAATCCTAGGGGGGTTATACGGGGGAGGAAAAATTAATTCTTCTTCAGTCCCCCCTTGTAGGACAGGGTAGAGGGGTGCTGAAGGTTGGGTAAGACTTTTCTTGTTTTCCTTCTTCTTTGTCCCCTGCAAAGCAAGAATGGGTTTTGGCTCCAGAGGGAGTGGGGCTAGGAAGGGCTTAAGCCAAGAGGGTGGGTAGAGGGGTAGTCTGAGTCTGTCCCATAACGTCCATCCAGTAAGTCCACAGAACAAAACAGAGAAAAACAGAAACAGACAAACAGAGGGCCCTTAGAAAGTCTTCCAACTCCATGGAAGCAAAACTGAAAGCTAGCTTAGACCTTTGAGGGGATTCCACGTCCCTCCAAAACTGATGAGGGGATTCCATGTCCCTCCAAAACCGAAAGCTAGACGACGGCCTCACGCCAACCAGCGGGAGCGACCTGCCTCGTCTCAGGCCTTTGAGGGGATTCCACGTCCCTCCAAAACAGATGAGGGGATTCCACGTCCCTCCAGAAGGGAGGATCGGAACATCTTCCTCCAGTGCGTCCACTTAGACCGCATTGGGCACTACCAGAATTTCAGAAATGAGCTCACACAGAAAAGATGGAACGAACAGACACTAACCGTGGTCAGTCAGGCTCTCTGGGTCGGGGGTCCCTTGGGGGTCTTGGGGATCCCGGATGAGCCCCCAAATGTTATGCCCAGAATTCGTGATCCCCAAAGACCACTAGGGAGCTGAGTCTGATGTAAAAGCAAAAGAGCCTTTATTCGAGCTAGCTCGAGCTCAATCCCCTACCTGCACCGACACAGCGGTGAGATACCGGGGAGAGAGAGCGAGTTTCAAAAGGACAAAGGTTTTATTGGGGCCTAGGGGCAGTTGGTGAGGTAATGGCTGTGGCCTCAGCTGATTGGCTGAGGAAGGGTCCGAGTCCTGTTAGGCAGGTGAGTGGGGGTTACTCAAGGGGAGGAGGTGTGGTCAAGGTGAAAGACACAGAACAAGATGGAGTCAGCCGGTGTAGGCTTGCCCTTTCAGTATCTTGGCTTCTGCTTCCACACATAGAACAAGTGGAAATGCCAGAATCCTGGGGAAGGATGTTAGACAGGTTGAGGTTAAAGCCAAATACATAGGGGTGTGTGCTCAGATCCTCATTTAGGACTCTGAGAATACCCTCTGTTTGGAAGTTTCCAAACAATGTGAGTGAACTCCAGCAGGAAAGAGAGAGAGAGTGGGGGGTAAGAGAAAGGAAGTCAATACTTTTAAGCCTCCCACAGCTCCTGTACAGTATGCTATGGAAAGAACTAGAAACAGCCACACGTCTCGGAGAGCATAGATAGTAGCTGAGCTGGAATACAGTGGACTTGTTCTGGGGTCACTGTAAAACAGGAGAGGAGACCCTCCTGTTGGAAGATGTGAGTGAATCTCAGAGGTGCTGCAGCCCAAGCCAAGGTCAGGCTGAATTAGTGAGGGAGAGCTACCGGCCCCTGATGGAGATGAAACAACCCTACAAACGAAGTGCCACATGAGGGGCTGAGACAGAATCACACGTGGGTCCCTAGAAGGACAACACTGTGAAGCAGAGCAAGCAGGTGTCCCTGAAGGGAGAAGTGAAATTGGGCTAGGCCTTCAAGGTGAGACAGACCAGAATGATGAGAGATGAAACTGGTTCAGGAGATAGGGCAAGTTTGTGGGATGTTTTTAATGTCACACCAAGGAATTTGGACTTTGTCCGAAGGGCCACACCCCAAAGAGTATTGTGTAGAGCACTTGTTCGTTGGGATATTAATAAGTGTACCATCAAAAAACGGGGGAAGATTCATAGTGTAAAAGTTTGGGAAACAATGAATTAAACATCCCGGTCTCTTCAATATACTAACGTGCATTAAGAAGAATACAATGGGAAACACAGGCTAGATCAGAGAGACAAGAAACAGACCAGGGGAGATCTTTATGCACGTTTGAGTGGGAGCGTCTCAGGACAGGGACCATGTTGCCGACTGAGAGAATGGAAAGAAAGACACTGACTGGAAAGTCATTAACCAGGAAGAATTGCTGAGGCATTAGTTCTGAGCGCCTACAGGGGGCGGAAGAAATGGAAGAGCCACAGTTTCAAGCTTGAGGAACCTGTAGGAGAGGGAAATCTCCTGCATTGTTTACCGACGCTAGAGGCCACTAGAGGGCGCGCTGCTTCAGGAGTAAAGGGGACCAGTTTCAGACCTCTGCGTTTGACACAGAACAGGCTATCTAGGTGGAAATGGCCTGTAGACAATTAACAATTGAATACTGAGGCTCAGGGCAGAAGGCAAAGCCAGAGATGACCTTCTCCATACTGATCCCAAGACCTCAGGCCAGAGTGGGTCTCCTTGCTGCGCCGGACCTTCTTCCAGGTCTCTCATGCAAGTCTGCCCTTGTCATATGTTGCCAGCTGCCCTGGATTTTTTCCGTTTTCTCTTCCCTTTAAAAGTGACCAGTCCTGTACCTCACTTCCTAGGACCCAATTTTCCGCAAAACCAGTGATTTTTCAAACTGTGGTCCTAGGGAACACTGATGTTCTACTAGCTGGTTCTAAGTGTTCCATCACCAAAATGAGCAATGCTGGTCTTTTCCTTGAAAAAATAATGAGCGAGTAGCTTAACAGTTCTCAATTTTATTTTTCTTTCATCATTTTTTTCTTAAGCCTTAGGCACCTGATAACATTAGTGTACTAGCAAGTATTAGCAGATGGCAACATAAGTGAACAAGGAGGAAATGAGGGCCAACCTAAACTACTCAGAACGCATTGATTATATTTGACTTGACAGCTCTCTTTTGTGGATATTAGATACTAGTGCTAATGATTATAATTTCATATGAAAATCTATTTTATTTGTGTTCATGAAATAATTTTAATGAAAATTACATACATAAATATTCCATAGTGATCCATAAATAACCCAGAACTCAAATTGTTCCAGCATGGGCAAATATTTAAGAAACTCCTTCAGAGCCAAAAAACTGAAATTGGAAGGTTTTCATTTATTTAACAAATTTGTTATTCCCTACAACACCATATACTAGTGTTGTAGAGAAACTCAGTTGTGGATCTCAATTCACACTGCTTCTTCCATGGTCATCCAGAGAAGTGGACACTCTGAGAATAGTATACATTTCTCAGATGCCCTTGGCCATGTGAACTTGTTCTTGGAAACAAACATTGCAGGAATGATCTTTAGTACTCTCAGCCCTTCCCCCCAAAAATTTCCTGGCATGATGCTCCATGTTCTTTTCCCACCTAATGGCTAGGCATTGGCATGTTGGGCAACATTGAAAGCCAACCACTGAAGGTGGCAGAGTGTCCATTGGACTGGCTATTGAACTGCTAAACTGCATGTGAAAGACTTTTCCTGATGGCCAGAAACCCACTCTCTTATCTGTTAACTGTGTTAGAAATAAAACTTCACTGTGTTTAGTTACTGGCATTTTGTGGTTTATTTTAATAGTACCCAAATAATAAAATGGGTGACTTTCAAATGCCTCATATTAGGTGAAAGAAGCCAGACTCAGAAGGCTACATACTCTATAATTCCATGTACATGACATCTGTGATAGGCAAATCACTAGGTACAGAAAACTGATCAGTGTTCACCAGAGGCTGAGGATAGAGAGATGTTGACTACAAAGGATCAGGGAGGAATTTTGGAAGTTGATGGAAATGCTCTGGTATTAACAGTGGTTACATGGCAGTATGCATTTGTCAAAACTCACACAGAAATGTTCACTTAAATGGGTGAGTTTTATTTATTGTAACTCAAGTTTTTAAATGTTCGCAAAAAGAAAACTTTTGTACTTTATTTTTAAAGAAAAAGAACGCACCATGCAAACACTAATCAAAAGACATCTGAATCAACTACAGGCATTTCCGTTTTTATTGCTCTTTACCTTACAGCACCTTGCAGATACTGCAGATTTTTTACAAATTGAAGGTTTGTGTCAACCCTGCAAGTCTATTGGCATCATTTTTCCAACAGTATTTGCTCACTTCAGGTCTCTGTGTCACATTTTGGTACTTAGTTGCAATATTTCAAAATTTTTCTCATTATTATATTTGTTATGGTGATCTGTGATCAGTGGTTATGACTTGTTGAAAGCTCAGATGATAGCTAACATTTTTTTTAGCAATAAAGCATTTTTTAATTAAAGTATGCATATTATTTTTTAGACATGCTATTGCACACTTAATACAATACAGTATAGTAAAACATAACTTTTATATAACTTTACATAACTTTTCATATATAAACAAAACTAGGAAACCAAAAAATTCACTTGACTTACTTTATTGCAAAGGTCTGGAATGGAACCCACAGTATCTCCAAGGTATACCTGCATATTAATATCAAAATTAACTTCAGAAAAGAGAATACTATCAGGTATAAAGTGAGATATTTCATAAGGACAAATAGATCAATTCATCAAGAATACATACCTATGCTAAATATGTATTTATCTAATAATAAAACTTCAGAGTACGTGTAGCAAAATCTATAAGAACTTCAATAACAAATATATAAATCAACCAAAAAAATTCTCTCACCATAAGAAATTAGAAGGATAAGACAAATTAAATACAAACTAATTATAAGAAGAAAAAAGAAAGATAGGAGCAGAAGTCAATGAAATAGAAATAAAACAATAGAGAAAACAAAAAACAAAAAGTTGATTCTTTGAAGTGATCAATAAAACTGATAAACTTCTAGCAACATTGACAAATGGAAAAAGCCCCCAAGCACTAATTACCGATTTCAGGAACAACAGAAAGGATATCACTACAAATGCTACAGATATAAAATGTTAAGAAGGGTCTGCCATGAATTTAAATGGATAAATTCCCTGGAAAAAACACAAATTGCTGAAGTTCTCTCAAGACGAAATGTAAAACTTTGATATCTTATTATCTATTAGAAAAAATTAGATTCATGGTAAAACATTCTAAAAAAGAAAACCCCAGTCTCTGGTGAAATCTTTAAAACAGACGAAACAAAACATCTATGCAAACAGTCCCAAAAAAGGGAAGAGAGAAGAACATTTCACTATTATTTTATGAGATTAGCATTATCTTGATACCAAAATCAGATAAAAATATTATAAGAAAAGGAAACCACAAAAATGAATATCCCTCATGAATAAAAACAGTAAAGTATAAGACAATTGAATAAGCAGCACATAAAAAGGATAATTTATCATGACTAAGTGCAATTTTCCCCAAGTATGTAAGTTTGTTTTAACATCCAAAATTAATTAATGTAGTCCACTATAGTAAGAGACTAAAAATAAAAAGGGGAAAAAAAGCATTATCAAACCAAGAGATGCAGAAAACATTTTGACACAATTCAATATTCATGTAAGGTAGCTAATTTAGAAATAGAAAGGAATTTCCAAAGCAGCCACAGCTAACATTCTGAGTAGCAGAAGACTGTTTTCCCTTTAAAATCAGACTAAGGCAAGGATGTTTGCTCTTACCACTTCTTTTTTTTTTTTTAATGCTTATTTATTTTGGAGGGAAGGGGGTGGGGAGAGGGGCAGAGAGAAAGGGGCAGAGGATCCCAAGCAGGCCAGGCGGGTGCTGACAGCAGGAAGCCAGAAGCCATCTCTGACTCCCTCCTGAAATCATGACCTGAGCCAAAGTAGGGCTCTGAGCTGACTGAGCCACCCAGCTGCCCCTTACCTCTTCTATTCAACTAGAGAGGGCCTATCTAGAGCAAAAAGGGAGAAAATTAACACATAGAGTTCTTAAAAGTTATTAAGACCCCCTTTTTATCACAGACTGCATAAATGTCTACATAGTGTATATCTTTTTTTTTTAACCTGTATTTGTTTTTGAGACAGAGAAAGAGCATGAACGGGGGAGGGTCAGAGAGAGGGAGACACAGAATCTGAAACAGGCTCCAGGCTCTGAGCTGTCAGCACAGAGCCGGACATGGGGCTCGAACTCACGGACTGCGAAATCATGACCTGAGCCGAAGTCAGCCGCTTAACCGACTGAGCCACCCAGGCGCCCCCTACATAGTGTATATCTTAAGGAATCTATATTAAAAGTTACTAGAATTAAAAAGTAAGCTTGGAAATGTCTTAGGATACAAGGTAAATATTCAAAATCTATTGTATTTCTACATACTAACAACAAACAATTGGAAATTAAAGTAAAAATAAGAATATCATTTACAATATAATTATAAAACAGGAAATACTCAAGGAAAGGTTTTACCAAGTATTGCAATACACTGAAAACAGCAGACATTACTGAGAGAATTTAAAGAAGACCTAAATAAATAGATACATGTCAATTCATTGGAAATCTTATTGTTTAAAATGTCAGTTGTCTTCAAATTGATCTAAAGATTTAATAAAACTTCGATCAGAATTCTAGGAGATTACTTTGTACAAACTTACAAGCTGATTGTAAAATTTCATGCCAATTCAAAAAATGTAGGGCAGTTGAAACAATTTTGACCAAGCTCAAATTTGGAGGATTTAAAACACATGATTTAAATGTGTATAATAAAGCTACACTAATCAAGACAATATAGATATATTATTTCAAGATACATAGGTAATCAAGACAATAGATATATAGACCAATGGAACTAAATGGAATCCAGAAATAAATACACATAATTAATTTTTTGACAAATGTGCTAAGGTAATTTAATAGAGAAGAATAGGTTTTTTTTTTTTCCCACATATATTACTGGAACAATTGAGTATATGGCTAAGAACAGTATTTGCCCTTATCTCATACCATATACCAAAAAACATTAACTGAGAATGCATCGTAGATATAAATGTTAAACTTAAAATTACTACGCTGTAAGAAAGTGTAGAAATAAGTCTTTGTGACCTTGAGTTAGGGAAAAATACACTAGTTATAAAAAGAAAAGAATGAATTATAATAGAAATAATCAATAATTGGGCTTTCTTCAAAATTAGGACTTTTTACTATTCCAAAGACACTATTTAAAAAAATTGAAAAGGCAAACAAAAACAGATTCTTAACTGTAGAGAAAAACTGGTGGTTAATCAGGAGGGAGGTGGGGGAGGGATGGGTGAAATAGGTGATGGGGATTAAGAGTACACTTCTTGAGGCACCTGGGTGGCTGAGTTGGTTGAACGTTGGACTTTGGCTAAGGTCATGGTCTCACGGTTGGTGAATTCGAGCCCCACATTAGGCTGTTGTGAGCACAGAGCCTGCTTCAGATCCTCTGTTGCCCTCTCTTTGCCTCTCCTCCACTCTCTCTCTCTTTCTGTCCCTCAAAAATAAATAAACTTTTTTTTAAACAAAGAGTACACTTATCATGATGAGCACTGAGTAATATATAGAATTGCTGAGTCACTATATTGTACACCTGAAACTAATATAACACTGTATGTGAATTACATGGGAATTTAAAAATAAATAAAAAATTTAAAAACCTGAAAAGGTGAGCTTCAGGCTGAAAGAAAAATATATCTGATAAACTACTTGTATCTAGACTATAAAAAGAACTTTCAAAAGTCAGTGTTATGAAGATATACAACCTGATAAAAATATTGATGATAGGTTTGAACAGACACATTACTACCAAAAGAAAAATGAAGATAAAGTTCAAAACACAAAGAGGTGCTGTCACCTAATTCCTAGAATACCTAAAATTAAAAAAGACTGGCAAGAGCAAGTATCAAAGAGGATGTGAAGAAATGGGAACTCATATATTGCTGATGGGAATGCACATGGTACAACCACTTTGAAAAACAGTTTAGGCATGTTTTATAGATGTTCGCTCACCATTTAACCAAGTGCTTCTACTTAGAAGGCCACAAAGCCTTATATACAAATGTTCACAACAGCTTTTTTTTCAAGGTAGCCAAACCGTGAAACAATTGAAATGTCTCTCAATTGGTAAATGGATAAGCCAATTATGGTATATTCATACAATGGTATATGACAAAGCAATGAAAAGGATTGAACTACTTATCAGTACAATAGACAGCATGGATGAATCTCAAAAGCATTTTTACATGAAGAAAGAAAACACACATAAAGACCACATAGTAGATGATTCCAGTTACGTGAAATTCTAGAAAAGACAAAACTAGAGTGACAGCAGATCAATAATTGCGCAGGATGGTGCTGGTGATAAACAAAAGAAAATTTGGGGAGGTGATGGAAATATTCTCTATGTTGTGCTAGTGTTTACATGACTATATAAAATGTTTCAAAACTCATTGAATTTCGTACTTAACATGAATGAATTTTGTTTTACCCAACTTATACAATAATGTAACAAATTATAAAAGAAAATATATACTCATTGCAGGAAATAGGGAGAAAAAATGAAAATAAATACAAAATTAGACATTTGTTAACAATTTGATGCATGGTCTTTCAGATTGTTTTCTATGAATAGATACTGAATATATTGCTTTATAAACCTTTTCAATTATGGTTTATAAACTGTTCTTTTTTCATATAACTACACATTTTGAACATCTTTCTATGTCAATAACTACTTCATATACTACCTTTTTAATGTTCAGTTTGTTTATAAAACAATTACTTAATAAATCACCTATAGTTGAATATTCAAGTAATGTTTCACTTTTCAGTGATGCAAACCATGTTATAGTTTCAAATATTCTAATTTTAGTGCAAAAGTTTTGCCCAGAATTGTTTTACAGTTTCACAAGCTTCATAAGGGCTACAAAAAGTGTTTCAGAGGAATGGTAAAAGTTCTTTTTGGTCATGGGCTGACTCATAGATTTCAAAGTGAGCCAAATGAGATCCCTATCTTGTCTTCTGCATTGTCATGCTGGGAATTCTCATCAGTGGTATAATGGCAAGTGCTAACACTAACCAAGTCTGTGTCTCCAGCAAGCTTTGGACTGTTGTACCCAATATCCTCTCTGGCATCAACCCTGGGCGCCTGACAGGTATCACAAGTGCAGCCTGTTCTGGAAGGAGCTCTCGGTTCCTCCACAACCTGTATCTCTTTCCATTTCCCCCTGGCAGTTCTTGTACCACCATCTACCAACTTGCTGAAGCCAAAAACGAGGGAATTGCCCTTGTACCCCTTTCCACCCCACCCTCCATCCAGTTTGCCAGCAGGTTGCATCATATGTACTTCCAAACATGATCCTCGTCCCTCCATACCTCTCACTTCCATCACTACTAGCCTGGGCTGCAACTCCTTCATCCTTTCTCTTTAATTACTCAAGTCTGAACTATTCTGCCTGTACCTAGATTTGCTACTAATGTCCTATTTTCTACAATGCAAAGTGACCTTTTGAAAACACAATGTAGATATCTCATCAAGTTGATTTTTTTGTTTTACAACTCAAACAACACCCTAAGTCAGCTGTTCATCTGTCTCTCCACTTGAAACACCATGAGAGACCCACCATTGCCTGACCACATTCCTGTGGTTCAAGGAACACAAACATACATGCTTTCCTTTTTTCTCTTTCTGGCAATTTTGGTTACATTGCTCCTTACAGTTTCGTACTGCCACCTGGCCTCTGCCATTCTGGAACTCTTTAATCCCAACTGACAAGGAAATATATTTCCATAGCTATTTCTTCTACTGCCAATCTCAGATTTTAGTGGTCAGTCATCCCATGCTACTAAATGATACCAGTGTCCCCTCACCAAGAGACTTGTTAATAGCCTTAGTGAAGGGAATATTCTTCAGGGTCTCCCAATAGAGTATATTGGTATCACATAATAAATTCACTTTAATATTTCCACCTTTCTGAAGCTTTCGACTCTTCCTTAACACTGTACTAAGGCCATTCTGATATCTCTGTCTCATTTCCTTGGAGGACAACACTCTGTCCTGGGAGCCACTCAGGAACACATGAGGACCAGCTTCAGGTATTCTTGCTGGCTTGCTAAATCTTAAGCCTACTGCTTTCTTCTTTTCTTTTCTTTTCTTTTCTTTTCTTTTCTTTTCTCTTCTCTTCTCTTCTCTTCTCTTCTCTTCTCTTCTCTTCTCTTCTCTCTTCTTTTTCTTTTCTTTTCTTTTCTTTTCTTTTTTTCTTGTCTTTTTCCAAGGCTTCTAAGAAGTTAATAAAAGTCAACTAAGTCCATGATCATGATAACTGTTTTAATTTTATTTATGTTGTCCCTAAATCATTCAACTGCCGGAGCCACCACATGGCCTGATGATTCACACATTCCAGTTACCAGATAAGAGTCAGTAATTTGTTGCTGGTGTATGGGTCTTCCCTGCCATCAGATCTGGCTCCAAAATCTCATCCTAAGGGCCTGTTTTAGTCTGGGTTCTGTCAAAGCAGAACAAAAAGCAAAAGGCAAGGGCTTGTGTACACACTGTTTACCTCAGAAGTGATTCCAGAGAACAGAAATCAAAGTTTAGGGAAAGGGAAGCAGGAAAATAGGGGAAGTTGACACAAGAAGGCATTATCTACTGGCCACCAGGATTTTCTGAGGAGCATATAAAATGCTTGTCAGAATTATCTGCTAAAGGCGTGAAGGTGAGAAGCATCAGCTCCCAAGCCCCCCACTCCCACAGGTTGAGAGATGTCTCAAGGAGCACACACTCCCTGCAGTTCCGGCCATGCATGCCTGATGCACAGCAAGCCTCAGAGAAGGCAAAATGTGCAGCTGAAGCTTGAAGTAAAGCATCGTTACCACTGAGCAGACTTGCTTGTAGGGCTAAGGTGTACAAGGTCTCTATGAGAAACATCCAGGCATGGGCAAAGTCAACTCAAGAGTGGAAAGATTGTCAGACACTTCTTGCTGTTGCAAGACAGTCTTAAGATAGTTACTTAAATTCCCTGGCCCTCCCTCAGTCTATCCATCTGTAAACTGTGTAAACTGAATTATATTCCTGGTTCTCAAACTTATTTTCCAAACAGAATTGCACTGAGAATTCTTAAAGTCATTTGTATCCATGCCCCAGCAGTTCTGATTCAGTGGGTCCTAGCTACAGTCCAAGAAACTGTATGTTATAAACCTTCCCAGGTGACTCTGAGGTAGGAGATCTGTGGACCCACTTCTACAGTCCCTTTTCCTTCTATGATTTAGTGGGTTATTTAGGACACTGGATTAATACTGGGAATTTCAAGAGAAATGTACCATGCTATTCCTTACTTATAGACCTTGCAATATGTTCTTTTATGTAAGGTTTACATATATGAAATAGTAAGTGTGTAACTTAAGAGACCATCCAACCAGATATTATAGGTCACACACAAGTTTCATCTGTGAGGAGTTTTCCAACATCAATCAAACTATCTTCTCTTCATTCTTTTTGACTCAATTTAATAAATTTTGAACACATTCTATTGATTAGACATGTATTATCTGCTACACATTGATCTGGTACAATGAGAGATAAAAAGATGAATAGGACATTTTTCTTACTCTAAAGGAGTGTGTGACAGATAATGTACAAGTAAAGAATGAAAGCATTACGAGATGGATTTCACAGGATAAATGCAAAGTCTACAGGTTTTCAGGGAAGGAAGCAATCACTTTTTGCTGAGTAAACAATGCAAGACTTTTGGTATAGTTGATTAATTTCTCCAGCTATGTTCAACAATCAAGGACAAATGGGAGAAAGCAGAATTTGAGGAAAGTGGACATAGAAGAAAGGCAGACAGTAAAGGGGTCTCAGGTCCCCCAAACATTGTTACCTTGAGTTGGAGGCCAGCGAGGATGTGGGGATATTCTGGGAGAGAGGAGTGTGTGTGGAAATGAGCACAGTGTTCAGGTACCTTGGAAGATGGGTTTCAACAAAATTGAGGTGTATCTGAGGAATTCATGGCTTGTAAGCTTGAATGGATGGCAGCTTCTCCAAATTATGCCACAGGCTTCGGATGAGGCCTTTCCAAGGGACTGGACTAATCCTGTTGCTGAGGAGCACACGGGTATGACCAGAAGAGGGACACATGATTGTGCTTCAGAGCACAAGCTTTAGGAGGAAGGGACATCACTTCCTTATTCTACTCTATGAAACCATTAAAACGTAGGTTAAGAATTTGAAAGTCAGGAGTATACTCTGATACTATGACTTAGTCTTTTTTAAATTTCTAGTGTCAGAAGTATCAAGTCCAGCCCATTCAGTTGCTTGACTTAACTGAAATTCTGGGTGACCCAGATTCCCACTTCTAACTTGCAGTAGCTCAGGACACTCCCACTATGCTAAATACGGTCCGAGGCGTCAGACCAGTGGACCTGCTAATCAGTCCGGAGCTCTGGACTGAACGTGGCTTCTGTTGAAAAGGGTGCCCCAGAGTCTGTCTTCACCAACCCCACTCCATCCCACACCTCCTCTCCTCCAAAGACCTGCCTTTGGGAATAGGATAGTACAGACTTTGGTACCAGGAATGAACACGTGGCTTCTGTTTCAAAGCACCCAAATCAACTCTGTGAGTCTGAGAGATCCATAAAAGTTTCTGTTACTTGTTTGGCAATCAGCAGCCCTGAAATTGATGAGTAACAGAGGATGGCCAGGGCTGTTCTGGGAAGCCAGGCTCTTGCTTTGGAACTGTTGAGATCATAAATGCTCTCTGTGTACAAACACACGCAGCTCCCCTCACTTTATCATTGGAGTCGAACTGCCTTTAAACTGTCACTCCTCTTCCTGAACCATTAGTTTTCTTGGAAAAAATAATTAGACCCATAAGAAGGAGTAAAGGAAAGAAAATATGAAAGAAAAGATAAGCCAAAAGGAGCAAATGCTTCCAGTCAAAGAAGGGGGGGAAATGAGACCTGCCAACAGCCCCTCAAAAATAATGATTATATTTTATTCCCCCTCCCCCCTCCCTTTTTTGGCTTTTGCTGACATTTCTTATGTAAATGCCTTTATGGTACACATGAGGGCATTTAAAAATATTTTCCATATTGTTATAGCTACCTACTGGGGGATAATATAAGTATATTCTTGTTTGCAGGCAAGAGAGAGATTATAAAACAAATTCTCAAGCTTCCTGTGACTCTTAAAAATAGATGCTGTAAAAAGCTTCTGAATGCTTCGTTTGAAAAAGATAAATGTTTAAATCATTATATGATCAATCAAAATATAGTCTGACCTGTGATCAGAGTTAATAGAATTTGTAATGTTTATTTTGTTTTAAAGCGTAACTAGCACCAGTGTAGTCTGTCCCAATGGCTTAGTGATGCTGTATATAAAATATATAAACAGGAAATGTGGAAACATTTTGTTTTCACTTGATTCAAACAAAGAAAGAGACCCAAATATGAAAATGAACTAAATAAAAATGAGCTTGACCTCTTCCTGAGATGAATATGTTTGTAAATTTAAAAATTGTTTCTCTAAAATAAATTATTAAAGATTTTCATATTGGGCGCCTGGGTGGCTCAGTTGGTTAAGCGTCCAACTTCGGCTCAGGTCATGAGCTCACAGTTCGTGGGCTCGAGCCCTGCATGGGTCTCTGTGCTGACAGCTCGGAGCCTGGAACTGCTTCAGATTCTGTGTCTCCCTGTCTCTCTCTGCCCCTCACACGCTCACACTCTGTCTCTCTCTCTCTCTCAAAAATAAATAAAACATTTAAAAAATAAAGATTTTCATATTTACTGTATCTTCTGCACAACAAATCTAGAACTAAATTTATTCTCTATGACATACAAACTTAACATAAAGCAGAGTCATTAATAAGAGGAATAAAATTCTGGAAAATATCTCAAAAAAATAAGTTTGATGGTTGCAAATTATAGCTTGTGTTGAGGGTGTTTTATTTGTCTCCTTAGAAATCCACCAAGTTTTCTTCATTCAGACCACTCCGCTGAGATGGGGAAAAGACTTTAAATACTGTGTTTTCAGGAGTAACTGCATCCACGGAGAAGGTTAGTTGTTTCCTATGTCTCCTGTTCACTGAGCATCAGGGGGAACCTGCCAGCCACACCCTCCTAACTGTCAGCAGTACAGGCGTTTTCAATATTTTTGACAGACACCAAACACCACACAAGAAGGCTGAGAAGGAAATCTCTAAAGGGGCTGGGGCATTCATGACTCTGACTTTTGAGGAGAGACAGGATTGTTTACAGATAAAGTGATCGATGTGTTAAAAACTGGCAGATGTTGGAAAAGGGGAGACACAAGATAAGAGCCATAAACGGGAAGATTTGGAATTGAGACAGGAAGAGGCCATGTGAGTTTTAGACACAGGAAGTTGCTATTCTGGGTCCCCTGAGCTCTGCTGAAAGCACTATCTGGCTCAGGGGTTTGAATCAAATGAAAAATCAGCCTGGGGAGGTTTGTTTTGAAAAACTGAATACATAGCTCCAATTCTGACTTGCAGTAATTAATTAGGTTACATATGCTTTTATTTTGTCCCAAGATACAAGTAGTAACAATTTAAAAAATATTTATAGGAGCCATTTATTGAGCATTTATATTGTGCTTTACATAAAATTTTAAATTTATTCTCCCAACAACCATTATTATCACATTTGCGTGAAGAAACTAAGGCTAAGAGAGGAGGAATAACTTCCCCAGCATCATACAGTAATACAAATTAAAAAATTGAGATCTGAACCCAGTTCTTTCTAACTCCAAAGAGTTAATTAAATGTGATGTTATGCCAAACCAAAGATTTCAGTTCAAATTTTATAAAAACAGTGTTGTCATACCTATTTTGGTTTTAAATTCAGTCTGATTCAAGTCTCTGGTAATTTATTTAGAATTGCTATATTCAGGTATATATATTGTACTCACATGCTCACAGCAGAAACACAAATGTTCGTTCACATTCCAATATCTGCCTACACCCTGTAATGGGACAAAATATCTACAAGTCCAATTTTTAAAAGTGAAAGAAATCTGGGGCACCTGCGTGGCTCAGTCGCTTGAGTGCCAACTTCAGCTGAGGTCATGACCTCAGAGTTTGTGGGGTTGAGCCCCCTGTCGGGCTCTGTGCTGACAGCTCAGAACCTGGAATTGCTTTGGACTCCATGTCCCCACCCTCTCTTTGCCCCTCCCCTACTCTCTCTCTCTCTCTCACTCTCTCAAGAATAAAATAAACATAATTTTTTTCAAAAGTAAAAGAAATCCCACAGAATGAAAAAAGTAATCATTTTCCAGTGAAAATTTAATACTATCCATTATTATATTGGTTATATTGACTATAATAAAAATTGAAAGTTGGTAATTAAAGATATCTTGGTTTTTCCTTAGGTTGCTTTTCCAGTTTTTAGGTGCCTCTATCATACTGACCACACGTTACCAGTCAACTCCTCTCTTAGCTTTATTTGTCATATTATTATTGTGGCACCATTTATTCAGAAACAATTAGAGAAAAAATGTAGGACAAATTTATATTTGAAATGGTTTGTGAAACATCTCCAAATCTTCATGTGTGTTTTAACAGATTAGTCACCTCTGCAAAAGGATGTCAGCAGCCACCAACACATCATCACTGTGAAAAATTCAGATTCATAGTCTACCTGCCTACAAGGTAACGTAGACTAAACTGCTGATTTTTTGCCTCATCCCACCAATACTATAATTGCCCACCTTGAATACAACGTGATTTTGATGCTGCTTCCAAAAGATCCAGGGCCTTGGAGAAGGTTCACCCAAGGCTAAAGACTTTGCTCTCACTCATCACAGAATTGCCAGTGCCATTCAAATTCTTGCAAGGAGTCGTGTCTCGTGAGTCTTTGGTCTCTCTAGATTTGTCACTAAACCCATAGAATCTTGTCATTTTTACTAAAAAGAATGCAGTTTATTAAAAATGAGAATTTATTACATGCTGATTGTCTCCTCACCATTCAATAGTGAAATGCACAAAATATTTCCAGTTTAGTCATCCTAGTACACCCCATCAAGTCTGACTGAATTTCAATATGGCAGGTCAGTTAAACCCCAACAGCCATTCATCAGCTACCTAATAATTATCTTTGAGTGTGGAGGCTACAACTTCTGAAAATTATTGCCAGAATTCTTGGTATTTTAGAAAAAAAGTATACACACACATACACACACAGAGAAGGGGGTTGGAGAGGAAAAGGATCTCTTCGTAGTCCAATAAAAAAGACCAGGTTACAGAATAGTTACCTATAATTTAGTAATTTGGTTCTAGTTCCATTGTGGTCGGGTAAGCCCAGTACAGCCTAGCCCTCTCTCTGATTACAACCAAAATGTGGGCAAATTAAAAACTCACAAAGATTCTGAAAAATAAATACAAAGGGAAGATTGTGAGGGAAGTCACACCTGGAAGAGGTGACCTACATGGGGATGGAGCTCCTCCCCGCCTGGCAGCAGCCTCCAGTCATTTGGCTGGTGGCCAAAAGTCTACAAGGAACAATTGAAAGAGGCCCTGAAGACCCAAGTGCGTAGGGAAATGGCAGAGGGAGATGGCCAGTGAAGGTGCTCTCCAACTCTGTCTATGAATTCACACAAGTCTCAACCCTAACTATGTATACGCAGGAAAGACCCAGACAAAGGAGACACAAGTTTTGAGAACAGAAGTGACATTCGGACCACCTACACAAGTCTCAGCTGAACCCCTGAGTCACTCATAGGTCAGACACAAAAGACCTGAAGTGACACTTCACGAAAGAAGATATATAAATGGCAAATACAAGTGTGAAAAGATGTTCAACATGATTAGTCATTGAAGAAATGCAAACTGAACTACAGTGGGATCCTACCTACACATACTTCAAAGAGGCTAAAAGTAAAAAGGCTGATGATATCAAGTATTGGTCAGAGTGTGGAGCAGCTGAAACTTTCATCCACTGCTCATGGGAACATAAAATGGTACAGCCATTGTAGAAAACAGTTTGGTAGTTTCTTTAAAAGTTAACATATTTCTGTGGCACCTGTGTGGCTCAGTCGGTTAAGCATCTGACCTCAGCTCAGGTCATGATCTCAGGGTTTGTGAGTTCAAACCCTGCACTGGGCTCTGTGCTGATCACATGGAGCCTGCTTGGAATTCTCTCTCTCCCTCTCTCTTTCTGCCCCTCCCCAGCTTGTGTGTGCACGCACACACACACACACACACACACACACACACACACACACTCTTTCTCTCTCTCTCAAAATAAATAAATAAACTTTAAAACTCTCTTAAAAAAATAAAAGTTAACATACTTCTACCATACAGTCTAGTCATTTCACTCCTGGCTATTCAGCATAAAGAAATGAAAACACATATCCACATGAAGTCTTGTACATGTTCTTAACAGGGTTTTTGTTTTTAGTTTTTTTTTGTTATAGCTGCAAACTAGAAGCCATCCAAAGGTCCATAAGCAGAGGAATGGATAACCAAATTGTGGTACCACCAATAAAAAGGAAAAAATTACTGATAGATGCCACGCCTCCACACAGCCACACCTTCACACCTCCACACAGTCACCCAGTCACATCCCACGCTGCCATATGGTCACACCATCATGCTAAAACTCTGCTGTTGTAGTATGACAGCAGACACAGACAATCTGTAAAAGGGAGAGTGTAATTGTCCCAGTACATTTTTATTTACATGTCAGGTGACTACCAGATTTGGGCTGTGGGTCAGTTTGCCAACTCCTGATCTAGGTGATCATTACTAAAGCATCACTTTTTACCTTGTCATGCTTTTTGATATGCTCATCTGATCCATGCATATTTCTTTTTTAAAAAAAATTTTAATGTTTTTATTTTATTTTTGAGAGAGACACAGAGTGAAGGCAGGGAAGGGGCAAAGAGAGAGAAGGAGACAGAATCTGAAGCAGGCTACAGGCTCTGAGCTGTCAGTGCAGAGCCTGACATGGGGTCTGAACTCACGGACTGAGAAATCATGACCTGAGCTGAAGTTGGATGCGCATCTGAGTGAGCCACCAGGTGCCCCTCATCCATGCCTACTTCTTTGGTGTCTCCCTCAAGCCAACGTCCAGCTGGGCACATGATGTCTGTTTTACAAACACTGTTAAGTGCCTGGGAAGAAAAGATGACCAGGGTCACTGTTGAGCCCCTGTGAATCCAGACTGATAAAAATGCTGTATGATGGGAAATTATACTTTAAAACCGATAAACTCTTTTTTAAGTTTGTTAAAAGCTCAGGAATTAGAATTCTCAAGGAGTAATCCTATGCTTTGGGTTTGGACCAATTAGAGTGAAGGAGAGAAAAGCAGACATTAAAATATAAAGTTTCTTTTTTGAAGGTTGTGAGCACTTGTATTCAGCTACACACCTTCAATTATTTGGAGTTTCTTCATTCTAGGATTTACCTTCATTTCTGCTCAAGCTTCCAATCATTTCACCTTAAGTCACAGACATCAATTTCTTTTCTTTATTTTTTTAATGTTTATTTATTTCTGAGACAAAGACAGAGCATGAGTGGGGAGGGGCAGAGAGAGAGAGGGAGACACCGAATCCAAAGCAGGCTTCAGGGTCCGAGCTGTCCGCCCACCCAAACTCACGAACTACTAGATCATGACCTGAGCCGAAGTCAGACACTTGACCAACTGAGCCACCCAGGCACCTCAGTCATCAATTACATTTCTAAAGACTGTAATGCTGTCACACATAGTTTATATGTGTGAAGAGTGTCTGTTTCTCTTTCCTTAGATAAATTCAGTGATTAAAAAACAAAAAAACTGAAAAAGCATTCAGAATAAAAATGGAAAAATAAAAGGTACAGTTAGTGCTGCTTGTGAAGTGAGAGAGCATTAATGTACAACGTTTTGAGATGGGACCAGATAAAGTTGGTAAAATTGATATCTCTCTGAATCAAAAAAACATATGACTTAAAAGCATTGAGCTTAGTTGGGTATTTGAAATGTTTACTTAAATAAAAATAGTGATAATGCATTGGAAATTCTTGAATGAATACAAATCATTTTGTTTCCTTGTCATTTTGGTGCTGAGCTAGAACACCAGCTTAAAACCTAACATATTTCAAAATGCCTGAATTCCTGCTGTTCACCTAAATTTTTTTTGTCTTAGGCAATTTCTGCTTTGTAGTTAAAATAAAGCTATTGGAAATGTGAGAGGTAATATTGTTTGAGTCTTTTTTTTTTTGGTGATGAAAATGGAAAATATTTGGGAAAAAAGTAATAACCAGCATTGGTTAGGAGTTGAGTGAACACTCTAACATGTGGATGTAATTTTTTGGAGAATAGTTTGTTAGAGTAAAAGCCTGCAGGAAAATCATGTACTCTCTTCCTGGCTTTATTATTTCTAGGCATATGCCTTAAGGAGATTAAATTAAGGAGATCTAGTTTGAATAACAATATTATGCAACCCTAAAATGATGTTGTATAAGTGTGTGTGTTAACATGGACACATGATGGTGTCTATCCTGAGGGTTGGCCTATTTGATGTCACCCTACTCAGTTCACTTATATCATTAAACTATGGAAGTGGGAAGTTACAGTATATTGTCCAAACACTCTTGCAACAAGGGTTCCATATATGACCTAAATTCTGCCGAGAAGGTTCAGCTGTGCCAAACTGGATCTGGAAGGGAGTGACGGAGAAGTGTATACTGAAAGTCAATGGTGACTTTCTCTTGGTGGGAGAAGTCTCATGTATACCATGTTTTGTTTTTTTTTTTCCACTCATCTGGATTTTCTAATTTTTCTTTCACAAATGTAAAATAAATACACATCCATAGCACTAGAATGAGACCCATGAGCCTTAGATTATGGTCTTAGCTCTGCAGTAATATGGTACTAAGCCTTAGGCAACTTTGTCCATCCCTACGGTTCTCCATGGCTTCCTCAGCAGGTTACAGAGCATGGCCTAGATCATCTCCATTCCAACTACAGGACACTTTGTGTCCACGAAACATGCTGTAATCCCTTGTGTTATATAATCTGCAGTTCCTGTGCATGTAGTTGGTGCCAGATTCCACTAGCGCAGCAGAGAGCAGAACCAGAGCATTGCACTATCAAGAAGACTATACTGAGGAGTTGGTAAGGAAGTGTGAACTGGAGATATAAGCATCTGTGTCCACAGGCTTTAGCCATATTAATCAGTCAGAAGTCTTCAGCACGACTGCTTTCTCTTCTGTTAAAAAAAATGGAGTCTAATTTTAAAACAGAGAAGTGAGACGGTCAGGCACTGCTCTAAAGAGGCAGATACCAGCTACTTAAGGATAGACTGTCAGGTCACCAGGATGTCTGTCCAACAGCTCTCCCACTCATTAAAGCACATGGTGTAAGCTCTCTCCAGAGGCACTAAATCCACATGTGCTTGCATGGCATAAGTGTTTTATGTGGGGTGTGTGTGTGTGTGTGTGTGTGTGTACCCAAACTCTTGACTTGAGAAAGTGTTTCCAACACTAAGCTGTTGTCATAAAGCTGGACAGAGATTCAGTTAGTACCCTCAACACTAGAAGATGCCTTTCTCAAGAGGGTCTTTCTGATGCTTGACAATTTTCTCAAAATATCCACTCTCCTTTTTGGGAATGATGAAACAACAGAGTGTGGAGATGATTCATCTTCATTGTGAAAACTAGATTTTTACAAATAATAATACCCAAGCGTTATTGAATGGATCTTCCATACCTAAAAATGTATCAAGTGCTATACCTAGCAATTTTTCAATGTTCATAACAAAATTTGAAGCAAGTAGTATTATAACCTCTCTTTTCCAGATGAGAAGTACCTTGCCTGAGGTCAGCAAGTTACTAAATGGCAGAGCTAGATTCACTCCAGAACTGGAACAAGCCCTTCCTTGTCATGACCCTGCCCAGGAAGGGTGTAAAGGACATGTCACAGAGCCTCATGGGTTCCTTACAAAACTGTCTTTTCCCACAAAGACGCAGACAGCCTTTCTCCCAAGTGCTTCTGACATATCCTGCAAACAGCTCCCAGTAGAATGAATTTACCACTTCCTTCCTGGGAGAGATGGGAGCACTACCCCCCAGACCTCACTGGCCTGTTACCTCTCCATCTGCAGGTCACCAAGGATTTATCCCTTTGGTTCTATGTAACCTTAATCTGATAGACTTCTAAGCCGCCAACATGGTGAGTGATCTTGCTTTGCTTCTGACCACAAACCTTAGATGTTCTCTGGGCTGCACGGATCCTTCCGTACCCTGGTCAGCATGCTTGCCTCCTCCAAGACCTCAAAGTCACATCTTTGCTACTCTTCTCAGGATGCTGCCATGACCACTCCCATTATCATATGCAGGCAACACCTTTTATGATTTCACAAATGAAACACAAGCAATCAGACCAGAACCTTATCCTCCAACCCAGAAGCTGTCAAACCTGCCTATACCTTTGCCCATGTGTTTGGCTTTCTCTTGTCTCAGTGGATAAACTTAGTGCCCCATCCAAGGCCAAGAGTCCTACCCACTTACTCAAGGACTGGGCCACACTCCTTCCCAAGTCTTTTAATCACTGACTTTTTTTTTCTTTTTTCCAGTTAATGGCGCTACCCAGGAGCTCAAGCCAAAAATACTTCCCCAAATAAGGAAACCTTATTTCTTGTCCTGTGGTCTCCATCAGATCCTGGGGCCTGAGGCCTCAAAACCTATCTACCCCTGACGACTTCTCAGCAGCTCCACCTCCCTCTGCAGTCATACTTGCTGTGCCTCTGTCTAGATCATGAAGAAGCTTCTTGACCGCCCTTCATGCCCCACCTTCCCTGCAGTCTCCGCCCCTACCCAGCTCCCAAGGCCACTTTTCTCAGACAGGGGTCAGATCCTGTCTCTTCCCTGTCTAGGCCTCTAGGGGGTTCCCATTACATTTAGAATAAAAGCCAAACTCTTCACCAAAGCCCACCCTCCACCATTCTTCCTCTCTCTGCTTTGCTCACCTTGTCCCTGAGATGTAGTGCTTGCTTCTACACCAGTGCCATGACATGTACTATGTTTTCTACCTCAAAGCTTTCCCACAAGATCTTCACATAGGTCACTCATTATTCAGTCCCCTCAGAAGTCTCAGTGTAACCTTTCCTGACCTCCCAAGCTCTTTCTCCTGACCCTACTGCACTACTTCACAGCACTTACTCCCACTCGAAATTCTGTTGTTATTTACTCCTCTACTGTTTGTCTTCTTCACTAGAATAAGACCTCCATAGGTAGGGACCAAGTCTATTTTGTTCACCATTGTATCTTCAGTGTGCACATAGTAGGCACTCAATAAATGTTTGCGTAAATTTATTAATCTGACACCAAAGCCTTGGTCTTCAGCACTATCCTCCACTTTTGATGTGGGGAAACCTAGAAGAGAAACCACAAATGGACGTTTCCAAAGAGAAGTCCATGTACATTGGAGGATATCCACGTGCTAGACTTCTCTGTTCATTGGTAGCTATTTTTTCAGTCAAGAGACAAGGTCAAAGTAAAATATATATGTATTTACAACTTGCTTATCCTGAAAGTTACAAAGCTTAGAGTAATTTTCTTTCTCTTTGACATACAGACAGCTGATTTTGCAGCTGATGTAGGCTGATAATAACTTAAAAGTAAGTTATTATCCTGGCATTAGTTCTTTAATTTTGTTTAGTAAAAATATTTACATTTTCCAACATGTTTTGGATTATAAATTCAACAAAAGACATCAACAAATTAGAATTCATGTATATACTGGATTTTTCAGAATCTACCCTATGTTAGAACACAAAGTGCTCATGCCTAAAATATTGTACCATGGGGTGATGCTCCTGAGACTTTGTTTACAAGGCCCAGCATCATTTCTGGGCCTAGTTGAAATAAATCTTGACTATGCATTCTTAATTTTTATGGGGTTTAAAGTATTTTTATGAGTTGTTTGAGGGAAAATGACAGAATTATAATTATTGGGCAACATTGACTGACTGTGTCTTTATGTAAGTGAATTTTCCCAGATGCTAAAGCATATTTTTACTCATTATATACATGCAAGCCTTTTAAATCAGAGAATACTGACGACATTTTGGACTTTCCTTTATGACTCATGAATATTCAATGTTGCACTGATCTGACCTTCCTGGATATGAGAGGCTTGATTGAAATTACCCAAGAGAGAGGTGTTGTCCATGCAAGCAACATAACTTCTCTCTGACTGCATCTTCAAGTGGCCTCTTCTCCCCATGTGTATCTGCATACTGGCCTCTTCTTGATTGAATCAAGGGCCTCCCCTAACCCAATATGGCCTCATCTCAACTTACATCCTAATTGTATCTGCAAAGAGCCTATTTTCAAATAAGGTCACATTCACAGATTCAATGTGGATATGAATTTTGGGAGGACATTATTCAATATAGTACACTAATAAATATAAGAAATAATGGCTGATATTATATCAGGTCTCACATATCCTGCTGTTGATTTAAAGAAGTCAGGTGAAGTCAAGCCTACCATAAATATCTGCTCCTCTACTCACCCATTTTCCTAAAAGCATGAGATTATACAGTAGGAGATATATATATATATATATATATATATATATATATATATATATATTGCAATAAGCCATTGAGTGCTGATAAGGTGCCAAGTTAACTAACTTTTTAGTGTAATTGTAGGTGAGACTCTTTCCATCGACACAGTCACTGCAGCAAGGTTTAATGGAGGGGAAGAGCTTAGCTAGAATATTCACCAAGACAGGAAACATGGGGGGAGGCTGGGAGAACTTAGATCCTGGGGAAACAGAGACTAAAGGGGACATAGTAAAGTCCAAAGGAAAACACTATCAACTTTAGAGTTTTGCTCAAGGTGGACCCAGAGACAAGAGTGTATAAAATGACCCAGAGAGAAGAGGTTAGAGATCTAATACCCACACTTTGTCAAACTCTTGAAGGGTGTAGAAGAACTGTCATTCCCAGGATGGGCACATTTTCCCAATGAACTGGGGCAGCAGGAGAGTCTGAGGGGGCAGGAGCATTTATTCACTCAGCTGGTGCTGCTGAACACCTCCCCTGTGCTCCCCATCTCAACTGCTATGAGAGACACAAGGTCCTGATGACATTGAGACAATGGTGGTGGTCACAGGAACCACTTACTGGGAATTTATTAAATGCTCAACACTGTACTAGGCACCTTATGCACATTAATTATCTTATTTGCTTTAATCCCCACAACCACATTATGAAGTTGATTTCATTATTATTTCACCATTTTATAGATAAGGAAGCTAAGATTTAAATAGGAGTGATTTATCTAAAATTAGTTTCTGGTGACAGAGCTAGAATCCAGGTCTGTCCTTCTCTGAAGCTTAATGATCTTATACATAGAAGATCAGAGAAAATTGAAATACTCTATAATGAGAGATACTTTTTAACTCTACTGTTGTCTTTTGACTTACGAGAAGTCTTATGATTGAAATATAAGGACTGTCTTGACCTCCTTGCAAATTACCAACTGGATAGACAAAGGTCAGATGCTAGATGGTCCCAAGGTCCCTCTGACTCTGTAATATTGTGAATTACTCTAAATAACAGATATCTTCCCATCTCTTACTTCAAAAGGAAAAAAAAGTCTTCATGTTATGTTCAAATCATTGATTCCTGATGGCATGGGCTATTTTCTCCCAACTGACTTTCCTTTTGATGGCTATGTACAGAAAAATTACATATAACCAAAACCAGGAGTTCAGCCACCAATAATAAGATCCTACATTTGAATAGCATGTATATATTTTAAAATGCATTGTAGTAAACATATGAGCATCCCATTTCCTAAACTCTAGGTGGTATAAATAAAAGCTTTTGACATGATCAGAAACTTTGGGAACTTGATGACACTATGTCACTCCATAAAACTGTATGCGATTCCAGAAACTGTAGGGGTAACTGATGATTCAGTAAGTGTAGCTCCTTCCCTCAAATAGTTTATGATCTTATTGATGAATACGTATAGAAGAAAGCCAGAAAGCAATAATTAACAAATGAGCTCCATGGTAAAGTCTGTGGGGATTGTCCTAGGCCAAGCTCTCCCAGAAGCACAACCTGAGACAGAAAGTTGCTTGTAAGCAAGATATTTGGGATAGTTCCTAGGAAGCCGCCATAGGGGAATGGCAAAGTGAAAAGTGGAAGGAAAATAGAAGATAAAAAGAAAAAAGGAAACTAATAGGGAAAAAGGGGAAAAAGAAGGAAATAAAATAAACCACTCTGTGTTCAACTGGGACTCAAGCTTTCGGCGGGGGGGTACTTTGGGAGAGGGTGTGGAGCCTGCTCCCAAGTACCTCAGCCAAGGTGTTGCCGCTGGAGCATTTATACACCATCTCATGTCACCATGGGTATAGGGCTGCTTCCAAGACTTCTGACATGCTCCTAGGATTGTCAGGTGGATTCCAGAAGCCAAACAAAGGCTTTAGGTGCAAAGACCCACAGTGAAGAAATCTATTAGTGTTTATTAGCCCATTTCCCAATATTTCTACCCTGGAAAACTTTTTCCTCATATAACCCACTAACATTTTAAAGAATTCAGGGGTGGGAGATGCTGGACTAGAGTTATCTCAGTATTCCAGATCTATAGTTACACAGGTCTCTACTTGTAAATCCAAAAGCTAAAGAAGAGAAAAGGAGGGTGGGGGCAATTAGTATCAATAAAATGGGAAGAGCACGTGACATACTGGGGTGAGCTGATGCCCCATTTCATGTTAACAAGACAGGGTTCCAAGATGGATTGAAAAGATACAAGGCAAAGACAAATACGCATATTTCCTTTTAGTACCTTTACCTTTTCCCTTAAAAATTTTAAGGAAAACCAAAAGGATTTCCATATAGTCAACACCTTTCAATCTGTTGAGGCCAAAATAAATGGCAGTGGCCTCTGAGGAGGGCCACATATTGTGCAAGGGCACAGCACTCTGCAAGGAAGATGGAGCAGAGAGACTCTAAGTGGCCCTTTTGTGCCCACTGTGTAGTTTCCCCTGTGTAATCCCCTTCTCCTGAATGGGAGCAGGACCTGGGACTTGCTTCCAATGCACAGAATACAGCAAAGGTGATGGCTGCACTGCTCTGGCTATGAGGAAGTAAGTGGCCATGCAGAAGAGCCCTATGTGGCAGGGAATTAAGGCTAACAGCCATAAGAAACTGAGGTCCTGAGTCCAACAGGTCCCAAGGAACAGAATCTGACCAATAATCCAATGAACTAGAAAGCAGATCCTTCTCTAGTCAAGCTTTCAGATAAGATCATAGCCTCATGAGAAACCCAGAAGCTTAGGACCCAGGCAAGTCACACAGAAACTCCTGTGAGACAATAAATTTAAGTTGTTTTAAACTGGTGAGTTTACGCAAAGTTGTTACACAGCAGTAGATAACTAATAGTAAGGGAATGATTTATCCATTTTGGGGAGAAAAGCATCACTACTTGGATTCAGGGTGCCCGGAACAATTTACCAAAATAGTGTTTGTTGAAAGAAAGGAAACATTCTCCTTGTATAGCCTTATTTGTATCCAACATGAGGAAGATGATCATGGCACAACATCTGGTTGAGCCAGGAACTCTGTCCTGACTAGGTTTGCTTGAGCCAAAGCCATCTAAAGCTAGCTTACATAAACTTTGTATTAAACCAAAATACTATCTTTTTCAACTGCAGATACTCTCTTAAAAAAATCATTAAACATACCTTTGTGCCCAGATAGACCCTCTATTCCCAATCTTCTCCATTTTCCTTTTCTTTTCTCTAAGTGGAGTAATACAGAGTAATATAGAATTTGATATTCTGGTGATTGTTGGATTTTGTAATCTGTTTCTTCATCACAGGCTCAAAACCACAATCTAAACAGGATTGTTCCTTGCTGAGCTTGTGTGTTCAAGGATGAGAGATAACTGTTCATATTTGTTATTTTTAAAGGAGTTAGCATGTTTGCTCTCCTGGGTCGGGGCAATCCTTTAAGGAGAGTATAGCCCAGGGCTAAAGTAAAACATTGACCAGAACTTATTTAAATAACTTTAACTCCAAATATATTCCTGCAGGGGGTAGTGAAGACAATTGGCAGTTTTTAAGTAATACAAAGCTTTCTCAAAATACACAATTTGCTCTTGGTTTCTTTCTAGCAAAGTTTAAGAAGATACCTAAATCCTTCCTCTTAATCTAATAATAATTTTATAAAATATCAACAAATTTCCTTAATTTACATGGATCCACATAGCTGTAAAGAACATAACTGTAATCTTATCAACCAAAATAATCTCTTTTATCATTACTTCTACTCATTTATGTGCCAATGAAATAAGACTCAACATTCAGAGATATCATAAAGTATATCTTTTAAAACATTTATCATGACCAGTGTTACATGCATTTTGTGATTTAAAAATTTGTAATACTTTTTTCATAAAACTAACTGCTGTGCCCTCTCCCAGAGCTGAGAAAAGAGTGTACGGCTTTGTAAAGTGAAAAAAACAAAAATGACAAACCCTTGTAAAGCAAAGCAGCAATAAAATGAGAGAGCAGTGACTGTGGTCCCCTGAGCAAACCTTTTATGGGACCATGAAAATTTAACAAGGCACATTAGAGAATGCATTTTCACTCAGCAAAGGATATGCTGTTATTTTCAAAAATTATCTTTAAATAATAAATTGCCTAATTATGGACAATATAACTCAATTCATAAAATGTCTATTTATGCACTGCTTTTCAAAAGCACACTAAGAAACGAGCTAAGAAACAAATGTCCTGCATTAAAATAACTGAATAATGCTCAAACTAAAATTGCCCTTGATGATTATGAACATTCCTATTTAATTTAATAGGACTTACAGATAATTCTGTGTTAAGGAACAGTTCAAATTAGTCACTTAAGTTGCTTAGTTTTTTAAATTTTTTTTTTTCAACGTTTATTTATTTTTGGGACAGAGAGAGACAGAGCATGAACGGGGGAGGGGCAGAGAGAGAGGGAGGCACAGAATCGGAAACAGGCTCCAGGCTCTGAGCCATCAGCCCAGAGCCTGACGCGGGGCTCGAACTCACAGACCGCGAGATCGTGACCTGGCTGAAGTCGGACGCTTAACCGACTGCGCCACCCAGGCGCCCCAGTTTTTTAAATTTTTAAAAATGTTTTTATTCATTTTTGAGAGACAGAGCACTAGCGGGGGCGGGGGGGGGGAGGGCGAGAGTGAGGGAGACACAGAATCCAAAGCAAGTTCCAGGCTTGAGCTTGTCAAGCACAGAGCCCGATGTGGGACTTGAACTCACAAATCGTGAGATCATGACTTGTGTTCAACCGACTAAGCTACCCAGGCACCCCGAGTTTGCTTATTTTTTAATGGAAAGCATGATTTTCTCTGGTTTTGTGTTGACTTACATCTAGATTTAATAAATGTGATTACATCCTTGAGGGAAAGTATGGTATGTCAGAGGGGACACTTAATTGAGTAATCAGCCTGAATCCCAGTTAGCAGGTATCAGTGATATCTGAATGTCTTAAGAGAGGACAAGTATTATACCTAGTACATCATGAACATTCATCAAATAGTGTTGGTTCCCTGATGCTGTGAAATGGAGAATTTGGTGGTCCTCAGTGTGAATTCATATTGTTGAGGTATGTAAGGACTTTCTTTGGACATGGGTAGTTTTAAGAGACCTACTTTCTAGCTTCTCAACTTCTGTACGTTCTTTCTCATAAAAGATATATGATTTTGGATGCAACTTTGGTTTAAGTGCAGATGCTTCACACCAAGGACCAATTTAGAACATGAGTAGTGGTCCAGGAAAGTGACTTGGATGACTAAATATTAATTTCAATTGGTATACAGTAATTGATCGATAAAAACTGTATTACCTTAGGATAAAACTCTGTGGAAATGTAAATAAGATTTCAAAAGGAATGAGGCTTCATGTAAACTTTGCGTCTGTTAAAGTGGAACTTGTTCATGTGTTTAAATGGATGATGGATATCACGCTGCTAGTGTATTTAGATTTCATTGGTAACACTTAAAAGAGTAGTGTTGTAGCTTCAGCATTTGAAATGTCAGCATTTACAAAATGTTGGAAATTATATCCTGTATGTGCAGTTATAATAAATTTTGCTGTCAATTTAAAACTATGCAAGAGAGTGCATAATTTTAGGTATTTTTCTTCTGATATAAACCAGCAAAATGTTTGAAGCTTGCTAGTTGTATGTGTGATTTAGTGTGTTGTTATAATAAACATCCTAGAGTGACATCATCAAAAATGGTAGCTCCAAAAACCCTCTTTTCCATAAAGGAAACAAACACTGGCACAAACTGTGGAATCACCAAAGGACTAAAAATTAACCAAAGGCTTGCAAATATCTGGAGGGCTGTCAATGAATAATTGGCTGAATCTCATGAAAAACAACAGGCTCTGTTTTACTTATCCTAGTCCAGCTACAAGGTAGCCTCACAAACTAACAACCTGCCTTCACAATGAGAACCAGCAACCTGCAATCCACTAGAGCCAAGAAACAGCTGGAGCTCCATCAGTCTCTAGGGAGAATTGTCATTATTTGACCTCCTGTCTGGAGGCTCTCTGGAGGACCCTAAGTTGCAAAACTGTCTATCTTTGAGCTGGCTAGGAGCTTGACCAGCCTGAAAGCCTTTTCCCCAGGGGCACTTGTTGAAAACAATCACAGCCATTTTTTTTTTAATGCACAGCTGCCTGAGGCAGCGGATAACAGCTCCCAAACTGTAGGCTGACCAGAAAGCATAAAAGGAAAGCTGGATAATGAGAGGCCTGCAGGAACTTTGTAAAGTTCTGACACCCCAAAGCTATGTGCATGCTCAGGAAAGACAAGAGAAAACCCTCAGCTCTCACCTCCCACTGACCTTGAGACTCTGAACAAGCAAGAAGTGAAGCCAAAGCAGAGTTGTCAACTGCCTGGCTGATTGTTGAGGGTGTGCCCTAGAATTCATATAGAATCCTTTAGCAAAGCCTGGGAGACTTAGTGGTTCCAGGTGTTTAAGGAAATTGGATCAATCATTATCTGTCCATAAACTGACTGAACAGAGACTTCAGTGGGCACACATGACAAAGAAAACAGACTTCACAAAACTGGTGCAGAAAAGGCAATAAAAAAGCAAGCAAGAGGCACCTGGGTGTCTCAGTCAGTTATAAGTGTCCGACTTTGGCTCAGGTCATGTTCTCATGGTTCATGGGTTCGAGCCCCACATCAGGCTTCTGTGCTGACAGTTCAGAGCCTGGAGCCCACTTCAGATTCTGTGTCTCCGGCTCTCTCTGCCCCTCTCCCACTTGTGCTCTGTCTCTGTCTCCGTCTCTCTCTCAAATATAAATAAACATTAAAACAATAAAAGCAATCAAATACAACAACTACTACAAAAAGCAAAAGCAACAGACCCTGGAGACGGGGTGAACCTGATTCCATGTTGTTTCCATGTTGTATTATTTAAAATATCATTTTTCAAAAAGGAATTATAATGAGTGCAAAGAAACAAGAAAGCATTGCCCATATACAGGGAGGAAAAAGCAACCAATAGAAACTCCTTGAGGAAGCCCACATAATAGACATAATAGCCAAAGACTTCAAATCAGATATTTTGAATATATTCAAAGAAACAGAAAACCATGCCAAAATAACTGATGGAAAGTGAGAATGTCTCACTAAATAGAGTACCAATAAGAGGTTCAAATTGTGAGTATATTTTTAAAACCCTCAAATAGAAATTCTGGAGTTAAGAAGTACAGTAACTGAAATGAAAAGTAATAAACATCCTACAGAAAATCCTTTCAGCTTATTGCTGCTGTGTCTCAAGCATCACCAGCTAGTAATTCATTCACTGTGATACACTCACTTGTTTAAGTGTAAATATCCTCAGAAGCTTAAGCTACCCTTCAATCCTGCCAGTCTTCTCATGAATTGGTTCCCTGTGGCTGTCAGAGACTGGTTTCTCTAGAGCTCAGGACCTTGGTTGGCTGGGGTGGGTGTGGAGGAAGGGCAAGGGAGAGCTTATGGCCAACTCTTGGCATTACTCGGCAAGGACACGTGAGTGGCCCATACTAAGGACTCTGGGTTTTGACATTTTAGCCATAATAGGCTCTACCCTCATGCCTAATGCTTCAGGAAAAAGAAGTCACAAAATAAAAACCTGCAGACAATAGATAAATGGAGCTGTAAAATGGGAAATAACTTCAAAGAATCAGCATTGTAACCTGATGGAGAAGGGACAAGTTTGACAGAAGCTAGGGTAATCAGATCTTGAGAGCTCCAGTTTAACTCCGTTATTATAAAGTAAACACAACAAGAGCAAACATTTGTACCAAGCCTTCGTTCTCAAACATAAAATAAAACAAATATTTAAAGTTCCCAGTGGGTGTGCTATATATAGCCAGGGAAAAGTAGGCTCGGGTCAGAGATCCAAGAGTAAACAAGAAGGTATCTCAGGAGTCTGACCTTCTCCTTTCCTCCCATAATCTCTTAAAATTTCTAAGCATTACAGACTGAGAGAGCAGAATAAAATCAGTAAAATGTTTCCAGGAATAAAAACCAAAGATAAGCCCTGAGGAATACCTGTGGTCTAATTTAACTTCACGTTTGAAAACTTCTTGCTAAAAGATGGTAGAGTGTGGAGGTGAAATATTGGCCCAATGCTGTTAGCCATGTGATGTAGACAAGCTACTCAGTGTTTCTGGCCCTCTATTTGCCATCTGTAAAATAGGAATAAGACTTGCTTATCCCAAGGTTCTTAAGAAATAAGAACTCAGGCAATAATTTAGTTAAAAAGAACTTAGACCAGAGCCTGGCATAAAATGTGTACTCAAGCGTTGGTTAACTGTTATTACTGCTATCAAATAACATTTCCATCATTTCTGCTTGAGTGACTGAAATATGCAACACTGAGATCTACTGCTCTAGCACGGAAGCATTTGTTTCAAGAATTTCCCTTTTAAAATGTAAATAAGTTTAGGAGGTGATAATGTATCAGACAGCTTCAATTAGTAATACCTTAATATTTTTAACAGCCAGAAATTCGATCTCCAATTATTTAGCCAAAAACTGAGCCCTGGAAAAATTACATACAAGGCCAATACATTTTTATTGGCGGGGGGGGGGGGGATTTGTTTTGAGTATCAGAAGCTACCTTAGGAGATGGGACTAGATTGTGATTCCTTGGACAGTCGGGGACCAATGTGGGAATACAAGATACAGGATATGGGAATGGAACAGGTTTAAAATCAGGGCATGGAGAAAGAGGGAGCATACTACAGAGATGGATCCCTCTGTGGCTCCACAAGTCCAAGGTCTATTTGGAACAAATCTTGCATAAAATGAAACTTGGGTTTTTAATGAAACTGAAGATTCACAGAACCATGTGTCCAGAGGGCGAAAGAAATTGCACAAAGTAAGCGGTCAGGGCTCCAGAAGAAGGAACCAGATAAACAGCCACATCTCAGAAAACTGATATTTATTAATGCTCACTCTGGCACCCAGGAAAGATTTCTGATAGGTGAGTACAATTGGAAATTGACAGGATCTGATGGAGAAACGTAGTAACAAGTCTAGGGGCATAAAGACAGGATGGGTGCTGGATGGGTAAGGTAAGCTGCCAGAAGCCAAGTATACCTGTCCATATTTTTGCCTAGGGCTGACCCAGGCAGCAAGTACCCATTGCTGTGCGGAGGAAGAAGGGAAATACGTTCTTTCTGAAAATAGACACAGGCAGGGGCGCCTGGGTGCCCCAGTCAGTTAAGTGGCCGACTTTGGCTCAGGTCATGATCTTGCAGTTTGTGAGTTCAAACCTGTGTCAGGTTGTGTGCTGACAGCTCAGAGCCTGGAGCCTACTTTGAATTCTGTGTCTCCCTCTCTCTCTGCCCTTCCCCCACTCACACACACACACACTCTCTCTCTCTCAAAAATAAATAAAAGTTAAGAAAAAAAAGATAGGCAGCTTTCTACAGCAGACTGTGATGGAAAGAGTCAAGAGGCCCAATTCCGAGTTCTAGTCTTGGCTCACTCACTAATCAGATTTTAGTCCTGTACATTGATGTTATCTTTTTGTGAATCGGCAACTTCATCTATCAAATGAAGAGACTGGGTTGTTAGTTACCAACTACAGAGGTATCATGAACACTTTTCAGATCTGGTGAAAATTATGGACACCACCCTTAGAAAAATGCATGCATCTATATACACATACAAGCTTGGGTGCAGTCAAGCTAGATAACCAACCAGTAACGCTGAATGAGTCTCCTTCCAAGGACATCCTTCCAAAGGTCTCATTTGTCTCTCCACAAGACCCTGAAGACTCTTCCATCCTAAACATCCGTGGTTTTCATTTACCACGACAGAAGGAAACATTTCTTTAAAATAAATTTAAAAAATTTTTTTTAATGTTTATTTATTTTTGAGACAGAGAGAGACAGAGCATGAACGGGGGAGGGGCAGAGAGAGAGGGAGACACAGAATCGGAAGCAGGCTCCAGGCTCTGAGCCATCAGCCCAGAGCCCGACGCAGGGCTCGAACTCACCGACTGTGAGATCGTGACCCGGGCTGAAGTCGGACGCTTAACCGACTGAGCCACCCAGGTGCCCCTAAAATAATTTTTTTTAATGTTTATTTATTACTGAGAGACAGAGAGAGAAAGAGCATGGGAGGGGCAGAGAGAGGGGGAGACAGAATATGAAGCAGGCTCCAAGCTCTGAGCTGTCAGCACAGAGCCTGACACGGGGCTCAAACTCAGAAACCAAGAGATCATGACCTGACTGAAGTCGGACGCTTAACTGACTGAGCCACCCAGGTGCCCTGGGAAACATTTCTGTATTTGGAAGATTTTGTTGTCTCATCTCCCAAAGAATTGTAGTTATTAGGCTAAAGAAAAGCCTTTTGCTTATACCTAATGTTATCTTCAAATGATCTCTCCCTGCTGCCTGACTTTAATCAACATATAATTTTACTCCCTGGATACTGTAAAGAGTGTCAATATATGTTGTTCAATCTGGCATACATGCTTAATATTTAATCATCAAAGGATAATATTCCAAAAATGTTCCTTTGTGTCCATTTTTAAATAAAACATTAGAAATATTAAGCATCACTATGAAAGTCAATTAACTTAGATCCATAACTGATACCATGTAATACACTATATTAATGAATTATCTGACTTCCACATAAAAATACTGAAATAACAGGATTGTTCCATCTGAAGAAGTAAGAACTATTCCAGACTATGGAAGAAATGGAATTTATCATCATAGAAAAGGAGAATGTTTTCAGAGACACAGGAATCAAATGAAGTTTAGTAAATGAAGTTTGAAAAGAAGGCTACAAAATTAGAAAAATCATAGATGATAAATTTAACTGACAAAAGTCTAATCCCAAATATAGAAAATTTAGATCAGTCAGAAGCAGGGAAATACAACCTATTCCTGAAGAAACAGCCAAGAACTCTCACAGGAAGACAGAGCTGGAGCTCACACATCACAGTCCTGATGTTGGGCACATGTGAAGGTAGGTGGCTAGCTGGCTGGCTTGCCCCTCCTTCCTCACCACTAAGGTGGCCACATAATTATCCCCTAAACTGGGACGCTTGTAACAGTGACAGGGTAGATAACAGAATTATCAGAATTTTAAACAGAATTATCCCAATGAAAACATGATTGATGGCCATCCATGTGGCCCAGACACATTCTTGAGACCGTGCACTCCTTGAAGTGTGACCCTATTACAGAATGGTTCTCCCCGCCAGGGGAGAAAATCAGTATGCTCCTCAGCCAGAGCCTCAAATTTGCAGCCTTCCTAGGGAGGATAAAGAAATAGAAATTAGAGGAACTGTAAGTTACCATTAATGATTCCAAAACTAGCAACTATAAATAAGAATAACAGAAAATGTTGGTGAGGGTGGAGAAAGCATTGTACATTTCTGGTAACACCAGCAATGTTTCTGAAAAACAATTTAGTACTATGTGAAATGAAACTGGTTTTCTCATTTGATCTGTATTACACAACCAAAATCAATTCCAAAGAAGCAAAATAGAGTGAAGTATAATTTATGACCCAAAACTTAAAATTTCAATGTCCAATAGTAAAGGAATACTGAGAAAGTTACCATTATATGAACCCAATCAATGATTAAATAGCCAAGTATAGTAATAAGGATATAAGCTTTATATGAGATAATGTTAAGCAGAAAAAATCATTGTAAAATACAGTAATTATACATGCACATCATTATTGTTCAGTAATGATCTGAAGGCAATATGGGGTGAGGGAAATAGAGTTCATATGTTTTTTCCCTCCAAAGATATTTAGATTCAAATTTTGTACAAACAAACAAAAACCAAGCTATAACAACTTTGAATGGAGCAAATAATGATTGCCTTTAACTTGCTCACCCTTTTTCAGCCATTAAGCTGCATTAACTACATAAAGCTTTATAAATGCCATAAAACTTTACTTGTTACATTTCTTTGTAAATCCCCCAGTGCTTGAAGAGTACCAGCCACCTGGTCTGTACTGAATAAATACCGATTGAATGACTGAATGGAAGGAAGGAAAGTAGAAAGGAGTGAGAGGTGCTTGGGTGGCTCAGTCAGTTAAGTGGTTAAGCGACTAGCTCTTGATTTCAGCTCAGATCATTTGCTTATGATGAGGCCTGAAGACAAAGCCTGCTTGGAGTTCTCTCTCTCTCTCTCTCTCTCTCTCTCTCTCTCTCTGCCCCTCCCCCACTAGCTCTTTGTCTCTCTCTCTCTCTCTCTCTCTCAAAATAAATAAATTAATGTTTAAAAAAAGAAAAAAAGAGAAAAGGGCAACAGAGGACCTGAGGGAGGGAGAAAAATGAAAGAAAAGGAGGAAGGAGGGTGGGAAGGGAGGAAGGAGTAACCTTTATATTTATAGAAAGTAAAGAGAAACAAGTGTTCATTAGCAAAATCATTGCTAAGTCTAACCAAAGCCCTCTCCTTCCCTGTCCGCTTTCCCAAATTAGTTAACATTTGAATCTCTGAGGTTCTATTATTTTGAAGGTTGGTGCAGAAAGTTATTTAAGAAATCATTTTATGCATCAGGAGACTATTAACATAACAATACATCTGCATTAAGGTCATTTTATGAAATGTATTGCTTTAATCTTATTTAGCATAAAAATTCTGGATTTAGAGTTTTCTGATTCTCCCCATTCCTGCACTGGATGGCTAAATATCTACCTCAGCCCCAAAGCAAATTCTAATCTGAGAATTTGGGAGCATTCTTTTTTTTTTTTTTTTTTTTTTTTTTTTAGTCCTGTTTCCAGAGTATGGTACAACCATCTTTCAGGCCAACATGTCCCTAAGGAGAAGAGCCTTCCTTGTGGTTCACTTGGCAATAGTTGATTGCTCAGTTTTTTGGGTCAGGCTTGTATGCTCTGTTAATTTGGACTGATGCATCCTGAGGCAATAGAGCATTTTCAAACTTAAAAATATAAATCCAAGGACAGGAAAAATGTAGAGATAAGAGGAAGATTTGTGTCTGCTCTCCATAGAAACAGCCAGTTTTTTCAGTTGTGGGCAAGATTGTTGGGCAACTCACAGGAATTTTTACCAGGGAGCTGGAAATAGGGATGGGCTGCAGAAATAGTGCAGGATAATAATACACAACTATCTTTTAAAAGAAATGTTGGTCCTGAGTAGGATTCTTCTCTATATTGTAAGTGACACCTTTACATGTCTTTTTATCCGTCCATTGCAATCATTACAACTTCTTGTCTATGGTGGGATTCTTCTTATTCTGGAAGGTCTCAAGTCATCTGAGAGCAGGAACAGCACATAGTCATTTTCCTTATATCCCCTGTAAGTTATAAAATAACATACAGACAGATTTCTCTCTGTAATGCTCATGCAGTATTCCCCTTCATCATCCAAACACATTTCTGCCTCTTGGGTTGAACATCAATCTGGCTTGTGTTTAGGAAGTATTTTGCATATTCTTAACAATTATCTTTAAACACCTGACTATAACTAGCCCAACAAGATATCTTATGGGGGCAAGGGCAAAACAGCAGATTATCACCCTCATTTTGTTTTTCCTTGGGCACATACACATGTTATTTTTATTTTTGCTTTGCCCTGTTGAATGCATGAAAGTCAGATGTATGTATGATGTGACTCCACTGTGTACCTTACAAAGTAAAACCTTGGTTTTTGAGCACAATTCATTCCAGAAACATGCTTGTAATCTAAAGCACTTGTATATCAAAGCAAATTTCAAGAGCCATTGGCTCAGTTGTGATCATGTGACATTCAGCATCACACACTACTTGTACTGTAAGACATCACTCGTTTATCAAGTTAAAATTTATTAGAAATGTTTGCTTGTCTTTTGGAACATTTGCAGACCAAGTTACTTGCAATCCAAGGTTTTACTCTCCTTGCATCTACATGACCTTATGTTACTCTTGCCAAGTGACTGCACTATGTGGCTGAGAGAAGGTGTGTAGAGGAGAGAAGGCTGAGGGGGCCCACAAGTCTTGGCAGGAGGGCAGAAAGGAACCCACCGTGGAGGCAGAAGAAGAGTTGCTAGACAGGCAGAAGGAAAAACAAGAGAGAGAGGTGTCCCAGACCCAAAAGGAGAAGGCATTTGATGGAGGTGTCCACTAGCACCAAGTGCTATAGGGAAGTCAGTCATGATAAAGTGCAAAGGAGCCACCAGACTGTATGTCTCTTGGGACCCAGTGGCTCACTGTCCTCCTTTTCTCTTGTATACAGTTCTTAAGCAAACACTAACTCTATTGTTGCAATAAGACATGAAGTTCAATAAACTTTGAAGGGAAAGAAAAAAATGGTAAATTTACTAGTTTTTTTTCTGAATTCTTTTTCTTGATAGTAGCACATAAACATGCCCTGGCCATTGATTTAATGACTGACCAGAGGGAGTGTCAAGCATTCTGACACTGACCTTGGTTCAGGCTTGTCTGGCCTGCAGCTTACCTGTCTGTCTCTGGTCCTGAGAGAAGTCCCTTCATTTCTTGACTTTTAGAGAAGTCAGTCTTTTTTGTTGCTTGTTTGAAAATGACAGGAAAGCAAACAATGAAGATAAGCACAAACAGACCTACTGATTCTTTCTAAGAGTCATTAAGAAGCTACACACATTTTTTATTCTCCTGTCTGTCTTTCTGCCTTTTTGTTGTTGTACTTCTTGACTTGGAAGCTCCATGAGGAAAGACTCATAATGTATGTTTTGTGGTTCAGCATCAAGCTTCATGTCTGAGACACAGAAAGTGAGCTGTTCAATGAAAACATAAGGCTGGAGCTAAGAAAGAGGTGGGAAACATGTGGTCTGCCTATAAGGGAGGTAATATAATGGTTACATTTTTTTTAAGTAGGGTTCATGCACAGCATGGAGCCCAACATGGGGCTGAACTCACTACTTTGAAATCGAGACCAGAGCTGAGATCAAGAGTTGGACATTTAACTGATTGAGCCACCCCAAACCCTAAACATTACATTTTTTGATCAGAGTGTTTCAAGCTTGAATCCAATGCACTTGACACATAGACTACCATGCCACACAAAAACCACCGTATTAAGTTATGAAAGGAAGCAACCAAGTCACCCCAATTAGTCAGATAGCGATTACCTGTTAACTTTGCCTTGCTATATTAGAACCTATTATTAAAGTTAAAAAAAAATTTTTTTTAATGTTTATTATATTTGAGATAGAGAGAGACAGAGAACTAGCAGGGAAGGAGCAGAGAGAGAGGGAGACACAGAATCGGAAGCCGGCTCCAGGCTCTGAGCTGTCAGCAAAGATCCCTATGCAAAGTAAATGCACAAAGCTGTCGAGCACAAAGCTCGAACTCACAGACTGCAAGATCATGACCTGAGCTGTAGTCGGCCGCCCAACCAACTGAACCACCCAGGCACCCCTTAAAGTTTTTTAAAAAGGGATTTTAACATAAAAAATGCCTGTGGTTTCACTATTGAGTGAAAAAAATCATTTTCACTGAGTAGTTAATAATGATGATAATTAAAAATAATAAAATGTATTGAATGTTTACTGTATATCAGATATTACCTTTTTCCCCGGCACAATTTTACCACTGGTGTCTCATAAGAAAGCCACTCAACTAGACCAGGTGCCCCACTCTGAAAAGACATGAAGAGTCAGTGAGAAAGCTATCTATCTAAGTGCAGAAGAGAAGGAGCCAAAACATTAATCAACTGATTATTTTCAGATACACCAAATTCCCAAAACATCACTTATTTTAGATTTGCAGAAAGGAAAAGAAAGGAGTGCCTTCCACCTGCCATGAAACCTCCCTCTCTGTCTGTCTCCTTTTTGTCTCTGTCTCAACCTCTCTTACACACACTCTCCCTCACCACAGCTGCCATTTTACCCATATGCTGTAGGCTTCAGATCCATGAAGACCACCCCTCCACAGGTGGAGTGTCTATACTGCAGGTTCTGGACGAACAGTGAGGTAAACCCCAGGGGCCCCAGCAGCCCACACAGAGAAGCAGGCCTCTCTTCATTCTCTCTCTTCTGCTACCCAGTCGGCTACAGTGAAGCAGAAGTGACAAACTGTAGTGACCTGAGATGTGCTTGCCAATTTCTGTCACTGTAATCCTTTCCTTTAAGAGTTTCCTTGGGCTCTAAAATCATGCCATCACTGATCAGAGAGCAGAAGAAAACTTAGCCATCTGAGGACACAGAATAAGGAAAGGCAAGCTGGAGACAGGAAGAAAAAAACTCAGGACAATAGAGAAGAGTCTATGACTTGTAGGAACTTGTAGTTGTAAGTCAGAGGTCAGCAAAGGTCACTGGCCCAATAAACAACCTAGAACTTAGGATAGTAAAAAAATAGTTCAGCACAATTTCCCTCGGTTTTAAAATATATCGCAAGAAATATGCCAGGAGCCCCATAAAATGTCCTGTTCTTCTTTTTCAGTGTTGTCATGCATACTTACTACTACTGTCCTGGTTCCTGGCAAATAGAAGCCTAGAAAGGTCAGGGCCTATAACACAGATGTGAGGAGGAAGGTCTGGGGAATCTTTGCTGTGGGAAAATTTCTAGTGCATGAGCAAAGGCTTAGAAATTTTTCTCCTGTAAATGCAAATAAAGAAAGAAGCCTTTATTTAGAATCAGGCACACCAAGGAAACTACAAGAAACTGTAGCTAGAAAGATACATAAAAATAATGGCCATGGAATTATTTTATGGAATAATTTTTGCAAATTTATGGAATTGCAAATGGAATGCTATGGAATGTTTGCAAAGTTCATTTTTTTAAAGTTTATTTATTTATTTTGAGAGAGAGAGCAAGAGAGCACAAGTAGGGGAGGGGCAGAGAGAGAGTGGGAGAGAAAATCCCAAGTAGGTTCTGCACTGTCAGCGCAGAACCAGATGTGGGGCTCAAACGCATGAACCATGACATCACGACCTGAGCTGAAATCAGGAGTTTGACGCTTAACTGACTGAGCGATCCAGGCTCCCCGGCAAAATTCATTTTTAATCTAAAGAGGTATTTTCTTATTTTTCTGTTTCAAAGCCCTGAATGTAAAGAAAAGCAAGAGCATGCCAAACTTGGAATGTAGGTTTGCAAGGTTAAAAAAATTACTAATTTTTCGGGGGAGGCAACATGCTTGAGCCAAGAACCTACGATTGAAATTCTCCAATAAAATCCCTCCCAGCTGGAAAGAATTACTAGTTGTATTGCTGCAGCCATTTCAAAGCAAGTTAAGGACTCATTTTTTCTCCCTTACAAATGGGTTCCCTGGGGTACCCTCTAAGCAGGAGATGAAGGTTATTGTCAAGTTGATTAAACAAAGTGGAGTTCCATGGGAAAAATGGGGTCACCAGAAAAATGATTTTCAGAAATTTGAATTTATCTATAAGCTATTGAGAGCACAAATACAGGAATAGACACATGGTAACCAAGCTCTCCTGCTGCTCAGAGAGGGGCAGCCATTCAGGGCAGCCCCTCCTCGTTCCTGAAACCCATGTGGGCACAGGACAGATGTGCTCTGGCTCCTGTAGAAAGTTACAAATGAGACCTGCAACAAACTCAGGAGAAAGTTAAAAGTAACTATAGACAAGAATTTATATCAGTTTTGAAGAGCTGCCTAAGGGAAAGAATATTTTGGTTGATATTGCCTCTTTAAAATGATTCTGAGTTCGGCTGGTTTCAAACCTAATCTCTGGATACAGCAGTAATAGGTTAACATTAAGATTAAAAAATTATGCAGATTGTGATTCTTCATTTACCATAGACTCTTTAATATATTAAAAATTTTTTTTAACATTTATTTATTTTTGAGACAGAGAGAGACAGAGCATGAACGGGGGAGGGGCAGAGAGAAAGGGAGACACAGAATCGGAAGCAGGCTCCAGGCTCTGAACCATCAGCCCAGAGCCCGACGCGGGGCTCGAACTCACGGACCACGAGATCGTGACCTGAGCTGAAGTCGGACGCTTAACCGACTGAGCCACCCAGGCGCCCCTTAAAATTTTTTTAATGTTTATTTATTTTTGAGAGACAGAAAGAGACAGAGCACAAGCAGGGGTTGGGGCAGAGAGAGAGGGAGACACAAAACCTGAAGCAAGTTCCAGGCTCTGAGCTGTCAGCACAGAGACCGATGCAGGGCTTGAACTCACGAATGGTGAGATCATGACCTGAGCCAAAGTCAGAAGCTTAACTGACTGAGCCACCTAGGCGCCCTTAAGAAATTTTTGTGGACAGGAAGTATATGAGAGCTGCCACCATTTCAGTGCATCACATGATTCGTATAGGCAGAAATCATCATTCCAAATTCAAAAGATGCCTTGAAGCAGATTGTTGGAAATTATTGGCAGAAAAGATATACTTTCCCTCTTCATTTCTAAATATAACTTTATATTGAGTCTATGTGATTATTTATGAGATGATACCTCAACTTTTGCCTGGATTGTTTTCTTTCAAATGTAGTTGTGACACTGAAGACCTGTCTTGGATATTGCATGATATACACCAATAGTCCCAAATCCTGATGTATGAACCTGTGTCTCTTTGACTCCATGAGAATAACCTATGGAGTTTATTTAAATCAAGATTTCTAGACTGCAACCCCAGAGATTCTGATTCAGCGTCCCATGTGATTCTGATGAGTATGCCCATTTCTGGACTACTGGTCTACAATTTACTTTGCTAGAGACTTGGAGGGAGGTCAAGGTGAAATTCTGCCACTATAATTGGCCTCGTGGGATCAGAGTCATACAAAGTCCAGAGTGTACTGACTAACATATCATCTAAATATGGAGGTAACTAAGAAGATGCCAAGCACCTTCTGCAGAACTCTTTGGCCAAGATGTGTGGCTGTTCCTCTGAGGAAACCCAGAGGGAATGCATCACTTCTCAAGCTACAGCAATAGAGTCATCCACATCAGCTGCAGTACCAGGGATACCAGCCTCTCAGAAAGTTACCTTTCCATTGCTCATGCTCATGTAATGCTTATGGCAGCTAATGGGGAAAAATATTACATATACCAAAAAGTGTAAGAGAGTGCAATGAGGAAACTTGGAGCTTCTTAATAAATACAGGCAGGAGAAGATAATTACCTCTCAAATGGTTTGCATTCCAAATACGAGAGAAGACTATCTCATAGACATTGTGTTCATAACCCTTTTGACTTGTTTTGGTATATTTTGTCACCGTTAAACTCAATGTGATGTTAAGAAATGAAATTAAGCCATTTACCCTCCTTTTCACCTCTTTTAGGGAAAAGATCAAAGACTTCTCAGCCTGATGATATTTTCAAAATGTGGAATGATCATCCAGTCTTTTTCTACACACCCAATACAAAAGGCGTGCCTAATCCCAAGGAATTTACTATACAATAATAAAAAGTATATCTCAAATATTGAATTTAGTATGAGACCCAGGATCAGAAGATTTTAGAGCTGGAAGGGTCTTTGTATCTGAATTTTACTATCCTATATGTAATACAAGACTAAAACTCAGAGTGCGTCCTGGAGGTCACTCACCATCTTCTTGTGTTAAGTAGAACACATGTAAGTTGCTTTTCACTCCTTATCTCTCTGAGTTTATGCATCTGGGGAAAGCCAACAAGGAAGATCAGTCATGATCTAAGGGTTTACTAAAACCCTCTGTTTCATTGTGTCCATGCTAGCCAAAGATTGCATAACACTGCTTTTTTGCTCGTTATCTGACCTTTTGATTTCCTCCCTTTGGCAGCCCCGAATTAACTAATTATTTAATTAGTTTGTTTATTTTTGAGAGACAGAGAGAGAGAGCAGGGAGGGGCAGAGAGAGAGAGGGAGACACAGAATCCGAAGCAGACTCCAGGCTCCGAGCCATCAGCACAGAGCTCGATGTGGGGCCCAAACCCAAAAACCGGTAGGTCATGACCTGAGCCAACTGAGCCACCCAGTGCCCCTATTTTTTTTTTTTTTTTGAAGCTGTTTTTCAAAGGAATGGAGTCTCCTAAGCTGCTCCTCACTAACCTTTGCTCTACTATTTGCATTTCCTGCCTCTGGTTCTAATTAAAATGTAGAAGTGGTCATGCTTATGGCATCAAGAGGTACCACATTTCATAACTAATCACCAATAAGCCTTTGGACAAGGCTTGCCAGCCCACTGCCTCTCAGACTCGTGCCCAGCAGCATTCTCCTTACCATCTCTTCCACACTGCCTGAATTTGGACTGTCATGGGGAATTCTCCCTGTGTAATTATATCACAGTCTCGGCCTACACTTTCCTACCTCTTTCTCAACAATAAAAACATATGTGTATAAACAGTATGTGTAATTGTCTCCCCACATCGGAGGAGCTTCCTTTCTATTTGGGATTGCCAAGGAAATGTATATGAACTAATTAGAGAATCACTACATGCTGAAACTGCCAGATCTGAGAGTTCAGACAAGGAAGCCATCAAGACAGGCTGGAGTATTTGGGCAAGGAGTCCTGCAGATAGGTGGCTAGAGGTGGGAAGGCAGCACTACAAGCAAATACACAGCATGGGCCTCCCCAGAAATGACTCTGCTTCAGGGTCTCTTGTTTCCACTCAGGGATACAAGGAGACTCCTGACACTGGAGGCTCCCATGTATCCTGACATTCAGGTCCAGCTTTCTTTTTAAAAAAAAAAAAATATTTTTTTTTAACGTTTATTTATTTTTGAGACAGAGAGAGACAGAGCATGAACGGGGGAGGGTCAGAGAGAGAGGGAGACACAGAATCTGAAACAGGCTCCAGGCTCTGAGCCATCAGCACAGAGCCTGACACGGGGCTTGAACTCACGAACAGCGAGATCATGACCTGAGCCAAAGTCGGACACTTAACCGACTGAGCCACCCAGGTGCCCCCAGGTCCAGCTTTCTGTAACCGTTAAAGTTCAACCTTCCTGTGTCCCTTCTCTGAAGACTATCATCAGCTAGGGTTAACTTGTTTGCCTTTTAATAAAAGATGCCAATGCTTAAATAAGGCATTTTTCATGAGCATTTTACAGTGAGGAAAAGTAAGCATGCATCCCAAAACGTTAGGGAAAAGAATCAAAGGTCCCATAGTGACACCCAAGTAAAACAGCTTGACTTTTATGTTTTATCTTTTATGTTAAGAAAATGTACTTGCTCTGTTGCTCTTCTCACAGATAGCCATTCACACACCTTGCTCCCCTTTCATTCTCATCTTGGCTCAAATGCCACCTTCTCAGAGGGGCTTCCTAATGGCCCTTCTGAATATGGTGGCCCTGTTAGTCCAGCATTCTTTCCTACTATTGACCTCTTCTTTGTATCCCACACTCTTTGCAAGCTCCCAGGTAGGACTAGAGCTATACATTTGCACAAAATAAATATGCAATAAATATTATTAATTGAGCAGTTATTCTGTGATGTGTATGGTTTTACTTTTAACTAAAAGTATTGATGTTTTATCAGTGAATTTTTTACCTTTTTCATAATATATTTGGAGAAATCCATTGCTCAATGAATATACATCTGTCAATGCCGTGGCTTTGTTATGTCTCGTGTCGTCCTACCCTGAGCTGCCAGGAGTGCTTATGACCCATGTTTTAAGCCCAGCTTCAAGTGTGAGGGGTGAGTTCTGCAGAGGTTCTGGGTAGCTTTTGGGGGACTTGTCCTGCTGGATATCACTACGTCAAGTAAAATGAGCACCCACCTCTTTTGCTACGTTTTTTCAATCTTCCTCTACTCTCTGCCAACATGTGGGTTTCCCACCAACCATATCTTTGCAGACAAACTCTGAGATGGCCTAGGGCTTGAGACTCCATTGACATCACAAAGTTTTGTTATAACCAGTGTAGGAGGTTTCTATGACACTGACATCAACTTCATTCCCAGAGTCTGCTACATGAAGAGTCAGTCACATGAGAGTCTAGGAGTCCAGAAAAGTTAAATGGGTGATTGTGGCTAGCAGAAGCCACTCTGGGGAATCATGCTGGAGGTCATCTCAGATCTCAGATCTGCCTCAGATCTCAGTCTGCCAATTTCCAATATGACTTAAGCAAGTCACTTAATCTGACCTTCAGGCTCATCATTTATAAAATTAGGAAATGGTTTTAGATTAATTTATTCATTCATTCAAGAACTATGTAATGAACTCCTATTAAGCTCTAGGCAGTCTCCAAGATTGATTCCACCTGAGGAATTCTGACTCCCATCCTCTCTCCCATATGGAGTCCCCCCATTTGACACAATGGCTGTCCCATGGAAGTTACCTAGGGAACACTGGACTAACAAGCGTCCTCGGGATGTGCCCACGCACCATTTGGTGTGGCTGAGGGGCCATTAGCAATTCTGTACCAAAAGCCAAGGTTTTGGCTAATTTGCCTTGTGCTGTCTTACTTGCACAAAAACAGCAGTGCCTGGATCAAGCCTTCATTGCAACAGCTGCAGGATAAGCGTGCTCAGCGGGGACCTTGTCCAGGATACTAGTCCCATGACATTGCTAGAGTATTCCTAGTCTCCAATGAAGTTGTGCAATGCAACAAGTGCGTATAAATCAGGGTGGATGATGCAAAGTACAGTTTCACTGAGAACATGACGAAAATATTTAAATGACAGAATAGTATGTAATTAAACATACATCACACTATATAAGTGAAGAGAAAAGTAAACAATGGGGTCAAAAAGAGAAATGGGAGGGGTGTTTGGGTGGCTCATTTGGTTAAACATTTGACTTTGGCTCAGGTCATGATCTCACTGTTCATGAGTTCCAGCCCTGCATTGGGCTCTGTGCTGACAGTTCAGAGCCTGGACCCTGCTTCAGATTCTGTGTCTTCCTCTCTGCTCATCCTCCACTCACACTCTGTCTCTCACTCAAAAAGAAATAAACATTAAAAAAATAAATTAATGAAAAAAAAAAAAAGAGGAATGGGAATCCTAAGAAGCAAGCTGGAGTAGTCAAGGGAGGGGAGTCTCATGGAGAAAGTGACCAGGAAACTTGTCACTGGTTACAATAGTGTAGCATCAGGGTATGATCTCTGCCTGACCCATGACATCCAGTGGCATTGGGGGTGCATTCTAGCTACAGAGGATCTACAGACTCCAAATTGGCCTAAGCATGGTCTCTCTAGTATGTTTTCTTTGCTCCTGGGTGTGGTTATTTCTCTGCTTCTTGTGGCTGCTGGTTCTTAATTTGTTTTCCTCTGAACTATTTTATTTTGTGTGGGTTCAGTAGTGTTAGTTGACACAAATGCTTTCTGAAAATAAGTGCAATATAAATCATACTTGTTTCCTAATTAAATCTGAATATATTCCATAATAACAGCCTTTTCCTAGGCCCCTGGGTCTTGATCTGCTCATCCTGAGACCAACTCCAAGAATTTTTAAAACATACTATACTTTTAACAGTTTCAAAGAATTAGTTTGTTTTTTTAAAAATTCAACAAAGTCACACTTTTAGTAGTCCATAAAATGATGTGTAAACATCGAATGAGCAAGTTTGATGAAGGAAGAATTGGCTCTGTGGCTAGGTTTTTGCTAATGTTTACTCACTGTTGTCCCTGTGAGGCCCTTTCCAGATGGCATTTGGCAAAATGTGTTACAACTTATCAGATTCAAGGGAGAATAAGATAGAATAAGGTTGGTCCCTGGATCCCCTAACTCCTAAAAACCATCATGTAATTTATGAACCATATTCTGAATCAAAGTATATCATAACTAGACATTAGGGTTAGGGTCAGGGTCAAGTTGCATACATTAATTATGTACAGCTTTCTGTATCCCAATCATTCCTCCATGAAGTGGTTTAAAAAAATAAAACAGGAAAGAATACAGTCATTAAAAGTATTGAGAACATTACCTGTCATAGTAAATATGTAAATAAACACAATTATTGTTTAATGTTAGCTGAAGACTGGGAGCTAGTCCTACAGGTACTTGGCAGGTAGCATCTGTGGCCAGCTGCCCCTCCCTGCCCTGACCCCACCCCCCCCAAGCTCAGCACATGCTCTACTATGCTCAAGGGCAGCCCAAACTGAGGGACCAGGTCCAGGTGTGGCTCCCTCCTGTTAGGCATGGCTTGCTTCCAACAGGCAGAGAAGGTGGCCAGCTCACAGACACATAACATTTTCTTTTGGCTACTTACTGCCTCCCCCTTTTGTCACTCTGGTCCTTAAACTTTAGCTCCTATGAGAACTTGGGTTTGCAGATTCCTGTTGACATTTTAAAGTGTGCGGATCTGTGTTGCCTTTGTTCCCCGTCCTTGGTTCTGGAAATAAAGGTGGGAAAACTTAACATACTGTGAAAACAACAATAATAAATAGTGTGTTCTGCCCTCGTATCTCAGACTTGAAATAAAATGGCAATTGCATACCTCTTGTTACATACAACCAGCTTTAGAGACTCATATGAGTATGTAAAATGAAATTGTGCTGAAAGAAATCTTATTACTGAACTTTTGCCTTGCAGAAGACAGTTTGGCATAAAAGTCTCAAGAAAATGTGTTTTTTAAAGAGTGTAAATACAAAGTATGTTTCATGGGTAGAATCCTGTTCCTTTCAGTGAACGTGAGATGAGCAGACAGTATAGCTCAGATTCCAGCTGGATTTCCATCACTAACTACCATTGGGGCGTGTGTGTGGGACTACAGAGGGCTGGCCAGCTAGGAGGGGCTTACAGTCTTTGGTCTATAGACTGCAAGGATGGTGGGGTTCCTTGGTGCTCTGGGTCTGGCAAGACCTGAGGTGGGTGAGACGGGGGTGGGGGGTAGGAGGGTTTGATGACACAGTTTTTCCCAGAGCTATCAGGGTGGATGGTGGCACAGGGGGAACAGAGGGCCTGAGTAGGCCTGAGCAAACCCAAGGGACTAACTGAATGTCTTGGGCTGGGACAGCAGTTGCTTTTTTCTGTTGCTTGTTCATCCCTCATTGATGCTCCCCCAACCCACCACCCTGTCATTTTCCTGTCTGGTGAATGCCGGGTCACCCTGACATGTGTAGCCATGCAAGGACACAAATGTGCTCATCCTCTTGGAGCATTCCCAATCCCTCCACACCCTGGTCTGGCTGACTCTGCATACACACAGTCCTCTTCCTGAGTATCCTCTGCAGTAGCACTTTTCGTGCCATTGTTGTCTCTCTGTCTGTCCTTTCTGCCAGGAGATTTCTGTCACACCTGCCTGGCTGGATGACAAATGGATATGAATGGATTCTGGATCCTTTGTCCTGGAACAGCAAGCATCCTTCAAAACCCTGATGAGCAGGGTAAATCTTTGTCTCTCTGTGTGCCCCAGCCATGGTGCCCAGGACAAGAGATTTTGTTCTATGAAAGTGGATTCCTTCTGATATCACTATGTAATCACTTAACATGGCCATTACTGTGAGACAGAAGGCATTCTACTGTATTGTGTTCTACTTGCATACTGTGGTTAACAAAGAGTAAATACACACTGACACTCACACATTTACACTTGCACCGCCGTTTCTGACATCACTACATGGAAACTACAGTGAATTCTCATTGGGTTTCAGGCATGTAGATGTGCCATTAAAAGTATAATTAGAGGGGCACCTGGATGGCTCAGTTGGTTAAGGTTCTGACTCTTGATTTCAGCTCAGGTCATGATCATATGATTTGTGAGATTGAGCTCCGTGTTGGACTCTGCACTGACAACATGGAGCCTGCTTGGAATTATCTCTCTCCCTCTCTGTCTGCCCCTTACCTACTCACTCTTTCTCTCTCAAAATAAATAAACTTCTAAAAAAGTGTAAATTGAGGAGGATGGATATGGAGGTCTAGTTAAAGTGATGGGCGCCCTTGCCTATGGGAGTAAATTTTATCCAGAAGGCACTGTATTCTACTCAAAAGAGTGACATGATAATATCTATCTTTTAGAACAGGGATCAGTACAGATTTTCTGTAAAGGACTTTCTGTAAAATCTTCTGTAAAGATTTTCTGTTTACAGAAAATATGTTAGTTGTTGCAACCCATGTGGTCTTCCTGACAATGACTCCACTCTTGCATTGTGACTTGAAAGCAGCCACAGAATATACATAACTGATGTGTGTGGTTGTGTTCTAACCACATTTTATTTACAGAAAATAGATGGAGGTCACATTTGGCCCATGGGTGGTAAGTTTATAACACCCCAGATTTGCAACTTTATGGAGGATGGGTGAGAGGGCTCTTGGTTTTAAAATCTTTTTTTAATATTTATTTATTTTTGAGAGAGAGAGAGACAGAGAATGAGCAGGGAGGGGCAGAGAGGGAGAGAGAGACACACAGAATCCAAAGCAGGCTCCAGGCTCTGAGCTGTCAGCACATAGCCCAACATGGGGCTTGAACTCATAAACGTGAGATCATGCCCTGAGCCGAAGTCGGATGCTTAACCAACTGAGCCACCCAGGCACCCCTAGGGCTCTTGTTTTTAAAATGGCAGACTCGGCGTACACTGGGATCTATCCTGCTTGACCCTGGCCCCTAAACTGGAAAGGGAAAAAGAATGATGGAGGAATTAGCCAACATTTATGGCCTCAGGAATTCTCCCGCATTTATCTGTGTGCCTCCAGCTTCCTATGAGATGTTTGTCTGTGGTTGAATTACATGTGGGTATTGTTTGGCTGAATATATCCCCATTGACCCGTGGGTATATCTTGTGGGTTATATACTATGCAGATGGTCATCTTGTTCATGTCAAGACCCTGAAGGCATTTATGGTTCTCATGAGTTAGGTGAAGGACCTAGCATGTGTGGGATTCAGGAGTAGTCTGATTCAGCCCTCAGCAATATTACTGAGCACCCCGTTTCCTGGGCCCTCTGTGGTGGGGGGCACTGGCCTAGCCTAGGCCACTTCTGCCATCCTGATGGAAAGGTCTGCAGCCTGGGTGGTCCACCTCACACTTTACTCTGCAGGTCAAGAACTGAGGTTCCTGCTATCTCATTGACAGGGACCAGGTCACATGCCCATGGATGAGTCAATCCCTGTAGTCAGAGTGTGGTGTTGTGGAGATTGGAATAGACTGTTAGGTCCTCTGTTGTTAGGACTTTTCCAGTTGCCATGGTGGCAACATCTTTTGAGATGCATCTATTGATAAAATGAATACTATTTCTGGTAATGAGTAGGTCCAAAGTGCTAGCTTAGTACTCAACACTTCAGTCCTGGCACCTCAGAACTACTGTACTATTGTGAAGAGACAATGGCAGAGAATGAGCTAAATTGATGGAAACTGGTGTGGAACATACAAAATAAGGGGGAGTGGGGGGCGGTGAGGATTGGGAATAGCACCTGACCAACCTGTGTCTCCAATTTACCTAGGTTCAAGAAGGTGCGAGGAATCCGTGGTGTTTCACTGCCAATAATTTTGCAAATAAGGAATATGCCTTTTGCACCGAGGATGGCAAGACTTCTATTTTCCAGTTGGTACAGAAATCGGGGAGAGTGGCACCTCCCATCGGCTAGTATAGGTGTAAGAGACTGACCACTCTCAAGAAGGTGTCTGGCTTTTGCAGGGCTCACTTTGAGCCTGCATGTGGGACTGACAAGGACAATACAAGGTATTGTTCTAAAGATGGGATATTGGAAGAATGTGGTGCACCTGGTAATCTTGGGAAGAGGACAGACAGATCTGGAGTCTGCTGTGGAGTTACTTCGAAAGAGTTCTCTGCAGCACCTGGCTTACAAGATGTCTATCCTTTTTATTAAATATGGGTGTGGCTTCTGTGACTTTGTCTTAATGGCTGGAATTTTCAAGGAGTAGGATTTTATGTCACGGTAATAGTTTGTCCCTCTAGAGTTCCTTTGCTGTGAAGAGTATCTCTAGCAGTGGAGTGTGTATTACAAGCCTATAGGTATACGGTGGTGGTGGGGGTTTACAGTGGTCAGCAGGCTGTTGTTATTGCTGATTTTCCAGGTGGATTCCATATGATGAGACGTTAGGTCTTATGGATATGTATCTGCATAAAGTGCCCATGAAGAGTGCTTTTTTGAGTTCAAGAGTAGATAGATTTTTATTGGTTCTAACAGCAATTCTCGCACTTGGTATTCCAATGAGCACAGCATTACAAGGTTGCCTGCATGTTATCTGTGTAGTGATGAGTACTTACCAATGAAAGATGTTGGTGATGTTAGGGGTTAGGGGTTAGGGGTTAGGGGTGAGGGGTTAGGGGTTAGGGGTTAGGGGTTAGGGGTTAGGGGTTGGGGTTAGGGGTTAGGGGTTAGGGGTTAGGGGTTGGGGTTAGAGGTTAGGGGTTAGGGGTTAGGGGTTGGGGTTAGGGTTTAGGGTTAGGGTTAGGGGTTGGGGTTAGGGGTTAGGGGTTAGGGTTTAGGGGTTAGGGGTTAGCGGTTGGGGTTAGGGGTTAGGGGTTAGCGGTTAGGGGTTGGGGTTAGGGTTTAGGGGTTAGGGTTAGGGTTAGGGTTAGGGTTAGGGTTAGGGTTAGGGTTAGGGGTTAGGGGTTAGGGTTAGGGTTAGGGGTTAGGGTTAGGGTTAGGGTTAGGGTTAGGGTTAGGGTTAGGGTTAGGGGTTAGGGTTAGGGGTTAGGGTTAGGGTTAGGGTTAGGGTTAGGGTTAGGGTTAGGGTTAGGGTTAGGGTTAGGGTTAGGGTTAGGGTTAGGGTTAGGGTTAGGGTTAGGGTTAGGGTTAGGGTTAGGGTTAGGGTTAGGGTTAGGGTTAGGGTTAGGGTTAGGGTTAGGGTTAGGGTTAGGGGTTAGGGTTAGGGTTAGGGTTAGGGTTAGGGTTAGGGTTAGGGTTAGGGTTAGGGTTAGGGTTAGGGTTAGGGTTAGGGTTAGGGTTAGGGTTAGGGTTAGGGTTAGGGTTAGGGTTAGGGTTAGGGTTAGGGTTAGGGTTAGGGTTAGGGTTAGGGTTAGGGTTAGGGTTAGGGTTAGGGTTAGGGTTAGGGTTAGGGTTAGGGTTAGGGTTAGGGTTAGGGTTAGGGTTAGGGTTAGGGTTAGGGTTAGGGTTAGGGTTAGGGTTAGGGTTAGGGTTAGGGTTAGGGTTAGGGTTAGGGTTAGGGTTAGGGTTAGGGTTAGGGTTAGGGTTAGGGTTAGGGTTAGGGTTAGGGTTAGGGTTAGGGTTAGGGTTAGGGTTAGGGTTAGGGTTAGGGTTAGGGTTAGGGTTAGGGTTAGGGTTAGGGTTAGGGTTAGGGTTAGGGTTAGGGTTAGGGTTAGGGTTAGGGTTAGGGTTAGGGTTAGGGTTAGGGTTAGGGTTAGGGTTAGGGTTAGGGTTAGGGTTAGGGTTAGGGTTAGGGTTAGGGTTAGGGTTAGGGTTAGGGTTAGGGTTAGGGTTAGGGTTAGGGTTAGGGTTAGGGTTAGGGTTAGGGTTAGGGTTAGGGTTAGGGTTAGGGTTAGGGTTAGGGTTAGGGTTAGGGTTAGGGTTAGGGTTAGGGTTAGGGTTAGGGTTAGGGTTAGGGTTAGGGTTAGGGTTAGGGTTAGGGTTAGGGTTAGGGTTAGGGTTAGGGTTAGGGTTAGGGTTAGGGTTAGGGTTAGGGTTAGGGTTAGGGTTAGGGTTAGGGTTAGGGTTAGGGTTAGGGTTAGGGTTAGGGTTAGGGTTAGGGTTAGGGTTAGGGTTAGGGTTAGGGTTAGGGTTAGGGTTAGGGTTAGGGTTAGGGTTAGGGTTAGGGTTAGGGTTAGGGTTAGGGTTAGGGTTAGGGTTAGGGTTAGGGTTAGGGTTAGGGTTAGGGTTAGGGTTAGGGTTAGGGTTAGGGTTAGGGTTAGGGTTAGGGTTAGGGTTAGGGTTAGGGTTAGGGTTAGGGTTAGGGTTAGGGTTAGGGTTAGGGTTAGGGTTAGGGTTAGGGTTAGGGTTAGGGTTAGGGTTAGGGTTAGGGTTAGGGTTAGGGTTAGGGTTAGGGTTAGGGTTAGGGTTAGGGTTAGGGTTAGGGTTAGGGTTAGGGTTAGGGTTAGGGTTAGGGTTAGGGTTAGGGTTAGGGTTAGGGTTAGGGTTAGGGTTAGGGTTAGGGTTAGGGTTAGGGTTAGGGTTAGGGTTAGGGTTAGGGTTAGGGTTAGGGTTAGGGTTAGGGTTAGGGTTAGGGTTAGGGTTAGGGTTAGGGTTAGGGTTAGGGTTAGGGTTAGGGTTAGGGTTAGGGTTAGGGTTAGGGTTAGGGTTAGGGTTAGGGTTAGGGTTAGGGTTAGGGTTAGGGTTAGGGTTAGGGTTAGGGTTAGGGTTAGGGTTAGGGTTAGGGTTAGGGTTAGGGTTAGGGTTAGGGTTAGGGTTAGGGTTAGGGTTAGGGTTAGGGTTAGGGTTAGGGTTAGGGTTAGGGTTAGGGTTAGGGTTAGGGTTAGGGTTAGGGTTAGGGTTAGGGTTAGGGTTAGGGTTAGGGTTAGGGTTAGGGTTAGGGTTAGGGTTAGGGTTAGGGTTAGGGTTAGGGTTAGGGTTAGGGTTAGGGTTAGGGTTAGGGTTAGGGTTAGGGTTAGGGTTAGGGTTAGGGTTAGGGTTAGGGTTAGGGTTAGGGTTAGGGTTAGGGTTAGGGTTAGGGTTAGGGTTAGGGTTAGGGTTAGGGTTAGGGTTAGGGTTAGGGTTAGGGTTAGGGTTAGGGTTAGGGTTAGGGTTAGGGTTAGGGTTAGGGTTAGGGTTAGGGTTAGGGTTAGGGTTAGGGTTAGGGTTAGGGTTAGGGTTAGGGTTAGGGTTAGGGTTAGGGTTAGGGTTAGGGTTAGGGTTAGGGTTAGGGTTAGGGTTAGGGTTAGGGTTAGGGTTAGGGTTAGGGTTAGGGTTAGGGTTAGGGTTAGGGTTAGGGTTAGGGTTAGGGTTAGGGTTAGGGTTAGGGTTAGGGTTAGGGTTAGGGTTAGGGTTAGGGTTAGGGTTAGGGTTAGGGTTAGGGTTAGGGTTAGGGTTAGGGTTAGGGTTAGGGTTAGGGTTAGGGTTAGGGTTAGGGTTAGGGTTAGGGTTAGGGTTAGGGTTAGGGTTAGGGTTAGGGTTAGGGTTAGGGTTAGGGTTAGGGTTAGGGTTAGGGTTAGGGTTAGGGTTAGGGTTAGGGTTAGGGTTAGGGTTAGGGTTAGGGTTAGGGTTAGGGTTAGGGTTAGGGTTAGGGTTAGGGTTAGGGTTAGGGTTAGGGTTAGGGTTAGGGTTAGGGTTAGGGTTAGGGTTAGGGTTAGGGTTAGGGTTAGGGTTAGGGTTAGGGTTAGGGTTAGGGTTAGGGTTAGGGTTAGGGTTAGGGTTAGGGTTAGGGTTAGGGTTAGGGTTAGGGTTAGGGTTAGGGTTAGGGTTAGGGTTAGGGTTAGGGTTAGGGTTAGGGTTAGGGTTAGGGTTAGGGTTAGGGTTAGGGTTAGGGTTAGGGTTAGGGTTAGGGTTAGGGTTAGGGTTAGGGTTAGGGTTAGGGTTAGGGTTAGGGTTAGGGTTAGGGTTAGGGTTAGGGTTAGGGTTAGGGTTAGGGTTAGGGTTAGGGTTAGGGTTAGGGTTAGGGTTAGGGTTAGGGTTAGGGTTAGGGTTAGGGTTAGGGTTAGGGTTAGGGTTAGGGTTAGGGTTAGGGTTAGGGTTAGGGTTAGGGTTAGGGTTAGGGTTAGGGTTAGGGTTAGGGTTAGGGTTAGGGTTAGGGTTAGGGTTAGGGTTAGGGTTAGGGTTAGGGTTAGGGTTAGGGTTAGGGTTAGGGTTAGGGTTAGGGTTAGGGTTAGGGTTAGGGTTAGGGTTAGGGTTAGGGTTAGGGTTAGGGTTAGGGTTAGGGTTAGGGTTAGGGTTAGGGTTAGGGTTAGGGTTAGGGTTAGGGTTAGGGTTAGGGTTAGGGTTAGGGTTAGGGTTAGGGTTAGGGTTAGGGTTAGGGTTAGGGTTAGGGTTAGGGTTAGGGTTAGGGTTAGGGTTAGGGTTAGGGTTAGGGTTAGGGTTAGGGTTAGGGTTAGGGTTAGGGTTAGGGTTAGGGTTAGGGTTAGGGTTAGGGTTAGGGTTAGGGTTAGGGTTAGGGTTAGGGTTAGGGTTAGGGTTAGGGTTAGGGTTAGGGTTAGGGTTAGGGTTAGGGTTAGGGTTAGGGTTAGGGTTAGGGTTAGGGTTAGGGTTAGGGTTAGGGTTAGGGTTAGGGTTAGGGTTAGGGTTAGGGTTAGGGTTAGGGTTAGGGTTAGGGTTAGGGTTAGGGTTAGGGTTAGGGTTAGGGTTAGGGTTAGGGTTAGGGTTAGGGTTAGGGTTAGGGTTAGGGTTAGGGTTAGGGTTAGGGTTAGGGTTAGGGTTAGGGTTAGGGTTAGGGTTAGGGTTAGGGTTAGGGTTAGGGTTAGGGTTAGGGTTAGGGTTAGGGTTAGGGTTAGGGTTAGGGTTAGGGTTAGGGTTAGGGTTAGGGTTAGGGTTAGGGTTAGGGTTAGGGTTAGGGTTAGGGTTAGGGTTAGGGTTAGGGTTAGGGTTAGGGTTAGGGTTAGGGTTAGGGTTAGGGTTAGGGTTAGGGTTAGGGTTAGGGTTAGGGTTAGGGTTAGGGTTAGGGTTAGGGTTAGGGTTAGGGTTAGGGTTAGGGTTAGGGTTAGGGTTAGGGTTAGGGTTAGGGTTAGGGTTAGGGTTAGGGTTAGGGTTAGGGTTAGGGTTAGGGTTAGGGTTAGGGTTAGGGTTAGGGTTAGGGTTAGGGTTAGGGTTAGGGTTAGGGTTAGGGTTAGGGTTAGGGTTAGGGTTAGGGTTAGGGTTAGGGTTAGGGTTAGGGTTAGGGTTAGGGTTAGGGTTAGGGTTAGGGTTAGGGTTAGGGTTAGGGTTAGGGTTAGGGTTAGGGTTAGGGTTAGGGTTAGGGTTAGGGTTAGGGTTAGGGTTAGGGTTAGGGTTAGGGTTAGGGTTAGGGTTAGGGTTAGGGTTAGGGTTAGGGTTAGGGTTAGGGTTAGGGTTAGGGTTAGGGTTAGGGTTAGGGTTAGGGTTAGGGTTAGGGTTAGGGTTAGGGTTAGGGTTAGGGTTAGGGTTAGGGTTAGGGTTAGGGTTAGGGTTAGGGTTAGGGTTAGGGTTAGGGTTAGGGTTAGGGTTAGGGTTAGGGTTAGGGTTAGGGTTAGGGTTAGGGTTAGGGTTAGGGTTAGGGTTAGGGTTAGGGTTAGGGTTAGGGTTAGGGTTAGGGTTAGGGTTAGGGTTAGGGTTAGGGTTAGGGTTAGGGTTAGGGTTAGGGTTAGGGTTAGGGTTAGGGTTAGGGTTAGGGTTAGGGTTAGGGTTAGGGTTAGGGTTAGGGTTAGGGTTAGGGTTAGGGTTAGGGTTAGGGTTAGGGTTAGGGTTAGGGTTAGGGTTAGGGTTAGGGTTAGGGTTAGGGTTAGGGTTAGGGTTAGGGTTAGGGTTAGGGTTAGGGTTAGGGTTAGGGTTAGGGTTAGGGTTAGGGTTAGGGTTAGGGTTAGGGTTAGGGTTAGGGTTAGGGTTAGGGTTAGGGTTAGGGTTAGGGTTAGGGTTAGGGTTAGGGTTAGGGTTAGGGTTAGGGTTAGGGTTAGGGTTAGGGTTAGGGTTAGGGTTAGGGTTAGGGTTAGGGTTAGGGTTAGGGTTAGGGTTAGGGTTAGGGTTAGGGTTAGGGTTAGGGTTAGGGTTAGGGTTAGGGTTAGGGTTAGGGTTAGGGTTAGGGTTAGGGTTAGGGTTAGGGTTAGGGTTAGGGTTAGGGTTAGGGTTAGGGTTAGGGTTAGGGTTAGGGTTAGGGTTAGGGTTAGGGTTAGGGTTAGGGTTAGGGTTAGGGTTAGGGTTAGGGTTAGGGTTAGGGTTAGGGTTAGGGTTAGGGTTAGGGTTAGGGTTAGGGTTAGGGTTAGGGTTAGGGTTAGGGTTAGGGTTAGGGTTAGGGTTAGGGTTAGGGTTAGGGTTAGGGTTAGGGTTAGGGTTAGGGTTAGGGTTAGGGTTAGGGTTAGGGTTAGGGTTAGGGTTAGGGTTAGGGTTAGGGTTAGGGTTAGGGTTAGGGTTAGGGTTAGGGTTAGGGTTAGGGTTAGGGTTAGGGTTAGGGTTAGGGTTAGGGTTAGGGTTAGGGTTAGGGTTAGGGTTAGGGTTAGGGTTAGGGTTAGGGTTAGGGTTAGGGTTAGGGTTAGGGTTAGGGTTAGGGTTAGGGTTAGGGTTAGGGTTAGGGTTAGGGTTAGGGTTAGGGTTAGGGTTAGGGTTAGGGTTAGGGTTAGGGTTAGGGTTAGGGTTAGGGTTAGGGTTAGGGTTAGGGTTAGGGTTAGGGTTAGGGTTAGGGTTAGGGTTAGGGTTAGGGTTAGGGTTAGGGTTAGGGTTAGGGTTAGGGTTAGGGTTAGGGTTAGGGTTAGGGTTAGGGTTAGGGTTAGGGTTAGGGTTAGGGTTAGGGTTAGGGTTAGGGTTAGGGTTAGGGTTAGGGTTAGGGTTAGGGTTAGGGTTAGGGTTAGGGTTAGGGTTAGGGTTAGGGTTAGGGTTAGGGTTAGGGTTAGGGTTAGGGTTAGGGTTAGGGTTAGGGTTAGGGTTAGGGTTAGGGTTAGGGTTAGGGTTAGGGTTAGGGTTAGGGTTAGGGTTAGGGTTAGGGTTAGGGTTAGGGTTAGGGTTAGGGTTAGGGTTAGGGTTAGGGTTAGGGTTAGGGTTAGGGTTAGGGTTAGGGTTAGGGTTAGGGTTAGGGTTAGGGTTAGGGTTAGGGTTAGGGTTAGGGTTAGGGTTAGGGTTAGGGTTAGGGTTAGGGTTAGGGTTAGGGTTAGGGTTAGGGTTAGGGTTAGGGTTAGGGTTAGGGTTAGGGTTAGGGTTAGGGTTAGGGTTAGGGTTAGGGTTAGGGTTAGGGTTAGGGTTAGGGTTAGGGTTAGGGTTAGGGTTAGGGTTAGGGTTAGGGTTAGGGTTAGGGTTAGGGTTAGGGTTAGGGTTAGGGTTAGGGTTAGGGTTAGGGTTAGGGTTAGGGTTAGGGTTAGGGTTAGGGTTAGGGTTAGGGTTAGGGTTAGGGTTAGGGTTAGGGTTAGGGTTAGGGTTAGGGTTAGGGTTAGGGTTAGGGTTAGGGTTAGGGTTAGGGTTAGGGTTAGGGTTAGGGTTAGGGTTAGGGTTAGGGTTAGGGTTAGGGTTAGGGTTAGGGTTAGGGTTAGGGTTAGGGTTAGGGTTAGGGTTAGGGTTAGGGTTAGGGTTAGGGTTAGGGTTAGGGTTAGGGTTAGGGTTAGGGTTAGGGTTAGGGTTAGGGTTAGGGTTAGGGTTAGGGTTAGGGTTAGGGTTAGGGTTAGGGTTAGGGTTAGGGTTAGGGTTAGGGTTAGGGTTAGGGTTAGGGTTAGGGTTAGGGTTAGGGTTAGGGTTAGGGTTAGGGTTAGGGTTAGGGTTAGGGTTAGGGTTAGGGTTAGGGTTAGGGTTAGGGTTAGGGTTAGGGTTAGGGTTAGGGTTAGGGTTAGGGTTAGGGTTAGGGTTAGGGTTAGGGTTAGGGTTAGGGTTAGGGTTAGGGTTAGGGTTAGGGTTAGGGTTAGGGTTAGGGTTAGGGTTAGGGTTAGGGTTAGGGTTAGGGTTAGGGTTAGGGTTAGGGTTAGGGTTAGGGTTAGGGTTAGGGTTAGGGTTAGGGTTAGGGTTAGGGTTAGGGTTAGGGTTAGGGTTAGGGTTAGGGTTAGGGTTAGGGTTAGGGTTAGGGTTAGGGTTAGGGTTAGGGTTAGGGTTAGGGTTAGGGTTAGGGTTAGGGTTAGGGTTAGGGTTAGGGTTAGGGTTAGGGTTAGGGTTAGGGTTAGGGTTAGGGTTAGGGTTAGGGTTAGGGTTAGGGTTAGGGTTAGGGTTAGGGTTAGGGTTAGGGTTAGGGTTAGGGTTAGGGTTAGGGTTAGGGTTAGGGTTAGGGTTAGGGTTAGGGTTAGGGTTAGGGTTAGGGTTAGGGTTAGGGTTAGGGTTAGGGTTAGGGTTAGGGTTAGGGTTAGGGTTAGGGTTAGGGTTAGGGTTAGGGTTAGGGTTAGGGTTAGGGTTAGGGTTAGGGTTAGGGTTAGGGTTAGGGTTAGGGTTAGGGTTAGGGTTAGGGTTAGGGTTAGGGTTAGGGTTAGGGTTAGGGTTAGGGTTAGGGTTAGGGTTAGGGTTAGGGTTAGGGTTAGGGTTAGGGTTAGGGTTAGGGTTAGGGTTAGGGTTAGGGTTAGGGTTAGGGTTAGGGTTAGGGTTAGGGTTAGGGTTAGGGTTAGGGTTAGGGTTAGGGTTAGGGTTAGGGTTAGGGTTAGGGTTAGGGTTAGGGTTAGGGTTAGGGTTAGGGTTAGGGTTAGGGTTAGGGTTAGGGTTAGGGTTAGGGTTAGGGTTAGGGTTAGGGTTAGGGTTAGGGTTAGGGTTAGGGTTAGGGTTAGGGTTAGGGTTAGGGTTAGGGTTAGGGTTAGGGTTAGGGTTAGGGTTAGGGTTAGGGTTAGGGTTAGGGTTAGGGTTAGGGTTAGGGTTAGGGTTAGGGTTAGGGTTAGGGTTAGGGTTAGGGTTAGGGTTAGGGTTAGGGTTAGGGTTAGGGTTAGGGTTAGGGTTAGGGTTAGGGTTAGGGTTAGGGTTAGGGTTAGGGTTAGGGTTAGGGTTAGGGTTAGGGTTAGGGTTAGGGTTAGGGTTAGGGTTAGGGTTAGGGTTAGGGTTAGGGTTAGGGTTAGGGTTAGGGTTAGGGTTAGGGTTAGGGTTAGGGTTAGGGTTAGGGTTAGGGTTAGGGTTAGGGTTAGGGTTAGGGTTAGGGTTAGGGTTAGGGTTAGGGTTAGGGTTAGGGTTAGGGTTAGGGTTAGGGTTAGGGTTAGGGTTAGGGTTAGGGTTAGGGTTAGGGTTAGGGTTAGGGTTAGGGTTAGGGTTAGGGTTAGGGTTAGGGTTAGGGTTAGGGTTAGGGTTAGGGTTAGGGTTAGGGTTAGGGTTAGGGTTAGGGTTAGGGTTAGGGTTAGGGTTAGGGTTAGGGTTAGGGTTAGGGTTAGGGTTAGGGTTAGGGTTAGGGTTAGGGTTAGGGTTAGGGTTAGGGTTAGGGTTAGGGTTAGGGTTAGGGTTAGGGTTAGGGTTAGGGTTAGGGTTAGGGTTAGGGTTAGGGTTAGGGTTAGGGTTAGGGTTAGGGTTAGGGTTAGGGTTAGGGTTAGGGTTAGGGTTAGGGTTAGGGTTAGGGTTAGGGTTAGGGTTAGGGTTAGGGTTAGGGTTAGGGTTAGGGTTAGGGTTAGGGTTAGGGTTAGGGTTAGGGTTAGGGTTAGGGTTAGGGTTAGGGTTAGGGTTAGGGTTAGGGTTAGGGTTAGGGTTAGGGTTAGGGTTAGGGTTAGGGTTAGGGTTAGGGTTAGGGTTAGGGTTAGGGTTAGGGTTAGGGTTAGGGTTAGGGTTAGGGTTAGGGTTAGGGTTAGGGTTAGGGTTAGGGTTAGGGTTAGGGTTAGGGTTAGGGTTAGGGTTAGGGTTAGGGTTAGGGTTAGGGTTAGGGTTAGGGTTAGGGTTAGGGTTAGGGTTAGGGTTAGGGTTAGGGTTAGGGTTAGGGTTAGGGTTAGGGTTAGGGTTAGGGTTAGGGTTAGGGTTAGGGTTAGGGTTAGGGTTAGGGTTAGGGTTAGGGTTAGGGTTAGGGTTAGGGTTAGGGTTAGGGTTAGGGTTAGGGTTAGGGTTAGGGTTAGGGTTAGGGTTAGGGTTAGGGTTAGGGTTAGGGTTAGGGTTAGGGTTAGGGTTAGGGTTAGGGTTAGGGTTAGGGTTAGGGTTAGGGTTAGGGTTAGGGTTAGGGTTAGGGTTAGGGTTAGGGTTAGGGTTAGGGTTAGGGTTAGGGTTAGGGTTAGGGTTAGGGTTAGGGTTAGGGTTAGGGTTAGGGTTAGGGTTAGGGTTAGGGTTAGGGTTAGGGTTAGGGTTAGGGTTAGGGTTAGGGTTAGGGTTAGGGTTAGGGTTAGGGTTAGGGTTAGGGTTAGGGTTAGGGTTAGGGTTAGGGTTAGGGTTAGGGTTAGGGTTAGGGTTAGGGTTAGGGTTAGGGTTAGGGTTAGGGTTAGGGTTAGGGTTAGGGTTAGGGTTAGGGTTAGGGTTAGGGTTAGGGTTAGGGTTAGGGTTAGGGTTAGGGTTAGGGTTAGGGTTAGGGTTAGGGTTAGGGTTAGGGTTAGGGTTAGGGTTAGGGTTAGGGTTAGGGTTAGGGTTAGGGTTAGGGTTAGGGTTAGGGTTAGGGTTAGGGTTAGGGTTAGGGTTAGGGTTAGGGTTAGGGTTAGGGTTAGGGTTAGGGTTAGGGTTAGGGTTAGGGTTAGGGTTAGGGTTAGGGTTAGGGTTAGGGTTAGGGTTAGGGTTAGGGTTAGGGTTAGGGTTAGGGTTAGGGTTAGGGTTAGGGTTAGGGTTAGGGTTAGGGTTAGGGTTAGGGTTAGGGTTAGGGTTAGGGTTAGGGTTAGGGTTAGGGTTAGGGTTAGGGTTAGGGTTAGGGTTAGGGTTAGGGTTAGGGTTAGGGTTAGGGTTAGGGTTAGGGTTAGGGTTAGGGTTAGGGTTAGGGTTAGGGTTAGGGTTAGGGTTAGGGTTAGGGTTAGGGTTAGGGTTAGGGTTAGGGTTAGGGTTAGGGTTAGGGTTAGGGTTAGGGTTAGGGTTAGGGTTAGGGTTAGGGTTAGGGTTAGGGTTAGGGTTAGGGTTAGGGTTAGGGTTAGGGTTAGGGTTAGGGTTAGGGTTAGGGTTAGGGTTAGGGTTAGGGTTAGGGTTAGGGTTAGGGTTAGGGTTAGGGTTAGGGTTAGGGTTAGGGTTAGGGTTAGGGTTAGGGTTAGGGTTAGGGTTAGGGTTAGGGTTAGGGTTAGGGTTAGGGTTAGGGTTAGGGTTAGGGTTAGGGTTAGGGTTAGGGTTAGGGTTAGGGTTAGGGTTAGGGTTAGGGTTAGGGTTAGGGTTAGGGTTAGGGTTAGGGTTAGGGTTAGGGTTAGGGTTAGGGTTAGGGTTAGGGTTAGGGTTAGGGTTAGGGTTAGGGTTAGGGTTAGGGTTAGGGTTAGGGTTAGGGTTAGGGTTAGGGTTAGGGTTAGGGTTAGGGTTAGGGTTAGGGTTAGGGTTAGGGTTAGGGTTAGGGTTAGGGTTAGGGTTAGGGTTAGGGTTAGGGTTAGGGTTAGGGTTAGGGTTAGGGTTAGGGTTAGGGTTAGGGTTAGGGTTAGGGTTAGGGTTAGGGTTAGGGTTAGGGTTAGGGTTAGGGTTAGGGTTAGGGTTAGGGTTAGGGTTAGGGTTAGGGTTAGGGTTAGGGTTAGGGTTAGGGTTAGGGTTAGGGTTAGGGTTAGGGTTAGGGTTAGGGTTAGGGTTAGGGTTAGGGTTAGGGTTAGGGTTAGGGTTAGGGTTAGGGTTAGGGTTAGGGTTAGGGTTAGGGTTAGGGTTAGGGTTAGGGTTAGGGTTAGGGTTAGGGTTAGGGTTAGGGTTAGGGTTAGGGTTAGGGTTAGGGTTAGGGTTAGGGTTAGGGTTAGGGTTAGGGTTAGGGTTAGGGTTAGGGTTAGGGTTAGGGTTAGGGTTAGGGTTAGGGTTAGGGTTAGGGTTAGGGTTAGGGTTAGGGTTAGGGTTAGGGTTAGGGTTAGGGTTAGGGTTAGGGTTAGGGTTAGGGTTAGGGTTAGGGTTAGGGTTAGGGTTAGGGTTAGGGTTAGGGTTAGGGTTAGGGTTAGGGTTAGGGTTAGGGTTAGGGTTAGGGTTAGGGTTAGGGTTAGGGTTAGGGTTAGGGTTAGGGTTAGGGTTAGGGTTAGGGTTAGGGTTAGGGTTAGGGTTAGGGTTAGGGTTAGGGTTAGGGTTAGGGTTAGGGTTAGGGTTAGGGTTAGGGTTAGGGTTAGGGTTAGGGTTAGGGTTAGGGTTAGGGTTAGGGTTAGGGTTAGGGTTAGGGTTAGGGTTAGGGTTAGGGTTAGGGTTAGGGTTAGGGTTAGGGTTAGGGTTAGGGTTAGGGTTAGGGTTAGGGTTAGGGTTAGGGTTAGGGTTAGGGTTAGGGTTAGGGTTAGGGTTAGGGTTAGGGTTAGGGTTAGGGTTAGGGTTAGGGTTAGGGTTAGGGTTAGGGTTAGGGTTAGGGTTAGGGTTAGGGTTAGGGTTAGGGTTAGGGTTAGGGTTAGGGTTAGGGTTAGGGTTAGGGTTAGGGTTAGGGTTAGGGTTAGGGTTAGGGTTAGGGTTAGGGTTAGGGTTAGGGTTAGGGTTAGGGTTAGGGTTAGGGTTAGGGTTAGGGTTAGGGTTAGGGTTAGGGTTAGGGTTAGGGTTAGGGTTAGGGTTAGGGTTAGGGTTAGGGTTAGGGTTAGGGTTAGGGTTAGGGTTAGGGTTAGGGTTAGGGTTAGGGTTAGGGTTAGGGTTAGGGTTAGGGTTAGGGTTAGGGTTAGGGTTAGGGTTAGGGTTAGGGTTAGGGTTAGGGTTAGGGTTAGGGTTAGGGTTAGGGTTAGGGTTAGGGTTAGGGTTAGGGTTAGGGTTAGGGTTAGGGTTAGGGTTAGGGTTAGGGTTAGGGTTAGGGTTAGGGTTAGGGTTAGGGTTAGGGTTAGGGTTAGGGTTAGGGTTAGGGTTAGGGTTAGGGTTAGGGTTAGGGTTAGGGTTAGGGTTAGGGTTAGGGTTAGGGTTAGGGTTAGGGTTAGGGTTAGGGTTAGGGTTAGGGTTAGGGTTAGGGTTAGGGTTAGGGTTAGGGTTAGGGTTAGGGTTAGGGTTAGGGTTAGGGTTAGGGTTAGGGTTAGGGTTAGGGTTAGGGTTAGGGTTAGGGTTAGGGTTAGGGTTAGGGTTAGGGTTAGGGTTAGGGTTAGGGTTAGGGTTAGGGTTAGGGTTAGGGTTAGGGTTAGGGTTAGGGTTAGGGTTAGGGTTAGGGTTAGGGTTAGGGTTAGGGTTAGGGTTAGGGTTAGGGTTAGGGTTAGGGTTAGGGTTAGGGTTAGGGTTAGGGTTAGGGTTAGGGTTAGGGTTAGGGTTAGGGTTAGGGTTAGGGTTAGGGTTAGGGTTAGGGTTAGGGTTAGGGTTAGGGTTAGGGTTAGGGTTAGGGTTAGGGTTAGGGTTAGGGTTAGGGTTAGGGTTAGGGTTAGGGTTAGGGTTAGGGTTAGGGTTAGGGTTAGGGTTAGGGTTAGGGTTAGGGTTAGGGTTAGGGTTAGGGTTAGGGTTAGGGTTAGGGTTAGGGTTAGGGTTAGGGTTAGGGTTAGGGTTAGGGTTAGGGTTAGGGTTAGGGTTAGGGTTAGGGTTAGGGTTAGGGTTAGGGTTAGGGTTAGGGTTAGGGTTAGGGTTAGGGTTAGGGTTAGGGTTAGGGTTAGGGTTAGGGTTAGGGTTAGGGTTAGGGTTAGGGTTAGGGTTAGGGTTAGGGTTAGGGTTAGGGTTAGGGTTAGGGTTAGGGTTAGGGTTAGGGTTAGGGTTAGGGTTAGGGTTAGGGTTAGGGTTAGGGTTAGGGTTAGGGTTAGGGTTAGGGTTAGGGTTAGGGTTAGGGTTAGGGTTAGGGTTAGGGTTAGGGTTAGGGTTAGGGTTAGGGTTAGGGTTAGGGTTAGGGTTAGGGTTAGGGTTAGGGTTAGGGTTAGGGTTAGGGTTAGGGTTAGGGTTAGGGTTAGGGTTAGGGTTAGGGTTAGGGTTAGGGTTAGGGTTAGGGTTAGGGTTAGGGTTAGGGTTAGGGTTAGGGTTAGGGTTAGGGTTAGGGTTAGGGTTAGGGTTAGGGTTAGGGTTAGGGTTAGGGTTAGGGTTAGGGTTAGGGTTAGGGTTAGGGTTAGGGTTAGGGTTAGGGTTAGGGTTAGGGTTAGGGTTAGGGTTAGGGTTAGGGTTAGGGTTAGGGTTAGGGTTAGGGTTAGGGTTAGGGTTAGGGTTAGGGTTAGGGTTAGGGTTAGGGTTAGGGTTAGGGTTAGGGTTAGGGTTAGGGTTAGGGTTAGGGTTAGGGTTAGGGTTAGGGTTAGGGTTAGGGTTAGGGTTAGGGTTAGGGTTAGGGTTAGGGTTAGGGTTAGGGTTAGGGTTAGGGTTAGGGTTAGGGTTAGGGTTAGGGTTAGGGTTAGGGTTAGGGTTAGGGTTAGGGTTAGGGTTAGGGTTAGGGTTAGGGTTAGGGTTAGGGTTAGGGTTAGGGTTAGGGTTAGGGTTAGGGTTAGGGTTAGGGTTAGGGTTAGGGTTAGGGTTAGGGTTAGGGTTAGGGTTAGGGTTAGGGTTAGGGTTAGGGTTAGGGTTAGGGTTAGGGTTAGGGTTAGGGTTAGGGTTAGGGTTAGGGTTAGGGTTAGGGTTAGGGTTAGGGTTAGGGTTAGGGTTAGGGTTAGGGTTAGGGTTAGGGTTAGGGTTAGGGTTAGGGTTAGGGTTAGGGTTAGGGTTAGGGTTAGGGTTAGGGTTAGGGTTAGGGTTAGGGTTAGGGTTAGGGTTAGGGTTAGGGTTAGGGTTAGGGTTAGGGTTAGGGTTAGGGTTAGGGTTAGGGTTAGGGTTAGGGTTAGGGTTAGGGTTAGGGTTAGGGTTAGGGTTAGGGTTAGGGTTAGGGTTAGGGTTAGGGTTAGGGTTAGGGTTAGGGTTAGGGTTAGGGTTAGGGTTAGGGTTAGGGTTAGGGTTAGGGTTAGGGTTAGGGTTAGGGTTAGGGTTAGGGTTAGGGTTAGGGTTAGGGTTAGGGTTAGGGTTAGGGTTAGGGTTAGGGTTAGGGTTAGGGTTAGGGTTAGGGTTAGGGTTAGGGTTAGGGTTAGGGTTAGGGTTAGGGTTAGGGTTAGGGTTAGGGTTAGGGTTAGGGTTAGGGTTAGGGTTAGGGTTAGGGTTAGGGTTAGGGTTAGGGTTAGGGTTAGGGTTAGGGTTAGGGTTAGGGTTAGGGTTAGGGTTAGGGTTAGGGTTAGGGTTAGGGTTAGGGTTAGGGTTAGGGTTAGGGTTAGGGTTAGGGTTAGGGTTAGGGTTAGGGTTAGGGTTAGGGTTAGGGTTAGGGTTGGGTTAGGGTTAGGGTTAGGGTTAGGGTTAGGGTTAGGGTTAGGGTTAGGGTTAGGGTTAGGGTTAGGGTTAGGGTTAGGGTTAGGGTTAGGGTTAGGGTTAGGGTTAGGGTTAGGGTTAGGGTTAGGGTTAGGGTTAGGGTTAGGGTTAGGGTTAGGGTTAGGGTTAGGGTTAGGGTTAGGGTTAGGGTTAGGGTTAGGGTTAGGGTTAGGGTTAGGGTTAGGGTTAGGGTTAGGGTTAGGGTTAGGGTTAGGGTTAGGGTTAGGGTTAGGGTTAGGGTTAGGGTTAGGGTTAGGGTTAGGGTTAGGGTTAGGGTTAGGGTTAGGGTTAGGGTTAGGGTTAGGGTTAGGGTTAGGGTTAGGGTTAGGGTTAGGGTTAGGGTTAGGGTTAGGGTTAGGGTTAGGGTTAGGGTTAGGGTTAGGGTTAGGGTTAGGGTTAGGGTTAGGGTTAGGGTTAGGGTTAGGGTTAGGGTTAGGGTTAGGGTTAGGGTTAGGGTTAGGGTTAGGGTTAGGGTTAGGGTTAGGGTTAGGGTTAGGGTTAGGGTTAGGGTTAGGGTTAGGGTTAGGGTTAGGGTTAGGGTTAGGGTTAGGGTTAGGGTTAGGGTTAGGGTTAGGGTTAGGGTTAGGGTTAGGGTTAGGGTTAGGGTTAGGGTTAGGGTTAGGGTTAGGGTTAGGGTTAGGGTTAGGGTTAGGGTTAGGGTTAGGGTTAGGGTTAGGGTTAGGGTTAGGGTTAGGGTTAGGGTTAGGGTTAGGGTTAGGGTTAGGGTTAGGGTTAGGGTTAGGGTTAGGGTTAGGGTTAGGGTTAGGGTTAGGGTTAGGGTTAGGGTTAGGGTTAGGGTTAGGGTTAGGGTTAGGGTTAGGGTTAGGGTTAGGGTTAGGGTTAGGGTTAGGGTTAGGGTTAGGGTTAGGGTTAGGGTTAGGGTTAGGGTTAGGGTTAGGGTTAGGGTTAGGGTTAGGGTTAGGGTTAGGGTTAGGGTTAGGGTTAGGGTTAGGGTTAGGGTTAGGGTTAGGGTTAGGGTTAGGGTTAGGGTTAGGGTTAGGGTTAGGGTTAGGGTTAGGGTTAGGGTTAGGGTTAGGGTTAGGGTTAGGGTTAGGGTTAGGGTTAGGGTTAGGGTTAGGGTTAGGGTTAGGGTTAGGGTTAGGGTTAGGGTTAGGGTTAGGGTTAGGGTTAGGGTTAGGGTTAGGGTTAGGGTTAGGGTTAGGGTTAGGGTTAGGGTTAGGGTTAGGGTTAGGGTTAGGGTTAGGGTTAGGGTTAGGGTTAGGGTTAGGGTTAGGGTTAGGGTTAGGGTTAGGGTTAGGGTTAGGGTTAGGGTTAGGGTTAGGGTTAGGGTTAGGGTTAGGGTTAGGGTTAGGGTTAGGGTTAGGGTTAGGGTTAGGGTTAGGGTTAGGGTTAGGGTTAGGGTTAGGGTTAGGGTTAGGGTTAGGGTTAGGGTTAGGGTTAGGGTTAGGGTTAGGGTTAGGGTTAGGGTTAGGGTTAGGGTTAGGGTTAGGGTTAGGGTTAGGGTTAGGGTTAGGGTTAGGGTTAGGGTTAGGGTTAGGGTTAGGGTTAGGGTTAGGGTTAGGGTTAGGGTTAGGGTTAGGGTTAGGGTTAGGGTTAGGGTTAGGGTTAGGGTTAGGGTTAGGGTTAGGGTTAGGGTTAGGGTTAGGGTTAGGGTTAGGGTTAGGGTTAGGGTTAGGGTTAGGGTTAGGGTTAGGGTTAGGGTTAGGGTTAGGGTTAGGGTTAGGGTTAGGGTTAGGGTTAGGGTTAGGGTTAGGGTTAGGGTTAGGGTTAGGGTTAGGGTTAGGGTTAGGGTTAGGGTTAGGGTTAGGGTTAGGGTTAGGGTTAGGGTTAGGGTTAGGGTTAGGGTTAGGGTTAGGGTTAGGGTTAGGGTTAGGGTTAGGGTTAGGGTTAGGGTTAGGGTTAGGGTTAGGGTTAGGGTTAGGGTTAGGGTTAGGGTTAGGGTTAGGGTTAGGGTTAGGGTTAGGGTTAGGGTTAGGGTTAGGGTTAGGGTTAGGGTTAGGGTTAGGGTTAGGGTTAGGGTTAGGGTTAGGGTTAGGGTTAGGGTTAGGGGTTAGGGTTAGGGTTAGGGTTAGGGTTAGGGTTAGGGTTAGGGTTAGGGTTAGGGTTAGGGTTAGGGTTAGGGTTAGGGTTAGGGTTAGGGTTAGGGTTAGGGTTAGGGTTAGGGTTAGGGTTAGGGTTAGGGTTAGGGTTAGGGTTAGGGTTAGGGTTAGGGTTAGGGTTAGGGTTAGGGTTAGGGTTAGGGTTAGGGTTAGGGTTAGGGTTAGGGTTAGGGTTAGGGTTAGGGTTAGGGTTAGGGTTAGGGTTAGGGTTAGGGTTAGGGTTAGGGTTAGGGTTAGGGTTAGGGTTAGGGTTAGGGTTAGGGTTAGGGTTAGGGTTAGGGTTAGGGTTAGGGTTAGGGTTAGGGTTAGGGTTAGGGTTAGGGTTAGGGTTAGGGTTAGGGTTAGGGTTAGGGTTAGGGTTAGGGTTAGGGTTAGGGTTAGGGTTAGGGTTAGGGTTAGGGTTAGGGTTAGGGTTAGGGTTAGGGTTAGGGTTAGGGTTAGGGTTAGGGTTAGGGTTAGGGTTAGGGTTAGGGTTAGGGTTAGGGTTAGGGTTAGGGTTAGGGTTAGGGTTAGGGTTAGGGTTAGGGTTAGGGTTAGGGTTAGGGTTAGGGTTAGGGTTAGGGTTAGGGTTAGGGTTAGGGTTAGGGTTAGGGTTAGGGTTAGGGTTAGGGTTAGGGTTAGGGTTAGGGTTAGGGT